>NC_091621.1:45656006-46906006 GCF_027580195.1 Bos mutus
ACAAGTTGTTGAGACAGTTAAACACTTCATCTATAGCAGTTGGCCCAGGACTTCCTAAAACAGAGCTTAGGTGTAATACATAATAACTGATGCACTTCCGTGGTGGGCCAGTGGTTAAAGAATCTACTGGCCAATGCAGGGTACACAAGTTCAATCCCTGGTCCAGGAAGATTCCATATGCCACGGGGCAAACAAGCCCACATGCCACAACTACTGAACCCCACATGCCCTAGAGCCCATGCTCTGCAAAAAGAGAAACCCTCACACGGCAACTAGAGTAGTTCCCACTGGCGGCAACTAGAGAAAGCCCATGCAACAATAAAGATTCAGTCCAGCCAAAAATAAAGAAATAATATTTAAAAAAAGTTTGATAAGTGTTACCAGCTAATAAAGACCAGCACTTTTTAGAATAATTTACATGTATTATCTTATTTATTCATCTGGTATTTATGGAATGCCTTTTGTGTCCCATTAAATGTTTCAAGTACTGGAAATATAAGTGAACAAAGCAGAAATTTGTAGGGAGAAGAAGCAGTAAGCAGTTAAGTGTGCCAGATAATATTAAGTGCTATGAAGAAAAGGCAGCAAAGGAGAATAGAGCGTTGGAAGGGAAGCAGGTAGGTTACTGTGGCAGAGGTGGCGCTGCCTTTTCAACAGTATGAGCAAGGAAGGCCTCTCTGATAAGATGACACTTGAACAGAGAATTGTAGGAGCTGCAGGAGGGAACCATGTGGATATCTGGGAGAACCAGAGCTTCACAGGGCACAGTGTGCAAAGGCCCTAGTGATAGCCAGTGTAGATGGAATAGAAGGCGCAGGAGGGAAAATGGTAAGAGATGAGGTCAGAGAAGTGGCAGCAGAAAAGAGGACAAAGGATTTTGTAGGCTATTATGATTTTGGCTTTTTTGCTTAGTGAGATAAGAAGGCATTGGAGGGTGTTTTGTTTGTTTTTTTGTCTTAAATTATTTATTTACTTATTTGGCTTCCTCGAGTCTTAATTATGGCAGGTGGGATCTTCCTTTCAGCACGTGGGATCTAGTTCCCTGACCAGGGATGGAACCCAGGCCCCTTGCATTGGAAGAAGGAGTTTTAGCCACTGGACCACTAGGGAAGTTCCCCATTGGAGGGTTTTGAGGAGATAATACTAAAGCTGGAAAGAGGTTAAATAACCTTTCCCAGGTACCACAGCTGTAGCAGAGTGTGGGCGTCCAACTCCAAGGCTGAAGTTCTTAACTCTTGACTGCCACTGAACTTTGAGCCTTCTTCAGTTGGGCGCTGCTCTCCTATGATGCAGACTAATTAACTGGGACACTGAGAAGTCATATGGCTTGCCAGAGGCGACACAGCTGGTAAGTGATAGGGGTGGGATTTGAGCTTTAGCGGTCTGCAAGCCAAGTCCAAGTCCTTTACACCACACTG
Organism: Bos mutus; assembly: GCF_027580195.1. NCBI lineage: Eukaryota > Metazoa > Chordata > Mammalia > Artiodactyla > Bovidae > Bos > Bos mutus. The sequence goes on from NC_091621.1 coordinate 45,657,425, forward strand.
CCTCCCTCAGGTGTGTGAGCCATACTGACTTCTGGCCAGGAAGTCACTATTGTGGGAGAAGAGAAAATCGAGAAGCCCGTCTCGGCTTAGGGTGACGATGTTCCTTAAGAAGATCAAACCCCGACTCTGCGGAACTGCTGGCATTGTCTTAGGCACAGCAGCGCTCCGTAACCCACGACACGGAGGAAGAGATTGAAAATGGGTCTTTATTTCCAGGGGGTTCGGTAGGTATCCGGGAGTCGAAGAAGCGAGTGTCATGGGAAGGCCACGGATAGGAGTGAACCAGGAGCAGAAACCACGACCACCACCGCCTCCAGTCTTGGCCCCGCCGGGCGTCCGGAGGTTGTCGTCGAGTCGCGGCTAGAGGGCGGAGCAGGGGCGGGGTTTGAACGCCGCGCCCCCGTCACGTGATGGGGCCATCATGGCGGCGGCCAGAGGCCTCCCCGGCTCCCGGAAGCAGGCTGTGAGGGGCGGGCGCGCTGGTGGAACCCGAGCCGGAGCCAGAGCAGGAGGTAGAGCGGGAAGGGCGGCCGGGCGGCCTGGAGCCGGACGTGTCCGGAGCGTCCCCGCAGACCGGGGCAGCAGGTGAGACCAGGGTCTGGGCAAGGCGCGAGCGTGTGTGGCGGCGGCCAGCGGGGCTAGGGGGCGCAGGTGGGGGTGCCCTGACCCAAAGGAGGGGGAAATCTGAGATGCACGCGCGTGACCTGAAGCAACTCTAGAGGCCTGCGCGGGTGGTAGGGATGCCTGGGACAGATGACGAGACCTCGAGGGCAAAAACAGGCTCCCCAAAGAGAATGGGAGGTAACAGAAGAAAGTACAGTTTGTAAACGCTGTTACAGGGAAGGGCAGCAGCCCCTTAACTTGCGGGGCTGGGATTAGGTACTCCCTCTTTGCTATGCCAGGAAAGGGTGGGGCGAATGCTCAATCTTCTCTCCTCTCACACCCCTCCCTGCCCCAGAGTGTCCCGCTCTGGCGGGCCACTCCTCCCACCCACCCAACTGGTCCCTCCGGTCTGAGCTCTGGGGGAGTGGAATAGAGGGGTGGGGGAGTTCTGTTGGCAGGGGGGTTGGGTGGATCCGCTTTCTGCTTAGACAGGCAGCCCCTTGACAGCAGTACCCGGGCAATGGATGTGACTCTGAAGCCCCCTTCTCTTCCCAGGTCGTCCGGGGGCCGGCCATGCTGGTGACTGCTTACCTTGCTTTTGTGGTCCTCCTGGCCTCCTGCCTGGGGTTGGAGCTGTCAAGATGCCGGGCTAAGCCCTCTGGAAGGGCCTGCAGCAATCCCTCTTTCCTTCGGTTTCAACTGGACTTCTATCAGGTCTACTTCCTGGCCCTGGCAGCTGACTGGCTGCAGGCCCCCTACCTCTACAAACTCTACCAGCATTACCACTTCCTGGAGGCACAAATTGCCATCCTCTACGTCTGCGGCCTTGCCTCCACCGTCCTCTTTGGACTGGTGGCTTCCTCCCTGGTGGATTGGCTGGGTCGCAAGAAATCTTGTGTCCTCTTCTCCCTCACTTACTCTCTCTGCTGCTTAACCAAACTCTCCCGGGACTACTTTGTGCTGCTGGTGGGCCGAGCACTAGGTGGGCTATCTACAGCCCTGCTCTTCTCAGCCTTTGAGGCCTGGTATATCCATGAGCACCTGGAACGGCATGACTTCCCCACCGAATGGATCCCGGCTACCTTTGCCCGAGCTGCCTTCTGGAACCATGTGCTGGCTGTAGCGGCAGGTGTGGCCGCTGAGGCTGTGGCCTGCTGGATGGGCCTGGGGCCTGTAGCCCCCTTTGTGGCCGCCATCCCTCTCTTGGCTCTGGCTGGGGCCTTGGCCCTTCATAACTGGGGAGAGAACTATGATCGGCAGCGTGCCTTCTCTAGGACCTGTGCTGGGGGCCTGCGCTGCCTTCTGTCGGACCGTCGTGTGCTGCTGCTAGGCACCATCCAGGCCCTGTTTGAGAGTGTCATTTTCATCTTTGTCTTCCTCTGGACACCTGTGCTGGACCCACATGGGGCTCCACTGGGCATCATCTTCTCCAGCTTCATGGCAGCCAGCCTACTCGGCTCTTCCCTGTACCGCATCGCTACCTCCAAGAGGTACCACCTTCAGCCCATGCATCTACTCTCCCTCGCCGTCCTCATTGTCGTCTTCTCCCTCTTCATGTTGACTTTCTCTACCAGCCCAGGCCAGGAGAGTCCAGTGGAATCTTTCATAGCCTTCCTCCTCATTGAACTGGCCTGTGGACTGTACTTTCCCAGCATGAGCTTCCTGCGGAGAAAGGTGATCCCTGAGACCGAGCAAGCTGGTGTCCTCAACTGGTTCCGGGTGCCCCTGCACTTACTGGCCTGCCTGGGGCTCCTGGTCCTCCATGACAGCGATCGCAAAACGGGCACTCGGAATATGTTCAGCATCTGCTCCGCCGTCATGGTGATGGCTCTGCTGGCAGTGGTGGGACTCTTCACCGTGGTCAGGCATGATGCTGAGCTGCGGGTGCCCTCACCCACTGGGGAGCCCTACACTCCTGAGCTCTGACCCTGTTCTAGGACCAGGGAGCTGGGATGGACCCTTGAACCCCACCTTTCCAGGGCTGAACAGATCTCTCTGTGACCTTGCGGCTCTTTAGCCCCTCAGCCTGTCTGGGGGCTCCTCCTGTCAGTGCTTTGGGTTGGGAAGCACATGGGGTGATGGCCTGGAAAGAAGATGCCAAAAGTTGCCTCTGTGTCACTCCCTTCCCCCTTTCCACTTTAAAATAAACAATTTTAATTGATCATTGATCTCATTTACTCATCCTCACCTGTACCCACCTCAGTAGTTCTTATGAGGGGGCAGCTGGAGGTTGTGAGGTGAGAGGTGGGGTTACCAGTGGAACGTTTGTCTTTCTAGCTTCAGTAAGACTTGTTTAGTTGCTAAGTTGTGTCTGACTCTTTGTGACCCCATGGACTGTAGCCTGCCAGGCTCCTTTGTCCATGGGATTTCCCAGGCAAGAATACTGAAGTGGGTTGCCACTGCCCTTTCCATGGGATCTTCCTGACCCAGCGATTGAACCCACGTCTCCTGCATTGGCAAGCGGATTCTTTACCAGAGCCACCAGGGAAGCCCTCTCTAAGACTGCCTCCACCTTAAACTGAGAACTGTGGAATTGCCTTTCAACAGAAATGGGTGGGAAAAGCCTGAGGCTCTGAGGTCCTCCATATCTTGTTACCCTGGGGACAGGCACCCTCCCCATTTGCCAAGCAAAAACCTTACTCCACATCCGGAGTGAGACAATCTCTGGAGCCTATGGAGTGGATGTCCAAGCCACTGAGCAAAGATTCCAGGGGCTCCAGCTGCTTCTGTGACCACCTCTTGTGGCAAATCCAGAGGCTTGCTGCATGAATAGGCTTGCAGCTCAGCACATGCGTGCCGCTTGCCTTCTGCCTCTCTGGCCACAAATGCACCCCTTGTCCGAATCACCTGGGCCCATTAGGGCCTGTATGCTTGCATGAAACCCAAGTGAAGGGCTGCAGAGGACACAGCAGTGAATGGCTGACAGACCGTGATCTTGTCTGTACCTGATTGTTCCCCACCCTGAGTGAGGGTGAGGGAGCCATCAGGGCAGGAAATAGTACCAGTACCAGGAACTCAAGTTCTTTGAGCCCCTCCCTGCCTCACCTCTGATTGTATCTGCCTTTCCTCCTCCCACCCAAACCTGGGCTTCTCAGAGGAAGCAGAGCCAGCAGTTAAGCAGGGTGGGGAATGGAAGGAGGGTCGGCTCAGGGTGTGTCCTGGAATGTGCTTGAGGTGGGCATGAGGGACCTACCTGTCCTAGAAAAGAGGTTGATGACCTTTCCTTGGGTCCCAGACGAATTCCCAGACACGAAGAAGCAAAACTTTCCAGGACCTGCAAGTCCAAACCTGTGTGGGGAGATAGCATCACCCATTGGGGGAGGAATGCTGATGGATGGGTGCCTGCAGGGTGAGGCCAAGGGGAGGGAAGAGTAGTGGTCTCAGGTCTCTGCTCAGAGAAGGAAAAAAAACACGTTCCCCCACCTAGCTGCAGGGAATAGATGCTGAGGTTAAGTATGAAAAAAGCAGATATCTTTTCCTTCCCCCATCTTAAGGCTATTCTGTTACAATAACTCCACTTCCCCTTTCTGCCTATATTTTATAGTTATTTGTAGACTCTCCGTCCTTGAGGACAGGAAGAAATTGTGTCTTATATGCCCTTGTCTCCCCCATATATACACACAAGTGGGGGCTTGGCCCATGGCTGTGCTCAGTAAATGGAGAGGAGACAGGCTAACTCACTCCAGGCTTTTCAAGAGTAGCCCGTTTGGGAACTCTATTAGACTGGAATCCAGAGGCTAGTTAATGATTTGTTGTTTTGAATGAGATTATTTACTGATGGAAGCTTGAAGGGGGCAGCATGTTCCTAAGTGAAAAGGAAATAGGGAGGTAGAGACAGACTAGTGAAATTCCTTCAGCTTTGTCCCCACTGAGTTCTCTTCAAAGAAGCTGGTAGATGATAGAGTGGGGAGGGTTCTTCCTGGCAGACTCATGGGGTGTGACAAGCTGGCAGGTATCTTTAAGATTGTCCATTTAGCTGTAAACATTTTATTGAGTACCTACTATATACCATGCGTTGTATTACTAGGTGCTGGTGAAAGTTTATCTGAGAGGAAAATCCACTTAAAGGGCATATAGCAAAGCCAAGGCTAAACCTTGCCTCCTGCTGCCCACCCAGTGCCCCTTCTATGGCATGTACTGACTCTCTCCCCTGGGCCTTCATCTACTTGACTTGCCCCCTCTATCCCTGCTCCTTTCTTCCAAGCCTTGTCCCTGGAGAAGGGGATGAGAGTGGGAGCACTTAGCCATGGCTACCTGGCCCACCTCTGGATATTTGCCCATATGAGGCGAATGAGGGATTGATTCACCTGCAAAGCAGTGCTCATGATGCCTTGCTGAGAGGCAGTGCAGGGAACTGGTGAAGAGCATGGAGCCAGGGCCCAACTGCCTGGGTTCACATTTGCGCCTCAGTTTCCTCATCTATAAAATGGGGGTGATGGTATAGTGGCTGCCCTGAGGGTGCTTGTGAGGGTTAAATTAAGCGCTTGGAACAGCAGTTGGCCTCCGGTGTAAGTGCTACTAAGTGCTTGCTTTCATATCTTATTTTTAACTTTTTCAGTCCAGCTGAGCCCTACCCAGATTTGGGTGTGAGAATGAGTGGACTGGGCTGTAACGGGGTGAACAACTTTCCAACACATCCGTGTGGTTGGGTGATTCCCAGCAGTGTTTATCCTTGGTCCTGGCCCAGAGAACAGGATCAGGCTATCTGAGAGGCCTTCTGCTTTGGGGTGTGCGAGTAGCTGAGGAGGGTGTCAGTGTGTTCCACTTGAACTCATTTCCTCTTCCTCAAGTGGGAAGGTCAGCTTGGTGTCAGATTTGATATACACCACCATTTTTCCCTAAGAGAGTTTCCTGATTTTCTGCCTTTCCATCCAGCTGGATATATAATTATTTTATTTGGAGCTTTTAAGTGATCCTGAGGAGAACAGAAACAGCCCAAGGAACCAGGAGCCAATGAACAAGAAGGCAGGAGGACTGGGGCATGAAGACAGTACTGAGTTCTGAGGCTGGAGAGTGACCTCTTCCTGGAAATACAGCCCCTGCTCAGGGAGGGGAGAGGGCTGCTCCCAGCTGATGGCCATGGTCCTTCCACTGGGTCTGGGTTCCACTTCCCAATACACTCTTCCCCTAACCCCAATCCTGTGGTTCTCCCTGTTTCTTATTTTTTGCCACCACTTCTCCACAGAACCACAGAATAGAATTATAAGACATGTCATGCTTGGGAATCAGACCTAATGTTATCAAAATATGTCACATTCACTTTAAATGATTTTTTTAACAACAAATATGGGCTAATTGTAAAAGAGTCAAAGGCAAATACAGATATATTTAATGTAACTGTGAATGTAAATGCATGTCCATGTGTTAAAATACATTTATTGATATATAAATATATTACAAATATAGACATATAAAATATAAAAATTATAGGCTCCCTTAAGCCCACCTTCATACCAGTGTCAAATGTTTGTAGTCTAGGGCATATATTTAATTTTTTTAAAATAAAAATGAATCATACCATTCATGCTGTTCTCCAACTTGTTTTTTATTTATTAAAGTATACCTTATTTTTCTCTTTTTAAAAACACTTGAGAGGAAAAAAAAAACAATACTTGAGGGGATGGTACTGAGGAACCTATCTGCAGGGCAGACGCAGAGAACAGACTTACCCACAGAGTGGGGTAAGGAGAGGGGGGCGAATTGAAAGTAACATTAAAACATACATTACCATGTGAAATAGATAACCAGTGGGAACTTGCTATCTGAGACAGGAAGCTCAAACCAGGTGCTCTGTGATAACCTACAGGGGTGGGATGGGGTGGGAGGTGGGAGGGAGGTTCAAGAGGGAAGGGATACTGATTTATATTGATGTATGGCAGAAACTGACATAATATTGTAAAGCAATTATCCTCCAATTAAAAATAAATTTATTAAAAACAAAAACAATTGAGGGACTTCCCTGGTGGCCCAGTGGTTAAGAATCCACCTTGCAATGCAGGGGACTCAAGTTCAATCACTGGTCTTGGTTGGGGAATTAAGATTCCACATGCTGAGGAGCAACTAAGCCCAAGCAATGAAAGGTCCTCTGTTCTGCAACTACGACTCAGTTCAGTTCAGTCACCCAGTTGTGTCCAACTCTTTGTGATCCCAGGGACTGCAGCACACCAGGCTTCCCTGTCTATCACCAGCTCCTGGAGCTTACTCAAACTCATGTCCATCGAGGTGGTGATGCCATCCAACCATCTCATTTTACTGCTACTGCTGCTGCTGCTGCTGCTGCTAAGTCGCTTCAGTCGTGTCCGACTCTGTGCGACCCCATAGACGGCAGCCCATCAGGCTCCCCTGTCCCTGGGATTCTCCAGGCAAGAACACTGGAGTGGGTTGCCATTTCCTTCTCCAATGCATGAAAGTGAAAAGTGAAAGTGAAGTCGCTCAGTCGTGTTCCGCTCTTAGCAACTCCATGGACTGCAGCCTAACAGGCTCCTCCGTCCATGGGATTTTCCAGGCAAGAGTACTGGAGTGGGGTGCCATTGCCTTCTCCGTCTCATCTTACTGGATGCAGTCAAATAAATAATAAAATATTTTAAAATAAATAAATAACTGAAATCCACAAGAAGACTGTAACAATCATTCATATATCTATGACATCTTTATATATCAATATATACATAAAACATGTGGCTGCTAAGCCTTGTTGGGCCTTTGGAAAGCATTTCAAGGCTTTTCTGTTTGAGGCTGGCAAAACCCCTGAGAGAGAGTGAGGCTTGATGTTACTACCCTATTTCACAGATTAATAATAAATTGAGCTGGGACTAGAACCTGGCTCCTCTGTCCAGGCTCAACTTGAAAGCTCTTTCCACCACCCCATTACTGTCTCTTTATAAACATCAGGGATTCTGTTGAGTGTTTGAATTATGTGACTCAAATTGACATTGGTCAACACTTTTTGATCTCTAAAGAACTTCCTTCTTATTGTTAAAAGTAGAAGATGCATAAGAAAGGATGTTTTCTTCCCTTGAAGAGGGAAAAAATTCTAGAACATTGTCAGGGCACTGCCTGTTAAGGTGTAAGCAAGAGGAAATAAATATTGAGAGAACTGATGTATCATTAATCATTTATGGACTTCTCCTCTCTGCTGGTTCCCTCACTCTATGAGAGATAGGTAACTTCTGCAACACACATTGAACCCCTGCAGTAATATTACCATTTCAACGCTGAGATTCTCGAGTCATTCTTTTGTTGGTTTGTTTGTTTTAAATAGTCTTCCCGGCTAGATTCTCAGCTCTTAAAAGCGGTTGACAGTGATGAAGAAAACCAGTAACAGAGAAGGATGAGTTATCCAATAGAGTAAACTGAACACAGAGTTCTGAACTGAATTATTTAGAGGAGGAAGGGAAGAGAAGCAGTCAAGTGAATGCGCATGTTTGGGGACGTAGTTTGTACTCACCGAACACAAGCCATTAAAAACTGTGAAATATTCCACTGAATGAATTTTCGTAGTTCTTCACTCACAGCCCCTACCCTACCCATCTACCCTCCACCCCCATCAAGAAAATTCTGTCTTTCTCAAACAATCCCACTGATGGAGGGAGCAAGGCTGGAAGGCAGAGAGAGCTGGAACTCGCTACAGTACTTGTGTCAGTGCCCCTCAGAAAACTACAGTTTTAAAGAATTCCTTGAAAGGCTACGCCCTTTTTTTGCTAGTAACCCAAATAGATAGTTTCCAAGTAAGTTCTTCTTGTTGTCTAGTCTACTTCTCTTCTCTGGAAATTTAAACTCTTTCCGAGCTCTGACGATAAAGGGGAGGTGACAAAGGCAGTGGGCTGGCCTTCACGACCGCAGATAAGCCGCAGGAAACTGAGGAGGTCTGCCCCAACTGGAAAAGGTGGGAAAATCCGCGCCCCCAAGAGGTCGTAAAGTCCAGAGCAGCGGGATCCCGTTCGCAGGCATCACGTGACGACCCAGAGCGGCGGGTAAACTACAACTCCCAGAAAGCCTCGCGACCCGCCGGCGTTACGCAACTCTCGCTGATTGGTCGCTGGGGATATTTGAAAGGAAGGGCTGGCGCGGAAAAGGAAGGTTACATTTTGGATCCTTGCGGAGTACTCAGTCTGGTGATAACTCCTGGCCCTGGAAAGAAGAATGATCTCTAGGACGGTAAGGCCTGGAGGTACTCGTGAACGGTGTATGCGCCGAGGTGAATGGAGCCCCAGCGCTGACTTAGGGATAGGCCAGGCGGTTCCACTAAAAAAGTCGGGAGTCCTCGGAGCATCCTGGTGGGCGCCGGAGAGCTCGATGGAGGCCTCTGTTGTGGGGCGTTGGTTGGTAGGATGGGTAGTGAGGCCGGGTATAGGCTGGGAGGAAGGCATAGCAGAAGCGTCGGTTTATAATGGGAGCCCGGCGTCCTGGCATGGGCTTTTTTTCCGACAGGATTTCTGATGGCTTTCTTTGCCCGCTATCTTCCGCACCTTCAAGCCCTTCTCTCGCCCTTCATTTAGCTCCTTTACAGATCTTCTCTGCCTTCCCTAATCCGTCTCCTTTCCCCCAGCCCTCCGGCACCATGAGGAGCTTCAGAGGAGTCAACTTTGGGACCCTGCTAAGCAGTCCAAAGGAGACTGAAGAGCTGCTGCCTGACTTGAAGGTGGGCACGCTGTTCGACTGTGGACACACCTGGCTTACCAAGCTGAGCTGTTTTGTTTTTTAACTTATTTGAAGAGACAGATGAGTAGGAGATCCTCTCTTGGGCAGTCCTGTTTCTATTTCCTTTCCACATCTCTTTCTTCTTCGTTAGCCTCATTCATATCTTCCTCTCCTAGGAGTTCCTGACCAAGCTTCCCAGCTGCCGGTCTGATTCCGAGAGGAGACAAACTTGTGATGCCATTCTGAGGGCTTGCAACCAGCAGCTGACTGTCAAGCTGGCTTGCCCTAGGCACCTGGGAAGCCTGCTGGAGCTGGCGGAGCTGGCTTGCGAGGGCTACTTGATGTCTACACCCCAGCGCCCACCCCTTTACCTGGAACGAATTCTCTTCATCTTTCTGCGGAATGTTGCTGCACAGGGAGACCCAGAAGCCACTCTCCGACTCGCTCAGCCCCTCCATGCCTGCTTGGTGCAATGTCCTCGCCAAGCTGCTCCTCAGGACTACGAGGCTGTGGCTCGGGGCAGCTTTTCTCTGCTTTGGAAGGGGGCAGAAGCCCTAATGGAGCGGCGAGCTGCATTCTCAGCTCGGTTAAAGGCCTTGAGCTTTCTAGTACTCTTGGAGGATGAAAGTATCCCTTGTGAGATTCCCCACTTTGCTTCTCCAACAGCCTGTCGAGTGGTTGCTGCCCATCAGCTATTTGAAGCCAGTGGGCATGGTCTAAATGAAGCAGATGCTGAGTTCCTAGATGACCTGCTCTCCAGGCATGTGATCACAGCTTTGGTGGGTGAAGGAGCCTCTCCTGGTCCTCTTTCCCCACAGAGGGCCCTCTGTCTCTTGGAGCTCACCCTGGAACACTGTCGTCGCCTCTGCTGGAACCACCACTACACCAGGGCCACAAGTACAGTGGAGAAGGCCCACGATTACCTAAGGAACACCAGTCTGGCCCCCAGCCTCCAGCTGTGCCAGCTGGCAGTTAAACAGTTGCTGGCTGGGGAAGGAGGACCCCAGGCAGTGGCCAAGCTTCTGATCAAGGCAACAGCTGTCCTGAAGAACAGCTTGGAGGCACCATCACCCCCACTGCGGGCATTGTGTGACAGCTGCCAGTTCTTCCTCTCAGTCCTGGAGCGAGGCACCAAGAGGTGCTATGGACTTGATGCCATTCTGAGCCTCTTTGCTTTTCTTGGCAGCCACTGTTCCCTCATCCAGCAGCTGCAGGATGGTGTGAGTTCAGGACCCAGAGGTCGGGTGGGAATGTGGTTCTGTGGCCTCTCTATCCGGCTAGGGTCTTTGGTAAGATCTGGAGACCCTGGGTTCTGCCTTGGTAAGCTGCTCTCTGGACCATGCCTGGCCAGCCAGCAAGCAGCCTAGTATATGCTGGCGGGGGTCCATTCTGATGTCCTTCTTCCTACTCCCCAGGCGGTGTCAGTTCTCCAGGGCTCTGGGCCAGGCTTCAGCTTGGAGCTCTCTGCCCCTCCAACTGGCCTTTCCCTTCCTTCCTCAGGTCTATGGGGACTCCTCCAAGCAGCTGCAGGCTTTGGTTCAGATACACTTTCAGGGACTTCACCTCTACACTGCGGTGGTTTATGACTTTGCCCAAGGCTGTCAGGTACCATCTGGAATCAAAAAACCTGGACAGGTCCTAGGATCTGGGGTTGCTTGACTGTCCTTGGTAGAGCTTTGAAGTTGCTTTGGGCATGGAGTTGGGTGGACATCATCTTGGACCTCTTATGTCTCCTGTCTCTTCTCACCTTTCTTGTCCCTTCAGGAAGCTAATTTGGCTGACCTGGCCCGGCTAGTGGACAGTTGCAGATCTACTGTTACCTGGATGCTGGAGGCCTTACAGGGCCTGTCTGGCCGAGAGCTGACTGACTACCTGGGGATGACTGGTTAGTACCATGGGTGTCAGATGCAGGGTTCTTGGGAGAGTCATCACTTGTTAGGCAGGCAAGTAGCACTTGCTGGATAGTTCTGACCTCTTTGGGATTCCCTGTGGCTTTTGGAGGCAGTGAAAAGATATTTATAAGTATCCATTACTCTGTATTTAATATCAGTAGAGAAGTGATGAGACTAATTTACCAGAGCAGATATAATTTTTTTTTCTCATTGACGTTGAAATGACTTGGCATGTGTTTCATGAATATGTGAAAGTGAAAGTTAGTCACACAGTCATGTCTGACTCTTTGCCATTCCATGGACTGCAGCCTGTCCCGCTCCTCTGTCCATGGAATTCTCCAGGCAAGAATACTGGAGTGGGTTGCCATTTCCTTCTCCAGGGGATCTTCCCGACCTGAGGATTGAACCCATGTTTCCTGCAATGCAGGCAGATTCTTTACCCACCAAGCCACTAGGGAAGCCCATGTAGAATGGTCATAACTTAAATTTTTTAAAACCAGACAAAACATTCACATCATTCAAAATTCAGATTGCACAAAAGGGCAGACAGTGAAAAGTCCCTTTGCTCCTCATAATCCTAGTAACCCAATCCCACTTTGCAGATGCAGCTAATATGGTCAATTTCTTATGCATCCTGCTAGAGACACACTATGTATATATACTGTATGTGTATACACTAGGTAATACGTATATATTAGCCAACAGGCGTATATACTTCCCCACTTTTTTTTTTTCTCCCCACCCTTTTTAATTGAAATAAACATAGGGAAAAATACTAAAGTCATAAGCAAACAGTCGGATGAACTTCTGCAAAGGAAGCATACTTTGTAATTAGCATCTAGGTCAACTCAAAGAGTATGACTTAAACCCCCTGAAGACCCCTCTGTTCCTCCTTCTGGTCCACGCACCCCAATAGTAACCACTATCTTAACAGCATTGGTTAGTTTTGCCTGTTTTTTGTATTTCATAATAAATTTCCCCCTTAATTTACAAAAAGCATGGCCCTTTAGTTTAAATTATGTAAACCTAAAGAGTTCAGTCACTAGAAGGTTTTGGAAATTTTTCATATTCATATTTTCAGGTTGAATCTAGCCACAGAAGCAAAAAAATATAAGTCACAAAAATTAACAGTATGAAAATTCTTTCCACAGAATATTGAAGTCCTACTTTATTTTCTTCCAGCCATCTATGTCAATAGCCAGGAAGCTGCCTAAACTAGAATTTAGGAAGAGTGTATTAATTCATTCAGTGAATATTTATTGAGTACCTACTATGTGCTGCTAAGCACTGTTTCGAGTTCTTAGGTATGTCAGTAAACAAAACAAAGAGCTCTGCTGTCATGGAGCCACATTCTGGTTGGGGGAGAAAGATCATAAACAGTAGGATCACTGAAGTAGAACTTGTTAGAAAATGATCAGAAATATGGAGAGAAAGGAAAAGTGGAACAGGAGAAGAAAGGGAATTAGGAGCTCAGGGTAGATGAGGGGGCAAGTTACCATTTAAATAGGTGGTCAGGGTTGGCCTCATGAAGAGGGTGACATGAGAACAACTTGGAGTGTGGGAGGGAGTTGGCCAAGTAGGCACCTGGGAGAGCACATCCCCCGCAGTGGGAGCAGCCAGTGCCAGGGCCCTGTGGCAGGATAGAGGTGGTGTGTGTTTAAGGACCAGCAGGGAGGCTAGTGAGGCTTCAGTGGACTGAGGGAAGAAGAGGGAAGTGAGGGACAGGCCAGAGTGTTTCCCGCAAAATGCTGACATTTGAAGCAAGGTGAAGACAGATCAGTGTGTGAGGACGGATGGGCCCTGTATGGGTATGAGGGCTTGGCTCGTAAAACAAGGGCAGAGGTTGGACTTCCCCGGTCGTCCAGTGGTAAAGAATTCGCCTCACAATGCTGGTGATCTGGGTTCAATCCCTGGTCAGAGAACTAGGATCCCAGAGCAACGAGAGCTGTGCACCACAGATCAACGAGATCTGTGCGCTGCAACTAGTGGGCCCCCACACCACAACTAGAGAGTCTGAACTGCAACTAAAGATCCCACATGATTCAATGAAGATCCCACAGCTGGCAACTAAGACCTGACACAGCCAAATAAACAAATATTTCTTTTAAAAAAAGGTACAGAGGGGCTGGGTGATGTGAGGTTGCCTTCCGGAATGGAGGGCTCAGGCTGACTTGAAACCCGGGAGCGGAGAACGGCTCCATTCTCACTCCCTAGCAATGGGCGTTGCTGTCTAATCTGGGGGCTGCTGAGCTGACCACACAGGTTGAGCATCTCTCTACTGCCCCTCCAATAGCAGAGGGCATGGAGCCATTCCTGCGGTCCTCTGTCCTCTCTTTCCCATGCAGTCTCTTACACCAGTAACCTGGCCTACAGCTTCTACAGTCACAAGCTCTATGCCGAAGCCTGTGCCATCTCCGAGCCCCTCTGTCAGCACCTGGGCTCAGTGAAGCTAGGCACCTATCCTGAGGTGCCCCCTGAGAAGGTACGCGGGTAGGAGGGAGGTGATGTTGAGAGGGAGGAGGGGACTCGAGTGGCATGCAAGGGCCTGGCCAGGACCTTGGAGTAGAGAGTCAGGAGCTGCATGTTGGCACCGGTACCTGGGGCGGTGTTTCCCAGACCTCACCTGTACTGTTATTTACTTTTTTGATTGACTCACTTTTTATATTTAGCCTGATCCCCAGCCAGTGCTTTTCATCCTGGCTAGATATTAGAATCGGGTGAACTGAAAAAAAAAATTCTGAAGCCTGTCCCAAGCTAATTGCCTCAGACTCTCTAGCACTGGAGCCCAGGCATCTGGATTTTTTAAGGAGTTCTTTTGGCCAACCAGAGTGAGAACCACTATCATAAAGCAAGAATATACCCATGAAATGATGGGCTGGCTGGATTAACAGGCGAGATGGGTCACAGAGGGCCTTGGGTTTCATCTGATGAGCCTCTCAAGGACTGATGTGGAGGCCTTGGGTTTCTCAAGGCCACAACCCAAGATGTGGCATCTTGGGTTTCTCAGCATCGCTGTAGTGAATGATTGGAGGGCAGGGACAACACTGGGCACCCAGGTGGCTCCAGCAGATCAGGCAGAAAAGGGCAAGCGTCTGAACTGAGGCAGCTTCCTGGGGGATGGACAGAAGTGGGTGGGCGCAAGAAGTCAAGGACTAACCGGAGAGTGACTGGCTGTGTGAGAAGGGGAAGGAGGAGGCCAGGATGGTCTTGCTTTCCAATTCAGGAGAAGGTGGCGATTTGCTGAGGAGGGTGAGGGTCAGGAGGAGGAGCAGGTTTTCAAGGGTGTAGGCAATGGATATGTGGGTGGGATGGGTTGAAGCGTCAAGTTGAGAGCACTCAGGATATTTAGTTCTTAGGTGTCTCCTGCTGTGGGGCGAGTCTGGGGGCAGGAGGACCGTGGGCATGCATGCACATACTCTCCCATGGTACGTACTCCTTGCACCCCTCTTCAGTTTGGTCTGTTTTCTTCCTCTGGTCAGTTGCACAGGTGCTTCCGGCTACACATAGAGAGTTTAAAGAAACTGGGTAAACAGGCCCAGGGCTGCAAAATGGTGACTTTGTGGCTGGCAGCCCTGCAGCCCTGTGGCCCCGAACACATGACTGAGCCAGTCACCTTCTGGGTTCGGGTCAAGACGGATGCTGCCAGAGCCGGAGACAAGGAGCTACAGCTGAAGTGAGTTGGTGGGGAAGGGGATGACCCAGTCTCCTGGCCACAGCTGCTTTTGGCACTCAAGGTCACGTTCATTCTCGTGGCTGAGAAAGGCACTGTTCCCTCCGTTCACTGTGATTGATTGAGTGCCAAGTATGAGCAGGCACGGGGCTGGGTTCTGGGAGGGACAGCAGTGACAGGCGGTGTTCTTGCTTTCACCCCTGGAAACTGAGCTCAGCAAACCAAGGCGGGGACTCCTTGGCGTGGGGCCAAGTCTTCCGAGTGCTGAGCCTTCCCTCTCTCAGGACGCTGCGAGACAGCCTGAGTGGCTGGGACCTGGAGAGCCTGGCCCGCTTGCTCAGGGAGGAGCTGCAGGCCTACAAGGCAGTGCGGGCCAACACAGGGCAGGAACGGTTCAATGTCATCTGTGACCTGCTGGAGCTGAGCCCCGAGGAGACGCCAGCTGGGGCCTGGGCCCGAGCCACCCACCTGGTGGAACTGGCTCAGGTGCTCTGCTATCACAACTTTGCCCAGCAGACTGACTGGTGAGGAGGAAGGGCAGGGGAGGCCACTCCTGCTTCTGGCCCTGGGTGCTCTTGCCCTTTTCCGAGTCTGTTTCCCTCTCCACGTCCCTGAGCGCCCCTTGTAGTTTGTGGTCATGGGGACTCTTGAAGGGTGAGGCCAACGTGCTGCAGAAGGCCCTTCCTGGGACACTGTGGCCAGATCTCAGGGTTAAGCCGGGCTTAAGTGCATCTTCTCCTGACAGCACTGCCCTCGATGCCATCCGGGAAGCTCTGCAGCTTCTGGAGTCTGTGAAGCCTGAGGCCCAGGACAAAGATCGGCTTTTGGATGATAAAGCCCAGGCCCTGCTGTGGCTCTACATCTGTACCCTGGAGGCCAAAATGCAGGAGGTGAGCGCGGTTGCTCTGGGCTGAGCAGGACTGGGTTCAGGGATTATTTTCCCTGGACCCCAGCAAGCTAGCTGTTGTTCAGTCACTAAGTCATATCCGACTCTTTGTGACCCAATGGACTGTAGCACACCAGGCTCCTCTGTCCATGAGATTTCCCGGGCAAGAATACTGGGAATTGCCAATTCCTTCTCTGGGGGATGTTCCCAACCCAGGGATTAACCCCCCTCTCCTGAATCACAGGTGGATTCTTTACCACTGAGCCACCTGGGAAGCCCAGTAAGCTAGTACCAACCCTGCTTTTCACCCTGACCACCCCATCCAGGGTATTGAGCGGGATCGGAGAGCCCAGGCCCCTTGTAACCTGGAGGAGTTTGAAGTCAATGACCTGAATTATGAAGATAAACTCCAGGAAGATCGCTTCCTATACAGTAACATTGCCTGCAACCTGGCTGCGGATGCTGGTGAGGGCTGTGAACTTAGCGAGGTTGGATGCGGCCTCCTCGATGGCCTCCTAACAGGATGGGTCCCCCAGCTGTGGGAGAGGCTCCCCATGAGTGGGAGGTGGGCACAAGGCAGAGGCTATTATGGGAAAGATGACCACATTTCCCCAGACGGCCCAGAGTGAGAGAATGACTGGTCCCTTTCTTCTGATTTATAGCACAGTCCAAATGCCTGGACCAAGCCCTGGCCCTGTGGAAGGAGGTGCTTACTAAGGGGCAGGTGCCCGCTGTACGGTGTCTCCAGCAAACAGCAGCCTCCCTGCAGATCCTAGCGGCCCTCTATCAGCTGGTGGCAAAGGTAACGGGACAGTGTGTTGACACAGACCAGAGACTCGGCTCCTTCACCTTCTTTGGCCTGTGTCCCAGCCGGGAACTCATGTCACCCAGTGTACACTCTGTCACCAGCTTCCCCAAGTCTAAACCCAAGGCCTTAGGCAAGTTGCTTAACCTTCCAAGCCCTCATTTCCTTATTTCTAAAAGGACAGCAATGGGACTTGCCTGGTGGTCCGGTGGCTGATTCCACTCTTCCATTGCAGGGGAATGTGGGTTGGATCTCTGGTCATGGAATTAATTAACATCCTCCATGTAACACGGTACAGCCAAAAAAATAAAATAAAAATAAGATAAAATGAGGGTAATAATAATATTAACTCAGCCTTGTTAGCATTCAATAACATAATGCATGGAAGATGGTGTGTATAAATGGAATACTCAAATGATAGCCATAATTATTAGTAATTATCAGATAATTTTTTTAATATTTATTTTTATTTGGCTGCCCAAGTCTTTAGCTGCGGCATGTGAACTCTTAGTTGTGGCACGTGGATATAGTTCTTTGGCCAGGGATCGAACATGGGCTCCCTGCATTGGGAGCACAGAATCTTAGCCACTGGACCATCGGGGAAGTCCTAATTATCAGAGAATTTGAGATGTGTATACTCAGGAAAAAATACACAAACACCTGTAGACACAATTTTACATTTTTACATGCAGTGCTGGGAGGTGTCAAGGACTTCCTGAAGTTCTTCTCTGGACCCCACATTAGGAACCTATGAAAAAATGAAAAGGATCTTTGTACTATGGGTGTTAGGCCACTTTCCTAGCAGGAGGAGACTGGGGAGGCTGCCTGAGCCCTAGACTTGAATCTTACCTCTATCACATACCTGTTATGTGGGCTTAGACAAGCAGCTTAATCCTACCTAAGTTTCAGTTTCCTCATCTGTAAAATTAGGATTAGAATTGTTATGAAGATAAAGTGAGCTAGTATAGTGGCTGGCACATAGTAAGTGCTCAGTAAATCCTGGCTATTGATGATGGCTGGCATGCAGGCTTTAGAATAGAAGGGAGGGGGCAGGATGGCTTGCACACCCCCCGGCTGCCCTCCTTTCCGGCTCCTTAGGGATGGCCAATGGTTACTCTGTCTGGGTGGCCGCATTCCAGCCAGGCCCTCAGGTTAGACCACAGGGCTGGAGAGGAGGGGGTGGAAATGAAGGCTTGAGTACAAGCTGGGTAAACGCGTTGCTCCCGGCCTACCAGCCCCTGCAGGCTCTGGAGGTCCTCCTGCTCGTCCAGATGGTCTCACAGAGACTGAAGGACCATGCGAAGGCAGCCGGCTCTTCCTGCCAAGTCACCCAGCTCCTCCTGACCCTCGGCTGTCCCAGCTACGCCCAGGTACAAGTGCCAGCCACCCCAGCTTGCAGACCTGGCTTCGGGGACTGGCTTCTCTTCTCTGAGAAGATGGGACACTAAAGGGGCAGCTTTTCTGCCTTCTGCATCACATTTGGCTGAAGGATCGTAAAGGGTGGTTGGGAGGCGGCTGTGGGAAGAGGAGGCATCTCCCTCCATCTCCCAGTTGTTTACTGTTACATAGCCCAGTAAGACAGAACGGCAGAAGGCCGTTTACTAATCCTGTATTTCCCAATGGTTTCTGGTGCCCTAGCTTGTTCACTGAGAGCTGTTACAATGTGTCCTAACCAGTCTCCTGGCCTCCAGTTCCTTCCTTTTCCACTCCATGTTCTAGCATGATGGTTTCAGGCACAGATCTGATCTTATTACCTCTTTCCTGCTTAAAGGATTTTGTGGACTTTTCCATTACCTGAGGGATATGGTCCAGATCCTTTATTCTGAATTGCACGCCTTCTGCACACTGGTTCACTCTTTTTCTGGCCGCTCCCTACCACTATATTTCTTGTATGGGCCTTGCTGCCTTTGGCTGTGTTAATCCCTCCACCCTAAATACACCCTTACCCCCATTTTTTTTTTAATTGGGGTATAGTTGCTTTTCTACCATTTTTTTCTTTTTTTTTGTTCAGCAAACACATACTTTGTTTTCAAGGCCTAGCTAAATGGTCTCCTCCTTCGTAAAGCATTTTAAATGTCCTCTTCCTCACGGGCAAAATCAGCCACTTTTCCTGTGTCCCCACAGCACTGATGGCATTGTATCATGATGAGATAGATATGCCCTGCCCTTACCCCCTGCCCCGCCTCACTGCACTGCAAGCTGTTGGATAGAAGGGCCTGCTTACTGCTTATCCAGCTTTATCTCTCTAGCTTAGTGGTTAACTGAAAGCTACTAAATGAGCACTTTAGTAAGAGAATAATTCCTACGTATGTTTGTGTTAGTTGCTCAGTTGTGTCCAACTCTTTGCAACCCCAGAGACTGTAGCTCACCAGGCTTCTCTTTTCCATGGATTATAACATTTGAGATAATTTAATATTTAACTGGATGTATTCAACATTTTGCTTGCGAATACTTTAATCCACTTTAATTGGAACAGTCTGGCTGCCTGGTCACCAGCATGCTCACAGAAACCCTGATTGCTTCCTCAGGTGCACCTGGAAGAAGCAGAGTCGAGTCTGAAGCTTCTGGATCGCACCACAGACACATACCTGCTCCTCTCCCTGACCTGTGACCTCCTACGAAGTCGACTCTGCTGCGCTCGCCAGAAGGTGCTTCTCACTTTCTTGATCTCCGAAGGTCCTGGGGTTTGGAAGGATTTTAGGATTCTCCAGACATCTGTCTGGCTCCTGAGGTTTCTCTGGAACTGGGGAGAACGTTCCTGGCCCTGAGAAGCAGAGCCATCTCCTCACCTCACCTTCTCCCAAGGATCATTCACCAGTACTTCTCTAGGAGCCATTCCACCATTTTCATCCTTTTCTAGCTCTCTCGAGGACAAGGGGCAAAGTCTGTCCGGTGACTAGAAATTGGGATGACGCTGACACCCTCAACTGGGATCCAGTTGAGGGATCTAAAAGGCTGGGATTTCTCACACACGAGCTATGTGACTGGGTATCTTGTGCCCTTTGTGACTCTAGTTTTCTGTCCAGCTTTTAACATCTGAAAAGCAGGGGCTTGGGCCACGTGATCTCTAGGGGTATCCCAAGCTCTAAATTGCTGATCCGACCTCACTCACTGCTCTCCTCTGCAACCCTACCCTCTATCCCCAGGTGGCTGAGGGTGCTGCTCTGCTGCTGTCTGTGCTTCAGGACCCTGCCCTCCAGAGGGCATCCAAGGCCTGGTACTTGCTGCGTGTCCAGGCCCTGCAGCTGGTGGCGGCCTACCTGAGTCTCTCGCCAGACAGCCTGCTGGCCCCGCTGTGGGAGCAACTGTGTGCCCAAGGTGAAAGAGGCGGGCAGCTGGGCCTCCTTGCTGGGTGTGTGTGGTTTGTCCGCTGTCCCATCTGCTGTCCAGCTGCATGGACAAGCCTGCCTAGAAGCTGCCCAGAGTAGGCTTGGGATAGCAAATGAGTTTCAGTTCACTTGCTGACTCTAATCGATTGCTCAGTCACTACCCTGAACTGACAAGGATTCTGAGACTGGTCTTAGGGGGAAGGAGTTCTGTGACTGATTATCTCTGTCTGCCTTAAGCACGGATGGAGAGGGTGAGAGCCTGCTTTGCATTTGCTATCTTAGTATTTGAAGGTGATGGAAGCTCTGGCCACATCATCTCCCTTCTTGTCCCTCCTACCTTCCCCCCACACTTGCCCAGGCTGGCAGACACCTGAGATAGCACTCATCGACTCCCATAAGCTTCTCCGAAGCATCATCCTCCTGCTCATGGGCAGCGATGTGCTCTCAATTCAGAAAACAGCTGTGGAGACGCCATTTCTGGACTACGGTAAGCCCCAGGAGGAGAGCCAGTGTGGGAATGAGCAGACTAGTTGGTAGGGCTGGTGGTTTTGTCTCCAGAGGATTCAGGCTGTGGATCCTGGTTCCACGTGATGATGGTCTCATCTCCTTTGCTGCAGGTGAAAATCTGGTACAAAAATGGCAGGTTCTTTCTGAGGTGCTGAGCTGCTCGGAGAAGCTGGTCTCCCGCCTGGGCCGCCTTGGTAGTGTGAGCGAAGCCAAAGCCTTTTGCTTGGAGGCCCTGAAACTTACAACAAAGCTGCAGATACCACACCAGTGAGTACAGGGCCCAAGAGCCTGGTGATTCCCAAACCTCAGTGCCTACGACCTTGACCGTGGGTTCCCAAACTGGTCCACAGATTAACATGTTATGTTTGGAGGGGTTGATGGAAGAATGCATTCCATGGCAAATAAGTGGGAAATGCTGAGTTAATCAAGATTAGATGTTTTTATTTCCTATTGTGATTGTTGTTGAGTTGCTAAGTCGTGTCTGGCTCTTTTGTGACCCCGTAGACTGTAGCCCCCAGGGTCCTCTGTCCATGGGGTTTCCTATAGAACTTATCATATCCTCCAGTATGCTAATACACATTGTAAATCTCCAGAAGGGAGGTCCAGTGTACAGTGATTCCCTAAATCTCTTTGCCTGAAGAGGATCTTTTCAGTGAGGAATTTGATTTGGGAAATCCTCTCCTTAGGCAGCAGGATGGGCTGGTTTGAGAGATGAGCACAGAGGGTTTCCCCAGGGAGTGCCTAAAGGCAGCTTTAGGAAGTAAAGGCTTTCTGGAGGCTGGAAAAGACTATGATGGCTCCGCCCGGGAAAGGGCAGAAAGAGACTCCCCAGGGAAACAAGGAATTCCACTGATGGGTCTGTCATCACTTTTCCCAACCAGGTGTGCCCTCTTCCTGGTGCTGAAGGGGGAGCTGGAGCTGGCACGCAATGACATGGACCTCTGTCAGTCGGACCTGCATCAAGTTCTGTTCTTGCTCGAGTCTTGCACAGGTGAGCAGCCAGGCCCACATGCCCGTGGGTGGTGGTGAGGGTGACGTACACACCGTAATGCAGCTTTACATGTCAAGGTTTGGTTCCCTTCTAAATCATGGACTGACTTCTGGTCCCAGGGCAAAACTCCCTTCACTTGTCAGACCATTGGTGTTCTCCTTCAGATGGCCTGTCTAGGACTAACCCTACCTGCTTCTTAATTTTGCAGCGCTAAGATATTATAATTTAAATAAAACTGACTATTCAGTACCTTGGGTACTCACCACACTTCACATGTTCAAAAGCCACGTGTGTGGTTACTATATTGGGCAGCACAACTGTAGCATCCTCAGAAGGGATTAGGGCTAATAATAAAATATTGTACTTATGGTGCTTTTTTTTCTTATCAACTACTTTTACCTGTAGTATTTCACTGGACCCATACAAAACCCTGGGAAGTCAAATGGGAATGTCAAGTTTTTCCATTTATAAATTCAGAAAAGTTGAGAAATTCAGTGTTTAGGGCTAGGATCATGGGGCTAGTCAGGGGCAGGAGCCAGGATTAAGACTTGGGCTTCTGGGTGCTTGCCTGCCAGCCTGAACCATGCAGCCTTCTGAGCTGCAGAGATGGAGACTCTGTGGGTTGTGCTGATCCATTGTTCAAGGGAAAACCATTAAGCTATGGGACTTCCCTGGTGGTCCAGTGGCTAAGACTCCACTCTCCCAATGCAAGGAGCCCAGATTCCATCCCTGGTCAGGGGAACTAGAGCCTGCCTGCCACAGCTAAGAGTTTACATGCCACAACTAAGATGCCACATGCTGCAAATAAGATCCCCCCATGACTAAAACCTGGCACAGATGAACAAATAAGTAAATATTTTAAAAAACAGTAAGCTATGCCAATATCTAGTGTGCTAGTACGGTAATATATATGAGCCATTAGTAAGTATTAAAATAATGCAGATGAGGGCATCAGCCGCTGGGGTAGGCACACTGGTGTCATTTCTCTTAGTTTTGTAATGCTTGTTCCACTCTCTGCTCAGAGTTTCTTGGACTAGCGCAGCACCCGGACTCTGTGAAGAAGGTCCACCTGCAGAAGAGGAAGCAGCAGGCTCGGGTGCCCCATCCTCCAGAGCTCCCGGACGAAGAGCTCATTCTAAAAGGCCCTGCCCTGGAGCTGGTGGCCACCGTGGCCAAGGAACCTGGCCCTGTAGCACCTTCTGCTAACTCCTCCCCGATCCTGAAAACCAAGCACCAGCCCAGCCCCAGCTTCCTGACTCACTTGCCCACCTGTGACTGCTCGCTCTGTGCCAGCCCTGTCCTCTCGGTGGTCTGTCTACGCTGGGCATTGGTCACAGCGGGGCTGAGACTGGCCATGGGCCATGAGGCCCAGGGGCTGGATCTGCTGCAGGTGGTGCTGAAGGGTTGCCCTGCAGCCAGTGGTCGCCTTGCCCAAGCTCTGCAGGCTTCCCTGAATCACACAGCGCCCCCCTCCCCTGTCCCAAGCCTCTTTGATGAGATCTTGGCTCAGGCATATACACAGCTGGCACTGGAGGGGCTGAGTCAGCCATCAAACAAGAGCCTGGGAAAGGTCCTGGAGTCAGGGTTAAAGTTTGTGGTGGCGCGGATACCCCACCTGGAGCCCTGGCGAGCCAGCCTGCTCTTGGTCCGGGCCCTTGCAAAGCTGACCAGCCTCAGCTGCTGCACTGCCCAACTTTTTGCAAGCTCCTGGGGCTGGCAGCCGCCATCAATAAAGAACCCCACAGGCTCAGAACCCTCTAAGCCTCGGAACCAAAAACAGTCAGGACAGTCCAGACGAGGACGCCAGCAAGTGGGCTCTGCTACCCTGTCCTTCTCACATACCTCTCTGAAAGGTCTGGAAGGTGAAGGACTACCCTGTACACCTAAGCCCCCAGGCCGGGTCAGGCAGGCCGGCCCTGGGGTACCCTTCACCGTATTTGAGGAAGTCTTCCTTACAAAGACCAAGCCTGAGGTTCCCAAGGCCCCCAGGGTACAACGGAGGATCCAGACACGCCTCAAGGTGAGGTGGGACTATAGCTAGGTGGTACTGGTGTTGGGTGAGGGTGGTCCTGGAGAAAAGTTCTGCAGGGCAGGTGTTTCTACAGAATAGCTTCCCAGGGCCGGGTGGGAACTGTCTGTAGCTCTCCTGTTACGTATCACAGGACCCCTTATATCTTCCATAACGAGACCTAGTTCAAGACCTCATTTGTTTCAGACGGAAGAGACTTTTCTTAGTTCTAGCCTGTTCCTTTCCCTTTGCATCCTTCCTCTGGATCTTCTGGTCCTTCTCCCTCTGCCTCCTTCCACATCAGAGTTACTGCCCCTGATTGAGTACGGCCGATTATGCAGGAGGTTAATTCTTAAATCTTTTTCAAGGGCCTCGGTGATGGCGCCTCCACAGCGCCACCTCCTGGCAGACCATGTCTTGTCACTGAAGGCCCCCTGGCCCTTTTCCTTTTCCCACCATTCTAGGTGAACTTCAGTGATGACAGTGACTTGGAAGACCTTGTCTCAGTTGAAGCACAGCTTGCAGAGGGGTCCAAGAGACAGGGCACTACTTCCCGGGGCCGGGGCCGGGCCAGGAAGGGCCCGAGTGTGAAGACTAACTCAGTGGCCACGTCAGGCAGTGCCCCCGGCCTCAGTGGCAGAAGCCGGAGGGTCAAGAAGGTGGCATCAGGACATTGTGAGGAGCCGGGCCCCGAGATGATGAGGACCATCCCTGAGGAACTGACTGACAACCAGATGGAAATGAGCTTTGAGATCCTCAGGGGCTCTGATGGGGAAGACTCAGCCTCAGGTGTGAGGGCAAGGGTGGAAGGCAGAAGTCCATTTTTTTCGAGGTTGCCCTGGGGTCAAAACACAAGAAATAACTGGAGCCAAAGATGGAACAGAAAGAAAGTGCTTTTGCTGGCTCTGGGACGGGACCCTAGAAGGGAGAGCAAGGGGATGGCAGGAAGAGGGAATTCTATAGAAAAGTTGTGTCGTCTGCCTAGGTGGGAAGACACCAGGGCCTGATTCAGCCGTAGGAGAATGTGAGGTGTTGAGACGGGATGCCAGCAAAGAGGAGCTGCCCGGCCCTGGCCCAGACAAGGAGAGAGACATGGATCTGGGTCCCCGGCGCAGACTCCCCTCGGCCCCTGTAGCCATCGGTAAGTATGTTGACCACCGAGATCTGATCACTTGATCCCAGTACCTTTCCATTCTGTCCTTGGTTCTGGTTTTGGATCCCCATCTGGATCCAGTAGTCTTGAACGTGGGTCTGAATCCCAGCACACTCTCTACTAGCTGAATGCTGGTCACTCCGCCTCTCTGAGCTTCAATTTACTTAACTGTCAAATGGAATTGGGGCAGTGTGGAGAGAGTGGCTGCGTGTAAATTGCACAGCACCGCGCTTGGCATACTGCCCTTCAGAAATGGTAGCTGCTGTTTTCCACGTGGGAGGGGAGATGGGCACTGGTTCTTGGAAAGATTTTTCTCAGGAAGTCAGGGATTCATCTATGTCTTGTCCTTCCTTTAGATCTGTCTACCCTGGATTCCATCTGTGACTCACTAAGTGGTGCTTTCCGTGGCATCAGTCACTGCCCTCCTAGTGGGCTCTATGCCCACCTCTGCCGCCTCCTGGCCTTGTGCCTGGGCCACCGGGATCCCTGTGCCACTGCCTGCCTTGTCACCGAGTCTGTCTCCATCACCTGTCGCCACCAGCTGCTTACCCACCTCCACAGGCAGCTCAGGTGAGTGCCCCCATCCCTCAGGCTTGTGCTGGGACAGACTAGAGGGGAGGCTCCAGACTTTGAAGGAGGGAGACCTCACCTCCACTCGTGTCGCCTACAGCAAGGCCCAGAAGCACCGAGGGTCGCCAGACATAGCAGACCAGTTGCAGGGGCTGCACCTCCAGGAGAAGCCTGGAGACATCCCTCTGGCACGAATCCAGCGCCTCTTTGCCTTCAGGCCTTTGGGATCTGGCCACTTCCCCCAGCCTGAGAAGGACAGCTTCCGGGAGCGTCTTGCTCTGATTCCCAGTGGTATGGTGGCAGGCATCGTTGGCTCTGCTGTTGTTTGATGCATCTTCTTCTTAGGAAAGAGTTGGGTGAAGGATCTTCAGGCATTAGTTAGTTCACACACAGATGTATGACCCTTATAGTAGAAGGGCATGTCATACTTTGCCACTAATTAGTCATTTTGTTACTCTCACCAAATAGATATAACCTTAAATCTAGAAGTCTTATTTTTTTTTTTTAATCTCAAGTTTGAGTTACCTGCAGATTCAATGTCTTTCTTTCTTTAGAGCTAAGTTCATGTGTCTGGAGTTTTCCTATGCTAACATGAAACATGTTCACTGATGATTTGAGTGCCTCACTGTGAGTGGGAAGTGGGGAAGGGAGCAGGTCAGAGGAGGCAATTTTGTTAGTTTCTGTAGGGACACAAAGAAACGCAAAACATGGTCTATCTACATGGACTTGTTAGAGCAAGGGAGAGCACTTTGAACTCCAGTGATCAGGGAAGATTTCTAGGAGTTGTCTTGAGTGACGGACAGGGACTGAGTGCAGAAGATAGTGAAAGGAATTCCATGTAACAGCTGAAATAACTCGGGACATGTCCTGTGTGCCAGGGGTGACCGTGTGTGTGTTGGCCCTGGCCACCCTCCAGCCTGGAACTGTGGGCAACACCCTCCTGCTGACGCGGCTGGAAAAAGACAAACCCCCGGTCACTGTACAGATCCCCACTTCCCAGAGCAAGGTAGGTTTCCTGGGGTCAGGGAGCAGAGTTGGGCTGGGGCAGGCTTCTGGTCTACCTGTGGCTGGGGGATGGAGAGATGTTGGTCACACGGACAAGCAGAACTTAGACAACCCATCTCCAAAGCTTTCTGTGAGTTCGGCCTTGAAAGAGTTTGACGCCATCCAGAAGGAGCAGAAAGAGAACAGCAGCTGTACTGACAAGCGAGAATGGTGGACTGGCCGGCTAGAGCTGGATCGCAGGATGGAGGTGTGTGTTCCCAGTGTGGGATGGGGTTGGGCCTGCCCTAGAATATCTCCTCTCTCGGGGGTCCGTCCCAGGTCTGTGCTGAACTACCTCAAGTCCTTTCTGGAGGTGTTGCTGTTTTTCAGTTGTGTCAGACTCTTTGCCACCCCATGGACTATGGCATGCCAGGCTCTTCTGTCCTCTACTGTCTCCTGGCGTTTGCTCAGATTCACGTTCATTGAGTCAGTGATGCTATCTAACCATCTCATCCTGTGCCACCTGCTTCTCCTTCGGTCTTCAGTCTTTTCCAGCATCAGGGTCTTTTCCAGTGAATTGGCTCTTCACATCAGGTGGCCAAAGTATTGGAGCTTCAACTTCAGTATCAGTCCTTCCAATGAATATTCAGGGTTGATTTCCTTTAGGATTGACTGGTTTGATCTCCTTGCAGTCCAAAGGACTCTCAAGAGTCTTCTCCAGAACCACAATTCGAAAGCATCAATTCTTCTCACTCAGCCTTCTTTATGGTCCAACTCTCACATCCATATATGACTACTGGAAAAAGCTTAGCGTTGACTGTATGCACCTTTGTCAGCAAAGTGATATCGCTGCTTTTTAATACGCAGTCTAGGTTTGTCGTAGCTTTCCTTCCAAGGAGCAAGCGTCTTTTAATTTCATAGCTGCGGTCACCGTCTGCAGTGATTTTGGAGCCCAAGAAGAGAATCTTCACTGGTTCCACTTTTTCTCCTTCTGTTTGCCGTGAAACGATGAGACTGGATGCCATGATCTTAATTTTTTTCATGTTGAGTTTGAGGCCAGCTTTTTTACTTTCTTCTTTCACCCTCAATCAAGAGGTTCTTTAGTTCCTCTTCCATTTCTGCCATTAGAGTGGTATCATCTGCATTTCTCAGGTTGTTCATATTTTTCCCAGCAATCTTGATCCCAGCTTGTGATTCATCCAGCCTGGCATTTCGCATGATGTACTCTGCATATAAGTTAAATAAGCAAGGTGACAGTAACAGCCTTGTCGTACTCCTTTCCCAATTTTGAATCAGTCCATTGTTCCTTGTCCAGTTCTAACTGTTGTTTCTGGAAGTGTAGGCCTAAATAAACATTGTGTTACTTGGGAAGCACTTTAAACAAGAGCACAAGGGGACTTCCCTGGCTGTCCAGCAGTTAAAGTTCCATGCTTCCCCTGCAAGGGGTACCGGTTCAATCCCTGGTCTGGGAACTAAGATCCCACATACATGTGGTGTGGCAGGAAAAAAAAAAAACAATAAAACAAAAACCAAATAAACCAGAGCCCAAGACTTGAAGGGGTTATGGCAATGAAATGTTTAAAGATAAGTACAAAATAAGAATTTAAGGCCAAATACCAGCCTCCCAGGGCTTCCCAGGTAGCTCAGCTGGTAAAGAATCCACCTGCAATGCAGGAGACCTGGATTCGATCCCTGGTTTGGGAAGATTCCCCAGAGGAGGGCATGGCAACCCACTCCAGTATTCTTGCCTGGAGAATCCCCATGGACAGAGGGGCCTGGCAGGCTGCAGTCCATGGGGTCTCAAGGAGTTGGACACATCTGAGCAACTAAGCACAGCAGCACATCAGACTCCCAGCCATAATTTTCATTTCATTTCCTGACTTAGCTTTTGCCCACCTGTTTGTATTTATCCAAATGTAGTGATTTATTACAAATCTTATCTTATCAATACTCTCTCAGAGTCTCAGCAAATGAAAAATGTTGCTCTCTTGCCTTTTATGTTGGTCGTAAGATACATAAGACACATCCACTCATTGGAAGACGCATTTCCTTGCCTCCAAGATGGTGCCTGTGGGGAAAGAAACTTGGCTTCCTCTCTCACTGATGGTTCTGTTGTGCATCCAGGTTCTCGCCACTTCCCTAGAGAAGTACGTGCTGGGCTGCTGGCGGGGGCTGTTGCTGCCATCCTGCGAGGACCCCGACCTTGTCCGGGAGGCCTCCCATCTACAAGACTCACTACAGGAATGTGGCTGGAAATATCCTGACCCCACTCTGCTGAGAGTGAGTTGAGAAATCAGGGAAGAGGATGAAGTGCACCTTACCTCTTTCCCACCTGCCACTGCGGGTGGAAAGGGGAGCTCTTGTACTCACTGACCACTGGTCCCCTGCAGATCATGCTCAGCGGTGCCAGTACCCTCACGCCGCAGGACGTGCAGGCCCTGGCTTATGGGCTGTGCCCAGGCCGACCAGCCCGAGCCCAAGAGCTCCTAGGTGAGGCAGTAGGGCGTCTCCAAGGTCAGACATCAACAAGCAGTAGGCATCTCGTGTTAGTGCTGGACAAGGTAAAGAGCCAGTAGCCATATGGGTAGCATCTGGTGGGCAGTGGGCACCTCCTCTCAACCATACCCCTTCTGCCTCCTGCATACCCCTGCCTCAGGACAGTAACGTCTGAGTGCTTTTTGCCCAGGACCTACAGAAGCTGCCGTGGGAGAGCATACCCAGCCTCCGGGCCCTGCCTGTCACTCGACTGCCCTCCTTCCGATTCCTACTCAGCTACTCCATCATCAAAGAGGTGTGGGGTTCAGGGAATGGAAGGTGGGGATGATGGGTAATTGAACAAGAAAAGGCAGAGAGACGTGGCAAGAGAGGAAGGCGGTCTTAAGAATGGACGGGGACTTGGGTTGGTTGGAGCTTGAGTGCTCCGACCAAACTGGGATGCTGATCACTGGTTTCTCTCCATCAGTCTGGGGCCTCATCAGTGCTGAGCCAAGGAGTGGATCCTCGCAGTACCTTCTACGTCCTGAACCCTCACAATAACCTGTCAAGCACAGAGGAGCAATTCCGAGCCCATTTTAGCAGGTCAGGGGGAGAAGAGTAAGAAGAGTGGTAGGGAAGGGTAGACGCAACACAGGGGTAAATGTCCTTTTCTCTGGAATCAAATGTTGCAGCCCACCTCCTTCCTAGTGTCCCTTCTGCCCTTTTTGCCACATGACCCATCTAACTCTGGCTGCACCACACAGCGTGTGGGATCTTAGCTCCCCGACAAGGGATCAATGCCCCGCCCCCTGCACTGGGCGTGCAGTCTTAACTACTGCACCTCCAGCTAAGACCCTTCTCACTGCTTTTTCCCTGCAGTGAAGCTGGCTGGAAAGGGGTGGTTGGGGAGGTGCCGAGCCCGGAACAGGTGCAAACGGCCTTGACGGAGCGTGACTTGTACATGTGAGTGCTCAGGGCAGGGAGATGGGGAGAGGGACAGTCCCAGAGGGTGGGTATCATCATGGTCTGCTCTGGGGCTTTGGAGCCCCTGGCTGACTCTGGACAACTCTGGAGGCAGTGCCGAGGCCTGGCCCTGCGAGGTCAGTTTCATCTCACCTCCTTCTGCCTCAGCTATGCAGGGCATGGCGCCGGCGCCCGCTTCCTGGACGGGCAGGCTGTCCTGCGGCTGAGCTGCCGGGCAGTGGCCCTGCTGTTCGGCTGCAGCAGCGCAGCCCTGGCTGTGCATGGAAACCTGGAGGGGGCTGGCATTGTGCTCAAGTATATCATGGCTGGCTGGTAAGTCTTGAGGGGCAGTCTATGCAAGGTCCCGACCCCAAGTGCTTTCCCAGGTCTGAACCCTAAATCCTTGCTCTTTTGTGCCCCATTTTCCTCCCATCCTAGTTCCCTGGCATGCTTGGGCCTTTACCCCTTTGTCATCATCTATCCTCCTCCTGGAACGATGGGCCAAGGGGCTTTCTCATTGGTTTAATCCCTCTCAACTCATTCACCACCATGAATCAGAAGTTTTTGAGCCCTTACTTTGTATTTCTTCCTTCTCTTTTCCCAGCCCCCTGTTCCTAGGTAACCTCTGGGACGTGACTGACCGTGACATTGACCGCTACACAGAGGCTCTGTTGCAGGGCTGGCTTAGAGCAGGTTCAGGAGCCCCCCTTCTGTACTATGTCAGCCAGGCCCGCCAGGCTCCCCGACTCAAATACCTTATTGGGGCTGCACCTGTAGCCTATGGCTTGCCTGTCTCCCTGCGGTGACCCCTTGGAGCTCTCCTGTTGCCGGTAGAAGCTATGTGACTATTCTACCTCCAAACTTAGGTTTGGCCCTGAAGATAAATATTTTAAGTAATTTTCCGGTGTTTTACATGAAAGATTTCCTTTTGATTTAATTTTAATATAATAAAGATACATTACTTGAAATCCTGTTTTGTGTAGTTTCTCTGAGAACATTTGAAGATAAGACTGTTGCCCACTTCCCACTATGTGGTACTATAGATAAGAATAACTTGCAACAGTCCAACTCTGAGAGCATTGGGAAGAAAGGCAAACCACAGGAAAAAGATGGACCTGGCTTGGCCCCAGCAGACAAAGCTAAAGGACAGCAGGGCATCAAAATGATCTAAGTGGGGACAAAGCCCCGAGGAAACATAGATATAGATCCATTGAGAATGTCTTGGCCAGGTACACTCATAGCTATCTTGACTTCCTGCCTCTGGTATCCTCGGAATGACATTAGCTTTACTGCCTCGGTTGCCCTGCCCCCTCCAAAGTGGATATTGTCCTTCCCCCACATTCAGCTATTAACACTTGTCAGTGCCATGACACTTTAGCGGCAGGTTCTGGAGAGTTTTTGTAGCTCAGATGGTAAAGAATCTGCCTGCAATGCAGGAGACCTGGATTCAATCCCTGGGTCTGTAAGATTCCCCCAGAGAAGGAAATGGCAACCCACTCCAGTATTCTTGCCTGGAGGAGTCTAGCGGCTACAGTCCATGGGATCGCAAAGAGTTGGACGCGACTGAACAACACACACACACGTACACACTCACATACACATTGGGAAGTTTTGCAACTTACGTATGGTTTTCCTCTCCCCAACTAGATTGTTAAGCTCAGAACTATATATCTTACACTCATGTATCCTTCACTTCTAGCACATGGTAAAACACTGTGTTGATTAATAAAGCTACTGCTGTACTCCGAGTGATAATGTGCCTCCTTCCTGTTCTCTCAACCGCCAGACTCTGCTTCATCTGCGCGAAACATCCCTTTCATAACACTACTGTCCCCCCTGTCCCTTGCTCCTTGAACTTCCCAGGCTTCTTCCCTGCCTGTTGTCACCAGGCTTATACCACCGGCTGTGGTTATAGTGTATCTGTGCGTCTGTGCTGGGTCTTCGTTGATGTGCGGGTTTTCTCTAGTGGCAGGGAGTGGGAGCTTATTTCGGTGGCTTCTCTGTTGCCGAGCACAGGCTCTAGGCGCCCAAGCTTCAGTAGCTGCCCCTTGCGGGGGCGGTGCTCTGCAATTGCTGCACAAGGGGCTTTGTTGATCCTTGGCATGTAGGATCTTTCCGCACCAGGGATGGAACCGTTTCCCTTGCATTGGCAGGCGGATTCTTAACCACTGAACCACCAGGGAAGTCCCAAGGCCTGAGTAAGATGAAGTTTCTTGAGCATAAGGATCCTGTTTGTTAGAACTTGATTATGCGAGGTTTGGGACATTTTGTGAAAAGAAAACGCCGCAGCCCTTTCTATTCCAAGGGGAGTCACGCCGAAGATTCCGCACCCCACGCCCCGCCGCGAGTTTCCCTCTCTTCCGGGTTGAAGGACCATAGAGATGTCTAGCGCTGCGAGGCCTCCAGGCGTAGCCATCGAGATACGCAGAAGACGGCTAGAGCGTTGCTCTCCCGGAGGGTTTCCGCTTCATAAGCCCTCCTTCCCAACATGGCGCAGTCAGTTAACATCACCGAGCTGAATCTGCCGCAGCTAGAAATGCTCAAGAACCAACTGGACCAGGTGGGAATAGGCTCCGAAAGCACCCCTTTCCCGTCTCACTTTCCTCCCCCCGCAGCCCGCACTTCCTTGCCCCCCATTCCTCCCCTCTTGGGGAGAATTCCCTTCCCAGGCGAAATCCCCACCCCGTCCCAGGACCCGCCCCTTGTCTGGCGGTGCCCGCTTCTCCCGCGAGCCCCAACCCTGACCCTCATTCCTGTTCTCTGTAGGAAGTGGAGTTCTTGTCCACGTCCATTGCCCAGCTCAAGGTGGTTCAGACCAAGTATGTGGAAGCCAAGGACTGTCTGAACGTGCTGAAGAAAAACAACGAGGGTACGGGGTAGGCGTGCGAAGTGAACCTGGGAGATGCGGCGAGCCGGCTTCTCTCTTCCCGCCTCCTAATCCAGTTTTCTTACCTGAGACGAGAGAGCAGTCCATTACGTATTGTCGCTGCAGGAGCCCTTTGCATGTTGCTTATCTAGAGTTGAAATGTCCAGGATATTTTTCTGCTCCTGTTGCCCCTGTTCGTCCTTTTCGTATAGTTTTCGGGCGCCGTGCCGTTTTGAAACTCCCTTTTAAAGTTGGAGCTGCCAACCTTCCCCACATGTTTGTCTTAATTGCTTTCACAGGGAAAGAATTACTTGTCCCACTGACGAGTTCTGTATCCTTTCCGCAGGAGCCTCTTCCCTGCCCTCTCGTTTTCTCCCTCACACCTAACAACCTTCAAAAAAGGGCGGGAGATATTGATTATTCCAGAGTGCCTAGATGGTTCTGAGACCGCTATTAACACAAGCTTAGCTCTGCTGTCTAACCTAAGGCCAGGAACTAATTAATGCTTGGTGAGCACCCAGATGTATGTATTTAGAATTGAGGTGTGATTATTTCCCTTTGCTCTGAGGATATAACCTAGTAGGGGGGTAGAACTGGTGGTTTACGTTTTTACTGTAACTTAGAAAACATAAGCAATAGAAGAATAGAGGATTTGGAAACAAAGGGGTTGGTTCTGTTTATTAATCCTCAATTTCAGTTTAATTATGGCTCTTATTCCTAACTATTGTTACTAAGAAACCTGGATTATGTCTTAGCTGTTGAATGTTTTACTTGAGTGAGCAAGTTACGGCAATAGGGCACCCATAAACTACCTGAGAATGGACAGGCTGAAAAGGAAACACAGGAATAGCAGTGTAGCAGGGATTACTTAAATAATCAACATTAAATCCATCAGGAATTAGCTAATTCATGTCTGGGAGTGTTAAAGAGAAAGTGAGGCTGGCTTTTCACTCTGTTATTCAACGGCAACAGGAAAAAATTATCCTGTTCTGTCATTCTAATGATCTATCATTCTAATTGCTATAATATCTAGTCTTTCTGGAAGGAATAATGGTAAGAATTGTAAGAACTGCTTGCAGGATGGCAGATGGGATCAGAACAAGATCAGCACATGTGATTTTTCTCCATAAGGAACCAGCTTCCCTGTTTCTCCTCATGTGGAGTTTGTAGGCCTTCAGATGTGCCTTGTAGCTTATTCCTTTTAAATTTTTGTTTGTTTGTTTATTTTTTTTGACTCCATCCCATGGCTTTTGGGATCTTAGTTCCCCTACCAGGGATTGAACCCAAGCCCCAGCAGTGAAAGCAGTGACTCCTAGTGACTGGACCTCCAGGGAATTCCTGCCTCCTTTTTAGAAAAGGAGGGTGTTGGTAGGTCAAGCTGAACTAGCTGACAGGGAATCATGACTCATACTGGGCTAGTTTTCCCTTAATCCTTGCCTCTCAGATGTATGTCCCCGGGAAGCTACATGATGTGGAACATGTGCTTATCGATGTGGGAACTGGCTACTACGTAGAGAAGGTGAGTGGAAGGGAACATAAGAATGCATCTCTGAGGGGGAGAGCTGGCGTACAGAATGGGTTACCTCTCATTCACTCTGACCTTGCAGACAGCTGAGGATGCCAAGGACTTCTTCAAGAGGAAGATAGACTTCCTTACCAAGCAAATGGAAAAAATCCAGCCAGCTCTGCAGGAGAAGCACGCCATGAAACAGGGTAAGCTTGCCTTGGACACCTCTTCAGACCCTTTCTGCCTCCATAATAACAGACATGGATTGCAGTGTGAACCATGGGAGGGAGTATCCCCTTTGCTGGATTAAAACCGTGGTTTTTTGTTTGGTATCTTGATGCATTACTCCTTAGATTCTGTGTCTAACATACCCACTGCCTTTGGTGCTTGAGAAATTTAGAGAAAGGAAATCATGTGTTTTTGTGTTTGAGTTCCTATTTATTGGGGATGGAATGAGGGAGCAGGTGCATGTAAATGAACACAGCAAAGAAATATAGCCATAACTAGCCAACTACTCAGAGAAGGCAATGGCACCCCACTCCAGTACTCTCGCCTGGAAAATCCATGGACGGAGCCTGGTAGGCTGCAGTCCATGGGGTCGCTAAGAGTCAGACATGACTGAGCGACTTCACTTTCACTATTTACTTTCATGCATTGGAGAAGGAAATGGCAACCCACTCCAGTATTCTTGCCTGGAGAATCCCAGGGACAGAGGAGCCTAATAGGCTGCTGTCTATGGGGTCGCACAGAGTCAGACACAACTGAAGCGACTTAGCAGCAGCAGCAGCAGCCAACTACTAGCAGTTATAGCCCTGGCTGCATATTAGAATCACGCAGATAGTTTTTTGAAAACCTGGGCGACTCCAAACCAACTACAGTTGACCCTTGAACAATGTGGGAGTTAGGGGTACCAAACCTTGGTGAAGTGGAAGAAAATCTGCATATAATTTATAGTCTACCCCTCTGTATCCTCGGTTTCAAGTTTGCAGATTCAACCAATTGTAGATCATGTCCTACTATAGTATTTAGTACTGGGGGGAAAAAACATGTAAGTGGACCCACACAGTTCAAACAGGTATTGTTCAAGGATCAACTGTGAATCAGTAGGGTGAGATTCCAGACAACAGTGTTTGTTTGTTTGTTTTTAAAGCTCCCTGTGTGATATACAGTCAGGATTAAGAACCACTGTTCTAAAAGCAAACATCTTTTCCACATTATTATATTCTGGGTATATGTGACTCATTTGACACTGTATTTTGTTCCTTTTTACATCCCAGTGGTTCTCATATGAGCTTCCCTGGTGGCTCAGACAGTAAAGAATCCACCTGCAATACGGGAGACCTGGGTTCGATCCCTGGGTTGGAAAGAGCCCTTGGGGAAGGAAATGGCAACCTACTCCAATATTCTTGCCTGGAAAATCCCCGTGGACAGAGGAGCCGATCCTCCGTCCATGGGGTCGCCAAGAGTCAGACACGACTGATCGACTTTCACATCTCATATTATTGACAATTGAGATTCTAAATTGGTGTTGTGTTTGCCCTCTACAGTGAATCTCTGTGTTGAAAGTTAATTAACTGTAGTAGTCTGCCTGTCAATTTTCCTTAACTCTGGGCTCTCCCCTTTAGCTCCTGCCCAGGGTCTGACTCTTCTTTTATTCCACAGCTGTCATGGAGATGATGAGCCAGAAGATTCAGCAGCTCACAACCCTGGGAGCAGCTCAGGCTACCGCCAAGGCCTGAGAGCTTGTTTCAGAAATGGGGCAGAGGGTGCCTGCTTCTGGAGCCTGGGACTTTGTGGACGTGGTTTCCTGGAATGGGGAAAGAAGAGGGTCTGTGTTTAATGCTAATAAATGAGCCAGCTGGGCAGAGTGGTGGTCTTTTCTTGCATTAAGTGAGGAGGTGGGAGGGTGGTGGTGAGAGGGTGTGCCCCTGCCTGGAGCCTGATAAGCAGGAGTGATGCAGTGCTCATCTTGGGGCTCCACTTGGGAATCTGCGAGAAACTGGAGTCAAAATTCAATGCTGGTGATACAGGATGCTCCGGACTGGTGCACTGGGATGACTCAGAGGGATGGTATGGGGAGGGGAGAGGGAGGTGGGAGGGGGATTCAGGATGGGGAATACGTGTACACCCGTGGCGGATTCATGTTGATGTATGGCAAAACCAATACAATATTGTAAAGTAATTAGCCTCCAATTAAATTTATATTAAAAAAAATTAAAAACTGTGGTATAGAAATTTGAGAAGACGGAAAATGCCATCATAAAGCTTCAAGGTATGACCTCTCAGCATTGTTTTTAATGCAACTTTGGGCACCAGGTGGCAAAGCAGTGGTCCAGCCCTGGGTAAAATAAAAGCAATAATAAAAAAATTCAATGCTGGGCGGCAAGCTCTCTCTGCGCGGCCCGTTGCCATAGGAACAACTGGCAACCGGAAGTGGGGCTGCGCAGGCGTTTCCCCTTCCGGGTCGGCTCCCTTACTGACTCCTCGTGGAGAAAGCTGTATGGGCCACCGCTTCCTGCGCGGTTTCCTGCCTGTCCTGTTGCCGCCGCTACCTCTCCGGAGCCCGCATCTCAAGCTCAGCCTGGAGCCCGTCGCACCTTCCAAACGACCCCGCAGCCACCTCATGGCCCCGCCCCGAATCGGGACGCACAATGGCACCTTCCACTGCGATGAGGCGCTGGCGTGCGCTTTGCTGCGCCTCCTACCGGAGTACCGGGTAGGTACAGGCCGCGCAAACTGACCCGGAGGCTGCCGCCAAATCTCCGGGGTGGACCGCGTCCTCCTAAGGGTGTCCCGTCCGAGCACCCCTCTCCCCTCCTCTGCTCCTTGGAAGCCCAACCTTAATCCCCTACCTGTGCGACCCAGGCAACCCCCTCACTTCCTGTGTCCCCTGCAGGAGGCAGAGATTGTGCGGACCCGAGACCCCGAGAAACTGGCTGCTTGTGACATCGTGGTAGACGTGGGTGGCGAATACGACCCTCAGAGACACCGATATGACCATCACCAGAGGTGAGTACTCACTACCATTTCTTTAATTTTCTCAGTGCCCCAGGCCACTGCCGTGGTTCTTGTCAGCGAAGGGAACCGCCTCGTCCTTGAGTCCCATGGGACTACTGTCTCCCATGCTTCCAGTGCGCCACCTACTCTGCACCCATCTAGTTGGCTTTGTGCTTCCCTGAGCCCTCGCATCTGCCATGGCCTCCCTTGGTCACCCCGGGGCCCTTACCGACTCACTTCCTTCTTTGGCTCAGTCAGGCTTTTCTCCCACCAGCCTTATCCTTACCTCACTGAATACCCCAGCAGGGATTAATCCGTTCTTGTGCCCTTGCTACCCTACCTCAGACTGCTGGCCCACGTGATTGTGGTAGGTGGTGATAGTTCAGCTGTGTGTTGTCTTCTATGTCATTGACACTCTACCGCTGGGAAATCGTTCTTGTCCACAGATAGGCCAGAATCCCAAGTACCTCTCCAATCTTTTTCCCTCTCCTCAAGCCCCTACCTCATCAAACTTTCTCGGTGAGTGATCCTGTCTCTTTTCTCTCAAAAGAAATTGAGCTTTTCCTGCGTGTACTTCCTCAGTTTCTCACTCCTGAATCAACTCCCTCTTTCCAATTCAGGAAACCCTTCTGTTTTCCAATGTATCACTTCCTGCTCTGGGACTCTGTATATCGGTGTTTCTACTTCTTACTTGAAGAAAGAAACTCTGTTTACACATCTCCCATCTTGAAAACAAGGGACTGAAAAAAAACCCATGACTCCCTCCCTCACATACACCACGCTGTTTAAAGTGGTTATTCTCTGGGGTATCATGAGGAGGTTTTAAGTCTGTTTTTCTCTTTCTCTCTCTCTCCTTTCCTCCCTATCTTTGTCTTTTTTATGTAAGTATACATATTACTTTTCATTAGTGATATGGAGAGGGAATGCTCCCGGTGTGTACGACCTAATCTCACCCTCACTTCTCAGGCATTCTTGAAAAGAAGAGCTGACCCTGGCTCCACATTTCTTTGAGTTCATTCCTTTTATCCATCCTATCATTCATTCAGCCAGGTCTTTTCCAGTCCCTCTATCGGAAATGCTGGTGGAAAGGGCACCAGTGACCTCAATGCCAGGCTCAGGTTGCTGGTTGAGGGTTAACTGACTGACCTGTCACCTTAACCCTCTCACTTAACTGACTTCTTTGTGGCACTTGACGTAATTGAGTGCTTCTTTTTTTCTGATGATTTTATATACTTTTTTAAAAAGTGTGCCATATTTGACATGTAAAACAATATATTTAATATTTCTGGTATATAAAACATAGAATGAACACCCATGAACCGATCTCCCAGCCGAAGAAGTAGACCATTACCATGATCTTAGCACCTGTACCTGTGCCTCTTCCGCATCCCATCCCCGCCTCCCCAGGAGTAAGCAGCATCCTGAATTTTGTGCTCATCATGGCCTTGTATGCTCTCGTGTACAGTTTAGCACATACGTCTTATCTGTTTGCATCAACTATTTATTTAGTTTTGCTTCTTCCTGAATCTTTTCTGGGACATTATTGTTATTAGTCTTTATACCTTATGAGTATTTTATAGGTATTTTTGTGTTTACTTAATATTTAATAATAAAAATCATTAGAATGAAAAAATGAGCTTCCTTTGTGATTCTGATGGACTGGTATTTACTGTGGTTTCTACTGTTCTAAGAACTATCATACCATTTCCGTACCCTCTGTCCCAAGGCTGTTCAAGCCCCTGCCTTCCTCACTCACCCGGATCATTGCAGGTGATCTTGGATCGCTTCCCCATGCTGGCTGGCACAGTGCTCTTTCTGACATGCTCTGGCTTAAAGTCTCTCAGTGGCTCCTCTTTACCTACAGATAAACTTCAGACTCTGAAGTGTAGCATTCAAGGCCTGCCCTGGTCCAGCTCCTGCTTTATCTTCTGCCTCTTATTCCCCATCCCAAGCTGCTTTCTTGCGGTTCCATGGATACCTTTCTCTTAGGCATTATACATGTTCCCTCTACTTGGAATGCCTTTTCTTCTTCCCCCTTTATGTGTCTGCCGCACACCCACTAATTCATCTTCCAAGAATGACCTGAAGGTTCTTCTCCTGAGCCCTTTCCTTGTTTATAACTGGCTGGAGCATTCCTTTGGTTGCTCATGTGAGTGTGCACGGGGGGCGGTGTGTGGCCAGGTGTGTCCATGTGTCCCTGTA
The DNA here is from genome assembly GCF_027580195.1 of Bos mutus. Lineage (NCBI taxonomy): Eukaryota > Metazoa > Chordata > Mammalia > Artiodactyla > Bovidae > Bos > Bos mutus. Next base: position 45,696,473 of record NC_091621.1, read on the forward strand.
CATCTGCCTTAGGAAGATAAACTTGAAGGCAGGGACAGAGTCTTAGTTTTTTTCATCTCTAATGTTTACAACAAAGTCTGGGCATGTTGTAAGCACCGAGTTAATCCTTGTCAGATGACATCTGAGCCACCAGGGAAGCCCAACGGATGCATGGGGACTCCAGACTCAAGTCTGTGTTAACCCCTGAGGACAAGCCAAAGCCTCCCCAGCCAGGCTTTCTCCCAGTTCCCTCGGTGTTCCCCAGCCTCCCCACCGCGCTGTGCCTGCACGTGCGCATGCAGTGGCCGAGCCGGGGCGGTTGGCGTTAGCCCCACCTCCCTGTGCTCCTCAGGTCTTTCACAGAGACCATGAGCTCCCTGTCCCCTGGGAAGCCATGGCAGACCAAGCTGAGCAGTGCGGGACTCATCTATCTGCACTTCGGGCACAAGCTGCTGGCCCAGTTGCTGGGCACTAGCGAAGAGGACGGCATGGTGGGCACCCTGTATGACAAGGTGGGGACCCAAGGACAGAGATGCCCCCCACGTGCATCTCCACCCCGTGGGCTAGAGCGACACTCACGACCACGCTCAGGTCAGGGTTTCTGACCCGTGCTGGCCCACCGCCCTCTGGCTTAGTCAAGCCCGTCTCCTCACGGGGGGATGGGTAATCTCTCCTGCCTCCATTCTCGGGTGGTTGTGAGACATGGATGAGGTAATGTATGGGGAAGGGCTTTGAAAACTGTAAAGCATGCCCTGACACACATAAAAAACAATTGTTCAACAACTTGGAAGTAGACCAGGCTGCTTACGTTTGGCAGCATGTGACTAAGGTGCTGGCTGCCCTGAAGGTGGAGGGCAGCGTATCTCAGGCACTGCTGTTTTCAAAGGCACAGTGAGTTGGGAAACTGGGAAGGGTTTGATTATGAAAACCTCTTCAGGTTCCACCAGCGCCCCCTGCAGGCAGTTCAGGTGGCTGTGGTTGGGGAAGCAACAAGGGCTAGTGGCCCTGGCATGCACTTGGATCCATGATTCTGAGGTCAGCTACTTGACCCTGCTCCTGTGAAGTTCACAAGACAAACTTCGGATGCAGTCAACTCTATTTTTTGCAGATGGGCTGTCGAGTTCAGTTCTCTGTCTCGGCTTGTCTGTCTCCTCTATGACACAGCATTAGTGAGATCCAAAAGAGTTGAATAAATATGAGTGTTTAAATTGGAGCTTCTGGAATAGGTTTTAGACTGCCTGGGTCAATTTTCCCTTCTACTGCTGAGGGGTTTCTAAGCAACTGAACTAAATTATACTCAAGGTTTTATTGTGTTTCTGGTGTACTACATAGTGATTCACAATTTTTGAAGATTATACTCTGCTTAGAGTTATGATAGAATATTGGCTATATTCCATGTGCTATAAAGTATTTTCTTGTAGCTTATTTTAAGCATGTTCTCTTTTTTAATGTTTATTTAATTTTTTTGGCTATGCTGGGTCTTAACTGTGGCATGTGGGATATAGTTCCGCAACCAGGGATCAAACCCAGACCCCCTGCATTGGAAGCTTGGAGTCTTAGCCACTGGATCACCAGGGATACGATGATTTATTTTACATATAGTAGTTTGTACCTCCACCCCACTCCAGTACTCTTGCCTGGAAAATCCCATGGACGGAGGAGCCTGGTGGGCTGCAGTCCATGGGGTCGCTAAGAGTCGGAGACGACTGAGTGACTTCACTTTCACTTTTCACTTTCATGCATCGGAGAAGGAAATGGCAACCCACTCCAGAGTTCTTGCCTGGAAAATCCCAGGGACGGGGGAGCCTGGTGGGCTGTCTATGGGGTCACACAGAGTCAGACACGACTGAAGCGACTTAGCAGCAGCAGCAGCTTGTACCTCTTAACCCAACCCCATCTTGCTCCTCCTCTCTTCCCTCTTCCCTTTGGTAGCCACTCATTTGTTAGGTCTGTGAGTTTGTTATAGTCCATCCATGTAGTTGGAAATGGCAAATTTTCATTATTTTTTTCATTTTATGGCTAAGTCATATCCTGTTGTACACTACATCTTCTTTATCCACTCATCTGTTGATGGACACTTAGGTTGCTTTCACACCTTGACTGTTGCACATGATGCTGCTGTGAACATTGAGGTGCATATCTCTTTTTGAATTAGTATTTTTGTTTGTTTCAGATAAATACCCAGAATTGCTGGGTCATATGATAGTTCTATTTTTAACTTCTTGAGGAACTTCCATACTGTTTCCACAGTGGCTGCACTAATCTCCATTCCCACCAACAGTGTACAAGGGCTCCCTTTTCTCCACATCCTCAGCAACATGTGTTCCTTGTGGTGTTTTTGATGATAGCCATTCTGACAAGTGTGATGTAATATCTCAGTTGTGGTTTAATTTGCATTTCTCTGATAATCAGTAATGTTGATGGCCTTTTGGCCATCTGTAGATCTTCTCTGGGAAAATATCCAGTTCTGCCTATTTTTCAGTTGGGTTCTTTGGTTTTGATGTTAGGTTATATGAGCTGTTTTTTTAAAAAATATTCATTATTTATTTATTTGGCTGTGGCACATGGGATCTTAGTTCCCTGACCAGGGATTGAACCTGGGCCCTTTGTATTGTAAGTACAGAATCTTAGTCATTGGACCAGCAGGGAAGTCCTGGTGGACTGTTTGTATGTTTTGGATATTAAAATTGCACCCAAGTTTTAACGGAGCCTCGGGTTGGGGGTTCAGACCAGTTGGTGCTGGGCAGAGAGGAGTTTCTTTTCCACCTCTCCCTGAGTAGCACTTTTTCTACATACCACAGATGTGTTTAAATGTAGGCCTATTTTGTAAGGCAGTTTTGCATTAAATACTGATATCCCATGTCCTTTTCTGCCCCCAGATTCTTGAGGCATCCTACCATTTCTTTAGGCTCAGGAGATGCCATGTGGTACATCATGGGCTGCCCCGGGACCACATTCCAGCCCTTGATGTCTAGTACTTATCTTCTCCCACTTGATGGGTGTGCTTGATCAGACCCTCCTGTAGCTCATTAAGTGGATCAGCTGGAGATTTACCTGCCCTCAGCCATGAGGATCCACCCCACAGAGCCCATCATGGAACTCAAGACTTTCCTTGTTCAGAACACAGCAGCCCCCTCCCCACACATGCTGGCCTTGGCTCGGGCTTTGAGCTGTAGTAGAGTGAGCACTGGAGAAGGCAATGGCACCCCACTCCAGTACTCTTGCCTGGAAAATCCCATGGACGGAGGAGCCTGGTAGGCTGCAGTCCATAGGGTCGCTATGAGTCAGACACGACTGAGCAACTTCACTTTCACTTTTCACTTTCATGCATTGGAGAAGGAAATGGCAACCCACTCCAGTGTTCTTGCCTGGAGAATCCCAAGGACGGGGGAGCCTGGTGGGCTGCCGTCTATGGGGTCGAACAGAATCGGACACGACTGAATCGACTTAGCAGCAGCAGCAGCAGAGTAAGCATTGGATCAGAAATCAGGTGATCTGAATTCAGCCCTAGTGCTGTATGCTCTCTGCCTTTCAGGAAGTTGCTGAACTCTGCAATTACCCCTCTCATCGTCCAAGTAATGTTGGGAGATTGTTGCAGGATCCTTGTGAAGATGAAAGACTGTATATGCATACATTCTGAGATCTATAAAGCTTTATGCAAATAGTGCCCTCCAGAGCCTTTCTCCTACTGCTGCCTTAGATGTATGAAAACTTCGTGGAGGAAGTAGATGCAGTGGATAATGGGATTTCCCAGTGGGAGGAGGGAGAGCCTCGGTACCTGCTGACCACCACGCTGAGCGCCAGGGTTGCTCGGCTTAATCCCACCTGGAACCAGCCCAACCAAGACACTGAGGTAAGGAGGGCCTGGGGAAAAGAGACTGAGGTGTGTGAAAATCAGGGGAGGAAGTGAGCGGGCTTGGCCTCTTGAGCCCTAGCAGAGTTAGTTTGGGCCAGCACCATGGTTCTCATTCCCAGGCTGGGTTCAAGCGTGCAATGGACCTGGTTCGAGAGGAGTTCCTGCAGAGACTAGATTTCTACCAGAACAGCTGGCTGCCAGCGCGGACCCTGGTGGAAGAGGCCCTGGCCAAGAGGTTCCAGGTATGGACCTGGGAAGAGGCACTGCGGCCCTAGAGAGTGCGTGCTGGCAGGCTGCTGGCCTGTTGGGGCTCATGCTCCTACCCTGAGCCGTCTGTGCCAGCTCCACTTCTTTTGCAGGTGGATCCAAGCGGGGAGATAATAGAACTAGAAAAGGGTGGCTGCCCCTGGAAGGAGCACCTCTATCAGCTGGAGTTGGGGCTGTCCCCTGCAGGGACCATCGCCTTTGTTATCTACACAGACCAGGCTGGACAGTGGCGGGTGCAGTGTGTGCCTAAGGAGCCCCATTCGTTCCAGAGCAGGTGAGGGCCTAGGGGTCCACCCTGCAGCCCTTCAGGCATGTTTCAGCCCCATCAGAGGAGGCAGCCACTAACCTAGGCCTCTGCTCCCCCTCTCCCAGTTCCTCACGACCTCCATTTGCCCCCACCAACTCCCTTTTCTGCTCACTCGTAGGTTACCCCTGCTAGAGCCATGGAGGGGTCTTCGGGATGAGGCCCTGGACCAGATCAGTGGAATTCCTGGCTGCATCTTTGTCCATGCCAGTGGCTTCATTGGTGGGCACCGTACCCGAGAGGGTGCCCTGAGCATGGCCCGTGCCACCTTGGCCCAGCGCCCAGCACCTACACCTGCCCCAAATCCCATGGTCCAATAAAACTCCCATCTCATGCTGACCAAATAATGTTCTATTACTCCCCTGCACTATTCTGGGAGCTTGCTTAAATTTGGGGAAAGTGTAACATCTATTATGTGCCAGAGCTGGTGCTACGTATTTTCTCAGTTTTGCTTTCAAATCATTTGAAAACTATCCAGTTCTTAAGGGTAAATAATGACCAGATTCACAAGGAGTGACTAAAAAGTGAAAGCCAAGATTTAAACCCTAAGTCCATGCCTTTTTTTTCCTTCAGTGTACCCCAGTGCAACTCACTGGAAAAGACAAAGTCTCATAATTAAGTGGAAAGCAAGAAAGGACACTTTTATTACTGAAAGTGGGAGTGAGGGGAGTGGGGCCGAGCAGGGGGTGGCCCTGGGAGAGGGTCCCAAGGGGCAGAAGTTGGGGATGTCTCAGTAAACAGAGGTAGATCGTGAATAGAGCCTCCACCCCCAGCGGGGGGCTCCTGGGCTCGGCCAAGCACTGGGCTAAAGCGTGGAAACCGGGCATTGACAAAGTACAGAGGGATGTGGGTGACCCGGCCTGTGGACCAGCACTGCAGAGAGAGGGGAGCAAAGTCAGCCTGGGCCCAGAGAAGGGCTATTTCCAGCAGAGCCACCCAGTAGCCATGGCCCTCAGCTCCTCCCCACTCCTGCAGCCCAGCAGCTGGCCTACTCACCACGCTGAGCAGAGCTCCTTTGTTGAAGGAAGGATGGAAAGTGATGAGCTGGGCCTGGGCTCCTAGCTCCCCCTGGATAATGCCACTAGACGAAGAGAAGGTGAGCAGGCAGCTGGAGGCAGAAGGCAGGTATAGTGGGATGTGGGTTTGGTATGGGAGGGCCAGTGAGGAACCCAGCACTTACCAAGGAAGTAGCTCAAACACAGGGCTGTTTCGAGTGCGAAAAAGGAGGATGACTGGTTTCCCATTCTGGACCCGAGGATTGCCTATAAGAGATGGACGAGGGATAGGAAGGAACTCTGGAGGCCAAATCCCAGGGCAGGGGCACAGCAGAACTGCTGCCAGGACACGGATACACTTGACTGATGGGAAGATGGTGCAGCCTCAGCAGAGGCCTTCCTCACCACCTCTTACCTTTCATGAGCACAGCTAGCCGCTCCCCGCTTGGGTCCCAGACCATGGAGTGAGCCTCTCCCCCAAGTCTATGAGTGAGAACAGCAGGTTGCCAGGTTGCCGGGCTCTGCGTGGTCCCTCCCAGCCTTGTCTCCGTCCTTTCCTCACCCACCCAGCTTACCTCTCCTCGCCATCTGGCGTCTGTATGGTGGTCTCAGACAGATCTGCCACTATCGTAGCGGACTTGGCGCCTCCAACATACCCCTTTCCCTCACCTGTGGATCAGAGCAGGTGCTCTTAAGTGTAGGAAAAGGGCCCCTCTCCCCCGGTTCCCCGTCTCCTCCCCATCACAGGCATCAATGCCTCTCAAGTCTTCCGAGCTTCTTTACTTCCCTTTTTCCTTCAAGGCAGCATATTCCTGATAGCTCTTTCCTCCCTCTGACTACCCCAGCTATTGTGCATCCGGAAGTGTTGCCCCTGACTCACCACAACGTTCTGGGAATGACAAGGAGTAAATAAGCGGTTCCCCCAACACGGTGAACAGCAGGCGGTTTCCACTGGGGCTCCAGCAGCCAGTCTGGGGTCAGGGAGCAAAGGGCAGGAAAAGGGTAGTCTATGAGAATTCAGGAAGGACGCACAGGAGCAAGAGAAGTAGAGGAGGTGGGGGGCAAGTACAGCCAACCTCCTCCCCAGCTCCTGCACCTCACACTCCCTCCTACCTGGCATCGCCCCGAGAGGGTAGGCCACCGCTCGCAAGTCCACATCTGGGCCTCCCAGACTCTGTGCCAGAGAAGCAGGCCACAGCTTAGAGTTGCAGGTCTCACAGCTCAGACCTCCCTGCCTGTCAGTCCCAGGTTGAGGGGAATGGGAATGGGGACAGAAGGCTGTGCAGCTGGAAGTTCCAGAAGCCTAGGGCCTTTCTCCACATCCTTCCTGCCCACTTCCACTCTCGCCACACTCACCGAAAGACAGCTGAAGGAGTGGTAGCCAAGACTTTGCTGCCATCTGGGGACCAGAGCAGGTTTGTAACCCCACCTCCCCGAAACCAGGGAAGGGGAACACAGGTCTCTGTTGAGACATCCCATACCTAGGAGGGGGGGACAGTGAGACAGGGAGACAGTATCCCCAACACCCCACAGACCCCCTTCCCTGAGGTACAAAGAACCAGAGAGGGGAGGAAGTGGAGAGGGTTGAAACAGGAGGAAACAGCGAGCAGAATTTTACATGTGAGGAGCAGGGTGCTCCTGCACCTTGGATAAATTTAAGACTGAATGGATAACTGTTCCTCGCCTCCCACAGTGTACTTCCCCCCACCAGGCAAAGGCAGCTCTTCCCTCAAGTCTGAGGGGTGTGGCTGAAGTGACCCCAAGAGGTATGGGGATCAACTCACCAGGATGGCAGCGTCCACAGGGGAAGCTGAGAGCAGCCGCCCCCCACTAGGGGCCCAAGCCAAGCTGGTAACGGGTGTGTGCCCAGGGTGAGAGAGCACCTGGGCACAGCCAGAAGAGGGTCTGCAGAAGGGAGACGGCGTGGGGTCAGAAGACAAGAAGAAAGCCCTGTGACTGCTCCCTTGCCTCCGCCTGCTAACACTGCCCCATCCCTGTGGGCCCTCTGAATGCAGGAGTAAGAATAATGGAAGTTAAAGGAGAACAAGGAGGAAGCAAGGGCAGTCGCTACCAGGAGGCCCAGAAGGGTGAAAGCGGGTAAACCTGAGAGACAAGAACTTTATTACTCCTGTTACTCATTTATTTATTGGCTGTGCTGGATCCTTGTGGCCACGTGGGTTTTTTCTCTAGTTGCATTAGAGGAGCTTCTTGTTGCAATGGCTTCTCTGGTTGCGGAGCATGGGCTTTAGGGCACGGGAGCTCAGTAGTTGTGGTTTTTGGGCTCTAGAGCACAGGCTCAATAGAGCACAGGCTCCCAAGCTTAGTTGCTCTGAAGAATGTGGGAATCTTCCTGGATCAGGTATTGAACCTGTGTCTGCTGCATCGACAGGCACATTCTTTACCACTGAGCCACCAGGGAAGTCCGAAAGAGACAAAACTTGTGACAAGTAAAGTTCTATGGTGCTGGGCTGGGGAGATGCATGCTCTGCTCTGGGTGAGAACCCTCTCTCCACAGGCCCATCCTGGCTGGAGGCCAGGATACCCCATGACATCACCTCACAGTTCCAATCTCTTATCTTTCTAGTTATCTGCCACTCCTCAGAATTCAACCTGTGCTCCCAAACCTCTCTGTTTCCTTGTCACAGTTAGCTTCCCTCCTCGGTGCTCTGCCTCGTTTTCTGCTCATCAAAGATGGCGCGTGTGGCAACCTCCCCGACTAGGCTGGGAACTAACTGAGGCCACCAGCTGTGTCAGTCAGCTCTGAATCTCCAGAGCGACATACTTGGCCCAAAAAGTGCAGGCTACTATCAATTAATGCCACTCTGTCCTTTTTCCTCCCAACTGTACACCCACCTTTAGCTCTAATGAGGTCACCAGTCTACAAGTTACTCTTAATTTTACAATACATCAGTTTACAGAGATCCATCTCATTCTTTTCAGTGGCCTCACTGTATTCCACTGAATAGATGAACTATTATTTATTCAGTCGTGCTTCCACAGACACTTCAGTTGTTGGTGATTTTTTTATTACATATAGTACTGCAAAGTATTCTTTATATCTTTATGTACTCATGTCATTATTTGTATAGAATACAGTATTAAAATGGAATTGTGGGTAAAAGACTTGCACCTTTCAAAAGATAAATATGCCAACAAATTATTTTCTGAAAAGTTTGTGGGGCTTCCCTAGTGGCCCAGTGGTTAAGAATCTGCCTCACAATGCAGGGGATACCAGTTCGATCCCTGGTGCAGGAAGATTCCACAGGCCAGTGCACCGTAACTGCTGAGCCAGAGCTCTAGACCCTGGGAGCCGCAACTACTGAGCCCCTGTGCCGCAACCACTGAAGCCTGTGTTCCCTAGAGCCTGTGGTCTCAACAAGAGAAGCCATTGCAATGAGAAGCTCGCACACTGCAACCAGAGAAAGCCCTTGCTCACTGCAACTAGAGAAAGCCCACACGCAGCAACAAAGACCAGGTGCAGCCAAAATAAAATAATTTAAAAAAAAAAAGTTTGTACCACACTATGCCATGTTTCCTACTCTTGCTAATAATGGATGTTATCAAACATTTCAGTTTTAACTGTCATTCTGAATGGGCAAAAAAAAAATCCTATATATTTTTCTAGTCCTTTTAATTATGTATTTTTATACTTAGTTTTTTTATCAGCTTGGAATTTATTTGTATATAAAATGTGAAGCAAGGCCGAACTTTATCATTTTCTAAATGGATAGCCAATTATGTCAAAACCACTAAAAAAAAAAGAAATCTGAACTTGTCTATTGCAATGCAGGCCAAATTCATCATATATTAAATTTCCATGAATTCCTAGGTCTGTCCCTGAATGTTGTTCTGACACACTGATGCGCTTGTCTGACCTCATGGCAGTATCTTTGTGTTACTGTGACTTCATGAAACATTTCAATGCCTAGAGGCAAGTCTCCTGTCCATGCGCTTCCTTTGCAAACATTCGTGGCCAGCCTTCCACATTTATTCTTTCCTAAAAACTCTAAATAGCATTTTTTCCAGTTCACAAAAACAATTCAGTAGAATGCTAATCGGAAATATACTTAACTTGACATCTTTATGATTAAATTTTCCTATCCAGGAATACAGCAGCATGTCCCGCCATTAATTAAGCTTTTGTTTAATATTCTTGTTTTAACATTGACTTCCCTCGTGGCTCAGACGGTAAAGCGTCCGCCGACAATGTGGGAGACCTGGGTTCAATTCCTGGGTCAGGAAGATCTCCTGGAGAAGGAAATGGCAATCCACTCCAGTATTCTTGCCTGGAAGGAGGCCTGGAGGAGCCTGGTAGGATAGTCCATGGGGTCGCAAAGAGTTGGACATGACTGAGTGACTTTTTTCTTCCTTTAATATTCTTCAACCACTTTCTTCAGATGTCTAACATTAAATAAATTTAACAATTTATTCCTAGTAACCTATAGTAATTATTGGACCTGTTGTAATAGAACATATTTTTCATCACAATTTCTCAGCTGATTCTTACTGGTACAAAGGAAAGCTATGACCTTTTCAGTTTCCTGGATCCAATTATGGTACTACTTACATTTCTTACCAGATTAAAGTTTCTTTTAATTGAATCTCTTGTTTTATCTAGGTGTAAAATCATATCTCCAAAAAAATTAATTTTATCTTCTTTCTCAAGACTTTACCACATTCCTTTTTCTTGTTTTACTGCACTCACAAGAACATCCAAAACTACTGTTGATTAATATGGTGGCAACAATACCTCTGTCTTTATCCTGACATTACTGGAAAAACTTTTACTATTTCCTATTTCACGGTTTAATATGGCAGCCACTGATTTTGAGTATATACTCTTTATGTTTAGGTCATCTCTGTGTATTCCTATTTACTTTATGCATTCAGCAGGATATCTGCTTATTCAAGGGCATTTATTAATACAAACATTTTTCTCCCTTAATTTGCCAGTGTAATAAATCATTTTAATATATGTCCTAATGGTAAATAGTTTCTAATTTCTGGAAAATTCCACTAGGTTAAAAAAAATTTTTTTTTAATATGCTTTTGGATTCTATTTGGTAGTCTTTTATTTAGGATTTTAAAATCAGTATTCAAATAGTTTCTTTCTTATACTACCTATTGTCAGGTTTCAGTTTTAGGGTCACATTAACTTTATAAAAAACAAATCAGGATGGGACAGATAGAGGACATTAATGGGAAAACTGGTGAAATGTAAACAAAGTCTATAGTTTAGTTAATAACAACATTCGAATGTCAGTTTCTTAGTTTTGATCGATGTAACATGGTAATATCAGATATTAACAATGGGGGAAATGGTGTGACGGTATAGCCAAACCCTCTGTACTACCTTTGCAGCTTTTCCAAAAATCTAAAATTACGTCCATATAAAGTTTATTAAAAGGAAGAAACAAATCAGGAGGCTTTCCAAATTTTTCTATGATCTGGATTAGTTCCAATAACATGGAGATTATCTTTTCTCTGACAATTAGGCAGTCATCATAAAATCATCTCAGTCTGTCATCTTTTTTAGTGGCACAACTCATCCACTTTGGTAACACGTATTTGGTAGAAAATCAAACATTTCCTTAGATTTTCAAATGTGCTGGTCTAAATGTATAAAATATTCTCTAATAATTCTATTTTCTTCCATATCCGTGGTTCTCTCTCTTTTCCCATTCTGAAAATAGTATACTTTGATTTTCGCTTTTGCCTTAATAAAGCGAGCCAAAATCTTTATTCAAAATTTAAAGAACCAGTTTCTGGTTTTATATTTAGTTCTTGTGGGGATTCTTTTTCCATTTTCACTGGTTTCAGCTCAAATCCATATTAATTCCATATCTACATTAATTGCCTTTCTCCCTCCTGTTAAACTTGCATCTGGCAGTCCTCCCAAAGAGACTTTCTTTCCACTTCACGATCCACAGGTGCACACTCCCCACAATCCCAGAAGCCCCTAGTTCTGTCCCTTTCTCTAGATTACCGCTTCGCAGAACCTCCACCTTGGCCTTAGGTCTGCTTCTGTAGCCATGGGAAGTGCTGTGAGGATAAAGAACTTTTCCTCCCAGACCTCACCAACCCATGGCCTCGAGTCAAGGTAAGAGACTGCTGGAACTCACCGGGTAGACAAGGACGTGGGATCCAGAGTCCAGATGAGAATGCAGCTCTGGCAGGCCACAGCCAAGACAGAGGCACTGAGGGGCTTCCAGGCCAGGGCTGCCACATTGCGCTGCAGCCGGTGCTTCAGGGAGGGGACGATAGTGCTGGGGTGAAATGGGAGCGGACAGAGTCAAAGCAGGGACACTAAGGGGAGGGGACCTGAGTGTAATTGAGGACAGACACCCAGAGAAGAAAGCAGACCATCCAGTGCCTGGGGGTAGGGTGGGACAGAGGACAGGATAAAGGCTGGGTTTGGAAAGAGGATGCATCCAGCTGTGGGGCCTCCCTGACCCCAGTTCTGAAAAGAGCCATCGGACTGGGCTCAGGAACTGCAGGACTCCCGGGGCACCAGAGCTGGAGAAGGAAGTGGGGACTGAGAGATGGAGACTTAAAAGAGTCAGAGCCCACCCAGTGCGCCACATACCTGTTGGCATTATACACCCGGACTGAGTCATCCAGCAGAGCCACAGCAAACTTGTTGGTGTGGGGGTGCCATGCAAAGACCCGCAAGCAGCAGCTGGACCTGGGGCAGGAGTGAGAGTCAAGAGTCCGAACTGCACCTCGCCACACCTGGGCCCAGAGCTCAGGCTGCCTTCCACATGAGACCGTTTACCATTTTTTGCTGTTTCTTTCTTTATTGGGAGGTAGAAGGAGCAAGAACATGGGGAACAGTCAGGGAAGGGGTGGGAGGAGTCTCTGCCTTGTTTTTCCATCTCCCCAGAAGTTTCAAGATTCAGGACTTCCTTCTAACAAAAGCCCCAGAGCTGGTACACTCACCAGTTTGTGACTTGAGCAAATTCAGCAATCAGATCTTCGCTCCTAAGCTGTAATGACAAAGCAGACAGAGGATGCACTGGGACAAAGGGAGCTTATCCCCTCAAAGCTCCCACGGGGAGCTGGACCATTCCCACCCTCTGCCGTCTTCCCATCACAGCCTGACCCTAAGGCACAGAAAATGGTAGGAGCAGAGAGTAGCAGCAGGGAGGGCCAGTGGCACAAGCCAAACTTACAGACAGATGGGGAAACAGGGACCCGTGGAGGGAGGAGGCCCATCGACAGAGTGCCAGGGCCCAGCTGGATGCCGTCTTCACCCACTCAAACACTGTGGGGTTGAGGAAGCAGCCGTGATTAAACTGTTCACAGGGCTCTCACTGGGCACCTTCCTAGGTAAGGACTGAGCAAGGGCAAGCACTCTCCAGGCCCTTCCACCCAACAAGTGATCTGGACACCCAATCTGCGGCATGAGGGGTAGGTAGAGGTGAGAGAAGATAGCACCAGGGGAGACAACTGGGCCAGGAATACAGGGATAAAGGGAAAGGCGCTGGGCCAACAGGTATTGGGATGAATTACGGAGAATATGGAGGGGAGATGGCAACCACAGAACCAGAGAAGGCTGCAGGTAAACACACTTACCCTCTTCCTCTGAATTTGCAATTTCATTCAGCACCCCGAAAAGGCCTACATCACGCCTGAAGAGGAGAGGGAACTGAGTTAGATAGCTTTGATCCCTTCAGTCTCCCCTCTAAGTTCCTCCATTCATTCATTCATTCAATAAACATGTACTCAGAATAAGATCAGGGACTTCCCTGGTGGCTCAGTGGCTAAGACTCCACACTCCCAATGCAGAGGACCCAGGTTCCATCCCTGGTCAGGGAACTAGATCCCACATGTTGCAGCTATAAGATCATGCATGCTGCAATGAAGACCTGGTGCAGCCAAGTGAGTAATATATAAATAAATATTTAAAAAATAGGTAAGAGCATTTCCATTTAATGAGTGGCAACTATACGTCAAACACTTTATACCGTCCTTTCATTCTACCCATTTCCTCAATGAGACAACTAAGGCTCAGAGGTCTGTCAGGGCTTTGTGTGAAGATCAAGGAGTCAGGACTTGCCCGAAGACAATGAATGGAAAGCCACTGAAGGGAGTTTCAGTTAAGGAATAAACTGATCACCCAGGCATTTTAGAAAGATCAATCTGGCTGCAGATTAGAGGGAGACAAGAATGGAGAGAAAGAAACAGGTTAAGAAGCTACTTCAGGAATCTAGAGAAAGGCCAAAGTGGCCTGAACCACTGGGGGTTGAGAAAAGAGGGCAAGTCTGAGAGCTTGAGGAAGTAGAACGGACAGGATTGGAGGATTAATTCAACATTAGTAAGGTAAAGGATAATATCAAGGGAAACACCTAGATGATAATTATAGCATCCAACACTGATTACACTGTGCCAGGGCTGGGCTGCAGCTTCACACGCAACATCTAACTTAGCTATTATCACAACCCTACACAACAGGGATTGTTATCATCTGCATTTTTAGATGAGAGAACAGGGAGTGTGAAAGGTTGATTATCAAAGGTGAACTAGGTAGGAAAAAGCAGACTCAGGATTCAGTCTGTCTGTCTGTCCCAAAGCCTACATTCAAACCACTTATATGACTAGGAAGGGCATTCCTTGAGACGAAAAACACAAGGAAGACGCTGGCATAGAGAAGAAAACAAAGAGACTGATTCTAAACATGCTGAGTGTGTGGAGCCTGTAGAGTATCTGACTGAGGGTGCTGAACAGACACGTGAACACCAAGGTGCGGTGCAAGTCCAGTTCAGGACGTCAGCATCTGAAAGACAGCAGAGGGCCTCCCTGCTGTCAAAGCGAGAACAACGCCGCGTCGTGGGTGTGACTGGTGGTGGAAGTAAAGTCCGATGCTGTAAAGAACAATATTGCATAGGAACCTGGATGGTCGGTGAATCAGGGTAAATTGGAAGTGGTCAAACAGGAGATGGCAAAAGTGAACATTGACATTTTAGGAATCAGTGAACTAAACTGGACTGGAACGGGCAAATTTAATTCAGATGACCATTATATCTGCTACTGTGGGCAAGAATCCCTTAGAAAAAATGGAGTAGCCTCATAGTCAACAAAAGAGTCCGAAATGCAGTACTTGGATGCAATCTCAAAAACGACAGAATGCTCTCTGTTTGTTTCCAAGGCAAACCATTCAGTATCACAGTAATCCAAGTCTATGCCCCAACCAGTAACACTGAAGAAGCTGAAGTGGAACGGTTCTATGAAGACCTACAAGACCTTTCAGAACTAGCACCCAAAAAAGATGTCCTTTTCATTATAGGGGACTGGAATGCAAAAGTAGGAAGTCAAATGATACCTGGAGTAACAGGCAAATTTGGTCTTGGAATACGGAATGAAGCAGGGCAAAGACTAATAGAGTTTTGCCAAGAGAACACACTGGTCATAGCAAACACCCTCTTCCAACAACACAAGAGAAGACTCTACACATGTACATCACAAGATGGTCAACACCGAAATCAGACTGATTATATTCTTTGCTACCAAAGATGGAGAAGCTCTATACAGTCAGCAAAAACAAGACAGGGAGCTGACTGTGGCTCAGATGGTGAACCCCTTATTGCCAAATTCAGACTTAAATTGAAGAAAGTAGGGAAAACCACTAGACCATTCAGGAATGACCTAAATCAAATCCCTTACGATTATACAGTGGAAGTGAGAAACAAATTCAAGGCATTAGATCTGATAGACAGAGTGCCTGAAGAACTGTGGATGGAGGCTTGTGACACTGTACAGGAGGCAGTGGTCAAGACCATCCCCCAAAAATAGAAATGCAAAAAGGCAAAATGGTTGTCTGAGGAGGCCTTACAAATAGCTGAGAAAAGAAGAGAAGCTAAAGGCAAAGGAGAAAAGGAAAGATATACCATCTGAATGCAGAGTTCCAAAGAACAGCAAGGATAGATAAGAAAGCCTTCCTCAGCGATCAAGGCAAAGAAATAGAGGAAAACATAGAATGGGAAAGAATAGAGATCTCTTCTTCAAGAAAATTAGAGATACCAAGGGAACATTTCATGCAAAGATGGGCTCAATAAAGGACAGAAACGGTATGGACCTAACAGAAGCAGAAGATATTAAGAAGAGATGGCAAGAATACACAGAAGAACTGTACAAAAAAGATCTTCATGACCCAAATAACCACGATGGTGTAATTACTCACCAAAGCCAGACATCCTAGAATGTGAACTCAAGTGAGCCTTAGGAAGCATCACTACAAATAAAGCTAGTAGAGGTGACAAAATTCCAGCTAAGCTATTTCAAATTCTAAAAGATGATGCTGTGAAAGTGCTGCACTCAAAATGTCAGCAAATTTGGAAAACTCAGCAGTGGCCACAGGACTGGAAAAGGTCAGTTTTCATTCCAATCCCAAAGAAAGGCAATGCCAAAGAATGCTCAAACTACCACACAATCGCATTCATCTCACACGCTAGCAAAGTGATACTCAAACTTCTCCAAGTCAGGCTTCAACAGTATGTCAACCATGAACTTCCAGATGTTCAAGCTGGATTTAGAAAAGGCAGAGAAAACCAGAGATCAAATTGCCAACATCCATTGGATCATAGAAAAAGCAAGAGTTCCAGAAAAACATCTACTTCTGCTTTAATGATTATGCCAAAGCCTTTGATTGTGTGGATCATTACAAACTGCGGAAAATTCTTCAAGAGATGGGAATGCCAGACCACCTTACCTGCCTCCTGAGAAATCTGTATGCAGGACAAGAAGCAGCAGTTAGAACCGGATATGGAACAACAGACTAGTTCCAAATTGGGAAAGGAGTATGATAAGGGTGTATATTGTCACCCTGTTTATTTAACTTATATGCAGAATACATCACGCGAAATGCAGGGCTGGATGAAGCACAAGCTGGAATCAAGATTGCCGGGAAAAATATCAATAACCTCAGATATGCAGATGACACCACCCTTATGGCAGAAAGCGAAGAACTAAAGAGCCTCTTGATGAAAGTGAAAGAGGAGAGTGAAAAAGCTGGCTTAAAACTCAACATTTAAAAAACTAAGATCAGGGCATCCAGTCCCATCACCCCATGGCAACTAGATGGGGAAACAATGGAAACAGTAACAGACTTTATTTTTTGGGGCTCCAAAAATCACTGCAGGTGGTGACTGAAGCTATGAAATTAAAAGACGCTTGCTCCTTGGAAGAAAAGCTATGACAAACTTACAAAGCATATTGAAAAGCACAGACATTACTTCCCTCGTGGTCTAGTGTTAAGAATCCACCTGCCAATGCGGGGGCACAGGTCTGACCCCTGCACTGGGAAGACCCCACATGCCGCAGAGCAGCTAAGCCCATGCACCACAACTACTGAAGTCTGAATGCCTGGCCCAATGCTCTGCGAAAAGAGAAACCACTGCAGTGAGAAGCCCTAGCACCCCACAACAAAGAGTAACCCTGCCTGCCACAACTAGAGGTAGCTCCCGCACAGCAGCTGAAGACTCAGCGCAGCCAAAAATAAAATATATAAACAGAACTTAAAAAAAAAAATAGCTATGCATATAAAAGACAGCAGGAAGCAACTTCCCTGGTGATCCAGCGGCTAAGACCCCATACTCCCAATGCAGGGGGCCGGAGTTCAGTCCCTGGTCAGGAAACTAGATCCTGCAGCACAACTAAGGATCTCGAATGCCACAACGAAGATGTAAGATCCTGCACAACTAGAACCCAGAGCAGCCAAATAATTATTAAAAAAAAAAGACAGCAGAAGAGAAGCAGCAGCTCGATGGAGGCAGAAATAGAGAAAGAATCCAAGACTGAATGGGTTTTCAGACCACAACCTGAAGTTTAGCTTCACTCAAGGAGACATGCAAATGAAACGGTTATGCAAAATCAAATATCAAAGTTTGAAAAGACAAGTGTCAGAAAACAGGCACTCTCATACACTTTTTTGGCTTTGTTTCTTTTTTTTTTTGGCTTTGTTTCATTTTTAGGTTTTTATTGGAGCACAGTTACCTCACTGCTGGTGGGTCTATAAATGTGTACAACTTAGAGGCCTGTATGGCAACAGCTCATGACACTACAGGTGAACATGCCCTTTGAACCCCTACATACAATGATGAGCATAATACTAATCATGACTAACTCCTGAATTAACATGGGTTTTACTCATTTAAGGGCCTAGATCTGATACAGTGCCTGATGAACTATGGAATGAGGTTCATGACATTGTACAGGAGACAGGGATCAAGACCATCCCCATGGAAAAGAAATGCAAAAAAGCAAAATGGCTGTCTGGGGAGGCCTTACAAATAGCTGTGAAAAGAAGAGAAGCAAAAAGCAAAGGAGAAAAGGAAAGATATAAGCATCTGAATCCAGAGTTTCAAAGAATAGCAAGAAGAGATAAGAAAGCCTTCCTCAGCGATCAATGCAAAGAAATAGAGGAAAACAACAGAATGGGAAAGACTAGAGATCTCTTCAAGAAAATTAGAGATACCAAGGGAACATTTCATGCAAAGATGGGCTCCATAAAGGACAGAAATGGTATGGACCTAACAGAAGCAGAAGATATTAAGAAGAGGTGGTAAGAATACACAGAAGAACTGTACAAAAAAGATCTTCATGACCCAAATAATCACGATGGTGTGATCACTGACCTAGAGCCAGACATCCTGGAATGTGAAGTCAAGTGGGCCTTAGAAAGCATCACTACGAATAAAGCTAGTGGAGGTGATGGAATTCCAGTGGAGCTATTTCAAATCCTAAAAGATGATGCTGTGAAAGTGCTGCACTCAATATGCCAGCAAATTTGGAAAACTCCACAATGGCCACAGGACTGGAAAAGGTCAGTTTTCATTCCGATCCCAAAGAAAGGCAATGCCAAAGAATGCTCAGACTACCGCACAATTGCACTCATCTCACACGCTAGTAAAGTAATGCTCAAGATTCTCCAAGCCAGGCTTCAGCAATACATGAACTGTGAACTTCCTGATGTTCAAGCTGGTTTTCGAAAAGGCAGAGGAACCAGAGATCAAATTGCCAACATCCGCTGGATCATGGAAAAAGCAAGAGAGTTCCAGAAAAACATCTATTTCTGCTTTATTGACTATGCCAAAGCCTTTGACTGTGTGGATCACAATAAACTGTGGAAAACTCTTCAAGAGATGGGAATACCAGACCACCTGACCTGCCTCTTGAGAAATTTGTATGCAGGTCAGGAAGCAACAGTTAGAACTGGATATGGAACAATAGACTGGTTCCAAATAGGAAAAGGAATACGTCAAGGCTGTATATTGTCACCCTGCTTATTTAACTTATATGCAGAGTACATCATGAGAAACGCTGGACTGGAAAAAACACAAGCTGGAATCAAGATTTCCGGGAGAAATATCAATAACCTCAGATATGCAGATGACACCACCCTTATGGCAGAAAGTGAAGAGGAACTCAAAAGCCTCTTGATGAAAGTGAAAGTGGAGAGTGAAAAAGTTGGCTTAAAGCTCAACATTCAGAAAATGAAGATCATGGCATCCGGTCCCATCACTTCATGGGAAATAGATGGGGCAACAGTGGAAACAGTGTCAGATTTTATTTTTCTGGGCTCCAAAATCACTACAGATGGTGACTGCAGCCATGAAATTAAAAGACGCTTACTCCTTGGAAAGAAAGTTATGACCAACCTAGATAGCATATTCAAAAGCAGAGACATTCCTTTGCCAACAAAGGTTCATCTAGTCAAGGCTATGGTTTTTCCAGTGGTCATGTGTGGATGTGAGAGTTGGACTGTGAAGAAAGCTGAGTGCCAACCAATTGATGCTTTTGAACTGTGGTGTTGGAGAAGACTCTTGAGAGTCCCTTGGACTGCAAGGAGATCCAACCAGTCCATTCTGAAGGAGATCAGTCCTGGGATTTCTTTGGAAGGAATGATGCTAAAGCTGAAACTCCAGTACTTTGGCCACCTCACGCAAAGAGTTGACTCATTGGAAAAGACTCTGATGCTGGGAGGGATTGGGGGTAGGAGGAGAAGGGGCCGACAGAGGATGAGATGGCTGGATGGCATCGCTAACTTGATGGACATGAGTCTGGGTGAACTCCGGGAGTTGGTGATGGACAGGGAGGCCTGGTGTGCTGCGATTCATGGGGTCGAAAAGAATTGGACACGACTGAGTGACTGAACTGAACTTACTCATTTAATCATCACTGCTGCTAAGTTGCTTCAGTTGTGTCCAACTCTGTGCGACCGCATAGACAGCAGCCCACCAGGCTCCCCCATCCCTGGGATTCTCCAGGCAAGAACACTGGAGTGGGTTGCCATTTCCTTCTCCAATGCATGAAAGTGAAAAGTGAAAGTGAAGTCACTCAGTTGTGTCCGACTCTAAGCGACCCCATGGACTGCAGCCCACCAGGCTCCTCGGTCCATGGGATTTTCCAGGCAAGAGTACTGGAGTGGGGTGCCATTGCCTTCTCTGATTTAATCATCACTAGAACCCTGTACATAATTAAACCAGAAAGGAAACCAAGTCATTGGAGATGAAACTGAACTACCATTGCACAGCCCTGAGTTCCACAGAAAGGACTGATAATTTGATGTGTTGAATGACAGACAGCTCTGAGCTAGAGAGAGCCAGGAAGCCCAGGGTAGAGAGATGGTGACCCCACTGCATCCAGGATCTGTAGACCAATGGCCCAGGAGACCCTTTGCCACGTCTCACCAAATGTTGATGCATCTCTTCCACACTTGCTCCCGGTGGTGAATGAAGGCAGTTCTTGTGCCATGGTCCAGCCTTCCAGGGGTCTTCAAGGGATCCTTAGTCAGGTTTAGGACAGGAAGATTAATCCACTATAGCCAGAAATGAGAGGTATGACAGTGAGTGAGTTCTTTCCAGATCCCTACTGAACCCCCGTTTCCCATTTCCACAAAAGAAACACTTGTGGAACTGGGGAAACAAATCTTATCTCCCTTATCGGTAAAACCAGAATAATATTTCATAGGAATGCTGTGATTATTAAATCACATTTTTAAAACATTTGTGGAGAACACCTGACTCAGAGCCTCTTTCTTCCACACAAACGTTCAATAAACGTCCATTTCTCTTCCTTTTCCTTGCCAGGAAAACCTCGGGGGAACAAACTCCCCAGGTTGGGCCTTCCCAGTTGTCCCAGATACTGTCTCCAACTTATCAGAAGTCCTCCTGCATAGTCACATCCCCTAGATTCGCCCCCACTCTCTCCATCCCCGCTAGGCCCGCCCCACAGCTCCTCAGCATCACTCATCCTCCAATCCCAGCTCTAAAACACATTCCATCTCTTCTATTCTTCTCCACCTGGGAGAGATTGTTTCCAATCCTCCAGTCTGGGGACCGCGACGCGCCCCACCCCCCCCCCGACCCCCGCCATGCTGCCTCTGCTTCCACATACCCTCCAACACCGCCCCCCATGTCTAAAGGTCCCTCCCTCCTCGCCCTGACCACCTGGCCCCGGAAGTCGGGAGGCGGACTCTCACAGCTACTGCCTGTCACCAGTTCGTTATTGTGCTCGTATAAGGTGATTTGTCCTCTAGGCGGCGGAGGAGGGAACAACCCCAGGGAGCACATCTTGCCGGTCCCGAGGACGTCCCGGAATCAGCAGAGTCCCAGAGCCCCGCTCCTCTGACTCTTAGTTCCCGGGCTAGATTCGGATGCGTACGGGTTGCCGCATGGGACAAACGGCAGTACAAAGCTCAAAGAAAGTAAACGGAAGAGCAACGCAGAAGAAGGACGCATGCGCAGTTCTGGTATCGACTTCCGGCGTCCTGGCGCGCCGCCTAGCGGCGGGAGAAAGAGCGGCGCCGACACGTCCGCAGCGCTGACCCCTAGTTAAGAGTCACAGCGGGTTTTTTTGTTTTGTTTTGTTTCCTGTGAGACTGCTGTTTTCCCAGTTCCGAATTCCCCAGCATAGTCTCCCACTCACTCTCAGCACTCGAAAAGCTCAAAATAAGCCACGTTCAGGGAAGTACCTAATTAAACCCTTCCAGAACTGTGAATCGCCCAGAGGAAAATACCGACTCTTATCACGGGCAGCTGGCTGGAAAGTTGAGGGACGCTCACCCGGAGGAGGAAAGTCAGGCGGGAGACCTTGGGAGGGAGAGTACTGCGCCCGCCAGAACCTAAAGGCCACAGGGTTAGGCTTCCTGGAAGGAAAAGTGGGAACAGTTGGGAAACTGATATTTCCTGAGCATTTATTATGATAAGTGCTTGACTAATCTTTACAACTCCATGAGATGGGTACTGTTATACTACCAAAAGCAAAGTGAGGCACGAGGGAGATCGGACCTTAAAAATACCAAAACCGGGAATTCTGCCTTCAGAATAAAAGTGAGATGGAGAGGAGAGGGGCAAAAATAGGTGAAGGGGATTAAGAGGTACAAGCTACAAAGTAAAAAATACAAGGATGTAATGTCAACACGGGGCTTCCCCAGGTGAAGAATCCGACTGCCAAGCAGGAGAAGCAAGAACCTGTGGTTCAGTCCTTGGTCAGGGAAGATCCCCTTGAGAGGGAATTGGCAACCCATTCCAGTATTCTTGCCTGGGAAATCCCATAGACAGGAGCCTGGAGGGCTACAGTCCGTGGGGTCGCAAAGAGTCGGGACACGACTTAGCAACTGAACAACAACAGCAATACTCAAGGAATATAGCCAATGTTTTATAATAATTTTGTGTGGAGTATAATCTAAAGAAATAACAAATCACTGTGTTGTACACTTGAAACATTGTAGCCAATATAGCACAGGGAAAGTAGTCAATACTTTATAATAACTCTGTATGGAGTATAATCTATAAAAGTATCAAATCACTAAATTGTACACTTAAAACTAATACAATGTTGTATATCAACTATGCTGCAATTTTTAAGTGATATTTATCTTACTCTAATTCATAACAATGGAGTTATTAATAGAATTGGAGTCTAATGCAATTGCAGGCTCCTCTTCTTACAGCTGTGTAACTTTGGAAAATCACTGAACTCTTTGAGCCTCAGTTCCCAAAGGAAAGATATAAACATCTGAATGCAGAGTTCCAAAGAATAGGGAGAAGAGATAAGAAAGCCTTCTTCAGCCATCAATGCAAAGAAGTAGAGGAAAACAACAGAATGGGAAAGACTAGGGATCTCTTCAAGAAAAATCAGAGATACCAAAGGAACATTTCATGCAAAGATGGGCTCGATAAAGGACAGAAACGGTATGGACCTAACAGAAGCAGAAGATATTAAGAAGAGGTGGTAAGAATACACAGAAGAACTGTACAAAAAAGATCTTCACGACCCAGATAATCACGATTGTGTGATCACTGACCTAGAGCCAGACATCCTGGAATGTGAAGTCAGGGCCTTAGAAAGCATCACTACGAATAAAGCTAGTGGAGGTGATGGAATTCCAGTTGAGCTATTCCAAATCTTGAAAGATGATGCTGTGAAAGTGTTGCACTCAATATGCCAGCAAATTTGGAAAACTCCGCAATGGCCACAGGACTGGAAAAGGTCAGCTTTCATTCCAATCCCAAAGAAAGGCAATGCCAAAGAATGCTCAGACTACCGCACAATTGCACTCATCTCACACGCTAGTAAAGTAATGCTCAAAATTCTCCAAGCCAGGCTTCAGCAATACATGAACCGTGAACTTCCTGATGTTCAAGCTGGTTTTCGAAAAGGCAGAGGAACCAGAGATCAAATTGCCAACATCCGCTGGATCATGGAAAAAGCAAAAGAGTTCCAGAAAAAACATCTATTTCTGCTTTATTGACTATGCCAAAGCCTTTGACTGTGTGGATCACAATAAACTGTGGAAAATTCTTCAAGAGATGGGAATACCAGACCACCTGACCTGCCTCTTGAGAAATTTGTATGCAGGTCAGGAAGCAACAGTTAGAACTGGACATGGAACAATAGACTGGTTCCAAATAGGAAAAGGAATACGTCAAGGCTGTATATTGTCACCCTGCTTATTTAACTTATATGCAGAGTACATCATGAGAAACGCTGGACTGGAAAAAACACAAACTGGAATCAAGATTGCCGGGAGAAATATCAATAACCTCAGATATGCAGATGACACCACCCTTATGGCAGAAAGTGAAGAGGAACTCAAAAGCCTCTTGATGAAGATGAAAGTGGAGAGTGAAAAAGTTGGCTTAAAGCTCAACATTCAGAAAACGAAGATCATGGCATCTGGTCCCACCACTTCATGGGAAATAGATGGGGAAACAGTGGAAACAGTGTCAGACTTTATTTTTCTGGGCTCCAAAATCACTGCAGATGGTGACTGCAGGCATGAAATTAAAAGATGCTTACTCCTTGGAAGGAAAGTTATGACCAACCTAGATAGCATATTCAAAAGCAGAAACATTCCTTTGCCAACAAAGGTTCGTCTAGTCAAGGCTATGGTTTTTCCTGTGGTCATGTGTGGATGTGAGAGTTGGACTGTGAAGAAAGCTGAGCACCGAAGAATTGATGCTTTTGAATTGTGGTGTTGGAGAAGACTCTTGAGAGTCCCTTGGACTGCAAGGAGATCCAACCAGTCCATTCTGAAGGAGATCAGCCCTGGGATTTCTTTGGAAGGAATGATGCTAAAGCTGAAACTCCAGTACTTTGGCCACCTCCTGCGAAGAGTTGACTCATTGGAAAAGACTCTGATGCTGGGAGGATTGGGGCAGGAGAGAGGGGGGGCCGACAGAGGATGAGATGGCTGGATGGTATCACTGACTCGATGGATGTGAGTCTGAGTGAACTCCGGGAGTTGGTGATGGACAAGGAGGCCTGGCCTGCTGCGATTCATGGGGTCGCAAAGAGTGGACACGACTGAGCGACTGATCTGATCTGATCTGATCTCCCTCATTTGCAGAGGGTAGTAACGCATGGTTGTTTCCCATACATAAAAATGGAAACAAAGCCATTTAAGAAATTGTAAAGCACTAAGCAGATTCAGGAGATAAACAGCTCTAACTCTGCCACAAACTAGGTGACCCTGGACATTGGTTCATTCATTTAACAAATATTAATAAGCAATTCCAGGGCTTCCCAGGTGGCACAGTGATAAAGAACCCCCTGCAGGAGATGCAGGAGATAAGAGTTTTATCCCTGGGTGGCAAAGATCACCTGAAAAAGAAAATGGCACCCTACTCCAGTATTATTGCCTAGAAAATTCCATGGACAGGGGAGCCTGGCGGGCTATAGCCAATGGTGTTGAAAAGAGTCGAACACGACTGAACACGCATGCGTGCACGCGCGCACACACACACACACACACACACACACACATACACACTCAGCAATTCCAAGGATCAGGCTCTGGGCACACAGAACTGTATAAAGCATAGTCCCCACTCCCAAGAGCAACCAGCCTCAATGGAGAGACATTCTGCTTTAATATTTTTGTCTGTGTCTGCCCCTTCTTTCTACATGAAAAGTTCCCCTCGAGCATTATACCCCGAGTCAGAAAACCAGGGGTTCCAGAAGGTTAATAAACATAGGACTCATCTGAAAATCTTGTTAAAATACAAATTCTGGGATGGAGCTCTGAAGCTGTAGCTCCAAAAAGTCCCCAGGTGGTACAGCGTGGACAACACCATGAGTACCCCGTCTGGCCCTTAGCTTACTGTTGTCTGGGAAGTCACAGAAGGCGTAAAAGAGCAGAATATACAAACCGGGAAGTTTGGAGAAATTGGCTGAGAAAGCACTTCCTGAGACAGGAAAGCAACATAGGATTGAAGGAAAAGTGGGAGTCTGTGACTGACAGACCTGTGGAGAGCAGTGAAATGCCACTCACAAACTTTTTTTTTAATTAATGTATTTATTTTCGCCTGCACCAGGTCTTCCTTGCTGTGTGAGGGCTTTATCTCTCTCCTTGTGTTTGGGACTCTCATTGCCATTGCTTCTCCTGTTGGGGAACACAGGCTCTAGAGCACTGGCCTAGAGTTGTGCTGTAGTTGCTCTACCTCATGTGGCATCTTCCTGCACCAGGGATGGAACAGTGTCCCCTGCACTGGCAGGTGATTCTTAACCACTGGACCACCAGGGAAGTCCCACCCCCAAACAGTTTCATTGTATCTTAACCTTGGCACCATCCAACCCCCAAAACTCACTACAGCCTGGGCCTGCAACTTCCACCCTCCCTTCAATGAAGCCTGATTTTCCCCAACAGATTGCGTTATAATTATCAGTTAGGTACCTGCCTCTTACCAGTAATGTGACCTGGAGAGAAGGAAACGGTGCTCTGTGTATTCACACACAGTCACCATCTCCCATGTGTGTGCTTAGTTTCTAAGTCGTGTCCGACTCTTTGTGACCCCATAGACTGTAGCCCGCAGGCTCCTCTGTCCACGGGGATTCTCCTGGCAAGAATACTGGAGGGGACCTTTCCCAATCCAGGGGTCGAACCCAGGTCTCCCGCATTACAGGCGGATTCTTTACCGGAAGCCCATACAGCTTATTTAATGTTTGTTGAATGATTTTTCACAATTTGCAGAGTCTTGGGAGAGTAGTCCGGGCCTAGCGCACTCTCCACTAAATTCACCAGGGGGCGCGGTGGCCCCGGCGTCACAGTGACTGAGACCCACAGTCCCGGGGGCGCAGAGCTCTCAGCAGGCGGTCTCTCCACCCCGGCCACTCCCTACGACCTGGGCGGGAAACCGAGGCAGCGCCCCTGCCGCTGCCCGAAACTTCTAAAATGGGCCCCCTACTTTGAGAGGCGGGAGGCATCACGGGAGCCTGGGTGCCTGGACCTCGTCCCGCCGCCCCTTCCGCGGGCCCGCCGAAGCCCGGCGCCCCGGCCCGGGGCCGGTAACCAAGCGCACATGGCCCGCCCGGCCCTGTTTGTCCTGGCAGCGCGCCGCCGCTATTTGAGGCGGTTTTTATCTCCCAGAAACCAGCAAAACCCCAAGCGGAGTCTAGGGAAGATGAAAGGGGCCGAGGGGCCGGGGAGGGGACGACCGCGAGGCTGCGGCGGGCGGGAGCTGGCACCGGACAGGCGGAGACCGGCAGGCGAGAAAGCCAGGCCCTGGGGGGTCCCGAGGAGCCGAGCCCGGGGGTCCACTTCGGGCTGCCGCCGCGAGCCTGGGCGTCTCCCGCCCCTTTTCAGTCTCTCTTCCGCCGCGGCCCCCGGCCCGCGGGAGAGTCCTCGGAACTCCGATCCTCTTCAAAGCGCCTTTGAAGCTTCGCTCCCCGCCCGAGGGCAGGAGATTTCGCACCTGGACGGGGGCGGGGTGGGAAGGGGGCCGGTAGCTCGAGTTCGGCCGGATCGCCGCCTGGGACCCGCCGACCCCTCCCCGCTGCAGCGCGGCGGGCCTCTCCCGATGCCCCGAGCGGTACCGGCGGACTGGGGCGCCGCCCGCAGTCGGGCCCAGGCCGGGGGAGCTGCGGGTGAGCCCCTCTGCCTGGCGGGGGAGCCCTAGGGGGCGGGGGCCGCACAAAGCCCTATTGTGGCTGGGGGCTGGCCGCCACAGAGTGCCTTTTGTTCCGCCTCTAACTCCGTGGCGGGCACGACTGATTGCAGGCCCCGGGCCGGGGGCGGTTTACGTGCCAGGCGGGTCCGCCCGCGGGAGCCGCACCGCGCCGGGCTCTGGCCCCGCGATACTCCTCACGGGGCCGGCGCGCGTCCCGGCTAATGCCGGGCCAGGTCCGCTGGTGCCGAGCCCGAGGAAGAGCCGGGGAAGAAACCTCTTTGCCTTCCCAACTCCGCAGAGAGCTCTGGGCCGTTAAAAACACCTCCACCGCAAGGCGGGACAGCCGAAGTATTCTACCCTGGGCGTAACGTGCAAACAGGCAGGACACAATGCCCCTGGTGACTCCCCGGGTTGCCAAGGAGAAATCCTGTGGCTCGCCTATTTGCCCTCTTCTTCCTCTTTTCTCAGCATGACAAAATTTAAAATCAAACTTTTATTTATTAAATTAAAAAAAAAAAAAAGACTCCATGAGGGCTTGATCCCTTCCCTTCCACAATATTACCCTCTCCCCAAGCTCCGGCGGCTTTAACCCTTTAACTTGGGGCCTTGAGGGAGCAAGAAATAGAAAAGGAGGATCCAAAGTCACAGGAAAGGCATTCAAAGGCACGAAGCGGCTTTAAAAGTCACTGGAGGTGGAGTTGGGAGCATCGGAAGTCCCAGGTTGCCGGCCTGTGGATGCAACCCCAAGGCAGCTTGGGGACCTCTGTCCTCCTAGGTCTATAAATTCTTCTTTCTCATGACTTCTGGGCACCAGCCTATCACAGTGCCTTGCACAGAGTAGGCACTCAATAAATACTCGATTTTCTTGATCTGATCCCAGAGGAAGCCTTCCCCGCCTTTTCTCCAGGAGAGACACCTCCAAACTAATGTCCTCCTTGGGTTAGATGGGCTTCCCCAAAGAGCATGTCTAAGATGGCAGCTGCAAGCTCTGTTAAAGGTGGCAACAAGGGATTAGCCTAATGGGGTCATGGTGTCAGGAGGGGCAGTGGAAGAACCTGCTCTGGGGTCAAGGAATCTGGAGTACATTCCAGTTCTCCCCTCCATAGGGCTTGAGTTTTCACAGCTTCTGGCTAGGGCTGGAAATATTAGGGATCCCCTAGTTGTGAGATACCCCATCAACTCATTAACAGAGATCTAGCTAATTCACTCTATTAGCAGAGATTCTGTTAAGAGAAACACCATTAACTGAGACCCTGATGATAGAAGTTCTATTAACAAGATCTCCACTATCACTTTTTCTAGACAGAGATGCATTTGGCTAAAATTTCCATAGCAGAAATGGACCCCCTTCCCTCCCCAGCTCACTCTACCTGACCTGTCATCATAACTTAGATAAATAGAATTATTATTATTACTATTCATTTCTCTTGGAACATAGGGGTTAAATATACATGCCTGGGGGCAGCCTCCCTGACCCTGGGGTCACCCCATCTTTGGGATCAGATCCCCACCAGTCTGCCCCCTCTTGGCACCCTGCTCCCTGCCAGGTCACTTACCCCAATCCCCTGAACTCTGGTCCCTAATGAAGAGGCCACCAGGGGGCAATAAATTATCATTATCATCATCATGACTGTGTTTGTAAAAAAAAACGCTCTGGAGCATAGAAGGCAGTGGACTACAAAGTTGAGAAGATTGGAGCCTGAAAGCTAAGGAATAGTGGTAAATAAGCTTGGGAGGCAGAAAAGATGCACATAAAGGAGTCAGTGAGATGGAGAAATGAAGTGTTGGGAGCCCAGATGGAGGGGAAGTGAGTTGGTTTGGTAAGAGCAGAGAGAGAAACTGAGCAGTAGCGAGGAAAGAGCTTCTGAAGCCCTGAGTGCAGAGATCAGGCACCAGGTGACTGCCTGAGATGAGAGTTTGCAGAAGGGTCTCATGGCAAGGGGAGGAAGTAAGCTGAGGAAGCATGCAGGGTGATACCCAGGCCCAGAATGGGTGGGAAGAGGGAAAGATGGATAGAGTTGCAAAGGGCAACATGCATGGGTCAAAGGGGGTGAGGGGCAAGCAGTGGTCCACAGAGCCAGGAGAGGCTGGAAAGGCAGACTCAGGGGGCTAGAGACCTCCACCCGGCTCAGATCTCCAGCAGGTTGCTCTGCTCCGGGCTGCCTTCAGGGGCTTTTTCTGGGGGTGCCGGTGAGGCAGGTCTGGGCGTCTGACTGGCCTCCTCTTCGCCAGTGCTGCGGCCCTCCCCCAGCTCCTTGGGGCCGCTGGGTGGGGGTCCTGGACCTGGCTCACCGTGGGTGCGTTGATGTTTGCTCAGGTGGTCGCTTCGGGTAAAGCGCTTGGAGCAGAGTAGGCAGGTGAACTTCTTCTCCCGGGTGTGAGTGCGCACGTGGCGCTCCAGCTCGTCCGAACGGGTGAACCTCTTGCCGCAGAAGAGCCAGTTGCAGACGAAAGGCCTCTCGCCCGTGTGCCAGCGCAAGTGGGCCTTCAGATGGGAGGCCTTGCCGTACACCTTGCCACAGCCCGGGATGTGGCAACTGTGGATCGGCTTCTTTCGCAGCCCGGCTGCGGCAGCACCCAGGCGCTCCAGCTCCTGGCAGTTGGGGCAGTCGCAGGAGGAGCGCCCTGCTCCACTGCTCCCGTAGCCAGCACTGCCCCCTGTGCCTGCACCCCGGGGGGGTTTGGCTCCACCGCTCCCCTCCAGCTGCCCACTGTTGCCCACCGCCTTGGGTTTATAGACATCCTGGGGCAAGACATGCTGGGGCCCTGGCTGCAGGAGATGGGGAGCTGGATAGGGGGCTGGATTAAGGGGGGCAAAGTCGGACGGGTAGGTGGGCAGCTGAGGGTTCAGTGGAGGCTGAGCAGGGCCTGCAGGCAGTGTCCCTTGCAGCCCATCACCCTGGCCCTGCCCGCCACCGAGCCAGTTGCCCCCAGGATGCATGTCCCACCAAGGGGTAGGAGCATTGCCTGGGCCCGGTGAGATGCCTGCATGGATGCCTGCCTTGTACCAGGAGCCATAGGGGTGTGCCATGTCCAGAGAGGTGTAGACGCTGGGCAGGCAGTCAGAAGAGCTGTGCCCCTTGGGCACTAGGAGCCCAGGGTCCTGGGTGCCCGTGGGCCCTGGGAACGAGTGGGAAAAGGGAGGGTAGTCATTGGCATAGCCCGAGGTGGGTGCTGGAGGGCTTCCTGGTGGGGAGAGGAGCCCATTGGTGCTGGAGAAGGGGGCTGGGTAAGCATCCCCCATGGTTTTGGAGGCCGAAAGGTCACTGGTCACAGAGTATGGCTTCTTTGTGCCTGCTTTGCCCAGTGTCGTGGAGTCCCGCAGAGGGCTGGAGCTGCCAAATTTACTGCACGCCGCTGTCAGCATGGCCAGGGGGCTGGAGCCATAGTGAGCTTCCTCCTGTGGGGAGAGAGAAGCATTGGTTAGGTGGAGAAAAGGAGATGTGCAGAAGGACTGCACAGCCTGGAGACCTGGAGAACAGAAGAACAAAGGTGGTGAGGAAGAGGTGAAGAGGATGGGGATTCAGAGGTAAGGTCGGGGAGAGGGATGGGCAGTGAGGACTGGGACCCAGGGAAGAGCTCAGATAGAGTCTGGAAAAAGAGCAGAGGACCAAGACAGGGACGGTGACACCCAACCTAGCAGGCAGGAAGCAGAGCTCCCTGTGATGCTGGGGATGTGCAAGGGCCTCCGAGGAACAGGAGATGCTTCTTAAAAAGCCATGAGAAAGAAGAGCCAGGGATCAAGGCAGCACCCGGATGCGGTGAGTATTAGGGATCCTGACCCCTGGAAGTGGGTTGGGAGCAGAGGCCATTGTGGGGGACTTGGAAAGGAAAGAAGAGGCTGAAAGAGCAGCGTGGGGAAAAGCCAAAGTCTTAGGGGACCGTAGTTGCCCCCGTTCCAGGTTTTCCCAGCTTGACCCCTTATTCACTTCCTGTCTCTACTTCATCTCCTGACTAAGGCAGTGGCCTAGTCACCCTAAAGCAGTGTCCTCATGTCCCTGGTAAGGAATCTCTTTCTCTTGGCAGGGACCCTGGGCCAGGGAGCAAGAGGAAGCGACGGCGGAGACACTGGGACATTGAGAGGGAACAGGGTTGCCGCCAAGCCAGGGCTGTGGCTGAGGCAAGAATGTCTTTCAAGCAGGCATTAGGCACCTCCTGCTTTGTGGAGCCAGCTGGTACCCCTTTGGGAGGGCTTGGAGAGCTGAAATCTTCACACCCCTCCAGGGCAGGGAATTGGATTGGCTATGATAGTGGCTCACAGCCACACCCCTCCCTCCATGCCTCAGTGTCCCCTAACACGTAGAGACCCCTCCAGCACAGTGAATGAGGGAAATGTGTGTAGATGCAAGGCACAGGGATCTTTTAGGAATACCAAATGCCCATTGTGCTGTTGCTACCAGGCCAAGGCTCCCTGAGATCACCATCCCTCACGGTACCCCTCCCTGAGTCAGCTCTGGGACATCCCATAAGGAAATGGTGCCCTCCTGGATCTCTGGCTGGCACGCATAGGCATCCATTACTGAGAATCCCACCAAAAACAAGTCAGAAGCTGACCCTGTATAGTCCCTTGACAGGGGCCCTCAACGACAGCAGCAAAAATGTACCTTGTACCTTCCCAGTAAAACTGAAAAAGAACCCAAAAATCCAGGGTTCCCAGGCCAGCCTGCTAGCTCCGAGCACATAGTCTGCACCTGTGACACCAATCCTAGGGGTAAATCTGAGGTTTAAAGGCTTGCAGTGAGGGCTGTATGTGCAATCGCCTGCCTTGCCCTGCTCCCAAAGGGAAACCTGCTGTTCCCCCTGCCCAGTGACCTCTTTCTGAGGTCCTGATAACACCATGGACTCCCAAATTTGAACCATCAAAAGCATCCTCAAATCTGGCCATGGCAGAAGCCCTGCATCCTTCCAGCCAGGGTGTCCCTGGAGCCTCTCACCTCCCAAGCGGAGGTGGGTAAGGCAGGGCAGCTGCTGGGGCAGGAGGCAAATCCTAGTGGAAAGGAAAGGTCAAAATATATTGTGCAAAGGAGAGGGGCAGAGACCCATAGAACCATAGAGCAGAACCCATAGACCCACAGAGCAGAGGAGCCCGCAGGGTGAGAACCTGACCTTAAAGCCCCTGGTGGTAGGGGGTGGGGGGGGAGTGAAAACAGTGGGAGCTGGCCCACAGGGGCAGAAATGGGCAGGGACGCAAAAGAGAAGAGAAGGAAAAAGCGACAAAAGGAGGGAGAGAGAGGAACGCAGAATAAACAAAGAGAGGTGATGGAAAGAGATTGGGCAAGGAAGGCACAGGAAAGCAGAGCAAAGAAAGGAGGGGGAAGGAAGAAAGGGGGGAGGTGGGAGGGCCGATTTCCTACCTAAGAGAAAACCCCCCCGGTGCTGGGCTTCAGAAAACCCCCAGACCAGGCCACTCCTCCCTCCCTCTCCCCCTGACCACCCCCTCCCCCTCTGCCTGCCTGGCCCGGCTCCGTTGGTTTCCCTGCGGTCGGTTTATTTTTAAAAACGCCGACGCCGTCCCCCCCGCCCGGCCCTCACACTGTGGCCACAGGGGCCTCAGCCAAGCCCAAGGACCCCACCCAGCCATGGGGCGGGAAGGAGGGGTGAGAGAAGGCAAGCAGCCCCAGGCCAACAGGAGACCCCCGCCCTGGGGAACAGAGGGCCCCAGGGCCCGGGGGACAGAGAAGGGGGAGCCGGGCACCGGACAGCTCAGAAGGTTCTGGAGGCCAAGAGCTGGGTACTTGGCTAAGGTTCATCGCAGCCTCAGTTTCCTTGTCCTGCTGCTTGGGCTCTCCCGAGAACTAGGGAGAGGGTCCTGGTTAAGGATTCTAAATATGTGTGCCTGTGTCCCCATATGGGGGACCCGGGGGCTGGAGCCCACCTTCGAGTTGTTTTTCCTCCTGCTTCCACCCACATCCATTGAAAACAATGCCAACCACACCAAAACAGGCTTTTAAGTACTGAAGGGGGAATCTCTGGAGAAGGAACAAGATAAGGAGCTGTCCCAGCTCTCACTCTCACATGGGGAGGGGACCCCGCCCTCTTTCCCCTGACCTCTCACTGGAAGGCTCACTTGGACATCTGAGTGCTGACTGGCCACCTGAGGTCCCAGTTTCCAGTTCTCCACTTTCAGCCTCCTCCCAAATTATTTAGTTCTTCCAGCTCCCAAGTCTCAGTCCCCATTAGCCCCC
Organism: Bos mutus; assembly: GCF_027580195.1. NCBI lineage: Eukaryota > Metazoa > Chordata > Mammalia > Artiodactyla > Bovidae > Bos > Bos mutus. Next base: position 45,729,448 of record NC_091621.1, read on the forward strand.
ATCCCCATTTCTCCCTCCTCCCTGATCCTCTGCATCTCACTCAGCCCAGGTGAGCCTCCTGTCACGCTTCCCTCTCTGAACCCCCAAGTTCTTCCCACTGTCCAAGAGGACTTCCTGATGGGGGTATAAGAAGAAGCTTGAGGGCCCAGGTGCCCCTCAAAATAGATGAAAGAGACAGAGGCTGGAAGCCTTGGTATCAGGGGCATCTCCAGATTACAGGGAATGAGGGATAAGAAAGTCCAGTTTCCAGGACACGCTCCTCTTGCCAAATGCTACCCCAATCCCATGTCTTTCCAGCAGACCTCTGGCCCAGCCACTCCCGCCGGCACCAGTGCCACGCTGGCAACTCTGGCATGAAGCCCACGCCCATTGACACGGCCCCTGCCTTGGGTGGACCCAGGATTTCCATGCACCTTAGTCCTCCAGCTTCCTCAAGACCAAGCACAGCATTTCAATGATGGCTCAATCAAGAGTCTCTTGGGGAGATGGTGGGGTGAGCAATCTGCCTCCTTGCAGTAGAGGGTAGACAAAGCCCCTGAGGACCCCCAACTAGGTCATGGTGTCCGCCCCACTGCCTCACATGCCATTCCCTCAAACTCAGTCACAGGTTCCCTATCCACCAGCCTTACACACACCATTCCCCACTTGGACTAACAGATACTTGGGTGACCCAGCCTGCACACACACCTGTGCTCCCACAAAACCAGCCACACGTGCAGGTGTGCTGCTCTACATTCTGACACTCACATGCAGGCCAGTGAACACAGGTGTTAAGAGACTCCTGGTCCATCTCACACACACCTCTCCTGTAGGGCTAATGAGTCAGCTTGGACATGAGCTAGTGTACTGGGAGCAGACGTGGGGCCTTCAGAGGGGCCCAAGAATACAGAAGGTCAAGGCCACTGATGGGAGTTGATCTTTGGGAAGGGCTCTCTGGTCCTAAATTCCTATGGAGGGAGCCAGAAAGCAGAAGTGGTAACAGACACAGAGTCAGAGATCCAGAAGCAAGGAGAACTCGGGACATTCAGACAGCCTCTGAGTGACTGTGAGTCCGCCTTTCCAACTGTGATGTGCCATGAGTCCCTCAGAAGCCCTGGCAGAGTCAGCAGTTTCTCAAGCCCCCAAGCCCTGACCCCCGTGGTACCCTGGTTCCCTCCATTCTCAGTGCCAGAGGCAAGGGATGCTGGGGTCCCAGCCTGGAGGGGAAGTGGCCCGGTCCGCCCTGGAGCCTCCCACTCCCAAAATAGAGCTGAGTTTGTCTTTGGCTGAAAGCTAAATATTTGTGAGCCGGGCAGGCGGCCTCAGACCCTGGCCCTCCTCCTTGGTTGCCTCTCAGACCTGGGCCCAGTTCCTCTGGTCAGCCCCACCACATACATGGACTGCCCTCTCCTTTCTCTCATTGCCCACCTCCTCTGCTACCAGCCCAGAAGCCCAGCCCCCTCCCCACCTACAAACCAGACAAGACACTGCTTAGGGTGAGTCCCCAGAGCCAGGACCCCCAAAGAACCATGTACTCACTGTTGCCCAGTGCCCACTCAGCCAGCCCTCTGGCCTATTTCTCTCCCCCTGTCCCCTACCAGTTTATCTCTCTCCCACTCCTCTCTCTTCACTCCCCTCCCCTTCCTTTCTCGATCCCTCAATCCCTCTTCCACTCCTCAGAGTTGGTGTGCTTGGCGGACCTCAGGGGTCCATGCCTTCTTCTAACCTAATCCCCTCAGTCCTGATCTGACTGCTCCGTGACCCCTTGCCCTGCTCTCTCTCCTCCCCTTTCTCCTGTCCCCCACCCCTCCTTTGACCCCTGGAAGTGACAAGCACCAGAGCAACTGTCTGTGTGAGTTAGAAGGTGGGAGTGGACAGGGATTAGGACCATTAAGATCGAGGCTGGTGTCCTGGGGGAAGGAGGGGGCAGTTACCTCAAGCAGGGAGGACGCCATCCTGAGGCTGGGGAACGGGTCCCAGGGAGCCAGGCAGATGGAGAGAGCTGAGCCGGAGAGAGGGAGAGGGAGAGGGAGGGAGAATGGGAGAATGGGAGAGAAGAGATCTAAAGTTAGAAGGGACTAGGGGGTGGGGGTGGGGGGGGCTGCTCTCTGTCTGTAGGGATCCACCCTCTAATTACAGCTTTCCCAGCGGAGAAGGCTCCGGATCCAATGAGCAGGGCGAGAGAGGGAGGCAGAGGGTCCAAATTTCCTGCTCCATTTGCTGAGCTCCCCCAAAGAAGGGATCTGGGAGGGAGAGGAGAAACGGGGCTCCCAGGGAAGCAGGAGGGGGTAGGGACAGGGCAAGTTGTCAGGGCATGCTGGGGGCGCTGAGGGTCTGGGCGGATGCAGGGTGGGCCCAGGTGCCCCACACCCTGCCCCCAGCCATCCCATAGGCGGCTATGGGAACCCCTCCCAGACAGAGCTCCCGAGTGTCCTGTACCTGGGGGATAAGGGGCTGGGTGTCTTGAGTCTCTGCTCTCTGGAGGTCTGGCACTGGGAGTGCTGGCAAGGGGTCGCCTGAGGGTCCGAGGAGGGCTCCGCTCCTCTCCTAGGCCAGCTGCACTCCTGTTCCCACTCAGGCTCTGATCCTAGAATCCTACTCTGACTCCGGAGTCCTGGCTGCGGGTCCGCGGGTGGCGGCGGCGGCTGCTGCTCCTGCTGCTGCTGTTGCTGCTGCTCCTGCCGCCGCCGCTGCTGCCGCTGAGGGAAGGAACAGGAGGGAAAAGGAACAAACCCCAAACCACTAATTAGAGATCCAGGGGGGGGATGGGGGATTGGGGACGACACTCACACAGAGAGACTGGAACACACTGACATACACACTCATGGACAAACACAGGACGATACATGTGCACGTCCACGCGCGCAGCCTCCCCACCGGGGCACGGCCACTGTCATGAATGAACAGAGACAAACTCACACACAGATGATCGCAGTGACATGGCTGGAGGCGCACACGCCCCACACACACATCCGAGCTGACCACAGAGATGCCTGCTTCCCCAGTCACCCACCTCGAGAGCAGGAGAGCCGTGTGGACCGTGTGTTGTGAAAGTCAGGAGGGAGTGTGTGTTCTGGGGTTGAGGCTTTCTGCTGCCCAAGCATTTGAGGGTCACGGAGGTAGGTTCCAGAGCAAGGCCTGGAGGGAGGGACAGGGTGGGGAGGGCTTGGCACAGGCTTGGGGCTCCCCAGTCTTCCTCCCAGTACCTCAGTTTCAGTCTTGAGAAGTGAAACCTAGGCCTACCTCCCTTAGTGGGGCAGAAGCTAGATCTTGCATATCTGAGGAAATTTAAGGCAGGCAGGAGTGAGGGTAGGGGGTAGGAAGTCACTGGGTCACATCCATGCCCGAGCCTGGCCTCTTTGGATCAACTTCCTTTCCCCCTAATACAGACCCCAGATGCCATCATTTCTTGCCAGTTACCAGCCCTAGGCCCTTCTTGGCCACACACACATCCAGTCTCCAACCTCTGATGGATCATTCTCATGAGCGCTCATGCTCTCCTGGGAGTGGGTCTGGTTCCCTTTCTCACTGTCGTGCATCCATTCCCCCTGCAGCAGGAAGAATTGAAGTTAGAGCTTAGGCAGGACTTCCAAACTTTGACTTCTCATCAAAATGGGGAAGAAAAGAAACTCACCCAGTTGGAAGAGGGGAATGCAAAAAAGTCTATGAATTGAAACCTGGACCCTGAGGTAAGTTTATAGGAGAGAGAGGACTGGGGAGCCAAGTGGAAGAACCAGCATCTCCCACTGAGGGGCCCAGCCAGCCGAGGTTGTTTTGCAAGTTATTCCCCAACACACCCCTCTCCCCGGGCCAGCCCTGCCCATCAGAGGAATGGAGCCTGGTCCTTCCCCGCTCTCCTTATTCCCCAGTCAGTCCCCTCACTTGCTCTTCCTGGGTGCCCACCTTGAGGCTCCTCATACTCTCCCAGCTCAGCTTCTCAAGGCAAAGTTGAGGAGGGGGCAGGAGCAGCTGGAAGTCCTGGGAGAGTTACCTGCAGTTTAACCAGCAGGCAGGGTCAATGTTCAGGGATGGATGGTGGGGGAGTTAGGGTTTCCAGCCCCAGGATTTGACTTCTCTAACAGAACCCTGTAGACTCAACTTTTGAGGAGAGGGTTAGGGAAGCAAGGTGACTGGCAGACAAAGGAAAAGAAGCAAAAGAAGAAACACAGAAAGACTGAGAGGCATACAGAGCAAATGAAACAATCCAATAAGATCAGAAGAGAAACTAGCGAAATAATAGGGAGAGAACAGAGGAAAACACAAGACCAGCATGTGGCTTAAAACACACACACACACACAGCAGAAAAAAGGAAAAGAAATAGGCCCAGAGAAACAAAGATAAGGAGTCAATGGCTTCAGAAGAACAGGACAGGGAGAACTGCAGGAGGTTTGGCCAGGTCCAGCGGAGGCAGAGGGTTAAAGCGGCCAGGCAGGTGGGGGGCGGGGATAAAGTATAAATAGTCCATAATTGTGTCCGATGATTACATGGGCCACCCCACCCGTCTGCCCAAGAGGAAGTGCCCGTGGTGGGGTGTCCCATGACCTCAAAGTCTCCCCCTGGTGGGGGGGTGTTTCTGAGCCTGAGGTGCCAGATGGATTTCTGGGCCCCCCTCCCCAAACCCAGCTCAGAAGTTGGTGAGGAAAAGGGGAAGCTTTGGGCAAGTTACTGCATCACCAGCAGAAAGCCATCCCACTTTTAGACCAGGCAGGCAACTGAGGCAGAGGAGCAAAGTCTAGACTCCAGAGAAGAGATGGTAGGTGAGTAAGGGGTTGGAGCTCCAACTAGATTGGGGAGGAAACGGAGGCAGGAGGAGAGGAGGTGTGGGGTTGAGGAGGGTAAGGGGAGACAGGTATGGCCAGCCGTCTCCACTTCTTTAGGGATCTGGATCCCTAATCCTACGGGGGAGGTGGGGAGCAGGAGTGCTAGGGAAGGGCAAGGAGCAGGATCCCTGGAAGATGTGAGCCAGGGCCCCTGACATGTCAACCCCAGTAGGACAGTGCCTGGACACAGAGCCCCCTCCCAAACGTCTGTGCTGAAACCAGTGCAGAGGGGCTGCCTGAAGCTCCCAGCTCCCTCCCTCAGGACCCTGGGCTCTGACTTCTTCCACACCCTGTTTAAGATAGTCCTGCAGTCCAGACCCTGCTATTCCTGGGCGCAGACACACACGCCCTTCCCAGCTCCCCCAGGGGCTGGGGTCAGCAACTGGGAGCCCTGACCAAGGACCTGCCTCCACTCTCTCAGGCCTCCCTCAGCCCGGCCTCCCAGGGGGTGGGGCAGCCCAGGCAGAGGCGCCATGTGGCAGGGGCGGGTAGAGGCTGCGGCTCTGGTCCTTCCAGTATAAACCCCCTAGGCATCTGGTTTCTATCCACCACCCCCCACCACCCTGGGGGCCCCTCAGCCTCCGCCCATGGCCACCCAGACACTGAGCTCCAGAGATGGACGCCCCTGAAGGAAGGGGTGGGATGGTGCCTTTCTGATCTTTCAACCCCAGGATCGAGCTGAACCACAGGGACGCTCCCTTCCCTCCCTGCCTCCCTTCCCTAGAAGAAGCAGGGTGGGATTTCTAGGTTAGAGGGGTTGAATCTGGAACCTGCCTCAGTTTTCTTTAGCTCTTTTTTGGAAAGGTCGGTGGGGGTGGGGAGAGTGAACCCTTGGGACAGTGGGAGACTTAGATCTCCCTTCTCAGGGAAGTGCTTCCTCCCACCCCACTACTTTCTGCCCACCCTGGGCTTCCTCTGAGAGCCCCAATCCAAAGGGACTCCTAACTCTTCCTTTGTTGTTGTCATGGGTTTGGCTACCCTAGAGAGAGTCACCAGCAAATAGGGAACAAAGTCCCGAGATGCAGATGAACACGTTTTCTGATACAGACTTAATGAGTCTGTATCACTTTCAGATATGCTGTTGCACACGTGATGAATTATGAACATACATACAGTCTGCAGGCATCCTCACTGACACACACTGATATATATATACATATATTGTACAGATGATGGTCACACCATGACACTGGCCCTAACTTCCAATCACAAAAATGCACACACTAGCACCTATACATGCCTGTAGACCCACAGTCACCTACAGAGACTCACACAGACTCTCAATACACGTTTTTACATATGTGGCAAATATCACATATATGTACACACACAGGTCTATCATCACAACTTTGCAGCTCTAGAAATCTAGGGGACTTAGGAACTCTTCTTCGTGTAAGAATCTGGACATAAGGGTGATGTGGCAGGCTCTGCCAGTCCTACAAATTGTTGCCTGCAATTCCTACTAGTGTAGGAAACTCGCGGGTAACTTTGGGGACTTGCTGATCCTTTATCCTCCATATCCACCAGAAGTCAGAGACCCACATGGTCCCGGTAAACTCCCTGGCCCTGGGGAACCCCGGCATCCCCACCCCCACCCAGACCCCCCCCCTGCTCTGCGGCCCGCTGACTCATCTCTCCCTCTCTGGAGCTCCCCAACCACAGGGGCCTGGAAGACAAGCTTGGAAAGTTGCGCTCACGTCCCGGGCCCCTAGTCTGGCCACTACCCACCCCCGTGCACCCAGGCCCAACCCTTGTCTCCAGTGAATATACTAGTGACAGAGAACACAGAAGGGACAGGAAAGAAGGCACCCAGAGTCAGGAAAACAGAAAGACCAAGGCAAAGAGGAAGAACAGAGATGGTATGGATACAGATCAGAGACCTTGAAGGACGACAGCTGCTAATCTGAGAGGGTCCTCCAAAAGTAACAGGGCTGATGACCCAGGAAATGTGCTCCTTGGGTGGGGGGAATGTCCACTCATGACTTTGGGATGTGGACACTGCCCAGTGCCTTGACATTCTGAGCTTAGGCTCAGGAAGCTTGGACAAGAGAATCCCATTGTGGGAGGCAAAGCTGAGGATACAAGGAAGAAGGGAAACTCTTAGGAAGCCAGCAACCTCTGTATGTGTGTGCGTGAGTGCTCAGCTGCTCAGTTGTGTCTGGCTCTTTATGACCCCATGGACCACAGCCTGCCAGGCTCCTCTGTCCATGGGATTTTCCAGGCAAGAATACTAGTGGGTTGCCATGCCCTCCTCCAGGGCATCTTCCCAACCCAGGGATTGAACCCACATCTTCTGGGGCTCCTCCATTGGCAGGTGGATTCTTTGCCACTGAACCACCTGGGAATCCCCAACCTCTCTATAGAAGGTTGCTTGAAAAAGGAGCTCCCCACCCTAAGGTTCACATAAGCATATTTACACATCTGTGTTATCTCAGTTCCCTCCCTCTCCACTGGATCCCTCTTCCAGTGCCTGGGTTACAAGGCAGGACTCCTCTTGCTGGCTCTGGTTCCTCTCTGCTCTGAGCCTCAATCTCTTTAGTTGACATTTGAGCCCCAGGATAGGAGATAATACAGCAGTTCCAGGGGAGGCAGATCTAGAATCAGAAGAAATGCGCTGGTAAGGCTAGGAAGGAGCAAGGATGAGAGGAGACAAAGAGGGAAGGGTAACACCGAGAGGCCTGATCCGGAAATAGAGGAACCTGCACTAGGTAGGCATTTTGAAAGGCTCAGGGTGAAATTAAGAGGCTGGCTAGGGACGTCCTTGGTGGTCCAGTGGTTAAGAATCTGCTTTCCAATGCAGGGTACATGAGTTCGATCCTTGGTTAGGAAATTAAGATCCTGCATGCTGCAATGAAAGACTCCGCAGGCCGCAACAAAGATCTGATGCAGTCAAATAAATATTTTTAAAAATTTAAGAAGACTCTGGTTATCACCAGCAAGTGCTTCTGTGTAAGAATGATACCCTGGAATCTGATACACAAAGTATATTACTGTCTTTTAAAAAAATATTTATTTGGCTGTGCCAGGCCTCAGTTGGTGCACATGGAATCTTTGATCTCCGTTGTGGCATGCAAGATATCTTTAGTTGTGGTGTGCAAAATCATAGTTGAGGCATGTGGGATCTAGTTCCCTGACCAGGGATCGAACCCAGGCCCCCTGAATTGGGAGCACCAAGTCTTAGCCACTGGACCACCAGGGAAGTCCCATATATTACTGTCTTTAAACAAAGAGAACTTGAGGTTATAGAGTCCTAATCACATTTTCTATCCTTAGTGATGAAGCTGAACAACTCAAGGCAACGGTTCTTCAAAATCTTAGACATACTCCACCCCACTCCCCCTGATTTCTCTGACCTGCTTAAATTCTTCTTAGGAGAACAGTTTTTTTTTAATACAGACTAGATCCAGAAACATTTGTTCATTCAACAAATGCTCAGCAAGCACCTACTTTGTGCCAGGCATAGCAGGACTAGACTTAGGCTTGCAATCACAAATCAGACAGACCCAGTCTTTTGCCACACAAACCTACAACCAAGCTAAAGAGTGGGAAGTATCTTAAGAGAGTAAGGACTGGATGTTATTGGAGAACAACAAAAAAAATGAATCTAAGCCAGTATTGGGAGAATCAAGGAAGGTTTCCTGGAAGCAGGGATGCACAGGTAAAGAAACTAAAGGAAAAAAGAAGAAACTGAAGGGTGAAAAGGAGTCAATCAAGTGAAGAGAGGAAAAGTGTTATATGCAAGGGGAAGAGTGTATGCAAAGGCCCAGAAGTCTGAGGGATTAATGACATTTTGAGGAGCTGAAAGTTGAGTGCAACTAGAGTATGAAGAGTAGGGGCTGATGGAAAAGGTCTCATCAACTGTGCAAGGGATCTGAACCAGATGCTCAGGGCAACATATGGGAATATTTGTATTTTCAAAAGATGATCCTGGCTGCAGAGGAGAGAATGGAATAGGGACTTAGAGCCAGGCAGTTCTGGGCAGATCAACCGCTTACTATGGTGTAAGGTTGGGCACACTGTTTAACCTTTGATGCCTTGGATTCTTCTTCTTTAGAATGGGGAAACTTAATACAGCAACCTCCCAGGGTTGTTATAAGGATTAGTAATAATACGTGTGGAACTCTTACCACAGGGCTTGGCACTTAGTAGCTGTTCCATAAATGGGGCCTAATAGTATTGTCAGAGTTTGGAGAAGAGCAAAATCAGAGGCAAGACCAGTTGACCACAGCAGTCCAGGCAAGAGGGGAGAAGGTGTGGCCCGCACGGGCAGAGGGAATGAGGAAAAGTCAATGGAAAGGTGATATTTAAGGAGCTGGTATAGAGAGAACAAGGTGAATGATCAGCTATGAGAACGAGATCGAGACCAAGCAGTCGAGGATGACTTCTCTTGCTAAGTGTGTTGGTGTGGGCACGTGCACACAGGACATGTGAGCATGTGACAGGTACCTATTCAATTCTGAGGGTGGCCCTTGATAGCCAGCCGCTGTGCCTGGTCCACAGAGTGAAGGGCCATGCTGCATCAGAGGACCTGCTTCCAGCCTCCCAGGAGGGTCCCCAACACACACTCAGCCCTAGCCTCTCTTTATTTTCCTTTTCACCCATCCCTGTCCCCGGCGGCCCCCCAACCCGCACCCACCGCCCTTCTCCTCTCCTACGAAGGAACTCTCTGTAAGTTTAGAGTCTGCACAGGCCACCCTTCTCCATCCTTCGTTTCTCCACTGCCCGGGTTAATGAGAGTCCTTGAGGCTCAGGCATTCCTCCCCATGCACCCTCAGTCGGACGCCCCCCGCTGGATCCCCAGGCAAGCACCGCTTGACTTTCTCGGCGGGGAGGTTTGAAGACGGGCGAGCGGTATAGCCGAGGCAAGTCTGGTGGTCTCAGCCCCATCTCCAGCTGTTGCGCGGATGGGTGGACCGGCAAATCGCGAGGCCTGAGGCCTCCCGGCCGTGCCTCAGTGTCCTCGCGCGCGGCTGGGAGACGGAGGGGCGGGCCCGCCGGGGGGCGAGGGGCGGGGCGCGGGCGGGGCCGGCCGGGCCGGGCGCCCGGGCAGGAGGCAGCTGCATATCTGCGGTCCCGACCACAATTGCTGGGAGTCGCGTCCCGGAGACTGGCGGCGCTGACTCTGCCCGCTGCGGCCGCCGCGCCGATTAGAGCCCGAGAGGGAGCGCCAACCCGGGGGAATGGGGGAGGAGGCGGCGGCGAGGAGCTCTGTGTGCCCCTTTCCCCTCCGCCCCAGCCAGCGCCCCCAGCTGCCCCGCCCAGACCTCTCTCTGTGGCCTGAACCTGGGACCGGAGTCCTGCCTTCCCAACCCAGGCGTCCTCCTGTGGACCCTGTAGGGCCGAGATCCTGAAGGCGCTAACATCCCGTTGACCCCAGGCTGCCAGCCTCTCGTGCCCTTTCTCTTCCCCATCCACCCACACAAAGAGGAGTCTGAATCTCAAGACTTCTACAACCTCGGCCCCCCACCCCCGCCCCAACCCTTCCCCGCTTCCCACAAGCACTCTCTAGGCAAAAGTAGTTTCAAGCGAAGAATGGGTCAGAGACTCGAAAGGACCCACATTCAGGGGCCAGAGCACCCCCTGCTGGCTGGCCCGAAGCCCCTGCCCCTCCCCCTCCAGCTGTGACCTCCAGCTGTGGTGGTTGGGAAGAGCTGGCCTCTTTGATCTAGGAGCGTGGCCACCCCCTCCAGGCGCCCCATTAACCTCCATTATCCCAATTAGGCAGCCCTCCCAGTCCTGGATCCAAGCTTCAAAGCCCCTTCAGTGAGGAGAAGGGGCTAAAGCTTACGCCCCCCCGACCCCCATCCCATCAAGCTACACCACTTTCAGACAAGACCCAGGTGTTCTGGTCCCCAGCTTTGGGTACAGGCTAGCAGAGCCCGAAAAGGGGTCTCCGTCTTCCAGGCACCAACCAGATCTCAATCCTTAAACTTCACTATAAAGAGAGAAAGGAACCTTCTCGCGGACTCTCAGTTTTCTTACACATTTAGGTGGCAGCATCCAGGTTCCTGGCTGACCCGAGTTTCCCATCAATTTATCCTGCTTTATCCAATGGAGAGGGAAGCCAAGAGCCACCCCCTCCTCCCTTAATCCTATCTCAACACTCTCCCCCTCCCTCCTGGAACAATTTCCGCTGGGGGAGCCGGAGCAGGGCCCAGCACAGTGGCCGCTTCCTGGAACATTTTCCTGTATCCGAAACCGCGGCTCCCTCCCCAGGGACCCACTGATCAAGGCCAGATGGGAGCAAGGATGGGGGAGGAGGAGAGGGAGCCAGGCTCTCACCATCACCCCCTCCCAACATACATGCACACCACAGGGAGCCCTTGCCCCGACACACAAAGGCACACACCGCATGCCACCATCACACACCCATGGGCATTCATGGCAACATTGACAACCACAAGGGCCAGGTCTTAGAAGGAGACGTACATAGAAGTCAAATAAGTACATTCAACACACACATGGATGATCACACACACTCCCTCTCTCCTTCCACTCCCTTACTCCTCTGAAGTCTCCTTGGCCCTGGGCCTTCCCTGCCATCTAAGAGAACTTAGGAATCCAAGAATACTGGATAGGAGAGCAGGCAGGCCTTACTTAACAGAGGTTAGGGCACAAACTGAGACATCCAACCCTGCTAGACAGCACCCACCACCTCATTCCATTTCTGGATGGTTCTCAGGCTTGACCCCTCTTCCCAGGGTCTCGAGAACTGGGGTAGAGGAAGACTGCAATGCTCCCCCTCAGTGCTACCCTCCAAGCATCTTCTATGCTATGCTATGCTAAGTCACTTCAGTCTTGTCCGACTCTGTGCGACTCCATAGACGGCAGCCCACCAGGCTGCCCCGTCCCTGGGATTCTTCAGGCAAGAACACTGGAATGGGTTGCCATTTCCTTCTCCAATGCATGAAAGTGAAAAGGGAAAGTGAAGTCACTGTCGTGTCGGACTCTAGTGACCCCATGGACTGCAGCCCACCAGGCTCCTCTGTCCATGGGATTTTCCAGGCAAGAGTACTGGAGTGGGGTGCCATTGCCTTCTCTGCCAAGCATCTTCTAGGTACTTCCAAATCCTTGCAGAAGAAGCATATGATATCCAGTGGACTCAGTCATGGCAGCCAAGAGATAAAGAGAGGGCGAGAAGGTGCAGCTCCAGGAGCTTCAGGAGCCTGGGGACCTGGGCACCTGTGGCTGGAGAAGGGGAGCCATTCCCTTCTCCAGGGGACCTTCCCCACCCAGGGATCAAACCCAGGTCTCTTGCATTGCAGGCAGATTCTTTACCATCTGAGCCACCAGGAAAGCCCCAGGTTGAGATGCATCCCTGCATGGACACAAACCACCAGTCTTTCAGTTAATAGCCAAATGTGCTAACTGATTGTGCGTACAGTATAGTGATTCACAGTTTTGACCGGTTATACTACACTCATTATAACATATTGGCTATATTCCCAATATATCCTTGTAGCTTACTTCGTAAGTAAGTAAACTATCTAATGGACTTCCCAGGTGGTGCTAGTGGTAAAGAACCCGCCTGCCAATGCAGATTAGACATAAGGGACATGGGTTCGATCCCTGGGTTGGGAAGATCCCCTGGAGGAGAGCATGGCAACCCACTTCATTATTCTTGCCTGGAGAATCCCATGGACAAAGGAGCCTGGCGGGCTGCAGTCCATAGGATTGCACAGAGTTGACACATCTGAAGCAACTTAGCACACAGGCACAAACTACATACTAGTTTGTACTTCTTAATCCCCTACCCCTGTATCACCACTCCCGGCTTCCGCCTCCCCACTGGTATCCACTAGTTTGTTGTCTATATCTGTAAGTCTGTTTCTTTTTGTTATATTCAACTCAGCCCATTCTTTAGCCTTTCCCTCTTCTAACGACTGCTTTTCAGGTTCAAGAGCCTAGTTGTTATATCCTCTGTGTTTGTCATTTGCTAAGAAGGGTACAGATTTGGGCATGGATACAATATTGGACAGAGCATTGGAAAAGTTGAGGATGGAGATACATTGTCTGCTGTTTCTGGAACATCTCATTGGTTTAAGGAAAATATCTGAAGCTACAAAATTCCAGAAACTCTAGAGTACCATGGAAGAAGATGAGGGAATGTGATAATTGTAGGAAGAATCAAAGCTCATCAGCCTGGCCAAAACTCATTAAGTTCTTTCCTCAGTCTTGTGGCCTAGTTAGAAGGCATATCCGCAGGCTCACCTGAGGGTATGCTTCAAGCCATCTTTATCCACTTGTTTAATGGTTTACCTCTAGACTATCTAAAGGCCTCTATTTGGTATAGCTACTATCTTCCATCTACCTATTTAACCTGCAACTTCTTGGTTCAGGTTCAGTGGCTAAGTTGTGTCCAATTCTTTGTGACCCCATGGACCGCAACACACCAGGCCCCTCTGTCTTTCACTGTCTCCCAGAGTTTGATCAAATTCATGTTCATTGAGTCAGTGACACTATCGAACCATTCCATCCTCTTGCTCTAGCTCCAGCAATAAAAGCCTACTAATCAATTTAGTAGTCAGTAGGATTTATTGAGTGGACCCTTGGGTGAAATATTATAGAGAAAGTGCTACATAGAACCCTTAGTGCTTGCACTTTAGGATCTTAACAACCTAGGTAGGGCAAAAGAAGAAAAAAATGAAAAAAAGGTGAAAAAAACATGGGACCATGTTTGAAAGCATAGATGACCCACTTTTCTCATTTTCCTCATTTGAAAACAAACAAATTTGACTTCAATGAGCACTAAGTTTCCTTTCTGATTCATCTCGGAACTGTTAGAAAAGGCCTTTAATAATACAAGGCATTAATAGAGAGGGGAGTTCAGGATGGGGGGGACACATGTATACCTATGGCCAATTTATGTTGATGTATGGCAAAAAGCCATCACAATATTGTAAAGTAATTATCCTCCAATTCAAATAAATAAATAAAAATTTTAAAAGTCATTAATAAAAAGCATGTTAATATGTTGAGTAAGAAAAGTCATATCATCAATTTAATAGATGCTAAGAAGACATCAATATTTTTCCTGGCAATCTTGATTCCAGTTTGTGTTTCTTCCAGCCCAGCGTTTCTCATGATGTACTCTGCATGTAAGTTAAATAAGCAGGGTGACAATATACAGCCTTGACGAACTCCTTTTCCTATTTGGAACCAGTCTGTTGTTCCATGTCCAGTTCTAACTGTTGCTTCCTGACCTGCATACAAATTTCTCAAGAGGCAGATCAGGTGGTCTGGTATTCCCATCTCTTGAAGAATTTTCCACAGTTTATTGTGATCCACACAGTCAAAGGCTTTGGCATGGTCAATAAAGCAGAAATAGATGTTTTTCTGGAACTCTCTTGCTTTTTCCATGATCCAGCGGATGTTGGCAATTTGATCTCTGGTTCCTCTGCCTTTTCGAAAACCAGCTTGAACATCTGGAAGTTCACGGTTCATGTATTGCTGAAGCCTGGCTTGGGGAATTTTGAGCATTACTTTACTCAAAGTAAAGTAATGTAAAGTGTGGGATGAGTGCAATTGTGTGGTAGTTTGAGCATTCTTTGGCATTGCCTTTCTTTGGGATTGGAATGAAAACTGACCTTTTCCAGTCCTGTGGCCACTGCTGAGTTTTCCAAATTTGCTGGCATATTGAGTGCAGCACTTTCACAGCATCATCTTTCAGGATTTAAAATAGCTTCACTGGAATTCCATCACCTCCACTAGCTTTGTTTGTAGTGATGCTTTCTAAGGCCCACTTGACTTCACATTCCAGGATGTCTGGCTCTAGGTCAGTGATCACACCATCGTGATTATCTGGGTCGTGAAGATCTTTTTTGTACAGTTCTTCTGTGTATTCTTGCCATCTCTTCTTAATATCCTCTGCTTCTGTTAGGGCCATACCATTTTCTGTCCTTTATTGAGCCCATCTCTACATGAAATGTTCCCTTGGTATCTCTAATTTTCTTGAAGAGATCTCTAGTCTTTCCCATTCTGTTGTTTTCCTCTATTTCTTTGCATTGATCGCTGAGGAAGGCTCTCTTATCTCTCCTTGCTATTCTTTGGAAATCTGCATTCAAATTGGAATATCTTTCCTTTTCTCCTTTGCTTTTCGCTTCTCTTCTTTTCACAGCTATTTGTAAGCCCTCCTCAGACAGCCATTTTGCTTCTTGCATTTCTTTTCCATGGGGATGGTCTTGATCCCTGTCTCCTGTACAATGTCACGAACCTCCATCAATAGTTCATTAGGTACTCTATCAGATCTACTCCCTTAAATCTATTTCTCACATCCACTGTATAATCATAAGGGATTTGATTTAAGTCATACCTGAATGGTCTAGTGGTTTTCCCTACTTTCTTCAATTTAAGTCTGAATTTGGCAATAAGGAGTTCATGATCTGAGCCACAGTCAGCTCCCAGTCTTGTTTTTGCTGACCGTATAGAACTTCTCCATCTTTGGCTGCAAAAAATATAATCAATCTGATTTCAGTGTTGACCATCTGGTGATGTCCATGTGTAGAGCCTTCTGTTGTGTTGTTGGAAGAGGGTGTTTGCTATGACCAGTGTGTTCTCTTTGCAAAACTCTATTAGTCTTTGCCCTGATTCATTCCATATTCCAGGGCCAAATGTGCCTGTTACTCCAGGTGTTTCTTGACTTCCCACTTTTGCATTCCAGTACCCTATAATGAAAAGGACATCTTTTTTGGGTGCTAGTTCTATAAGGTCTTGGAGGTCTTCATAGAACCATTCAACTTCAGCTTCTTCAGCGTTACTGGTTGGGACATAGGCTTGGATCACCATGATATTGAATGGTTTGCCTTAGAAACGAACAGAGAACATTCTGTTGTATTTGAGATTGCATCCAAGTACTGCATTTCAGACTCTTCTGTTGACCATGATGGCTGCTCCATTTCTTCTAAGGGATTCCTGCCCACAGTAGTAGATATAATGGTCATCTGAGTTAAATTCACCCATTCCAGTCCATTTTAGTTTGCTGATTCCTAGAATGTCGACGTTCACTCTTGCCATCTCCTGTTTCACTACTTCCAATTTGCCTTGATTCAATGAACCTAACATTCCAGGTTCCTAAGCAATATTGCTCTTTACAGCATTGGACCTTGCTTCTATCACCAGTCACATCCACAACTGGGTATTGCTTTGGCTTTGGCTCTGTCCCTTCATTCTTTCTGGAGTTATTTTTCCACTGATCTCCTGTAGCATATTGGGCACCTACCAACCTGGGGAGTTCCTCTTTCAGTATGCTATCATTTTGCCTTTTCATACTGTTCATGGGGTTCTCCAGGAAAGAATACTGAAGTGGTTTGCCATTCCCTTCTCCGCAAGCTGGAATCAAGATTGCTGGGAGAAATATCAATAACCTCAGATATGCAGATGACACCACCTTTATGGCAGAAAGTGAAGAGGAACTCAAAAGCCTCTTGATGAAAGTGAAAGATGAGAGTGAAAAAGTTGGCTTAAAGCTCAACATTCAGAAAACGAAGATCATGGCATCTGGTCCCATCACTTCATGGGAAATAGATGGGGAAACAGTGGAAACAGTGTCAGACTTTATTTTTTGGGGCTCCAAAATCACTGCAGATAGTGATTGTAGCCATGAAATTAAAAGACGCTTACTCCTTGGAAGGAAAGTTATGACCAACCTAGATAGCATATTCAAAAGCAGAGACATTACTTTGCTAACAAAGGTCCGTCTAGTCAAGGCTATGATTTTTCCAGTGGTCATGTATGGATGTGAGAGTTGGACTATAAAGAAAGCTGAGTGCCGGAGAATTGATGCTTTTGAACTGTGGTGCTGGAGAAGACTCTTGGGAGTCCCTTGGACTGCAAGGAGATCCAACCAGTCCATCCTAAAGGAGACCAGTCCTGGGTGTTCATTGGAAGGACTGATGCTGAGGCTGAAACTCCAATACTTTGGCCACCTCATGCGAAGAGTTGACTCATTGGAAAAGACTCTGATGCTGGGAGGAATTGGGGGCAGGAGGAGAAGGGGACGACAGAGGATAAGATGGCTGGATGGCATCACCGACTCGAAGCACATGAGTTTGGGTGAACTCCGGGAGTTGGTGATGGACAGGGAGGCCTGGCGTGCTGCGATTCATGGGGTTGCAAAGAGTCGGACACGACTGAGCGACTGAACTGAACTGAACTGAACTAAAGAAGACATTTGACAGAATTAAAAATGGCTATTGTTAAAAACATTTTTTTAAGAAAAAATAAAATTTCTCTCCCCAATTTTTTTTTAAAAAGCAAAATGACAGTTAAAAAAAAAACTTTTTGGCCGCACTGTGCAGAATGTGGGATCTTAGGTCCCTGACCAGGGATCAAACCTGCACCCCTTGCACTGGAAAATTCGGAGCCTGAACCACTGAACCACCAGGAAAAGTCCCCCCAAATGACTATTCTTTCTTTTTTTTTCTGTCCTCACCCCATGCCTATTCTTTTTCTAAAAAAAACTTTATCTGGCTGCACTGGGTGTGAGCTGCAGCCCTTAGACTCTCTGGTTGTGGCACACTGCCTCCGGAATGCTCCGGGTCAGTAGTTGAGGTACCCAGGCTTAGTTGTGCATTGGCACATGGAGTCTTCCCAGGCCAGGGATCGAACCAGTGTCCCCTGCATTGCAAGGTGGATTCTTAACCACTGGACCACCAGGGAAGTCCCTGAAAAATGACTGTTCTTAATAAAATCCACTTGAAAAAAATCGTATTCAACAAATGGTAGGGATTATTAATATCTTGGGTCCTTCTAGCTCTAAAGTTCTAGGGTTTTGAAATCCTTTCTTGGAACTGAGATTAGGTTTCTTGGAAGTGGGGAGGGAGGGTTCTGACTTGCAAAGAGAAAAACTAAAGATGCAGAGAGATAGGCAGGTAGGTATTAAACACCCAGGCAGACTGTGACCAAGTAGAGATGGTCTCCCAAGTGTCCTGACAACAGGCCAGCCAAGGTTGCATTTCAGTTAAAGATGACAAAAAAAATCATTAGTTAGTATCTTTTATTATATCCTGGGGCTTCCCAGGTGGCGTGGTAGAGAATCTGCCTGCCAGTGTAGGAGACACAAGAGATTCGGGTTCGATCCCTGGGTCCAGAAGACTCCTCAGACTAGGAAATGGGAACCTGCTCCAATATTCTTGCCAGGAAAATTCCATGGACAGAGGATCCTGGTGGGCTACATACAGTTCATGGGGTCACAAAGAGTCAGACATGACTGAGCAACTGAGCGCACAGACTTATCACCTCCCAGGGACTGTGGGGTCCCAGGAAAGACAAATATGTATAAAATACAAAACCCCTCACCCTCGAGTAGCTCACAGGCTTAAATTAGGAAGATCTTTTCCAAAGAGGAGTCCATGGTGTGCTACCTTTTAGGAAGATTCTCTTTTCTGAAGCAGGGTCTGTGGTGTGCTACCTTAGTACCTAGCAGTACCCAGTAGTGCTTAGTACACAGGGCAGCAAAGCAGGGACACTAAAATAAATGGAAAATTTGAGATAATTTGTCATTTTTAAAATAAAAGCATTATGGAGAAGGAAATGGCAACCCACTCCAGTATTCTTGCCTGGAGAATCCCATAGACAGAGGAGCCTGGCAGGCTACAGTCCATGGGGTCGCAAGAGTCGGACACGACTTAGTGCACTGTCTCACCCCAGAGATCCTGCCACATATACCACAAAAACCAAACATCCCCCAATGACCTTGGCCCCACTGTTCCAATCACTCCCAGGTGGGAATTCAGGCACATGTCCACAGAGGTCACAGACAACATACATACGGTTCTGTTATGTCCCATATATTTACCCTTTCATGTCCCAAGGAAGACATTTTCTCTTAGAGATTTTCATTTAGTGTATCTTTAAAAAAATCTTGTGTTAAACTTGCCTCCATCTTTTTCTTGGGTAAGGACAACCCAGAAATGGCCCTTTTGTGTCTGTGATGTTGCCATTCACAGCTTTCTTGATAGGCCTAGTACAATCTTGAGAACAGGGTTGCTGTATGCTGAATGTCAGACGGTAGCTCTTAGCTTTGCCTATCTTAGGTAGTTATGCTGTGCATTTTTTATTGGTGTACCATGTTTGATTTGTCCCTAATACCTTTGAAGTTTTTCTGAGAAATGAATAATGCAACATGAACTTATTAAAATACATTTTAAGCCTTTTAAAAATAAATAAATAAATAAATAAATAAAATAAAAGCATTAAGGTAGTCATCAAAAGAGAAGTCAGAATTTTGTGTCACATCCTTACTTGTACTTAGTATTTTCTTGTATCTTGAAGCCATTTTGCTAGAGATGTACACTGTACCGTAATTAAAGTCTTAACTCCGTCCAACTCAGCTCAGCGTGTTCTGCAAATGGGAAGGGATTCCAGAGAAAGAAAGACCTTTGGTGGTAAGGGCAGTGTGGAAATAGCTTCTAGACTTTTTCAGACAAGACTTCTAGATCCTAAGGTCTAAAAGAAGAGGGATCAAGTTTGCTCAGTACCACCAGGTGGCAGGAGTGAGCTGCCCAATGACTCGATCTAGCCCCACTCTCCAGGGCTTGTTCACACCACCAGAGCATTGGCACTTTTTGCAGGTGACAACAGCAGAGTCGCCAGTGCCAAGGTAAGGAAGGGCTGGGGTGAGAAGAGTCCTCAGAGGGTTATGGTACTGGTTGTGCATCTTCTCCCCCCAGTCTTGACTCAGAGAAGGCAAGACTCTTGTCAAAGGTTTAAAAGTGTCCAGATTCCTAGGCCACAATTCAGCAAGCAGGGGTCTATTTTTTGCCCTACCCACCAGCCTACCAGCCTTTCACAGACATTCCCTGAGCATCTACTATGTGCCAGACACGTGCTAGAAGTGTCCACAATAGCATTTTACAGGAAATGTGCAATCTATAGAAGGAAACCTGGTAAACATCCATGCTCCTACGATACGGTGGCAGTCCGGGGTAGTAAAAGTGGCCGTCTTAAAAGTCAGACAGACTTAGGTGTGAATTCAAGTTCCACCACTTGGTAGCTGTGCAAATTCTGTGAGCCTCAGTCTGCCTGTCTGTAAAATGGGAGTAAATGACTCTCATAGAAGACCCAAAAGATGTTACATGAAAATTCACCGCCTAAATTTTTTTAAATAAAAGAAATAAAATTCACTGTCTGCCACATAGCTGATGGGGCTTTCCCAGTGGGGCTAGTGGTAAAGAATCTGGCTGCCAAGACAGGAGACCCAAGAGACATGGGTTCGATCCCTGGGTCGGGCAGATCCCCTTGAGAAGGAAATGGCAACCCACTCCAGCATTCTTGCCTGGGAAATCCCATGGACCAGAGGAGCCTGGTGGGCTACAGTCCACGGGGTCACAAAGAATCGGACATGACTAAGCACTCACTACTCACATAACTGTTATTATCAGTGCTAAACACTAGGGAAACAGTACCCAGCTTACTCTTGAGGAGACTTTCTACCCAGAGGTCACCACCCAGAGAAGGTGACCTCTAGGTAGAAAGTTGAAGGATCAGATCAGATCAGATCAGTCGCTCAGTCATGTCCGACTCTTTGCGACCCCATGAATCACAGCACGCCAGGCCTCCCTGTCCATCACCAACTCCCGGAGTTCACTCAGACTCACATCCATCAAGTCAGTGATGCCATCCAGCCATCTCATCCTCTGTCGGCCCCTTCTCCTCCTGCCCCCAATCCCTCCCAGCATCAGAGTCTTTTCCAATGAGTCAACTCTTCGCATGAGGTGGCCAAAGTATTGGAGTTTCAGCTTTAGTATCATTCCTTCCAAAGAAATCCCAGGGCTGATCTCCTTTAGAATGGACTGGTTGGATCTCCTTGCAGTCCAAGGGACTCTCAAGAGTCTTCTCCAACACCACAGTTCAAAAGCATCAATTCTTCGGTGCTCAGCCTTCTTCACAGTCCAACTCTCACATCCATACATGACCACAGGAAAAACCATAGCCTTGACTAGACGAACCTTTGTTGGCAAAGTAATGTCTCTGCTTTTGAATATGCTATCTAGGTTGGTCATAACTTTCCTTCCAAGGAGTAAGCGTCTTTTAATTTCATGGCTGCAGTCACCATCTGCAGTGATTTTGGAGCCCCAAAATAAAGTCTGACACTGTTTCCACTGTTTCCCCATCCATTTCCCATGAAGTGGTGGGACCGGATGCCATGATCTTCATTTTCTGAATGTTGAGCTTTAAGCCAACTTTTTCACTCTCCACTTTCACTTTCATCAAGAGGCTTTTGAGTTCCTCTTCACTTTCTGCCATAAGGGTGGTGTCATCTGCATATCTGAGGTTATTGATATTTCTCCCGGAAATCTTGATTCCAGCTTGTGTTTCTTCCAGTCCAGCGTTTCTCATGATGTACTCTGCATATAAGTTAAAAAAGCAAGGTGACAATATACAGCCTTGACGAACTCCTTTTCCTATTTGGAACCAGTCTGTTGTTCCATGTCCAGTTCTAACTGTTGCTTCCTGACCTGCATACAAATTTCTCAAGAGGCAGATCAGGTGGTCTGGTATTCCCATCTCATTCAGAATTTTCCACAGTTTATTGTGATCCACACAGTCAAAGGCTTTGGCATAGTCAATAAAGCAGAAATAGATGTTTTTCTGGAACTCTCTTGCTTTTTCTTTGATCCAGCAGATAAGTGGAAGATTTAGAGAGTAAGGGGGGAGAAGAGGTATCAGTGGGTGGCGCTAGAGGGAGATTCCCAGAGAAGGAGTAGATGGACAAATTGGGAGGATGAATGCACACTCTAGTCTACCAGCAACTGGGACATGGAAAAGGGTTACTGTCTGGAGTTCAGGCTGATGTAATCTGGATTATCTCCAGGAATCAACATGCATTTAGTGAGTACCTACTCTTGAGAGTCCCTTGGACTGCAAGGAGATCCAACCATTCCATTCTGAAGGAGATCAGTCCTGGGAGGTCTTTGGAAGGAATGATGCTAAAGCTGAAACTCCAGTACTTTGGCCACCTCCTGCGAAGAGTTGACTCATTGGAAAAGACTCTGATGCTGGGAGGGATTACGGGCAGGAGGTGAAGGGGATGACAGAGGATGAGATGGCTGGATGGCATCACTGACTCAATGGACGTGAGTCTGAGTGAACTCTGGGAGTTGGTGATGGACAGGGAGGCCTGGTGTGCTGTGATTCATGGGGTCGCAAAGAGTCAGACATGACTGAGCGACTGAAATGAACTGAACTGAACTGAACTCTGAGCTTCTTTCAAACATTGTTCAGCTCAGTTCAGTTCAGTCGCTCAGTTGTGTCCAACTCTTTGCGACCCCATGGATGGCAGCACGCCAGGCTTCCCTGTCCACCAATTCCCAGAGTTTGCTCAAACTCATGTCCATTGAGATGGTGATGCCATCCAACCATCTCATCCTCTGTTGTCCCCAAACATTTCAAGCACTGTAAGAGATAACAAAGATAAATGAAAAATAAATAAATAAAGGCCTGACCTCTTATCTCATGAAGCCTACAGAGGTTGAGAAGATAAAAGGGCAGGGCCCCATACTTCCTGCTCTAAACCTTGCTAGTCTGACCCTCCTTACCTCTGGCCTTCTCATTCAGGATATCCAATCAACACCAAGTCCATCTGTGGTGGACTGCCCGCTCCTTACTGCACACATTTTTTTTTTGCTTCCCATACCATGAGGCATGTGGGATGTTAGTTCCCCCACCAGGGAGGGAACCTGCACTCCCTGCAGTGGAAGTATGGAGTCTTAACCACTGGGCCGTTGGGGAAGTCCCTAACACCCACATTTTTACACCACTCCTCTCAAGTCTCAGGCAGTAAACAGTCTCCCTGCAGTGTGAGAGACCCTGGTTCGATCCCTGATCCCTGTGCTGGGAAGATCCCCTGGAGAAGGAAATGGCAACCCACTCCAGTATTCTTGCCTGGAGAATCCTATGGATGGAGGAGCCTGGCAGGCTACAGTCCATGGGGTCACAAGGAGTCTGACACTACTGAGTGACTTCACTTTCACTTTCTCAAGTCTAGCTAAAATAAATGTAACGCTTGCTGTGAGGAGAAAAAAAAAAAAACCTTAAAAGACAGTCTATCAATAAAATTGTTTTCACAGTTCTTTCCAAGCTGTAGTGGCACTTCCCCTGCAGCAACTCATTTGATATTTACAAATACCTTATCAATTAGGTAAGTATTGTTCCGTTTCTTCCCTCCCCATACATACCTTTCTCCTTTTTGTGTGACACCACAATCAAGGATCTTAGTTCTCTTAACAGGGATTGAACTGTGCCTCGGGCCGTGGATGTGCAGAATCTTAACCACTGGACCTCCATGGAAGTTTCAACCACATTTTTATTTTAAAACTATCACCATGAGAAAATATTGCCAGGAACAAAAGGGAACATGGGTGAGGATATTCATGAAAACCTTTTGGTATTGGGAAGCTGTTTTCTCTATCCCTAAGAGAAGAAGCCTGTTCAACAGAAGTGATGAACTAGACATATCTATTGTAACATGGATAAATCTAAAGTGTTGTGTGATAAAACATTATAGCACAATTAAATTCTACGTGCAAATTAAACAAATCCACAAAACAAACATGTATATATATTCAGGGACAAAGAAATACATTAGAATGATGCTTATAAGGAGGAGGGAGAGGGCTTAGGAATGAAGACAGGAAAAAAATAAAATGGAGAGGTGTCTTGTATGAACTCAAATGATGACAGTGTTAACCTAAATAAAATAGTTATTTTACCATCAAAATAGGTTTGTTCTGAAACAGCAAAGAATTGCAATTCAGGACAAGCAGTCTACGGTGGCCTGCAATCTATGGTGACCCACAGGTAAGCACAGAGAAGGAGAGGACCCCTACTTTATATAGAGCGCCTGTTACAAAGAGTCTATTGAGGGACCCTGGGAGTTGAGTGCTGTGGCTTGTCATTGGCTGAGCTGTTGCTGGGCAAGGAGAAACTCTTCCTCCTGCTGGTAATAGTAAGTGATAGGGTGTGAGAGCTCCCTCTTCTCACTTCCAGACTCCATTTTGAATGAGGTTTCTCTTTATTAACTGTCATGATAGTGTACTACTGAAAAACCATGCACCTCAAATGGGACTTGAACCCAGGGGCCAGAACTCAAACCCAGCCAGAACACAGGCTGAGTGGGAGGATTATTCCAGTTAGTTCAGAGAAGGGGCGGAGATTTCTAGGAACTGGGCCACCACCCACTTTTGGCCTTTTATGGTTGGCCTCAGAGCTGTCATGCCACTGGTGGGTGTGTTATTTAGCATATGCAAAAAGGTATTGCATATGGAAAAACCCCTGATGCTGGCAAAAATTGAGGGCAGGAGGAGAAGGGGGCAACAGAAGGTGAGATGGTTGGATGGTATCACTGACTCAATGGACATGAGTCTGAGCAAACTCCAGGAGATAGTGAAGGACCAGGAAGCCTGGCATGCTGCAGTTCATGGGACTGCAAAGAGTCCAACACGACTGAATGACGACAACAGCAAAGGTATTACGATGAGCATATAATGAGGCCTAAGGTCTACTGGATGTTAAATCTTCTGTTATCTTGAACCTCTTTGGTTCTAACTGATCTTAAAGAAACTACAGTGAGCAGTCCTGAAGAGAGATCTTAGTTCCCTGCCCAGGAACTAAGGGTAGCCTCAGTGGAAATCAGGAATCCTAGCTACTAAACCACCAAGGGCTAGAGGCTAGAAGCAAAGTGGCCCTGGCTCTTTCTCCTGTTTGAAAGCAAAAATGTTTCAAGGAGGCAGAAATTGTAAAACCTTCATCATCAGAGACACATTACAAGTGTGAGAACACATTGAGAAGATTGTTTTATTTAAGTAAAAAGCAAGGCAGAAATACACATCCAGAGAGAAATGTATGGGCATCCTCTCTGATGAGGTGGAGTGCAGTAATACAGAGGTGATTTATTTTTAAAAATTTGTTATTTATTTGGCTGCACTGAGTCTTAGTTACGGCACGTGAGATCTTCCATCTTCAGTTGCGGCGTGTGGAAACTTAGTTGTGGTATGCCAGACCTAGTTCCCTGACCAGGGATTGAATATGGGCCCCCTGCGTTGGGAGTGCAGAGTCTTAGCCACTGGACCATCAGGAAAGCTCAAGAGGTGATTTAAATCTCTTTTATAGGGACTTACCTGAGTGGTCCAATGGCTAGGACTCTGCACTCCCAATGAAGTGTTCCCGTGTTCAGTCGCTGGTCAGGGAACAGGGTTCCACATGCCACCGCTAAAGGATCTGGCCTGCTGAAACAGACCTGATGCAGTCAAATAAATAAATAAAAATATTTTAAAAAGTCATTTATTTAAGATCGTCTTTCCAGGTATTTGTTTACCTTTGGTCAATTATCTTCTTTCTTTTTTCACACCTAATCTGTTCTAGGATTTCTCCCCAATATACATTTGCAACTTTTTGTTAAAATGGATCCCACTGCAGAGCCCTGTGGGTATGTCCACACTTATTATGGGGTTGCACTGCCTCCCTTTCTGATCCCTCAAGGAGCCTTCCTGAGTATGTGTAGACAGGGAAGTTTTCCTTGATCTCAGGAGTGCTCATCTTATCTATTCATTCCAGCAGAGCTCAGCTTCTGCCACTAGCTTTGTCCTTGAAGTGTCTGGGTGAGAACAAAGCTTCAATTTTACTTCACTTAACAAACATCAGCTGGCCAGCCAGGGGCCCATCTAGCTGTTAGGGAAAGCACACTGAAACCGCCAAACCTGGCCAGGCACCATAGTAACCATTTGTGTGAGTTATTTTATGACAGGTGGTCCTGGTAAGGAACATGGAACTGACAAGCCACCACCAATCGGGAGAACTGGGGAAAGGTCAAAAGAAGACATCACGTGTCGGATCACCTCCTGCGATCCTTCTCGCAGACATCCATCTTGGCTGAGCAATGACTGCACGACCTGGAAGGACTCTGCGTCAGAATGATTGGCCAAAGACAATCCAGAAACCAATCCCAAAGCCATAAAACCCGAGACTGCGAGCCACGAGGCAGAGCAGTTCTCCTGGGCTCCCTTACCCTACTGCTCTCCACCCAGGGGGGCCCTTTCCAATAAAGTCTTTTGCTTTGTCAGCAAGCATGTCTCCTTGGACAATTCTTTTCCGAGTATTAGGCAAGAGCCCACTCTTGGGGCCCTGGAAGGGGTCCCCCTTCCTACAACATATCTCTAACCTCATAGCCATAATAAATCATTCTTTTAAAGATTGTGCCCTATCGTCTTCCCTCCTATTTCACTATGAACCAAAAAATATGATTAACTTATTGACTCTTTGTACCTAGATTGACAAAGTTAATAATTATAGGTTCTGGACTCTCATTTTCCCATTTAAAATACTTCAAAATTCTCCATAATCTAGAAGATAAAGTCCAAGTCTATGTCTAGAACTTAAGTGTTACTTAGCTATTTTGCCTTTGCTCTGTCTGAAATATCCTTATAACTGGTTTCCAACTCTGGCTTCACATTGAAATGACTTTACAAGCCTTAAAAATGTATAGACACAGAGAAAGACCAATACTGTATGTTTTCACTTATACGTGGAATCTAAAAAAACAAAACAAGTAAATAAAACAGAAAGAGGCTCACAGGTACAGAGGAAAAACTAGTGGTTAGCAGAGGCGAAGGATACCTAGAGGTACAAACTATCAGTTATAAAAGAAATAAGTCACAGGATTGTAACACACAGCACAGGGAATATAATCAATATTTTATAATAACTTTGAAAAAAAAGGTATAGATATCTCAGCCTCAACCAACCCCAATCAATCATTCCAATTGATTTTATTGGAATGGAGTGGGGTCATGTATGAGTGGTTTTTAAAAGATCCACAGGTAAGTTAAGAATCATGAACTCCAACTCAGTTCAGGGTATCCAGGCTAGATTAGGGTCCCCTTATGTGTTAATCTCTGTGAAATTTCTATTGTCCAATTATCTGAAAGAAAAGAAAAAGAAAGTGAAAAGTGGTTCAGTAAACAATCTGCCTGCACTACAGGGAACCTGAGTTAGATCCTTGGGTCAGGAAGATCCCCTGGAGAAAGGAATGGCTATCCACTCAAGTATTCTTGCTTGAAGAAGTCCATGGACAGAGGAGTCTGGCAGGCTATAGTCCATGGGGTCATAAAGAATTGGACTAACACTTTAACACTGAGTGACTAACATTTTCTATGTGTTTACTCTATCACTGTGCAATTTCTATTGTTCAGTTATCTGAATATTTCATCTCAGCCTAGTGGGACTGATTGAGCCTTTTATGTTTTACTCTTCTGCTTCAAATCTTTTAATGACTTCCATTACCCCCAAGATAAAATCCAGACTTCTTAATGAATCCTACAATTCCTCCTACTCCCAGCTCACCTTTAATGCATTTATCCATTCAACCTTCATCAAGTGTCTATTATGAGTCAGGCACTCTAGAAGACAGTGGAGACAAAGAAGCAAGTAAGAGCAGCACAATCTTCTCTCTGGTGGAGCTTACAATTTGGGAGGAAGACAAAAGTTGAACAAATAATTACAGGGTTATAGAAACTCCTGTTTCAGGAGTTGGAGAAGGAAGGTTTCCCCAGGAGTTAAGAGTTAAACTGAGTGCAGAAAGAACACTAGAAGTTAGTTGGGGGCGGAGGGAGAGAGGAGTGCTCCAGGCAGAAGGAGTAGCGGAAGTAGGACAATGGCTGGGGGAAGATCATGGTATGTGGGAAGAACTGAAAACATGTATGGACGGGAAGAGGGAAATGGAGACCAAACTTGAAGCCTAGTTGACTCACAGACTTAGAGTCTCCCAACTTAGACAAGTTAAAGTTGGGAGACTTTATCCCAAGGGTGCCGGAAAGCCTAGAAAAGGTTTAAGCAGGGGAGTGTAGTATAATCAGATAAACTTTTAAAAAAATACTCTAAGTGGATATACAGTGGAGCCAAGATTAGATTTGGGTGTTCCCAAATCTTATCAGCCTCTCCTTTGCAGATGATATCCTGGAGTCTTTTCACACTGATGATCTGCAGCAGGGCAACAACTGGCAAGGTCTTGTGTGCTCAGTCCTGTTGGACTCTTTTCCACCCCATGGACTGTAGCCCACCAGGCTGCTCTGTCCATGGAATTTTCCAGGCAAGAACACTGGAGTGGGTTGCCCTTCCCTACTTCAGGGGATCTTCCTCTTGGAGTCTTTTACTGATGCTTAAATCCATCCTCTGTGACTAGTTTGCTTTAGCTAAAGGATTGGAATTGAACTGTATTTACTAACTCCTGCAGAATGGCAGTGTAACTACTCACTCTTGTTGGGTCATCCAGTAAACACTAACTGAGAGTCTATTTTGTGCCAGCACGTCCAAGTGCTGCTGATACTTGGTAAATACGACCCAAAGATTTCCCAGGTTCAGTTCAGTTGCTCAGTTGTGTCTGACTCTTTGTGACCCCATGGACTACAGCATGCCAGGCCTCCCTGTCCAACACCAACTCCTGGAGTTTACTCAAACTTATGCCCATTGAGTTGGTGATGCCATCCAACCATCTCATCCTCTGTTGTCCCCTTCTCCTGCCCTCAATCTTTCCCAGCATCAGGGTCTTTTCAAATGAGTCAGTTCTTCACATCAGGTGGCCAAAATATTGGAGTTTCAGCTTCAGCATCAGTCCTTCCAATGAATAATCAGGGCTGATTTCCTTTAGGATGGACTGGTTTGATCTCCTTTCTGTCCATGGGATTCTCAAGAGTCTTCTCCAACACCACAGTTCAAAAGCATCAATTCTTCAGTGCTCAGCTTTCTTTATAGTCCAACTCTCACATCCATACATGACCACTGTAAAAACCATAGCTTTGACTAGATGGACCTTTAGAATTCACCTGTCAATGCAGGACACATAAGAGATGTGGGTTCTGTTCTTGGATTGGGAACATCCCCTGGTGTAGGAAATGGCAACCCACTCCACTATTTTGCCTGTAAAATCCCATGGACAGAGGAGCCTGGCGGGCTATAGTTCATAAGGTAGAAAAGAGCTGGACATGACTGAGTGATTGAATACACACACACAAAGTACAAAAAGAAAGATGGATTTGATCTGTTAAAAAATAGGTCCTATTGCCTAGATAACAATAACAAAATAAAAAAAAAAAAACAATAACAAAATTAAAAGGCAACTGATAGAAGAAAATATGTCTAATACTTTTTTAAAAGGGTTAGTATCTAGTATTTATGTATGTTTAAAAATGTAAAATAGAACTTCCCCAGTGGTCCAGTGATTAAGAATCCACCTGCCAATGCAGGGGACATGAGTCCGATCCCTGGTCTAGGAAGATTCCACATGCCAAGGGGCATACTAAGCCTGTGTACCACAACCACTGAATCCCATGCTCTAGAACCTGTGCTCTACAACAACGGAAGCCACAGCAAAGAAAACCCACGCACTGCAACTAGAGAGTAGCCGCCACTCACAGGAACCAGAAAAAGCCCCAGTGTAGCAACGCGGACCCATTGTAGCCAAAAATAAATATAAATAAATAAATAAAATTAAAACAAAATAAAAGACAGCAATTTTAGAAAACAATTTGGCAGTTTCTTATAAAGTCAACACCGAAATCAGATTGATTATATTCTTTGCAGCCAAAGATGGAGAAGCTCTATAGAGTCAGCAAAAACAAGACCAGGAGCTGACTGTGGCTCAGACCATGAACTCCTTATTGCCAAATTCAGACTTAAATTGAAGAAAGTAGGGAAAACCACTAGACCATTCAGGTATGACTTAAATCAAATCCCTTATGATTATACAGTGGAAGTGAGAAAGAGATTTAAGGGCCTAGATCTGATAGATAGAGTGCCTGATGAACTACGGAATGAGGTTCATGACATTGTACAGGAGACAGGGATCAAGACCATTCTCATAGAAAAGAAATGCAAAAAAGCAAAATGGCTGTCTGGGGAGGCCTTACAAATAGCTGTGAAAAGAAAAGAAGCGAAAAGCAAAGGAGAAAAGGAAAGATATAAACATCTGAATGCAGATTTCCAAAGAATAGCAAATAGAGATAAGAAAGCCTTCCTCAGCGATCAATGCAAAGAAATAGAGGAAGACAACAGAATGGGAAAGACTAGAGATCTCTTCAAGAAAATCAGAGATACCAAAGGAACATTTCATGCAAAGATGAGCTCGATAAAGGACAGAAATGGTATGGACCTAACAGAAGCAGAAGATATTAAGAAGAGATGGCAAGAATACACAGAAGAACTGTACAAAAAAGATCTTCACGACCCAGATAATCACGATGGTGTGATCACTGACCTAGAGCCAGACATCCTGGAATGTGAAGTTAAGTGGGCCTTAGAAAGCATCACTACGAACAAAGCTAGTGGAGGTGATGGAATTCCAGT
The DNA here is from genome assembly GCF_027580195.1 of Bos mutus. Classification (NCBI taxonomy): domain Eukaryota; kingdom Metazoa; phylum Chordata; class Mammalia; order Artiodactyla; family Bovidae; genus Bos; species Bos mutus. The sequence goes on from NC_091621.1 coordinate 45,759,583, forward strand.
TGAGCTATTCCAAATCCTGAAAGATGATGCTGTGAAAGTGTTGCACTCAATATGCCAGCAAATTTGGAAAACTCAGCAGTGGCCACAGGACTGGAAAAGGTCAGTTTTCATTCCAATCCCAAAGAAAGGCAATTCCAAAGAATGTTCAAACTACCACACAATTGCACTCATCTCACATGCTAGTAAAGTAATGCTCAAAATTCTCCAAGCCAGGCTTCAGCAATATGTGAACCATGAACTTCCTGATGTTCAAGCTGGTTTTCGAAAAGGCAGAGGAACCAGAGATCAAATTGCCAACATCTGCTGGTCATGGAAAAAGCAAGAGAGTTCCAGAAAAACATCTATTTCTGCTTTATTGACTATGCCAAAGCCTTTGACTGTGTGGATCACAATAAACTGTGGAAAATTCTTCAAGAGATGGGAATACCAGACCACCTGACCTGCCTCTTGAGAAATCTGTACGCAGGTCAGGAAGCAACAGTTAGAACTGGACATGGAACAACAGACTGGTTCCAAATAGGAAAAGGAGTTCGTCAAGGCTGTATATTGTCACCCTGCTTATTTAACTTATATGCAGAGTACATCATGAGAAACGCTGGATTGGAATAAACACAAACTGGAATCAAGATTGCCGGGAGAAATATCAATAACCTCAGATATGCAGATGATACCACCCTTATGGCAGAAAGTGAAGAGGAACTCAAAAGCCTCTTGATGAAAGTGAAAGTGGAGAGTGAAAAAGTTGGCTTAAAGCTCAACATTCAGAAAACGAAGATCATGGCATCCGGTCCCACCACTTCATGGGAAATAGATGGGGAAACAGTGGAAACAGTGTCAGACTTTATTTTTTTGGGCTCCAAAATCACTACAGATGGTGACTGCAGCCATGAAATTAAAAGACGCTTACTCCTTGGAAGGAAAGTTATGACCAACCTAGATAGCTTATTCAAAAGCAGAGACATTAGTTTGCCAACAAAGGTTTGTCTAGTCAAGGCTATGGTTTTTCCTGTGGTCATGTATGGATGTGAGAGTTGGACTGTGAAGGCTGAGCACCGAAGAATTGATGCTTTTGAACTGTGGTGTTGGAGAAGACTCTTGAGAGTCCCTTGGACTGCAAGGAGATCCAACCAGTCCATTCTGAAGGAGATCAGCCCTGGGATTTCTTTGGAAGGAATGATGCTAAAGCTGAAACTCCAGTACTTTGGCCACCTCATGCGAAGAGTTGACTCACTGGAAAAGACTCTGATGCTGGGAGGGATTGGGGGCAGGAGGAGAAGGGGCCGACAGAGGATGAGATGGCTGGATGGCATCACTGACTCGATGGACATGAGTCTGAGTGAACTCCGGGAGTTGGTGATGGACAGGGAGGCCTGGTGTGCTTCGATTCATGGGGTTGCAAAGAGTCGGACATGACTGAGCGACTGATCTGATCTATAAAGTCAAACATATCTTTACCATAATACTGTTGCTGCTGCTGCTAAGTCGATTCAGTCGTGTCCGACTCTGTGTGACCCCAGAGACGGCAGCCCATCAGGCTCCCCTGTCCCTGGGATTCTCCAGGCAAGAACACTGGAGTGGGTTGCCATTTCCTTCTCCAATGCTTGAAAGTGAAAAGTGAAAGTGAAGTCGCTCAGTCATGTCTAACTCTTCGCGACCCATGGACTGCAGCCTACCAGGCTCCTCTATCCATGGGATTTTCCAGGCAAGAGTACTGGAGTTGGCTGCCATTGCCTTCTCCACCATAATACTACTAAGTAATAATAGCAAATAAGCTACTGATACACCCAACAATGTAGAAGAATTTTGAAACCATTATGTTGAAGAAAGAAGCTAGGGCAAAAAAGAAAGTACATAGTGTACAATTATATTCTGGGGAAACCCTAGACAAGATAAATATAATTTTTTCTAGAATCAATTCTAGAAGTCAGAAAGCAAGTCAGTGGCTGCCCACGGACTGAGGCGAGAGGGGAGTTGGCATGGATTGTTCAAAGGGAAGGGGCATGGGAAACTATTTAGGATAATGTTCTGTATCTTGATTGTTGTGATGGTTACATGGATATATACCTTTGTCTAAACTCATCAAGATGCACATTTAAAATGAATGCATTTTATTGTATAAAAATTATACCTCACTGAAGTTGATTGTCTTCTATCTCAAAAGCAAGCAAACAAAAACATGACAACTGACAGGGAGAAAATATTTGACATATTGTTAACAAAGAATATGGCATATACATAAGAGCTTAAGTCAAAGGATTCAATAGAAAAATGGACAAGGTACATAAAGGACAACTCACAGAGGACAAAATACAAATGCACAATAACAGAAGACACCTGTTCTTGTAAATCTCAATTAATCAGGAAAAAACAAATTTCAATAATGGAATTGTTAGATTGACAAACAGTTTTCTTTTTTTTTTTTGTTTGTAATGTTTTAGCCTAAAGGCATTAGGGATCTTAATTCCCCAACCAGGGATGGAACCCCTGGCCTCTGCAGTGGAAGTGCAGAGTCTTAACCACTGAACCTCCAGGGAAGTCCCAACAGCAATTTTAAAAATTGCTTGAGAATTCAGGGAAATTATCACTTTCACAGTGTTGATATGAGTGCAACTGGAAATATTTTTGTTAGATAATTTGGCAGTGTATCAAAATTTTAAATATGTCTTGACTCTGCAATTCTTTCCTGGAGAACTCCATGGACAGAGGGACCTGGCAGGCTACAGTCTATGAGGCTGCAAAGAGTTGGGACAAGACTGAGCTACCAACACTTTCACTTACTTTCATACTGATAATACTGACATGTACTTAACTGTGTGCTGGGATTCCTACCATACTTCAACCATTCCACCCACTAAATACTCTTGTTTCCTCATTTTATAGATAAGGAAGAAAAGGAGGTTAAGTGACTTGCCCAAGGTCATAATAGCTACAGAGCCAGGATTCGCACCCGTCTCCAGAATCTGTACTCTGAACCATTATGCTGTACAGCTCTCCACTGTCCTAAATGCCGTGTGCTGTGCTTAGTTGATCAGTTATGTCCAACTCTTTGAGACTCCATGGACCGTAGCCTGCCCGGCTCTTCTGTCCATGAGGTTTCTCCAAGCAAGAATACTGAAGTGGGTTGCCATTTCTTCCTCAAGGGGATTTTCCCAACCCAGGGATCAAACCCAAATCGAAACCTGCTTTGCAGGCAGATTCTTTACCAACTGAGCCACCAGGGAAGCCCAAGAATACTGGAATGGGTAGCCTAGCCCTTCTCCAGGGGATCTTTCTGACCAAGAATTGAAATCAGGTCTCCTGCATTGCAGAAGATTCTTTACCATCTGAGTTACTTTAATCAACTATACTCCAGTATAAAATAAAAAGTTAAAAAGCCAGATATTTACTATCTATTATGTGGGGGGGGGCAGGGTAGGTTAATGATGGGAGCAAACTGACTGTCTCAAATCTTATACAAAGACCTGATGTCATGTATTACTTGAGTAGTAAAAACAAAAACCAAGCAGATTGAAAGAAAGAAAGAAACCAACCCCACAACGAAAGCAAAAAAGATTGTCTACATTTCCACTTAATTTCTCTACAACTCTTCCAGATAAGTAATAATATTCTCATTTTATAGATGAGCAATTAAGGCTCCAAAAAGTTACTTGCCTCAAGTTACATACCTTCTAAGCCTGGATATGAACTTTGATCTGTGGCTCCAAGACCCAATTCACTTCTCTCCACTGGGCCTTTGGCAGGGAGAGTCCAGAGTCTTAACCACTGGACCACCAGAGAATTCCCAGAAATTGAGTTCTTGAACTACTAGTACAAGGAAGGCCACTCCAGGCACACATCTGTATGTGTGTAAATACGATGGCATGGAGCAAACCATTTGACATATTTTATGAATGATAGTTGAGTGGGAGAGCTTTGCTCTCTAGGTGAAAGGTTAATCCTGAAAAGATTTGATTGACTTGTACTGATAATGAAGCACAAGCTGGAAGATTGCCGGAAGAAATATCAATAACTTCAGACATGCAGATGACGCCACCCTCATGGTAGAAAGCGAAGAGGAACTAAAGGGCCTCTTGATGAAAGTGAAAGAGGAGAGTGAAAAAGCTGGCTTAAAACTCAACATTCAAAAAAATAAGATCATGACATCCGGTCCCATCACTTCCTGGCAAATAGATGAGGAAAAAATGGAAACAGTGACAGACTTTATTTTTTTGGGCTCCAAAATCACTGCAGATGGTGACTGCAGCTTGCCCCTTGGAAGAAAAGCTATGACCAACCTACTAGAGAGCATATTAAAAAGCAGAGAGATTACTTTGCTGACAAAGGTCCGTCTAGTCAAAGCCATGGTTTTTCAGTAGTCGTGTATGGATGTCAGAGTTGAACCATAAAGAAGGTTGAGTGCTGAATAATTGATGCTTTTGAACTGTTGTGTTGGAGAAGACCTTTGAGAGTCCCTTGGACTCCAAGGAGATCAAACCAGTCAATCCTGAAGGAAATCAGTCCTGAATATTCATTGGAAGGACTGATGCTGAAGCTGAAGCTCCAATACTTTGGCCACCTGATGTGAAGAGCCAATTAATTGGAAAAGACCCTGATGCTGAGAAAGACTGAAGGCAGGAGGAGAAGGGGACAACAGAGGATGAGAAAGTTGGATTGTATCCCTGACTTGAAGGACATGAGTTTGAGTAAACTCTGGGAGTTAGTGATGGACAGGGAAGCCTGGCGTGCTACAGTCCATGAGGTCACAAAGAGTGGGACAAGACTAAGTGACTGAACTGAACTGATGATGAGCTATTTCTTATCAATATAAGACTCCCTGGGGCTTATCTTGAAGAGGGTCAACTTGGAGATAAGGAATCCATTGTCTGTAGTAACAAGTAAACAATGTTGGGTTCACCTAAGATAGTGGCTAAGGATATGGAGAGGGAGGAAGGGATGAAATTGAGATATTTGTGGAATAAGATTGATGGGACTCAGTGACTGATGACAGAAGATGAGACTCAATGACTGAGGATGGTAGAGGTCTGAAGAGAGTACAAGTTTGTTGGGGAGAAAACTGAGCACAAGGTCCCTCATAATGGAATCCTTTTCTGAATTCCCTGGTGGTCCAATGGTTAGGACTCTGCACTCTAACTGCAGAGAGCTTCCTTGGTGGCTCAGAGGTTAAAGTGTCTGCCTGCAATGCGGGAGACCCGGGTTCGATCCCTGGGCCGGGAATATCCCCTGGAGCAGGAAATGGCAAAGCACTTCAGGATTCTTGCCTGGAGAATCTCATGGACAGAGAAGTCTGGTAGGCTACAGTCCATGGGGTTGCAAAGAGTCAGACACGACTGAGTGACTTCACTTACTCTAACTGCAGAGGGCCCAGGTTCAATCACTGGTAGGGGAACTAAGATCCCACAAGTTGCACAGGTAGGCCCCCAAAAAAGGATCCTTTGTGTACATATCTTTTTCATTGCCTGTAAGATAGGATATAATCCCCTGGAGGAGGAAATGGCAACTCATTCCAGTATTCTTGCCTGGAGAACTCCATGGACAGGGGAGCCTGGAGGACTACAGTTTATGGGGTTTCAAAGAGTCAGACATGACTGAGGGACTAAGCATTCATGCACGCAAGCACACCTTTGAGACAGGATGTTATAATTAGCTGAGTATGAGTCAGCCTCCTCTACTAAGCCATGATTTCCTTAAGGGAGGACCATGTCTCCTTTGTTTCATCTTCCCCAGTGTCTACAGCTCTATCTTGTATAGAAACGTTCAACTCTGAATAAAAGTGCACAGTAGAGAGACTAGCGTTCGTTTGGGGAGCAAGGAATGGTGGGGGATACAATTATTTTTTATTTTTGGCTGTGTGGCTTGTGAGATCTCAGTTCCCTGACCAAGGATCAAACCTGGGACCCTGGCAGTGAAAACAGATACATCTTAACCAGTGGACCACCAAGAAATTCCTTGGTGGGGGATAATCACACAAACTGGGAGGCAGGAAGTTCTCCAGCTTAGTGCCTCCCTCTTCAGCCTTGGTCAGAAGCCTGCCCCTCGGGAAATCACTCCATTTTTTCCCCTGAGTCCTTTACTTTTCTGGGTTAGCCACAGTGTGTGATAGATGCTGTGATGCTGACTGGCTCACACATGGGTGGCTGCTGTGCAGGGAAGAGTATCTTCCTCAAATTCTACTACCACCACCCAGAAAAGGATTCTAAAAAGGCGCCACGGGAGGAGCCTCAGATTTCTACTCCCTTCTTCTAAATCAACAAATACAAGAGAGACATGGCCAGAGGTGGCACATCTTTGGTACTATGCCATAGGCTGATAAAGCAGGGGCAAAAGAGAATAACCAAAGAAGTGTGAACTCCTGCAGTAAGGAAAGGAGATCATGGGCCTGAGACTTCAGCCATAAAAGGAGAAGTGAGGATTTCCCTGGTGGTCAGTGTATATGCTCCCAATGCAGGGGTTGTTGTTGTTCAGTCGCTCAGTCATGTCCGACTCTTTGCAACCCCATGGACTGCAGCACGCCAGGCCTCCCTATCCTTCACCATCTCCCAGAGCTTCCTCAAATTCATGTCCATCGAGTTGCTGATGCCATCCGACTATCTTGTCCTCTGTCATCTCCTGTTCCTCCTGCCTTCTATCTTTCCCAGCATCAGGGGCTTTTCCAATGAATCGGCTCTTTGCATCAGGTGGCCAAAGTATTGGAGCTTCAGCATCAGTCCTTCCAATTAATATTTGGGGTTGATTTCCTTTAGGATTGACTGGTTTGCTCTCCTTGCAGTCCAAGGAACTCCCAAGAGTCTTCTCCAACAACCACAGTTCAAAAGCATCAGTTCTTCAGCGCTCAGCCTACTTTATGGTCCAACTCTCACATCCATATGTGACTACTTGAAAAACCATAGCAGGGGGCCCAGGTTCAATCACTAATCAGGGAACCAGATCCCACATACTGAAACTAAAAGATCCTGTGTGCCACAACTAATATCTGACACAACCAAATAATAAAAATAAACATTTAAAATTGGGAATTTTATTATTATTTAATTAGTTTAAAAACTATTTGTATTGCTAAAAAAGCATTTAAATCAGAATGGTGAAGAAAATGAATTTGATATAACTATCATCTGGACTTAACAATGATTACTATTCAGGAAGTGGGGTCAAAAAAGTAATTATGTTAATATTTGCCACATTTAGGTCAGTTAGTATTTATTTACTTATTATTTTTTGTGTGTGGCCTCACCATGCAGCTTGAGGGATCCTAGTTCCCTTGACCAGGGATCAAATCCTGGCCCCTGTAGTGGAAACTCAAAGTCATAACCACTAAACTACTAGTGAATTCCCTCAGTTATTATTTTAAGTATTTTAATATAATTTACAGACATTTTGAGTTAAATTCTGAAATATTTTAATATGCATTGCTAATAAAAACTTGTTCTCATATAATCCCAATGCTCTTATGTTTCCCCCCAAATTAACAATCATTCCTTCAGTTCAGTTCAGTTGCTCAGTTGTGTCCAACTCTTTGTGACCCCATGGACTGCATCACGCCAGGCTTCCCTGTCCATCACCAACTCCCAGAGCTTGCTCAAACTCATATCCATCCAGTCAGTGATGCCATCCAACCATCTCATCCTCTGTTGTCCCTTTCTCCTCCTGCCTTCAGTCTTTCCCATTAATCATTCTCTAATATGACCTAATAGTCCATATTCAAAATTTCCCAACTATCCCCAAAAGATCTTTTTACTGTTGTAGTTTTGTTCAAAGTAAGATCATGTTGCTTGTGACTGTTTTGCCTCTTAAGTCTCTTTTAAGTAAGAGCAGCTCTTCCTCCTTTTCCATGCCATTGACTTGTTGAAGAAACAGTCACCCCAAATTGCCTTTGGAATTTTTCTAATTAGTTTCTTTGTGTTTTCACTTACCTTGTTCCTCCAGCCCCCACATTTTCTGCAAACTGGAAATTAGATCTAAAGAATTCCTTAGATTCAGGGAAGAATATTTGTTAGGTGAAGCAGTGTTTTTCTTATTGCCTTACATCAGGGCCACATAAAGCTCGTGGCTGGTGGTCTGGGGTTCTGTGTTTTTGAAGCTAGCTGGGGGGAAGCTAAGCCTGAGGGGATACAGGCAGTTAACCATCTATGGATCTGGAGGCTGAGCTCCCACTGGACCGCAGTCTCCGTGGTTGCTGCCCTTAGCAACACAGTGTGGGTTGAAGTCAGGGATGAGCCACTCAGAATCATCAGCTTGATGCTGGCAGCCTGGACTGGCCCAGTCCTCTGGGACAGGGATACCACACCGGCAGTTCTTCCTTTAAGCCCTGCTGTGTGCACCTTGCAGAAATGAGGAGACTAACCAGGCAAAATTCCCCAGGACTGAGGAGAGATAAACCATTTCAAGACCTGTTCACTGTGTCCTGCACTCTCCACTGTGGAGAGCAGGAAGCTTCCTCTTCTACTCTGGAATCTTTGGTGGTGGCGGCGGCGGTGGTGGTGTGGCTCAGAAAATTCCTGCCTCTGTTAGCTCAGGTTTTCTTATCTTCTAACGTGCAGTTTCTGCTTTAAATATGTTTTGACTGATTTTAAAGTTTAGAATGTCAGGGCTGGAAGAACCCTTGTGGATCATCTGGACTAGCCCCTCACTCAAGTATCCTCATTCTCCCTTCTTAAAAACAGCTGCAGTAAGACAGTGAGAGCAGGATTGTTACCATGTAATTCTCCAGTCGACGTTCACATTCTACTTTCTTCTTTTTTTAAAAATTTTTATTGAAGTCTAGTTAATTTACAGTATTTTGTTAGTTTCAAGTGTACAGCAAAATGACTGTTTTATATACATATATTCTTTTTCAGATTCTTTTCCATTATGGGTTATTACAAGATGAGTATAGTTCTCTGTGCTATATAGCAGGTCCTTGTTGTTCATCTATTTTATATATAGTAGTGAGTATATACCCACTCCAGTGTTCTTGCCTGGAGAATCCCAGGGACGGTGGAGCCTGGTGGGCTGCCGTCTCTGGGGTCGCACAGTCAGACAGGATTGACTTAGCAGCAGCAGCAGCAGCAGTGAGTATATGTTAATCCAAAACTTCTAATTTATCCTTCCCCACCCCGGCCCCCACCACTATCCCCTCTGGTAACCGTAATTTTTTTTTTTTCTATGTCTTTGAGTCTATTTCTGTTTTGTAAACATGTTCATTTGTACCATATTTTTAGATCCCACATACAAGTGATATGATATTTGTTTTTCTCCGTCTGGCTTATTTCACTTAATGTAATAATCTCTAGGTCCATCCATCACATGCCACCTTCTTATCTTTACCATGATCAGGTTCCCCTTGTTCCACGCTGCTGCTGCTAAGTCGCTTCAGTTGTGTCCAACTCTGTGTGACCCCATAGACGGCAGTCCACCAGGCTCCCCCGTCCCTGGGATTCTCCAGGCAAGAACACTGGACTGGGTTGCCATTTCCTTCTCCAATGCATGAAAGGGAAAAGTGAATGTGAAGTCGCTCAGTCGTGTCGGACTCTTCGAGATCCCATGGACTGCGGCCTACCAGGCTCCTCCACCCATGGGATTTTCCAGGCAAGAGTACTGGAGTGGGTTGCCATTGCCTTCTTCACTCTTGTTCCATAGTATACCACTTATTTTTTCTTCATCTTAAACAATAACACCTGTGAAATGATAGGCTTCATAGGTAGTTAAATTTATTTCTAAAAATTTATTAAAAGAAAACATACAAAAATGTTCACTGCCACCACACTTTGGGAAAGAAATGCTAGAGAAAAATTTGCATCAGGGAGTCCCACCTCACTCTGTCTTGAGACCTTGGTTGGACACACTTCTTAAGTCCTAAATTTATTTCCCAATCAGTAAGAAAGAGACTTCCCTGGTGGCTCAGGTGGTAAAGAATCCGCCTGCAATGCAGGAGACCAGGGTTTGATCTCTGGGTGGGGAAGATCCCTTGGAGAAGGGAAGGCTACCCTCTCCAGTATTCTGGCCAGGAGAATTCCATGGACAGAGGAGCCTGGCAGGCTACAATCCAAGGGGTCGCAGAGTTGGACACAACTGAGTGACTTTCACACACAAGAAAGAAACACTATACTATCTACAAGTATCAGTTACTAGCTGTGAGTGGCTGAAGGTTAAGCTCTTAGTGGAAAACGCCCAGGGACCTTTGTCCAGGAACCTCTGATCGCCTACAATGGTGGCGGAGGGGAATGCAGAGAGAAGTCAGGCTGTGGTTAAAGTTACTTCTAGGCTGGGGATCAAGCCTCAGGGTAGCGGTGGGAAAACGTCTCTTGGAAGCAAAAGCCTGTAAAGCTCCGGCCCTCTCCACCATCTCTCTGGGCATCCCAAGAAGGCATGAACATGCCGTGCCAGAGCCTTTTCCCAACAGGAACCACCCACTCGCCTAGGCGACAGTGAAAACTTCCGGAAGAAGAGAGGAAAAGTCAGGTGTTAAGTCTCTAGGAGCTTCAGCGGGCTTCTGGGGCTCGAGGGAGGGAGGGCAAAGCAGGAAGGAGGGGTTTGCGGTTGGGGAGAGCCAGCTGGTCCACCCCTAGCCGGAAACTGGGGGTGGAGAGGCCCAGGCCCGGCGCACGCCCGTCTTCCAGCTCCAGACTGGGTCCCAGAGGCCGGCAAACCCCACCCCGCTCCTCTGGGTACCTCGTGGCCCAGGCGGGTTTGTTTATGTATCCAGCTCCCTCCACCCCCAGCCCGGCCCTCCGCCCGCCCTCCGAGTGGCCCCGTGGGAGGGGGAAACCGGGCGAGCCCCAGGCCGGCCCCCTCCGGTCCCCTCCCCTTCCTTCCTCCAGCCTGGGCTTTGGATGCCCGGGGAGGGCAAGTCCTTTTTATAGACCTGTTGAGCCAGTCGGGGCCAGTCTCCTTACTGGGAGTGGGAAGCTGGGGGGTGGCTCAGCTCTTTCCTCAACTCTGGATTCTGGAGAGAACTCAGGGCTTCTTGTCCCAGGAGAGGAAAGAGAAAAGGAAACTGCTTCATTTTTGGTTAAAAGGGGAACTTTTTTTTTTTAATGCTGTCAGGCAGGACCCCACTCACCCTTGGGGTGCAGAGGTCCGGGGCCGAGTGCGGGTGGGGGAAACTGGTGAGGGTAACTTGGCAATAAGCACAGGTTTCCAGGACTGGTGAGCAGAGGAGCCAGAAAAGGTTAGATATTTGGGGTGAGGGAAATGTTTTGATTATGTGTTTGTTTTTAGCTGGAGTGCCTAGGGGTCAGATTTAACTGTTCAGTGAAGCGGCTTTTTCACAGTGGGGTACAGACTCCTCTCTGAATCTCTTGGGTGCCTCCAGCTTGCCTCCTCTAGCTCTCAAGAGTGCAGATGGATTGTGTCTCTGGACAGTTTCTCTTCCTCTTTCTCACTATCCCTTAAACCACCTCTGCTTTTATTTGCCAAAAGGTGGGTTCTTCAAGCTGCAGGGACCATGAACTGAGTTTACTGTCAGGCCTGTTCTTGCAGTCTTCAGAAAAGAATATTCCAGAAAGTTGGGCCAGAGTTCAGCTCCAACAATAACTAGGGTTCTTGAGGATGCCTCTCAGCTCTAAAAAGAAACCCCTCCCCCCAGCCTTTCTTTATTCTCCAGCACCTTCAAGACCACCAGAGCCACGGACCAGGACTAGTTGTACTGTTACTAGCTGCCTTCTTAGTACCAGGCAGGGATGAACCTGAACGCTTCTCAGATAAGGAAACAAACCCAGCAAAGATGCAGAATGAGTCACTTTAAATAGTAATAGTAAAGAATATCTGTAGCCTGTCCTGAATTTCTCATCAACAGGTTCTGAGCTTCTCAAAGAAACCTGACTTCTTAGAGTTCTTAGTTACCTGGTTTTCAGGGTCTTGAAAAGACTGAGGGATGTATGATGATCCATTTATCTTCTCCAGTCACCAATTATTTTGTAAATGACCTGAAATGTGCATGATGTGAAAAATCAAGATTTTCTGAGACTTTATTTTCTTGTCAGGGATTCTTTTATCTTTCTAAGATAAAGCTTCTTTATCTTAGAGTAGGTATGACAGGTAAACAGAATTTTAGTCAATGTGTTTTGTTCTTAACAGCTGTTGTTGAAAGTTTACCAAGAAGGAAGTTTACAATGACGTTATAAAAGAAGAGTTTTGAATCATTTGCATATTTTAATTTGTAAAATATTCCTGTTACCAGATTGCTAAATGGGAAATCGCTAAAATCAAAGAGTATCTTCAAAATCAGGTTTGACTTGAAAAAGGCAACCAACCCAAGGCTGAGAATCAATCCTTGGCGTTGTACTATCTGAAGACCTATTCAGAATTTGGGGGACTGGGCTTCCCCTTTCATTTATCAAGTGTTTACTGTGAGCTATATCCTAGGCCTTGAGGATACATAGGGAAAAGGCATCACTTCCGGCCCTCAAGATTACTTTGACTGGAGATGTGATATTTAGATACCTTTAATGGATGTATGTAAAAAGAGCATGGTGGATAGAGTTTACAGTAACTGGGGGAGTTGGCAAAGACTGCATTAAAATTCATTTTTATCAAAGATAAGAGTTATGAGCCCAGAAGGAGGACCAGCTCAGTGAACTGTACTTTTAAATTTTGGAGACCCAAGAAAGCATGTTTTAGTGGAAAACTTCAACAAAGAACAAAATGAAGGCTAAGAGTGTAGTAGACAGGGAAGGTGAGCCTGAATAGGTGCAGGGCAGACCGATGACCACACTGGAGTGTTAGCACTGAGTGCCTGTGTTCTTATGAGTGGTTTTGAATGAAGACAACCCTCAATCCACATGGCTTTTTTTAAACACAGTCATTAGGAGTTATTTAAATGATTTCACAAACAGTTATGAAGACAAACTTGAAACAAGTTTATTCATTTTTGTTGTTGTTGTTTAGTCGAAAGAAAATCTGTTCAGGTTTTCACAGATGAATTGGACAACATGTCCATTTGCTCTCAGAAACTGTTAATAAACAAGCTTATGTTGAGGACATCCCTCACAGGCCAGGTTCTGAATTCTGTCTCGTCCTGGAGAAGCAAAGAGAGTACTGTGTAAAGGAGTGTGGCTCTTGAACTTCTGGGTCTAAAGCTAGGTCTTTTTTATCATTACCTGGAATAAAACCAAACCCTAGTTCCCATTTTTGGCTTAGACCAGCTTAGAACTATTGGGAAAAAAAAAAAAAAAGCTTTGAAACTAAACAAAACAGTCATAATTTAAAGTACTGGAGAAGAGCATGACAATTTCTTACATTGGTTGAAAGGATTAAATTAGAAATGTTCAGAGGACTGCGCCACAGTTTTAGTTCCTCCTCCCTCCACCCGCCTCAGCAAGTTTGGGTGTGGTCTTTTGCTAAATACACTAAACAGCTGTTGGAATCTCCAGAGCTTGGTTTACAAAGATGAGCAATGCAGCTTCTTCCCTCCAGGAAGTTTCTTTCCTTCTGGAAGTTTCTTCTCTCAAGTTTCTTCCTTTAGTGCTTCTTAAACTGTGATTTAGGGACTAATCACCTGAAAGAGTTGTGTTCTCTTGTCCCTCTCCAGAGACTATCATTTACTAGGCCTAAGATGAGGTCTAGGAATCTACCTTTTTTTAAAAAAGCAGTCCAGAGGATACAGATAAAGATTCCCTGATATTCTATTTTGAGAAACTTTGACTTAGAGATGCTAGTAATAGAAATGTAATGCGATGTTTTGTAATAAAGTTATAAAAGAAGATGATACCATGTAAGCTCTCCAGGAAGTACCTGCAGGATTTTTTTTTTAAGAGCTAGAAGGAAACAAAAAGCTTTTCTTAAAAAAAAAAAGTTTATTAAGCCCATTTTAAAAATTAAGCTCAATTTTATAAATGGTTATACAGGCATTATTCATTTAAGAACTTATAGACTTTCGGTGGGATTATTCTGAGTTGAAATTTGGCACAACTCATTAGCTTTGTGATCTTTGGGAAGTTACTTCCTAGCATCAATTTCTTAACTTAAAAAATACTTACTAATATCTCAACGTACAAAATACTTACTAATAGCCTCTAATACTTACTAATAACTTCCTCATGAGAATGACATTAGGAATGCAAGATACCTAGCTGATCTAGGCACTTAACTGTAGGCTTTTACCTTCTGGCCTTGCCCAGAGAAACATGAAACCTCAGTTTCGGGGAATCCAGACTTTAAAACATGACAGTATCAAGTGCTTAACTGTAGATAATGAAGTGACAACATATAACATACAAGTGAAAAAAGATATGACCTTGTCACGTTATTGACAAGTCACCCAGGCAGCTACCACAAAAACTAGGATAAAGGCAAGGCAGAATGGGAGGCCAGAAATTCAGGAAAAATCCTTTTATGCACTTGCAAAAAGCAAGAACTTTATTTTGCTACTTTGCTTACAGCGTATTTACAATTAAGGGGGCAGCGGCAGCGGAAAGTGGCTTATAGCATCTTGATTATGGGAGGTTCTCCAACATAATTTAGCTTCAAATGCAAGCTCTTGAAAAGTTAACCCGCCTTAAGTAGCCAGCACCAGACAAATTGGGAGAATTTAATAAAATGGCGTTTGCTGGAGTCTCACAAAGACCTCGCAAATCGGTCAGCGCGTTAACTGGCTGTGTGAGAACTCTCACCAGAGCTCTTGCGCCTGTACCCACAGGGCTTACACCACATTCAGAGGCATCCGCCTGCCTCTCCGCCCACCCCTAAAGGGGTGAGACTCGAGAACTACTTTTAAGAGCGGTTAAATTAAGACTCAAACGAGCCTTGGTGTCAAAGCAGAACTTTGCGCCGAGTGGCTCGGCCTGACACTTGTTGAGCTGCACGGTTCAGCTGAAGCGTTGCTACCTAATCACTGTAAAGACGTCCCCAGAGGAGGGCCAAAATGGCGACGGACTCCTCTTGGCACAGCCCTGTTCCCTCCCGGCTCTGGTAACGCCCATCGGCCAAGTGGAGGCGGTGGCTGACTTTCCCCCCAGCCACCTCATTGGACCGAACGACTGAGGCAGAGGCCAATTCTCCTCTGCCCACTCCAGGTTCTTGCCCTCAGAGCTCACGCGGCGCTCAATTGGCTTTTATACACGTCAATTTGCGTCCTATCGCGTCTCTTTTCAGTGTTAATCCAATCATAACTTTCCTGGCTGCCCGCCTGATTTCTGATTGGTTTTGATCTGCTTCATCCTATCCCATTCCTGTCTACTTCTTACCTCCTCCCACTAGGACTTTGCCCAGGCACGTCCAAGCTTCTGGTTGGCTGTTGTTCTGTCATTCCAATGAAAGCTCTTCCAATCCCTACTACTCACGGAGCCCGCCTGGCAGTTGACTGGCTTCTTCCCCAAGCCCATCATCTTTAGTTCCTGCCCACCTTCACTTCCTGCCTCTTTCATTGGCCTCTAAAACTGAGAGGCAGATCTTTTGGGGCGGACACCACGCACGCAACTTTGTCTTACACGCCTTAGAGAGCAAGCGAGCCTTAGCATTGGGCAATCTGCCCGTCTTTCTTCTGCAAGTCCCTCCTTTCTCCCTCCCTCATTGGGCGGGGCAGCAGTAAAGGGGCGGGGCCTAGGCCGGGCTTGTGGCGCGCTGCTCCCTCCTCCTTACCCCCCCCTCCCTGTCCGGTCCGGGTTCGCTTGCCTCGTCAGCGTCCGCGTTTTTCCTGGCCCCCCCCAACCCCCCCGGACAGGACCCCCTTGAGCTCGTCCCTCAGCTGCTACCATGAGCGGTAAGGATGAGTCCACTCCAAGCTTAGGGGTGGGAGGGGAGTGAGGGGGCGCGCGCGAGGGCCGACCGGGCGGTCCCCGCCGTGAGGGGGGGCGGGCGGGAGGCGGCGGCGGCGGCCTTGGTCCCGCCCGGGGCGGAGGGAAGGGAGGGAGAAGGGGCAGTGGCGGGGCCTCCGAGGAGGAGGAGGGGGATGGGCCACCCGCCCCGGGGGAGGGGGCAGCGTGGCCTCGCCCGCCCCCTGCCCGCCCCGGCCACGGGGGACGGGCCTTACCCCCCACTACTCGGCTGCCCGCCTGAGGCTCCTCCTGCCGGGGGCTGGAGCCGCGGGGGCGGCCCGAGCAGAGCAGGCCCCGCCCGGGCCAACCGCCTCCCTGGTCCGCCCTCTGGTCGCCGCCGGCCCCAAGGCCCTCCTCCCTTCCCCCCCTGCCGTAGATTACCCCTCCCCCCGTAAATTACCCCTCCCCCCTACCGTCCCGCCCTTTCCACGCCCCACACCCCGAAACCGCCCTTTCCCTCTAGGGCCCGCCCTCTAGCCGCCCCGAATCGCTTGATTTCTAACCCCTGGACCTCTTTAGCCCCTTATTAATATTTATAAATGTTTCCCCACTCAAACTTTTTATCTGTTCTTTTCCCCTTTCTCCTTTCCTCTTGTTACTTTTTACACTTGAGATTTTCTCTTTCTCCATTTCCTTTGACCCTAGTTTTTAGCAAACTTTCCATTCACCCACATGTTTTATGCCTTATCTATCCTTTTTTTCCCCCAGGTTCCTTTTTCAACATGCCCACCGACCCTCGTATTTCCTGTACCAAAGGCACCTTTTCAGTGTTTTCTGACTTTAATTTTGTGCAAGGGAGAATTGAGGTCCGGTTTTGGCATCACTGAGCCTAGATCACATCCTACTGGTCTGCAACTGTTCCTTCTCCCCGAATCGTTTTTTTAATACTGGCGCCTTTCACCTTCCTGTTAGTCATTTGTTTCATCACAGCCTCTTTTACCCTTTCTCACTTGACCTTTTGCTTTCTCCAATTTTAAGTTATTTTAAAATTATTTTTAGACCAAGATCACTCCATGGATGAAATGACAGCAGTGGTGAAGATTGAAAAAGGAGTTGGTGGCAATAACGGGGGCAATGGAAATGGTAGTGGTGCCTTTTCTCAGGCTCGAAGCAGCAGCGCAGGCAGTAGCAGCAGCAGCGGAGGAGGAGGGCAGGTAAGTGATGATCCTGACAGAATGGGGAAGGTGCTGAGAGGCTGTAAATATCCTTAGATGACTGTCTTTTTACAAAAAAAATTTTTGGGGAAGGGCTAAACCATTTTCTAGATAGGGAAGTAAGCACAGCTAGACAAGTGACTTGGAGATCCCCCTGAATGAGAGTTTCAACAGTATAGATAGATCCAACTTTTTGTTTGGTTGGGTTTTTCTTTTTTTTCCCCTTTTGCACTGTTACACTGCCCCCTGGTCTGGCAAATGGGTATCACTAAAGTAACTCCTTTCCTCTCCCTTATTTCTGGCCAGGAATCCCAGCCATCCCCTTTGGCTCTGCTGGCAGCAACTTGCAGCAGAATTGAGTCACCCAATGAAAACAGCAACAACTCCCAGGGCCCAAGCCAGTCAGGGGGCACAGGTGAGCTTGACCTCACAGCCACACAACTTTCCCAGGGTGCCAATGGCTGGCAGATCATCTCTTCCTCCTCTGGGGCTACCCCTACCTCGAAGGAACAGAGTGGCAGCAGTACCAACGGCAACAATGGCAGTGAGTCTTCCAAGAATCGCACGGTCTCCGGTGGGCAGTATGTTGTGGCTGCCACTTCCAACCTTCAGAACCAGCAAGTCCTGACCGGACTACCTGGAGTGATGCCTAATATTCAGTATCAAGTAATCCCACAGTTCCAGACCGTTGATGGGCAACAGCTGCAGTTTGCTGCCACTGGGGCCCAAGTGCAGCAGGATGGTTCAGGTCAGATACAGATCATACCAGGTGCAAACCAACAGATCATCACAAACCGAGGAAGTGGAGGCAACATCATTGCTGCTATGCCAAACCTACTCCAGCAGGCTGTCCCCCTTCAAGGCCTGGCTAATAATGTACTCTCAGGACAGACTCAGTATGTGACCAACGTACCAGTGGCCCTGAATGGGAATATTACCTTGCTGCCTGTCAACAGCGTTTCTGCAGCTACCTTGACTCCTAGCTCTCAGGCAGTCACGATCAGCAGCTCTGGGTCCCAGGAGAGTGGCTCACAGCCTGTCACCTCAGGGACTGCCATCAGTTCTGCCAGTTTGGTATCTTCACAAGCCAGTTCCAGCTCCTTTTTCACCAATGCCAATAGCTACTCAACAACTACTACCACCAGCAACATGGGAATTATGAACTTTACCACCAGCGGATCAGCAGGGACCAGCTCTCAGAGCCAGACACCCCAGAGGGTCAGCGGGCTGCAGGGATCTGATACTCTGAACATCCAGCAGAACCAGACATCTGGAGGTTCACTGCAAGCAAGTCAACAAAAAGAGGGAGAGCAAAACCAGCAGACACAGCAACAACAACAAATTCTCATCCAGCCTCAGCTGGTTCAAGGGGGACAGGCCCTTCAGGCCCTCCAAGCCGCCCCATTGTCAGGGCAGACCTTTACAACTCAAGCTATCACCCAGGAAACCCTCCAGAACCTTCAGCTTCAGGCTGTTCCAAACTCTGGCCCCATCATCATCCGGACACCAACAGTGGGGCCCAATGGACAGGTCAGCTGGCAGACTCTTCAGCTGCAGAACCTCCAAGTTCAGAACCCACAAGCCCAGACAATCACCTTGGCCCCAATGCAGGGTGTTTCTTTGGGGCAGACCAGCAGCAGCAGTACCACCCTTACACCTATTGCCTCAGCTGCCTCCATCCCTGCCGGCACAGTCACTGTGAATGCTGCTCAGCTCTCCTCCATGCCTGGCCTCCAGACCATTAACCTCAGTGCATTGGGTGCTTCAGGAATCCAGGTGCACCAGCTTCCAAGCCTGCCCTTGGCGATAGCAAATGCCTCAGGTGAGACTTGAGATCTTTTGCATTTATCTCTAGAGCTACTTAGCATCTCAGCTGAAACCATTGAGTCTAAAGAAGAGGGAGTAGAATCTTTTGAGGGCAGTACTTCTGAGGGCTAGTCAGTTAGAGAAGTAGCAATGATTCTAAGTCATTTGGAGCTGACTTAATAAAACTTTTTCCTCTTCAGTTACTCTGTCCAGAAAGGAGCATCTCTGGGCAGTGTCTTTGGGGTCTCTGTACATTCAGTGCCTGGTACTACAGTACAAGAGTGGGCAAACTTTTTCTGTAAAGGGCCAGATAGTAAATAGTTTAGGCCTTATGGGCCACATAAGTTCTCAATTACGTGTACTTTTTTGTTTTTGCAACCTTTTAAAAATATAAAATATTCTTACCTTAAGGGCCTTATTTGGCTTGAGGGTTCTTCTCTGCAGACAGGAATGGATTATAAACTTATCTGTAGGGCAGTTATTAAATCATCAGATATTTGTCACAAACTGTAAGCAGGGGAAAACTGATGGATTCCAAAGGACTTCAACAAAATAAGTTCCCTGGTTAATCTTTTAGTTAACCAGAAGAGCCTACCCTTTGAGGTTTAATTTTTTCAACTCCTACTTAGCTTGAAAGTATTAATGTGTATTTTTAATAAGCTTCCTAGGTGATTTTCTTTTGTTTTGTTTCTTAAGCCTCCTAGGTAGTGATTCTAATACTTTCTAGATTAGAGAGCCACTTTCTAGACTGCTTTGAAAGTAGCGTATGGTTGAAAGGTGGAAGAGAACAGAAGTGGGGCACAGAGTGGAGTGGGGAGATGGAGTTGAAAGGAATTAGAAGTAAGGACTTTGAGGGGGAAAGAGAATTGTCAAGGAAGGAGGTGTATATATTGGAATGTATGTTGAATCAGTTGACACTATTCAGTCATATATTTTGAACTATATTTTACTAGTATTGGTTAATTTGAAATTTAAAACCTGTTTAAAACTGTAAGAATTTATTTAGAGTTTATCATTTTAAATTTCATGGTGATACTAATCTTTAATGATCATGGTGATAGAACTAATCTTGAATGAAGCACATTAGGATACATAGGCATCTTTATATTCTGGGATGATATATAGAAATTATGAGAAGTAGTTTAATACCACTGAACTTCTACTTCTGTTGGTGTATCTGTGGATTTGTTAATTGTTTACTTTTATTATAGAGTTCTTATTCTGTTTAGATTGGCTCTTATGTAAGAGAGGGTAACAAATAGGCAACCATATTTCCTGCCTCCTGCAGTTGAGGAAAATCTGTGGTGGGGAGGTCTGCTCAAGTTCACCACTTGTATGTTTAAAATTACTACATTTTGAGCCTTAACAGACAGAAATTTTCTTAGTGAATTGGAGATCTTAAAATAGAAGCTTAGAGCTGAAAGAGACCTTAGGAATCATCTCATACGCCTGCCTTATTTTCCAGATAAGGACTTTGAGATACTGGGAAGCACATACGTTATGAGACTACTTGCTGTTCTAGTCTGGAGCATTCATTACCTATTAATTTTAACTTGGGACATCCTTTAAATTGTTAAAAATCTTTTGGAAAAGATATCTTTTGTTACTTTGAAATTTAAGGCTATAGAGCTGGCAAGTGTTTATAGGCCAAAAATTATGTGAGTAGAAATGGGAAAAGTTTAATAAAAACTGAACCTAACAGCTTGGAAAATTAGACACTTTCTGGGTAATCTACGTTTGTGTGTTTGTTTTCTCTTTGCCCTTAAGTTATTGAGATTGTTGTAGATAGTATTAATTTGGATCCTTGCAATGTGTAAACGGTTTATAACTGGAGCTCTAAGGAACAGTTATGAGACACTTTCATTGCTAAATCATGGTCTGGGGAAGTCTGCCATTTACTTTGTCATAGAATAGGGCTACCTTCCTAGCTGTTATTGATGGTCTCTGAGCTCTAGAAAACACATGTCTTTTTAAGATAGTAACAGCTTGACATTCACTAAGAAGAGAATGAAGCTCTGAAAGGCCATTTTGTGAGAGTTGAGATTGCTTTATTCATAGTGGTTTTTGAAGATACGTGTTTCCTCCTTTCTGGTTAGTCATAGTTGTGCAACGTTTTTTCCCCTTCAATTGATCTGACTTCAGCCTTAATGAAAGATAATGCAGTCGTTTCCTGGAAGCTTAGTGCTCTTTAGCTGTTGCCTGGCTGCTACAAAGTCTCTCATTTTACCTGTTTTTCTGGTATACAGTTATTTTATTAGAAAAACTCAGCCTCTTGGCAGTATGATGTAGTGGAAAGAGCCATGAATATGAATTCATGTTGTAAGATAGGTAAGTAGATAGCATTCTGTAAAGGGAAACATTATTTTTAAATGGTTGTGGAAGACTGCAGCTTCTATGTCACTTAATAGATTTAGTCTTTTTGGGGCCCTACCACGTGGCTTCTTGTAGGATCCTAGTTCCCTAAATAGGGATTGAACCCTTACATCCCCACCCCCCACCTCTAGCAGTGAAATGGAAGAGTCCCAGCCCCTGGACTGCCAGGGAATTTCCACATTTATTGTTTTTAAAAGTCATCTTTTAAAACTTTTCTAAGTTCTCTTGTTGACTTTTATTATGTTTATTTGTTTACTTGAATATACAGGCAAAGGCACAAACTTAGACCCCAAATCAGTCGCCCATCTTAGTGTTCCTGTTTTCAGTTCTGCCGCTGGTGGGTGATAGTGAAGAAGGGACCACTCAGTAACGTGGGGATCTTTTGGCTCTTAGTTCTTGTTATTTTTTAAGTGAGCAGCTTTTCCTTTTTTTTTTTTTAACTAACACCCTGTCCCCTTTATTCTTTTATCAACACTCTTTCCTCTCATTTGGTAGTTACACGCTCTGATCTCGGTTCTGGGTTGTTTTGTTTTTTAAGCTTCAAGCTTCAGATTTTTTTCTCAGCCCCGGCTAAGTTCAAAAAACTCTTCCCCAAGGTTGAGGAGGGGCCAGTTTTGAAAGACTTAGTTTGGATGACTTCGTGGGAGTTCTGCCTAATAAAGAGTGCGGGACTGGGCTTTGGCAAGAGAATAAAACATATTTCCTTGATGGCTATAATTCACTCATGAAGCAAATTTCAGACACTAAAAATAAAAATTTCACATCTGCTTAGTTTTATTGGGGTCGGGAAAATGTCTCCTCTTAGAAGTTAAGTTGAATGCGATACCAGAGTTGGTTTGCCAACAGTGTCGCTAAACTTGGGGTCAGATTGCTGAGACCTATTTTGTTAACAGAACAAAATAGTTCATTTGAACATGAGTGTTAAGTAGGTTTAGTTGGTTTAAATGTGTCCAGAATTATCATTCTAGTTAGTGCAAAGGGTCATACAAGAGAATTTTCTATTTTAAAATAATATACTTTTATTGACTATAACATCGTGTTTCAGCATCATTTGCTTTCTTTAGTGTGATTTTATAAGTGTAATTTAAATGAGTTCAGTGTAAGTAGAAAAGATCTCCTTTAAAATCTAGGTGCCTTGATTGATTTGGAAAGACTGAGAAGACAGTCTTGAGACTTTTTCAGTTGCTCCTATTTATTTATTCTAGTGGCTTTCTGTCAGTGACGTCATTGTTAAATCACACTGCATTGTGTAATGTGGTCCTTTTAGTTCTTAATTAAATAACAAGAGCACAAGGGTGCCTAGTGTTTTGGAAAAATTTAGTATCTGTTCTATTCTCAGATCTCCCTTTCCCTTTAATTATTCTACATTGTAAAGTAGCATATAAATGTTGGCACTAAAAATGTAGTTCTGCTCATTTCTTGGTTCTAATTGTTTTGTTTTCCCTCGAAAATATTTTAAATGTAAGAGGAACACCTGTAGAAAGGCTGTATTACATAATATTTTGTAAGTTACTGATTGGATAAACATTAATAGATAATAGTTGAAATTTTTCAGTTTGCCGTTTAATTGAAAAACAAGCGTATTTTTCATATTTCTTATGGAAGGTATGTCAAAATAAGCAGGGTGACAATATACAGCCTTGACATACTCCTTTTCCTGTTTGGAACCAGTCTGTTGTTCCATGTCCATTTCTAACTGTTGCTTCCTGACCTCCATACAGATTTCTCAAGAGGCAGGTCAGGTGGTTTGGTATTCCCATCTCGTTCAGAATTTTCCACAGTTTATTGTGATCCACACAGTCAAAAGCTTTGGCATAGTCAATAAAGCAGAAATAGATGTTTTTCTGGAACTCTCTTGCTTTTTCCATGACCAGCGGATGTTGGCAATTTGATCTCTGGTTCCTCTGCCTTTTCGAAAACCAGCTTGAACATCAGGAAGTTCATGGTTCACATATTGCTGAAGCCTGGCTTGGAGAATTTTGAGCATTACTTTACTAGCGTGTGAGATGAGTGCAATTGTGCGGTAGTTTGAGCATTCTTTGGCATTGCCTTTCTTTGGGATTGGAATGAAAACTGAGCTTTTCCAGTCCTGTGGCCACTGCTGAGTTTTCCAAATTTGCTGGCATATTGAGTGCAACACTTTCACAGCATCATCTTTCAGGATTTGGAATAGCTCAACTGGAATTCCATCACCTCCACTAGCTTTGTTTGTAGTGATGCTTTCTAAGGCCCACTTGACTTCACATTCCAGGATGTCTGGCTCTAGGTCAGTGATCATACCATCGTGATTATTTGGGTCGTGAAGATCTTTTTTGTACAGTTCTTCTGTGTATTCTTACCACCTTTTCTTAATATCTTCTGCTTCTGTTAGGTCCATACCATTTCTGTCCTTTATGGAGCCCATCTTTGCATGAAATGTTCCCTTGGTATCTCTCATTTTCTTGAAGAGATCTCTAGTCTTTCCCATTCTTTTGTTTTTCTCTATTTGCATTGATCTCTGAGGAAGGCTTTCTTTTCTCTTCTTGCTATTCTTTGGAACTCTGCATTCAGATGCTTATATCTTCCTTTTCTCCTTTGCTTTTCGCTTCTCTTCCTTTCACAGCTATTTGTAAGGCCTTCCCAGATGGCCATTTTGCTTTTTTGCATTTCTTTTCCATGGGGATGGTCTTGATCCCTGTCTCCTGTATGGATGTGAGAGTTGGACTGTGAAGAAAGCTGAGCGCCGAAGAATTGATGCTTTTGTACTGTGGTGTTGGAGAAGACTCTTGAAGAGTCCCTTGGACTGCAAGGAGATCCAGCCAGTCCATTCTAAAGGAGATCAGTTCTGGGTGTTCTTTGGAAGGACTGTTGGTAAAGCTGAAACTCAGCACTTTGGCCACCTCATGCGAAGAGTTGACTCATTGGAAAAGACTCTGATGCTGGGAGGGATTAGGGGCAGGAGGAGAAGGGGCCGACAGAGGATGAGATGGCCGGATGGCATCACCGACTCGATGGACCTGAGTCTGAGTGAACTTCGGGAGTTGGTGATGGGCAGGGAGGCCTGGTGTGCTGCAATTCATGGGGTTGCAAAGAGTCGGACACGACTGAGCAACTGAACTGAACTGATGTCAAAATAGTATTATCCCTAACATTTAACATTATTATATTAGATCTGTAGCGCTGAAGCATTATTTAAAAGGTATATGTCCACACTGTGACTACATTGTTAATGCCATGCTAGGTTTTAAGAATTGGTCCCTTTAGAAGACCCTGAAAAAGTTTCTGAAGAAAGTTTTTTCCTTCAGAGTTGGTTGTAAATCTGGACTATAATTTGAATTTGTACTTCTGCTCCAGTGCTTTTTAAGCTCTGGCAATATTACTTGTTTCACAAGTTTGGGTGTACCTATCTGATTTACTCTGAATCTTTCTCACCCTATACCTGTATACAAAATGAATAATTTAACGTGTACAAAATAAGTAATTTAACGATTTCGAAGAAGGGGTTAAAATATAAAATACCCAGGTCAAGACAAAGACGTGCCCTTTATGAGATGAGAGAATCAGTTAAAAATCTGCATGTCTGCAGGAATTCCCTGGAGGTCCAGTGGTTGGTACCCAGGGCCTTCACTGCTGTGGGCCTGTGTTCAATCACTGGTCGTGCTTCGAGGTGCAGCCAAACCAAAACAAAAGCAAAGCAAAAAAAATCTACATTTCTGAGAAAAAAAATTTTAATGGTTTTCATAGTAAATCAAATGTCTGCTGCAAGTAATCCAGATAAGGTAAAATGCTATTGAGATGGAGCTTTTCAGATTATTCCATGTGTTCTTCATTAACTTGACACTGTTTGGATTGCTTAGAAGTTATAGCTCTTTGCAAACATATTGTAATTAAACCGAACTCTCCATGTTAATAGCAGTTAAACTTGAAGATGGCTGGACTTGGAAACCCTCATCCCCTCCAGTACTCTCCTTCTGACAACCTAAGGTGTAGAAAGACTCAGTGACTTGTCAGAGGTCATTGACAAAATTTACAGTGACAGGTCTTTTGACTTCAGATCAGTATCATTTCCACTACACCACTGCTCTCTCGTAGAAAAATGGATTTGTTTTTTGACCCAATTCAGTTATTTTGAAGAGTTAAATTTGTAACTTAAGACAAAAAATAGGAAAAAAAAAAGAAGCAAAAAGCATGGTTAAATCAACAGCCTTTTTATAAACATTGTTATGGATCAGAATTGTTATAACAAGATCTATTAATTTGAATTTATTTAATCTGTAATTAAATGTAATGTAAATAATCAACGATATGAGTACATTAAGGAAGGAAGGAGCAAGATGGTAAAAGAGAAGTCAGAGATTTTCATAATCAGTTGTTTGAAAGCATGAAGGTCCTCTGTGTTATATTGGCGTGAGAGTATTATTCTGGCGCCTCAGTAAAGAATATGCCTGCAATGGGGGAACCCTGCGTTCGATCGCTGGGTTGGGAAGATCCTCTGGAGGAGGGCATGGCGACCCATTCCAGTATTCTTGCCTGGAGAATCTCCATGGACAGAGGATCCCAGCGGCCTGCAGTCCATTGGGTCACAGAGTCGAACACGACTGAGCGACTAAGCACAGCACAGCACATTACCCAACCCTCCTTTTTTTTTCCCCCTACTAGGAAGATGTGATATGTTTCCCTGATTGTTCCTAATTTTTTCCTTGATGGACTTGAGACATTTTTATAGCAAACTTTCTCCTTATTGTCCCTACTATTTTCCATTTTATTCTGAAAATTTCCTTTCGGTGCCTTCCTTCTACTCCCATATTTCTGATTAAATAGTGTATGTATATCTCTTGATATACTAGGGGATATGGTTTAACAACCTTTTTTTAAAAAAAATTATGTATTTTGAGCTGGGCTGGTTGCTGTGCGTGGGGTTTCTCTAGTTGCGGCAAGTGGGGCTACTCAAGTTGCTGTGTGCAGGCTTATTGTGGTGACTTCTCTTGTTTGTTGCAGAGCGTGTGCTCTAGGGTTCGGGGCTCAGTAGTTGTGGTGCGTGGTCTTAGTGGCCCCTCAGCATGTGGGATCTAGTTCCCCAAGAGATTGAACCCATGTCCCCTGTGTTGGCAGGCAGATTCTTAACTACTGGACCACCAGCGAAGTCCTAAAAAAACCTTTGAGAAACTGTATTAGGGCCTGATTTTGTCCAGGCCCTAGATAGACAATGCATAATATTTCTCACTGGTGATACATCTGAAAGTAATCTGCTTAGGATTCTTTGGCAGTTTCTTGCACTTGTGAAGGAAAATGTACTTTAAATGTATATAGACCACTTGTCTTTTTTTTTTTTTTTTTTTGAATCTTTATTCATCCCATTTGTATTAATGAAGGTAAAAAGCCTGTAACTCTGGAAACTATTTGAAAATTTTTTATATCGTCAAGAAATGTTTTTCTTTTGGGATTCTTTTAAAAGATTATCTGTTGGCATTATTATGTTTTGAATGGCCTCCTTATTTATTCTTAAATGCTGTTAAGAAATGCAATAATACTCACGGTTCAGTTAACTTACATAGGCATTTACTGAACACCAGTGTACTTAGTAATATAACTGCTCCCTACAAGGCTTAAGAATTAGATGCAAAAGTGTTAAGTGGAAGTGGGTTCTAATTTTTGATGCCTCTTTCATAGATAAGTTTATTGAAATTTATTGAGCATTTATTGTATATCAAATGTGTATAGGCTCTTGGAATTCATTGAAACAGATGATGTTGTCTCTTGCCTTCTTGGAGCTCCAGTTCCTGTTGTGCTATAGTTACCTACACTTAATGCATTTTAGGGGGGACCAGTTCAGAATCCACCTGGAATGTGGGAGACCTGGGTTTGATCCCTGGGTTGGGAAGATCCCCTGGAGAAGCAGGGGATCCTACTGGAGTGGTGACCCACTCCAATATTCTTGCCTGACAGTGGAGGCTGGTGGGCTGCAGTTGTTGGGATTGCAAAGAGTTAGATATGACTGAACAACTAACCATACAAACAGTTTTCACAACTAATCCTGAGAGTTACAGCAAAATATATGAGATAATAGGGCCCCACAGTATTTTGGATTTAAATTAGTCTTCTTGTCCTGTGTCATGTATTGTCAGGTTGTTAATTTTTAATTAAAAATGTTGTCCTGCCCTTTAAATACTTTAACTGTTTTTACCTATAATTTTGGCTCAAGTTTGTAAAAACAGATGCATGGCAAGAGGGAAGAGATTTGTATAAATTTTTTGATGTACTTAATGATGTTTTTCTTTGGTCACTATTAAATCCCTGGCATTTATGTAGTTTCAGGGGAAAATTGTTTAAAATGAAAGAATATGCAAGGCAATGTAATTTTTTTTTTAACTGATTTTTTTTTTCTTATTTATTTGTTTGTGTCAGATCTTAGTTGAGTCATGTGGGTGGGATCTTTCGTTGAGGCGCATAGACTCTCTAATTGTGGTGCTCGGGCTCAGTAGATGTGGCAGATGGGCTCTGTCATTGCAGTGCTTGGGATCATTGCTCTGTGGCATGTGGGATCTTAGTTCCCCAGCCAGGGATCAGATCCATTTTCCTTGAGTTGCAAGGCAGATTCTTAACTACTGGACCACCAGGGAAGTCCCTAAGTAATTATTTTTAGGGAAAAAACCATGTAACATAAAATTTACCATCTTAACCCTTTTTTAAGTGAACAGGTCAGTAGTGGTAGGTATATTCAGGTTGTTATGCAACAGATTTCCAAAACTGTTTCATCTTACAAAATTGATACACAGTCTATACCTCTTAAGATCTTTATTTCCCCTTCTTTCCCAGACCTTTGCAGTCATTATTCTACTTTGTATTTCAATGAATTTGACTACTTTAGGTATACCATACAAGTGGAATCATACAGTATTTGTCTTTTTACAACAAGCTTATTTCATTTAGCATAATGTCTTCTAAGCTCATCCATATTGCAGCATGTGACAGGATTTCCTTCCTTTTTAAAAAATTCACTTATTTATCTATTAATATTTATTTATTTGGCTATTCCAGGTCTTCATTGGAGCACATGATATCTTTAGTTATAGTATGTGAGCTCTTAGTCACAGCACAGAGGATCTAGTTTCCTGACCAGGGATTGAACCTGGGCCCCCTTCAGTGGAAGCAGAGTCTTAACTTCTGGACCTCTTGGTACTTTTAAAGATAAATCATGCTTAGGTAACTGGTAATTGCTTACCTTCTTATTTTGATTCCTTATACACAAATGACCACAGAAAGCAAAGATGGCTTGTTGCTGGCAAGCATTTCCCTTTTTGGAATTGATTCATTGACCCCTCTGAGCCCCAGAAAATGACAAATTGTCCTTTTATCCCATATTGGATATCCTCCTCTTTAGTTCATATAGAGGTTTAGGAAATTGTAGCATGGCCAGGTATCTTGGTGTAATTAATCTTTTAGTCAAATACCTGATCAGAGCTATCTTAATAAAAGCACTAATATATGATCACATTGTATTATTTTTAACTGAAATGTGAAATTCAGATGCATCCAGACTTTAATTACTAATAGGTCTTTGATTTATTCCTGAAAACATCATGATGACTAATTAAAGTCTTAAAATTTTATTAGAATAACTGGGATGGAGGTATTATAAAATATTATTTTATTACATTATCCAGATGTGTCTTACCATTAAAATTTAAGAACTAGGCATTTAAACTTTTAAGAAATAGGCACATGCAATAGAGATTATATGAAATAGGCACCTTCATTTCCAGTACTACTTTCTTAGTATTGAAGATTATTACTCCATGGACTGTTTGGTTTTAATCATTGCTTTGCTTGCAAAGGAATTTGATGCTGTTTAAAGTGGTACTGAGGCTTCCCTGGTGGCTCAGTGGTAAAGAATCCACCTGACAATGTACTGGACATGGGTTCCATCCGTGATCCAAGGGGGATCCCACATGCTAAACTCATGCACCACAACTGTTGAGCCTGTGCTCTAGAGCCCAGGAGCCACAACTACTGAAGCCCACTTGCCCTGGAGCCTGTGCTATAATAAATAAATAAATAAATATTTATTAAATGAATAAATATTAAATAAATAAAAGTGGCACTGGGACTTCCCTGGTGGTCCAGAGGCTGGTACTCTATGCTCCCAGGACAGGGAGCCCGAGTTCAACTTGTGGTTGGGGACTAGATCCCACATGCCTCAGCTAAAGATCACATGTGCCGTAACTAAGACTCAGCACAGCCAAATAAATGTTTTAAAAAATAATATTAAATACAAGTGGTACCAGCCAAGAGATTTGTCAATTTCCAAAAAGCTAAGCATCAAACTTAAAGCAGACTTTTTTTTTAAGCCCTGTAAAACCTCAGTATTATAGATAACTTTGTCCAGAATGATTCTCTTGATAACAATGTCACTGTAGGATTACTAATGTTGCATCATCTGAAAACCCCCTCGTAAAAGGAAGACGTCCCAGGGCCACTGTAGAGGATTGTTTGGACATACTTGGCATTGTGCTCAGTATGCTCTACAGTATTGTATGTAGAGGAAAACCAAAATTTTGAGTTGACCAAAAAGTTTGTTTGGGTTTTTCCATAAGATGTGATGGAAGAACCTGAACAAACTTTGGCCAACCCAATTAAAGGTTATGTCTGGAAAACATAGACTTCTGTTCAGAAGTCAGGTTTAGAGGCTTTTTCTAGTTCTGGTTCAAACAGCACCATCAGGCCCTTGCAGTTGCATTCTGAAACCTGAAATGGAAGTTGATGATGAAACCTACTGCTGCACATGAATAGGTGTGTTTATGAATGAGTCATATTGTGTCATGTCTCCTGTTTTCTTATATCCCCTCCCCACTACCCCTATTTCTAATCTCAATCTCCTGTGAGGCATTGGTACTATGAACAAACTCAAGCGCTTGCTGAAGAGAACTTTTTTTTTTTTTGTTATGCTGCTGTTAGGAGGGAAGATGAAAAGACTATTTGAAAGTACAATATAAAAATCCACAAAATTATTGAGAGATTGGGAACAGTTGTTGGAAAGTTATTCTGTTTAGTTAGTACTATTTTGGATGAGAAATAGATGACTGACTATAAGTGGGATCTTAGAGCCAAAATACGGTGGGGTTTTGTTTTAAATATTGTTTTTGCAGATGAACACATCTCATGTCCTGTGTTGTATAAGGTGAAACAGTTTAGCTGGATGAAATAAGTCCAGTTCTGAAACTAGCAGTACTTGAAAATCCTTTGTGAAAGAAAAAGTGTGTCCTGAGTGAGATGCTTAGTATGGACAGGGGTGTGACATGCCAGGATCGAGATCATAGCTTTGCTGCTTAACTGGCTGCATGACTTAGGGGAAGTTCTTCATCCTCTCCTCTATACAAGAGGGTTAGTATAATATTTAGCCTCACAGAATTACTAGGATTAAATGAGGTAGATAACATAATATTGATCCTCAACACACATTAGTGCCCATATCTCAATAGAAGTTCTGTTCTCCCATTCAGTTAAAAGTAGGATTTTGATTACTTAGCTGAAGGCTGCTCTTTAAAGTTGTGTCTAAGATCTTTGCGTTCTTTCTTGCCCATTGGTGTAGTCAATAAACTACAATAACTACAAAAAAGGAAGTAAACTCCAGACAGTATGCTTTGTTCTTTCATAAACCATTCTGGTAAAAACAGTAGTTGAATTACCCATAAATTTTCTCTTCCTTTATCTCTTGTTGGCTTGGTTATAAACTTGGTGTAGACTGTTTGCTAGAAAAACATTCTTGATGAACACTATGTTGACCAATGATAATTAGGTTTCTTAATTTTTGTTTCAACGAGTTATTTTTCTGTCCCTGTGTTCTTGAGTTGTTTGGTTTTCTGTACGTTAAGACAATTTTATTTTTCCTTTTACCTTTCTAGAACTTGGTTTTACTTTCTTTTTTACTCTCAGCTAATTCCTGTCTCACCTATCTCACCCCCTCACCCCAAAAAAGCCCACCCCTTCAAAAATGATTGTGAAATAATTTAGGACATCTAGGCAGGTTTAAAGGATAATACAATGGATTTTTTTTTTTTTACCCATATCCCAGTTCACAAAATGATATATTACAAATATTAAAGCTCACAAAATTTGTCTGCCCTCAGCAATTTTAAAAAATTGCTGCTAAACTGTGTGGTTTTATCAATTAATGATTGTTTTGATTGTGTGTGTAAACTCACTTGTTTCGATCTTCTGTTGCAAAAGGAGAGTAGAAAATTGAGGCACTGGTTAGGGCTGAACCAACTTAAGTTAGTGATTTTGGAATTTCTTGACTTCTGTTCATCTACAGAGCAAGGATGATTATATTCTTCTCAATTCTTTGTGGTAGTGTAGATTCTTAAGTGTACAAGTACATACAGATATCTGAGACATTTGGTAGCTGTTCTCTGTACAATTTTAGGTATGTCAGTGTTTTAGATCTTAAATGCCTACAGGAACAGGGCAGGAACCACCTCTGTTTTTCTTTATACAGAGCATGTTTGGTAGCACAAACCTATGGATACAGAATAACTTATCTAAAGGGAAAACACTGGTTGCTCACAAAGGACTGCTATGTAAATTACAGTTCAGTATGGAAAATGGGAAAATTCAAAGCATTCACTTTATAGAGATCTCTAGAGCTAAAATTAGAAAACTTGTTCATTCACTTAGTCATGTCCGACTCTTTGCAACTCCATGGACTGCGTGCAGCATGCCAAGCTTCCCTGTCCTTCACTTAGTCCTAGAGTTTGCTCAAACTCATGTCCCTTGAGTGGGTGATGCTGGTGTCTGACCATCTCATTCTGTCACCCCTTCTCTTTCTGCCCTCAATCTTTCTCAGCATCAGGGTCTTTTCCAGTGAGTTGGCTCTTCACATCAGTTGGCCAAAGTATTGGAGCTTTAGCATCATTCCTTCCAGTGAATGTTCAGGGTTGATTTCCTTTAGGATTGACTGGTTTGATCTCTTTGGCGTCCAAGGGACTCTGAAGAGTCTTCTCCAGCACCACAGTTCAAAGCATCAATTCTTTGGTCCTGGTCCTCAGCGTTCTTTATGGTCCAACTCTTACATCCATACATGACTAGTGGAAAAACCGTGGCTTTTGACTATACATACCTTTGTCAGCAAAGTGATGTTTGCTTTGTAATAAACTGTCTAGGTTTGTCATAGCTTTCCTTGTAAGGAGCAAGTATCTTTTAATTTTATGGCTGCAGTCACCATCCATAGTGATTTTGGAGCCCAAGAAAAAAAAATCTGTCACTATTTCCTTGTTTTCCCCTTCTGTTTGCCATGAAGTGATGGGACCAGATGCCATATCTTAGTTTTTTGAATGCTGAGGTTTAAGCCAGCTTTTTCACTCTCTTCTTTCACCCTCATCAAGAGGCTCTTTAGTTCCTCTTCATTTTCTGCCATTACAGTGGTATCATCTACATGTCTGAGGTTGTTGATATTTCTCCCAGCAATCTTGATTCCAGCTTATGATTCATCCAGCCTGGCGTTTTGCATGATATACTCTACATAGAAGTTAAATAAAATAAGGTGGGAGACAATATACAGTGTTGATGTACTCTTTCCAAATTTTGGACTAGTCCATTGTTCCACGTCCAGTTCTAACTGGTAAGGTGGTCTGGTATTCCCATCTCTTTTTTAAGAGTTTTCCAAAGTTTGTTGTGATCCACATGACTTCATTCATGTAGTCAATGAACCAGAAGTAGATGTTTTTCTGGAATTCCTTTGCTTTCTCTATGATCCAGCAAATGTTGGCAATTTGATCTCTGATTCCTCTGCCTCTTCTAAATCCAGCTTGTACATTTGGAAGTTCTCAGCTCACTTACTGTTGAAGCCTAGCTTGAAGGATTTTGAGCATTACCTTTGATGATAGGAAAAAATATTTTTAATTTAATTTTTTTTTTTTGGCCATGCTGCTCAGTTTGTGTGATCTTAGTTCCCCAACCAGAAACTGAACCCAGGCCAAGGCCATGAAAGCTTGGAATCTTAACCACTAGGCCACCAGGAAATTCCCTAAATATATTTTTAAGTAACTTGTTGAAGTGGTATTGGTAAAAACATTAAACAATAAAAATAATTCTGAAAATAAAGTAAAAATTAATTGAACTTTAACTATTCAAAGATAATCGTTGTTGAAATTTTGGTAATCATCCTTCCAGCCATGTTTTTGACCTTTGTGTACAATTTACAAAGAAGTCTATATATTTTGTTAATACTAAAATAGTATTATACTCTTTATAGTGCTTCATAATATTATTTTTACTGAACAGTATATCATATACATTTTTCATAAATAATAAATATCATCATTTTAAATGATTGTATGGAAATTTCATGGTATGTTAGTGCTGCTGCTGCTGCTGCTAAGTCACTTCAGTCGTGTCTGACTCTGTGTGACCCCATAAAAGGCAGCCCACCAGGCTCCCCCATCCCTGGGATTCTCCAGGCAAGAACACTGGAGTAGGTTGCCATTTCCTTCTCCAATGCAGGAAAGTGGAAAGTAAAAGTGAAGTCGCTCAGTCGTGTCCGACTCTTCTCGACCCCATGGACTGCAGCCCACCAGGCTCCTCCGTCCATGGGATTTTCCAGGCGAGAGTACTGGAGTGGGGTGCCATCGCCTTCTCCGATGTTAGTACTAGGATATGCTTAACTCTACTGATGTACTTTTTTCCCACCCTAAAATTTCATTGTTACAAGTAATGCTGTGATGAACATCATTGTTTATACTTTTTAGATTAAAATTTTATGAAGTGAGTGATTCTATTCCTAGGTATATTTCTAAGAGAAATGAAAACACATATCCACACAAATAGCAGCACTGTTCCTGAGAGCTGAAAGGTGGAAGCAATCTAAGTGTCCAGTGGGTAAACAAAAGTAGTCTATCCATTTGATGAAGCATTATTCAGCCAATAATATTGGTTTATGTGTGTTAATTTTATAATGGCTATGTTGCAGTCTTACTGCTTTCAGTAATTTTTAGTGATTTTCCAGGTATATTGTCATGTCAACTACAAATAATATTACCTACTCCATGCTAATATTTACACCTCATTTCATTCTTGTTAAATAATAGTCACAATAGTAGGGATCCTTGTTATATATTTCACTTCCAGAGGAGTGATTTTAAATTACTGCATACTATTTTATCAAGTTGTTTGCCACAGCTTATTTCTCTTTTGTCATATTAAATACTCAAGTAGTTTCAAGATATCTGTATTTTTAATACAGAATATAATAGACCATACAGTTTTCTCAGTTTAAGTCATTTTCTTAGAATAAGAATATTCCTCAGGAGTATGTTTGCTGATTGGTTCATTACATAATCAATATTAAAAGAACAGAGAACAGAAAGCTCAAAATATATTAAGTAAAATGCATACATCTAAATTATTCATTGCCATAGTAAGCAGAAGTTGAAGAAAACCATTTAGGAGAAGGAGTACATAGATGCATAAATGAGCATCTGTATATTTTCATGGAGTAGCTTTTCTGTCTTTTTTCCTTTTCTCATACTGTCATTGACAGTTTAACGCTGTGATGTATTTCTTTAACACTAGGTATAAATGAGAGTTTTCTGCTTTTAGTATTTATCTAGTAGTCTGGACAAATTAAGACGAAGGGAAATTTAGTTATATTAAAAGTTACCTTTCAGTTTATGGTGGGGGAGTGTTAAAATATCAGCTGTACTATATCATATTACATAATTATACTGTGGGCATTACTCATGCATAAACTTAGCCCTATCATTAAAAGGTACCCAGCATGTAAGTGCCTATTCACATGTTCACTTCAGGCATCTCAGGATAGTATGGATCTGGAGTTATTTTTTTTTTGTGGCTGTGCCATGTAGCATGTAGAATATTAGTTCCCCGATCAGGGATCCAGCCCGCACCCCCTGCCCTGGAAGTGCAGCGTCTTAATCACTGGACCGCCAGGAGGCCTCTAAAGAGTTACTTCTTAATATTGGTTCAGATTTTTATGCTTAATGCTACTGTATTATGATTACAAATTTGTAAAGCTTATTTGTGCAGACAAGTAGTAGTTGAGGGGAAGATGGAAAAAGATAATAATTTGTTGGGGTGGTAGAATTTTTGATATATTCAGCCCCTTTTTTGGAGAAGGAAATGGCAGCCCACTCCAGCAGTCTTGCCTGGAGAATTCCGTGGACAGAGGAGCCTGGTGGGCTACATACAGTCCATGGGTTCGCAGAGTCGGACACGACTAAGTGACTAAACGACCATCACTGTTAATAGTACTTTATTATTACTATTCTACTTATATTTTTAATAATCTTATTCACAGGGGAGAAGGGTAGGGGAAGGGATTGTTGGGTAGTTCGAGATTGATATGTACACACTGCTGTATTTATTTATTTTATAATTTATTTGTTACTTTTGCTTGTGCTGGGTCTTCATTGCCTGCATGTGGGCTTTTCTCTGGTTGCTAAGAACAGGTGCTGCTCTCTAGCTGTGGTGCGCAAGCTTCTCATTGTGGTGTCTTCTCCTGTTGGAGAGCACAGGCTCTGGGCACACGGGAGGCGGTAGCTGCCGCATGTGGGCTTCAGTAGTTGTGGCTTGTGGGCCCTAGAGCGTGAGCTCAGTAGTTGTGGCATGTGGCTTAGTTGCTCTGCAGCATGTGGAATCTTCCCGTACCAGGGATCAAACCCGTGTCCCCTTCATTGGCAGGCGGGTTCTTATCCACTACGCCACCAGGGAGTCCCACACTGCTGTATTTAAAATAGATAACCAAGGACATCCTTGGTGGTCCAGTGGTTAAGACTGCGTTTCCACTGTAGAGGCTGTGAGTTCAGTCCCTGGTCAGGGAACTAATAAGTTCCCACGTGCCATGTGGCTCGGCCAAAAGAAATAAATAACCACCAAGGACCTACTCTATAGCATAGGGAACTCTGCTCAATATTATGTAACAACCTAAATGGGCGAAGAATTTGAAAAAGAATAGATACATGTATATATAAACTGTATCACTTTGCTGTACACCTGAAACTGTCAAAACATTGTTAATCAACTATACTCCAGTATAAAATAAAAAGTTTTTGAAAAGGAATTTTATTAGAACATGGTGGTGGTGGTTTCGTTGCTACGTTGTCTTCTACTCTTTTGTAACCCTATGAACTGTAGCCCGCCAGGCTTCTCTGTCCATGGGATTTCCCAGGCAAGAACACTGGAGTGGGTTGCCATTTCCTCCTCGAGGGGATCTTGGTAGATAGCTACTATTATTAATTTTTCTTCGGGACCCACTAGAGAAATTAATTTGGTCTTGTTACCGAGAGCCTCTAGGACATTTGAGTATGAGATACTTCTCTTTACTGTGTATATCTCTGCTTTGCTTCAGCATTCTTTCATGCTTTTATCGTCACACAGCATCTCCTTGCTATATTTTATCTAGGAAATTTTCTGAAAACATGAAATTTTGTCCACACTTTTTCTTTTCAAAACTACACTGTGCATTCAGAACAGTTATTTTTGCATTACTAATCAACCCCAAGCGAGTTTTAATCGTAATTAATGAATTACGTATAATTTGAAGACTTCAATATGATTATCCTTTTTCAGTGGTAAATCCAGTGAGTAGAAACAAAATGTTACATTAGTATGCATTTTATTCTTGGCTTTACAGTATTTTATTGTTGCTATTTTAAACACTAATGATTAAATTTGATGTTATAACTCCCTTGCCTCATAAGCTCAGTCGTGTCCGACTCTTTGCGGCCCCGTGGACTGCAGGCTCCTCCGTCCATGGGATTTCCCAGGCAAGAAGACTGGAGTGGGTTGCCATTTCCTTCTCCAGGGGATCTTCCCAACCCAGGGGTTGAACCTGGGTCTCCTGCATTGTAGGTAGACGCTTTACTGTCTGGGCCACCAGGGAAGTCAAAGAACATACTGTGGATAGTAAGGGTACATGTATAGATGGGAGGAAAACAACATTAAAATTAACATTTAACCTTTCTTTCATTTTCTTAATATATAGTGATTTACTGAGCACCTCCTAAGTGCCAAGAACAGTGCTAGGTAATGTCCGTAGTTATCTCAGTATCCTTTTTGCCAGTGAAGGCTCAGAGAAGTTCCTTGGCAGAAAGTGATGAAACCAGGAGTCATACCTAGGTTTGCCCAGTTGCACCATGTACAGTGCATGTAATGGCCTTTATTAATTTTAATCATCAGAGGCTCTCAGTAATTTAAAATGTCAGTTGTTGAATATGAACAGTTAGTTAGAATTAATTGTGTTCATCTGTTTTGTTTTGTTTTTTTGACTCTACTGCTTGGTGTGTGGGATCTTAGTTCCCTGACCAGGGATCAAACCTGTGCCCCCTGCATTGGAAGTGTGGGGTCTTAACCACTGGACCATTAGTTCATCTACAGTGTGTCTTAATTTTTTTTCACCGTGCCGCACCGCTTGCAGTTCTTTGACCAAGGAGTGAACCCAGGCCCTGAGCAGTGAGAGTACAGAGTCCAAACCCCTGATCTCCAGGGAATTCCCAACTTTGTTCTCTTAACCTTTATGTTCCTCCTCCACAGCTTTCCTCTGGTATATATTAATATATATTTGAATGAATTTTATTTTATTTTTAAATTTGTTTACTTGGCTACAGCAAGTCTTCATTGCAGCACTTGGAATTTTTGGTCTTCCATATTCGTTGAGGCATTCAGGATCTTCAGTTGAGGTATTTAGACTGTTGGTTGAGATATGCAAACTCTTAGATACAGCATATGGATCTAGTTCCCTGACCAGTAATGGAACCTGGGCCCCCTGCATTGGAACTCAGAGTCTTAGCCACTGGACCACCAGGGAATTCCCTAAATGAATTTTTAATCATAACAATTTGAATAAGAATAGGTAATTATAATTAGTTTGGAAGGGATGTTAAAGTGAATCCCCTTTCCCAGGATATCAGTATGGTGAGAGCTGGGAGGAAAGGTAAGGCAATTCTTGTTCATTTCTTTGTCTTGAAAAACAGTTTTCACTATGGAATGATGTTGAGAGAGATGGGAAGTAGATGAAAGTCTTGGAATTTACAAGAACTTCAGTATTTTACTAATAATCAAATTTTCAAGTCCTTGGTTTTCTTGGAGATGAAAAATAGGGCAGTCTGTAGCTTTGGAATCATGATGGTTGATGGAGAGACATCTGAATTATAGTTTTTTAAATGGTTGCATTTCAAATTTGTGCATATACTGCACATCCATGCCCATCTTTGTTTCTTAAGCCTCTGCCCTTGGAGGGTGGGCTTTTAAAACATCTTATCACTTCGTTACAGTGACACCTACTGGTGAAAGCTTTTGCCATCTTTGTGTAGATTGCCCTGTACTTAAGGAATTAAGGGATTCCCTGGTAGCTCAGCTGGTAAAGACTCTGCCTATAATGGAGGAGACCCTGGTTCAATTCCTGGGTCAGGAAGATCCCCTGGAGAAGGGATAGGCTACCCACTCCAGTATTCTGGGGCTTCCCTGGTGGCTCAGCTGGTAAAGAATCTGCCTGCAATGCAGGAGACCTGGGTTCAATCTGTGGGTTGGGAAGATCCCCTGGAGAAGTGAATGCCTACCCACTCAAGTATTCTGGTCTGGAGATTTCCATCAAATGTATAGTCCATGGGGTCACAAAGAATCACATAGGACTGAGCAACTTTCACTAAGGAATTATCTTCATACTTTCTGAACACTGTTAATATACCAAAAAATGAGAAGATGCATAGACTAATTTTTTTCCTGCTGTATAGTTGTTTTTAATGATAAAAGTTACACAGTTATACTATAGAAAATATGAGAAAGAGAAAGGGAAAAAAACAAACTAATAGCACTGCCCATTGCAGCCACTGATTTGGTGTGCCCAAATTGCTCTACTGGATATAAATTTTAATGTATGCATTTCTCTAGCATAACTTTCTTAGTATGCCTGTAATGTGTTTCTTGGTTTGTTCAGTAATAATGTAGCATAAGCATTTTTTCTAGGTTGTTGTAATATATATAGCCCTATCATTAAAGAATAATATAGTATAAGCATTTATTCTGAGTTCAATTAATCATAATTTTGCTGACTGCCTAGTAATCCATCTGGTTACTTGAACAGTTTATTTACATTTTAATCCGTTTCTTGTATTGCTGTTGTAAATCATTTGATGAATGTCTCTTCAGATGACTCTTTCCATGTGTTTGCTAAGTTGCCTTAGTTGTGTCTGACTCTTTGCAACCCTGTGGACTGTAGCCCGCCAGACTCCTCTGTCCATAGGATTCTCCAAGCAAGAATACTGGAGTGGGTTGGCATTTCCTCCTCCAGGAGATCTTCCCATCCCAGGGATCAGGTCTTCTGCATTGGCACACAGGTTCTTTACCACTAATGCCACCTCGGAAGCCTGACATTTTCCATAGTTGGATTTTTTTCAGTGAAGAGCATTTTTATGTACTCTGACCTTTCCCCAAATAAATCGTTGGCTGTGCTGGGTCTTTGTTGTGGTGTGCAGGCTTAGTTGTTCTCCAGCATATGGGATCTTAGCTCCTCCACCAGGGATCAAAACCACATCCCCCGCATTGGAAGATGGATTCTTAATCACTGGACCATTTGGGAAGTCCCATTAATCCTAAATACTTTTTTACCCATGCCTTTTTCTTTACTGGAACCACTGCCCTACTTTACACTTTTATTACCTCGTTATTATCAAATGGAATAACCAGTATATTCCATTTTTTCCCTTCCAACACTCTCCCTCCCAACTCTAATACTTCTCTTAATAGAGTGTTTTATTATCACTTTATTATACACATTATAGGACAGATATTATACTTGTTGGTTTCATGTTGCGTCTTCCCAAGTGAGATGATGAAGCTGGGAAGCTCTGCAATGGCCAGGATTATATCTAACTCGATCCAGAGCTTAATATAGTGTCTGGCACATGTCCTTATTTGTTGGGTTAAATATTAGTCACATCTTAAAGACATGCCCTATATTGCCAATGTGCCCTACACATATAGGAAACGTGCTATTTCCCTGGCTGATGTATGAAAGTGCTTATCCATACTCTCTCTGCCATCACCTTTAAAAAAAAATCAGTCATTTAAATATCTGTCTTGCATCTAATAATATCTGTTTTGAAGTTTGTCTCTTCACCTACATCCTCCCTCTCCTCCACCACCATCCCACACTCCACTACATTCTTTCGTGCTGCTGGTAGTCTTCCCTTTGCCTGGAACTACCCTTCCCTTGCCAACATTCTTCACTTGGCTAACTCCTATGCATTTTTTGAAGTTTGGCCCAAATCTTGGTTCCTTTAGGAAACGGCCTTTTCTGAAATTCTAGACTGGAGAAATTACCCTTTTCAGTTCTGGAAAATCTTTGAATGGCTTTTAGTATAAGGTTTATATCGTTATTTTGAAATTATCTGTTTCTCTCTTCTCTAGTGAACTACAAGCTCTTCCACAGTGAAAACTATTTCTTTGAATCTTCAGCACTTAGTGTAGTACCTGGATCAGTAGACAGTAAATATTTGATAAACATTTTTACAGATTGCTGTTAGAGAGTCCACATGGCACTGTAGGGATAAGGTCTTAAGGAGGTTTGTATATAGGAAACCCTATAGATTATCATTTATACATGTCTATGGGTATAAAATCAGAGAAGGCAATGGCACCCCACTCCAGTACTCTTGCCTGGAAAATCCCATGGGCGGAGGAGCCTGGTAGGCTGCAGTCCATGGGGTCTCGAAGAGTCAGACTCGACTGAGCGACTTCACTTTTACTTTCCACTTTCATGCATTGGAGAAGGAAATGGCAACCCACTCCAGTGTTCTTGCCTGGAGAATCCCAGGGACGGCGGAGCCTGAGGGGCTGCCATCTATGGGGTCGCACAGAGTCCGACACGACTGAAGTGACTTAGCATAGCATATGGGTATAAAATATGATGATTAAGTAACAGGAAGTATTTAATGTGTAATTAAGTAAGTTTAGAAGCAAGATATATATATATGTGTGTGTGTATATATATATATATATGAATTTTTATAGAGCGTAACTTACTGATGAATTAGCAAGGGCTTGCATTCTGGAACAGAAGGAAATTAAATTTCTGGTGCCCATTCTTTATTCTTTGTAAAATTTTTCATTTATTTATTTTTGGCTGCACTCGGTCTTTGTTGCTGCACTCAGGCTTTCTCTGGTTGCGTTGAGCGAGGGCTGCTCTCTATCGCAGCGCTCGGGCTTCTGTGCTTGCAGCACACGGGCTCGGTAGCTGGGGCACACTGGCTTAGTTGCTCTGTAGCACGTGGGGTCTTTCCAGACCAGGAATCGAACCCATGTACCCTATACACTGTACCACCAGGGAATCCTACACTGTGGAGGTTTTTGTTTCTTGATTTGGAGCCTTATTCTGGATACCTTGTTCCTCATATATTGTTACCAGTATTCTGTTTCAACATAGCTGAAAATACACAAACATTTTGTGGTCTGAGATATTCTTCTTTGAGTTAAATCTGTTGTGTAAAATGAAACATTGAGAAAACCCAGTGTGTGCTTAATATAGGTATTGTTCTAAAGTTTAGTCTTACTGTATTAATACTTAATGAATTAAAGAACACTATGTTCCCAAAGTCATTTCAGAAAGCAGATAATAAGGAAGTGTATGGGAACCACCCTTTTGGAAATTATTGAGAAGGTTCTTATTTCATCTTATTTTAGTATTACCCAAGTTTTTTTCTCAGAGAAGAATAGGGTGTTTGACTTGCTATGTGGTGGTCTTGAAAGTTCATAACTTCAGCACACTTCTTCACTTTGAGGAAACTAAAAAAGTGCGTAACTGCCATGGCTATTTCAGAAACTGATGCTAGAGGCAACCACTGAGTTGGGCAAGACTGTCATTAAGCTGTGCCTTTGGTTTACTAGTTATTTTAATCATGGAAAGGAAAATCTTTAATTTATTTCATTGCCTAACCAGTACCACATTTTAAGATAAAACTGTTCTTATTCTAAAACTGTTATTAAAAGAGGCAGGGAACAGATTCTGGTCTGATGTTGATACTCTGTTGACATTTTATCCCTTCTTTTTGTTAAATGAAATTAAAAATTGTTCATTCTGTCTAACCCCATTCTCAGTTTTCTTAGTTTGAAAAAATTTGAAATCATTGTGGGGGTCCAGGAGGATATTAATTTTTGACTGTCCATTTTGTAAGAATTGAAAGAGGGTTAGACATTTAGTTTTAGTAGTTCTGATATCTAAGTATATTATTCTTATGTTTCAATAAAATGGAGACAGGTTTGCTTCTTTTGAGTTGATTGGGGCAAGGGAGAACTTTGAGGATTGATAAGTTGCTTCTCAAATTTTAATGGAGTTAGTGTAGCTTGAAAAATAGATCAAAGAAGATGATTTGCTTATATGCACCACAATTTTATCGTCTCTAAAGACCTATTATAGATAGTCGGATCACTAGTTTTATAATTTTCTCTTCTGAAGTAATTTTTCGTAGGTAACTATTGGTAGTACTAACTAGCATCCTACCTTATCTGCTGAGCTGTTAGGGCTTAAAGGATAAATTCTCCATCCCCACTACGGGGAGTTTCCACTTGGCCGCACATAATTTTTAAGCAGAATGAAAATATCGGCGTGTCTTGTTCTATGATTTCTCCCTACATTTTTCCACAAGGTATTTCCCTAGCAGTATTTGACGTGTGTACTGAATGTCTGCTGTGTGGCAGCTCAGTGTTTCCTGTACTGTGCTCAGCGACTTCCATATTTGTGTTTCACAGTAACTTTATGAGATCTGTCATGTTTCATCCCAGTTTTACTGATGGGGAAATTGATAACTAGAGAAGTTATTTAATCGTTACCAAAAAAGCTAATCGTAGTGCAGGGACTCATTTCTAGGGTCTGTCATATTTCTAAACTGGTTCTTAACTTGTGCTCCAGTACTTCCCAGTTTTCATTCTGCCAGTATCATGGAAATCTCAAAATTTTCAAATTACATTTATTTTGCTATGATAGGCTGTGCTGGAAGTGCTAGAGTGAGAAACAGAGCACAGGGAGGGCCGCTCATAAGGCACGTGACTCAGATTATGCTGATCGGCAGAACAGAGTTGAAATGAGGTACAGAAGTCAAGAGCCTGGGTTTCTAGATGTTTATTTATTTAGTTTCTACCCCATTTATTTAGTTTCCTCCTTTATAAAATAGATGAAGCAGGGCAGTTCAACACTCTCCATTTATTAGAATCTTGAGTATGGATATAGAGTTTTTAACTTATTTGCAAAATGCTTTCATAGGTGAATGCTTATTGATAGTAGATTTGAAAGCTGGAGAAGAATGTTAGCTATTCCTTTAAACCATTGCTTCTGTCTATTGGCCTAGAACAGTGTTTGAAAATGACAAATGAGACCCATTAGTAACTCATAAAATCAATATACTGGGTCATGACCAGCATTAAGGGAAAAAAAAAAAAATAGAGTCTAGAAAATTTCAGAATACACTGCTTAGCATAAGGATAGACACTTTTGTGAAACTCTTTCAATTATATATATATGTACTAGATTACATTGTCAAATATATATATTTTCATTGTATGTTGCAAGTTTGAAAAGCTTGAAAAACACTGTCCTGGAACTTTGTAGAATTTATCTATTTTAATTTTACCAGGAGAGAAATTATAGTGAATTTAAGACAAATTTATCTTTAAAAGGAAATGACATCAAGTAACAGAATGTATGTATGGTGTTTTCTTTTTTGTGTGTGCATTCTGAAAAGCATCTAATCCCAGACCAAAACCTTCTGGCATGTATATAGCTAGCTACGAAGAATTAACTTTGAGAACTTTCCTGGTGGTCTAGTGGTTAAGACTCTGTATTTCCGCTGCAGGGGGCTTGGGTTTGATCCCTGGCTAGGGAACTAAGATCCCACATGCTGCTCCACATGGCCCAAAAAAAAAGAATTAACTTTGATCTCAGCTCTTTGGTTTTTCTCTGTGTATCAAAATTTATAATATGCATGTACTGTTTCCTGCTGAATATTCAGAACAATTTTTTGCTCATTTCAGGAAATTTCCCCTTTCTGGTTTTGAATAGTTTCTAGTTTAGAGTCCCGTAAAGTCTTATTTTTAGTCACTTCCATTTTGTTGGTTCCATAAGACATTAGCTCTGGGAATGAGTAAGAGATTTGTTGTAACCTCTTTCTATAACAGTATGTAACTTTATCTCATTCTTTT
This sequence comes from Bos mutus, assembly GCF_027580195.1. NCBI lineage: Eukaryota > Metazoa > Chordata > Mammalia > Artiodactyla > Bovidae > Bos > Bos mutus. The sequence continues at coordinate 45,803,825 of NC_091621.1, forward strand.
TAATGCATATATAGTAGTGTACATAAGTTTATTGTAATTTACTTAACTAGTTCAGCAGTGGTGTACCTTTTGATTTTTTCCCAGTTTTTTGTTACAAGGCTACAGAAAACTTTACTGTCACTTATGTTTATGTTCTCATGAATATATCCATAGGACATTGTGATTGAAAGTGAAATTTCTTTGAAGATGTGCACTTAAATTTTTAATGATATTGCCAAATTGGCCTTCAAAAAGGTCATACAGGGAGTTCCCTGGCAGTCCAGTGCTTAGGACTCTGCACTTTCACTGCCAAGGGCACAAGTTCAGTCCCTGGTTGGGAAACTAAGATCCCACAAGCTACACAGCTCAGGTGCACCCCCCCCAAAAAAAAAAAAAAATACTAAAGGTTGCACTAATTTTCACCACCTGCCACTGAGCCATCTGGGAAGCCCTGTATCTTTGCCGATGCTGTGCCTTGTTAGAGTTTTAACTTTTTAACCTGGTAGGTTAAAACAATCATAAAAGTCAAATAGAATTGTGTTTTAAAATTTGAGAATGAGCATGTTTTCATATACTTATTGTTTCTTTGTCTCTGTAGTGCTGATTTTTGAGATTTCAAGTACAGGCAATATCAGTGAAGGTGACTTCAAAGTTTTGAAGAAATGGTGCTGTAAAAGTCAAGGGTCACTGTGGCTGTGATGACCTTCCCACCTTGACCCTTGTACTCTCTTAATTTCAGGTGATCATGGAGCTCAGCTTGGCCTCCATGGGGCTGGTGGTGATGGAATACATGATGACCCAACAGGTGGAGAAGAAGGAGAGAACAGCCCAGATCCCCAACCCCAAGCTGGTCGGAGGACCCGGCGGGAAGCATGCACCTGCCCCTACTGTAAAGACAGTGAAGGAAGGTAAGTTGATTCAGCCGGTCTCTTTAAGAGTGTAAGGATGAAAAATTAGTAGATTAGGAGGTAAAAATAAGTGGGGTTTTTTGTTTGTTTTGTTTTAACTTTAAGACTTGGCAGGGTTACACAGGGATCAGAGATAGTACAGTGCATTTGGTTAGGTCACATATGGTCTTGGTTCCAACTCTGGTCCTTTTCATCAACTCTTAGACCTTGGACCTTCAGAGATGCCTGCTTTCTGTTAGAGACAAGGAAGTCAGATGGAGCCAAATGGTCAAATGATTGTTACTTTATGTCTGTTTTGAGATGTTTGTTTGTTTGTTTTTATTCTTTAAAAAAATTCTATTGGTGAGATGGTTTTAACAAGATATCTTATAAAACAGCCTGGCAAAGAAATGGAAACATACCTACTGTAATGATTATTTTACAGTGACTGTGTGAAAATCATGAGTTTCTTTTTTTTTCCCCTCAAAATAGATAAAACTACTTATTCTGGGTAGAAAATTCTTCAATCAAATAATCTAATATCTTCTACAAAACAGACTTCTGATAGATTTTCGCATTAGTGTACTGCCTATACAATATTATCTCTGAAGAGTTCCAGGTTATTTCCTTTTTCTTCAAGTCACTGACTTTGAAAGAGACTAGAAAGTCATATAGGTTTTTAATTACCTTTGAAAAAAGTCTGTTAAAGTTTTGCCCCATTAAAAATAAGCACAGGGGACTTCCCTGGTGATCCAGTGGTTAAGAATCTGCCTTGCAGCGCAGGGGACTCAGCTTGATTCCTGGTCAGGTAACTTAGGTCCCATGTGCTGCCGAGCAACTGTGCTTACACACTACAACTAGAGAGTCCATGGGTCACAATGAAAGATCCTACATGCTGCAGCTAAGACCTGACACAGCTGAATAAATAAATAAATACTAAAATAATAATAATAATATGCACAGAGTTTCCCTGGTGGCTCAGTGGTAAAGGATCTGCCTGCCAATGCAGGAGACACAGGTTCAATTCTTGATCTGGGCAGATCCCACATGCTGCAGAGCAACTAAGCTCGGGTGCCACAGCTGTTGAGCCTGTGCCCTTGAGCCCCATGCCCTGCAATAAAAAAAACTCATTGCAGCTAGAGAACCTCCACATAGCAATGAAGAGCCAGCACAGCCAAAGTAAATAAATTAAAATTTTTTTTTAAAAGAACTTAAGAAAAAAATAAGCACAAAAATAAGAAATGTACCAAAACAAAAAAACAATTTGAATTCTTTGTAGGTTACCCTACATTATGGGAAAAACCTGAATCAAAAACACTTGAGTACATGGACTTCCCAAGTGGTCCAGTGGTTAAGGTTCCACACTTACATTGTAGGGAGCATGGGTTCTATCCCTGGTCGGGGAACTAAGATCCTACATGCTGCATAGCATCCCCAAAAAATTAATTAAAAGGGGAAAAAAAGCTCTTGAGTACAGTAGAGTTTCCCTCTCAAAAAGCTTCAAGTGGATTTAAGTTTTTGAAGGAAATTCTATGATTTCCACCTAAGTGTGATTTCATTTCTGTTTTTTTTTCCTGCTCCTCTGCTAATGTGTGCTGTTAAAACCCAAGGCAAATCTCTTTTGGAAATCTCCATAGTGCCCACTAATGGATCACACATGGTACAGATTGGTTTGGCAGAACATTTCAGAACTGATTTCCTGAGAAGAGCTTAGGATTTGCTCCATATAGGGAATTTTTTTTTTTAACATACCTTGAATTAGTTAACGGTCCTTATTTCCCCTCTTTTAACTTTTTTCCATCCCATCTTCTTCCACTGATGTCTCTCATAGTACTTTATCTTTTCAGCTTTTAATCTTTACCTTTTGGCTCTTGACCTTTATTTTGGAGAAAGGAAAGCTTTGTAGTTGTAAAATATTATGTTTTAAAGTTCTCCACCAAATGCTTAATGGAGAGACCCTTTGTTCACTAATAAGTTCCCAGTCAAAAATATCACCACATCACCATATTCACAGTGGCTCCCATGGAAAATGCGTGTATTGAGACTTAACGTCCAGAAAAATACAGGAAAATGCCTCATAGATTTCACAGGTCACCTTGAAAATGACATCACACATCGGAACTGACTATAAAGATTTAGCTGTTGATACTAAAAGTGAAGGCTTTTGGGAATTCCCTGGTGGTCCTGTAGTTAAGACTCTGCACGTTCACTGCAGAGGGCACAAGTTTGGTCCCTGATCCAGGGACTAAGATGCCACATGCCATAAACAAATTAAAAAAAATAAAATGAAGGCATTTGTGTGCGTGTGTGTCTTGAGAAGTCTTTTTTCTTTTTGTAAGCTTCACATATCTAAGTGCACATTTTGATGTTTATTTATTTATAGCTACACTAGGTCTTTGTTGCTCCGTGGGCTTTTTTTTGTCGTGATTGGGGGCTACTCTTTGTTGTGGTGCACCGGCTTCTCATTGCAGTGGCTTCTCGTTGCAGAGCACGGGCTGTAGGGCCCGCAGACTTCAATAGTTGCGACTCCTGGGCTCTAGAGCACAGGCTCAGTAGTTGTGGCACAGACTTAGTTGCTCCATGGCATGTGGGATCTTCCCGGAACAGGTATTGAACCTACGTCTCCTAAGTTGACAGGCAGATTCCTTGTTTTTTTTTTTTTAATAAAAACTTGGATTAGTTTTGAGTGGGTCCAGTAATTACTATGGATATTTTATGACTCTAATTTTTGTCTCTAAAATGAACAAAGAATAATTGTGTTTTCACTTCCAGGGGCTCTGGGGATCCTGGCAAGAAGAAACAGCACATTTGTCACATGCAAGGCTGTGGCAAAGTATATGGCAAGACCTCACACCTACGGGCACACTTGCGCTGGCATACGGGCGAGAGGCCTTTCATGTGTACCTGGTCATTCTGTGGGAAACGCTTCACACGTTCAGATGAGTTACAGAGGCACAAACGCACACACACAGGTGAGCGGGAGCTTGGGAAGGGAGAGGTAGTAATGGACCAGAACGAAAAGACAAAATATACCTCGGAAGTAACTAAAATTTCTGAGCAACTTATGTTTGAAATTGAATGTATGGATCATAAATGGCATTGGAGTTAATCTGAAAACCCTTAAGAAATAAGGATTCTGAAGGTCCTATCTTACTTTTCTGCTACACTTCTTCCTTTCTGAGTACTCTCTAATCTTTACTCCCCCCCCACCCCAAAAGACAAAAGATAATCACCAGAATTTTCTTGTTTTTAATCACCTTTTAAGATGAGCCTTATTCTGCCGTATATGGTTTGAAGGGAATGACCTGAACAAGGTACCCCTACTTCCTAAGATGTGATTTTCTCATCTTCTTACTCTTCCTTTACCTAGGTGAGAAGAAATTTGCCTGCCCTGAGTGTCCCAAGCGCTTCATGAGGAGTGACCACCTGTCAAAGCATATCAAGACCCACCAGAATAAGAAGGGAGGCCCGGGTGTAGCCCTGAGTGTGGGCACTTTGCCCCTGGACAGTGGGGCAGGTTCAGAAGGCAGTGGTACTGCCACCCCTTCAGCCCTTATTACCACCAACATGGTAGCCATGGAGGCCATTTGTCCGGAGGGTATTGCCCGTCTTGCCAACAGTGGCATCAATGTCATGCAGGTGGCAGATCTGCAGTCCATTAATATCAGTGGCAATGGCTTCTGAGATCAGGCACCTGGGGCCAGAGACATATGGGCCATACCCATCAACCCTGGGATGCAAGGTAGCATGGGTCCAAGAGACGTGTGGGAGAGTGAGCCATGAGGCATTAAAAATGCATGGTGGTGGGAAGAATTGGGGGTGGGATACAAAAGAAGAGATGGGGTCCTGGCACCCACCTGTATCATCAGTACCTTCTTAAAGTGGGAAACATAGTGAAAATTCTGTTGGTACCACCTTTGGTGCCACCTTTGATGAGCATTTGTTTGACCCCAAACAGTTTCTTAACACTTCTTACCCCAGCCTCCCCCTTCCTGCATTTCCCTTCTCAGCTCCCCCATGATGGATCCCCCCCTTTCCTAAAGCCATCATGCCTTGATAAATATATATGATCATTGAAATACTTTTTAACAAAAACAGATTCTATATTATATATATATATATAAAAGATATATAGAGATGCATTTGCAGGGGTTGGCTGGGAGGAGGAAGGAGACCATTCTGTGACCAAAATACCTTGGTCATTTTTTTTATATTGCCTTATTTCCTTATGGCTGAGCCTTGTTGTGACACATCAAGATTTCTAATAGATGTTGTCTTGGCTTCCCACCAGATTAAGCATTTATATGCTCTGCTTTTAGTTTATATATACATACATAATGTTTTCCTTTCTTAATTTTGTCTTTTAATTTGGGATCAGCTTCTTGCACTCTTTCCCTGACTCAACCCTTTCTGTCTCCCCTTCTCTCGCCTGATCACTTCATATTTTGTTTTTGGTAGTGGTCCCTGGATGAGGCACTTCTGTCATTTTTTAATAAAGTCCTTAGTCCCAGCAGCAGAATGGAGAAGCCTTGAAGCTCAGGCGAATGCTTGAGGTAGCTGTGAAGAGAGTGTTCAAAATACTACTGACGCAGGCACCCTTTTGGTGCTGGAGAGTCAAAAGCACCTCTCTCTTCATTGGCTGCTCTAAGCATCAGGAATCAGAAGTCTTTCTATGGAATTGTACAAGAGACCCTTTGAAAGTTATAGTCTGGGATCAGTTTGTCCAAACTGTGAAAAGATGGTCAAATAATAGGTAGGAGCTTTCAATAGGAAAATGATGTGCTCAGAAGTGGAAGTGACTCAAGTAGTTCAGTTCAGGAGTTGGAGTGTTTGGACCTTTGTGCAACTTCTTCCAAGGTAGCTCTAAGCTTTGATGTGTGGGCTTCTGAGTTCACGTTCTGAAAGGAAATACACTTCCTCTTTTGAACATCTCCAGTAGTTGCTTTCCCATTATGTTATTGCAGAGCATCAGCCAGTGACTCTGTTCTGGATTTCCATTCTGCAGAACTCCAGAGCATGGATCAGTGGCAAGGCAGTGGTTCTTTGATCTTTCCCCTTAACTCTTCGTAGGGTGGCTCCTGAGGGGAAAGGAAGTGCTCATGATCATGGGAATGATAGCCCAGAACAAAAAGAAATCTTGTCTTACCACTGTGGCTTATAGGGGAGACCAGGGAAAACCATCCTGCTTTTCTCCATGGCCTGATTCCTGAAGAGACTGATCCAAAAATTACAGCGGCAGGGAACTCTTAGTGCATTTGGCACTGAGATTTAAATGCAACCAGAGTTGTCCTCAAGGCCCAGCCATTAAAACATTGTCTCTCTTGACTTTCTGGTATCTCGTCAGAGAGCTTTTCACTGTGAGGAAGTGTGGAAATGGCTGTGTGTATGTGTGTAATCTGTTAGATTGGGGATAGGTTTTCTGTTAGCCAATACTATAAGAGACCTGCAATAAAAAATTACCCTAATCTGATAGAAAGTGAAGTGTTTGTGTATGACCGTGTGTGAATGTGTGTTCGTGCTTGTATATATCTACACACAGATGAGAAATTATATTTGAAATTGTTGGAAAATAAATCAAATTCAGATCAAAATGCCTTTCAGGCCCATTACCTAGAAATCTATCTTAAAACCTGGGTATGTTCCTGAGGTCATTGCTTTGCTTTTGCTAAACTAGTTACAATTATGAATGGGGGATATTCTACTGCACTTTTAAAAGAAGAAACTATTTTTGTGTTTGAAAGTGAAACCAACATCCAGATCTATAGTAGAGTCCTAATTCCTCTCATAATTTTGTTTACCTTGACTATAAATAGATGATGCCATGATTCTACTATATATTTTATATAAAATCTATCCAAATTAGGGTTTGGGTAAGTTTGTGTTGTTGTTTAACCTGAAATACAATAACTGTTAATATTTTAAACAAAAGCTCACTCCATTTGGTCCTTTGTCTGCAGACTTAATAGTGTTTTTGACACAGAAGCTATTGCAAGGAGCTTTCCCCTTATCAAATTGCATTAATACTGAAGTAAAAGTTATCTGCCCAGCCATTTATCACACTCTTTGTTCCCACTCAAAGGCAGAACTCTGAACATGTTATTTTATATCTGTAATCATGTACATAGGCATCTTCTGGAGGAAAGGGGCAAGATAACTCACTGGAGTGTGCAGTGTTTTGATAGAACATTTCAAGGAATGGAATCTTCCCCAGAATGAAATTACTAGATGTAATCTAGCTTAATGATGCTGAAGCTTATACACTTTTAGGTTATTTGATGATGGTTTTCTCTGGGATGGAATGCTGGTTTACCCCCAGCTCTTAGCACAAGCAAATTTATATCCAGTTCTTTCCACTTGTCCTAGTTCCTTCTCTCCAAGGAAGCTCAAGATTCAGTATCTTGTTTGGCCCTAAAATGAAAGCCGCTACTGCTTTTATCTCCCAGCAGCAGTAAGTCAGTCAGTCTTTTCCACAGCACGTTAACCCACATTCCTTGAGTCAGGAGCTTATTGCTGAAAGTCCCTTCCCCTGAACTTTTTGCCAGAAGAAATTAGTGTAACTGACAGGCATATTGATTCTATTTTTTTTTTTTTTTTTTCACAAATTGCTCTTTTATGTAACTTTCTAATGACCAAACATTGTGGGGTTGGGGGTGCCCAGAGAAGTGATAATATTATTCCCTTATCCTTTCAGGTTGCCTGTTCACATATATCTGCTTATCATTTGATTGTCTCACTTTTTACCCAGAGCAGTAACAACCCACATCGTCTTCCTTCAGGGACTTCCCAGCGGGCACCCTGTTTATGGGTGCCATGTAGAATGCAGTGTAACAGATATTTTTCAGAATTCAGAATAGAACTCTTGATCCCAGAATGTATAGACTGAAGTGTTGGGTAAAGATTATGACTGGGGGAGGGTTAGAGACAAAGGCTGTAAATTACTATGGCTGATTGATTTATTTCTACTATATACATATATATATTTTTGCTTTTGTATATCCTATATAGGAAACTAAGCATTGTATTTTTTTTTTTTAACAAATCTGAGAAAGCACTATGAACTGCAGATGTTTGACTTTCAGAATATATTTTGTATTGTTAATATCTTCACATTGTGTGAATACTGGAAGCTGCAGATCTTTGCTAGGATGCAATAAATTTATACACTTTTTGAGGGGTTCTTCTGGGGGTGTTAATCAGGCCCCTGTTACGCTTTTGGGGAGCTCTGGTGCTAAAGTTTTCATTCAGTTGTAAGTACCCTGATGCCTTTTGGACCTTGGGATCAGATCAAAGGAGTTCTGATCCAGGTACCAAGGAAAATGAGGATAGTCTAGCTGCCTCAAGTGAGGGGCCCTTTGCATAGCTCTCCTTCCCCCTATTCAAGTACCCTCTTGGAGTTGGGAGGAGGAATGTGAAATCTCAGAGTTTCATCTCCCTTAGAAGAGAGCCAGTAACTTATTGTGCAAGGATGAAAGGTGGCAGCAGTAGCTTTGGGGAAAGGGAGGAGGATATGGCACTTCTCCAACCCCGGAAAACATTGCTTTTGAAAACTGCTGATAAACTATGGGTAGGTTATTACTTTTGTTTAGGAGCCTGTGTGCTCTGCGGTGCCTCTCTTGGCTCTACTCCTGGGGTACAGACCTCATCTAGGAGGATGAGGAGACCAGCTTTGAGGTTGACCTGTTTCTTTTCTTTGTCTGTCTTCCCTAAACACCAGCTCCCAGGAGGACATTAAGCAGCCTTAAGCTTAAATTCCTACTCCCTCTTGCCAATTTAGCTCACTTGCCTTAGATCGAAGTATGGGAAAGGGGGAAAAAAAATGGGAGTCCCTGGTTTCATTCACCTCCTAGGTCTTCTCCAGTTTGATTTCCCCAAACCCAGAAAGATTGCCTCCACAATGTTCATTTGAGGGAAATGAGTATTTTGTCCCATTTTCTCCCTTCCTCATTATCACAACCACAGCCTGCCTTGTCCCTGCTGAACAAGAAGAGGCATGATCTGTCCCTCAATTCCCTTTAATATCCAAAAAAAAAAACCATAAATAGGTCTCAAGTGAGGCTGCCGTGGGTGGTGAGGACTTTGTTGATACCTCTCCTGGGGTGTGTGTTTTCTCTTCCTCGCCTTCAGGAATTACACTGTGCCTTCTCCACAGAGGAATGGGATTCTCTACCCAGCCCCCCACTTTGCTAGCAGCTGCTCTTAAACAGTGTGCACAAGGGCAAGTCTTCATATTTCTGATCACCCCTTTCTCCCATTGGCATCCCATAGCTCTCACTTGGAATCTAAGGTGCAAAGATTTTGGGGAAAGTTGGGGAAAATGTGCTGAGATTGGTCTGAGGAGACTCCTTCTACACATACCAATGGCAGCTGCCCTAGGGCCTGCTTCCTCTTCCAGAGTCTGTCCTCCTCTGGGAGGAAGGGGCAGTGCTCCGGTCTCTGGTGCCTAAAACAAGTTTATTTCTCTCTCTTAACACTGGCAATAACCAGTCTCCATACCACTGTTGCCTTTTTAAACTTCTTAATAATCTCACGCTGTGTTTGTTGTTGGTTTCAATCCGATTATCACCTGGGCTGTGGGGAAATACTTTTAAATGCTCTCTCATCTTTCTTGCTCTTTTTTCCCCTTGATCTTGTGTATGTATGATGCTAATCTCTTGTCTTAGTTTCTTCCTGCTCTTTTGTATCTTACTTTCTTGTTACTTTCTTGTCTTTCCCCTGCCTTTTGTCTCTGGGTGTTTGGGGGCTTTTTTTTTTTTTTTTTTTTTTGCCTTTTTGTACAAAGATTAGTTCAATGTAGTCTGTAGCTCCTTTGTAAACCAATTAAAAAAAAAAGTTTTTTAATAAAAAGCCATGTCTCTGGTGTGTTGAGAGGGTTGGGATTGGGGAGAATATGGTTATAACTTCATATACTAAACCCAAAATGAAGTTTTCTAGCTACACTGTTAATACATGTTAATCAGTGCAGTGTCCTACACTTAACTCCCAGGTAAACAATTCATGACCAGATCAGTGTGCCAGGACTACACAGAAATGCAGCAGATCCAGAGGAACAGGGACAGTTTGAACTTTTTTTTCTAAATTAGCTTCTTTTTTGAAATATTTTTAAATTCAAAGGAAAGTTGCAAAGATAGTGCAGAGGGTTTCTATATTCCCCTTTCCCAATTTTCTCCGTTGTTAACATCATCAGGATATATTCTCCAAATTAAGAAACTGACATTGGTACATTACATTAGCTGAATCCTAGGCTTTGTGGGCTTTATCCGTTGATGTCCTTTTTCTGTTCCAGGATCTGTGGCAGGATACCACATTGCATTTAGTTGGTGTGTTTCCCTGGTCTCCCCTGTGACTGACAGTTTCTTAGTCTTATTGGTGACTTTGACAGTCTTTGAGAGTACTGGCCATGTTCTGTAGAGTATCCCCCAATCTGAATTTGTCTGATTTTTTTTTTCTCATTGTTAGACTGAGCTTACAGGTTTTGGGGGGAGAAAAAAGTACTACATAGGTGAAATGCCCTCATCACATCCTATCAAGGGGTGTGTGATAGCCATGTGACATGGATGGTAAAACCTTTATCACCTGGTTAAGGTAGTATTTGCCTGGTTTCTTCACTTTCTCTTTCCCTATTTGGAAGTGAGTCTGCTGCTGCTGCTAAGTCGTTTCAGTCATGTCCGACTCTGTGCAACCCCATAGACGGCAGCCCACCAGGCTCCCCCGTCCCTGGGATTCTCCAGGCAAGAACCCTGGAGTGGGTTGCCACTTCTTTCTCCAGTGGATGAAAGTGAAAGTGAAGTCGCTGAGTCGTGTCTGACTCTTAGTGACCCCATGGACTGCAGCCCACAAGGCTACTCCGTCCATGGGATTTTCCAGGCAAGAATACTGGAGTGGGGTGCCATTGCCTTCTCCGGGAAGTGAGTCTAGCCCACCCTTAATGGGGTTGGTGGGAAGTAAGCTTCTGTGAGGAAACTGCCTCTTTTTTATTAATTTAAACTAGCAAGTACTCATGTATATTTAAGTGGGTGGTTATAATCCAATTATACAATATTTTTGTTGCTCACGTTGTCCCAGCTTTGAACATTGGAAGTGCTTTTGACGTCTGTGTCCCTTTGATATGTCTACATCCTCTTTTTTTTTTCTTGAGCACTTTTTGATACATAAGATGCTTCAGGCTCATACTGTATTTTCCCTGCCCCAGCCCTAGATTGGCCATTTCTCCAGGGAGCCTTTGTTCTTTTTATTGGAGAATGGTAGTTCGAAGCCAAGATCTAGCTCCAACATATTTTGCATTCAGTTAATACCAACCTGTGTCTAAAATGACTGAATCTGGATTATGGCCCCTTGAAACTGAAATTGAAGTTAACGCTAACAGCCTTTCCCATTTCCCGTCAGCCTGTGCTTTTACTTGCCTTCGTACCTATCTAAGAATCCTTGATTGATGGTTTATACTGTAACTACCAGCATTCTTGATTATTTTTGCTCATTTGACCCCTTGTGTCCACTTCATCAAAGCACTCAGTCATTTGATTTTCTTATGTAGCCATTTGAAATATAACATTTTAATGTTTGGCTTTACTGGAGGGGTTTTTATGAGGAGGGGCTGTATGTTTTTTGGCCTTAGGAGTCTTATGTGGCCCTTTAGTTCTGTCAGCTATTCAGTCAGCAAACATTTATCGAGCCCTTACTATGTGCTAGGTTGAGGATAAAAGAAGTAAGACAGGCCCTGCTATCAAATACTTAATAGTCTGGCATAGTAATGTAGAACTGCAAGTTTCCCAGCCTTGACCCCATTTTTCAGCAGATAATTTGCTTCTTATTTTACAGAGAAAACAGAAGCATCAAAGTTCTTCAAACTTCCCTCCAATTTCCCATCAGATTTCCTCAAACTTCCCTCTCTTCTCATGTCTGCGTGTTCGCCAATACCAGTTTGCCCCCTTCTCCTAAGGAGAGAAGTGTTTTTCGTTTGCAGGGCCAAGCCTGCCACTAGTGCTCTCAACCTCATTTTCTTTGACTTCTTTTTGTTCTTTGTTTCAATAGTATTTTCTCCTTTTAAGTCTCTCCTGGAGAGACCTTCCGTCAGCCTATCATGGTGGCTCAGAAGGTAAGGAGTCTGCAATGTGGGAGACCCGGGTTCAGTCCGTGGGTTGGGAAGATCCCCTGGAGCAGGGAATGGCCACCCACTCCAGTTTTCTTGTCCAGAGCATTCCATGGACGGAGGAGCCTGATGGGCTACGGTCCATGGGGTCCCAAAGAGTTGGACACGACTGAACAACTAACACTTTTGACTTTTCAACCATGTTAAAATCTGCCTTTCTGCCCACCTCTCCCATTTTGAAAAGCCTCTGCTGCTGCTTCAAGCTGCTAACCTAATTCTTTGCATTTCCAAAGTGAGTGAGAGTTTAATTTTTCTCTTAGCCACCTGTCTGGCCATCGTTTACCAAGTCGCTCATCAGTACCAGCACCCTGGTTGCCTGCTCCAATGGCCTTTCAGCCCGTAGCCTCTTCGACCTCTTTCCAGCAGTGTGTGTCTCAGTCCTTTCTTCCCATGAAGTGTGAAACTGAGGCACTTCTGGTTTTCCTTCAACCTTTATATGTTTTAGTCTCCTTCATAGCCACTTCTTCCTCTGTCCCTGGAAGAACTGGCATTCCCCATCCTGGGTCCTTTCATTACTCTCTCACCCCTGAACAAGTTGCATTCTCTCTTCTCTTTAGCTATTACATACATGTTGGTGACACCTAAATTAAAATCCCTCACTTTTTTCTCAACCTGGCAGCCTGCTTAGTAGATATTTTCATCTGAATGTCCCACAGATAACTCACTCAACATGTAAGGAAGAAAAATAATCCTTTGTGTTCCTTACCTCACTTGCCATTAATACTCTTGATCATGTATACTTGAAATTTCAGAATCATCTTTAATTCTCTTTCATCTATCAACATTCATTTGATTACTAATCCTGTCAATATTACTAACAGTGTATCTCCATTTTCCCCCTTCTTTTGGGTTTGGTTTTTTGGCCTCTGGGCTTGGAGGATCTTAGTTTCCCAATGAGGGATTGAACCCAGGCCCATAGCAGTGAAAGCTTGGAGTTCTAACCACTGGACCACCAGGGAATTCCCTCCCTCTTTATTTCCACTGTCCTCGCACTCACCCTGGCTACTGCTTAGGTCTTGTAACTGATCTCCCTGAGCCTCAGTCGTCCATCTTTCATGTTGCCACCAGACCCCTGCTTAAAATCCTTTGCTTTTAGGAAAAGTACAACCTTTGCAGTCTGGTCCCAGTTTATCTCTAGTTGTGATTTTCAGCTTCGTGTCTCATACCCTTTTCTCCTGCTCAGTCTCTGCCCCTCCCCCATGGCCTGGCCTCAACACGCTCTTTGTGGTTTATACCTGTATTCTTGCTGCCTTTGTTCTTGCTGTTCCTTGGCTACAATAATCACCCTCCTTTTATTTGTTTTCAGTGTGATTACCTTGAGACAATTTACATATTCCTTTCTCTGTGAAACCTTTGGACACCTTTCTTCCCTTGTCTTCTCTACCCTGAACACAGTTTTAGCTTATTTGATCTTTCTGCTTGTGTAGCTCCTTGTTCATACCCTCTAGCTAGACATAATTTTCCGGTTGCTTATTGGTATTTTCTCCTGCTTTTCTAGACTGAGTTCCTGGAGGGCAAGAATCACATGTATTTTGTAGGTTCAGCATTTAATGAAATACCTTTTTTAAGACTAGGATCTAATATTTTTTGAGTTGAATGGATAAACTCACTTTAGCTTTGTCATCACTGGGGTCAAAAGTAAATTATTGGGCCACTACAGACTTTAATCAGGGGATCCTAATGAAGAGCTTTGTGTATGTGGAATCCAGGAAGCCTTCCTTCCTTTGCTGAAGTTCTTTCTCAGGACCTTCCTGATCCCCCAGCTCTCAGATCCTTACCCCTTTTCCTCCTCATCTCAGTTCTGAACTCTGCCCAGAGCATGTAGAGTTCCCATAAACCTGACTGGAATGTTTCTATATTGAGAGACAATATTTTTGCCTTGAGAGTAGTTATCCAAGGCTGTGGGTGAGGAGACTGCCTTCCTGCCTGCTCCTTACCTTGCTCTCCTCTGATAACTCCTGATGCAAGAAGCTCTTTTACCTTCAATTCCCCCCTCAGTCCCAGACTTCAGTTCAGTTCAGTCACTCAGTCGTGTCTGACTCTTTGTGACCCCATGAACTGCAGCACGCCAGGCCTCCCTGTCCATTACCAACTCCAGGAGCCTACCCAAACTCATGTCCATTGAGTTGGTGATGCCATCCAGCCATCTCATCCTCTGTTGTCGCCTTCTCCTCCTGCCCTCCATCTTTCCCAGCATCGGGGTCTTTTCCAATGAGTCAGCTCTTCGCATCAGGTGGCCAGAGTATTGAAGTTTCAGCTTTAGCATCATTCCTTCCAATGAACACCCAAGACTGATCTCCTTTAGGATGGACTGGTTGGATCTCCTTGCAGTCCTAGGGACTCCCAGGAGTCTTCACCAACACGAGTTCAAAAGCATCAATTCTTCGGTGCTCAGCTTCTTTATAGTCCAACTCACATCCATACATGACTACTGGAAAAACCATAGCCTTGAGTAGATGGACCTTTGTTGGCAAAGTAATGTCTCTGCTTTTTAATATGCTGTCTGGGTTGGCCCTAACTTTCCTTCCAAGGAGTAAGCGTCTTAATGTCATGGCTGCAGTCACCATCTGCAGTGATTTTGGAGCCCCCCAAAATAAAGTCAGCCACTGTTCCACTGTTTTCCCATCTATTTGCCATGAAGTGATGGGACCAGATGTCATGATCTTAGTTTTCTGAAATGTTGAGCTTTAAGCCAACTTTTTCACTCTTGTCTTTCACTTTCATCAAGAGGCTTTTTAGTTCCTCTTCATTTTCTGCCATAAGGGTGGTGTCATCTGCATATCTGAAGTTATTGATACTTCTCAGTCCCAGACTTAGATCTGGCAAAGGAAGATAGTTGTAACTGAGTGCAGCATTCCACCTGCCTGGACTCCTAGAAGAGCCCAAGGAGGGATGGGCAGCTATCCATCAGCCTCAAAGCCCTGGTCATGCCTCTAGCTGCTGCTTCACACTACTGGGGCTTTGATACCCTCATGTAAGCTCCTCGGAAGACAGACTCCAGAATCATCCTGCATCTAAGCCAGATCATCCCTAGAAAGGGTTTCCAGGTAGCCACCAGCGGAACAGAAGGCTAGGAAAACAGGGAACCAGAATTCCTCTAATTCTCATGAGAGCCAGTTCCACAGTTTCTTCTGGGCAGTAATCTGATGGAGCTGGACTCCTGTCTTTCGATTGCGGCACGGGATCTACACCGCTCTCCTTCCATCTCCACGCTGATGTTCCCTCTACACACTCTGAGCCCTCCGGTCACAGTCTGCAGTTCCTGCAGCTTCATAGATACTGGAGATGTACTGTGGATATGAGTCACTCCAGGAGGCCCTTTCTGACCCCTCACTGTGTCCTGAGTTTCTCCTATGTTTGCTGACCTCTGGTGGTGATAGTTTGAACTGTACTATCTTTTTATAGTGGTTGGCTGACAGGTATTGGTACACATTTTCTCAGTCCATATTCAAATACTGTGTTAAAAGAAAATATTTTTTACTGCTGAATTTTGTATTTTCTTTCAGGCATCATGGCCATAAATGCAAAAAAAAAAAAAAAAGGAAAACAGGACCTGGGCTTTAGAATCAGACTTACTACGTCCAATCCTAACTGCTATTTCCTGACAGAGTGACCTTGGTCAAGTTACCTAAATTCAGCTTTCTTACCTGTAAAGTGAAGATAATAATAACTCAATGGGAGAATTAGATGTGATGATTGTAAAATTCATAGCCCTAGTCGTGCCCTAGCACATAGGTGCTCAATAAAGTTTGTTACCTTTTCTATAATGGTGATCAATGTGATTTTTTAAAAATTTTGATAACATCAAATCTACCTTCATACACCTATTTTCAATGTGATTTTTTAAAAACTCTAATTTTATACAGCTGCTTTCCTGACCCTTGAGTTTAGAAAATCAGGTCAACTCAAAAGTCTAGGCCTGTGAAGCCTGTCTGTGCCCACAGAACCGCAGATCTGAGCCCAGAAAATAAGAGCTAGAAGGGCTTTTGGGAACAGGTGAATGGCTCTGAGCACTTAACCTCACTTGGGTTTCCAGCCTGGAAAGAGCTGACAGCAGCCAGCACTTTTTCCTAGGGTCAGCAAAGGGCAGAGGTTTGGCATCACTCTGTTCTCAGTGGGAACTCTAAGGCCCCCTCCTCCCACTTTACAGAGAAAAGAGGAGGTGGCTGAACAGAGGAAGATACAGGACTGGTTCTCTGCTCCTCCCTCTCTCCCTGCTTTTCCCCACACCCATCCTCTCCCCCACAGCAGCCGTCTCCCCCACAGAGACGGGGAAGAGGGAGGCGGGTGGAGTTGGGGGCTGAAGGATCAGAAGCCCCACGGTGCTCTGTGTCTGAAGGAAGCTCTGGCCAGGGACAGCTGTGCTGGCTCCTGCTGCCCGCTCCAGCATGATGCTGGGGGTCTTGGGGCTCTGGGCACTGCTTCCTACAGCTGTGCAAGGTAAGTGTCTACAGGGAGAAGCAGGGTCTTTCCAGCCACCCATCGTGGGAGGGAGCACTTGAAGAGTGATGAGTGGAGTGGGTGAGTGAGGGTGAAGGGTACAGCCAGGTGTTCCCTTGGTGGGGGTCACGTTCCAGGCCTCTGCTGACCCTGTTTCCTCCTGTGGCTTTACCAGGCTAGCTCTGCAATACGGAACATGTTTTGTCTCTCTCTGCCCCTGCATTCACTCCCATCTTGACCCCTCCCCTCCCCTTACCCTGGCCCGCAGCACCCCCCAGCAGGCGGACCTGTGTGTTCTTCGAGGCCCCTGGAGTGCGGGGAAGCACACAGAACCTGGGGAAGCTGCTGGATGCAGGGCCGGGCCCCCCCAGGGTTATCCACTGCCTCTACAGCCGCTGCTGCTTTGGAATCTGGAACCTGACCCAAGACCAGGCACAGGTGGAGATGCAAGGTGAACGGCGCAGCATCTGCCAGGCATACCCGGGTGGGAGAGAGGCTCATCCTGGGTGGGGGTGGCCGCTGAGGAGGGCAGGAGAAATGGAATGTGTGGAGGGAAAGAAAAGGCTGTGAGAGATGGAAGGGATGCCCTCTGTGTTCCCAGACCCGTACACACTCTGTCCCTCCCTTTCTCTCCTCCTTCTCCCAACCCCTCTGCGTCAGGATGCCGAGACAGCGATGAGCCAGGCTGTGAGTCCCCCCGCTGTGACCCAAGTCCCCGAGCCCATCCTCGCCCCAGCTCTACTCTCTTCACCTGCTCCTGTGGCGCTGACTTCTGCAATGCCAATTACAGCCATCTGCCTCCTCTGGGGAGCCCTGGGACACCTGGTTTGGAGGGCCCCCAGGCCATTTCAGGTAGCCACCCAAGGTGCTGGAGCCAGGTGGGGGCTGGGGCCCAGGTTAGATGAGAGGTTAGAACCAGGGCCAATTCTCACCCTACCGCTGTCCTAAGCTTCCCTCCTCCTGGCCTTGAGAAGTTGGTTGCCCTGGTGACTGGAAGATAAGGGGGCTTGTGACCAGGGTGGGGGTGGGTAGAGAAGCAATTCTCTGAGGAGAGGGAGAGAAACAGAGAGCAAGGTTTGGGGCAGGGCTCACCCAGTCTTCTTTCTTGCTCTAACCTCCAGGGGAGTCCACCTGGATAGCGCTGCTGCTGCTGGGACTGCTTCTGCTGCTGCTGCTGCTAAGCAGCAGCATCTTGGGTACTACTCTACCCCACCCCACCTTGTGATCCCCCCCCAAGGCACTGCCCCAGCGCTCTGACCCCTCTCCAGGCTCTCCTGACCCCCATCACTTCCCAGTCTCCATGCCTGGGTACCCTGACCCTAAGGCTGTTCTCTGCCCCAGCCCTGCTGCAGCGGAAGGCCTGCCGAGAGCGAGGTGGGCCAGAGCCCGAGCCAGAGTCAGATTCAGGCAGGGACTGGAGTGCTGAGCTGCCGGAGCTGCCTGAGCTGTGCTTCTCCCAGGTGCCCAGGGATGGCGGGGAGGGGGCCTCTGGGCACTCTCAGAGAGTGTGCTGGAGAGGAAGCCCAGCCCAAACCCAGCACTGTGTCCCCACCAGGTCATACGGGAAGGAGGTCACGCAGTGGTGTGGGCTGGGCAGCTGCAAGGCAAGCTGGTAGCCATCAAGGCCTTCCCCCTGAGGGCTGTGGCCCAGTTCCAAGCTGAGAGAGCGTTGTACGAGCTGCCAGGCCTACAGCATGACCACATTGTCCGCTTTATCACCGCCAGCAGGGGCTGCCCTGGCCCCCTGCCCTGTGGGCCCCTGCTGGTACTAGAACTGCACCCCAAGGTGAGGACCAAGGACTGTCTGTGTGTGGGAAGGTGGGGCGGGGAGTGGTGGCAGCTAGGCCCTGTTGAGGCTTGTTCCTTTGCTGTAGATTGCCTTTTCTCCAGAACATTAAATATGCTTTTTATTTTTTTTCTTTTTATTATTATAAGCAGTACTTGCTAATAATTTTGACTTACAATATATAGACAAGGAAAGGGAGAAATCAAAACAATTCATATTCCCAACCTTAAGGAAAACCAATGTTAAAGACAGATCTCTGGGCACAGACTTCCAAATTCATTCATCTATCCATTCAACTAATATTGATGAACAATATGTTGCTGGAAAAAAACACACCCAGCCCCTGCCCTTTCCAGATTTTACAGAGTAGTAGGGGAGACAGAACGGGATCAAGCAAACACAGAAAGAAATGTAAAGTGTCAAGTGAATTAAGTGCTGAAAAGGTCCTATAAGAAAAGACTAAGGAGGCGTAACTCAAAGGGAGGATCATGAGCAAAAAGGATGAAGAGAAACAGATAGGCAGGGGCAGACCGCACCAGCCTTGTAGGCCTCTAAGGACTTGGGATATCGTCACCTACAGTTCCTCCACCTCTGAAATCTTGAGTTCTGGAAAGTCTCTCCTTTGACCATATACCTCACAGCCCAGCTCAAAAATCACCACTTTTTTGGTTTTGTTTAACTTTCCGGGCACACTGAAGGCGCTCAATAATGTCTGTAGAATGAGGGACTCCACTGTTCCTTTCCTCCCAGCTGCTCTACCCAATGGCTCTCCCCACCCACGCCCTGCTACGGGGTGACACCCCAGGCCAGGTGACTCATGCGGGTGCCCCCACCTAGCCTACTCGGCCTCTTCTGTCTTTATCCCAAGTCCTGTGAGGCAGTATAAGGTGGTTAAAGGTGAGTGATGCTGGCAGTCAGACTGCTGGGGGGTCAGGTTGTACAACTCTCTTGCCCAGGGATTTCCAGCAAGCTCCTCATCCATAAAACAGGAATGACAAGAGTACCCACCTCCCAGGGTTGTAGTGAGGGTTACAGGAGGCCTGGCACGTGCCAAGTGCTCAGGATACTTAAACTAGAGTTTAAAATAGAAAAATAAACTATTTTTCCTGTCAATCTAAGTGATGTACACCCTCACTCCTGCATTGCCTACTGCCGTGCTCTGGGTGTGCCATGTGTAAGTCTGCTGGGAGATGCGGAGGGAAGTCTGACAATTGATCTCTGCTCCTTGGGGTGAATCAGCCTCTTCCAGCTTTGTGTGTCCCCCTTTTTTCTCTGCTTCTCCCCAGGGCTCCCTGTGCCACTACTTGACCCAGCACACCAGTGACTGGGGCAGTTCCCTGCGGATGGCACTGTCCCTGGCGCAGGGCCTGGCGTTTCTCCATGAGGAACGTTGGCAGGATGGTGGGTGAGCTGGGGGCCAGAAGTCATGGGAGTCAGGAGCCATGCTGCTGTTTCTGATTTTCCCTTAGCTTGGAGGGGAAGGATTGGGTCAAAATGACAAAAGAAGAAGATCCGTGCCCCTTCAGCCTGGCTTCTCCCACAGGCCAGTACAAACCAGGTATCGCCCACCGAGATCTGAGCAGCCAGAACGTGCTCGTTCGGGACGATGGGTCATGCGCCATCGGAGATCTGGGCCTCGCCTTGGTGCTCCCTGGCCTCGCCCAGCCCCCAACCTGGGCCCCTAGTCAACCCCGAGGGCCGGCTGCAATCATGGAGGTCAGTACTCTGGAGGAGGGAGAGACCCAGGATGGTGGTGGTGGTGCTGATGACGGAGCAGCGACAGTGCGGCAGCACCTATAGTGTACGGGGTGCTGCTGAGTCTAGTCGGGGGCTTGAGGGTTGCCATGGAGATGATCCTTGCCGTCCAGGCTGGTACCCAGCGGTACATGGCACCGGAGCTCTTGGACAAAACTCTGGACCTTCAGGACTGGGGCACAGCCCTGCGGCGAGCTGACATCTACTCTCTGGCTCTGCTCTTGTGGGAGATTATGAGTCGCTGCCCAGATTTGCGACCTGGTGAGGATGGATGTGACAGCGGCCCCCTCCCTGCCCCCCCCTGCCCCCCGCCCCCGTGCCCCACCTGCTCATTCTAGACTCACCTACGTCCTGACCCAGGAAGCTCTACCTTTCTCCCTCTTGGTCTTTCTACAAGAAGGCACCCCTTGGGCTACCTGACACCTAGCCTCATGTGCCTTTTCCCAGACAGCAGACCACCACCCTTCCAGCTGGCCTATGAGGCAGAACTGGGCAGCACCCCCACTGCCTGTGAGCTGTGGACCTTGGCGGTGGAGGAGAGGAGGCGCCCTCACGTTCCATCCACCTGGTGTTGCTTGACCACTGTAAGAGGGTGCGGGCTGGGGGGCTGGGGACCTGGAGAGTCTCGACATGGGCTTCAGGGACCTATGCACCAGGACAGCCCTCCTGTTCCTATCCCTTCCCGTCTCCCACCACTCCTGGCTCATGTTCAGCTGGAGCTGGGCAAACTTGCTCTGTACTCATGTTCATCCCTTTCCACTGTAAGCCTCACATAGCCCATTCCTGAGACACACACCTTCCTCTTGCTCAGGTTTGCCTTGTCCATCCCTCTTCTCTCCATCAGCAGTTTGCCCTGTTCCTCAGTTCCTTCCTCCAGGAAGCCCTCCTTGGCTTTGCTTCTGGTCTGAGCTCTGCCCCCAGGATGGCTGCTTTCCTGGTACACTGGAGCCCAATATTTGTTTTTTAACATTTTTTTAAAAGTATTTATTCATTTGTTATTTTTGTGTATGCTGGGTCTTCACTGGGGCGCTTGGGCTTTCTCTAGTTGCGGTGCGTGGGCTGCTCGTTGCGGTGGCTTCTCTTGTTGAGGAACATAGGCTCTGGGCCAGCGAACTTCCTTAGTTGTGATGCATGGGCTTATTTGCTCCACACCATGTGGAATCTTCCTGGACCAGGGATCAAACCTGTGTCCCTTGCATTAGCAGGTGGATTCTTAACAACTGTACCACCAGGGAAGAATAAATTTAAAAACATTTATTTATTTGGCTGCATCGGGTCTTAGTTGTGGCACGTGGGATCTCTGTTGCGTCATGTGAGATCTTTCACTGGGGCACACAGACTCTCTAGATGTGTTCCTTGGGCTCCAGAGCACGCAGACTTAGTAGATGTGGCTTCTGGGCTTAGTTTCTCCGAGGCATGTAGGATCTTAATTCCCCCACCAGGAATCGAACCTATGTCCCTTGAATAGCAAGGCAGATTCTGAACGACCAGACCACCAGTGAAGTCCCCTGGAGCCCAATATTTAATCCAATAATTTCCTCATTCTGTTTTACACCTCTGTGTTTCTGTCACGACCCAATTAAAGCCAGAACTAGGGATAAGGTTAAAACAGTGCCTGAATAGTGAAATTTCAGGGTTTCTGCTGAAAACAGTTTCCTTACAGGAGGCCCCTTCTGCTGCTACCTGATCTGAAGTTTCCACTGCTCAAGTGTCTGTTGGGTTTGGTAACAAAGGCTAGGTATTGTTTGCAGAAGACGCTGGTTGCCTGAGAGAAAGGAGCAGTTAAACCATTAATGAGTCTGAACTAGCATCTCAGAGGAAAAGGTGGACTCTTTGGAGAGAACTTTTCTCATAAGAGAGGAAATGAAAGGCGTGATTTCGGTGAAAGGGAGGAAGGAGGCTCCAGGAAGGAACAGTAGAGGAGTGTTGAGACCTGGGCCATCAAGGATGCCTTTTAACGCTGGGGCCACTCAGGGTTCTGAAGTAAAGCCTGCCTCCCGGTCATTCTTCCCAGGACCCTGGAGGCCTGAGAGAGCTCCTGGAGGACTGCTGGGATGCAGACCCTGAAGCGCGGCTAACAGCTGAGTGTGTACAGCAGCGCCTGGCTGCCCTGGCCTCTCCTGAGGAGGCCCACCCCTTCCCTGAGGGCTGTGCGCAGGACTGCTCACTTTGCTGCCTGGAAGACCATTTCTCCACTCCTCCCGTCTGCCATTCTCCCCAGTAGGCTGCAGCTGAGTGCCTGCCACTTCACGGTTCAGCAAGGCCCTTTTTCCAGAAATCCTCAACCTACCTGGACTACTTCTCCTGTGTAAATACGCATTTATGTAGATCCTGTGTTTGTTGTTGTTGTTCAGTCACTAGATCGTGTCTGATTCTCTGCAACTCCATGGACTGCAGCATGCCAGGCTCCTCTGTCCTCCACTATATTCTGCTGCTGCTGCTAAGTCACTTCAGTCGTGTCTAACTCTGTGCCCATAGATGGCAGCCCACTGGGCTCCCCGTCCCTGGGATTCTCCAGGCAAGAATACTGGAGCGGGTTGCCATTTCCTTCTCCAATGCATGAAAGTGAAAAGTGAAAGTGAAGTCGCTCAATCGTGCCCGACTCTTAGCGACCCCATGGACTGCAGCCTACCAGGCTCCTCCATCCATGGGATTTTCCAGGCAAGAGTACTGGAGTGGGGTGCCATTGCCTTCTCTGACTATATCCTAGAGTTTGCTCAAATTCACATCCATTGAGTTGGTGATGCTGTCTAACCATATCATTCTCTGCTGCCCACTTCTGCTTTTGCCTTCAATTTTTCCCAGCATCAAGGTCTTTTCCAGTGAGTTGCTCTTCGCATCAGGTGGCCAAAGTATTGAAGCTTCAGCACCAGTCCATCCAATGAATATTCAGGACTGATTTCCTTTAGGATTGACTGGTTTGATCTCCTTGCAGTCCAAGGGACTCTCAAGAATCTTCTCCAGCATCACAGTTCAAAAGCATCAATTCCTCTTGCTCAGCCTTCTTTATGATCCAACTCTCACATCTACACATGACTACTGGAAAAACCACAGCTTTGACGATATGGACTTTTGTCAGCAAAGAGATGTCTCTGGTTTTTAATATGTTGTCTAGGCTTGTCATAGCTTTCCTTGTAAGGAGAAAGCATTTTTTAATTTCATGGCTGCAGTCACCATCTGCAGTGATTTTGGAGCCTAAGAGAAGAAAATCTATCACTGCTTCCACTTTTTCCCCTTCTGTTTGCCATGAAGTGATGGGACCAGATGCCATAATCTTAGTTTTTTGAATGCTGAGTTTTAAGCCAGCTTTCATTCTCCTCTTTCACCCCTCATCAAGAGGCTCTTTAGATTCTCTTCACTCTTCTGCCGTTAGTGTGTATCATCTCCATATTTGAGGTTGTTGATATTTCTCCCAGCAGTCTTGATTCCAGCTTGTGATTCATCCAGCCTGGCATTTCACATGATGTACTCTGTATATAGGACTTCCCTGGTGGCCACCTATTTCCCCCATAATTTAGTTTCAACAGCACTCTGAATAATCTTTAAACATAAGTTTCATTCTGTCTTGCCTCTGCTCAACAGTCCACTTGCCTTTTTCATGACAATGCTGTGAGCACTATTTACCAAGGGCTCAGAGAAGTTTAGAATGTGTTCAAGGTCATACAGACTTTAAATAACAAAGAAGGGATTTTCAGCCATTAAAAGTGAAGTTTATGCTGGAAATAGAACTGCCATACGACCCAGCAATCCCACTGCTGGACATACACACCGAGGAAACCAGAACTGAAAGAGACGTGTACCCCAATGTTCACTGCAGCACTGTTTACAATAGCTAGGACATGGAAGCAACTTAGATGCCCATCAGCAGATGAATGGATAAGAAAGCTGTGGTACATATACATAATGAAATATTACTCAGCTATTAAAAAGAATGCATTTGAATCAGTTCTAATGAGGTGGATGAAACTGGAGCCTATTATACAGAGCGAAGTAAGTCAGAAAGAAAAACACCAATACACTATATATTAACACATATATATGGAATTTAGAAAGATGGTTACGATGATCCTATATGTGAGACAGCAAAAAGACACAGATGTAAAGAACAGACTTTTGGACTGTGGGAGAAGGCAAGGGTGGGATGATTTGAGAGACTAGCATTGAAACATGTATATTATCATATGTCAAACAGATGACCAGTCCAGGTTCGATGCATGAGACAGGGTGCTCAGGGCTGGTGCACTGGGATGACCCTGAGGGATGGGATGGGGAGGGAGGTGGGAGGGGGGTTCAGGATGGGGAACACATGTACACCCGTGGCGGATTCATGTCAATGGCAAAAACCAGCACAATACTGTAAAGTAATTAGCCTCCAATTACAATAATAAAAAAGTGAAGTTTATGGAAACACCACAAATAATTAGAAACAGATAATATTATATGAACATATGTTGACAAGCCTAGGGTTATGTTAAAACAAAGATAAACCTATGATCACAAGAAAAGCAAACAAATACCAATTTTTTTCAAAATACCCAACCAAAACTGTCAAGATTATCAAAAACAAAGTCTGAGAAACTGGCACAACCAAGAGGAGCCTAAGGAGACACATGACCTCTTGGATAAAATCCTGGAATAGAAAAAAAGGACATTGGGTAAAAACCAAGGAAATATGAATAAAGTATGGAGTTAATAATCCTGAATCAATATCGGCTTATTTGGGTAACAAATGTACCATACTAATGTAAGAGTTATCAATAGGGGAACAGGGTATGGTGAATATGAAAACTCTGTATTACCTTCTCAGTTTTTCTGTAACTCTAAAGCTGTTCCGAAAAAATAAAGCTTATTTAAAAAAATAAAAACTATGACTTGCTTCAAAACTGTGGAGAGGCCATAAATATAAAAAAAAAACAAGGGGAGGCTTGTCGTAAGCATTACGATGTTTACTTGCAATATTTTGAGTGGATGTGCTGTAATATGTTGTATTGGAGGGATCACTAACAGGAAATTCAGAAAATCTACATGATAATCTTGGCTCTTCTAACTCTGAACTCTTAAGAGTTTATTTATTTAATTTTCTCAGTAAGTTGAATGAATGATTCTCTTGAGTAATTTCCAACCCTATAATTCCACGATTCTATGATAAAATATTAAAGTCCCAGTTTTAAAGATTACTTCACCAAATGCAGTATATAACTAGTATGGCATTGCCATGATTAGTGATTCCATACTCATGGAGATGCAGTATACAAATAAATAAACTTCTTATAAACTTGGAAACAGAAATCTATGAATAGAATGGCTCATGGGAGGGAAACCGTGTGGCTGAAGACAGGGGTAAAACGATAGAAAAGGACTGATTTTTTTTAACCTCTTGAATTTTGAATTTTTTGCATATTTTGTATATTAAAATTACATGTTTACTTATTAATTTAAAATGTCTACGCCTAGTGAAAAAAAAGACTGGATGGAAGTATTCCAAAATAATAATTAGTGATTCTGTTTGGTGATGGGACCTCAAAAGCAGTCTTCTTTTTCTTCCTACTTTTCTGTGTTTTCCAAGTTTTCTTTAAGTCTTATGAATTCCTTACAGGATCTAGGAAAAATATGTAAATGAATATGCTATCACCAGAAAAAATTCTTAGAAAAAAAACCCCACAGGTCACTTATAGCACCCTCCTTTGGCACTAAGGGACATGATTTGTAGCATATTTTGTGCTTATTGATACAGTGTTTGCTGAAGTTGTTTCATTTGTGACCATCATATTCTCACCTAGTCTGTAATGGGAAGCATGGAGAGCATGGAGGAGCACAGTTTATATTCTTTCTGGTTTTATTATAGCACCCAGTTTAGGACTCTGGAGTCCTGAGTTCCTAACCTGGATCTGCCACTAACTTGGGTGGAATCTGCAATATGCCATTTCTCCTTTTTTTTCCCACTTATCCCTTGTTAGCATGCAGGGTCTTAGTTCCCTCACCAGGGATTGAACCCATGCCCCTGCTCTGGAAACGCAGTTTTCACTAGACCAACAGGGAAGTCCCCTGCCCCCACCCACCTTTTTTCCTTTTGTCCTGTGCCAGTTTAATGCCTTCACATACTGCCATAGGCCTGCCTACCTATAGTTCTTAGAGAGCAAGCAACAGATGTCTCATGCTGCTTTATATGTCTATAGTGCCTTCCTCCGGAGAAGGCGTTGGCACCCCACTCCAGTACTCTTGCCTGGAAAATCCCATGGATAGAGGAGCCTGGTGGGCTGCAGTCCATGGGGTCGCTAAGAGTCGGACACGACTGAGCGACTTCACTTTCACTTTTCACTTTCATGCATTGGAGAAGGAAATGGCAACCCACTCCAGTGTTCTTGCCTGGAGAATCCCAGGGATGGGGGAGCCTGGTGGGCTGTCTATGGGGTCACACAGAGTCGGACATGACTGAAGTGACTTAGCAGTAGCAGCAGCAACAGCAATGCCTTCCTCAGGTGTAGGAAAACAACTACAAATATTCTATATCTTCAACCTCTTCTCTGAATGTCCTCTTTTCTTTCTCCCACCCGTTAAAATGAACCTTGCTTTTCCTGGAGTGTTAACTGTTTTTTCTTTCACAGACACTGGAGGAAGGTGGATATTTTCCTTGCTCTCTGTTGCTGCCTCTAGACCATTGCTCTTTCTCCTTAAAAATCCAAACTTCTCTGAAATGCATGCCATCAGACCACATGATCTGCGTTGTGGTTACCTGCAGACCTCCTGGTCACTTGTGTATTTGTTGAATATTTTAGTATCTGGTCAAAGTCTTTTTCATCATTACTTTTATCATCATTCTTAGTGACTTAAGTCACTATTTTAATCCTTTCATCTTGACCTTTTTCCTTCCAACAAGATTTTCCTTTACCACCCTTAGCTACCAAATCTGCTTCAAGCATTCCATTCTTTGGGTACCAACTCCTGCCTTTTCAGCTCAGTTACTCTAGAAAGCCTCTATTGGCACATCCAATCCATTCACCCTGTCACTTTTTCACTATTCATCTCACCCCTTAAGTTTTCTCTTCTTTGTTCAGTTTATCTTCCATGGTCTTTCGTTATAATCGCTACACTCTCAACAGCCTTGCCCCTCTTTCCATTTCTCTTATATTTTTGCAGGCAAACCTCATCCCAAGTTAAATCCAGTTCTCTTCCTTTTTCACAGCTGTACCCAAGCATTGGCGTTTAACTGGAAGCAGCTACCACCTGTGCTGACGGGTCTCACTTTACATGTGGCCCATAGACTTCAAGTCAGCCCTCCATACTGACCGACAATCCTAATACAACCCCCTAGTTAATTTATTTGCACACTTTATGAGATGACTATTCCTGACCTTATTCCTCCACCTCACTCTCAACTGATAATCTTGCTTATTTCCCTGAAGAAAAAAAAGATCAGGAGCAAGCAGTAGAGTCACATTTTCCCCCTCACTAAATCTACCAATGCATTTACATCTAGATCTGTGGACTCTGATTTCCCTCCTGTAACAATAGTAACAGCTAACACATGTAGTCTAGGGGTTACTATATGTTCAGCAGTGTTCGGAGTCCTGCATATATTAAGTCATTTAATCCTCACTATGAATTAAGTATTATTATCCCTCACTTTAGAGATGGGAACTGAAACAGGGAAATTTCTTTTGAATTACCTTGTCCAAGGTTACAAAGAAAGTATTCTGGATTCAGAGTATAAGCAGATAGGGTAGGGGTATCCGTGGAGAAAGAGAACCAAGCGTGACTTTTCTGACACAAGAGAAGTCCTTTTGGCCTAAGCCATTTTGTGATCTAACCTTGGCCACAGTGCTTGTCCTTGAACAGGTCTCAGTATTCAATTATCTTAAGGGAAATGAGGGAATGTAGGAATGAAAGAAAAGCAGTCAAGAAACAATAGTTCAGGGTAAGTACCCTGGTAGTCCAATGGCTAAGACTCTGCATTCCTCATGCAGGGGGCCTGGATTCAATCCCTGGTTGGGAACTAGATCCCACATGCCACAATTAAGAACTGGTGCAGCCAAATAAATAAATTTTTTTTTTAAAAAAAGAAACAATAATCCAGGGATAAAACAGAGTCCCAGTTCCTCGTCAAGGGGTATACATAACAATCTGATACACAGCCTTGAGTTCTGCCGGCTCCCACCAAGGTGGAGAATGGACTAATGACGTTGACCTTTTCTGACCCTTATGACTTCAACCAACTAAAGCTTGGACTCTGTCAACCTCTGCCCCACTTCTATGCTGAATTCAACTCTGTTCACACCCCTTCATGAATATGCATGTACTATTAGCTTAAAACTTCCCCAGTCTTGCTGTTCAGGGAAACTCTACTTTGGGACAGATTCCCAGTGTTCTTACTTGCTGCAGGCAATAAATCCTTCCTTCTTCTATGGCTTGGTTGTGTCTTTTGGCTTGACACCTACCAAGAGGTGAACCCAGTTTTCAGGTAACAAGAGCTCATGCTTGGTATTTCTCTGGTGGTCCAGTGGTTAAGCGTCCGCCTGCCGACGCAGGGAACACGGTTTCGATCCCTGATCTGGGAAGATCCCACATGTTGCAGAGCACCTAGGCCTGTGTGCCACAACTACTGGAGACCATGCAGCCTACATCCTGTGCTCCCCAACAAGAGAAGCCACCGCAATGAGAAGCCTGAGAACCCCAAGCAGAGAATAGCTGCTGCTTGCCACAACTTGAGAAAGCCCACGCGCAGCAACGAGGACCCAGCACACCCCATAATAAATAAATTTAATCAGAGTAAAAAAAGGAAATACACTACAATGGGAAAAAGTCTCTTCAGCAAGTGGTGTTGGAAAAGTTGGACATCTGCATGTAAATCAATAAAATCAGAACACATCCTTACGCCACACACACACACACACACAAGGGTCATTCTTTCAACCACTACATTGTATTAAGTGAACTGTCCTATCTAGGGTCAATGTTTTCTCCTGTAAACTTGAACCCCTTTTTTCCTGGTCACTTAGGAACTTTGCTCCTTTGGTTATCCCTTCCATTTTTCTCTCTACTGGATGATTCCCATCAGTTTAAAAACATGCTTTAAATTCTCCCATCTTAAAAAGTCCTTCCCAGACTTCCCGTCCTCTTCTCCCCCGCCCCCCACCCCCACCCTCTTATGATTACTGCTCCATTTCTCTGCTTCCTTGCTTACTAACAATGCTTGGAAGAATCACTTTTATTTGCTGCCTCCACCTTCTCACATATCATTCTCTCCTCAAATTGTGGCAAGCAAAATTTCATCCCTAGAATGTAATTAAAACCACTCCTAAAAAAATTCACTGTTCTTCAAAATCCAATGGCCAGTTCTCAGTCTGCCTCCTACACAATTTATCAACAGCATTTAAACATTTGATAGCTTCTTCCTTGAATCCTTTCTTCACACTTTTCCTCAGATTTCCCACTTACTCACTGGGAAAGGGGAGAATCTATCCTTTCTGTATCCAATTTCTAAATACTGGCAGGCGGGAGTTCAAGTTCTGGGCCTTTTTTCCTACTCTGGCTACCCGTGCCCCCTCACCGATCTTACTAGCTCCTTTAGATACCCCAATAACTCTGGATTGTTTTCTCTTCAGACAAGACCTCTTCCTGAGCACCGAATTGCCTTCTCAACATTTCCACTTGGATATCTGATAGGTTTCCTAAACTTAACCTTGTCCAAAAATACTTACATCTGCTCCTCCCCCATCTTCATCTCAGAAAATGACACCATTATTTCCCACTCAATATTCTTGGGTTTATTCTTGATTTCTCTATTCCTTTCACCTCTACATCCAGTCCAAGCCTGCTAAGTTCTACCTTAAAAAAAAAAAAGAACCCATAAATCAACTATACTTCAATTAAAAAAAAAATACCCAGAATCTGGGGGCTTCCCTTGTAGCTCAATTAGTAAAGAATCTGCCTGCAATGCAGGAGATCCAGGTTTGATTCCTGTGTCAGGAAGATCCCCTGGAGAAGGAAATGGCAACCCACTCCAGTATTCTTGCCTAGAGAATCCCATGGACAGAGAAACCTGGCGGGCTACAGTCCATGGGGTCGCAAGAGTTGGGCACGACTTAGCAACTACACCACCACCACCACCACCCAGAGTCTGACCCTGCTGATCATCTCTACCACTTCCATCCAGGCCACCACCATTCTCCCTTGGACCACAGCAGCAACCTCCTAACTGGGTTCCCTGCTTCACTTTAACCAGCTCTCTCTATTTTGTTTTTTTATTATACAGTAGCCATAATAATAATAATAGCAATTTCATAATTTATATAATAATGTTATTACATATTTATTTATATTCTGCCTCTACCACCAAGATATTACCTCTATGAAGGCAAGGATTTTTTCTTCTGTGTTTTCACTATGTCCCCAGTACCTGGCTAGCTTGAGAAGTATTTGTTGAATGAATGAATGACAGAAGCATGGTAAATCATTTAAGACTTAATGAATGAGCAATATGAGCTTTAAAAGCATTATTTACATGCTTTTTAAATAATCTGAGTTTAGGGAATTTCCTGGTGGTCCTGTAGTTAGGACTCTGTACTTCTACTGCAGGGGGCATGGGTTTGATCCCTGATCAGAGAACTAAAATCCTGCAAGCTAGGCTTCCCTGGTGGCTCAGTGGTAAAGAATCTGCCTGCTAATGCAGGAGACACGAGTTCGATCTCTGGTCCAGGAAGAACCCATGCAACTAAGCCCAGGAACCACAACTACTGAGCCTGTGCTCTAGAGCCTGGGAACCTCAACTACTGAGCCCACGTGCTGCAGTTACTGAAGCCTGGGACCCCTAGAGCCTGTGCTCTGCAATAAGAGACGCCTCTGAAATGAGAAGCCTGCACACTGCAACGAGACAGTAGCCCCCATGCAAGCCCCACAATTAAAGAAAAGCCCACGCAGTAAGAAAGACCCGCCACAACCAAAAACAAATAAAATAATTAAAATCCTGCAAGCTGCACAGTGCAGTCAAAAAAAAAAGAAGAAATCTGAGTTTCAATCTGAGGAAGAATTTCCCAACTAGCAGGTAAGTGAAGAGAGGTATGGAGGATACTGGCAATCTATAAAGGTCCTGCAGGGAGATTAAAAATCATCCTGTGTGAAAGTCGTTTAGTTGCATCCAACTCTTTGCGACCCCACAGACTAGATACAGTTCATGGCATTCTCCAGGCCAGAATACAGGAGTGGGTAGCCTTTCCCTTCTCCAGGGGATCTTCCCAAGCCAGGGATCGAACCCAGGTCTCCTGCATTGGAGGTGGATTCTTTACCAGCTGAGCCACAAGGGAAGCCGAAGAATCCTGGGAATCACCTGAATCTAACAGTAATAGTTCTTAATATAAATGAGAATCATGATACTACTACATGGTAGCATATAAGTGCTTATTATGTGACAGATACACAATTATCTAATCACAACCCTATGAGGTAGGTACCATTGCCACTGTTTTACAAATGAGGAAATTGATGATCCAAGGGGTTAACTTATTCAAGGTCACACCTAAGTGTCAAAGTCACGATTTGAATCCAGGTCTGTCTGACTAACTCCAGAACCATCATGCTCTATTCCTCCATTTGTTCATTCATTCATTCATATAGTTATTTAACAGTTTATTCATTGATACCCTCCTATGTACCAGGCACTGTGTGAACTGTTACCTGTGAAGTGTCCTTCCTTTCAAGAAGCTTACAGTCGAATGCAGGAAGCTAACATAAAGTAATTACTCATTCACGCATGATTATAAGCTGAGATAGATATGCTAAAGGGAAGGCAAGGATCTACTAGCGGCTACAACAAAGGAGTTTACCTGACTAGAGTATCAAGGAGGCTTCCCTGAAGAAGTGATCCTGGAGCTGAGGGCTGATGAATGAGCAGGAGTTAAGTAGGCAAAGTGGAGAGAAATGGGGAGAGCATTCCAGGCTGCAGGGGCAGCAAGTGCAAAAGCCCTCCTGCAAAAGGAATCAAGATTTTCTGCAGGGAAGAAAGAGGCCTGGGGGCTGAAGAGCAGAGAACGAGGGGTGAGAAGTATGAGAGGAGA
Organism: Bos mutus; assembly: GCF_027580195.1. Classification (NCBI taxonomy): domain Eukaryota; kingdom Metazoa; phylum Chordata; class Mammalia; order Artiodactyla; family Bovidae; genus Bos; species Bos mutus. Next base: position 45,835,868 of record NC_091621.1, read on the forward strand.
GCAGAGAGGCAGTACGGTCAGACCACTGCAGACACTGCAGTAATACGATGTTGAGTTTTTTTGGTTTGACAAGTTGGAAGAAACAGACACTTATACAGCTGGTGAGGTGAAAGTGAAAAATGAAAGTGTTAGTTGCTCAGCCACGTCCAACTCTTTGTGACCCCATGGACTGTAGCCCGCCATGCTCCTCTGTCCATGGAATTCTCCAGGCAAGAATACTGGAGTGAGTAGCCATTCCCTTCTCCAGGGGATCTTCCCAATCTAGGGCTGGAACCCAGGTTTCCTGCATCACAGGCGGATTCTTCACCATCTAGGCCTCCAGGGAAGCCTGGTGAGAAGTAAATAAATATAACCTCTATGGAGGATAATTCATCAATATCTATAAAAAGCCAAAATATGTAAAATGACATATCAGGGTTATTTATTCCAGCATTGTTTTTAGTAGTAGAAGATTGAAAATAACACAAATCTCTTTTGATTGGTTAAACTGATTATGGTACATCATATAAAAGAATAAAATGTAGTTGTGAAAAAGAGTGAGGACATACTCTCTACTGATATAGAAACATCTCCAAGATATATTTAGTGGGGGAGAAAAGTTGCAAACTAAACTCTGCATAGTTTGCTGTTTGTATATATTTAAAAGAGGGGATATAAATTTATGTCGGCATTTGCTTGATTATAATGAAGAGAATGTGGAAATGTATACAAGAAACCAATTATGTGGTTATGTGTGTTATGTGAGTTGGGAAGGTTGGGTAAATGGAGAACCGGAGTGAAAGGGAGACTCTTCCCTTTATACCACTTGGTCCTTTTTGGTTTTCTAACATATTACCTATTCAACAAAAATGAATACATTCATGTAAAAATAGTTTCAACCTTTGTCTAAAGGATAATGCAATGCCGCTGAAGAATTTTAAGCAGCAGGGTGATGTCAGAGTTGGCTTTAGAAGACAATTTCCAAGGTTGAAATGTGGAGAATGAATTGAAAGAGGGCCAGAGTGGATGCTGACAGGACAGTCAATGAGACACCACTTCATTCGCACTAGAATGTCTATACCAATAAAGACAGACAGTAACAAGTGTTGGCGCAGATGGGGGGAAATTGGAACCCTTATACATGGTTGGTGGGGATATAAAATGGTGTGGCTATTTTGGTAAATAATTTGGCAGTTCCTCAAAAATGTTAAACAAAGAGTTACCATCAGTTCAGTTCAGTTCAGTCGCTCAGTCGTGTCCGACTCTTTACGACCCCATGAATCGCAGCACGCCAGGCCTCCCTGTCCATCACCAACTCCCAGAGTTCACTCAGACTCAAGTCCATCGAGTTGGTGATGCCATCCAGCCATCTCATCCTCTGTCGTCCCCTTCTCCTCCTGCCCCCAATCCCTCCCAGCATCAGAGTCTTTTCCAATGAATCAACTCTTTGCATGAGGGGGCCAAGGTACTGGAGTTTCAGCTTTAGCATCATTCTTTCCAAAGAACACCCAGGACTGATCTCCTTTAGGATGGACTGGTTGGATCTCCTTACAGTCCAAGGGACTCTCAAGAGTCTTCTCCAACACCACAGTTCAAAAGCATCAATTCTTCGGCGCTCAGCTTTCTTCACAGTCCAACTCTCACATCCATATATGATTACTGGAAAAACCATAGCCTTGACTAGAGGGACCTTTATTGGCAAAGTAATGTCTCTGCTTTTCAATATGCTATCTAGGTTGGTCATAACTTTCCTTCCAAGGAGTAAGCGTCTTTTAATTTCATGGCTGCAGTCACCATCTACAGTGATTTTGGAGCCCCCAAAAATGAAGTCTGACACTGTTTCCACTGTTTCCCCATGTATTTCCCATGAAATGATGGGATCAGATGCCATGATCTTCGTTTTCTGAATGTTGAGCTTTAAGCCAACTTTTTCACTCTCTTCTTTCACTTTCATCAAGAGGCTTTTGAGCTCCTCTTCATTTTCTGCCATAAGGGTGGTGTCATCTGCATATCTGAGGTTATTGATATTTCTCCTGGCAATCTTGATTCCAGCTTGTGCTTCTTCCAGCCCAGCATTTCTCATGATGTACTCTGCATATAAGTTAAATAAACAGGGTGACAATATACAGCCTTGACGTACTCCTCATGACCCAGCAATTCCTCTCATAAGTAAATACCTAATAGAATTGAAAACATATGTCAGTGCTCATGTCCCATGCACCCTTGCAGTCAGTGGGTGAGCTAGGGCAGCAAGGCAGCCTCCTTATAGCCCTGTGGAGTGCCTCTAGCCTCCTTACTGGAGTCGCTGGCAGGGGCCAGCCTTGCAGTGGTGTGTTCTACATCAATGGCTCCAGCTGGATTCATTGGACTAGGCAAATGGGGCATCCCATGGCAAAAAAAAATATAAATATATATATATATCCCATGGACATGGCTATCCGCTTGTTATTTATGATGTGTTTCCTGACGCATACAGAGAATTTCTAGATGCAAGTGAACAGGTAGTGTCTTCTCCAGCAGATATAGCCGGCAAGGATAGAATTATTACAATGTTGCCCACCAGTATCAATGGAATAGAAGCTTATTCTGGAGCAAATGGGATTCCAAAAAAAGCAAAGTAAGGCTCACTATTAATAGACTCTAGTACTGCTGCTGCTGCTGCTAAGTCGCTTCAGTCGTGTCCGACTCTGTGTGACCCCATAGACGGCAGCCCACCAGGCTTCCCCGTCCCTGGGATTCTCCAGGCAAGAGTACTGGAGTGGGTTGCCATTTCCTTTTCCAATGCATGAAAGTGAAAAGTGAAAGTGAAGTCACTCAGTCATGTCCGATTCTTAGTGACCCCATGGACCGCAGCCTACCAGGCTCCTCTGCCCATGGGATTTTCCAGGCAAGAGTACTGGAGTGGGGTGCCACTGCCTTCTCCGATAGTTTGGCAAGATTGGCCAAAGAAGTTGAGAAAATGGGAGCAATTTTCAGGGTTGCCCGTTTCTGGTGGTGTGGAGGCTGCTCAGTCTGGGGACCTCACGTTTATGGTGGGAGGTGTGCTGTGCCAAGTTGCTTCAGTTGTGTCCTATTCTTTGTGACCCTATGGACTGTAGTCCACCAGATTCCTCTGTCCATGGGGATTCTCTAGGCAAGAATACTGGAGCGGGGTGCCATCTTACTCCAGGGAATCTTCCTGACCCAGGGATCAATCCTGTGTCTCTTATGTCTCCAGTGTTGGTAGGTGGGTTCTCTATCAATAGTGCCACCGGAGGAGTCACAGACCAATTTGCTGCTGCCCAAGAGTTGCTGGGGAGCAAGAACTCCAATGCGCTGTATTGTGAAGCCTGTGGGCCCGGGCAGGCTCTGAGGATCTGCTACAACATACTGTTAGCTATTGGTATGATTGAAACTGCTGATGCTATGAATCTGGGAATCAGGTTAGGACCTGACCCAAAACTCTTGGCCAAAATCCTAAATGTGAGCTCAGGACAGCATTGGTAAAGTGCTGCTTATAATCCCATATCTGGGGTGATTGATGGAGTTCCCTTCCCTAATAACTATCAGGGTGGATTCAGAACAACACTCATGGTTAACGATCTAGGATTAGCACAAGACTCTAATGTTAGCACAAACACACCAATCTTTCTGGGCAGTCAAATCCATCAGATCTGTGTGGATGATGTGTGCAAAGGGCTGTTCAAAGAAAGGCTGCTTGTCCGTGTTCCAGTTTCTATGAGAAGAGGAGACATTCTGAGTCTGTCCACCTTTGGCAGTGGACACTGTTGGAAACCAAACTCTATTTCGGAACCTGTTTATCTTGCTCACTCTGCAAGTAAATAGGTCTGTTTGTTTTCAATTGTTTAGGTCAAAGTAAACCCTGGGATTTTTTTCACCCATTTTTAGCTGCTTATTCTTTTTAAATCTATTTAGCAAATATGTAATACCTGAAATTGTTTTCCCTGTAAGCCACTAATGATCCCTTGCTAACTAGCTGACTGGCTTTTTCAAAAATTTGAGAACTTCTCTGGTGGTATAAGGATCCCCCTGCCAATGCAGGGGACACGGGTTTGATCTCTGGTCGGGGAAGATCCCACATGCTGCGGAGCCACCAAGCCCATGGCCACAACTACCAAGCCTATGTGCTGCAGCTGCTGAAGCCGGTGCACCCAGAGCCTGTGCTCCACAAGAAGAGAAGCCACCACAATGAGAAGCCCGGGCACCACAACAAAGAGTAGCCCCGGCTCACCGCAACTAGAGGAGCCCGAGCGCAGGAATGAAGACCCAGGACGACCAAAAAGATAAAAGATCCCTGAGCATCTTTAAGTAAATTGTTGCATATTTCAATTACTACAATTGACAAATAAAACCTATTTTTTTCAATACAATAAAACCCATTTTAGAGGGAAGAAAAGAAACTGCTCTGAGGGAAGGAGATAGAAAAAAGGAAAGAATAGTGAATTACCACCGATGTCCCTCAGAAAGTTTGTCCCTTTTGTAGTATTCTTGCATTACTGTTGTTGTTCCATCGCTCAGTTGTGTTTGACTCTTTGTGACCCCATGGACTGCAGCACGCTGGGCTTCCCTGTCCTTCACCATCTCCCAGAGTTTGCTCAAATTCATATCCATTGAGTCAACGATGATGCATTACTGAGGTTACTGATTTATTTTCTAGGAGTTGATAAAGCAAGAGAATGCCTTGCCGTATGTTGTATAATTTGGACTCTGTTACATTTATCTTGGTGTGTCCCTCTTTACAACTCCCAATACTTAGTAAGCTTGTTTTTTATATATTTGCTTCCTTGTACATTCTTACTACATATTTTTGACTTCAAAAGTATACCTTTATAACTGTTTCAAAGCCAAGAATGATACGTGCTTTCAATAATTATTACATTATTCTAAATATAACCATATAATCTTGAATTCAAATAAATTTCTGTGCTGATAATAAAAAGAAAACATATGGTCACACAAACTTGTCCATGAATGTCCACAGCACCAAAGTACATAATAGGCAAAAATGTAAAAACAATTCAAATGTTCTTCAACTAATGAATGGATAACTAAATGTGGTATAGCCAAAGAGTGGCATACTAGTCAGTACTTCCTTCGTAAAAAGGAATGAAGATTCATACTACATCATGGGTGAACCTTGAAAATATGCTAACTGAAGCCAATCACGATAGGTCACATATACAATTTTCCATTTGTATGAAATGTTTCAGTTCAGTTCAGTTCGGTTCAGTTGCTCAGTCGTGTCCGAAATGTTTAGAATAAAACAATTTATAGCAAACATTAATTAGTGGTTGCTTAGGGCTTGAGTAAAATGAGGGAGAGGTAAGGAGACAAATGAGGATTCACTATTAATGGGTATGAAATTATTTTAAGGGGGACAAAAAAATCTTCTAAAATTAGATAATGGCGATGGTTACACAAGCTCATGAAACGCTAAAAACTATTGAACTGTACACTGTACATGGGTGAATTGTATGGTATATGAACTATATTTCAATAAAGCTACTTTAAATAAGAGATAGTTTTCAAATTTCCCCAGTGGTCCAGTGGTTAAGAATCCATCTTGCAATGAAAAGGAACCAAGTTCAACTGCTGGTGGGTGAACTAAGACCCCACATGCTGCAAGGCAACTAGGCCCACACACCGCAGCTACTGAGCCCGCAGGTTGCAACCACTGAAGCCTGTGTGTCCATAGCCTGTGCTCCACTACAGGAGCCGCTGCAATAAGAAGCCTGCGCACCAGTGAAGACGAGCCCCCGCCTGCCACACTAGAGAAAACCTGTGTGCAGCAACAAAGACCCAGTGCAACCAAAAGACAATAAATAAATGATAAATTCTAAGAGGAATCATGCCCATACAGACATACTCATAATTTCTTTCAAACTCAATGATCTTTCAAGAAAGAAAAAAATCAGATATCAGTTCAGTTCAGTCGCTCAATCGTGTCCAACTCTTTGCGACCCCATGAAGCGCAGCACGCCAGGCCTCCCTGTCCATCACCAACTCCCGGAGTTCACTCAGACTCACGTCCATCGAGTCAGTGATGCCATCCAGCCATCTCATCCTCTGCCGTCCCCTTCTCCTCCTGCCCCCAATCCCTCCCAGCATCAGAGTCTTTTCCAATGAGTCAACTCTTCGCATGAGGTGGCCAAAATACTGGAGTTTCAGCTTTAGCATCATTCCTTCCAAAGAAATCCCAGGGCTGATCTCCTTCAGAATGGACTGGTTGGATCTCCTTGCAGTCCAAGGGACTCTCAAGAGTCTTCTCCAACACCGCAGTTCAGAAGCATCAATTCTTCGGTGCTCAGCCTTCTTCACAGTCCAACTCTCACGTCCATACATGACCACAGGAAAAACCATAGCCTTGACTAGATGGACCTTTGTTGGCAAAGTAAAGTCTCTGCTTTTCAATGTGCTATCGAGGTTGGTCATAACTTTCCTTCCAAGGAGTAAGCGTCTTTTAATTTCATGGCTGCAGTCACCATCTGCAGTGATTTTGGAGCCCCCAAAAATAAAGTCTGACACTGTTTCTTCTGTTTCCCCATCTATTTCCCATGAAGTGATGGGACCAGATGCCATGATCTTCGTTTTCTGAATGTTGAGCTTTTTTTTTTTTTTTTTTAAAGTGAATGTTGAGCTTTAAGCCAACTTTTTCACTCTCCTCTTTCACTTTCATCAAGAGGCTTTTGAGTTCCTCTTCACTTTCTGCTTTAAGAGTGGTGTCATCTGTATATCTGAGGTTATTGATATTTCTCCCAGCAATCTTGATTCCAGCTTGTGTTTCTTTCAGTCCACTGTTTCTCATGATGTACTCTGCATATAAGTTAAATAAACAGGGTGACAATATACAGCCTTGACGTACTCCTTTTCCTGTTTGGAACCAGTCTGTTGTTCCATGTCCAGTTCTAACTGTTGCTTCCTGACCTGCATACAAATTTCTCAAGAGGCAGGTCAGGTGGTCTGGTATTCCCATCTCTTTCAGAATTTTCCACAGTTTATTGTGATCCACACAGTCAAAGGCTTTGGCATAGTCAATAAAGCAGAAATAGACGTTTTTCTGGAACTCTCTTGCTTCTTCCATGATCCAGCGGATGTTGGCAATTTGATCTCTGGTTCCTCTGCCTTTTCTAAAACCAGCTTGAACATCAGCAAGTTCATGGTTCACATATTGCTGAAGCCCGGCTTGGAGAATTTTGAGCATTATTTTACTAGCATGTGAGATGAGTGCAATTGTGCGGTAGTTTGAGCATTCTTTGGCTTTAAAATAAAGTTCCAATTCATCTTAAATACTTAGTACAAGCCTGATATAAAAATATATCAAAATGTACTATGGTTATGCAAAACATAGTATTGTATGTAAAGTGTATTTCAATAAAATATATAGCAAAAACTTTTAATTAAAAAATTAAAATCTATCAATTTTTGTTCAAGATGATAAACTCAGCATAAGATATATCTTCATATTTTTGTACCTTGCAAATTGGGGGTGTAATATTTTCATTATGGTTTGGTTTAAAGTATTTCATTTCCATACTATTTTATTCTTTGACTCAGAGTTATTTGGAAGACTTTTGCCTTTTTAACTTCCAAATATATGTTTGTTTTGTTGAATGCACACAAGCTCATGTGTCCAACACACAGTGAAGGCCAAACAAACCAGAACATTGGAGTTTGGAACAGAGAAAGGTATGTTGCTGAACTGAGCAAGGAGAATTGGTGGTTAGTGTTCAAAAAACCCAAACTTTTGTGATAGTTTTTGGAGAGGAGTTTTTATAAGCAAAATTGGGGGCTAGGCCTCCAGGGCACATGACTTTCTTCTGATTGGTTGGTGGTGAGGTAAAAGGATGGTATTACATGAATGTTGTGCTCAGAAGGAAGTTACCATTCTTTACCTGGTTGCGGGGCTTTTTCCCACAGAAAAACTAAAAAATAAATTGTTATGTATTTCCCTTGAGGAGAAAGCAGGGCTCTGCTCTATGACTGCACTATTGTTTTTTAACAGTTCCTCCTTTGCTTCTGCATTCTCTCTCTTCCCTGACTAGTAACTATTTGAATCTGCCCTTTGGAATTCAGGGACAGTCTAGGAAGCTGAGGGCTTCCCAGGTGGCACTAGTGGTAAAGAACCCACCTGCCAGTGCAGGAGGCATAAGAGATGCAGGTTCGATCCCTGGATTGGGAAGATTCCCTGGAGGAGGGCACAGCAACCCACTCCAATATTCTTGCCTGGAGAACCCATGAACAGAGGAGCCTGGAGGGCTACAGTCCATACGATCTTGACAGAAGTGATTTAGCACGCATGCTAAGAAGATGAATCCGTTTTCCTACAAACAAGAAAAGGGGACCAGGAAAAGGCTTGTGGGGCCTTCACGGGTACACGTGAAGGCCCCACAGGGCCCTGCTCAGTTTCATTTGTATTTATATTTTACACTGTGGTCAAAGAATACAGTATGTATTACACAATTCTCAAGTTTCAATTACATTCCTTGAGACCGATTTTTATAAATGTTTTATGTACACTTAAAAGGGATAAGTAGTTTTTACTTTGGGTGAATGGTTCTACATGTTTATTAAATCAAGCTTGTTAAGTGGGTTACTAAAAAAAAAAAAAAAAATTGAGGCCATTGCAGCAGTCCAGTTAAGAGATGATGGTAGGCTAGGAGCAGAGAAGATGGAGAGAAGTATAGAGATTCCAGATTTATTTGGGAAACAAAACAGATCCTTCCTGATGTTGGAGGGGGATGGGAGGAATGTGGAGAGAGCCATTAAGGATGACTTTCTTGGTTTCTGGTTTATGCAATTTGCCAGATGGCAGATATATGAAATTAAAAAAAATTTTTTTTTTAAGTTCTACCAGTTTATTGCCAGCAACCCATCTCCCTCCACCCTCATGCATGCATGCTCAGTCATGTAACCCCATGGACTGCAGCCCGCCAGGTTCCTCAGTCCATGGACTTTTCCAGGCAAGAATACTGGAGTGGGTTGCCAAGGTATATGAAATTGAGATAGGGAATTCTAGGAGAGATTAGACATTTATATTTCCCCCAAGAATGTTTCTTTGCTTTCTATGGGGGCTAAGAGGGCAGTGGCAAATATTGAGGCTATGGGTGAGAGCATCTCCCTGCCATTCCTTAAGCCCTCTGTGTATGTATGTGTATCTGTACAACACATCACAGTACAGTAAGTCCCCTATGGAAGAATGAGTTCCATTCCAAGAGTGTGTTCTTAAGTCCAATTAGTTTGTAAGTTCAACGAAGTTAGCCTGGTTACCTAACTAATTTTGGCTATTTAGGCTAACACAATAGGCTATATAGTTGTTCTTCGGTTGCTAAGTCACGTCCACTCTTTGTGACCCCACAGACTGCAGCACACCAGGCTTCCCTGTCCTTTACTATCTCCTGGAGTTTGCTCAAACTCATGTCCATTGAGTCGGTGATGTCATCCAACATCTTGTCCTCTGTCGTCCCCTTCTCCTCCTGCCTTCCATCCTTCCCAGCATCAGGGTGTCTTCCAATGAGTCGGCTCTTCACATCAGGTGGCCACAGTATTTCAGCTTCAGCATCAGTCCTTTCAATGAATATTCAAGGTTGATTTCCTGTAGGATTGACTGGTTTGATCTCTTTGCAGTCCAAGGGACTCTCAAGAGTCTTCTGTAGGACCACAACTGGAAAACATCAATTCTTCAGCCTTCTTTATGGTCCAACTCTCACATCCATACATGACTATTGGAAAAACCATAGCTTTGACCATATGGGACCTGAGTTAGCAGAGTGATGTCTCTGTACTGTAATAGGTTTATAATACTTTTCACACAAATAATACATACAAAAAATAAGGAAAATAAATTTAATCTTAAAGTACGTTGAAAATTATAGTAGTACAGTACAGCTGGCATACAGTAGTGGTAGTAGCTGGCATACAATAGTACAGCAGCTGACATACAGGAGCTGGCATCAACAGAACAGGGAAGAAAAATTACTGACTGGAGGAGGGAGAAGAGGTGGCCGAGGGTAGAGCGGAGGGATTCGTCAGCAATAGGAGACAGAGGGCAAGCTGCATGTGACAATGTACGCCAGACGCGTGAACCAACTTACCTAATTGGACACGTGAACACACGCACATTCTCATCTTCGAAAGTTCATAACTTGAACGTAAATTCATATTGGAAGGGTGTGGCATCCCCTAGACGAACAGCTCAGAAGTCAAGGGTCGAATTTCCTCTAGGCACTTGGGGACCTCGCCCTGAAACTGCCCAGCCCTCTCCTAGCTCGTTTCTCTGAGCCCCGCCCACGGGGATTTCCGGCTGCCCTTTTGCACCCGCCTCTCCCTGAAGCCCTTGGCTCCGCCCCTACTGCCGCCGTTGCCTTCTAGCCTAGAGAGGGAATGGAGTGATTGACGAGTACGTTCTCCAATCCTAACGCAGAATGAACACATATTACCAATTAGACGGTAGCAGGGGCGGATGCTGAAGCCTACGGTGGGAGGGTTACCAGGAAGTGAGTAGAGGCTAAGAAGGACAAGTCCGCCCAGGCAGTGGTCTAAGGGTGACCGGACATCTAGAAACCCCAGTCTCCTTCTTTCTCCATTCCTGGGTGAGGAGTCCCTTCGCAGCTGGGAGTCAGGATCTTTATTTGCCCTTTTGAATGGCGTGGGGGAGGGGGTGTGTCTACTATGTAAGCAACTCCTTTCGCCTCAAGTCAGGTCCTTCTCTTAGCCTGAGGTGGGGGTCTTGTCCCCCGTCTCTCTCCGCCGGGAGCGGTAAAGTGTTTAAGGTCTTTGCGCAGCCTCTGGGTGGTTAAAGTCTTCCGGACTCGGTCATGGAAAGGCAGATGAGTTTATAGGGAGTTTAGGTTTAGGGAGATTGGCGAACTCAGCCTCTCTCCCGACAGGAGAGAGGAGTTAGAAGCCTCCTGCCGCGGCCAGAACTAGTGGAAGGTGGAGGGGCTCTGGGAGCTAGGTTCCTGTGGCTAGGGAACTAGGGATAGAATTAGGTATTGGAGGCGAAAGAATGTGTGGAAAGAAACATTTCTTCCGTGGAGGTCGTGGAAGTTCTCTAAGGGACTGCATAGAGTGGAGCCGAAGTCGTTGGAGTTGGGCCTGGGGCTTGGTCTCTAAAACCCCCACCCACTTGTGGGCCATCAGCTGTTTGCCTTCATTTCTTTCTCCTCAGGCTGAAGGAAACATCTGAACATGTGGAATCCCAATGCCGGTAGGTGTTTGGGGGATCGCTTCTCTCGCCCCAACCCCTTTTCAGATGGGCCACACCAGGGGGTTTCTGCGTCAGTTTCTCCTCCTCCTCTCCATTAACCCGCAAAAGCAAAGTCCTTAGTCGCTGACCCATCTTCTCGTCTTTCCCTAGAGTTCACTGTCTCCATTTCTCCCCTGCCCTGCCAGGGCCCTTCCCTTTTCTCTCTCTTCTGTTAAGTTTGCCTCCCCTTCCCTTCATTCTCTTTCCTCACCTTCCCATTTGCCTTTAACTACTGAGTGATTCTTTTTGTTGTTGTTTGTTGTCAGAGGCTCTGGGCAGTTGTAATCGTAATTTATTCTTTGTTTCTTCCACCAGGGCAGCCAGGACCATATCCACACCCCCCTAACGCTGGGTATCCTGGAGGTTGCAATCCTGCCCATCCACCACCTGCCAACCCTCCCTTTCCTCCAGGCCCCTTTCCCACTCCCCCAGGAGCACCCCAGGGGAATCCAGCCTTTCCCCCTGGTGGGCCCTGTCATCCTGTGCCACAGCCAGGATATCCAGGATGCCAGCCCTCAGGTCCCTACCCACCTCCATACCCACCACCTGGCCCTGGCATGTGTCCTGTGAATCCATTGGTTCCTGGTATAGTGGGACCAGGAATAGTGATTGACAAGAAGGTGCACAAGAAAATGAAGAAAGCTCATAAAAAGAAGCAGAAACACCATAAGCATGGCAAGGTAAGTGCCCCTGGAGCCTGGCTGGGAAGGGGTGCCCCTTCAAAGGGACTAAGGAGGCAGGGGAGGGCAAGGAATGGAGGTTTGAAGTCTGAGGATGTGGGACAGTAACTGTGTAAAGGATTCCCACTGGGAAGAATCTGATAAACCTAAAAATTTTTATTAGGCTTATTAGGCCTTCTATCTGGGAGGTGCTAGGCTGAGCCACAGAATGGATGTCAGCATCAAAAGTCTTTCTAGTTTGCCTTTCTCTTCCTAGAACTCCCCACCCCACCCGCACCCCATGCTTGTTTTAGCAAGTTGGAGACACCCACTGAGGTGGTCAAACATCAAGTAATAGAGTCAGTCCTTTGACAAAGCAATGTCTTATATAATGATTAATTTGTAATAATTTGGCCCTAGGTCCTGGAGTTTCTTTTTCTCCTTCAGTGTTCTCAGGGTGTTGTGTTAGTTACATGGGCCCCATTGTCCTACTGTTCAGTAGGGAAACTGAGTTCGAGAGCAGTCAGTGACTCTCAGCCTCTAATAAAACCTGAGTTTCATGCTCAGCCGCAAGGCTAAATATCTTCACTCCAGAGGACTGTTCATTAGCAAGAGTAAAAGTAGCTCTCAGGAAAACTCTGGAAGGAGTGAACCAACCCTGATCTTGAGGAGGCCTTAATTTACATTTTTCTGCCCAATATTTATTTGCCTTATGGCTTTGGATGCTAATTCTAGTTCTTCATCTTTGGTAGAAGACTGAGGAGGAGGAAAAGTGAGCTTGAATGGAGACACTCAAAAATGTTTTTGATGACAGTTTTGATGGGAGTATACATGTAAAGAACCTTGACTAGGACTCTCCCAGCCTCCTCTCCCACCTTCCTCACTTTCTCCCAGTTGGGACTTAGGAAAAAGTAGAAATAGATGCACACATAGCTACTGGTTCTACTCACTTTTCTTAGTCTCATAGCCACTAGGAATGTCCATGCAGCTAATAAATACTATAAGGGACCAGCTGTTTCCTTGTATAATTCTACTCTAGTGCCTATAATTTATTCCTTGCCTAGGCCTTGGCTCAGGTAAAGAAAATTGGGAACTTTCTCCAAATGCAGTATGTTAAATTCTGTGCAATGATTTAGGATGGTTTCATCCATTCCTGTATGCTCACTGCTGAAGGAAATCCTTGCTTTTGCTGTTTAAGGGACAGTCGAGTTGAAGACTCCTGACCTTAGAAAGCAGAGGGCACTGGGGTGGAGGTATAGGGCACCAAAGAATGTCCCACGAAGTAACAAAAGTCATTTGGATCTGATGTATCCTTTCCCCTTTCCCCTTGCAGCATTCCTCCTCCTCCTCCTCTTCCAGCAGTGACTCTGACTGAATACAGGGCCTGGACCCTTCCCTCAAGTCTCTCCAGTTCAGCTCTCCCATCAAGCTTCAGATGCCATCTTGTACTGGGGGAAATTAACTCTTGCTACCCCTTCCCCCCACCCCTGCAATCTAAGCCTTATTCTGCTGTTCAGCATTAACTAGCTAGGACAAATCGGAAAAGAATTGCCATGGGCTAACAAAAGCCATCTTCTCACTGCTTGGATAGAACTTTTAGCTGATGGGTTTGATAGAACTGTTTTTTGAAGATGGTAAGATTTGAGCTAAAATACTAAAGACAAGTCTAAGATCTGTAAAATGTGATTTTTGTTTTTTTTACTTTCTTTTGTAATACTTATGATTGAGGAGATGCTGTGGACATTGAGTTATGGAAAGGAAAAACGACCTGTACCTTTCTTATAATTGTAGCATGCTTGGGTGATTCAGTGGCAAATAAACATTTCCCAGCAGGCCTCTTATTGGTGGTGCTCACTGCAAGGCTGATGGCAGGTCGAGTCTATTTGGTGGATGAGCCCTGACTGCCATTTTGAAAACTAATCTCTCTTCTCTCACTCAGTATGCTGTCTCAGGCCCTCCTCCCACTCTCCAACTCTCAGTCCAAATAAAGCTGTTTCTCCTGGTTTCTGTTCACCTGTATCATTACCTTGGTTAGCACCTTCTGCTAGTTCTGCCCTAAAAAAAAGGATAGATTTATCAAGTGGATGGTGGAGAGGAGCTGGGAAAGGCATGTGCTTAGGAACAGGGTCTAAAGCTCCACAGCATGTTTGGGAATCACAGGTATCCATCCCAGTGGGGCTAGATTAGTTCCCTGCTGCCAAGTCGCTTCAGTCGTGTCCGACTCTGTGTGACCCCATGGACTGCAGCCTACCAGGCTTCTCTGTCCATGGGATTCTCCAGGCAAGAACACTGGAGTAGGTTGCCATTTCCTTCTCCAGATTAGTTCCCTAGAAAGTGTTTATTGAGGAAATACTGTGTTCTGGTGCTGAAGGTACAAAGATTTAGAATAACACAGTCTCTGCCCTTCATGGCCTTTGAGAGCTAATGAAGCAGATAGTCATGTGAATATATGAATGGGTTATTATAATATTGTAGAAGTGAATAAGACAGGGATCAAGCAGTTGGGGAGCAAAGAAGGAGTGACAATGCCACTGGGAAATAAGTGAGGTCCTGGCTGGGCCTCAGGATGCATAGGGGTTTCCCTGTTATAAATTACAAAAGCTAACACCCAGCATTCATTATGCCCCAGGACTAAGAGCTTTGCATTTATAACTTGTGTTCATCTTCATGGCAGCTCTATGAGGTAGGTACTACTGTTCCCATTTTGAGGAAGAAGAAAACTTCAGTCAGGATTTGAACTTGGGCAGTGTGGGTCCTGTGTCTGTGCTTGTAACCCAGTGGGTTTCCAGCAGAAGAAGCAGTTTTGTAGAGGCAAAGATTTGTAAAAAGGTGAAGGATGGACGTTCAGGAATTCCTGAGCCGGAGATACCATACCAGAGCCTGATAGCAGGAAGGAGTGGACCTGAGCGATGTTTCTTAGGTGGAACCCACAGGGTTTAGGGATTTAAGTGTGGGACTTGAACAGGAAAGTTGTGTTTTCAGTTGACTGGGTTTCATCTATGACTTGTCCTGGGGGTGAGATATATGAAGTCCATGCTTAAATATATTAGATCTAGCTTCTAATTTTATTAGGAAATCCAAGACCAAGCTGGAGAAGGAAATGGCAACCCACTCCAGTATTCTTGCCTGGAAAATTCCATGGACAGAGGAGCCTGGCGGGCTACAGTCCATGGGGTCACAAAGAGTCAGACAGGACTGAGCGATTGAGCACCAAGACCTGTTTTCCAATGTCCTAATTTTGGGGCCATTTTAGAATCTTAGGATTTTCTTCCTCTGTAACACTGTTTTCATTTATTTATTAGCTTTTCCTTTTCCAGGAGGAGAAGGGAAAGGTGGGCATAAGGGGGTTGTGAGGTGAAAGAAAAACTGTTGAAAAATAACCACAAATTAAGGAGAGACAATGTGAGATGGCTCAAGGGAGAGAACACAAAGAGAAACAAGTTAGGGAGAAAATTCACCCACCTCCTTGCCCAGTTTTAATCATAAACAGCCCATTTCCCCTTCCTGCCTTTTCTTTTTCTAACAGCACCTTGCTATTTTGCTATCCTTGTTTCTTCAAAAGTCCATTAACTTTTTGAAAGCTACAAGTAATACATGTACCTGGGGTGGGGGAGGGGGTGCGGAATGTAACATTTCTAATAGGATGTTCAGCAGAAAAGTAAGGTTCTCCTCATAGCAGATTTCTAGTTTACTCCCCAAAGGCAACTATGACTACTAAATTATTTTGTGAACTTTCAGAGCTGTTCTGCACATAAGTAAACATCCTGTTTCTACCTTACATGGTTCCTATTGCGTCTAGCCCACTTTATATCAAATGAGAGCCCTGTTTTGGATCTATTTTCCCATTTAATTATCTATTGGAGTTGATTCCATATCAGTGTGTGTGTGTAACATTGTTTTTAATAGCATTTTATTCAACCTTTTTTTTTTGCTGGAATTTAAAAATGTTTCCATCTTTGCTATACACTTAACTGCTGTGGGAAATTTCGGTATGTATATCTTTGCCAGAGGTTGGAACATTGGTTGTACATGGCTATTTCTGGCTATGGACTTTTTTTTTTTTTTTTTTTAGGGACTACTTTGTTAATTATCAGACCTTTTCAATAAAGGTTTAGATTTCACGTTTCTGAAGACAGAAATTTCTGAACCACTACTGATCCTTCCTTATAGATGGATTCTATACTCTCCAGGGGCTTCCCAGGTGGCACAAGTGGTAAAGAACCCGCCTGCCAATGCAGGAGATGTAAGAGGCTTGGGTTCAATCCCCTGGAGGAGGTTAGGGCAACCCACTCCAGTATTCTTGCCTGGAGAATCCCATGGACGGAGGAGCCTGGTGGGCTACAGTCCATAGGGTCGCAAAGAATCGGACACGACTGAAGCGACTCAGCAGGCAGGCATGCGTGCTCTCCAGTCTTAATCCTCCTTTCAGCCTCCTGTTGCCTTTCTTCAGGCAAGTTACGTTAGTTGTCTGGCTCTCTGGAGCATTGGGTTGGCGCGCCCTATTTTGTGCATCAGTGTAAGACTCCAAAGATAGTGGTTCTCAAATGTTTTTATTTTATGCCCCATGTCCATGAGAGGATCTGGAGTTCTACCATTCTGTCCTTACTAGAAACTGAGTATAGTAAGAGTTCCACACAATTAATTGAAAATGGGAAAGGATAGGAAACCCATTAAATCTGAAATGCAAATTGACACTTCAACTTTGAGGACTGTAAGTCATGGGACGAATCATCAATTTGCTGTCTTTCTGGAATCATTTCCCTGTATCAGGGTGTTTTGTAGTCATAGACAAGTTCATTCTCTTGACTAGTTTGGTTCTCCTTCTGAGAAGAATTTATTAATTCATAAAACCATTGAATATTGTTATTGGCTGCATCTTTTTCAAAGCTGGCTGCAACTGTTGGCTGGCCCCTGCCCAGAAGCAGTATTTGCTCTGCTCTTTACTTGTGTTAAACTACAGACTCCTTTTTATTTCTCACACTGTTCCTAATGCCTACCTATCATTTGGAGGGTGGCAGCAAAGATGTTGGAGTCCCCAAGCTTTATTTTCCACTTCAGAAAGCTATCTCTCTTCAGATAACTCCACTGAATTGAAGTTGCCCAATAAAACCTGATGAATATAAAGGCCAGAACTGACACCCAAAGAACTTGAACGTGGGTAAACAATAACCCAATAGTAGCTGTCTCTTTCAATAGCCTTTTTAAAAATTTCGTTTTGTTCTCTTTCAGAGTTCTTCTCTATTTTTTGAACAAAAGTTTTAATGTGGAAACTTACAGATATGTATGTAGGGAAAGCAGATTTCCCATAACCTAGCTCCAGTAATTATTAACAGTTTGTTCATCTTTTTTTGTTTGGTTTTGGTGTGTGTGTGTGTGTGTGTGTGTATTTCACACACCCCAACGAGGGATAAATCCTGAAACCCCTGCAGTGGAAGCACAGAGACTTTTTTTTAAGCATTTAAAGAATATGACCCAGCAGTACCTCGCTTTATTTATTCGTTTATTTGGCTGTGCTGGGTTGTAGTTGGTGGCCCATGGGTTCTTTGTTGCCACACACAGGATCTTCCTTGTGGCATGTGGGATCTAGTTCCCTGACTAGGGATGAAACCTGGGCCCCCTGGGAGCGTGGAGTCTTAGCCACTGGACTGGACCACCAGGGAAGTCCCACACTTTGCCAATCTTGTTCCATTCCACATCATATTTTTCCCAATTTTTATTATGAAAATTATTATTATTATTGTTATTTTTGGGCATGCCACACAACTTGTAGGATTTTAGTTCCTCAACCAGGGATTGAACCTGGGCCACAGCAGTGAAGGTGCAGTCCTAGTCACTGGAGTGAAAGGGGATTCCCTGAAAATTATTTTTTAAAAGTCTGAAGAACAGTACAATCATCACCTATAAACCTACCATCTATACTCAACAACTGTCAACATTTTTACCAAATTTGCTTTATTGATTTAATCATGTGAAATATTTGAATCTGTTCCCATGCATCACGACACTTCACTTTAAATAGTTCATTATGTACCTCTTAGAACAGCATTTCTCTTGGATAGCCATAATTC
This sequence comes from Bos mutus, assembly GCF_027580195.1. Taxonomy (NCBI): domain Eukaryota; kingdom Metazoa; phylum Chordata; class Mammalia; order Artiodactyla; family Bovidae; genus Bos; species Bos mutus. The sequence goes on from NC_091621.1 coordinate 45,853,819, forward strand.
CATTACCACACTTAAGAAAATTAACAATACCTCCTAATATTAGCTAATATTCATGTCTGAATTTCCTCCGCTGTCTCCAAAATGTCTTACATAGCTATAAAAAAACAAACCAGAATCCAAACAAGATCCACACGTTATATTTGATTATTATTGTCTTTTGAATTTATCCTCTCTTTCATCCCGCTCTGTTCTATTAAATTTTCATTTTGATGAGAACAGGCTAGTTGTCTTGTTGAATGTGTTGGATTCTGGATTTGCTGATTATCTCCATGATGTGTTTAACTTTTTCCTTGGTCCCTTGTAAATTTCCTGTAAATTGCAAGTTGGGTCTGAAGGTTTAATTCGATTAAGATTAAACACTTGAGAAGAATACTTAATAGATGATGCTATGTACTTACTGCATCTCATCAAGGACTATGTCAGAGTTGTACTATTAGTGATACAAGGTTTGATCACTTGGATAAAGTGGTGACCTATCTGATCTTTCCATTTAAAACTTTTGGGTTCCTTTCTTTTCTTTTCTTTTTTTGGCAAATAATCATGTGGTGATATTTGTCACCAGGTTTGTTCCCTTTTCCCTAACACATTTTCCCTTAAAGCTTTGATGATTGATGACACTTGCTTAAGTCAATTATTTCATTTTGGGTTGGAGAATGAATGATTTTCTAATTTTTAAATGTCTCTACATTCATTATATGGAATTCTAGAAAAAAAGTTTTCCCTTGTGGACTAAAGATGAACTACAGTTCTTCCTAAAAGAAAAAGTTCTTCTTTCATTTTAATTACCAATTTTCAGAGTAAAGAGGTGGTGTAAAAGTGACCTCCAAGGTGGCAAGTTAGCTTTTTTTCCTATTTGTATTACTATAGACTAGGGGTTTGTCCCAGTAGTCTCTTCTCACACATCCCATTTTCCTGTCTGGTTTATCCATGACGATTGCCAAGTCTCTCCACACTTAAACGTCTGGGCTTTCGAACCAGCCCGCTAGGGGTCACTAGTTTCCTCCCTGCCCCCACGCTGCCGCTCTATCATGCTCTTCGCCATTTGCTACCGGTTGTTCTCTCGCTGGTGCCAACGCTGTCCACGGAGCCGCTCTAGGCTGTTGGGAGGCCGTCCGCATTGCGTGGGGAAGATTTGGACGACACAGTCGCCTCGCCGGTCCCCGGGGCAGCTAGCGCTTCCAGGGTCGGAGGGTGCGCGGGGTTGAAAGCGGGCCGCTCCGCCCCGTCCCCCTCCCAGACCAGCAGAGGCAGCAGCCAGAGCAGCCGCAGCCTGCGCCCTCTCCCGCCTGCCCTTCACTCGCCCCGGGGTCTCTTTCCCCCTTCCTCCTCCTTCTCCTCCTCCTCCACCCCCTCCCCTTCCTCCTCCGCCCACCCCTATTGTTCCGCCCCGGCCTCCCGCACTTCCCCTTCCCGCCCGCTCCCCTTTGTCCCTCAGTCGCCTTGCGCCTGCAGGTAAGCTTCAAATTTTTCCCTCCGCCCGCGGCTATGGCTCTGTTTCTACGGATTTTTTTTTCAGCAATTATATTCTGAAAATGGGGGAATGAGGTTCTTTGGGGATGCAAAGCCCTTCTTTTAAGTAATCACATACTTGAGGTAGCCATGGGGCAGCTTGCTATATACAGGATGGTCTGGCAGCCACTTAACACTTTTAGGATGTTTAGGATACAGCTTTGTGTTACAGCAAAGTTGAAAAGGTGGCTGGTTTTGTGAAGGAGGAAGACTGGCTGTAGGAGAGATCATTGATGTTGTTTTGAAGAGGTGGCTACTAAAAATGTCACTGGAGAAATTTCACCACTTTGGGGAGGTCCTTTTCAAAACTAACACTGTTAGGTCCTAAGGAAGCATTGTAGGCTGATGTATATTCAAAAGCATTCTTTATCAGTTAAAGCAGAAATGTTAGTAACATTGCTTTAGTGCTTACGTGGGGAAAGGGCCTCAGTAGGAAAGTCTCATTACTGCTCTTGCTTAAAACAACCACACAATAAATTTTTAGAGATACCAGCTATCATTTTGATTGTTTCCTTTGGAAGAAAATTTAAGATTAAATAATTTGAATAAAGACTTGAGTAGTAACAGGTTAATGCGGAAACAGGTAAATTCAGATCTTGAGTGACTATCAAGTTTGGTTGGGAAAAGACGACTCAGGCTGCACTTAATGTATTGAGTCATTTCCCAAAGGGGAATGTGGAACCCAGCTTGCATAGAAGGCATTTCAGATAATGCCTTTTTCAGTGAGGTTGTTGATTTAAATCTTTTAAAAAGTATTTGGTGATGTGTATTCACATTCAGAATTTTAAGGTGAAGATACATCTTAATTTTTTTAACCTAAAAATTGCTGCCAATAAAAACATTTACATGTGTCCTTTGTAGCTTTCAACCTGAATGGCTTCATAATAGGGAAGCCAAAGTCATAGCCCTCAGTGTATAGTTAGCTTGAGGTTTGCCCTCATGATTTCCAGGTGTTTCTGTATTCTTTGGAAGCTTATTCTGCTAAAGGACAACTGGTGCAGGTTCAGCAGTTCCCCTTAGAACCATTGCCAATTGAAGGAATCTTTCACATCCTGAGAGTCAGCGGAAACCCTATCATTAATGAGAGTAGACTGGAAAGTTGCTTTATATACTTTGTAACAGAATCTGAGCTGTTAATGCAGTGTGCTGGATGTATACAAGCCTGCCGACTGATACACTGTCATTTAAGGAAAAGAGTCAGCTAGAAAACATTGATAATGACTAAAGTAACATTGGGAAATATTTCTATTGTTTCCTACTCTTGAGTTTGGTCATGTTTGCATTTCAGTTTTTGGCTTTCACCCCCACCAGTGACCAAAGACTTGACCACTCAAAGTCCAGCTCCTCAGAACACTGCTCGACATGGACACCGGAGTGATTGAAGGTGGATTAAATGTCACTCTCACCATCCGGCTACTTATGCATGGAAAGGTATGCAACAGCTTGGGAAATTGGGTCATAGTAACTGCTAGAGGAGGGGCCAGGAAGAGAGGGCATGGATCTTGGAGCTCATCAGATTAGCTCTGTGGGAAGTCTGGCTTTAGCACTCCTTCTCTGGTGGACTAGATGAGACTGTAGTGGGAAAATGGACAGACTTTACTAGGAAGCTCCACTGAGCACGAAAGGCTTAACCAGAGGCTAGAGCCAAAACTATCTGGATGATAAGATTTTTCTCATGGATGTTGTTATAGCTTGTGATAGGTAGATTTCCACTGCCCAAACAATTTTGGGTAACTTTAAGGTGAACTGGTATTTGATATTTTTAAAAATGATTTATATTAAAGACAGCACTTCATTACTCCACTATTTCTTGACAATTCTTTGATAGCTTCCCTTATGTTTTGAGCAAAGAAAATAATAAGCCTTTCCATTCCCCTTCCCAGTGAATCCTAGTTTTTCCATTGCTTTGGATTGTTTTAAAAATTACTTTTTGTGATAACCAATGCTTCAAGTTTCCTTGTATTTGACACTAGTATTCTCCATTGTAGGAAGTTGGCAGTATCATCGGAAAGGTAAGGCATTAGTTGAACTCTTAATCACTATTTAGTCAGCCTGGGTTTAAATAATAATTGGAACTCATTTTTGACTTTCCCTCTTTCAGAAAGGAGAATCAGTTAAGAAGATGCGCGAGGAGGTGAGTTATTGGGGATGGAGGGATAGGGACTGTTAACTTGGAAAGTTAGACACTTCTAAAACAAAAGCAAAGTTTCTGTTTAATGAGAGATTGGTAGGGAGAAGTTTTTTTTTTTTTTTTTAATATTTGGCTGCACTGTGGGAACGTGGGATCTTAGTTCCCCAACCTGGGCAGTGGAAGCATGGAGTCTTAACCACTGAACCACCAGGGAAGTGTCCCAGAAAAGGGAAGATCTTAATAGGAGAAGCTGGTATTTTTCTGGCTTGGGTTATTTGTATGACAAATAGTATGCTGGGAAATGTAGTTTTAGGAAGTCTGCATTCAAGACTTAAAGCAGCTTCTGTAGTTTGTTGGAGGATAAATATGGAGCTGTATTTTAAATGATGTTGATGATGCCTTTTATCAGGATCATGTACATAGGCAGCTTCTTGCCCGTCTTGTTTAAGAGGGATTATTTATATATTTGTATGTGTGTCTGTGCTTAGATTTTTTTTGTCTATTAACCTTTTGGCTCTGTTTCTATCCAGAGTGGTGCACGTATAAACATCTCAGAAGGGAATTGTCCTGAAAGGATTATCACTTTGGCTGGACCCACTAATGCCATCTTCAAAGCCTTTGCTATGATCATTGATAAACTGGAAGAGGTTTGTTGTTCCCTGCCCCTCATTCTTTATTTTTTATTGTTTCTTGATAGCTTAGTGATTTCCAAGAGCTTTTAAAATTGAAGAACAGACTAGGTCATAAAGCTCTGTAAATGGGTTCTTTACTCCCATTCAGCATCCCCAAAATTGGACCATTTATAGTTAAAAAGTCACTTCAGTTGGTTAGAAAAATACCATTGGCCATAGAAGAACATGAGTTTGAACTATGCTGGTCTGCTTGTACTTTGATTGTTTCAATAAATAATGTATTACAGTAGTATAAAATATGTACTGTGGAATTACACAGTCAGCGATTGGTTGACTCTGTGAATGTGGAACTATGGATAGGTTATACTTGGACTTTTGACTGGGGTGAGGGGTCAGCACCCCTAACTTCCAGCTATAGTTAGAGTGCTCACTTTGGCAGCACATATGCTACAATTGGAATGATACAGAAGAGATTGATGTGGCCCCTGTGCAAGGATAATACACAAATTTGTGAAGCATTCCATATTTTCCCAATTATGAGTCATTGGGGGTTTATATATACAGTGTAAGGAATATAGTCAGTAATACTGTAATAACTTTGTTTGGTAACAAATGGTTACTAGACTTACTTTGATCATTTTTTTAATGAATTTAAATGTCAAACAATACTTGTACACCTGAAACCATAGTGTACATTGACTGTGCTTGAATTTAAAAACAAGAACAAAAAAACCCCAAATAGTTTGTTATTAGGGACTCTAAAAAATGTGAAAAAACAGCATCTTTTACTTCTTTACCAACAATTTGAAGGTATGCCACCATTGTGTTCATAATTATGTCCCCTGACTCTTAGTTGAGTGAACTAAATTAATATGGATTTGTTAGGAGCCCTGCTAAATACTAATATACTCTATAAATACAGGTAGGCAGTTACACATTAAAAAAAAAGCCTGGTAACTGTCAGAGCTATACTTGGAGGGGAGGGAATAGTTATCAGAAGCAAAATGTCAATAGTGGGGATTTTTTTTCTGTTTATTAAACTTTCTCAACCTTACAGTGCTGAACCATCATTGCCCTCGGTTCATCCAGTTTTCAGCCTCCCAGCTTCTGTAGTAATGCTGCTAATAATGCAATTGATACTGCAGGCAGAGGAGGGCTTCTGGGCTGTTGCTAATGCCTTAATGGTGCCTGAAATCTTACTCTTGCCAAGATCAGAAATGTTATCTTTCTGACCTGTAAGACCTTGCTAATCCAGAGCTTGTAGCTTTAAAAAAATTCAGAAAATCTATTCATACTTTAACAAATAAGAAACATGGTCTTGACTTAAGGGGCTTATGTCGGAGAAATTCCCAGGTCTATCTAAATACATGCTATATACATAGAGATTAAGCTAAATCCTCAGAAGGATAAATTTAATTAGTTTATAGACAAGATGCAGCATATTGTTATGGGAGAGATTATGGGCTTTGAAGCCAATACAGTCTTTTAGTTTAAAATCTACAACTTTTCAGTTGTGATTGGGGTAAGTACTCAGCTTCAATTTCATACCAAGAAAAAAGGATAAATAAAAGTACACTATTTTTAATCTCTACGTAGTTTAAGAGGACAAAATTGGTCACTTGAATTTGGGTTGCATTGTCTCATCTTTTCTCTTCATGTTTAATGTTGACTTCACCAGTATTGTTTTATTTTGCTGAGAAAACTTATTTTACTTAACAAAATAAGTTTTCTCTCTACTAAGAACACTGCTTCTGGCATGAAGGAACATATATTAAGGCTAAATCTGAGGATATTTGTAGGCCATTTTATTTTTTTAGTAATAAGTTGTTATTGTTTGGGGCAGGGGCAATGTTTAAATGTTGTTGGAGATCATGACATAATATGTCCCTTATAAGGTTGTTTTATGCCAGTTAGGGGATCCCAGGGATCTGTTTAAACTTGTATATTCTTGTGGTGTTTTGACTAATTTCTTTTTGTAGGACATCAGCAGCTCTATGACCAATAGCACAGCTGCCAGTAGACCCCAGTCACCCTGAGGCTGGTGGTCCCTGCTAGTCAGTGTGGCTCTCTCATTGGGAAAGGTGGTTGCAAGATCAAGGAAATACGAGAGGTTGGTTAATTTGTGCTCTTTCTCTTTTTAAAGTGTAAATTCTAAATGAGCTTCCTCTACTAGCTTTTATTATCTAGGAAAAGTTAGCATTTATTGAGATGAAGATTTTTATTAAAGTAATAGTCCTAGAAGACTATAATTTGGTTGATATGCATATTTTTCTTAGATTTCATATATTTCAACAACAGTAAATCAGAAAAGTTAACCAGAATTTCCAGCTATTGCGTGGGACCTGTTGGTGACTTTTCCATGAGGCTACATGATCCTTTTTTATGTCTAAAGAACTTACAATTTGATATGTAATAATATCAAGTGTTTTTCTTGGCCAAATTCTTAAATAGCTTGGAAGAAATGAAGGTATATTGGGATATAGTTGTAATTCTCTCTTCAAAATTATGAAAGTTAATGGTGAATTATGGGAGCTTTTATTTATATCTGGGAGTTACCGAATTGGATGTTGGGATGAAATTTGAACAGCTCCTATTCGAATTGGACTTATCTGGGAGCCTATTGTACGTACTATGTGAGCAGGGATTTTTATTTTGCTCATTGATATATTCCAAGTACCTGGGATGGTGCTTGGCACATTGAATGGGCTTAATATAAACATTTGCTGAATAAAAGGTGGGTGATATTTATGAATATTTTGTTTGATGACCCACAGAGCTATCATTAAATGAGAGGAAACTGTGTAGAAGGACCTTTCTCTTAAGAGCAGGTTAAATTTAGGCTGTTATTCAGGCTTATTCTCAGCTTTCAGAGGCTAATTTATTTATAACTGTGATTAAACAATCTTATCTGGAATAAGGAAAGAGAGGGGAGGGAGGATTAAAAGGGTTAGATAGGAGATGGGATAAATGTTTACTGAGTTTTAGACTCTAAAATTTCTGCAGGAGATGTAAATGGTATGAATGATCTGTTTCTCTGATTTTTAAAATTTCTTTTTACCCCAAAGAGTACAGGGGCTCAGGTCCAAGTGGCAGGGGATATGCTCCCCAACTCAACTGAGCGGGCCATCACTATTGCTGGCATTCCGCAATCCATCATTGAGTGTGTGAAACAGATCTGCGTGGTTATGTTGGAGGTAAGCCCTCAGGCTCATGCTGAGAATGGGGGGGAGGGTGATTTAGGGAGACAGACTGATCTATATTTAGTAAGACTAGAATTAGGTGAGGCTGTTAGAAGCCTCACATGGGGGTGGGGAAGAGGTTCCCTGAGTTCATCTTTTCCTTCTCCCAGCTTTGACTTTTCTTACAGTCCAAGCAAAAATAGAAACTTAAGCAGCAGTAATCATTTGGTTTATAGCAATTTTAGCAGGGTTGGTAGGGGGAAGATTTGCTACTTGGAATTTGAGGACAAAAGATGTATCTGGGGTCTTGAGAAGCTAAGTTAAATTGCCTTTCAGGTTACAGTATTTTGGCTACATGCAACTTTGATATGTTTAAATTAATTTCTATGTTATAAGGCAGGATTATTCAAAATGATCTATAATAACAAAAAATATCCATAGTAGTGTTTCTGAATGACTTACGAGGTCCTGGTGGATGCTATTCAGTTAACAAAAAGAATAATAAAATTAAGGAGAATTAAACCTTTCTAGAATTGTCATAGGGAATTGGTCCCATATTGGTGAGAAAGGAAAGTAGAACTTTTAGGTAGAGTTTAGGAAACTATTGACTGAATCATTGAGCTATTAATGGAAAGTCCTGAATTACCCTAGATAAAAAGTTTGGGAGCTTTATTTCCTATTTGATTTTATTTCCTATTCAGGTCAAAATGTAGTTACAAAGGTACATGGGTACATCTAGAGGTTTTGGTTTTTTGTGTTAATTAGCACAATTTGAACACATGGAAATAATGCCTAAATTATTACAGGGGAATCTGCCTTGATGAGAATTAGTGTGAACTGTATAGTCCACGGACCATCTTACTGTTTTAGAGGCAAATAACTGCTGATGATTTGAGATTAGATCTAGCCAGAGACAAAGTTGATAGGTGAAGGGGTGGAAATAATAAAGTTTTTAATTTAACTGACCTGTGTGAGCTTAAGCCACACAGCTGAAGCAGCTTTGAAACCTTATCTCTTTTTGTTTTTTTCCCCTCTGACTCTCTCCCAGTCCCCCCCGAAGGGCGTGACCATCCCGTACCGGCCCAAGCCGTCCAGTTCTCCGGTCATCTTTGCAGGTGGTCAGGTAAGAAGTTTTTTATTGCTGGGCTAAGGTGAACAAGATTGTATTTGAAATGTCAACTTTGCCAGCAGCACACCAGGCCACTCTGCATGCTTGCTGAAATCTGTACTCTGGCCATAGTTTGACCTGCTTTCAGTTTTATTTTTTGTACTGAAGAAAGCTATGAATGCCACCTTATTTAATTATTAGCAGGCATTGGGAGTTTTGTAGGCACTCGGAAGAGGTAATCTACTTAGTAATTTAAGGTGGGTTGGGTTAGAAGAAAAGATAAAATTGCTTTGATGTCACTGCTCTCCCTACCCCCACCCCATCCATGTTTTTTCATGTGTGGGGTGTTCTTTAGAGGTCCAAATAAAACATAATAAGGAGTTGGACCTCTGAAATAGATTCTTGGATGGTGGTCTCAAATTGGGGGCTCCTGAAATTGAGTGTCCTACAAACTTCCCCTTTTCCCCACCTCACCTCCCCTATTCCTACCCCTTCACTCCCAAATTCCAGTGTGTTGTCCCTGGGCTCTTAACCTCAAACACTGGTTTGAACCCACATGGCATAACTGAAATCAGCTGGGGTAAGGGTTCAGTGTCTAGGAGCGGGAAGAGCATGTTGGGCTGTGACCTTTGGTGTTAGAGTAAGAACACCAAAGCACCCCTTGGCCTCTCCTCCTTCACCAACCTAAACTCTGGATCCTTGGTACATGGTTTATTCTGAAGTTAGAGTTTTATGACAAAAGGCACTGATTAGCACCATGTTAGTTTTATGCTTTTTGGTTAGCGTTTGAGGCATAGGTCAGTTTTAAAATAATTGGGATTCAGGCTGAAATAGTGACCTTCATTTTGGTAGCTGCCTAAACAAGTACAAGTGTCCCTTTTCCTAAGTGGGGCTGACCTGTTAACAAACGCAGATAACTCACCTATTTCCATCTTGTATTTAAACTGGGGGAGCTCTTAGAGTCCATCTCATTCCCATTCTATTGAATTGTCATAAAACTGAACAAGTTTTGGGGAACTTAGTTTGTCTTGTAATTCTGGAAGCTTTCATAGGAAGTTAATCATATCACAGTTTTGTACTTTTTAATACTAGCATTGTACAAACTGGTTTGGTCAAAGTGTGCTTCATGAGTCTGGGTAGTTAGGCGGATAAACAAAGGCCCAGAGTTAGAGTAGCAGGTTTAGCTTCAGGTGTTTTCCCTTCTCCCCTGGAACTACAAGTTCCTACTTTTCTGGATTCTTCCAGGTCACTTGGGATTATCTAGAGTCCATACCGCACAGCAGCAGTCCTCTCTGTTTACAGTTCTACCTTCATTTCCCTTTCCTTTCTTCCCCTTCCCACTTCCCCCTTCTTACCTCTTTGCTTTCCTTCCCTCCCTCCCCTTTATTCAGTTGACCACTCTAAAAGCTTGCAGCTTCTTCTTCCATGAGTGGCCCTGTCTTGGATTATTCCCATGGGCCTTTTTAAATGGACCAGTTTATGCATTGTCCACAGGTGAACCTGTGTCTTTTGTTCCTTTGTGACAAAGTGGGCTCTATAGGGGTGCAGTTTAATCCCACATTGACCAGGAGCTGGCATCAGCTCTGTTGCCCCACTCCTTCATTCTTACTGAAAATAGTCCAATTGTGCAGTGTGAAATCTGCCACTATAGGTAACTTTTTTTTTTAATTCACTGATTGCAGCTCGTTTCAAATTGTGTTGTGAGCTCCTTTTTAAAGGAAAAGAAAAAATTAAACAACTTTTTTTGTGTGAATTTCATGCTGGTGACAAGGTGCCGGATTGACAGCCCTGGAGACTGAAATCCTCTATTTATCCACAGGACAGGTACAGCACAGGCAGCGACAGTGCGAGCTTTCCCCACACCACCCCGTCCATGTGCCTCAACCCTGACCTGGAGGGACCACCTCTAGAGGTGAGAGGGGATGTTCAGTCTCCAAGGCTCACTCAATCCTTCCGCCTCAGCCGAGACTGCCAACACGCGGGGGGCCAGTGGCGCTGGTGATTTTTGTGCTGTGGACACCACCTGTCCACGGGGACCTGGACTGACCCCCCCACCTCATTTCACACAGGCTGCGTAGCCCACCAGATGGTAACACCAACTCTTTTTTTTTTTTTTCCCTTTTTTTTTTCCTTTTTTTGTTCAACCCCTTTTCCCTGTCTCCTATTCCTCCTACCCCATTTTCACCTTCCCACCCCCACCTGGGTACACTTCTGGGGGTACTGGCCACTGTGATGTGAGAAGCTTCACATCCTGTTAACCAGCTGCTCCTTTCTTCCCTTCCTGATTCTCCTTGCCCCCCACCCCATTGCCCTAAAGACCCAGCTCCCTTTTTGGGAGGTTATGGTGTGGGGGGAGGAGGGCGTAGTGGGAGCTGCAAGTGCCTTTTATGGAGGGGAGGTGGGAGAAAGCAGGATCTAGAACATAAGATTTTTTCTTTCTTTTTTTTTCTATATGTATTCCTATGGTCAGCTCCCTAGTGCTAGGGACCCAACTAGCTTCCAGTGCACTTAAGGTCATTAGGCAGATGTAGAGAAAAGTCAGATAGGAAAAGGGAAGTGTTTTGTTTTAACATGCCGTGTGGGTCTGTGCAGATATAAAACATGTCACCATGATTGGTAGAAGGGTTGGGGTGGTTGAGGAAAAAAAATCATTTTCCTCCTAGGCCATCTTGTACAAAGGGAGAAAGAAGGGGGCTCAAGCAATCAAGGCATTGTTTAATCCTATCTCCCACATTTTCGTTAAGAAACAAATGTGTTATTTTGTCTTTGATTGCAGGGAACATGGCTCCCTTTATAGGCATCCTGAAATAAGCCATCATATTTAGGGTATAAAGAAGGCCAACTCGGGTCTGACTGTATTTGTGAGATACCATCTACTGCTCAACCCCTGGCCTCCCCATTCTCTGGTTCAACTCTGGCTTCCTGGCTAGTTGAAATGTCTCCCCTACCCCCCCACCCCCCAACTGGGTGGCTGTCCGTGATTGGTTTTTAATAGGAACTGTTTTCCTCCTTTTGTAGGCCTATACCATTCAAGGACAGTATGCCATTCCACAGCCAGATGTAAGTTTTGTTTTCACTTGTTTTGAAAAGCTCCCTCTCCCTTCCAAAATTGTCTCAGTCCTTTCTCCATGTAGGCAGAAGTGAGCTGGGTCTCAAACATTTGCAGTATTGTTTCCCTCACAAGGTGAAGTCTGTATTTTGGCCCTTAAATAATCTTTAATCAGGAAAAAGTAGCACCTTGTTTTGAAATTTAATCCCTGGAAATTATAATAGATTATTATATTCTACTTTCTCCCGTGTTACAGATTACTCTGAAAGAGAAATGTTCCACTGTTTACCGTCATTGGTTATCCCAGGGCACAATGTAAATTCACAGTGGACTGTGCATCTTTGCATGAAGTCCTTTCTATGGAGGGAGGGTGAGGGAGTGGGAGGTTGGGTTCGCTTTTGTGTACTCAGTCTGAGGTGGTAATGTAAAAAGCTTCTGGAGGGGTGGGAAAGGGACTTATTTATACAGGGAGGGTTAGGAAGTGAAATATTTGGATTCAACTCAGTGAAATTCCTTGTCACTGAAAACTCCAATTTAAAAAGTGCTGGTATTTAGACTTTTAAGGGCATTTCCTTCTGCACTTACTCTCTGCCCTTACTAACCTTTTCAGGTGCTGAGCTTTAGATTTGAAAAGTTGGAGTTTGGCTTTTGGTTAGTGGTAGGCCCCCGGAGGAGAAGTAGACTTGAAGAGAGATGGTTTTACAACAGCCAGGACAGTTTATATAGATGAAGAAAAATAGCTATAGAAATCATAGGGTCAGGGTTGCTAAACCCAGTTTGGTTTCGCCTTAATCTCTCCTCCTTGCAGTCTCCCTATTCCCTCATTTCCTTCCCTCCTCCCAGTACTGACGGAACCCTGCATGGTGTGTTTTTCCCTAGCACCACTGCACAGTTTGTTTACCTAGCCTGTCTGTGCTTGTCCCTGGGGCAACTGTTGCAATGGCTGCAAACACCTTCATTAAATAGCCCACAAGGGGGTGGTTGTCAGGCGGTGCTGCTGCATTTCACACACCCCAAACGCATATATTCTCTTTGTACTGATACTCTGTTTCTAACCCTCACCTTCTTGTGCCCATCCCCAGGATTGTGATACCAGCCCCATTCCTTAGCCTCTGTCATAGTTTGAGTAGTAGCCAACTTTGAGGATCAGGAGCTCTACATTTTCCAGTTTGAATGTGCTTGAGCTTTGGCTGTGTTACTCTTTTAATGTCAACCTCTTCTGTTTCCTTCCTGCAGTTGACCAAGCTGCACCAGTTGGCAATGCAACAGTCTCATTTTCCCATGACGCATGGCAACACCGGATTCAGTGGTATGGATACCTCAGTGTTGATTTTTGTAAGGTGTAGTACAAGACAGAGGCCAGCCCCAAGGTCTCCATTTGACATCTGTTTAAAACAAACTTCATTACCCAGCGTCCTGCTGGCTTAAACTTGGCTGTTTTCTATGGCTAAACCGAAGGAGGTAATATGTTTGTTAACTTGGTTTTCATTTGGGGTGAGTTATTCTAAAAGAGAAAAAAGAAAGGCCCTTGGAAGGTTTGGGGTGAGATCTGGGGATGCTTGTCAGGCAAAGGGTAGGCTGATACTTCTTCTAACCCGTCCTTATCGCTGCCCCTTTGATCTGATTGGCACCCCCTTTCTCTCCACCAGCTATTCATAGATCTGGGTAGAAACAATCCATTTGTGTAGTGTGTTTTTGTTTTGTTTTGTTTTTTTGGGCTTTTCTATATAAGGAATAACTTGTCCGATAGGGTTAGGATGAGACCACCAAACTCATTTTCACTTGTATCTTAACAGGCATTGAATCCAGCTCTCCAGAGGTGAAAGGCTATTGGGGTAATGATTAAAAAAAAAATCTGTAGTATTCTACTGTTATATTAATAAACTGGTGGGAGTCTTGTTTCACTGCCCATGACATACCAGCAGAACATGCACATGGCAAAAAGGAGCTGAGAGAGCAAAGCGGGGGTGGGCCTGGTGCCCCTGAGGGTCCCTTGATGGATCTGGCCTACCCCCTTCTAAAAATGTTGTTTCAGCAGCCACAGCTGAGAGCAGGACTAGACTTACAAGTTAGCCAGCTGGCCTTGTCTAGTCCAGGTGTCATATAGATGGGTATGGGTGTTTGCTGATAGGATTTTTTTTTTTTCTTCTTTTTCTTTGGAAAGCAAAAACCAGAACAAATTATTGAGCAAAGGACAGGGAGTAGTTTGGAGAAATGAAATTCCCACACCTCACTGCCATTTCTTTCTCACTGACCTTTAAGTGTAGGTTAGGGTAAGGGTGTTGGGATTGGTTAATCTGGTATAGGTATATTTAAAGCAACTCTGCATGTGTGCCAAAAGTCCATGTTACCCAGTAATAGGCATGGTAGTGGTGCTGGTGATAGCATCAGGTGAGATAAAATTGGGATACAACAATAGGAAATCCAACCAGAAAAGGGGAGAAGTGCAGAAGTACTTGGTTAGATTTCGGTCCTGAGAATTGAGGATACCACATCCCCTTGCCCCGTGCTTCCACCCCCTTAGACCCTAATAGCCTGGGCTTTGCAGGAAATGGCATGAAATCAGCCTCTTTTGTTGGTACAGAGGAACCTTTCCAGCATTATTTCTACACCCGTCTCCCCCTCTTTCCTCTTTGGAGGCTTCCAAGTTAGAGATGAATCCCAACAGCCAATGCTGGGTTTCCAGTTCATTTTCCTTCTGTTAGGTTAATGTGCAAACCAGCGGGAGTTGTATGCTGTGCCTTGAACTTCTTTGCTGTCTTCTGTCTTTTAGCAGGTTTGGATGCATCTGCTCAGACTACTTCTCATGAACTCACCATTCCAAACGATGTAAGTAAAAACAGAGGTTGGGCTACTCTTAACACCTTGGGGAAGAAAATGGAGTTACAGGCACTAAAATTCTTAAAACTGTAAAATCTCAAATAAAAACTGATGGAGATTGATGAAATTATTGTGTGAGTTATCTTGAGCCAGAGGAAACTTTTTGTCTCAAATAGAAATTCCCATTTGCTTTTGCATCTTGTAGAATCTGCATATGTAATCCCTAATGGAGTGGTCATTAGATGTTATCTGTGCTGTCCAACATGGTAGTCACTAAGCACATGTAGCTGTTTGAATTGAGAATAATAAAATGATAAACTCAAGTTTGTCAATCTCACTGGCCACATCAATGTTCAGTAATGACATTATTAGTGTCTACGGTATTGGAGAGTGCAAATGTTGACCAATTGTTTACTTTTTTCCTAGGCAAAAGCGTTAGAAACTAGCCAGAATCCTTGTCACTATAGTAAAGTAATAATCATGGCAGGATGAGTTAAGGCATCTTTATTGCCAAAAACAGAATAGGTTTATCATCATCTTTGCACTGCTTTGTCTTTGGAATTAGTACTCTGAAAGAAATGAGCTAATGGTCCTAGGAGTCACTCAGTTCAGAGTTGAATGCCATGTTTGTGGGCCTGAGGTATAGAAGCCTGAGGGGTGGGGTGGAATGCTGGGACCTAGCCATGCAACTCTTAATTTGGTATGCCTTGTTTTTCTTCCTTAAGTTGATTGGCTGCATAATCGGGCGTCAAGGCGCCAAAATCAATGAGATCCGTCAGATGTCTGGGGCGCAGATCAAAATTGCGAACCCAGTGGAAGGATCTACTGATAGGCAGGTTACCATCACTGGATCTGCTGCCAGCATTAGCCTGGCTCAATATCTAATCAATGTCAGGTAAGGGTTCCCTATCTTTTGTGTTATTGGTGCCAACACAAGTAATGTGTGTGTTGGGAAAAGTTACACTGTAATATTAAGTATGGGATTCTCTGGGGGATGGAAATGGGAAGGGTAGAGATTGCAAAAGAAAAAGTATCTAGCTCTACTTCTCATCCTTTAGTATAGGGGGGGAAAGTAACCAGACTGTAATGAGTTTGCATGGGGTTGGGGAAAGGGAAGTGGATTGTTTGCATTTGACTTTTTGTTGGTTTGGGGAATGGAAGGTATGGAGCATGTCTTCACTTTGTAGGACTGCTCTGGCTGGAGCACCCATACTGACTTAAAACCAAATGTAGGTCTCATTGTAGGTGTCATACAGACTAATACTTCACTGGGTTTAGGCTCCCAAGCACCCTTAATTGAAATAAAGATAATGACAGCAAGATAGTTTCTTTGAAGCAGTCATTACTGTTTATTCTGAACACATCCATTTGTGCCATTGTGTTCCATTGTTTAGAGCTTGTGTGAAAGGAGAGGTACAGGTATTGGAAGTTTCTAGAAATGCTTAGTATTTTCTTTACCCCCCACCATCTCATCTCATCCCTTATTGACCTGCTGAGGTTTTACTTTTCTTATCCAAAGGTAGCTAATGTTAACACACACAGTTGCAGCAGCACTGTTACAGTTAATGGGCATCTTGCAGGGCATTTTGTATTTCTTGCTTTCTCAGCACATGTGCTTAAGTCATGTTCTTAATTGCTTACTAACATCTTAAAGCAGCCCATTCCGTAAGGGACTTAGTTTTCCCTTTTATGTAGACTTTTACCTAAGTTGTTTATCTCTGTCACAGTTAGTTGGTCTCTGTTGTATAGACAGATTTTATGGGTTCCTAAATGTGTAGTGCAAGGGAAAGGAATTCATAAGTATGGTATGGGGTCTATTTTTTGCCATGCTTACGCTGACCATATATTTATTCCATGGTCTTTTATCCCCTGTAAGAATTTATCAGTTTCCCAGTAGTGGTTCCATCTGTTATCATATCTCTTCATGCCTTGAGGTATTTTCTTGTCTTTGTGTAGAAAAGATTTCTATACCTAGATCTGCTTTCTGTCGTCTTGCTGTTTGCAAGGGTTTGTTTCCCTGTTTCTGATTGTGGTGCTGTATTGTTAAGAGGCAAGAATTACGTTCTTGCAAGCTGGACGCGTCTGCTTGAGTAGATGTGCACTGAATATTGTCAGATAGTGTTTTCCATGTAACCTGCTTGCCTGACCCCTCTACTGGGTTGATGGCTAAGTCTTAAGGAAGCAAAACTTGGGTCCGCCTTCATTTCTTGATTTAGTCACTCTTTTCAGGACCATCCTTTTTACATGAAACTGCCCGAGCTGTGGATTTGGGTCAAAACTTTAAAAAAAACTTGATTTATTAACAATCAAGGACTATGCATGCACGCAGCTAACTCATATTGGCCCAATTTGAACACAGAAAGAAGACTGATTTTATTATGAATACTAGGCAAGAAAGATGTCTCTGTTTTTAGTAATAGACTTTGAGAGTTTCTGCTGATTGTGGCAGCTTTTATGGATTTTAACTGTCCTTGGATTTAGGTAGACAAAATGGGAGTCTTGAGGAGCCTCCCTGCCTTGGAAGACTTAGTCTTATGCCATAGGATGTCCAACAGACTTCAGCACATACCTGCAGTTCTGGCATAGGCCCATGGAGGCATTGGGAGCTACAGGTCATCACTATTACTTAGAGCTCATTTTAGAAGTAGAAGTGATGTTTTTAGTTCATTAAACTGAATTTTTCAGCAGTGCATGAAGTTTCTCTTCTCTAGTTTTGTAAAGTCTGTGTAAGAAGCATGGTCAGTTAAACAAAAGAACCTTCTTTTCTCCTCACCCATCACCAGAAATAAGGCTTATCTATGCTTCTGTTTTCAGCAATTTTCATTGAAAATGCTACAGAGTTTGAAATGAGTGACCTACTTTGGGCTCTTGTCCCTTTCCATCCTGATATATTAGTTAGTTGACTGGCAATGGAAACAAATTTTGATATTAATTACAGGGGAAAAAAAAACAATTTGAAAAATTCTCGGGGTTAGTGTCCCAAAGCTTCACAAGTGCTTGGTGGATGAAACATTTATTTGTTTGGGAATTGATGAGTATTCTTTCATTTTCTGCTTGAAATCTTTTTCTGCCTTTTGGGTTGCATCAGTATGTCAGGTACATGAAAGTGTGTGATGTCTTTTCTCAGTCCGTCAGCCTTTTCTTCACGTAGAAGTTCTTGATAGCATTGGAATGGAATTTGGCAAAGTATGCATTTTTAGAGGGTGGGACACAGAATAAAAGCTTGTCACAAGCTGATAGAAGTTTTCTTAGTTGGCAACAGAGGCACTTACTGATAAGCGGATTTTGTCCTGTACTTTGCCCTTTTGTGGTCTTCCCTTCCACCCACCCTTTTTTTTTTGTTCCTTTTTTTCCTCTGTTACAGTTTAGAAAACGCTAAACCCTCCTCCCAGGCAGCCTCCGTCACGATCCCCGATCACCTCAGCATCAACCTCTCTCAACCCTCCACCCCTTCTTCTTCTTCTTCCTCCTCCACCACCACCCCCTCGCTCGCCACAGCGGGGACCTCCGACGCACCCTCCAGCCTCCCCAACCCTCTTCCGACCGCCCCTTGTGTCTCCAGTCTGCTTGGCATGAAACCCATCCCTCTCCTGGCTCTAAATGTTGTGTCTGCTGCTAAGGGTACCGGGGCTTCAGCTACCACCACCACCACCTCTGCTGTGCCATGTGTAACTAACAAACTGAAAGGCGAGAAACAGAGATTCTCTCCCTACTGATGGCATATGTCTTGGGGCACCCCCTCAAGTATTTCATGGTTTTTTTTCCCCTTTGTTAATATTGGTGAGAACCAAACAATTGTGAGCTTGTGACCGTTTCCTTTTTACTGTTTCGGGGGGATGACAGGGTGGGGGTAGGGGCTATGGGAAACTGTGTTTAGGTTTAGGCCATTTCTGCTGAGTGCCTGTTTCAGAGTCTGACTTGTTGAATTCTTTATCTAGAGCCACAGTTCTTGCTCTTCTTTCTCATTCTGTTACTTTTTGTAGCTTTATTCTGCCTTGCAATATAACAATGTGTTAGGCTCTGTGTTAATGAATAAAAAATTCTCAGTTAACTTTTTTTTTCTTTTAATTATTTCATGGTTAAGTTATCAGCTGTCCTCCTTGGCCAGATTTGTGTTTCTAGTTGTAATAAAGTTGCCACAGTAAGAACCTTAGTTGACTGCTGTGTAGGAAAGAAGTTTTTTCTTTACCCAGAATGGGGAGGCAAGTTGGGAAAAGTCTAATAAAGTTTGCCAGCTTCTGTCTGCATTCCTCTGAACTAGTATTACTTAAATCTCAAACAACCAACCAGTGACATTGCCTCAAATTTGGCAAGATCCTGCCTGTTTATCCTAAATCAACTCTGATTACTCAAACAGGACCCTTTACCCTTTTATCCCCACCAACCTGTCTGTACCAACCCTGTCATAACTTAGAGGATTAAAGACCTGTAAGATCAACTTTAACTCATTGATCCACTTAAGATTGTTCTAAATTGTCCAAAGCCTTATTCTTTTTTGTATCCCAAGATCACAGTTCTCTCTCCATAAGAGTAGAGATGCCCTGAGTAAAATGGTGGAAGGCCTCTGATAGTCTCCACTTAGCCTGAGTGTATATTGCCAGAGTAATGAAAGTACAGTGCTCTTAGGGCTTAGGAGAACCAGTGTGGAGACTTTTTTTTCCTGGTGACCTTTTCCCACATCCCCCTTCGGCTTACATTGTTTAAAAAACTTAATTATATTGTAGTATATTAACTACAGTATATTGTTGCCCTTAAGATTGGGGCTGTAAACAAAGTCTGCATGAAGGACTAGTGGGGTGTTTCATTGTCCAGATGGGGGTTTTGTTGGTTGGTAGATGATGCTTTATCATGTGGTGCAGTGCCCCTTAGTAAGCTTTTTTAATAGCTTGCTGATACCATCTCTCCCCAGAAACCTTTTTTTTTTTTTTTTTAAATTTTTTACCTAGTTCTTTACCTAATGAGTACTCCCTGAAGGATTGCTGGGAAGAAAGTCAGAGGTTTTTTTTCCCCTAAGTGCTTGCTGACTAAAATCCAGAGGTCCTTGGTGTTCAATTTTTTGTAGCAGCCTACAGCTCCCCCATGTGGTCTTTCTTTTCTAGAGTCCTTAATATATTTTAGTTGGGTTTTCCCTTTTCTTTGTTCTCTTTCCCTGCCACCCCCAATTCCTGCCCATACTGGGTGTAAATTCTGGACAATTCTTTTTGAGTTCTTTTTGGTGTCAGAGTGCCACCACCTTCTTGTGTGAACTTACTAATTTTTTTAAATCCTAGATCTGTTTGCAGCAGCTCCTTTCCTGAACCTTCAGTTCCTACTTAAGTCTTTGATTAATGGTCTGTTTTTTATGTTGCCCTAGATCATCCCATTTTGAGGTTGGCAAGAATCTGTCCCCTATTAACTGTTCTCCTTTATACTGAGGTCAAAATACCATTTCTGACTTGAAACTATATGCAGTTTGTAATTGAAGGAGCTCTGTGTTTCCTGGCTTTCCTCCTGGCCAGTTTTTCAATTTGCATTATTCTGGAAGAGATTCAAATGGGGAAGTATTCATGTTCTCTTGACAAGGAATGCCATTACATTTAAAATCTTTACGAAATAAAGTTACAAAATGCGGGGCTTCCCTGGTAGTCCATTGGTTCAGATTCCACACTTCCTTTGCAGGGGGCATGGAGAGGTTCCACATGCCCCAAGGTGAGGGTGTGCTGTGCTTATTAGGTGCTTAGTTGCTCAGTTGTGTCCGTGGGCCATAGCCCGCCAGGCTCCTCTGTCCATGGGGATTCTCCAGGGACGAATACTGGAGAGGTTTGCCATCCTTTCCTCCAGGGGATCTTCCCAACCCAGGAATTGAACCCTGGTCTCCTGCATTACAGGCAGATTCCTTAAACTGTCTGAGCCACCGGGGAAGCCCTGAAGTGTGCTGCCCGCCCACAAAAAAAAAAAGTAAAAATGAGACTGGGTCTTAGACATTTAGCTCTGTTCAAAATGGGAGCCAGGTCTTGCTGCCTACCTAGTATCAGAGAAGCAAGCTGATCACTGAACACCTAAAAGACCTTTCCTTCAAAGCCCCAAGCTGGATTCCAGGACTTCGAATGATCTATTTGAAACAGGCATTGTTGCCAGAAATATTTGAATGGAGAGTTTGGCCTAATAAGACCACAAATTGGGGAGCCCTTAGAGCAAGCCTAGGGAGTTGCTGAAAATGGTTTTGATTTCCACTCCAAGTCTTGAAAACTAGACCTAACAATTGTAGGTTGAGTGTAATTCTTAATCCAAACTTACTATATTTGCTCCCTCTTTAACATGGCTTAGTTAGAAAACACTAGTATCTCTTAATAGTAATAGTCTTTACATTGATAGAGAAACCCAGGACTGTTCTGTGAGCTTAGAAGAAGCCAAAATAAATCTGGGCAGTAAAGTTTCTGTGTATTGTGACCCCCCTAAGAGGGGGCTTTTGTGTGTGTGGTCTGTTTTTGAGAGAATGCTTAATGTATCCCACAGAGATACTACGAAGAGCATAGTTTGAGACAGAACTATGGTTCTGAGGTTAATTTGCCCTAGGAAGCTTGGATTGCAGGGCTTATATAGGACCATGGTACTGGTTAACTCAAGAAATCTTAAAATCAATGTCTCCCTTGATACGGAAACAGATTTATGTACTCCTTCACATCTTATCAACCAGACTAAAAGTTTTGGAGGTGAGGTACTGCTGGGCACTCAGGAAACTAACTTCGAGTTTTTTTTTGTGTGTGTGTTACAGGCTTTCCTCGGAGACGGGTGGCATGGGGAGCAGCTAGAACAATGCAGATTCATCCATAATCCTTTCTGCTGTTCACCACCACCCATGATCCATCTGTGTAGTTTCTGAACAGTCAGCGATTCCAGGTTTTAAATAGTTTGTAAATTTTCAGTTTCTACACACTTTTATCATCCACTCGTGATTTTTTAATTAAAGCGTTTTAATTCCTTTCTCTGTTCAGCTGTTAATGCTGAGATCCATATTTAGTTTTATAAGCTTCTCCCTGTTTTTTTTTTTTTTTTTTTTTTGGCTCATGAATTTTTTTTGTTTGTCATGGAAATGTAAGAGTGGAATATTAATACATTTCAGTTTAGTTCTGTAATGTCAGGAATTTTTCAAAAAAATTAAAAGATGGACTGGAGCTTTTTCTTTGTGAATAGAAACTGGATGCCACAGTGATTTCATGTGGGTTTTATTCTGGTGTCTTGCTGTTATTTTTGCACCTTTTATCCCTCAAAAGGGTAAGGACCCTGCTTGGGTTTTTAAGCGTTTATTCCAGTGCAGATGTTTTCTTCTGTTTTACCACTCCCATCTTTTTCTGTAGCCCTTGAGCCTGCATTGCAGAGTGATCTTAATAATAGCTATAGCAAGCTGGCTGTGCCCTTGGTCCAAAAGAATGGGGATTCCAGTTTTCTAAGACATGCCTGCAAAATGTAAGCAAGCACTTCCCACTGGAAGGGTGCACACGCATACACACGGAAGCAGCAGAATTTGTCTCACTGGGATTCACCTTCCTGGGAATACCTACACCCTTGTCCAGAAATCATTCTGTTTAATAAGGATGGATATTTTCTAAGGTCTGTCCTAGTACAATCCTTTATAAAGATAGACCTGTTTATACAGGTTTTAGGTTGGTGCTCTAAGTGGTTAGCATCACTTAAAGCATAAAAGGAGCAAGTCATTCAGCGTTGTAGGTAATTTCCAAAGCCCACGGCTCCTACTTAACCATGCAAGCTACCCCATTCATTCACCAAGAAAACCCTCAACAGCTGGGCCTGCATGGAGTGGTTATATTTCAAGGTTTTTCACAGGGGTTACAATATGACAGTCCCCACCCCAGTCAGGCACCAAGATAAAAGTAGGGACTTAAAACAATACCCCGGTTCTTCAGCCTGAGCCATCACATGCTTTCACAATCTCCTGGCCTCCCCTAGGCCCTAAGCCAGGGCTTGGGCAGAGAAATGGAGGGACAAAGAAATTACATTGCCACCTGAGAAACCTCAGAGGGGAGGACCCAGCCTTAGCCTCCCTCCTCCCAAGTGCAAAATGTGTAAACAGAGTAAACAGAAAACAAAAAAAAGTGCAGTCTAAATGGCTCCCTTTCCTGCTCCTTAGGGTTTGGGCAGAAAAAGTAAAGGAACATAGGCAAGTTGGGCTTTCATGTTGCCTCACCACTGGTTGAACTCATGGGGGTGAAGCAGGAAGGGGCCAGTTTGCCCTTAACCATATCTCTAGGGCAGTATTTATCCTTCATTTCCACAGCTGCCAGTGTCCCTAGAGTTTATCAGGTGACTTGGTTAGGGGTCAGTCTCCCTTGAGCCCAACTTACGGCTGGGACAGCCCTGTCTTTATTGATTATGTGGCGCATATATATTACTTATATAAATATTTCTCTATGTACAGGGATGAGGGTGGCTTTCACGGAGGGAGGGAGGCTGGGGGCCGCAAGGCTTCACCGCTGTTGGCGTTGTCCAGTTCAGTGCTGTCACAGTCTGAGTCCTCAGGGTTGGGAGGGCCCTGGAAAAAGCAGAAAAGCAGTGAGGTGAGACGGCATCTCTTGGCAAATCGCTTCCTTCAGAATCCACTGACATCTTTGTAGTAACAAGTTAGTGATTTTACTGTCTCTAAATTTCAGTGGTTCAGGCCATTCTCCAAGGCACCAGACTGTCAGGATTTCCCCCTGGTTGCAATTTATAGGTAGCATGCAAGCAACCTTATTAAGTACTCTAAATCTCCCAGAGTCTAACAGGTGAATATCTGCTCTTCAGTATGGGAGGGAACAGCTTCAGCTACAGAGTGACAGAGGTTAAGTACCTCTCTCTCTGGCCTGTGCATCTGTCAACCCAGTAGCCCTCAAATGATCAGGCTGTCTCCTCCCTGGTCAATACCTGGTTGGTGTGACGTACCTGCTCCCCTCTGAGTAGGTCGTGGTGTGGGACGGGCAAGGAGCTGGGTTCTGGGCCAGTAACCACCTCAGAAGCTGGTGGGTCCAGTGGGATTTCTGAGCCCTGCGAGCACATGTCATCAGACCGTTCATCCGGCCGCTCATCTGTGTTGGTACTGCCAACTTCAGGTGTGCCACTGGGGGAAGGCTCACTAGCTGTGCCCTCCTCCCCATCTGATGGATTCTCTGAGCTGAAGGTAGATAGTGACTGGCGCATTTTCAGGCCCTGAGGCCACCTGTTTGTGGGAACAACCAGGGTCACAGCTTGACTACACCTTGCAGTGGAAAGCGAAGAATGCTGTTACCTCCTAATTCCATCACTCACCTCTGGCTTGAGGCCAGTTCCACTTCACTGTCCACCTCTCCTTCCTCTTCCTCTGATGAGATGCCGCGTTTCTGCAGGAAAGATGAGTGACTGGTCAGAGGAGGAAAGAGGTCAAGAACTCAGGATAAGGAAACATGGTTATATAGTGTTAGGAATGGCTTGAGAAAAAGAACGGAAGGTGGGAGCTACAGTGGGGAGAAGGGAAGGGGAAGAGGTCAGGCAGCATCCGTTTACCTGACTTCGGGTGACAGCAGCCCTGTACAGCAGTGCGGCTGGGGTCAAGTGCTGGGACCCAGCCCGGCTTCCTCCCCGTCCCGCCGTCCCTTCCCTTCCAGTTCCCAGCAGCCCTACACTGTCACCAGGTCCTACTGGTGGAGGCGGCTCCCCTTTGGCTCCCCCTGGTGAATCCGGGCTGGTGGAGCCAGGTGCTGAGCCCTCGCTTGGGGGCGTGTCTCCCCGGGCTGGAGGTGGTGAGCCAGGATCCCCAGCTCCCCCTGTAGCCCCCCGGCCCCGGGCTCCCAATGCTGCTGACAGCAGATCTGGCGATGATGAAGACATCTTTCGGAGCAGGAGATCATGGTGGAGCCCACGGAGGGCTGGAGGGCAGGCTTCCCAGGCTGAGGGTCCCCCGCCTAGCCCCATGGGGCTTCCTGGTCCCCCAGGTTCATGGGGTGGCACAGCTGCACGAAGCCCAGGCAGGTCCCCACAGCTGCCCTTGGCGCTGGCCTTGCGGTGACGAGTCTTGCCACGGCGACTCCGTCCTGGTGAGGGGGGGCCCTTAGCACACCCAGGAAGCCCCACCCCACTCAGGGCTGCATCTAGTTTGGGTAGCAAAGACTCAGTCTTGAGGATATCTGGCCTGGTGGGAGAGGGAAAGTGCAAGTTGGAGATGTAACACATTACTTAGGCAGTAAAAGGCACCTCTCTCCCACCTAAGTATCGTCTTCCTGGCATTCTTGAGCCCTACACCTGTCTCTCCAGCACCCCCTTGCCATTCTGGAACCGTGGCACTTGTCAACTCTGGTTGGTCCTACCTTTTGCTGTGGGGCGACAGTTTCTGTGGGACATTCCTCTTCTTGATTAGTTTCTCCATCGTGTTCCCGTGCAGCAGGCCCCGGGAAGGGTGTGACTTAAGCAGACCTGGACACCGCCGCTCTAAAGCTTGCTCCCTCCTAAAGACAAAACGCCTTAGGCATGTGACGAGGGAGCTGGGCCACGGCTCAGTAGACTCTGGGAGTCAGGTACAGCTTCAGAAGATGGGAATTGGTGCGTGAGGGCATGTGTGGTTACCTGAGTAGCTCCCGTTCCTTCAGCTCCAGCTGCAACATAAGGGCATTAAGTTCCATGTACAGGTTGTTGGCTCTCTCCAGTTTCCGCTCATAGTGTTCCCTAATGTCCAGGGCATGTCTGAAATGGGTAGAAGTGTTTAGAGGTGAGCTGGCTTCATCTGCTGCCATCATTTATCCCAGTCTCTGGGAACCGCTCTACCGGCCCTGCAGTTGGTGAAGTCACCTTGCCAAACACAGCACGCACCTGAGCTCCTCCCTCCTCCGCATCACCAGCTCCTCTTCTAGGCGGTGCAGACAGGTCCCTTCTGACTTAATTTTTTCAAAATGCAGCTTTACCTCTTCACGCCACTCTGCCTGGGGGTGGAGAGACATTTCGCAGTGAGGGACATCCCTTTACCTGTCACACCTGTAGGTGCCTGTGCTGCTGCAGACTGTGGTGTGTGGCAGCAAAAAGGATTGGGGCACGGGATCAACCAAGACAGGTCCCAGCCCTTCAAGAGCTGATCTACCCATCCCCAGCCACCCTTCTTCCCAGCCTCCCCTCAAAGGGTATCATTATCTCTGCAAAGAGAGGGAGCCGGGGCATTCATCTTCCTCTCCACAGCACACCTGGGACTTAAAGTAAGTCTCCTGGGGTGTGGAGAGTACGTCGGCTGAGGCAATGTCCAGATGCAGCAGGATCTGTCGGAATGATGGGCGGTTTCGTGGTTTGCTGTTCCTAGATGGAATAAAGTTTGGGGGGGGGGGAGGCATTTCAGGAAGGAATTAGAGCACCCTTTCCCAAAGTGTGTCCTGGTCCTGGAGAATCCAACCCTAGAATGTTTGCTGTGACAAAAGGATTCCCTGGTCAACTAGCCAGGACATGTTACAAGCTGTCTGTAGTACGTCAAAGTCCTGCAGTAAGGAAACCTATTTAATCCTATCTTGCAACTTGTTTGCCAAAACAAACCTTTTTGAGTAACTCCATTAAAAAAACACTTTGGGAAATGGCTTAGTGAAAAATTAGAAATCTCCCACCTTCCTCCATGGTCTAGGTTCCAAACAAGGATGCAGGGCCCTGGCCTTCCAGGGAGTGTCCTGAGGCAGTCTACTTGAGGTCTAGCCAGCCGTGCTTAGCGGCTGTGCTGGGCCTGCACTGGCACTTCATAAGCACCCTCTCTATCAGACGCTGCTGTCCCTATTTTGCAGATAAGGAAACAGGTCACACACACCCCTGCAGACTACTGGTCTCCCCAGCTCCTCTCAGTTCTTTATCCTAGCGCCCCTGATCCACACTCTGAGTCCTAGGGTCTTGGAGAGCCGTATCTGGGAGCCCAGTTCCCCTTTCCCTGTTGAGGATTCTGGGCCTGGATGCCCGGATCCTGGGTGCTGGCTAACCATCATCCATACTCCCTTGCTTCCCAGGTGGTCCTTACCAGCACTGGCGAAGCAGGATTTTGAAGCCGTCTGGGCAGCTGGAGGGCACAGGTAGATGGAGACTGTTGCTTCCCACACCCCAGATGATGGCTGAGGAATCTACGTCTTTGTAGGGGATCTCACCAGTCAGCAGCTCCCACAGCACCACGCCAAAGGACCTAGGGATGAGAGGGGACAGCACTTTGGAGGAGGCCCTCCTCCAGAGGCCCTGCTCACTGCAGGCTCATCTCACTTGCACTCAGGCCCTGGAACAACCCTCTCCCCACCCACCGCTGGCCACCTGCCACCTTCAGTCCTCAACCTGGCCCTCACCAGATGTCAACCTTCTCAGACACAGGTTCGTTGCGGATCACTTCAGGGGCCATCCAGGCTACTGTCCCTGCAAAGGACATCTTGGTGCTCTTGTCACTCAGCTCCTTGGAAGTGCCAAAATCGGAGATCTTCACCACATCGTCGTAGGTGATTAGCATGCTGGTAAAGAGTGTAGTCAGCTGGGGTCCGCGCCCCTCCACGCGCCTCCTCTAGCTGCAGCAACTCTTACTGTTTGAAGTCGTTTGGGACACCCGGAAATGGAGGGCTTACCACAGCCTTCTCAAGATAGGGCTGTCACTTGGGAAGGGTTTCTGACATGGCCATGTGGACTTTAGGACAGGGTCTGAGAGCAGGGAGATGGCCACACTGCCCTGGGTGGGGACACCTATGGGAGACTGCACAGGCGCTTCTCCCTGCTCGCTCGCTTACTCACTTGGGGGACTTGAGGTCCCGATGGATAATCTTGTGCAGGTGCAGGTAGTTCATGCCGCCGGCGATGCCCATGGACCAGTCAACCAGCAAGGAGGGCGTGACGGGGCGGCCAGCCCGCAGCACCTCGTACAGCTGGCCCTGGGCGCAGAACTCCATGAGGATGCAGTAGCAGGGAGCCTGGGTGCACACACCCCTGGGGGCCGAACACAGTGGGATGAAGGCCTCAGCCATCCCAACAGCCCTGTGATTCACACCTGGTACCCCCTTCCCAACTGTGCCATTTTGATACCCACTTCAGGAAGATCCCTTGCTACCCAAGTAGGTCTCTGCCCTCAGAAGAGTGCGCTGAGGGGAGAGTACCATGGCCCCTGCCCTGGACCTTACTTGAAGGTGATGATGTTTGGGTGCTTCAGCTTTCGCAGGTGCTTGATGTCAGTTTCCTTCAGGTCCCGCACCTTCTTCACAGCCACCTCCTCCCCATGGAAGCGCCCCAGGAAGACGGCGCCCTGGGCCCCTGAGCCCACCCACTGCAGGTCCAGGATTTCCTCAAAGGGGACCTCCCAAAGGTCTGTGGACAGGAGGCACAGTGCCATAGGCTCAGAGAGCCACACTCAGGGCCTTGGGGTGGTCAGGCACTGGGGAAAGCCTGGGGTTGGCTGAAATGACTCAAAGAGGGTGAGGCAGAAAAGCAGCTAAAACAGGCCAAGAAGGTTAGATTTGAGGGGATGGGAGGAAATGAAGAGGTGGCCTAAAATAAAGCTGGGGACTCAGCAGCTGATGGACAAATAAGGGGCGGGGGCTGGGCTCGGGGGGGTGAAAGGGTCATCGGGCGACTTTGGTGCGGCTGTCCAAACACATCTCGGGCTCAGGGAGACGGGAAAGGGCCCCCTTATGGACACAGCCTACCTTCCTGCTGCTGCTTGTGCTCCGTGGAGTAGGCTTTGCCGATCATGGTCCACACAGGGCGCAGGCAGCCGAAGAGGCCCTCCAGGAAGCCGCTGCCGCTCTGGCACTGGAGCCGTACCTCATCCGCTCGGACCCTGGACGCCCGACTCTCAGGGGACCCAGTGGCTCCCCCTGGGCCCCCTGCATCCTGCTCGTGGAGCTGCAGGACACTGTTGGCAAAAGGCTCAGGGGGCGGCTCTCCACCTGGGGAGGGGCTGGGCCCGCCCCCGCCCTGACCCCCGAGTGGCACTACGTCTCGGAGTACACACTGGGTGGGCGTCAGGTCCTTCTCGGGGGTGCAGTCGGAAGTGTCTGGGTCCAGCTTGCGCATGGATGCCTCGCTTAGGGTGGACACAAAACCCCAAAGGAAGGGGAGGGTGTGCGGGTCTCATGGAGGCAGGCCATGGCCTCTGGGCCCCAGTGTGGTGGTAAGCGGTGGGCCCTGTGGAAAAAGAGGGAGGAGCTGTCAAAGCCACAGGTGCCCAGCTCAGGTACATAGAGGCAGAGGCACAAGTTGGGGAGCTGGGCACACAAGAACACTCCTAGAAGTAACACATATTTTAGCTTCAGGTACCCATCTTCCTCCAAGTTTCAGCTGGGACCCATCTTGGGGAACCTGATACACAGGCTTCCTCTCTAGCATCTATTAGTAACATAAGTCTTCCTTCAGTTCAGTTCAGTTCAGTTCACTCAGTCATGTCTGACTCTTCGCGACCCCATGAATCACAGCACGCCAGGCCTCCCTGTCCATCACCAGCTCCCGGAGTCTTCCTTACTCAGGTATATAGGCAACATACCTAAGTATCACTCTCAGGTGGATACAGCTAACAGCCCTGCTCAGGTAGATACTGGGGAAGTATGTCCCAATCTCAAGTATGGTAACAGACTAGATCCCTTCTCCCTGTAAGAGTGCTGTAACTCACCTCTGGAAAACATGTTTCTTTCACTTGAGGCTCACATGCACACGAGTGTTGTATTAGGGTCTTTCAGATACACAACTTTTACTTTGAGTCTCAATCTTACACATGTTAACAGTACATGCAGGCCTCCCTCACACCGAAGCAAAGACAGATGACACTGCTCAGACTCTACCGCTCAGGCACTCTCAATGACATTTCCACCCCTCCTGTGTACATGTGATACACCTGGGCCTCACACTCATGTACTCGATATGTGATCCTGCTGAGAGTCTTATCATAAGGCACACTCAAGGCTCACAACTGGGTCTCTCAGGTGCTCACAGCTACACACCTGGGCTGATCTAAGCAACAGCTGATCAGCTCTGTGCCCAGCACAGACACAGAGGGAAAAAGGTAGAACTGTCCGAGGAGGAGGCAGAAGCTGTCAGGGCAGGCTGTGTAGCCTGCTCACTTGGTCCCCCCTCTCCACCATCCCCCCACCTTGTCCCTCCCATTAGTCCAGCTGCTCCCTCAGGGCTCACTTAGAGAAGGGCCTATCTCCTTTCCTCTTCATTACTCTGTCCCCTACTACCTAGCTTTCCAATCAATGGAGATTTGTCCCAATTGATAGCTGACCTCAGCCAAGCTGTATCTGAGCCTTGATTTCTCCAACTGCACAAAAGGACAGACTAGCTATCGTTCAGGCACAGCAGATTTTTCAGCCTGACGGAAGTCATCTCATCTCCCATCTCCCACCACATCTTACCAGTTACCAGATTCTGAGAGGTAGGGATTTCGGAGGCCAAAATGCCTCTCTAACACTACTCAGTATAGTAGCGTCCCTCCTTGACCCCTTGCACCGGAGCTTCTGAGTCACTACTGGAGAGGGGTGGCAGGAATCTACAATAAAAAGGACTCCCTGGGTGGGGATGTATGCACAGAGAGGCTTGGCACCTCTGATGGGCTCAGCTCTTGTAACAATTTCCAGGCCTCTCAAATACCTAAGTGTTTAACAAGCACCTGAGGTGATTCTTATGCCTGGCACATCGGTAAAGACCAGAACCAATGCCTTACTAGTTTCTCCTCTATTCCACATTACTGCCTTAATCCAGGCCTCAGTAGCTGTCACGTGACCTAGGACAACTGCCCCTTGAATGGTCTCCAAGTTCTTCCAAGATCCCCCTCCACCCCATTCTCCACCCACCCTTTAGAAGGGTCTTTCTAAAGCACAAATTGGCCTTTTGGAGCTCCCCTTTTCTTCAAACCCTCTAGGAGCCCCTCCTTGGTCCTGGAGCCTCACCTCCATGCTCTTGGCCCCTCCCCAGCCTCATCTTCCATTGCTGTTCGTACCCAGGCCCTACTGAACTGAGCCTGTTCCCAAGTTCATCAGGTGTTTGGGCCAGGGCCCCTAATGAGAATGGCTCACACTTATGGAAAGCTGCCGCCCATATTAGCCTCTGTTATAGGTCCATTAGCTTATTTAATCCTAAAATCTCTTAAATTAGGCGTCTAAGTTACTCTCATTTAACAGAGGTATTAGAGGTCTTAAATAACCTGTCCTAAGTACTTCAGCTAGGATGAGGCTCCAGCTCAGTGCCCAGTCGTTCTCAGTCTGGAAGGCGCTTCTCACATACCATCTGTTGTCCTCCAAGTTTCACTTCATCCTGGAAGTGCCCCCCCTCCCCATGCTCTGAGTTAATGTCCAGTCTGAGCTGTGCTTCCTGCATGATGGCTCCCACCATCCTGGAGGCACAGTACGGTGGGGAGTCCTTTGAGAGCCTGTACTCCTGAGAGTGACGACGCCACACGGGATCCCAGGGCTTCCAACAGCATCCAGAGCGCATGAAGGTGCCCAGTTAGGTGCAACCACTGTTCTATGCATCCGAGGATCGTCCTAAGGACCACATGTACTAGCTCCCTCACTCCTCAGAACTCTCCAGGGAAGGAGGTATTATTATAGGTCTCTTTACACTCTTGAGAAAACCGAGGCTCAGAAAGATGAAATCCCAGCCTCCGGACCCCCAACATATCCTGCGAGATAACGGCGGCTTCAAGGAGTGAGATGCACATAGTAAGACAAACGACAGGCCAAGCAACGTGCCAATTCGCTGGAGAACGTCCGCTGGAGGACCCGAGGGCTTTTGCCTGTGCCTCCTCAAGCCGGCCGCCCCTTTGGGGCCGCTGAGAACGAAGGCTGGGGCTCCCGGCACTCCGCCCGGGCGGGTCTGCGGGGAGGGCTGGCGGGACTGGGGCGCTCAGACAGCTAGAAGCCAGAGTGAGGGCGGTTCGCAGCGGAGAGGAAGGGGTTACGGCCCCAGCGCCCCCTCCCCCTTCCCGACCTCCTTCCTGGCCGTCACGTGGAAAGGAGCTGGGGGCGGGGCGGGGCGGGGCGGGGGCCCGGCCGTGAGAGGAGGGGGTCCGGGAGGGGACGCAGCGGGTTGGGGGAAGCGCTGGGCGCTGCGGCGTAACCATGACGACTGGACCCGAGGCGGCGCGTGAAGTCACCGGGACAAGATTAGCCCGGAGTCACGTGAGCGGCGACCGCGGGGGTGGGGCCGCGCCAGGGCCCCGCCCCTGACCTGGGCTGGCCCACGTGCTGGTTGCGGGCTCGCAGGCAGGGACCACCGACCCCAGCCAGCCACCGCCTCTGCGTCCCGTCTTCCCCATGTCCACCCCCGTCCCCGAGTGCAGCGGAGAGAGAGCTGTGGTGGTGAAGAGAGGGGACTTGGGTCGGCATTGGGGGTGCGGTGCCATAGAGAAAGCAGGAAATGGGAAAACGGGGAGACTGGACAGGAGAAAGGGCGAAAGGCAGACCAGAAAAGGAGGGCCTGTCTAGCTGAGAAACAGAAGAGCGTGAAACACTGGGAGAGGCAGTCCTAAGAAGGATGGGCTGAAAAACTGATTTGGGAAGCAAAGGACACGGAAAAAGGAGCTGAATGAAAGGGGATTGAAAAACAGGAGATCTGTGCCCTCCCTGATTCCTTTCGTATTTAGAAGCTGAGTTCTGAGTAGGTACAACACCTGGCTTTGTAAAGGAATTTTTCAGCCTTCATCTGGTGTTTGGCAACCAGGAGGCTTAGGCATAGAGAGGGTGACACGCTCCACGACACTTGAAGCCGATCTTCCCTCCAGCTGCCCAGGCCTCCCCAGGGGCCCCTCCTGTATCCAGGGCCGGCAGCTGGGGAGAGAGAGAAGCCATTTCACCTGTTTGTCTTTTCGGGCAGTGGAAGAAGCTGAAGAAGTAGTGGATGGGACCAAAGAAAAGGGAGAGAACCTAGCCAGGCTCAACCCACCCTTTCCTGGTTCTCAGGCTAATGACAGCTCTTCCAGATTGACCTGAAGGAGTGAGTGTGGTGTGCACGTGCGTGTGTGTGGTGAGGGGAGTGGAGGTGGCGGAGCTGAGGCCCCAGGGAATTCTAGTGAAGGAGAGATTCCTCTCTCCTGGCCCACACCCTCTCTGTGTCCTTTATCTCTGACCTGCCAGCTGTGTCCCACTGCCCCCCAGCTGGGCCCTGGCGCCGAGGCTTTGGAGGGGGATATCACGGCTAGGAGCCCCTGGCCCAGACACCCGGTCACCCGGGGGGAGGGGAGCTGTCTCCCTGGCCATCAATTATGCAGAGTGTGGGGGAAGGGCTGGGATGTGACAGGAGCGGGTGGACCTGTCAGTCATTCTGTCACCCATGTTTATCAAATGCTCACAGTGCAGAATTCTGCTTCAGATTGGGTATGGGGCAGAGTGGCCCGTAAATTATGCAAAAGAGGCTCTGTGGGCACCGGGGAGGGGGGGCCCCAGATCAGTTTCAGGTACCAGATTCTCTGTTTGCTGGTGGTACTGTGGGGGCAGGGAGTACCCCCCCCCAACCTTGGTTCTCCTGCCTGAAAGGCTGGAGGCCTGTGGCAAGGCAACCCTTTAAGTCCTTTCTCTCTCCCTCCTGTTTAACAGCAGAATGTCAACGCCAGGCTGCTTGTCTGGCTGTCTTGGGGGTTCAGTTGAGAGGCCAGGCCATCTGTCTAAGTCTTGGGCTCCCATAATGAGCCCTCGCCACTGTCTTGGACTCTGTTTTGCACTCAGGAAAGGGAGGAAGATTCCCCATCTCTCTTGAGTGGGGGTGTAAGGAATGTCTTCCCAGGGAAAGGAGCCCCAAGACACTCCTGAGAGAATAAAGGACTCTAACCCCTCCTGGCCAAGGGTCCTGGCGCCAGGGTTATTCTCAGCTGGAAAGAACTGTAGCTTGTCTGTTGTGTCCTCCTGAGGGGGGAATGCTTTCCCCTGAGAGCCAGGGTAAAACTGGAGATCACCCCTATCTCCAGGCCCCCAGGCTCACACAGGTCCAGCCCCTAAACCTCTAGCCAGCACCACTTCTTCCGGTAGAGTGGGTACCGAAAGGGCTGGGAGGGAGCAGTACTACTTAGGAAAAAAGGAACCAGCTTTGGATTTGGAGAGATCAGAACTAGAACCTTGGTTTTGCCACGAATTAGTTTAAGGACCATAATCCCTCTGAGATTCCCACCCCTACCTTATGGGGTAGTGAGGGCTAAGTAAGATGATGTAGGGAATGCCATGAGCACAGTGCCAGGCTCCTGGCTTTGTCTTTCTGGTTGGCTGGACACCAGGTCTTTGTAGATTCTGGAGTCTGGAGAGGCCGTCTCTTCTCTCTGGTCAGAAGGGAGACTTGGGTCTCCAACCTTCTATTTCCCCAGGACACAACTTGTTTTCAGGTCCCAGGGGAACCAGGTCCCAAAGGCAGTGGTGTGCTAGAGGCCCCCCGTCCTTCCTCTGCAAATCCTTATGTCCCACCTCCTCTGAACTGAGGGGGAAGGCCTCCTTCTCTGCACCCTGTCGTCACCCCATGGCTCTCGTGGCCCAGGATCACCCCTCAGCCCTACCGTTAAGATGTGAGGGGAAGGGGAGGCAAATAGCAAGGTATGGTGGCTCATAGGGGTCCCTGCTACTCAGGACTTCAGGTGAGCCTGGAAGAAGTTCTGTGTATTTTTAACAAATTGTTCCTGAGCCGGGTGCTATTGAAAAAGATATGGAAGGACAGATACCAATGTATAACCATTGCTAAGTAGATGGAATTGTGGGTATTTTTATTAAGAAATTTAAAAACCTATTTTAAGTTGAAAAAGAAGAAATGAAAATTACAGAATGCCTATTATTGATTTCTGTCACCCAGCCTTGGACAGTAAGACAGGGAGGGAACATGGATGACCTGAGAAGCAGAGTGGTCTGGTTGAGGGCCTGCCTCTGCTCTTGACCACAGTCTCCAGCTGGGTGACCTGGACTACGAGACTTTTTTTTGGCCGCGTGGCATGAGGCGTGTGGGATCTTAGTTTCCTGACTAGGGACTGAACTTGTGCCTCCTGTATTGGGAGCGTGGAGTCTTGACCACTGGACCACCTGCAAAGTCCCTGCCTGAGACTTAACAAACCTCAGTTTCTTCATCTCTAAATGGGGGCTCACTAATTCACACGGTGGCAATGCAAGCTATTATGAGGGTAAGAACACAGGCTCTGGGTCAGACAGACCTGGATTCAAATCCTAAACTCTCTGGCCACTGATTTTTTGATTTTGAACAGATTACTTAACTTCTTTAAGTTTCAGTTTCCTCATCCCTAAAATAGAGATGATGATCACACTATCTCTCAGTATTTTATGAGTGGTATTGAGATAATCCAAATAAAGTTCATGGGCCTGTTACCTGGCATACAGGAAGCTCCCTATAAACATTAGCATATGGAAAGGACCTAACAAGCAGCAGTAGGTTTTTATAAATGGTGTCCCTTCCCTTCTTTCCCCTGTCTGCCTCGTCAAAGCAAGAGGCAGCGGGGAAGGTACAGATGGAGAGTTGGGTAAACATAGGGGATAGAAAAGGGAGTAAGGAGAGAAGGAACCAGAGGAAGATCCTTAGTCTACTCTGGAGTAAGCGCCCCTGCCTCCTCATCACCTTTCCCCAACACACAGCTGCCCCTAGTTCTTCTGGGAGCAAATGAAGCAGACAGACCAGTGTCTGTGGCCAGCTATCGTGAAGCTCCTGTGTCCCCTGCTGGTGTCATTTCCATACTATTCTCTGTTCTGCCCCAACAGGGACTCCTGAAAGGGTTGATTCCCTAATCCTTTCTCCCAGCCCAGCAGGGCAAGGTGGGACTGCCTGTGCTAAGTCACAGGGCGAGTCCATGTAGTGGGTACTAGAATTTAGGGTCCTCTTCCTGGCAAAGCCAGAGTAGCACATCATCACCGCTCGGGGAGGAACCTACAAACAGCAGTTGGATTTTAGACGGGTTCTGCCTTCCTTAGCTGGAAGGACACCCAAGAAGTCCTGAGCCACTTCTTTATGTAAACTTGACTCTCCTGCCTGTAACTGGGTTGAATTACAGGGTGGATATTTAGTTGCTTGTTTTCACAAGTGCTGGAGTTAGTGTCTCACACCATTGGTCTTCCCAGCATCCCGCAGTCCCTATAGTGAGTGAGTGGATGCGCTGCCCGGCTGGAGAGGGCAGAATTTTTTTCCACCCTTAAGTGTGAGATAGGACAGAGCAGGCCCTTAAGCTTCAGAGAAACTTCAGTGTCTGGACAGGAAGACCCAGGGCTTTTACTCAGGTCCTTTCCTTCCTGAATCCCTGCTACTTGCCTTCCCTAGGTATGACCCTCTGGCTGAAACAGCAGAACTCTCAAAGCCATGGAGTCCATTCTGTGAGCTGGAAGGGAAATGGTGTTTAGAGGGAGGCACTGACTGTGGCTTGAGAGGACCCTGAGTGCAGGAGAGACCTCGTGTGCACCCCTTCCTAAGGCCCTGACCCACTCTCCTCCCAAGAGGGAGCTAAACGGTGGGACTTTTCCTTCAGTTCTAAGGGACACCCCACTATTTCCTTCCATTGTCCATGCACACTCTGACCCCTTAGCCAAAGCCGTGGTTAGAGGAGTTTTAACTCTGTGGAAAGGATTCTTGCTTATTTTTAGGCCAAGGAGTTTAAAGAGTGTGTAGGGAAAAGGGAGGAGGTTCATGAAAGGCCTGGGCTGGGGAAATGGGTTAGAGGAGCCAGAGCAGATGGAGAGATGGAGAAGGGAGAAAGCCATATATGGATGGGGGAGGGGAAGATGACCATCACCTGGGCATCCAGGAACAGGTGCTGTCTGCCTATAATCCTCAGGTCCAGCCTGCAAAGTGTGCCTGTGCGCGCGCAAGGGGTGGGGAGGGGGAGTGAGGGGCCTATGAGGCCTTGTCCTTCCTTTCCTTTCCTGTGGGGCCGAAACTCTTCCTCCTCCTCCTTCCCATTCCCTCTTCCTGAGGGTGAGTGGGAGGAGAGGAAGATGTTCTCTTGCCCGCTGTCCTTTAAGTCTGTCCCCCAATCATCCTCCTACCCCCACCCCATACACTCCTTTCCAGCTTTGGAGGCCCTTCACCTCCAAGCTGGGCCGCGGCGTCCCTCGGCTCGGCTCCCCTCCTTCCCATCCCCACAGGCGGCGGGTCCAGGTCCCCAGTTCCTCCATCCCGTCTCAGCATCCCCGCGCCACCCTCCCCACACCCCTCCACATCTTGCGTCCCGACCCTCCCTGGGACCTGGATCCCAGGACCCAGACCCATCCCTGCCCCCCACCCTCCACAACTCGGCCCGGCTCTCACCTCGGGGGCTCCGCGGCCGCAGCACAAAAGGCGGCGCTGCTGCAGCTCGGCTCCGGATGCTGCTCCCGCCTCCTCCTCCTTCTCCTCCTCCTTCCCGCCTCCCCCCGCTGCCCTCGACCGGACCAGGGGCGCCGTCACAGGCGATGCTCGTGAGGTGTCCGGGTGCACGGGTGTGTCAGTTCCAGCTTTCTCCCCCCACCCCCCGACCCCAAACCCCGTCCTCACACGGCTTGAACTCCCGCTCCTTCCGAGGCCCCCGCCCCAGGCCCCCCGGGACGGACACGCCCTGAGCGGGGGATGCTGCGCTGGAGCCACGGCCTCTTAAAGGAGCCCGCTGCTGCCATCCGGCACGCTCCAGGCTAGTCCCTGGCCCGTCTGGTCCTCGCACCTCCCTGCTGGCGGTGACCTGGAGCGATCCCACCCCCGACCTTAAGCCCTATGACCGGTCTTATAAGCTCCCTCCTATACCCTGAAACAGCAACCCCTCAGATGGGAACCCCCTCCTCCGCTCAGCGCTCTTGCATCGCTCCCCCTGTCAAACGATCTTGCCTGTCTTCTTTTCCCTAATTGCCACCACTCCGGGTCCACCAATTGGAATCCACTCAGCTCAACGCCCCGTCCCTTTCCAGTGTTCCTGGATGACCCCTCGTTTTTATTCCAAGATTCCATCGGACCTCTAGCCCCGCACGGAGCAAGCCCATCTCGTCTCTGACCCATTCCCAGAACCCTCATTAGAGTCAGACATTTTTCGTGATTTCTTTCCCTCCAAGGTCACAAAAATTTCCCTACATCTTTCGCGCTAGTGGCTGAGACTTTGGCGAGGAGGAAATGGAACTCTGGGACCCAAAAATACGGGTTCTGTTCCGCACAGATAAGTCGATTAATCTTAAGAGGCCAGAATTCTCTCTTGCCCTCTCTTTAGCTGAGATCCGGGACACATGGCAGAGGGAATAAGACCACTATGTGCCTTAGTCCTTCTAATCTTGTCCCTTATAGCTAGATTCTCAGGCCCCGGAGGGTATCTCGTGGTGTAAGGGGAAAAGGTGTAGGTCCATTCTAAAAAGGCTTTAGAAAATAAGCGGAAATCGACAGCCTGCAGAATTAATGAGAAGGGTGGTGAAGGACAACACAGGAAAAAGAAGCAGGTTCTATAAGACGAAGGCCCGAGCGCCAGAGGATTAGGCCAAAGGCTGAGGTGGAACTGAGACTGAGGTGCACCAGGATTTACAACAGCCCCAGCTCAGAGGGGCAGGGAATAGTCGCCTCCCGCGTCCAGGCAGGGCCCACCCTCCTAGACTGCAAAGTGTCAGCAACCGACAGCGGCCTCTCACCTGGGCCAATCACAACCTTTTCTCAAGAAAGAGGCGGAGTCAAGAGGGTTGACTCTTCCCTTGTCCCCGCCCCTTTAGATGAGGTAACCAATCGCAATCCACCTGGAGCGAGCACGCAAAATCGGGACTAGCCAATTATGCCGCGAAACTTTTCGCGCATGCTGCCTCCCAGCTGCGACAGTGATGGCGCGCGAGCTCCTGGGTTCTGTAGTTTTCTCGGTACCCGAAGCATCCCTCCCCACCTTCCTAGGCTTGAGTTCGCCCTTACTGCCCCGCCCCCAGCCACTTCCACTTTGCTGGTACGCATGCCCCGAGTTCCAGCCCGGGGTGAGGAGACGCGGAAGGAAGGAGGCGGGACGTTGTTAAAAATAAAAAAAACAAAAAACCACCCTCAACTCGGGAAGCGACAGTGGAAGGGTCCACTCCTCCCAGAAGGCGGTGCTGCCTGCCTGAACGAACCACGCGGAGGGTTGTGGGGCGGATAGCTCCCCTCCTGATGGAGGCTCATAGAGTCCGGTGGGCGGGGGACTCCATATCCCAGCATGCCCCGCGGTGGGCCCGACCGGCCGCGACTTGGGGCTTGGCCCCGGCCCTAGCTCGTCGGCGGTGTATTGGGGCGCGTGGAGGCTGCAGTCACGGTGGCGCCTGCGGGGACGGAGGAGGGAATGAGTGAAGAGGAGCAAGGCTCCGGCACTACCACGGGCTGCGGGCTGCCCAGGTGAGCCGCCTGGTACCGATCCCTGCAGGGCGCAGAGCTTGGCGCGGTGCGGAGAGAGTAGCGGCGCGGCCCCAGCATGCACCTGGCCTGAGGGTTGTTCCCGGCAAGCACTGGGGTAGTGGGCCGTGGTTCCCGGCATGCACCCCGGCAGTGGCCACTGCCTCCAGCTTTAGCTAGTTGGGGTTGGCCCGGTTCCCAGACTGCACTGGGGCACTGGGCTTTATGCCCCCGACATTCAGTGCATTTGGTGGGTACTGGGTTCCTGGCCTGCACTGTGTCAGGGGACATGCACTTCCAACCTGCACTGGGGTACAGGATCCCCCGCCCTAACTGAGACAGGAACAGTGCTTTCCCTGCTTGCCCCGGGGCAGTGGACCCTGCTTTCCCAGCCTGCACCTCTACTCCACTTTGACCCCAGCCAGTGGCTGCCTGAGGTTTCCTGGACCCAGTGTCCCCCATAGTGTGCGTGGGTCTGATAATGGCAGTGCTTGGCCAGGTGGGTGCAGAGAGGGGAGATGTGATGAAGGGTCTGTGCCCCTACCCCCAGTATAGAGCAAATGCTGGCAGCCAACCCGGGCAAGACCCCGATCAGCCTTCTGCAGGAGTATGGGACCAGAATAGGGAAGACGCCCGTGTACGACCTTCTCAAAGCCGAGGGCCAAGCCCACCAGCCTAATTTCACCTTCCGGGTCACCGTTGGCGACACCAGCTGCACTGGTGAGGAAGGCTTGGGCAGCCTGGCTGGGGTGTGCATTCACAGGGCCCCATTGGCTTTATTGCTTGGAGTCTCTTCACGGTCCTCTTCTCCAAGACCAGTGAGGGAAGGAGAAATTTTAGGGGAAAAATCACTGACTGGATTGGGAGAACAGGTCTGTGAGGAGGTACCTAGGACTTAGGAGAGTTAGAAGAGCAAGCAGAACTGGCACAGTGATTGGGCAGATCGTTGTCATCCTAGAGGAAAAAGGAGATAAATCGAAATCTCAGTGCAGCATTTGGGGGAGTGAGTGCCTGCTGTGCTGGACTCTGTTCCAGGTGCTTAATCAAATTCCACTTAATCTTAAACCTTGGTCGAATCCAGTGATGTAGGTGGTAATATTTTCATGTTGAATGCGAGGAAACCAAGAGAGAGATTCAATGGCTGGGGCGAGGCCACATTTCTAGTAAATGGCAGACCCAGGCTTCGACTCTGGAGCCTACACTTTTACTATTTTTCCAGCAATCTCTATTGAAAGAAAGTGCTCCCCAGAGGAAAGTAGGACAGAGCAAAAACTTCCAGGTGGCTAACCTCAAGGACAATTCTACCTGGCATGACTTGATTTGGGGAACTTGTGGAAAGATAAGGGCCCTTCCTTCTAGCGGTTAGAGTAACACTTCTAGCGTTGGGCAAGGGAGGTTGGTGAGATGGGGCTTGGTTGATTCCCTCTGGTTGTGAGGAGAAAGGCTGTGGGATGCTGGTTTCTTTTCCATCCTTCTAGTGACCTCCAGTATTGCCCACACCCCCTCTCTTAGGTCAGGGCCCCAGCAAGAAAGCAGCCAAGCACAAGGCAGCTGAGGTGGCCCTCAAACACCTCAAAGGGGGGAGCATGCTGGAGCCAGCCCTGGAGGACAGCAGGTGAGGGAGGAACGGCCGAGGATCCTAGAGGCTCTGTCAGGAACCCAGGCCCCTGCGTCAGCCCCTCTGCCCCATAGGCTTCACTTGGTGACACTGAACTGCCTTGACGTGGCTGCTTCCTGAGAGCTTCCCCTGAAACCTGAGCAGGATGTTTCCAGGGCTCCTGCTGCTGTGAGGGATGCTGGGAGGCAGTGGCCAGCCGCAGTGTGGGGTTGTGGCTGTGGTTTGGGTCCCAGGTTGGGCCTGGGGAGGGAGAGGGGTGGAGGCTGAGGCTGGAGGGGGTTGCTCCCCAACATACTTCTCCTCTCCAGCAAGATGTTGTTCCCTCTTCTGCACTCAGGTTGGCGTTGGTTGCTCCCACGGTTCTTGGGTAGGAAGAAACACCCCTTCCACTTTTCTTAGTATTTTTGATCAAGTGTTTGACACCAGAAGATCTCAGGTGGAACTGGTGGTTGAGCTTCCCTGAGTTTTTGGCTTCGGTAGAAAGAGATTTTCTTAGGGGAGGGCAGCTCAGGAGGACCTGGGTACCCCACCTTTTATTCCCCACCACCACCCCATGTGGGTGTGAATCAAAGGCCCCCTTCCCCTCGGGAAGTTCTTTTTCTCCCCTAGATTCTTCACTGCCTGAGGACGTGCCGGTTTTTACAGCTGCGGCGGCTGCTACTCCCGTTCCATCTGCTGTCCCAACCAGGTATCTTGTCTCTCCTGACTGCCTGAGGAGGGTGGAAAGGGGTCCTAGCTCCCGGCCTCACAGCCCTTAGACCCAGGCTGGTCAGGCATGAGGAAGTCTGAGAGTGAACAGAGGATGGAATAGTTGGGGACCAGAGTTTGAAGAATTTGCACCAGCTGGTAAGCTCTTGAGACAGGAGGTAATTTATAATTTGGCAGTACCACGTGGATAGTATTTGACCACGCTAAAGGTCTTCCTTGTCCCATTTTCTTCTGAATTGGCCGCGTGATGGTCCTCTGTTTGAGTCCCATCAGGTGCTTCTGGGGACTGGATATACTCTCCTCTCCACTGTCCTGTCTAGGTGGTGATCAAGTGTTCCAGAAAACTGAAATGAGCCTGGGACCTGGAGGAGACCTCGTCGGGGGGAGGGGGCGGGAGGTGGGCTTGATGTTTGGAGAGACA
Source organism: Bos mutus (assembly GCF_027580195.1). Lineage (NCBI taxonomy): Eukaryota > Metazoa > Chordata > Mammalia > Artiodactyla > Bovidae > Bos > Bos mutus. The sequence continues at coordinate 45,895,240 of NC_091621.1, forward strand.
GCTGCCTGCCTGGTGGGGAGCAGGGAGCTGGCAGTGGGGAAAACAAGAGCAGGGTGGAGGACTCCTGGGCAGCCGCAGGAGGAGCCAGCCCCCTCAGCTTTGGCCCTGGGCCCTTTTTCCTTCAGGAGCTCCCCCATGGAGGTGCAGCCCCCAGTCTCTCCTCAACAGTCTGAGTGCAACCCGGTCGGTGCTCTACAGGTGTGCCGCGTCCTCGTTTCCCATGCCTGCCTGCCTGCCTGCCTGCCTTTGCTTTTACCCGGGGCTGTGGGGGAAGCTGATCGGGGGCGGGTACCCTGTTCTGAGGGCTTTTCCCACCCACCTCCCTTTACTCCTGCTCTAACCTGGAACCTGAGACTCCCAGGATGGGAGCGGGGAGGATGTGAGGACTCCTCTCTCACACTCTTGCGCGCCCTTGTTTCTCCCTTCCAAGGAGCTGGTGGTGCAGAAAGGCTGGCGGTTGCCTGAGTACACGGTGACCCAGGAGTCTGGGCCAGCCCACCGCAAAGAGTTTACTATGACCTGCCGAGTGGAGCGTTTCATTGAGATTGGTAACTGGGCGGAGGGGAGTGCTTGTAGTGACTACCCCGCAGCACTCCAGCCCTGGCCAGGGGCAGCTCCCAGCTTCTCTCTACGCTCCTGGCTGAGACCCCAGCTTGGCTGCTGCTTCCTTGCACCCTTTCTTGCCCTCCTCTTCTGGCCAGCCAGGTTCCCGGGTGCCTGGCAGGTCCTGAGCTCCCCTTTTCAATTGACAGCCACTGAGGGGACCCTCAGCCCAAGTTTAAGCTGGGTGGAAGCAACGGGTCTATTGGGAGCCATAATTCAGCAGCCCTCTCCCCTGTGCAGGCAGTGGCACGTCCAAAAAGCTGGCAAAGCGTAACGCAGCGGCCAAAATGCTGCTTCGAGTGCACACAGTGCCTCTGGATGCCCGGGACGGGAACGAGGCAGAGCCTGAAGACGATCACTTTTCCATTGTGAGTGGCTTGTGGGCCATGCCCCATGCTCCATCCTCCATGCCAGGGCAGGGCACTGAGGACTCAGGTCTGTGACTTGGAAGTGAGCCTCCTGGGCCCCAGGCCTCCTCCTGCCCATTTTCCTTCTGGACACAGGGACCCCTGGGCCCCCTTTCAGCCTCAGCTGTAGGCCTGCATGGTGAGTGCTTTGGGGGAGGGAGCTGGCCCAGGGCAAGGGACCTGTAGGCTTCTGTTATTGGAATAAGAAAGGCTGCCTGACCATCTGGTCCACAGTCTAGTAGTTAGAAGGGGCCACACAGGGATTGGGCTTCCCGGTGGCTCAGTGGTAAAGAATCTGCCTGCCAAGCAGGAGACATGGGTTCGATCCCTGGATCAGGAAGATCCCCTGGAGGAGGAAATGGCAACCCACTCCAGTATTTTTGCCTGAAAAATTCCATGGACAGAGGAGCCTAGTGGGCTACAGTCTGTGGGGTTGCAGAAGAGTCAGACACAACTTAGAGACCAGACAATCCAGGGATTGATTGACTGGCAGGTGGGGAGGCAAACAGGAGGAAGCATTCTTTGGGCTTTTCTCTCCTTGGGCATAGAATGTCTCTTCAGGGCCTGGTTTCAGAGCCCCTGGCTGCATCCTTCCCCCTCCCTGTCTTGTCAGGGTGTGGGCTCCCGCCTAGATGGACTTCGGAACCGAGGCCCAGGCTGCACCTGGGATTCTCTGCGGAATTCGGTGGGAGAGAAGATCCTGTCTCTCCGAAGCTGCTCCCTGGGCTCCTTGGGCGCTCTGGGCCCTGCTTGCTGCAGTGTCCTCAGTGAGCTCTCTGAGGAGCAGGCCTTTCATGTCAGCTACCTGGATATTGGTATGGCTAGTCGGGGATCGGGGGCCGGGGGCCGGGGGCCAGTGGGGACTAGACCAGAGCAAGTATGGATGGGAATGAGGGCTCGGGAGGGCATGACAGTGACATGGACCTTCCCCGGTGCTGCCCTCCTGCCCAACACTGCCTCCCTCTTCTCTCTCGGTCTCCAGAGGAGTTGAGCCTGAGTGGGCTCTGCCAGTGCCTGGTGGAGCTGTCCACACAGCCGGCCACCGTGTGTCATGGCTCTGCAGCCACCAGGGAGGCAGCCCGTGGCGAGGCTGCGCGCCGTGCCCTGCAGTACCTCAAGATCATGGCGGGCAGCAAGTGAAGCCATGACAGGACTCATGAAATACATCCTCTGCTCCCTGCTCTTCCTGCGCCCGGCCTGTGCGCCTGCCCAGCTCTGGTACCGCCTGGAGGTGCCACCTCTACCTCTGACACAGACTGCAGGCTGAGGAGGGCACAGGGTCAGGAACCAGGGACCACAGGGCCTCAGCTGGCCCAGGTTCTGCCATCATGTAACTGGTGATGACCAAGGGGAATGAAACTGGGGGCTCTCCCATTAGAGCCCCAAATAAATGTGCTGCTTTTTGGATTCTTCAGTCCTGGTCTGTTTCCCTGAGTGGTCAGCAGCAGAGGGGGTTAGCGCCAGCTCACGTGCCCGGTGCGCCTCCCCACTCTGCTCCCCACGCGTCCCCATGTTTGCCTTTCTGGTGGGTGCGCTGACATCTGGGCACACCATCGCCTGTGTTCCTGGAGAGTTGGGTTTAGTGGAGGTGGGGGAGGCTGTGGTTCTTGTCTTGGGACTCCCTCCCATGTCTCATGCGGATGCAGACACGCGCACACGGATTCAGAAGCCAGACAGCTTTATTTGCAGGGGACACGTGGCAGTTTGGGGCGTGGGCCTTGCATGCAGACCTCAGAGGATGACATGTCACTTCTTCCCAAAGCGCTGAGGGGCAGCCAGGCTCCAAAAGGGGGAACTCAGTCCCTCTCCAGCTCGAGGACTCAGTCTTTTGTTGCTCCAGGAGCCCCGGGTGTTTCTGCCAAACCTTAGGAGAGATCCACCCTCAGCTATGGGTCCTTCCAGATCCCCCCTTTCCTCCTCTCCTCCCACTCCTCTCCCTTCAGCCCTGGCCTTGCCTCTGACCCTCCTAGACTCACCTCTGGGGCTGAAACAGGAAGGCTGGACTCCGGCCGGGTCTCTGCATGGCCTGGAGCAGGGAGCGCAGGAGCGACCTAGGGGTCTGAGCATCCTGTGCTGGGTGGGCGCCGCTGTCTTCCTCCTGTGGTATAGAGCCATCCAGGAAGGAAGATGGGTAAGGGCCTTGGGCATTTAGATCACAAGGGGAAGGGAGTGACCTCCAGGACAAGTTGTAGGAGGCTAAGGAGTCATTTCCTCAGATATGAGGACCCAGTGACCCTGGGAGCCAGAGTATTTGAACCTGGAATGTAAGTCTCAAGCTTTTGTTTTTAGTCAGTCGTGTCCGACTCTTTGTGACCCCCGTGGACTGTAGCCTGCCAGGCTCCTCTGTCCATGGGATTCTCCAGGCAAGAATACTGGAGTGGGTTGCCATTTCCTTCTCTAGAAGTCTCAAACCGAGGTCCAGGAAAATGGTGAGATGAGGACGGGCATGCTCACTTACCATGAAGATCTGGTCTCCTCCATCCCGGCCCCCTGGTCCTTCAGCGTGGCTCCAGTCTGTTACTAACAGCAGCACCAGCAGCAGCGCTGCTGCCTGCCTGGCGTCCATGCTGCCATCTGCCTTGCTGTGGCCACACCCGCCTCTTATACCTGCTGTCCCCCTGTTCCTCACCTCCCACAGCCGCCTGAGGGGCAATCTAGAGAAGGCAATGGAAATGCACAGCTCCATTAAGAGCCGCCTGGGACCCCCCTCCCCGGCCCCTGTGGGACTTCCTGCTCTCAGCCTCCGGCCCCAGCCCCTAAGCTTAGAGTTACAGACTTTATTAGATGCATAAATCCTGTCTCCAGAGCTCAAGAAGCATCATTAATTGCAGATGCTTTGTCAGAGCCCTGGGGGGCCTTCAAGAACTCCCAATCCCTCAACAGGTTGGAGAGCTCCCATGGATCACCTCCTCTCCTTGCTAGCTTGTAAAATAAAACACACAGAAAGCCCTGTCAGGCTAGGCATCATGTTCTGGAAAGGAAGGAGGAAAGAGCCAGGGTGATCCCGTCCGGGGACTTGGGAGGCTGCAGGCAGGGCCTCCTGGCCCATTTACACCCACGTGGACCTGCCTCTTGGAGGGTTAAAAATGGAGTCACTACTCTGAGATGTGCCTGTGGAGAGAAAAGTGAGGTACAGGAGACAAAAGCAGTCTCAGAGCCCCCCAGAAAGTGGAGATTGCATCAGATGTTTGGAGACAGACCCCATCTTCACCAGCACTGCTCTGGACCAGCCCCACTTCAGAGTACGGAGCAGCGCTCTGCAGCCGAAGCACTGCTGCCACCCTGCGGCCACGGCTGTGCACGGTCAGCTTGGCCATTTTCTCTCTGGAGTAGAGTTCGATGAAGGCGAGGTCCCAAGGCCCTGACGTCAGAGTCCCAGAAAGGCAGGGGCAGGATCCTGGGGTTAGATTGTTGTTTTTGTCCACCTCCCTCTAGTCGGTCCAGCCTCTTCCTGGCTCTGCCTCTGACTGATTGGGGCAGGTACCTAGAATCCCCCTTAGGAAAAATCAGTCACCGCCTCTCAGGAAGTATTCCCTTCTGATCCTAGTCCTTCCTCAGAACTCCCGCCAGTGTGGTTCTTTAGCTGATGCCAGAGAGGTCTCATGATATAAAGTGCCTATGAATCAGCTTTGGGCGAGATGCTTAGCTCTCTGTAAGTGAAGTTTCTTCACTTAAAACATGGCAGCATTAAAAGGAAGCACTTTCAAAGGGGAACATTATTTGAGACGCTTTTGGTAACCCTGGCATAGAGGAGGGGTCCTTAAAACACTAGCTGTGATTGTCTTTGCACATCCGGGTCCCAGGGAATTTACCATTTCCTGAGCAGTCCAGACAGAATCATCCTTGCAAGGAGTTGGCTTTCATCTTGTGGCCTCCACCAGGGGTTCTGGTTTGCCCCACTCTGAGCGGACCTGTCATCTCACATTACAAGCCTTTCCCGTGTTCGAAGACAGATTGTGATTCTTCCACTCTGTAGAGTTGGGAAGCATTCACTTCCTTTAAAGTGAGGCATCTAGAAACCAACTCACACTTTGGAAAGGTAGATGAGAGCAGGTTTTGATCTGGGTGGCCTAGATACTCGTTTCTATCCGTGCAATCTCAGTTAGGGTGCGCCTTTCTGTGAGGTTTGTCTCCTGGATGGTGCGAAGCACAGAACCTGACCTTCATTGTCATCACGTCTTATAGTTTCACCACTTCTTAAAAGGAAGTGTCATGTCCACGGGTAGATGGTTTTCCATGGGAAATGGATCGTGCACCATACTGAGGTCCTTGTCCGTTCTTATCCGACAAAGTTCAGAGGAGCAGGGTATGAGGCGGGTGGCACGCTGCAGAGCAGCTCCCGGGTCGAAAGGTTTTAATGCAGCTGTTAACACTTCACTGTGTGCCTTGGTCAAGGGTCTCAACCTATACCTCATCATCCGTGACAGGAGGCAACTACTCGTTATCCAGAGCGCTTGTGAACGGTAACTTAATGAATGCCAAGCATCTAGCACTCCACCAAGCACGGAGCGGGCTCACCGAACACATTTATCCTGTTATTTCTCTGATCACTTACAGATGGATCTGAGCTGAGGCTGATTCAGAAAGGAGCTGTTCTAGCTGCTTCCTGTGTCCCGGATGGAGGTGATGGGCCTCTCCATCGGCGAGAAGTTAGAATGGGTTAGTTCTTCTACCTTGGCAAACTGTCCTGCTCTCAGTTTCATCTCAGCCTCCAAAGCTTCTGTCTCGGCTTTGGTATTTGGCCTTCAGCAACTCCCTTTGCCATTCGCTGGATTCTCATGCTCTCGACCACAGTGAGGACCACCCCGCCTTCCTGCTCTCCCGCAGACTGGAGCTCTCTGTTTGTTTAAGTTGCACCAAACATCAGCCATGAACTGCATGTAAATCACCTCTCCTCCTGGACACTCCCCTGGAGGCAGCTGGCTATCTCCTAGTCGGCTTCTTCAGCCTGCTCACCCTCCTCATTTGTGGTATCAAGAAATAGAGATACAAGACATTGGTAGTGCCTGCCCACACCGCCTCACAGTTCCTGAGCACTACCTGTTTTTCTTGTGAACTACCTTATCTGCTTCTAAAGAAACTCCACCTCTCATTTCTAGATTCTCTTCTTCCCACACCCATAGACTCACAGAATGCTTCTCTAAGTCTTCGTGTACTCCTAGCTTCTTGAGGGTAGGGCTTATTATTCTCTAATTGTGGGGAAGTGGGGACAAAATGCTGAAAGGCTAAGAGGCCACTTCACCTGCCTTCCAACATCGTCTGATCTCCGAGTTCTTTCTAGGCGGGCTCCCATGATGCCGAGGACCCTTGTCCCCAGGGCAGAGCTGAGCCTTCTGGTGTGTTATGTAATTCCTACAAACCACCCACCTCCTCTAGGCTGTGTCTTCCCCTGCATAAAAAGGAGGGATAAGAATGCCAGTTCTTTCTGTCCTAAGAATTGGGAGAGTGAAGATCACAGGCATGAGAGCCCAATGAGTTCCCAGAAAGAATGGGACTTGTAGATTGAAGCATCAGACAGGACAGTGGTTCTCTTCATAGTTTAATGTTATATTTGCAGCATAAATAAGGCACAATATATGTCAGGGCAAGGCTGGGAGAGGGAGAAGGCATGGCTGGGGTGACTGCTATGTGGCGAGGGGAGAGGAGGAGGGACGGGAAGGGAGAATAGAGCGAAGCCTCCGCCTCAGCCCCGTCCCAAGGAGACTGTGAGAACCTGCTCACAGGATCATGCTGAAGTGGGTGGGGGGAGAAAGGAAGACAGTTTTGTAACAAAACAGCCTGTAGCACTGCATCCTCCTGCCTGTCAAAGTCCACCACTGGGGCCCGGGGAAACCCAGACCCAGAGTCAAGTTCCTTAATGACATGGAGAGGTGTTGCTACATGTCAAAGATATACAGATGAACAGAGATAGAACCATAGATACACACAGCTTTCTTTTCAACAGATACTATGTCAGGAGACTATGGCTTCCACTGCTGGGGCTGGAGGCTCATCTCCCTGCCTGAAAGGTGTGTTAGGGGGTGGGGTGGGTGGGAGAACAGGACAGCTGGTCCTTCCTGTAACAAAGAACATGGAGTAATCCGTTTGCGAGGGGGTATGGGCCAACTCCTGTCCGGATCCACGCAGGACAGGTTTTGGGGGTAAGTAGAGGAAGACAAATCTAGGTTTTGAGATGAGTGATGTTGTTATTGTTTTAATGGCAGTGGAGGGAGGGACTGGACAAAATGGAAAAATGTTAGTGCTACGGCAGAGGATGGGACACCCTACAAGGATTTCCCAGCTCGCCCCTAAGGCAATGGTTCTCAAACCTCAGTGTGTCTGAGAATGGCTCTGAGTGCTTATCAGAGCCCATCCCCAGAATTTCTGATTCAGTATGTCTGGAATGGGGCCCGAGCGTGCATGTCTAACAAGTTCTCAGACGATGGTCCTGCTGGTCCTGGACCACATTCTGAGAACCACTGCCCTAAGGGAAAGTCAGTGAAACTAGTGCTCATAGCCACTTCTTACAGCTAAAACGGCACTCACCAGAGGTTAATGCTGATGAGACAGCTCTAGGCTACCAGCCCCCATTAAAAAGAGAAACTCTGTGATACAAACCTGCATCTGCCAAGGACGGAAGCTGCCCTAAGCTGCCCTACACTCCCCAGCCCCTTCTCATTCTGGGGAAGAACTTTACCCCAAACAGAAACGAATGAACGGCTCTGGAGGGTGGGAATGCTGGCCAGCAACCATCTCTGCTCATTCCTGCCGGGTCACCGCCCTGGAGTGTGGCATTTAGGCCTGTGTGCGCCTGCATGCGTGCATGCAGAAACAGAGAAATCAGTTCTCTACGATCAAGGGAATGATTAGGGTTGTGGGAGGCTGAAGTAGGACTGCGGGGCAGGATCCTTTAATTTGCCTTAGGATCCTCACCTGTCCTGCTCTTCCCTCCACCCCTGTCAAAAAAAAGTCTAAAGAAAGCAGAAAGAGCGTATCAACAAAGGCATATGTGATATACAGCTAGAAGGACTGGATTCTAAAGACTGGTTATGACATTAAAAAAAAAAAAGAGTACATTTCCTTCCTGTGTATACAATGTATAATATTACTGAAAAATAATGATTTCGGGATGGGAAGGAAGTTAGGAAAGAAATGGGATCTTTGTGGGGAAGAGCTGTCTCAGGGCTAGCACCTTTCAAGGAGCCTCTCAGTGTGAGCGAACAGGGGAGGAATACTTTGGTGTCTGCTTGGTGGTTCAGGCTGCAGTTGGGGCGTTGTTATGGTTAAGCACCCTGTCTACCAGGATGGGTGGTGCTGGAGGGCAGTAAATCAGGAAAGGAACTGAACAACAGAACAGGCATAGGGAAGGCAGCAAAATGCAGTTCAGTTAGGCCATCTCCTCCTTACTGCCACCAAGAGTGTAGAGTCTAGGGCTCAGGGCCAAGGAGGAGACCAGAGGCCAAAGGAAGCCAGATTTGGGACATACAACCAACAGGGAAAAATGAAGCAAAGGAGGTCCTACTCCTCCTAGTCCTTCCTAATAGAGTGGGAGGCTTTCTCAGACTTTTCAACTCTAAACAAGCTTTAAGATGACGTGGCTGAAAGTCTGTGAACCAGAAGACGTGGTTCTGGCCCCTCCTCTATGGCCTTGCATCTCTAGCAGCTGTGTCCTTGGGGTGAGTGGGAGGACTGAGTCCTGTGTTCACTTAGGAAAGTCCCAAGGCATCACTCTTCCCCTTTCAGAAACTGTCTTCCCTTAGAAGTGAAAGTGTTAGTGGCTCAGTTGTGTCCAACTGTTTACAACCCCACGGACTACAACCTGCCAGGCTCCTCTGTCCATGGAAGTTTCCAGGCAAGAATACTGGAATGGGTAGTCATTCCCTTCTCCAGGGGATCTTCTTGGCCCAGGGATGGAAATTGGGTCTCCTGCATTGCAAGCAGATTCTTTACCATCTGAGCCACCAGGGAAGCCCATTCCCAGCCGCTTTCAGAATGTGTCCTCCCTTAGGCCCATAGAAAGGCCATGGTCCTTCAGAAGGAGTAAGTGACACCCTCCATGATGTTTGTTCTGGTTCAGATGGGTCTGGAAGGCAAGGAGCGGGGTGAGCGGCCACACAGCTGGCTGCAGTCACAAGGTAAGTGTCATTCTCCTTGACTACAGGAGGGGCTTCAGCTCTAGCAATTGCTCTGCTTTCTCAGTGAGACCGAAAACCAACAAGAAGGCTGCACGGGTGGGGGCGGTCCTGTCGCGTCCCTTCCGCAGCTCACTGCTGCTCCACTAAGGTTCTGCCCATGCCTCTCAGGTCCCCAGGACTAACTTCCCACTGACGAGAATGAAATAAGGACTTACTTAGACATGGGGACTAAGAAATTAAGATCCGCTCCATAAATTAGACTTCCTACCCAGGGAAGACCAGCAGGGACTCCAACTTCCCTCAAGGTCAGGCAGTGAGGCAGCACACATGTGCAGTGCCAGCCTGATCCTTAACTTGAAGACACTTGACTAAAGGGGGAAGAAAATTAGCCAAGGGCCTTATGAAGGCTCCTTAGGAGCCATAAACGCAGTCAAGCTTTAGGGCAAGGCTACTAGCGGGAAATCAAGGTAACAAAAAAATGAAACACAGCTAAGGCAGGAGAAAATCCCAGAGAGCAACCATCTACAGGAAATGTCCTGAGCATAAGTATGGCTGTGAAGTTTTAAAGGCAAGCAGAGTCCCTGGAGGTGGTCACCTGTATCCTGACCATCTGTTGTGCTGTTTGCTAGTCTGAGTCACCACAGGGGCTGTTCCTGTTGGGTCCTAGGTGGGGGAGGATGAGAAAACCATGTTTCTCTCTCCTCTTTCTTCACCAGGTGTGGCTTCTTCAGCACCAGCTCTGAACACAGGAGGGGAAATTAAAAACAAATGCAGTAAACATGTCATCTGGCTGGCTCACCAGTTTATCAGTCTGAGGAGACAGGGATCTTGCAGTTTAGACCATTTCCTCATTGCTCTCTGACAGCCAATTTTGGAAGATAAGAAAGGAAGCTGGCAGTTACTCTGTATGCATGTATAAGATGGAAGTAGGAAAGAGAGAGAGAGACAGAGAGAAAGGGACATTACTGGCATGGGCAGATGGCAGAAAGTGGCTCTGGGACAATTGGAAGGGATTCATACTGAAGGGCTATTAAAGCTGACCTATCTATCCACAGGCCTCTGGCTTTGGACTGCTTCCTATGGCCTTGGTAGAAATTGCATAGTTCAGAGCCAAAGGAAGACGAGAAGTCTTAATGGGAAGAAAGAGGGGCAAGAAGGATAAAAATGTGCCCCCTGCAACCCAACTTTTCAAAGTAAGAATGGCTGAGAGCAATAGTCACTAATTTCCCAGCAGGTTGGACCTTTCAACAAACAGGGCTCTTTGGTGGACATCAGTATTCCACCTCCCCTTCCCGCGCCTCCTTCCAACCTATCTCATACTCAAGAAAACCCACTCCGGACCTTGGCTAGGATGCCTGAGTCCTGGGGCTTAGACTACAGAGAAGCATCACATCCCGGGGGCAGAGAGCAGAAAAGAGCGAAAGAAACACTACACAACCAGGAGACCTAGAGGCCAGGCTTGGAGTCGCGCGCGAGAAAGAAGGTAGATCAGTGAGGCTCGTTCGTGCATATAAGACCCTTGCTCATAAAAGACGACAGGCATGTGAGGCTGAGAGATGGGGGTGAGGGGAGTGAGGGAGCACAAAAGTCCCCCACATGACAGCCTCCAGAGGGCTGCATCAGAATCAATTACAGAAGAGAGACAGAGGCAGGGATACAGGCAGGGGGATGAAGAGACAGAGACACAGGAGTGTAAAGATGACCAAAAGGAGTATGTACGCTTTGGCTGATATACTGTTGTAAAACATAATCAATCCAGTAAACTGATGGAACAAGCTTTAAAACCACATTGTTCCTGTCTGTCCTGGAGGATAGAGCAGGGGTGGGGAGGGAATCAGCCAGTCAGATCCTGGGTGTTTTCTCTTTTCACTACTGAGTGGTATCTAATAAGGCCATAAGATGAAGGTGCTAAGGCTTAGTGGGAGGTGGAAAAGACTTCACCACCAGACTGGGAAAACTCAAGAGAAAAAATGAGGTACCCAAATAGCTCTGAAATAAATGAGAAAGTACTAGAACTTTTAAGATTTCATTTCTTTTTGTTTTTGGTGGCTGGTAGGGAGAAGGGCTAAAGTTTATGGAAGAGCTGGGAAATACTGCTAATTCATACATTAGAGGTAACCTTACATTCTCCGTAAGTCAATGTTTTAACTAGAATTTATGAAGGGGAAAATGGGACCAATAAGCAGCTCCTGGGAGATGAAGTCCTGAGTCCACGGGGTGGCTAGGGACGGGGCAGCAGTGATGTGCTGTCAACTCTAGCCTCCCTCTACCGAGCAGGAAGTGGCATGCTGCTAAGGATCAAGAAGGTATCATCCATGGCTGGGTGGGAAGAGAGGCAACTGAGAAACTGAATCCCAGAAGTGCAAGCGTTAGTGTTAAGAGACAGGTACACGTGCATGGGCAGGGTGATTGTTCAGACCATCCATAAAGGCCTCTGGCTGTGGGTACATCAGAAACTTCCCTCTTGGGGAATGATCTATGTGGCTCTGGGGCTGGGAGGCTCCTAGTACAGGTGTCAACGTACATGACTGTGTGAGAAAAGCCCCACATCTGACCATTACTCACAACACGCAATTCCCTCCCCCATATTGCCGTGTCCAAGGCAGACGGGAGAGCATAAGATGACGTCTCTCTTGACTCTCGGGTGGGCGAGCTCTGGCTGGGGACCCCTCCACCAGGGGAGGCATCATCTGCCCGCAGACTGAGACTGTGGGGTCATGATCACATGCGACTGTATGGGCATGCCCAGTTCTGTCCTTTGGCTGGCCATTTGAGTGAGCACTGAGGTGGCCACAGCTTCGGCTGCAGAGCGAACACTGAGGCCGTTGCTCGGGGCTGTTGCTGAGCTGTGTTGAATCACAGGGGCTGGTGAACCCGTTGGCTCTGAGCTTTCCTTGGGGCTTTCTGAAAGGAAGCAGGGCAAAAAACAGAGCAAGTGGTTAGGAAACAGAATGTGGACGTAGGCAGAACTACCTTTCCCTGAAATTCTAAAGGGCCCCAAAGGAAAACGAAGCCCATATTTTTAGTGGGAGAAACTTCCCAGAATCTTGGCTTCTAAGGCACAAATGGGCTAGGAAACCACTAGTTGTGAGAAGGGAAGTAAGCTAGGCCAAAATTCACCTATTCATCCCAATAAAGCAAATCCCCAACATGTTAATTACACTACCTGGCTTCTTGGTCTCTGCATAGTTCATTAACCCATTGGAACACTCTTCCTCTTATTCATGTCTTTAAAGGTGATTTAAAATAAATCTCTCTTTTTAAGCTATCCTCTCATTAATGCTCACAACACTGCAATCATTCTATTACTTTTAATATTCCTTTAGCATGGAGTTGCACTAAGGATCAGTTCAGTTCAGTCGCTCAGTCGTGTCCGACTCTCTGCGACCCCATGAATCGCAGCACGCCAGGCCTCCCTGTCCATCACCAACTCCCAGAGTTCACTCAGACTCACGTCCATTGAGTTGCTGATGCCATCCAGCCATCTCATCCTCTGTCGTCCCCTTCTCCTCCTGCCCCCAATCCCTCCCAGCATCAGAGTCTTTTCCAATGAGTCAACTCTTCGCATGAGGTGGCCAAAGTACTGGAGTTTCAGCTTCAGCATCACTCCTTCCAAAGAAATCCCAGGGCTGATCTCCTTCAGAATGGACTGGTTGGATCTCCTTGCAGTCCAAGGGGCTCTCAAGAGTCTTCTCCAACACCACAGTTCAGAAGCATCAATTCTTCGGCGCTCAGCCTTCTTCACAGTCCAACTCTCACATCCATACATGACCACAGGAAAAGCCATAGCCTTGACTAGACGGACCTTTGTTAGCAAAGTAATGTCTCTGCTTTTGAATAGGCTATCTAGGTTGGTCATAACTTTCCTTTCAAGGAGTAAGCGTCTTTTAATTTCATGGCTGCAGTCACCATCTGCAGTGATTTTGGAGCCCCCCAAAAATAAAGTCTGACACTGTTTCCACTGTTTCCCCATCTACTTCCCATGAAGTGATGGGACCGGATGCCATGATCTTTGTTTTCTGAATGTTGAGCTTTAAGCCAACTTTTTCACTCTCCTCTTCACTTTCATCAAGAGGCTTTTTAGTTCCTCTTCACTTTCTGCCATAAGGGTGGTGTCATCTGCATACCTGAGATTATCGATATTTCTCCCGGCAATCTTGATTCCAGCTTGTGTTTCTTCCAGTCCAGTGTTTCTACACTCAAATCATGTTATGAATGACCAGTCCTTGGCCAAGGCTGTTAACACAACCAACTACATGAGGTCTGTCAGACCCTCCTGATTGTCAACTAGCTAGGCATTAGTGATTTAACACATTTACTCTGAGTTATACCACTCCATGTAAAGTGACAGTAACATTTTACTACTAAACAAGTGTCTGAGGTGCATACAAAGATATCCACATGCTGCTCAACATTCAGGGAGTTTCATTAAACATTGGATAGCCTCTCTGGCTCAAGATATCTACATGCTGCTCAACATTCAGGGAGTTTCATTAAACATTGGATAGCCTCTCTGGCTCTTTAAACAGAGATGTATAGAGTAAGGGCAAATTCCAACAGTTGGTTGTATTTTTGACCTCCTGATAAATGCCTGTGTCTTCTTTCACAACTTAAATATTACCTCCTCTGTGAAGCCTTCTTTTTGTTATGCTCAGGAAATTTAACTATTTCATTGTCTGTGCTTTCAGAGCATGCTTCATTTATTCACTGAAGATTTACCAGGTATTGGCTGTGTGCCAGGCACTGGGGTATACAAAGAATAAACAGGCTTCCTGTCCTCAGGAGTCCCCAGTCTAGGGGCTCTTCGGCACATTTGTGCTTACCTTACCTATGAGTCTCTCAAAGATAGGACAGCGTCTCGCTGGTCTTGTGTCAGGCACTCACTGCAATGTCCACACCACCCAGTAGGAACTAAATATATCTTTGCTGTAACAAGTGATTTCAAAGACTAACTACCTGTCAGAGTTCTTATAGGGACTGAATAGAAACCCTACTGTATATAGACTTCATACTGATAAATGCTCAGTCCTTGTCTTCCTTAGCTCATCAAAAGGATTTGAAATAGCTAATCACTAAACTCCCTGAAATACTTTCTTATCTTGGCTTACAGAACACCACACCCAGCTAACTCAGCTGGTTTTCCTCCTACCTGTTTGGCTGCTCATTCTCAGTGTCTCTTATGGGTCCCTTCTCATCTCCCTGACCTCTAAATGTTGGAGTACCCAGGGCTCAGTCTCGGAACTTCTCTTTTTCTACCTATGCACTCTGTCTTGACAATAGCATCTCATTCAGTTTCATGGCTTTAAAAACTAACCATCTTCTGCTGACTGCCAAAGTTGTACCTTCAGCTTTTCCTTGGAATTGCAGACCCATACAACTGCCTGGTTGACAGCACCACCTGCAAGCCTAAGAGGCTTCCAAATCTGAGCTCCTAATACACCAGCGAGTCCACTTGTTCCTACACTTGCCCCATCTCAGTCAATGGCAACTCTGTTCCTGTAAGGTGCTCAGGCCAAACAATTTGATGCAATTTTTTTGGGGGGGTGCAATTTTTGATTCTTCTTTTTCCTCACATATACTGTCCCATCTAGCCATCATCAAACCTTGTTACTCTAACTTCAAAATCTATCCTGAATTATATCCCTTCTCACCACTTTCACTACCACCAACCGGTACAAGGCTCCATCCTCTTTTGCTCATAACTGTGACAGTCTCTTAAGCAGACTGCCTGCTTCTGCCCGTTCATTCCTCATTCTCTACAGAGTGACCCTGTTCAAACTAAGTCATATCAGTCACGTTGCTATTGTGCTGAAAACCCTCTAGTGGGTCCCCAAAGCAGAGCGAAACCTGAAGTCCTCTCTATGACCGATGAGGTCCTCCAGAAAAATGCTCCCGTTGCTTCTCCTGCCTCATCTCCAAATACTCTCTAGTCCCCATTCTCTCCAGTCTGGCCACACTAGCCTCCCTGATGATTCTAGAATGTGTGAGACATGCTCCCACTTTGGGTCTTTGCATTTGTTGCTGCTCTTGCTTGCAGTACTTTTCTCCCATATTAATGTGTGGCTAGCTCTCTCAATTCCTTAAAAGTCAAAAAACACCTCATCTAAAATTTCAACCCCGCTGCTAACATTTCATGTTCGTCTTCCCTGTTTTGTTTTTTTTCTTCTAAGCACTTACTCTTATCTGACATAATATATATTGTACCTATTTATCTCGTTTATTGTCTGTCTCACCCACTAAAATATAATCCCCTTACAGGCAGGGACTTTAATCTATTTGGTTCCATATTACGCCCTCAGCATGTAAAACAGTGCCTAGGACAGGTTCAATCAATATCTGCTGGATGAATGAATGTACTCTGAAGTACACATTAAAATTAAAATTGTTGTTCATTCACTAAGTCGTGTCTGACTCTTTGTGACCCCATGAACTGCAGCACGCCAGGCTTCCTTGTCCTTCACGATCTCCCAGAGTTTGCTCAAACTCATGTTCATTGAGTTGGTGATGCCACCCAACCACCTCATTCTCTGTCACTCCCTTCTCCTCTTGCCCTCAATCTTTTCCAGCATCAGGGTCTTTTCCAATGAGTTTTTATTTAAATTAAATGTAAATAGAGATGTTTAAAATTGGTGATGTGGTCACTCTCTTTTTATGGGAACATATCTTTGAAATGATAAAGAGAGTTAGTGGAAAAATAATTTAATATATCAAAATTTGATAGCCAACATTTCTATGAATTTAATTTGTAAAGGGAAATGATTAGTTTTTACTGTCCATAAACAAATTATTCACAGTAATTTTAATTTCAGGATTGTGCTTATCCTGAGCATGACTGTGACCAGCTCTTCCTAGCCCTATATTATGCGTTCACAGATTACAAGAAGAAACCAACATTATCCTGTCATTAGAAAGATAAAACATATCACCAAATCTCAATGCTTGACAAACCCCAAGGTATCATCTGCTGTTATATCCTCTTTAGACTAAGACGGTGGCTTTGGAATAAGGAAGAGCTGGATGTGAATCCTGGGTCTGCCACTTCACCAGCGGTGTAACTTCAGGTAAGAGACTAATATGAGTGAGTAGAAATGGAAGTAATATCTATTTCATGAGAGAACTGGGAAGATGGTTCAGTGCCTCATACAAAACAGGTACCCAATATATATTGCTACCCTTTATCTCCAAAAGGATAGTTAATTAGGATAACTACGCTGTTCTCAAAAATTTTTTTTGGCAGGACTGGTTGTTCCACAAAGGCTGCTCACTCATCTGTCTGGGCCCCCCAGAACATTCAGAATGGGGTTATAAAATTATAAACAGTTGAGACACTCATTACATGCAGTTTACTGACTGACTGACGTTGCTTAGGTTGTGAGCCACTCACCTAAATAGCCTTGAGTCTTTTTCTGTAGTGCTGTGACTGGGCAGTCTTTATGAGCTAACAGTAGCTGTTTCAACTGAGCCACCTCATTGCGTAGTAATGTGACTTCATTCTGAGGAGAAAGGTAAGAAAAGAATATGAAGAAAATGCATGCTCCACTCTTGAAGCCCCAGTGACTATCCTCAGAGTGAGGACAGAAGGCTGCCTGGATTTTCTCCTTCGAATCTAGAAAAGATCCAGCAAGGCTTCAGACAGCCCAGGGCCAACATGGCCACAAATTCAGTGACAGAAGCTGCTTTCAATGATAGTAGGAATTTTACACAGAAAACTTATTCCTTTGTAGGGTAAATATGATTGTACAAAAATTAATAATACATATGTCCTTTGACTAGTAAAGCCTACTTCTAGGAATCTATTTAACAGAGCTATTTACTCAACCGCATACAATGTACACTGCAGCACTGCTGTTCTGGCAAAAAATTAAAAACATTATAAATATCTGAATCTTATAACCAAACTATAGAATGCTACATTGTACAGCTATTGAAAAAAATGAGGTAGGTTCTCTGTATACATGACTAGATCTCAAGAAGATAACTGTTTCATGTTAAAACAGATATATAGTCCCTCTATGGCTCCCCAACAAAAGCTAAAAAATGAAAAAAATATTAGAAATATATATAGATCTGGTAGGTACAAACTTATCTACAAGGAATAGAATGAGACTGGGAAAGACATACTGAAGAGAGACTTTATTTTTAATCTATACTTCTGTGTGTGTATGTATGTATATACTACATATATGTTATATAAATATATTACCTTTGTAACTGAGTATTTTTAAAAAATCAGAAGAAGGGAATGATATTCAAGAAAATGTCTGGATTATAACTGTTCTATTTGTACTTGTGTGGTTTTTTTCTTAAGTGAAAGAAAGCTCATTCGGGGAAGAAACACACTTCATAGACAGAGTTAGGCCATCTCAGAAGGTCAGAGAGGCCTTCTTTCTTTCTTTATTAAGCTGCATTATCTGGACAAATACTTTCCCTCTAGGTGTTCCACTACCAGTCAGATTTTACTGATGATTTAAGAGAGCACCCTGGGGCACTTCATTTATTTTCCTTCATCCAAAAGGGTCTATGGATGACTCATTCTGTAGCTGATTTGGGATTAGATGGTGAGTGTCCTTTCCAGTCCCCAGGGAAGAGATTTCAAGTCTGACTGTTAAGACATTCGTTCTGTATTCTTCCTGGCATATGTTCTGAATCCATCTTAATTTAAAGAATTATCATCTTCTACTATATTGTCCCACTTTCTCATGATTCAACATCACTTTCCAGATTCAACAATCCTAATAAGCACCCAGGACCCACTCACACTCAGCTGAATGTTCTGAGAAGTGAGTTCCTCAGCCTTCTTCTCTAGGGAGGACACCCACAGCTTCCGCTTTTGACGGCAGCGGGAGGCTGCAGCCCGGTTGCGCTCCAGAAAGCGCTGTCGCCGCTCATCTGGATCTTCATCAACCGTGCGCCGACGTCGACCTCCAGTACTAGGAGTGGGTTGGGCTGGTGAGACCTGTTGCCCAGAAGGAAGAGGAGTTACTTGAAGATCTGCTTAAAGGATCTACCAGCCTCTGTCACCATAGCAAGTCTCCTCACTCTGTCCCTTAGCTTCTCTTCTGCAGTAGTTCCTCATTCTGCCTCCTGTTTCCTTTCAGTCTTCTCAGTTCCATACTTGGACAAACTATAGTTCAGTTGGAAACTGATTGTTTCTGAGACAGACAGACAAAAATGAAACTAGGATCATTTTTTGTTTCTTAACAGTGAATATGGTGGGCAGGGAAATTATAATCAGGAGAAGTGTCAGGGGAACTTTCAGGGAGACTGTAGAATAAAAAATTGGAGAATTACTGACTTGGCCAAGCAATACAGACAAAACAACTGCATGCTGTAAGTTTCAGAAAAGGAGAAGAGATTTTACCATCAGTGAGATATGAGCTATCATGGAGATATATGAATTAGCATATTCTTTTTTTTGCTGTACCACGAGGCTTGAGGGATCTCAGTTCCCTGACCAGGGACTAAACCTGGGCCGTGGCAGTGAAAGCCTGGAATCTTAGCCATTAGGCCACCAGGGAACCCCTAGTATACTCTTTTTATTTATAATCAGTTATTAGTCATCCTCAACAATGGCCCTGTTTCCTGCTTTGTTTGTTCTGTTTTTAAAGAGAAAAACATTTTTAAATCCCTTTACAAATTGGTGATTTAAGACCATCTTTTTTTATTTTTTAAAGTTTTTATTGAACTTATTCGACTTAGCTTTTTTTTTTTTTTTAATGTGTCTTTGGTCTCGAGGCATGTGGAACTTAGCTTCCAGACCAGGGATCAAACCTGTACTCCTTGCATTGGAAGGTGAAGTCTTAACCACTGGACCACCAGGGAAGTCCCCGAGACCATCTTTTTTAAAAAAAATACTTATTTTCGGCTGTGCTGGGTCTTCGTTGCTGCGCGTGGGCTTTTTCTAGTTGCGGTAAGTGGGGTCTACAGTTGCTTCGTGAGGCCTTCTCATTACGGTGGCTTCTCTTGCTGTGGAGCATGGGTCCTAGGGCACTCGGGCTTCACTGGTTGTGGTGCACGAGCTCAGCTGACCCATGGCATGTGGGATCTTCCCAGACCAGGGATCAAATTGGTATCCCTTGCATTTCAAGGTGTATTCTTAACTACCGGACCAATAGGAAAGCCTTTATCTTTTGTTTTTAAACTTTAGGCTGATGTCTCTTGTTTCTAAAGCACTTTTGAATCATCCTCCTTTTCTGTTAGCTGGTAGGTACTCAAAGAAGATAGACCAATCTTATAATAATGGCCAAAATTAAAATATAGAAAGGTTAGCCATCTGTATAAAAGAAACTATGTAATGTAAAACAATGCCAAAAATTAATTCTTCCCGAATCTGTTGCTATTAGAGAACATCTATATTGGTAGTTTCCAAATGCCAGAGCTCAAATCAGTTGCATGAGGATAAACATAAACTCATAAGAAAACAGAATCTTATTCTACTTTAGGCCCTACTGAATCATAGTCTCCAGTAATACAGATAATGAAGAGATAATTTTAATTATTCAGATTAATAGTCTCTCCCCCAAATGAAAAAAAGTGGAGAAGAAATTTCAAACTCATTTTAATGAGCTACAGGCCTTGGGGTTGCTGCTTCTTACTGTACTAAGGGAAGTTTACATAGATTCTCTTGTGATTTTCAACTTGCTCTTTGTTCTAAGCTCACTGGTGCACACGTAAAGACTGGCAATTGAGGGGGAGAATGGGGAAAAGGAAATGATGGATTCCTATTCTCTCATAGGCAACTTAATAATACATGCAGGGAATGGAGGTAAGAGAACAGACCAAGAGAAACTTGGGAAGAATAAGAAGGAAAGGAATTAGTGGTAACTAAAAACGAAGTCATGTCATTTCCTCAAGGGGAAGCAGCACAGTTTGGGCAAGGGGGCTGCTGCTTTACCATTTCTAGAAGGGACTGGCATCAGAAGGGGTTACAGGAAGGTGGGCAGGCTTAGCTTCTAACAAGAAAACTCAAATGAAAGCTTTTGTTGTTGGCCAAGCTTTAAGGCAGCATATGGTCATTAAATGTTAGGACATGTGGTGGTAACTGATGAAGCAGGTGGTGACATCAGGAAAAGGGGATGGGCCAAAGACCTAACTCCACAAACTAATACCAGGTTGTTGTCACCTAACCAGTACAGACAATATGAAACCAAGGCTTACTCGGTTTCCAAAGAAACTTAGTAAAACTGAGGCCTCCTTGAAAAAAAAGAATTGGGCTTCTAAAGAAGATCTCTCTGGCTTTTTTAAGACTTTAATTTCTCCTGATAAAAAAAGATTAAATCGATAAGGAAAAAGTGTTTTTCAGGGTATGTGTTTGTTTACTGAGCCATCTTAATGCTGTGACATCATATTTTATTAATATATTGTATAATATATTGTATCTGATTTTTGTATAAATATAATCAGTTAAGTTTTTTGGGGGGTTGGTGGGGGTTAAGATAGGAGAGACTAGAGACTTTGTTGTATAAAGTAGCTTGAAATGAGGTTCGGTCACATTTTAGAGGGCTCTACAGATACAGCACTCACATGTAGAAATAACAAAAAAGCAGAAAACAAAAACTGAGACCTCCTCTGTGGCAGTTCTGCATTATCCAATCTGCTTGCATTTGTCTAACAAAAGGACAGATAAAGCAGAGTGCATTTTGCTGTCAAACTGTCAACAAGAAACAAAGTGCAAGTCGAAGCCCAGAAGGCTGAAATCCATTCCTCCTTCATTTTCCTGCTCCTTGAAAAAACAGATATGACCTAAAGAGTAACAGCGACAAGCTGGTTCCCCCATCAAGGGTCTAACTGACCTGTGGCTGGGCCGGGGATGGGGCGTCAGGGTGCTGGATGAGGATCTGGCTTTGCTCTGGACGGGCCGTCACCATGGTGCTGGCAGTCCCCACCACCATTCCACAACCACCATTGATTGAGGAGACTTGGTGGGTTAGGGTAGCTTTTAGTCTCTGTGGTAAAAGATAAGAAAAAATAGCTTGTCAAAGGTGAGATTTTATTAAGGGTGAGAAAAATGGGCTTAGATTTTATTACTGGCCTTACAGACAAAATTCCCACAGTGATTTTCCCTTAACAAAGGGATTAAAAGAAAATGACATAGAGAGAAAGAGTGCCCATGATCCCTAAAATACCTACTCTGTTCCCTCATTATCATCCTGGGCACAGTTGGAGGGTGGGGGTTGTTGAACCGATAGAGTCCAGATGAAAGCTCTACCCTGGAACCTGGCCAGGGGCTGGTTACGCAGTTATTCACCTCTTGGCCAGCTCTCCTGCCCACTCATCCACCCTCCATCTGTCACCCTGGAACTGAAACAGCAAGAGTTCCATCCAAACAATCTGTGCTGCTTCTTTTCACTGCCATGGCCTGTGTACCAGGCTCTAAAGGTGGAAGAGAGGAGATAAGAGTCATGAATCAGGGTCTATTCTTCTCCAGACCCGGCAACTGGGTAGGTCTTTTAGCTCTGCAAGCCCCAGAAGATACCACTTCTTTCAGAGGGGCCAGCATTGCTCCAGGTTGGGATGTACTTACCATCTTGGCTTCTGATGGCATAGGGTGGCCAGAGGGAGAAATGGAACCACTGCTGTTAACTGGTGGGCCAGGGATACCAGGAATGTTGGGCACCATAGACACAGGTCTGGCCAGCTGGATCAAGAAAAGGAAGAAAAATCAGAAGGGGACATAATGCTATTAGTGGGGCAACAACTTCCCCAAATGAAGTGCTTTTGAGGCTGGCACATTAGGGCCTGTTCTATGCACCCTGTCCATGGGGCATGCAGAAAGTCTGGGAAATACCTTCCCTCATGGAGCACCACAGGATAGGGGATCTAATCCTTCAGTGCTGTGACAGTTTCTATGGGAAAGGCTGAGACTGTGTCTTGAGGAAAGTGGTGGGCAATTTGTGAGGTACTTAGTGCCAAGTGAAATAAGCCAATCAGCAGGCTGGCAAGATCAATTCCTAGACCAGGAGCCAACGGTCCAGATGAGCCTTTGTCTAGTGTTCCATAGTGCTGGATTGGCAGAGGTTAGTGAAAAGTATGGGCAGGCCGCCATGCTCAACTAATACAGACCAGAGCCCATGTTTCCCTGGGGCTCATGTGTGTTTATGAGCATTCAGGTGGAAGGGAGGGGTTCGTGTGTTGGTAGGGTTGGCTGCCCCAACTACAGAACTCACCGATATAACAGAAGGCATCTGTACTGGAGGCCCTGGCAGCACAGGCATGGTCTGTCCATTAGCAAGATGCATGACGAGAGGGAGGGAGCCGGTGGGAGACCTAGAGGAGATATAAAGTGAAATGTTCACAATACAGACTCTTTTGCCAATGATCTTCCTCCTGTAATTATAGCAGATTTCCCAGTCTTTTCTAGTTATGGTAACACTGTAAAATGTTGACACCCTCATGATGGCAGATAAAGCAGGGAATGCTACTTACCTTACCTTATAGATGGAGAGAAATGGCAAGACCTTTACACCTTGCAAATTAAGCAAACATCACTGAATTCAAGTGGGTGGGAAGCTAACTACTGAGTCTAGAACAAATAAATAAACATTCCTACACTGGCATGTATAAATTCTGTGCTATCTTAGATAAGGACTACTTCTACCAAAGTTGCCGTTTTGCAAGGCTGTGTCATATGATAGCCAAATCTGAGTAAGTTACTCCTGTTCCTTTCCATGTTTTGTTCTACTCTAAGAAGGAAGCCATTCCTTTGTATTTTTCTTAATGGGTCTAGAGAACAATAAGCTTTCAGAGGCTGAAGCCTGACAACAGCCTCTTTAACCCATGGGTACCTGGAGACAGGATCTTAAGTCATCCCATTAGGAAATCTGCATGGGCCACGCTAGGAGTGAAGACAAATAGACAAAATTAGGGATAGCAAAGACCAAGAGCCTTAACTGGGACTCAGGGGAACAACCAGACTTAAAAAAGATGACTTAATGGGTTTCAGCCCCTCATTCAGTAGTTCCTCCATAAACTTCTATAAAATTGAGGCCAAGAACTAAATATATACTTCCCTGTGTGACCTCAACCATTATAATGAACTTCCTAAAGTTCAAAGGATTCTTCTTTTAGGCTGAATAAGTATTAAACCTCCAAATTAAGGAAGTACACGCTCAAATAAATACTTGCTTGCCTACCAAAAAGGTAAAGAAGATTCTGTTTATGGAGTGAAAAAAATTCATTTTGAGACACAATCTCAGTAACTTGTTTCCCTTGAGAATTCAGAAACAGTCTCTATTTTATAAAATAATTTCATACAGAGCAAAGAGATTTAAGCTTTGCTGCTTCTCCCTGCTCTCTATACTTACCCCAGTTGCCTGTTAGATGGGGGAGCCTGTGTGATGACGGAGGTTGGGGAAGGAAGGGTTGGGTGAAGTGGATCATAGCCCAAATGGAGAGGCAGGGAGCCCGGGCGTACGATGGTAGGCGTGGGAGTAGAGATCACAACAGGCTTTGGGGCAACATCCTGGGGAGAAGAACCAACAGATCACAAAATGCTTTAAGGGGTGCTTATAGGGAAATACAGAGCTGGTAAAATCTAGTATAAATTTATTGGAAAGAGCACTCAGGCTACTAAGGTAAATCGTGACCTGATTCCATGGTGATCATGGATCCACACCTCACTAACCCATTCAGAAGGAATGATGAGTTAAGACCTCTGGTTATCTCCCTTCCAGGGATAATGGCAATATGAGTGGGATGACAGTTGGAAGACCACTTGAAATCTCTGTAGAAGCATTTGAGTATCATATAAATTCTAAGGAGTGACATAATTTTTGTTTGTTTTGGGGCCATGCTGTGCAGCATGTAGGATCTTAGTTCCCTGACCAGGGATTGAACCTGTATCCCCTGTAGTGGAAGCATGGAGTCTTAACCACTGGACCAAAAGGGAAACCCCAGGAGCATTATAATTTTTCATAATCTAGGTACTTTCATTCTAAACCTGATGCTCAAGTGTCCACTGATCCCTAATGGGAAAAGACAAGCGTAAGACTGGCAATAAGGCAATCCAGTATCTCCCATAGACCACTTAAAAAAAGGGCTACGGAAGTCTGAATAATGACCATATTGTGATAAAACAAACCGCTTCCCATTGTTAACCCATTAGGACCGTAGACTGCCAGTGCCCACAGTGGCCCTGAAAACATCTCTAAGCAGCCTCTAGGACCTGGCTGCTGCTGGAAAGAGGAGGAGGGGAGGATAGCTGCAGTGTTTATGGAGGGGATAGTTTTGAGATGTTAGCAAACTAGTTTTGGAGAGGTTAAGATGAGGTACAGATGCTCTATCCACAGTGGATGCTAAATAATAACCACAGTAGAGACTGGAAGGGGCCATAAGGAGACTCCTGAGGTTCTGATAATATTTTCAAAGTGTTGGTTATATACACTGTAGACTGTGAAAATTCAGTAAGCTGTATACTCACAATTTATGTGCTTTTCTGTATGTGTACTATATTTAAATAAATTTATAAAAAAAAAATCTCACAAAGTGTTTGCTTCAAAAAAGTAACACTAAGAATTCTGATAAATATTTCCTTCGAATCACTTAAAAATGTTCCTTTGGGAAGATTTTTTTTTCTAAATGGTTTAATGTTCAATTTATGAATTATGTGATTTTTCATTTTCACTTATTAATTGAAGTAGTACAACATATATGATCTAGTACAATATACATAAAGTATATAAACTTAAAGGATAAAACACAAATACATATGTAAAATAAAAACAAAGCCCATTTTTAGCACCCCAGAACATTCTCCTGTGTTCCTTCCTAATTCATACCTTCCCTCAAGAGGTAAAGGGTTTCCTCCACTTAAAAATAAATAAATTAAAAAAAAAAAAAAAAGAGGTAAAGAGTTGAAGATGAATTCTATCATCTTCAAATAGTTTTGCCTCTTCTTTACTTTTTTTTTTGGCTATACGGCATGTGGGATGTGAGCTCCCCAACCAGGGATCAAACCTGTGCCTCCTACATTGGGAGCTCAGAGTCTTAACCAATAGATTGCCAGTGAAGTCCCAGTTTTGCCTATTCTTGAATCTGATGTAAATGGCTTCACATGGTACGTACTTTTGTGTCTGAAATTTGTTGTTGTTCAACATAATGTCCACATTGCCGTATATATCATTAGTCTATTCTTTTTTTAATGCCATGTGGTATTCCATTTTAGAAATATACCACCATTTATTTATTCCCTTGTTGAAAGACATTTGGACTGCTTCCAGTTTTTTTACTATTATGAATATGAATTAAATTGAAGAAAGTGGGGGAAAACCACTAAAGCATTCAGGTATGACCTAAATGAAATTCCTTATGATTATACAGTGGAAGTAAGAAATAGATTTAAGGGACTAGATCTGATAGAGTGCCTGATGAACTATGGAGGTTCATGACATTGTACAGGAAACAGGGATCAAGACCATCCCCAAGAAAAAATAATGCAAAAAGCAAAAATGACTGTCTGAGGATGCCTTACAAATAGCTGTGAAAAGAAGAGAATCGAAAAGCAAAGGAGAAAAGGAAAGATACAAGCATCTGAATGCAGAGTTCCAAAGAATAGCAAGGAGAGATAAGAAAGCCTTCCTCAGCGATCAATGCCAAGAAATAGAGGAAAACAACAGAATGGGAAAGACTAGAGATCTCTTCAAGAAAATTAGAGATACCAAGGGAACATTTCATCCAAAGATGGGCATAATAAAGGATAGAAATGGTAGGGACCTAAGAGAAGCAGAAGATATTAAGAAGAAATGGCAAGAATACACAGAAGAACTGTACAAAAAAGATCTTCATGATCCAGATAATCACGATAGTGTGATCACTCACCTAGAGCCAGACATCCTGGAATGTGAAGTCAAGTGGTCCTTAGAAAGCATCACTACGAACAAAGCTAGTGGAGGTGATGGAATTCCAGTTGAGCTATTTCAAATCCTGAAAGATGATGCTGTGAAAGTGCTGCACTCAATATGCCAGCAAATTTGGAAAACTCAGCAGTGGCCACAGGACTGGAAAAGGTCAGTTTTCATTCCAATCCCAAAGAAAGGCAATGCCAAAGAATGCTCAAACTACTGCACAATTGCACTCATCTCACATGCTAGCAACGTAATGCTCAATATTCTCCAAGCCAGGCTTCAGCAATACGTGAACCGTGAACTTCCTGATGTTCAAGCTGGTTTTAGAAAAGGCAGAGGGACCAGAGATCAAATTGCCAACATCTGCTGGATCATGGAAAAAGCAAGAGAGTTCCAGAAAAACATCTATTTCTGCTTTACTGACTATGCCAAAGCCTTTAACTCTGTGGATCACAATAAACTGTGGAAAATTCTGAAAGAGATGGGAACACCAGACCACCTGACCTGCCTCTTGAGAAACCTATATGCAGGTCAGTAAGCAACAGTTAGAACTGCACATGGAACAACAGACTGGTTCCAAACAGGAAAAGGAGGACGTCAAGGCTGTATGTCACCCTGCTTATTTAACTTATATGCAGAGTACATCATGAGAAATGCTGGGCTGGAAGAAGCACAAGCTGGAATCAAGACAGCGGGGAGAAATATCAATAACCTCAGATATGCAGATGATACCACCCTTAGAGCAGAAAGTGAAGAAGAACTAAAGAGCCTGTTAATGAAAGTGAAAGAGGAGAGTGAAAACGTTGGCTTAAAGCTCCACATTCAGAAAACTAAGATCATGGCAAATGGTCCATTACTTCCTGGCAAATAGATGGGGAAACAGTGGCTGACTTTATTTTTTGGGGCTCCAAAATCACTGCAGATGGTGATTGCAGCCATGAAATTAAAAGACACTTACTCCTTGGAAGGAAAGTTATGACCAACCTAGACAGCATATTAAAAAGCAGAGACATTATTTTGTCAACAAAGGTCCGTCTAGTCAAAGCTATGGTTTTTCCAGTGGGCATGTATGGATGTGAGAGTTGGACTATAAAGAAAGCTGAGCCCTGAAGAATTGATGCTTTTGAACTGTGGTGTTGGAGAAGACTCTTGAGAGTCCCTAGGACTGCAAGGAGATCCAACCAGTCCATCCTAAAGGAGATCAGTCCTGGGTGTTCACTGGAAGGACTGATGTTGAAGCTGAAACTCCAATACTTTGGCCACCTGATGGGAAGAGCTGACTCCTTTGAAAAGACCCTGATGCTGGGGAAGATTGAGGGCAGGAGGAGAAGGGACGACAGAGGATGAGATGGTTGGATGGCATCACCGACTCAATGGACATGAGTTTGGGTGAACTCCAGGAGTTGATGATGGACAGGGAGGCCTGGTGTGCTGCGGTTCAGGGGTCGCAAAGAGTCGGACACGACTGAGTGACTGAACTGAACTGAACTGATGAATACAACTGCTATGAACATCCTTATATACTTCTTTTGGTGGACATATGCACTAATTTCTCTTCCATACAGACTTAGAAGTGGAGTTGCTGGGTCAGAGAATAGGTGTAATTTATATAAATCCTCTAAACAATGAACATTTATTTAAACATAATCAATCCTTCTGTATCACACTGTGTTTATACAACTATCACATCAAAACATCATCTACCAATTAAGTTTTAGATGACTCTTGGTAAACAGCTTTACCTTCTCCTTAAGTGGTGGGGAGCAGGGGCTAGAGGCAGGACTGTCAGGTGGGGATGAGTCTACCTCCACTGGCTCTTCTTCTTTGATTTTGATGTCTGGTGTAGAAGGCAGAGACATGTCAAGGGGCCCAGAAGCAGCCTGTTAAAAGAGAGAAATGAGCACAGTTCAATCCCATGATTCCCTTCAGGTTTAATCTATATCTTCCCAGTTAAAAGATGAGTGAATATACTTCTAAGAAGTTCAATCCTTGGTCAAAGCACCAAACTGAAAGTCAAAGAAATGTGGAACCCAGGTTTTACACACAACTGTGGCCAAATCGTTTAACTTCTCAGGGCTTCTGTTTCCCAACTATAAAATGAAGTTATTTACACCTGCCTCACCATGGATGAACACTGATAAAGATTCTGAAAGGAGGGGAAAAAAACCTTTAAATGCCTATGAAGACCCTGAAAGGAGAAAATAAAAAAAAGATGTCATTTATCCATCACATTCTATGATTATTTTTTAGGAAAGCACAACGATTTCTGAATCCAGTGCGTTCCTATTCTCAACCAGCTCCACTGGCTACTAGAGAGCTGTGAACACTTTTTCTGCCAATCAGAATGACTAGGTTACCCAATTATCAAAAGCAAACAAAAAAAAGTTGGCTATTAAAGTACTGTCAATGAAAGAGGAAATATCTTTTCTGGGGAACTCTCCATGCTTGATGGTGTTCTCACCCCCAAATCTGATGCTAGACGCTAGAAGCTAGGAAGATAGGGTTTTGGGGTAACAAAGAAAGGAAAGGCTGATCATTTGATCAGTCAAAGAAACTAGAACTTGGGACTAGGGGCAGGACTGGAGAAAACTAGAAGGGAAAGAGTACTCTTCTGGCAGTGGTGCAATCACCTCACAGAACTGGGGAGCCATAAGTGGCTCTGAAGAGAACAATAAACCATCTAAGACGACCCTGATACTGCACAACAGGGAGGCTGGCATTGCAGTTCAGTTTCATGACAAAGTGGATTCTTGGTTCTATTCTTCCCACATCCTAGGCTTCTTGGTGAAAGAGGAGCTTGTTTTTAATTTATCCCTTGCTATTTTAATCACTAGAAATCCTGGTATTTGAGTGAATTGAAGATAATCTGGTATCTACTACATTAGAGAAGGTGGTAATGGTTCTTTCTCTCCAATCTGATAAGGATGAGCAACAGCAAAGATGGTTTCAATTTCTGCCCTCATTTTTTTCTACACAGATGTCAGGTCCAAGTGGGCTAATTCTTGGATCCCTGAAGTCAGAGGGTGGTGGGAAGGAGAGGCCTCTTAAGTAAATACAACCACAAGTTTAAAATCTCCTAGAGGCATCTCCTAGAAAAGTTGTGGTTCAGAGAAGTTTTGGGCTCATAAAACACTCCTGGAGATAATTTTCCACTGAGCCTATGCTTCTCATCAAGAAGAGGTGAAGACCACTCCTGACCAAGCAGGGAGAAACACCAAGAGATGCCCAGTGAGTAAAGGCATGACTGACTGTGTCAACTGAGCTAAAAGGGCAGTGGAAAAGACTTGGAGCCTTTAAAAAGAGGCTAATTTTCTTGAATTTCCCTATAATGAGTTTGGTTTAAAATCCTTCACAACCTGGTGGAAACAATTTGACTGATTTCTTTGGGGCGAGGAAGAAATGACAGGGGGGATAAAGTAGAGAAACTGTAAAATAAAATTATACCACATAGATTGTAAGCAAGTGACTGATAAAAAGAATGACGAACAGACCACCGCAAGTTCTGCCATTTGAAAGGAGAACTACAAATATATGCCACTGAGTTTCCCCCCACTTTCTTTTAATATGTGGGAGATAACAGGAAATGAAGATGACAGAAAGCTATAGAACTTGGAAGGACCCCCAGTGATAGGAACACTTCATTCTTATAATTTAAGATGGATGGAAAAATTGTGCACAAACTCTTTTGATTTACCTGCTGATAGCTTATAGTGAATGGTGTTGGATTTGTGGCCTCGAGAGGAGAGAATTTCGATCTGGGGCCAGAGACAAGGCTTGATCACTCAGAGTTTTGTGTAGCAGAAGTTTTATTACAGTGAAAAGAGACAGCTTCTGACATAGACATCAGAAGTGGGCAATGAGTGCCCCAATCACTAGTTCGGGTGGGGCTTTATATACTTTTTCAGTTGGTACCATCAATAGATCAAAAGAGTATCTTAAGGTTGTAAAGGTCTTATCAGACCCACTGGGACAACATAATCTTAAAATAATAGGATTAGTCAGAAGGTTTCTATTAATGGGAAGCATGTCTCCAAGAAAGATACATTGTTGCTGCTGCTGCTAAGTCAATTCAGTCCAGTCAACTCTGTGCGACCCCATAGAGGGCAGCCCACCAGGCTCCCCCATCCCTGGGATTCTCCAGGCAAGAACACTGGAGTGGGTTGCCATTTCCTCCTCTGAGATACATTGTTGTTATATAATAATTATATACTATATACAGAGCTTAAGGAAAAACACACCATTGAGCAAGATGTGCTGTTCTGTTGTGTAATCCTTAGCTCTGGACTTAAAGTTGGTCTCAGTAGAAACAGATTGTTGCCATAACAACTCAGAGCTTTCCAAGGGCCCTGGTCTCCTTATCAACATACCTAAGAATAAGCTCTCTCACTGCTACCTCCCTCTTAGAGGGGAAGAGTCCTCCCTGGAAATTTTTTCTTAAGTCTTGGCTTTCCTGTATTCTGGTAAGATTCCATGCCTCACTGCACCCTGCAATTATGGGAGGTACACGTGTTAATGTGTATGTTCTGAGATAGAGATATTGGAATTTTTTCTGAATTATTATGGAAAAGATACCTGATTTTAAGTAGTGACTAATAACCCAGAATTATAATTCTAAAATAGAGTAAACTTTAACTTTTTCTTTTGCCCCCAAACCCCTTATTCCATGGGAACTATTTTTCTTTGACTCTGCTTCTTGAACTATTTCCTCTGATCTTCCAAACTAAAGGATTCTCTAGGGATCTTGAATATAAAGGTTAAAATCAGGATCACAGCATCTCAGAATCTGAAGTGATTCCAGTATTTTAATCCTCTCCACAATATCTATCCTAAGAGACCTCCATATAATTGGACATACCTTGTGATAGCTTCCTATCCTGATCCTATTTCTACTTCTAGGCCACAGAGAGTAAGTTTAACCCCTCTCTTACACAAAAACTCTTCAACTATTTGAAGACTGCAATTTTGTTTCAATAAAATTTCTTTTCACACTTCCCTGGTGGTTCAGGGGTTAAGACTCCACATTCCCACTGCAGGGGGCATGGGTTTGATTCTTGGTTGGTGAACTAAGATCCCAATGCCACTGCTGCTGCTGCAGCTAAGTTGCTTCAGTCGTGTCCGACTCTGTGCGACCCTATAGACGGCAGCCCACCAGGCTCCTCCATCCCTGGGATTCTCCAGGCAAGAACACTGGAGTGGGTTGCCATTTCCTTCTCCAATGCATGAAAGTGGAAAGTGAAGGTGAAGTCACTCAGTCGTGTCCGACTTTTAGTGACCCCATGGACTGCAGCCCACCAGGCTCCTCCGTCCATGGGATTTTCCAGCCGAGAGTACTGGATGGGTTGCCATTGCCTTCTCCCCCAATGGCACTGGGTGTGGCCAAATCAAAATAAGAAAATAAAACAGGAGACAAGTATGATCCTTTCTATGCAATAAAATGTGTATGCAGGAAAAAAAAAAAAGCGGTTTCCTTAAATGTTCCCAAAGTGACCTAATTTCTGATTCTTTCACCATCCTGGCTGATCTCCTTTGAAAGGCTTTTAAGAACATCCTTCCTTAAGCTTAATGTCTTGACTATTACTACAGAGTTACTCGGAGGTAGGAGTTACATACACTGAAACAAAGAAGAGTCAAAATTCAGTAAATGTCTACTGATTGGCTGACTGAATAAAACAATCCAAGTGAGAAGTCTGATTAGCGCAGAAAAGAGTGGGATTTGGAAAAAAAAAAAAACAAAAAAACCCATTATATAACAAAATTTGAGTAACATATCCAGAACAAAAATAGTTTAAAAAATAGATTACTGAACAACGTCCACTAGAAGGGCAAGGAAACTGGTTTTTGATGAAGACCCAACACTTGTGCTTATCCATCACCTGGACGCCCTAAAGACTTGAATGGCTGACAAGGATAAGTGAGTATTATCTGGTTCTATAGAACCAAGCCCATAATTTGTTGCTTTAACCAATTATGCAAATTATCCCAGGGCACAGTGCAAGTTGCCTAGATCTGAACACCACCAGTTTTTTAGCAAAAGTCCCGCCTCTTGCCTTTTTTTCATCTTCATCTGCAGCTTTTTTGAATTCATGTTCAAAGGAGTTAGCTAGTTCATTGAAGAGTCCCACCTCTTCACAGTTCTTCAGGAATCGAGTTGGAGTAGGAGTTTGATCTGTAGACATGAAAAGAAAAGGAACCTTTATTTTAGTTTTGATCTGAGATTAAAACTAGAGAGCACATCAAGAACACATTTTTATTCTTCTGTTTGGAAAGAATCTCTATGTTTAGGCAGATTTGGTTTTATGGAGCACTAGTCAGTAAAGACTGGTGTTAGGCCACCAGAGGGTGTCTGTGCTGTGTTGCCTCAAGGCCAGCAGAGGGACGACAGAACAATGTTTCGTTGTGTGGCTATCTATATGTAACCACCTTTCTCTCGGAGGCTGGTTTCAGCTCCCTCACCCCCAAAACAAAACAAAAACTGCCCACCCAGGTGGAGTCTGTGAAACTTTTAGGTGGGAAAATCAAGTACAGTTAAGTGACATTTTCTCTTTACACTTATTCTCTGCTAGGTCTGAAGTGAGTAGGTGTAAGCAGATGGACACTAAAATCTGATGAGGAGAAGAGACTGAGGATCAGATGGCTGAGTCTACTTGCTAAAGCTACCAAGTAAGAAATGGTGCCTTGTTTTTCAGCTGTCACTAAGGTAAGAGTCTGTTACCTTCTTGAAGGCATTCCAGGCACATCTAGGGGCTGGGGAACAAGATAGCAAGATCGTGAGCTAGAAAAGGAAACTGCAAACAATAGACCTCACTGCATGGAGACCTGGGACCAAGAGCAAATTCCGGAAACCAGGATATTTGGATTTAGATTTGCCAGCCAAAATATCCTCTCAGAGGCTGCACAAATCTTTCCTCAGCCCGCTGCCTCTGCCCTTGGGAAGAAGGAGGCTCTGGGTAACCCACGGGAACTTTTCAAGCAACTTGAATTTTAGATTTGAGCTTCTCTCTCCCCATCCTGTTTTTCTCGTTTTCCTCTCTTGCATGCTAAGTTGCTTCGGTCGT
This sequence comes from Bos mutus, assembly GCF_027580195.1. Classification (NCBI taxonomy): domain Eukaryota; kingdom Metazoa; phylum Chordata; class Mammalia; order Artiodactyla; family Bovidae; genus Bos; species Bos mutus. The sequence goes on from NC_091621.1 coordinate 45,928,260, forward strand.
GGCTGACTCTTGGTGATCCTATGGACTGTAGCCCACCAGGCTCCTCTGTCTATGGGATTCTCAAGGCAAGAATACTGAAGTGGGTTGTCATGCCCTTCTCTGGGGAATCTTCCTGACCCAGGAATTGAACCCATATTTCTTATATCCCCTGCGATGACAGGTTCTTTACCACTAGTGCCACCTGGGAAGCCCCTTTTCTCTCTTAGGTCAGTTGTATCTTGTTCTCTGGTCCTAACTCAATTATGACGGTTTTCCTTGCACTGCTAATCACCTTGGGGATTCATTTCATATTCCAAACCACTAAACCGAATGATAGGGATAGAACGATGTTTAAACAATATTTTAAGGAGTGAGACCTGGGGCTAAAATCACTCCTCCTAGCATGATCAATTGGGAATAGTCCAGTGGGATTTTCCATGGAAACAACGTAACTTTTTTTTTTTTTAATTTAAACAAAACTTCTTCTGAATCAGAGTGTTTGGAAAACTTACCACTAACCTCCCAAAATAGTTTTAAAAGGTTCTCTGGCAGCTTTGGTTGGCCAACGATAAAGCCACTTTCCCTCCATCCCCGGGTGAGTGGAGGTAATATTCCCTTATGCATAGAGAGTACTTCAGTAAGGCCACATTAAAAAATCACAACTCAAGTGGAACAGGACGGGGCAGCTAAGGGCATGGTTACAGCAGAAGAGGGCCTTTTGGATCTCTGATCTGAGGCTCATATAAACTTTTTCCATTCTTGAACAGCCAGCCAGAAAATGTATATAAGAAAACCCTTAGCTTGCTCTGATGATTCCAGAGAAATCAACAGGTGTTTATTGAATGCTTTCTGTGTTTTGCTGCTGTATGTATAAACTGTGTGTACATTTGGGGGAGGGGGAGAGGGAGAGATAGAAGTATAGGAGTTTGGGCCAAAAAGAATGGTTCTTGCCATAGAGAACTAAGAGGATGTTTTATAGTTGAAGAAATAAAATTAATTTATATAGAGAGTATCACAGAATACAAAAGATATGTGCCATGTATGGCACAGAATAAAACTGTTACAGAAATAAAGACAAATTAATGGCGGAGCAATTAGGAAAGATTTCAAGAACTGGGACTTGAGCTGGGCCTTAAAGAATGGCTTCAGAGGGTAGATGAGAGAGAAAGATTAGTAGGCTAAGAGGACTCAGGCAGGTGAAGGCACAGAGAGAAGCAGGTATGGCACCAATATATAGATGAGGAGAAAAAGGTATGTGCAGGTCAAAAGACAGTCATGTTAGGGACATAAGTTGCATTTAAAGATGGGTAAATACCGCAGGGCAAGGTTATAGAAAGCTTGAAAACCCAAATAAAAATAGCCTTAAAGTAAGAGAAAATAGGAAGATAATGACAGATTTTGAGCAGAGGACAAGAATTTCAGTAAGTCTGGCTTTTCAACAGAATGCAAGATGGATTAGAATGAGAGACCAGTCAAGGAGGCCAGCTAGAAGACTATGGAGGGATTCAAGCACACTGATGGTGGATGGCAGGAAGCACAGAAAGGAACACAACAGTCAGAAGTGAAGAAAGAATAAAACGATACAAGATTGTGAGAATATTGATATCACTGAATATCAAAGCGGAGGAGCTGGTTTTGAGGACAAGGAATTCCTTAACTGACAGTCACTGACATGAATATCTGAAAACAGAAAGATAGCCAAGTAAGTGTTCAGTAGGGGCTGAAATACATGTGAGGTACCAGGTCTTAATTTGGAGATATGAGAATCACCAGACTAGATAGGAGAGCTGAAATGGGCAGTGGGATGAATGCCCTGAAACAGAAGGCAAAGAATAACAGGAAAACAGTTTATCTCTTTGGGACTGTCCTGTGTCATTTTCTCTCCCCACTCATGGAGGGTGGCATAGGCATTTCCACACATTTGGAATAACCTCTCCAGCTTGATAACTCTGCCCCAAATTTGGTGTGTGTGTTCAGTCATTAAGTTGTGTCCAACTCTTTGCAACCCCATGGACTGTAGCATGCTGGGCTTCCTTGTCCTTCACTATCTCTTGGAGTTTGTCAAATTCATGTCCATTGAGTTGGTGATGCCATCCAACCATCTCATCCTCTGTCGCCCCGTTCTCCTCCTGCCCTCAATCTTTCCCAGCATCAGGGTCTTATTTTCCAATGAGTCGGTTCTTTGTACCAGGTAGCCAAAGTTTTGGACCTTCAGCTTCACCATCAGCCCTTCCAATGAATATTCAGGGTTGATGTCCTTGAGGATTGACTGGTTTGATCTCCTTGCTGTCCAAGGGACTTTCAAGAGCCTCAAATTTACCTGCTGCATAAACTTCTTCGATCAATTTCACTTAATAATAATTCTCTGAGTACTGATGCTGTTTGTATTATTCACTTATACTTGACTTAAAAATACTAAAATTTTTTCCATATATACATGCCCCAACAATAAATTTAAGTATGTGTTGCCTACATACATGTTTATGCCCTCTCCACTCTTCCAAGGACCTTCCCCAGGCTTTCTTAAGGATCACTAATGACAATGTCCCCAACTTAAGTCTTTTTCCAGGAATTACAATCCACAAGCTCCCAGCAAAGTGCCTGGTACACACAGTAGATATTCAACAAATAATAAGGTACAGGAGATCTGTAGGGCAAGCCCCTTCCTTCATGTACAGAACTATGGGAGGAGGTTCTCTCTTTTCTCCTCTGTGTCTCAAGCAGCACTTTGGCTGGTAGTACTTAGAGAGATTGGGCTTTCCAGGTGATGCAGAGGTAAATAATCCACCTGCCAATGTAGGAGATGTGGGTTTGATCCCCACGTTGGGAAGATCCCCTGGAGGTGGAAATGGCAATCCACTCCAGTATTCTTGCCTGGAAAATTCCATGGACAGAGGAGTCTGGCGGGCTACAGTCCATGCGGTTGCAGAGTCAGACATGACTGAACACATGCACACTTAGAGAAATTGTGCCTTACCTGAATTATTAACTGATACTATACAATAATCATCATTAAATTCTCCACTGGTTAAACATGGAGGTAAGCTTGCTTAACTCAGGCTAAATCAGAACCCCTTGTGGTAACAAAAGAAAGAGCCCACTTTGTCTGCCTGTCTAGCTGAAAACAGCATGAGAGAACTGCTGCAGTGTTTGAGAGGAGTTGCTAAGAATGCTCCCTTGAGAATGGCACAGGCAAGCAAAACAGTATCTAGAGCAACCGGTGAGAGGTTCCAGTCGCCCAACTGCCCTAGAAAAGCCCACTGTTTGCCCTCAGTGGTCATAAGGGAAGTTGAATTTACGAACCGACAACCTGCCTGCTTGGGGGGAAACTGACACCCAGTGGAAGAGAAGCAGCCAGGCCAGGCCAACTTCCTTGCTCTCTTTTGTTCACCCCTTTGCTGTGGGTAGGGAAAAATGTCAAAGGCATCTTTTGTCTGCAAATCTTCCAAACTCTTAATAAAAAGGTGGCAAGGAGGGAATAGACTGAAAACAGCTAAGACAAAAACCTCAACACACCCACCTCAAAAACCGCAGAACCCAATCTTGTATTAAAAACTGAGAGAGTGGAGGGCACAATAGAAACTTGGGAGCTTTTAGTGTTCCTTTCTCCTGATTAAATGCAGATCACATAAGGGCTCTTAATGGGAGAAGGGGAGTACAGCTCCCGGTACATCTGGTCCCTGGTATTAATCTTAACTGTCTGGTGATATCAAGGCACGTGGCTTCTGGGGCAGCAAATACCTGCGATGATGACTGAGTCAGTTCGGGCTGGGCCAAATTTCAATGTCATCTCATGCTTGTGTTTATGAACTGCCAGGTGGTCCTCGTTTGTAAATCTCTGAAACGAAACAGAAACAGAGATGTGAAAAAAAAAGAAGTGACTCAGTCCCCTTTTAAAAATGTCCTACCAAACATCCTACAGTAAGGTTGGTCCCTGGAAAGAGGGACTGGAGAGGGAATGGGAAGGAAGAAAAAAATGGAAATGATGGAAAAGGAGAGGAGATGGATTCAAAAAGAGAAAATAGGAAAGGAGAAAATGAAGCACTAGAAATCTGGAGGAGAGGGGAAGGGGAAGACCGTAGCACCAACTGCTCTGTACTACCAGGTCCAAATGAGAGAAATGGACAGATTGTTGGCGAAGTGGGATCCAGGCAGGAGGTTCCAAATGAAAAAAACATTAAGGCTAGCTCGTAGCAAGCAAGGGAAAAATAATGTTTAATAATGATAATAAAGAAAGGAGAAGGGAAAGGCTGGGTACTGGTTGGTCATCACGAAAATATAGGAAATTCAGAATGAAGCTCTCCATGGTAGGGCTGAACTGGACTATTTATGAGGGGCCTAACAGAGAGATAAATTATGCAGGATTAGGAGAACCATTTAACTTCCTGGCCCCTACAGTGCTGCAGCAGGCGCCTGCCCAGCTATTTGGCTGAGGGTTTTAATGAGCCAGGATGGAGCTGTAGAGGACAGAGGCCCATTGGCCAGAAGTAATGGCACACACCAGCCCCATCGGCCAAATGCTGTCTCCCTTCATCGGGCAGCCCGCCTGGGCTCCATCAGCCATAAAGGGGGCCAGTGCAATGCTGTTGACTACATAATGGTAGAATAAAAATGCAAGCAAAAAAAAAAAAATTTTTTTTTTAGGGTAGGGGGAAGCCTGTAGGCAGGATGAGGAAAGAGAAAAAGGAGATGGTATGGAAATTTTATTTATTTAGGGGTTTGGTGAAAGGACAATGAAAATGTGAGGCTAGGTCTGCCTCAGTTTATGACTAAGTGAGACAGGGTTATTGGACAGTAATTTATGCTCCCCCCCTTTCTTTAGAAGGGGGTGATGAATAGAACAGATGAACAGCAGTAATTCAAAAGAATGATACCCTCAAAATTCCCTTTGAGGCTGCCTGGCCATGTTCCTTCATTAAAACATGCCTGCAACGCAGTAACAGCTTGGATGCCGCAGTTTTCCACAGCTCTTTCACTAGCCAGGCTCTGAAACATGGTTCTATTCGTCTTTTTGTTTCTAAAAATAATGATTGGTTAGTCCTCTTTTTTCACTCTCATTAGATAGATACACATTTCCCACCAAAACTCGTCCTTTGGCTCTCTATCCACAGCTCTTCTTGACTTCAAACCAGTCAGGAGTTGGCTCCATCCTAGCACCTATCTAGGCAAGAAAGCAAAACTGAACTTTTAAAATTTCTTTATTTTACCTAAAAGTAGCTTTCCCCACATTTTCTCTAAGCTCTATCATAACTGAAGCTTAAGACCTAAAATCCTTCCAGGCTAGGCCTACAAGCCTGAAGGGTAAAGGGAATTTTCAATTAAACATATTAAGAATCAAGAAGTAAAAGAATCAAAAGAAGACTGCCTTCGTTGTTTCCAGTGGATCCTGGACAAAACTGAATAGAGTGTGTGCATATTTAGCCAAGAACTTTAGTTTTCTCCATTGTTGGCTAACTTTAGGCAACGTAGACATTGATTATTATCATAGGCATCAACTTTTTCAGTCACAGATTTTTCCCTAAGGAAAGGATGGAGAGAGTGGGAAAGGGGGGGAATAGTCTTTTAACCATGGGTATGACATTTCTAGGTTAAACAAATCAGTGCAGAGGGTTTGGGATTGCTGGGTATTTGGTAAAAGGAAATGAGCAGAACTAGTCTACGAAAGAGGAAAAACAATCACTTTACAGGGACAGGAAGGGTAGCGGATTAGGGTATATGTTTTCAAAATGTACTGGTGATGTTATGACAATCTTTTTTCAAAAATACATTTATAGGTACTTCAAGGAAATTTTCTGTAGGTAGTTTAAAAAATGTGGCACAATGTTCTAGAATACACAAGGATGACTTTCAAGCAAAAAGTCCTTTTCTACTATCAGAAGTCTAGCTTGGAGAAAGATTTTAAATCTCCAGGCTTTGCTCTAGTTAGGATCATTTAGTATTTTAAAAGGCAACTCCCCTTCTTGTTACAACTTTTCTGCATAGTTGTGATCTGTTTGTTCTCTAGTTCTTGTTCCTCTCTGCTACACAACCCCACTCCCTTCACATCACCCTATTCCCCTTTCAGTGGTTTATTTTTCCAAACCAATAGCTGGTGTCTGAAGAGAACTGAACATGACTAAAGGGATCTCCCACCCATCAGCATCTCATAGGGTTTTGAAAACTGTGATCATAGGAAAAAAATTACATTTGCATTTTCACTAAACTCTGAAATTTAGCATTCCTAATTCATCAAAGAAATTGCACATATTCTCATATTACATTACAGTTGTTATAAGTATCTCAGAATAGCCTTTCTACTCATCACTATTTCAAAATTATGATAGTCACCAGACCTACCACTAGAACCTACAGACAGTATTATGTGTAAAAAAGCACATGTATTATCAAATATTTTAAAAATATTTTGATAACTGTATATAAAAATAATCACTTTGTAATCCTATGTCTTTTATTTTACTGATTTAAAAATATTATTCTGAGGAGGGGTTCATAGGCTTCATCAAACTGCCACTGTGGGTTACGACACTACAAAAACTAAGAATCCTTCTGAACTAAATCATAGTATGCTTCAGAGGAGGAGCGAAAATGGCAGGAGGAGGAGCTTAAGAAGCAGGGCACTGGCATGGTTTGTCTCCAGTCACCTCTCCCTGCCACAATAAGAAAGAGAATAAAAGTTTACTAAAGTTTTTTTTTTTTAGTGAGAGAGTGTCGAGGTTTTTTAAATTTCCAGTTGTGTTGGTGTTTGTTGCTGCACACGGGCTTTCTCTAGTTGCGGAGGGTAGGGGCTACTCTCTAGCTGTGGAGCACAGGCCTCAGGCACACGCGTGTCAGTAGTTGTGGCCCAGGGGTTCGTTAGAGATATGGCTTGAGGGTCCCAGAGCACCAGCTCAGCAGCTGTCATGCGGGGGCTTAGTTGCTCCATGACATGTGGCATTTTCCCGGACCAGGGATTGAACCCATGTTCCCGGCATTGGCAGGTATATTCCTGTTTGCTGCACCACCAGGGAAGTCCTAAACTTTTTTTTTTTTTTAATCAAAGCGAATGTCAATTTGGCTATTATTTTCATTGTTCCTTATATTCTCTCTTGTTATATTTAAGAGTTAACTCAAGAATTCTCTGTGAAGTGTTAGTCACTCAGTTGTGCCTGGCTCTTTGCGACCCCATAGACTGAAGCCCACCAGGCTTCTCTGTCCATGGGATTTTCCAGGCAAGAATACTGGAGTGGGTAGCCATTTCCTTCTCCAGAGGGTCTTCCTGATCCAAGGATTGAACCCGGGTCTCCTGCACTGCACGCAGATTCTCTGACTGAGCTATGAGGGAAGCTTCTAGGTGAATCTTGAACAACATGCTTAGGAAACCATACCTTTAAAAGCAATTTCTCAATTAAAAAGTCTAAAATTATTAAGTGATAAAAATTTGACCTTATTAAAAATAGATTATTCTATTGAATTAAATAAAATGGGTAGAGACGCTTCTTAAAAAGATCTCCTTTTTGAATTATTGCCCATTTAAAAATCCAGCTCTCTCATTTGTTAATACAGTTAGTGAGTCTTCCTTTGTTCTTTGCTCTTACCTATTCCTAAGGTTTTGGCAAAGAGCCACTCAACTTAGGGGAATATTCACTCTGGTTGTAGAGTAAAAAATGATACTTTTCAATAAATGTATAGATATTAACCATTCCAAGACAACTGAGGGTTGATATTATTCAAAATTGGACTGAAGAATTTAAGTTATACTGGATCACAAAGGCAGTTTATATGCCTTGGGAGAAGATGTAAATAGTAACACAATAAAGTTAAAGAGTTGAGAGTCTTATTTGCCCAAATAAATGAATCAGGACAGCTTCTTGGCATAAATGGGAGAGGGAAAGTATTATGTGCTAATTTGCACCATAGCTAGAGCCCAAGATGACTTAGATTCGCCCTATCCAATGCACTTGAAACGTGGCTGGGCCAAACTGAGGTGTGCTGTCCTGCACTGTGCACACAAGGCTTCCCAGGTGGCGCAGCGGGTGAGGAGTCTGCCTGCGATGCAGGAGACATCGGAGACATGGGTTCCATCCCTGGGTCAGTGGGTGAGGAGTCTGCCTGCAATGCAGGAGACATGGGTTCCATCCCTGGGTCAGGAAGGTCTTGGAAGAGACATGGAAACCCACTCCAGTATTCTTGCCTTTAGAATTCCATGGACAGAGGGAGCCTGGCGGGCTACGGTCCATAGGGTCGCAAAGAGCTGGACACGACTAAAGAGACTTAGCACCCACTCACGCACGTACTAAGTCAAAACACAGACTGGATTTTGAAGACTTAGTATGAAAAATGAAAGAGAGAACATAAAATATCTCAATTTTATTTTGATTCTATGTTGAAATGATATTTTGAATATATTTGCTTAAATAAAATATATTAAAATTAATGTCACTTGTTTATTTTTACTTTTTAATGTGGCTACTAGGAAATTCAATGCTACTTATGTAGCTTGCATTTTGTGACTTGCAATATATTTCTTTTGGAGAGCTCTGATCTAGATAACATGCCTGAAGATCCAATGGGAATTTTAATCATATGCCACACTTGATTTTTTTGTTTTTTTCCTCCAAATTAACTTTTTTGGCCTTACCGCACAGCTTGTGGGATTTTAGTTCCCCTACCAGGGATGGAACCCACGTCCCCTGCAGTGGAAGCACGGAGCCCTAACCACTGGACTGCTAGTGAAGTCCCCAAACCTGATTCTTTCCCCTCAAACACTTTCTCTAAATACAGTTTACACTCTATGGTAGTGGTTCTCAATTAGGGGCAACTCTGCCCCCCAGGGGACACTTGGCAATGTAACATTTGCTTATTACAACCTAGGGAATGCTACTGAACTATAGAGGGCAGAGGCCTGGGAGATGCACTGGACAGCTCTCCAAAATAAAAACAAAATTATCTGACCCCAAATGTCATTTGTGTCTCTGCTGAGAAATTCTGCTTCAAGATAACAGGGAAAAGAAAAAACAAACAAACAAAAAGGCTGTTTTTTAGTTTCCTTTGCCGAACTGCCAACACATGTTTTTGGATATGAAACTTGGAAGGAGAAAAACACAGGCAGAAAACTCGCAACCTCATTTCAGAAAATGGCTGATGTACTGCCAATCTGCAAATACTTAGGAGAGGGAAATTAGGAAGATGAGACAGAAGGCACTGTAATTGGGAGAAGAACAGACTAAATGCAGTTGTCATGCACTGCCTTGTTAGTAGCAAAGAGGTAACACCAAAAAAGCAAATCGGCTATTTCCTTTTTGGCTATTTTGGATTTTCACTCCTCAACAGAGGGAAAAAAAATATCAAGAAAGGAAATTTTTTTAGTTTAAAAAGCATAAAATAGACTACAGGACTATGAGGAAGTCAATCGGAAAAGTGATATTAGTATCAGAATGGGCACAGAAGGTACAGTTTTGGTAAAAAATACTTTCCATTTCTAGGAGGTTTCATTCTCACCCAGTCTCCTGTAATAAGAAACTGGACTCCCACCTGCTAGCAAATGGACTAAATAAACAGAACGAAGTAAAAAGTTAGGAATGGCCTGAAGAATAAGCACAGTGGGAACTGGAAATCAGGAATTACATGTCAGTGAATGAAGCCTTAAGTTTTTAAAAAGTTGATGTATAATGTATATAAACTGCAAAAATCTCAAGTGTAGAGCTCAATGAATTTTTATATAAGTATGAAAAGAAATAAAGTGAAAGCGTTAGTTGCTCAGCTGTGCCTGACTCTTTGGGATCCCATGGACTGTACTGTGTCAGGCTCCTCTGTCCATGGAATTCTCCAGGCAAGAATACTACAGTGGGTTGCCATTCCCTTCTCCAGGGGATCTTCCCGACCCAGGGATTGAACCCAGGTTTCCCACATTGCAGGCAGATTCTTTACTGTCTGAGCCACAGGGAAGCCTACGCTGGTGTAATCACAACCCAGGTCAAGATATAAAACATTTCAGGCACCCCAGAAGGAACTCTCATACCCCACTTTTCTTAAGCTTTTAAATTAAATAGTCATATAAATAGTTATATAAAACTTAGTACCTGGCACACAGCATATATTCAGTTAGCTCTCCCCTCTTTCCCTTTTTAAATCTTAAGGTAGACAGGTATATTTAAAAATTAGTTTTTCTTTGTAGAGTAATTCTAAATGAGTCAATGCAGAGAGAGTTTTTTCCCTAATCCCGTTAAGACAAGTTTCCCAGACACTTGTTGAAACAGCACCGCTAAACAGAATTGAAGAGAAGGCTCAGGGCAAATGAGAGCTTAGCCCAAACTAAAGATAAATTTTTGTCTATTGACTTTGAGCCAGGCGTAAGCATATGGGCATTAGAAATGTAGTAGTTTTAAGCTAAGTCCTTGGTAAATTTTTGTGACCAATGAAATTTCTGTGCAATATGCGCTCCACCCTTAGCCAAATTCATTCCTGAAATGTTGTTTTTGGCCACCACAGCTCCAGTTTCCATGTGGATTTGCCTCACATTTTAAAATGCTCTTATATCCTGACCTATGATTAATTCACGTCCCTTTCCTTGTTTTAGAAGAGTAGACTGGGGGAAGGAGACAAATCAGAACTCTTTAGTTACTAGGAAATGAGTCCTGGATGCCTAAACTATCAGGGAACTGAGTTTCTACTTACGATAGTCTGAAAAATCACTTACGCTGAAACCTAACTATACTCTTCTCCAAAGTTTGTGGGTTTGGCAGCACTTCATGAACAAAATAGCTTTCTTTTATTATAATATCTACACTCAAGCATATCCTGATGAAAGAAAATAGTTTGAAAAAGCAGGAGAAAACTGATAACTATAGGTAGAAAGCTCTAGAATATAGTGATATTGGTGCTGAGCAGGGTGGAAGGAATAGCTGACCTTTTCAAAAACACTATTTAATCACTTCAACTGATCACGTATTCTGAAAGAACAAACTGGGAGATCTCCAACAGTCTTACGCTTCTCACCCTCACTGGAGAACTTCTATTCCCAATGCAAGATATCATTTAGGTTTGGGAAAGTGGGGAAAGGGAGAAGGGAAGGGACTAAACACACACACCTCAATCCAACATAACTTTCATTTGTACCTTAGTTAATCTTAGGTTCCTGCTTTCTACTTCAAGATGCTGCTGTTTATGAAATGAGTCACACATCCTGCTTTGAATGCTTCATGGCTCTTGAATGAATCATTTCAAAGCACAGGATTGTTCAACAAATAAATACAACCACAGCAGCAGCAGCAGCTCCTAGGCTGCATGTGTGAGCAAGGTAATTTATAGAGGAAAAATAAGAACAGGAAACTTCTTCCCAAAATATTCTAAGAGAAAAATGTTGTCAGGGGAATGAAGGATATAAACTGAAAGGAGGGGGAAAAAATCCACCAAACTGTACCTAAAGAAAATCCTTCTGTCTGTGGACTGAGACATTTTCTGCTTGGAAAAGGCTGTTTGAGTATCTTAAAGAGAAGATTTTGGCAGATGACTAAATTAGTCCATTGAAAAAAGAAAGAATTTTTAGAGGAGAGATATTATTTGATAGTTGGCCTGGCAGAGAAGCCATCTGATAGAATACAAGCCCCTCAAGTGCAAGAATCCTCATTCGTTTATGGAAGTACCACGAGCACTTTGAACAGTACCTGCGCACAGTGGATGCTTAATAAACATTTGTTGAATAGATGCCAACTAGCATATCACATTAAGGGCGACAAAGCACCCCCAACTTAGAAAACTCTTATTCATGTGTACAATGGTGCGAGCATTTTCATTATCAATATTCAAAAGGGGAGTTGATATTATTATAAATATTAGATCTTTCCTATAGGACTAAAGGCTGGGCCCAGTGAGGACCAAGAATACCCTAATGGGAGGAGCTTAGAATAAGAAACAAATAGAATTTCAAAAATTAAGACAACATGAAAAGGTCAAAACAACAGCAAAAGGGATTTAAATCACTGAGAAGAATTTCTCGACTCTGAGGGTGAGGGGGCTGCAATTGTTCCCAAAGGAGATTTTAAAGGAACGTAAAATGTATTCGTTTTCTGGGCCTCTTTTATTTTTATAACTATTTTCTCCTGTTCTTCCCTTAGTGCTTTCTATCCAGGTGAGTCTCTCCTGATCTGCAAAATGCACTTGTTTTCAATTTTGTGCCTACACACAATCCCTCTACTCTCAGACATGCCTTCCTCTCTGGCCTCAGTTTATCTAAATACTATAACCTTCCAAGGCTCAGCTGAAACCCAACTGCTTTTTGAAAGTTTCTCTAATGATTCTAACCTTCAGTAGTCTAACTTCCCTGAACTTGTATGGCACTTTGAACAATCTGCTCCATATAATTTAGAATTCTAGTCTACATGGTCTCACTGTTTTTATCCTTTAAAGTGGACTATAAACTACCAGACAGTTAAAAGTGTATCCTACACTTACTTTTTTTTTGGTCGTGCCAAGTGGCTTTCAGAATCTCAGTTCCCCAACCAGGGACTGAACCAGGCCCCAGCAGTGATGGTGCTGAATTCTGACCACTGGACCACCAGGGAATTCCCCATACTTATTCTTTACTCTCCCAACCAACCCCATCTTGGGGCTTAACTTGGCAGAGAGCACACAATGGGTACTCAATAAATTCCTTTTCCAGTGATTCAGTTAAGTCGCTCAGTCGTGTCCGACTCTTTGTGACCCCATGAATTGCAGCACGCCAGGCCTCCCTGTCCATCACCAACTCCCAGAGTTCACTCAGACTCACGTCCATTGAGTCGGTGATGCCATCCAGCCATTTCATCTTCTCTCGTCCCCTTCTCCTCCTGCCCCCAATCCCTCCCAGCATCAGAGTCTTTTCCAATGAGTCAACTCTTCGCATGAGGTGGCCAAAGTATTGGAGTTTCAGCTTCAACATCAGTCCTTCCAGTGAACACCCAGGACTGATCTCCTTTAGGATGGACTGGCTGGATCTCCTTGCAGTCCAAGGGACTCTCAAGAGTCTTCTCTAACACCACAGTTCAAAAGCATCAATTCTTTGGCGCTCAGCTTTCTTCACAGTCCAATTCTCACATCTATACATGACCACTGGAAAAACCATACCCTTGACTAGACGAACCTTTGTTGACAAAATAATGTCTCTGCTTTTTAATATGCTGTCTAGGTTGGTCCTAACTTTCCTTCCAAGGAGTAAGTGTCTTAATTTCATGGCTGCAATCACCATCTACAGTGATTTTGGAGCCCAGGAAAATAAAGTCTGACACTGTTTCCCCATCTATTTCCCATGAAGTGATGGACCATTTGCCATGATCTTTGTTTTCTGAATGTTGAGCTTTAAGCCAACTTTTTCACTCTCCTCTTTCACTTTCATCAAGAGGCTTTTTACTTCCTCTTCACTTTCTGCCATAAGGGTGGTGTCATCTGCATATCTGAGGTTATTGATATTTCTCCCGGCAATCTTGATTCCAGCTTGTGCTTCTTCCAGCCCAGCGTTTCTCATGATGTACTCTGTATATAAGTTAAATAAGCACGGTGACAATATACAGCCTTGACGTACTCCTTTTCCTATTTGGAACCAGTCTGTTGTTCCATGTCCGGTTCTAACTGTTGCTTCCTGACCTGCATATAGATTTCTCAAGAGGCAGGTCAGGTGGTCTGGTATTCCCATCTCGTTCAGAATTTTCCACAGTTTATTGTGATCCACACAGTGATTAGGTCAAGTTTTATATAGTGGTATAATTGTTGAAAAGCTTTTATCACCTTTAGATTCTAAGACCTTTAACAGGTACACTTTCAGAATGATCTGCTCCCTTTCCATCTCCATTTCCAAAGTATATTTCACTAAGCAAATAAATGAGAATCAATGTATCCCCCTATCTTGTTAGACACCAGGTTCCCTTTATTATAGAAAGGCACTTTGGACACTTTCAATAACTGCAGTTATATTGTTGTTGTATGAAAGGGCATTCAAGCCATGGCTTGCGGATCAATTTACTGTCTTTGGGTATCTGATTCCATCACTGAATTTTGGTTGATGTAGCTGCAAAGTCATGTCCAACTCTTTGTGACCCTATGGACTGTAGCCCACCAGGCTCCTCTGTTCATGGGATTTTCCAAGCAAAAATACTGGAGTGTGTTGCCATTTCCTTCTCCAGGGGATTTCACCACCGAGGGATTGAACCTGGGTCTCCTGCATTGCAAGCAGATTCTTTATCAACTGAGCCACCTGGGAAGGCCTCACTGAACTTTACTACCAACCAAAATGCTCTGTGCAGAAAAATATCAATTCATCAACATCAACCTTTTCCTTCTTCACTCCCCAAACCACCAGTGGTAGTTTTAACCACATCCTTTTAAGCATTTTCTTTTAGGATCCCAATTACTTGAATTTTATTGGGCAGAATATCAGCAACACACACAGAAGTCAAGCCATGTCAAGAACTGGATTCCTCCCTTTACAATGTTTGCCCTGGAGTATCTGACAAGAGGAAAAGGTACATTACAATCAAACTGACAAACCAGCTGGCATTTGGAAAAAGAATATTCAAACCTATTGTCAACACTGAATTGCTAGATCTTCACTGTTAGGATCTGGGATTAACACTAACGCATTATTCATAACATACAGACGAATGATGCAAAGTTTTAAATGCTAAGCCACACCTGATCACTCATTTTTATTTTTGTTCCTGTTCCCTCCTCCTGTTTGTGACAAATGTGAAAAATCATGAGCCCCATGGGTAGTGTTTTTTGCCAAGTAAGTTACAGGTGCCTAATAAATCACAGCAGAAAGGAAAAGAGCTCCAAAGGTCATACAGGCCAACTCCAACCAGGGACTGGGCAGTGTAGAAAAGGGAATGGCAATATAATTTCTTGTGAGTTTTATAACTGAATAAAAATAGTATTTTATTTTTACTTTAATTTATGAATGTTACTTACTATGGGACTGAGAAATATAATCTTACTTCAGGTTTCAATGTACTTAGAAAGTCCTGGTCATCTCAACTTCTAAGGGATTCCGTAGTATCACAGTAAAGCAGGAAGTGTAAATCTTTCCTCCTCCTCTTGTTTTTTTTTTTTAATTGTGATTAAAATACACATGACATAAAATTTACCATATAAGCTGTTTTACCTGTACAGTTCTGTGGTATTAAATACATTCATATTATTGTGCACCCATCACCACCACCCACCCCCCCATAACTCTTACTCTTGTAGAAATGTAACTCTATACCCATTAAAAAGTAACTCCTCATTTTCCCCTCCCCACTCTCTGGCACCCACCTTGATATTTTCTGTCTCTATGATTCTGACTACTCTAAGAACCTCATATGAGTGAAATCATGTGGTATTTGTCTTTTTGTGACTTATTTCACTCAGCACATCCATGTTGTAGCATACTGCAGAATTTCTTTTTAAGGCTGCATGAAAACCCACTGTATGTATATATACCACATTTTGTTTATCCATTTATCAGTAAACGGACAGCTGGGTTGTTTTATATTTTAACTACTGTGAATAATGCTTTGAATACAGTTGAATAAATATCTCTGCTTTTAATTCTTTTGGGTATATACCCAAAGTGGAACTGCTGGATTATATATCAACAAATAGTAATTCTATTTTTAATTTTTTGAGGGAACTATCATACTGTCTTCCTCATTGGCTGTACCATCTTACATTCCCACCAACAGTGCACAAGGGTTCTAATTTCTCCATATCCTTGACAACACTTGCTATTATCTGGGTGGTTTTTTTATGTTGTTGTTCTTGAAGCATCCATTCTAATGGGTGTGAAGTAGTTATCACTGTACTGTTAATTTGCATTTCCCTAGTGATTAGTGATATTGAATATTTTTTCATGTGCTGGTTGGGTATTTGTATATCTTTTTTGGAGAAATGTCTATTCAAGGCTTTTTGCTCATTTAAAAAAATTATTCATTTTTAATTGGGGGATAACTGCTTTACAATGTTGTGGTGGCTTCTGCCATACATCAACATGAGTCAGCCATGGGTATACATATGTCCCCTCCCTCTTGAACCTCCCTCTTCCTCCCATTCCATCCTACACCTCAACGTCGTCATAGAGCACCAGGTTGAGCTCCCTGCGTCATACGGCAAATTTCTGCTATTTTACATATGGAAATGTGTATGTTTCAATGCTGCTCTCTCAATTCATCCCAGCCTCTTCTTCCTCCACTGTGTCCACAAGTCTGTTCTCTCTGTTTGCATTTCCATTGCTGCCCTGCAAACAGGTTCATCAATACCATTTTTCTAGATTCCATATATATGTGTTAATATATGATATTTGTTTTTCTCTTTCTGACTTATTTAACTCTCTATAATGGGCTGTAGGTTCATCCACCTCACTAAGTGACTCAGATGTGTTCTTTTTTATGGCTGAATAATATTCCATTGTATATCTATGTGGAGAAGGCAATGGCACTCCACTCCAGTACTCTTGCCTGGAGAATCCCATGGACAGAGGAGCCTGGTAGGCTGCGGTCCATGGGGTCGCTAGGAGTCGGACACGACTGAGCAACTTTACTTTTACTTTTCACTTTCATGCATTGGAGAAGGAAATGGCAACCCACTCCAGTGTTCTTGCCTGGAGAATCCCAGGGACGGGGGAGCCTGGTGGGCTGCCGTCTATGGGGTTGCACAGAGTCGGACACGACTGAAGTGACTTAGCACCAGTAGCAGCAGCAGTATATCTATGTACCACAATTTCTTTATCCATTTGTCTGTTGATGGACATCTAGGCTGCCTCTCTGTCCTGGCTATTATAAACAGGGCTGCAGTGAACACAGGGGTACATGTGTCTTTTAGAATTATGGTTTTCTCAAAGTATATGCCCAGCAGTGGGATTTCTGGGTCATATGGTAGCTTTATTCCTAGTTTTTAGAGAAATCTCCATACTGTTCTCCATAGTGGCCATATCAATTTACATTTCCACAAACAGTGTACTACCAGGGCTTCCCCTGGTGGCTCAGCATTAAAGAATCTGCCTGCCAATGACAGTGATACAGGTTCAATTTCTGGGTTGGGAAGATCCCTGGAGAAGGAAATGGCAACCCACTCTAGTACACTTGCCTGGGAAATCCCACAGACAGGGAAGCCTGGCAGGCAAAAGTCCATGAGGCTGCAAAAGGTCAGACGCGACTTAGCAGCTAAATAACAACAGTGTAAGAGGGTTCCCTTTTCTCCACATCCTCTCCAGCATTCACCATTGGTAGTTTTTTTTTTTTTTTTTATGATGGCTATTCAGACCAGTATGAGATGATACCTCCTTGTGGTTTTGATTTGCATTTCTCTAATAATAAGAAATATTGAACATTTTCCATGTGTTTATTAGCCACCTGTATATCTTCTTTATAGAAATGTCTGTTTAAGTCTTCTGCCCATCTTTTGATTGTTTGTTTTCCTGCCATTGAGCTGCCTGAGCTGCTTGTGTATTTTGGAGATTAATCCTTTGTCAGTAGCTTCATTTGCAATTATTTTCTCCATACTGAGCGTTGTCTTTTCATCTTGTTTATGGTTTCCTTTGCTGTGCAAAAGCTTTTAAGTTTAATTATATCCCATTTTTGTTTTTAATTTCCATTACTCCAGGAGGCAGGTCATAGAGGATCTTGCTGTGATTTATATCAAAAGAGTGATGTTTTCCTCTATGTTTTCCTCTAACAGTTTTATAGGTTCTGGTTTTATATTTAACTCTTTAACCTATTTTTATTTTATCTTTGTGTATGGTGTTAGGAAGTGTTCTAATTTAATTCTTTTACTTATAGCTGTCCAGTTTTTCCAGCACCATTTACCAAAGAGACTATCTTTTCTCCACTGCATATTCTTTCCTCCTTCTCAAAGATAAGGTGCCTATAGGTACATGGGTTTATCTTAGGGCTTTCTATCTTACTCCACTGGTCTATATTTCTGTTTTTGTGCCAGTACCATACTGTCTTGATGACTGTAGCTTTGTAGTATAGTCTGAAGTCAGGAAAGTTGATTCCTCCAACTTCGTTCTTCTTTCTCAAGATTGCTTTGGCTATTCAGGGTCTTTGTGTTTCCATATGAATTGTGAAATTTTTTGTTTTATTTCTGTGAAAAGTACCATTGGCAATTAGATATAAAGTGAAAAGTGAAAGTGTTAGCCACTCAAGTTGTGTCTGACTCTTTGCGACTCCATGGTCTGTCCATGGAATTCTCCAGGCAAGAACTTGATAGGCATTGCATCAAATCTGTAGATTGCTTTGGGTAGTATATAGTAATTTTCACAATGTTGATTCTTCTAATCCAGGAACATGGTCTATCTCTCCATCTGTTCATGTTATCTTTGATTTCTTTCATTAGTGTCTTATAGTTTTCTGCTCTTTTGTCTCCTTGCTGCTGCTGCTGCTGCTGCTAAGTTGCTTCAGTCGTGTCTGACTCTGTGCGACCCCATAGATGGCAGTCCACCAGGCTCCTCCATCCCTGGGATTCTCCAGGCAAGAACACTGGAGTGGGTTGCCATTTCCTTCTCCAATGCATGAAAGTGAAAAGTGAAAGTGAAGTTGCTCAGTCGTGTCCGACTCTAGCGACCCCATGGACTGCAGCCTACCAGGCTCCTCCGTCCATGGGATTTTCTAGGCAAAAGTACTGGAGTGGGGTGCCATTAGGTAGGCTTATTCCTAGTTATTCTTTTTATTGTAATGGTGAATGGGACTGATTCCTTAATTTCTCTTTCTGATTTTTCATTGTTAGTATATAGAAATACAAGGGATTTCTGTGTATTGACTTTGTATCCTGTGACTTTTCTAAATCACTGATTAGCTATAGTAGTTTTCTGATCATACCTATAGGGTTTTCTACAGATAGTATCATGTTGTCTGTAAGTAGTGAGAGTTTTACTTCTTTTTCAGCCTCAATTCCTTTTATTTCTTTTTCTTCTCTGACTGCCATGGCTAGGACTTCCATAATTATGTTGAATAACAGTGGCAAGAGTGTTGCCCATTTTTTAATTGGTTGCTTTGTTGTTGCTGAGTTTTATTTTTTATATTTTTAATTTTTATTTTCTTTTTTGGCCACACTGTGTCTTTACTGTCGTATGAGGGCTCTCTCTAGCTGCACTGAGCATGAGTTACTTTCTGGTTGTGGTGCGTGGGCCTCTCACTGCGGTGGCTTCTCTTGTTGTCAAACGCAGGCCCTAGAGTGCCTAGGCTTCAGTAGGTGCAGCTCACAGTCTCTACAGCACAGGGTTAGCAGTTGCGTACACAGGCTTAGTTGCTGCACAGCATGCAGGATCTTTCCAGACCAGGGACTGAACTGGTATCCCTTGCGCTGGCAGGTGGATTCTCAACCACTGGACACCACTAAGGAAGACCTGTTGTTGAGTTTTAGAAGTTTTCTATACATTCTGGGTATTAATCCGTTATCTATGATTTGCAAACATTTTCTTCCATTGTGTAGGTTGCCTTTTTACTGTGGATACTGTCTTTAAATGTATAAAAAAATTTTACTTAAATAAAATCCAATCTATTTTTTTCTTACTTGTTCCATTGGTGTTATATCCAAGAAATCACCTGCCAAATCCAGTATCATGAAGCGTTTGTCCTATTTTTCTTTTAAAAGTTTTCTACACAGTCATTACATATTTTTACTGCACTGAAACTTTTATTAACATATAATATCCTTCTTTATCTTTTGTAACTTTTTTTAACTTTCACTTTGATCTAAAATCTATTTATTCTTATATCAGTATAGTCATCACTGTGCTCTTTCAGTCACTACTTGCATGGAGTATCTTTTTTTCATCTATTCATTTTCAATCTGTTTGTGTCTTTGGGTCTCAAGTGAGTTTCATATAGACAGCATATAGTTGGATCATGTGGGCTTCTTTTGTTTTTATTAAAGTACAGTTATTTACAATATTTTGTTAGTTTCAGGTGTACAGGGAAGTGATTCAGTTATATTTTTCCAGATTATTTTAAATGATAGGTTATTACAAGATATTAAATAGTTTCCTGCAATATACAGTAAATCTTGTGGCTTATCTGTTTCATTTACAGTAGTGTTTATCTGTTGAGCCCATACTCCTAATTCATGCCCTTACTTACTTTCCCCTTTGGTAACCATAAGTTTGTTTTCTATGTCTGAGTCTGTTACTGTTTTGTAAAAGATTCATTTGTATTATTTTTTAGATTTCACATATAAATGATATCATGTTGTCTCTCTGTCTTATTTATTTCATTTGGCATGATATTTTCTAGCTCCATCCATGATGCTGCAAATGGCAATATTTCATTCTTTTTTGGATCATGTGTTTTTAGCCATCCTGCCAATCTCTGTCTTCTGAGTGAAGAGTTTAACCCATCTATACTTGAAGTAATTCCTGATAAGGAGGAACTTACTTCTGTCTATGTGTCTTCAACATGCCTTATAGTTTTTTACCCCTCATTTCCTACATTACTATCTTCTTTTGTTGATTTTTTGTAGTGAAAAGTCTAAATTTCTTTCTCATTTCCTTTTGTGTATATTCTACAACTACTTTCTTTGTGGTTACCATGGGGATTACATTCAACATGCTGAAGTTTTAATACTCAAATCTGAATTTATACCAGCTTAACATCAATAATAAGCAAGAACTCTGCTCCTTTACAGTTCTCTGATGATCTCTTTCCATTGCTTATGTCACACAATTAAAATTTTATACACTGCAAACTCCCAAAACATAAATAATTCTTATAAATGCATGAATCTCTTAAATTACATGGAAAACAAGATTTGAAGTGACAAACCAAAGTTACAATAATACTATCTTTCACAATAGAAATGTTTTTCTTTAAATGAATTACTGTCTTAAATCATACAGAAAACAAGTGCAATTCCAAGTCATTCATTCTTGTAGTAATATTAACTTTATAATTGCCCATGTATTTACTTTTCTAGAGATTCTTACTAGTATTTCTCCAAATGGTATTGAGTTACTGTCTTGTACACTTTCATTTCACTTTTCAGGACTCCCAAGCATTTCTTTCAGGTCGGGTCTAGCAGTCACAAACTCCCTCAGCTTTTACCTCTCTGGGAATGTCTTAATTTCTCTCTCATTTTTGAAGGGCAATTTTGCTGGATATAGGATTCTTGGTTGACAGTTTCTTTCTTTTAGAACTTTGCATACATTTGGTCAACTGTCTTCTGGCCTCCAAAATTTCTGATCAGAAGTCTGCTTGTAATCTTATTGATGATTCCTTGTATGTGATGGTTCACTTCTCTTTTGGTGCTCTTATGATTCTTTGACTTTGAAAATCTGCTTATAATGTGTTTTGATGTGGGTCTCTGAATTCACCTTCTTGGAGTTTGAGATTTTTGGTTGGGAAGTGGTCAAACATTATTTCCTCAATGTTTCTCTCTGTTCTGTCCTCTTTCTCTATTTCCTGCCTCCCTCCTTCCCTCTATTTCTGGACTCCCACAATGCATATACTGGTCTGCCTGATGGTATCCCAGGGGTCCCTTAGGCTTTGCTTGCTTCTTGTCAGTATTCACTTTCTGTCCTTCACACTTGATAACTTCCAAATTCCTATTTTCCTTTTTTGGCCATGCTGTGCAGCTTGTGGGATCTTAGTTTCCCAACCAGGGATCAAATCTAGGCCCTGGCAGTGAAAGCACTGGGGCCTAATCAGTGGTCACCTAGGAAATTCCCCAAACTCCTATTTTCAAATTCACTGATTCTTTCTTCTACCTGCTCAAATCTGCCTTTGAAACCCTCTAGTGAATTCTTCATTTCAGTAACTGAACTTTTCAGCCTCAGAATTTCTTTTTAGGTTTTCTATCTCTTTATTGATATTTCCATTTTGTTCATACATTGTTTTCTTGGCTTTCTCCACATCTTCCTTTAGTTCTTTTGAGATTTAAGACAGGTGTTTTAAAGTCTCTGTCTAGCAGATCTGCCATCAGGTCTTTCTCAGGGACAGTTTATGTTGATTTTTCCCCCCTTTGAATGGGCCATACCTTGCTATTTCTTTGTATGCCTTGTGATTTTTTGTTGAACACTGGTTACTTGAATCTAATAAAACAGTAACTCTGGAAATCAGATTTTTTTCTCCCCTTTCCCAGAACTTGCTGATTTTTCCTTTTTTGTTTGTTTGTTTTTATGATTGTTGTAGAGTTTTTTTGTGTTATGGATCAGCCTGAGGTGTAAATTTAATGTTTTCTCAGGTCTTTCCTGATCCTTTCCCCAGGCATGCACAATCACTTTCTAACTTTCCACATATATGTGGTTGTTTTTGAATGTCCTAGACTTTAACAATATGAGGAGATTCAACAAAATGGTTACCTGTTTACCCCTCTGTGATCAGAGCAACAATCAGCACCCTGAGATACAGCCCTGATACCTAGAAGAAAGGGTTCTTTTTGCCCATCTCAGCTCCCTCACGTTCTGTGTGCAAACTGCATGCACAGCTGCCTGGCACTGGCTAAGGGTGGGAGGATAGGTAGTTGCTACTGTGTACAGCCAAACTTGATAGAAATAGCCACAATTTACCCTTCAATTCTTCCCCTGGAAGTTGTAAGCCCTCAACAGACTTCAAAGTTCTAAAATAGTTACATCAGACAGATTCTGCCTGTGCAACTGCTGCATAAGCTGGGAAACAGATTCCTGGTCCTTTCTACTTTGCCACCTTTCCAGAATCCCTCCTTCTCTTTTTAATAATATTTTTTGACTTTTTTTTTTTTTTCAGTAAGGCCATAAATTAATTCTATGTCCAATGGCTTTAAAAGTAGAAATCTATATAGCTTATTAGGCTTCTCTGGTCCTGAGAAGACTGTTGTCAATTAATGCCTTGCATACTAGATTGTTTGGGGGAAGGTAGGGTGCTGGCATGGGGTCTGGGGACAGGCAATAAGTTTGGGGAATAGGTTTACTCCCCAGTAGGTTTATTAGCTTATAAACCCCAATAGGTTTTAGTTTTAAAACCCAACCCTTATTTCCAATGCTTCTTCCTTGCCTCCCATCACAAAGGCTGAAAAGCCAGATACTTACTTTTCCAGTTACACATGCAGCTAAGATTAAATCTGTCATACCGTTCAGGCCAATGAGACACAGAAAACTACTGGGAGTCAGGGTAGAAGACTGCATTTCTGGGAAAGCATTTACTTCCTTACAAAAGGGAAAGCTGCTGCTGCTAAGTCACTTCAGTCGTGTCCGACTCTGTGCAACCCCATAGACGGCAGCCCACCAGGCTCCCCCGTCCCTGGGATTCTCCAGGCAAGAACACTGGAGTGGGTTGCCATTTCCTTCTCCAATGCATGAAAGTGAAAAGTGAAAGTGAAGTCGCTCAGTCGTGTCCGACTCTTAGCGACCCCATGGACTGCAGCCCACCAGGCTCCTCCATCCATGGGATTTTCCAGGCAAGAGCACGGAGTGGGGTGCCATTGCCTTCTGGTGCTATTCCTTTTTTCTTCCTTATCTGACAGTGAGGCAACAAAACTTGAGAGTGAAAGGTAAAATAGATAAAAAAAGGGCAGAGCAGAGAGGCAGAAAGAGCTGTCTTCAACAACCTTGCTTAACTGCTCCACCTTAATTCTTAGAACTTCTTGTGTTACATGTATTTATAAAGTTTTAAGTTACTGTTAGGTATCAGCAACTGAAACCATTCCTAACCCATACATAATGGTTTTCAGAATATAGATTTTTCCTCATTTTCTATTTAAGGAACGTGGATATGGAATATGCACTAAAATATCTTGCTCTATGTCTTCAAGAATATTATCAATTGTACTCTACTGCAGAATTCCATTTTCACTTTCACACAGTATACCAAATAAATTATTCTATCTCATCATCAGCTATAGCCTCCCGGGCTCCTTAAAAACAATGGCTACACATTGTCTGGGCTTTGGGAAGGAACAAAACAGTAAGAATGAAGCTACCTATGATGCTGCTCTTGAAACTGAAGCAGTTGAAGATTACTAAGGTATGGAGGCTGAGTCTGAACCACATCTTTTCTTATTCCTGGCTGCTCCTCTTCCTCAATACTTAATGGCTGGCTCTTCATTAAACACCAGGATACTCTTGGGAACTATGCTAAGGATTTAACAACAGTAGATCCATTATCTTTCTTTAGATGGCAGCTACTTGGATAGATTAAATGCTCAACAAACTTTAAAGGACCAGTGTCTAAGAGCACAGAAATCCCAGGGACAATTCAGCAGGGCTGGGTCCTGTGTCAGTTACATGGTTAATTGCTTTCTCCATAGCTCTTGCCTAATGGTAGACCTTTTAGTATTTTACTTTCCAGATGTAGCCACTTAGTTGGGGTACCATTAAAGCTCTCTAAGGAACAGCTTTAGTTCTTAACCAAGCAAGGAAAGCTTCTTTTTGGGTCAAATGATTACCACACAGTCCTATTAAGTTCTTACCGATATTACAAGCTTATATTTTTCAATCTCATTTCTCTTCCCAAATTCTTACTAGGATATTATGAACTCTTAAAAAAATCAAATACTTTTATTTTTTAATTTCCTACACAGTAAAAAAAAAAAAAAAATGTTGTCATTCCTGGGACTCACACATATGGGTGGAAGGACAAACATGCAGTGTGAACAGTGTGGACCTTAACCATTAAAGTTAGGGAAATCTACTACACTGTGTTTTTCTCTTGGGGTGCAAAAAATTTCATTATGGAAAAAGAATACTCTAACACATCTAAACACACCTCAGATATGCAGATGACACCACCCTTATGGAAGAAAGTGAAAAGGAACTAAAGAGCCTCTTGATGAAAGTGAAAGAGGAGTGAAAAAGCTGGCTTAAAACTCAACATTCAAAAAACTAAGATCATGGCATCCCGTCCCATCACTTGATGGCAAATAGATGGGAAAACAATGGCTCCAAAATCATTGCAGATGGTGACTAGAGCCATGAAATTAAAAGATGCTTGCTCCTTGGAAGAAAAGCTATGCCTAACCTAGAGAGCATATTAAAATGCAGAGAGATTACTTTGCCAACAAAGGTCTGTCTAGTCAAAGCTATGGTTTTTCCAGTAGTCATGTATGGATGTGAGAGTTGGACCATAAAGAAAGCTGAGCACCAAAGAAATGATGCTTTTGAATTGTGCTGTTGGAGAAGACTCTTGAGAGTCCCTTGGACTGCAAGGAGATCCAACCAGTCAATCCTAAAGGAAATCAGTCCTGAATAGTCATTGGAAGAACTGATGCTGAAGCTCCAATACTTTGGCCACTTGATGCAAAGAACTGACTCACTGGAAAAGACCCTGATGCTGGGAAAGACTGAAGGCAGGAGGAGACAGGGAAGATAGAGGATGAGATGGATGGAGAGCAACAGTGACTCAATGGATATGAATTTAAGCAAGCGCCGAGAATCGGTGGACATGGAAGCCTGGCATGCTGCAGTCCATGGGTTCACAAAGAGTCAGACACGACAGTGCAACTGAACTGAACCAACTGAAACACATCTTGTAAATACAGGAGATTCTGAATGCTTACAATAAGCTGAGCAGAGCGTATATGAGTCACAGAACAGAGTATACAATAACTAAAACCCTGCCTTGTAAAGGCATATAGAACTTACTACTGTAACAGTTAAGCCAAAAGAAAAATTAAGCTGAGGGAAAGAGAGAGAGAAAGATGGAGGGGAGAGTGGAAGGAGAGAGAGAGATCTGTCTCTCTAAAAGTGTGCTTAGATTGTTGGGGCAAGCTTACAAGATTACACTCACTCACTCTAAATAATTCCAAAACACAGCAATGCATTTTTGTTTTAAATAAACTATCAAATCTTAAGTGCCCTGAGCCTTAGCAACCACAGAAGAGGTTACACGCTGATAAAGAAATGGGCAAAGACAAAGACTCAAATGGTTTGGCAGCCTCTAGAATAAACCATCTTATAGCTGTTAGGGGAAGCACACTGACTGAAACCACCCAGCCTGGCCAGGTACCATAGTAACCATCTGAGTGAGTTATTTTATGACAGGAGGTCCTGGTAAGGAACACATAACTAAAAAGCCACTACTAACCAGAAGAGTTTGGGAAAGGTCAAAAGGAGACGCCACGTGTCCTATCACCTCCCAGAATCCTTCTTGCTGACATCTATCTGAGCTGAGCAATGTGTGCACCACCAGGAAGGACTCTGAGTCAGAACAATTGGCCAAAGACAACCAGGAAATGAATCCCACACCATAAAATCCAAGACTGCTAGCCATGTGGCAGAGCAGTCCTCTTGGGTTCCCGTACCCTACTGCTCTCCGCCCGGCCCTCCTTCCCGATAACGTCTCTTGCTTTGTCAGCTCATGTATCTCCTTGGGTAATTCATTTCCGAGTGTTAATCTTTTGGGCCCCGGAAGGGTCCCCCTTCCTGCAACACAGGTATACTGATTCTGCCTTGCCACCTTAATTTAATGCAGCAAAAACTTCTTACCCCAATTTGTTGACATATTTGGCTGATATATTTTTGTGTCTAAATAGTTTTTAAATAAAACCAGGCAAATGGTAAACTTACTAAACTTTGAATGTTTGCTTTTTAGACATTAGAGATAAATTTTAGAATGCTGGCCACTGAATAGATGTCTATAATAAAAGAACACAGGCAGGCAGAGGAAAAGAATGGAATCTATGCTGCCTAACAGGAACACTTATCCACATGCTACTTGACTTTCATAGTGATCCAAAATAGCAACAACATCAGGTAGTGGGGAAACTGCCCCTGCTAACCTCTCCAGCCTCATCTTCTGCTGCTCTGCATCACAATTTGTGCTCCAGCAACATAAAACTATATGCAGTTTCTCTGAACATGATATGCTGCTTCATTTTTTTGTATATGCTGTTCTCTTATGTGCAGAATACTCTTATCCACCTTCTGTCTGGCAAATTTCTACTTATCTTTCAAAACCAGTTAAAGCATCATTTCCTCCATGAAACCTTCCCTGATGTTTAATAGACCTCTCAATACTTGTGAATACTTACAAGTAACTACATTTTTATGTCTGCTTCCCCTATGAGACAGTGAATATGTTGATGTCTTACACATCTTTCTGTCACAGTATCTAGTGTTATGCCGAGCACGTTGCAGATATTCAAAAAAATTTTTTTAATTAAACTGAATCCACAAAAGCTAAAGAGAAGATCTGAAGAAAATGAGAAAATTATTCATTGACTAGTTTCTGTAAACCTGTTTCCAGGCTTACTCAAGTTTGGAGGTATCTAGCAAACTACACAAAGGGAAATGCCTTGATTTTAACAATGGATCTTTTTTGTGCACACAGTCTCTTACTAGAGACCTTTGTGAAAACCAATAGTCAATTTTTGATTGTGGTTTAAAATGATAACAAATTGCTCCAATTACATAGAACCTCCATCCATTCGGTGGTAACGGGATCCTCTTAACCATCATATCCCATTACAGCATGTCCATTCGTCAGTTAGGGGAAGATAGGAGAGAAAGGATAAATATAAAAGCCATTAAGCATACCAATGGGTGTCAGGGAGGAGTTAATAAGACTCTGGTACTCCTAGTTTCCACTTTTTGGCAACAAACCACTACCGCAACATGGTAGGCCAATAGTGGCTCCCATACTAGCTCACTAGAGTTGACAAAGTACCACAAACCTGCGGGCGTAAATAACAATTTATTGTCTCATAATTCTGGAGGCCAGAGTTTCAAATCAAGATGTCAGCAGGGCTTGCTCCTTCTGAAGGATGTAAAGGGGAATTCAACCCATGTTCCTCTCCAGCTTCTGGTGGTTTACCAGTGATCTTTGGTGTTCCACGGCTTGTGGCAGCATAACTCCATCTTTTATGCCCTGGGTATACATCTGTGTCCCATTTTCTCTTTTTATAAGGACATCAGTTACACTGGATTGGAGACCTACTCTACTCCAGTATGACCTCATTATCAACTAATTACATCTATGATCCTATTTCCAAATAAGGTCACATTTTGAGGTACTTGGGTTTAAGATTTCAACATGTATATTTAGGGGCATAATTCAACTCATAACAGCTCCCCAAAATATGCCCATGTCCTAATTCCTAGAACCCATGAATGTTACTTTATGCTACTGCTGCTAAGTCGCTTCAGTTGCGTCCAACTCTGTGCGACCCCAGAGACGGCAGCCCACCAGGCTCCCCGTCCCTGGGATTCTCCAGGCAAGAACACAGGAGTGGGTTGCCATTTCCTTCTCCAATATGTTACTTTATATGATGACTATATTAAAGGTTTTGAGATGAAGAGGTTATCCTGGATTATACAATTAGGCTCTCAATGCCATCACAAGCACCGCTGTTAAGAGAGGTGCTTATAGACAAAGAAAAAGGTGATGTGAAGGCAGAATCAGAGACTGGAATGATGTGGCCACAAGCCAAAAAATGCTGGCAGTCATCAGAAGCTAGAAGAGGTAAGGAGGTAAGGAAAGGATTCTCCTGAGAGCCTCGAAGAGGGGTTGTGGCGCTGCCTGCACCTTGATTTTGGACTTCTGGCCACCTGAACTGTGAGCATAACAAATATGGTGTATATTAAACCAACTATCAGTAATCAATAGTCACTTTAAATGTCAATAGTCTAAATACATCAATTAAAAGAGATGATCAGAGTGGATCAAAAAACAAGACCTGGACTTCCCTGGTGGCTCAATGGTAAAGAATCTGCGTCAATGGAGGGGACACAGGTTCGATTCTGGGTCAGGGAAGATCCCACATGCCACAGGACAAATAAGCCTGTGCTCTACAACTACTGAATCAGCGCTCTAGGGCCCACAAGCCACAACTACTGAGCCCACATGCTGCAACTACTGAAGCTTGCAGACTCTAGGGCCCGTGCTCTGCAAAGCCCTCACACTCCAACTAGAGAACAGCCTGTGCTCTCCACAACTAGAGAAAGCCCGTGTGCAGGATTAAAGACCCAGCACAGCCAAAAATAAATAAATAGATAAATAAATAAATAAATAAATAAAACAAGACCCAACTATATGTTGTTTACCAGAAACTCAGTATAAGTATAAAGACATATATAGATTCAAAGTATGGGATAGGGAGGGGACGAGTATATGCCTATGGCTGACTCATACTGATGTATGGCAGAAACTATTCCAATATTGTAAAGTTAAACCACCGCAATATTTTCAGTTCAGTTCAGTTCAGTTGCTCAATGGTGTCTCTTTGCGACCCCATGGACTGCAGCACGCCAGGCCTCCCTGTCCATCACCAACTCTCAGAGCTTTCTCAAACTCATCTTCATCGAGTTGGTGATGTCATCTCATATTCTGTCACCCCCTTCTCCTCCTGCCCTCAATCTTTCCCAGCATCAGGGTCTTTTCAAATGAATCAGTTCTTCGCATCAGGTGGCCAGAGTATTGGAGCTTCAGCTTCAGCATCAGTCCTTCTAATGAATATTCAGGACTGATTTCCTTTACGATTGACTGGTTTGGTCTCCTTGCTGTCAAAGGGACTCTCAAGAGTCTTCTCCAACAGCACAGTTCAAAAGCATCTATTCTTTGGTGCTCAGCTTTCTTTATGGTCCAACTCTCACATGTATACATGATTACTGGAAATCCTGTAATTTTGACTATACAGACCTTTGTCGATAAAGTAATGTTTCTGCTTTTTAATATGCTGTCTAGGTTGGTCACAGCTTTTCTTCCAAGGAGCAAGTGTCTTTTAATTTCATGGCTGCAGTCACCATCTGCAGTGATTTTGGAGCCCAGAAAAATAAAGTCTGACACTGTTTCCACTGTTTCCCCATCTATTTCCCATGAAGTGATGGGACCGGATGCCATGATCTTCGTTTTCTGAATGTTGAGCTTTAAGCCAACTTTTTCACTCTCCTCTTTCACTTTCATCAAGAGGTTCTTTAGTTCCTCTTTGCTTTCTGTCATAAGGGTGATGTCATCTGCGTATCTGAGGCTATTGATATTTCTCCTAGCAATCTTGATTCCAGCTTGTGCTTCATCCAGTCCAGCATTCCACATGATGTATTCTGCATATAAGTTAAATAAGCAGGGTGACAATATACAGCCTTGATGTACTCCCTTCCCAATTTGGAACCAGTCCGTTGTTCCATGTCCAGTTCTAACTGTTGCTTCTTGACCTGCATACAGATTTCTCAGGAGGCAGGTCAGGTGGTCTCGTATTCCCATCTCTTGAAGGATTTTCCAGTTTATTGTGATCTACACAGTCAAAGGCTTTAGAGTAGTCAATGAAGCAGAAGTAGATATTCTTCTGGAATTCTCTTGCTTTTTCTATTATCCAACAGATGTTGGCAATTTGACCTCTGGTAAGACTAGGGATCTCTTCAAGAAAATCAGAGATACCAAAGGAACATTTCATGCAAAGATGGGCTCAATAAAGGACAGAAATGGTATGGACCTAACAGAAGCAGAAGATATTAAGAAGAGATGGCAAGAATACACAGAAGAACTGTACAAAAAAGATCTTCACGACCCAGATAATCACGATAGTGTGATCACTGACCTAGAGCCAGACATCCTGGAATGTGAAGTCAAGTGGGCCTTAGAAAGCATCACTACAAACAAAGCTAGTGGAGGTGATGGAATTCCAGTGGAGCTATTTCAAATCCTGAAAGATGATGCTGTGAAAGTGCTGCACTCAATATGCCAGCAAATTTGGAAAACTCAGCAGTGGCCACAGGACTGGAAAAGGTCAGTTTTCATTCCAATCCCAAAGAAAAGCAATGCCAAAGAATGTTCAAACTACCACCCAATTGCTTTTTCCATGATCCAGCGGATGTTGGCAATTTGATCTCTGGTTCCTCTGCCTTTTCTAAAACCAGCTTGAACATCAGGAAGTTCACAGTTCACATATTGCTGAAGCCTGGCTTGGAGAATTTTGAGCATTACTTTACTAATGTGTGAGATGAGTGCAATTGTGCAGTAGTTTGAGCATTCTTTGGCATTGCCTTTCTTTGGAATTGGAATGAAAACTGACCTTTTCCAGTCCTGTGGCCACTGCTGAGTTTTCCACATTTGCTGGCATATTGAGTGCAGCACTTAACAGCATCATCTTTTAGGATCTGAAATAGCTCAGCTGGAATTCCATCCCCTCCATTAGCTTTGTTCATAGTGATGCTTCCTAAGGCCCACTTGACTTCACCCTCCAGGATGTCTGGCTCTACGTGAGTGATCACACCATCGTGGTTATCTGGGTCATGAAGATCTTTTTTGTATAATTCTTCTGTGTTTTCTTGCCACCTCTTCTTAATACCTTCTGCTTCTGTTAGGTCTATACCTACTTTCCTGTCCTTTATTGTGCCAATTTTTGCATGATACGTTCCTTTGGTATCTCTAATTTTCTTGAAGAGATCTCTAGTCTTTCCCATTCTATTGTTTTCCTCTATTTCTTTGCAATATTGTAAAGTTATTTTAAATATTATCTTTCAATTAAAATAAAAATTTTAAAAAGTAAGGGAATGGAGAAAAATACCATGGTAACACTAGTCAAAAGGAAGGGGAGGAGCTATATTAATTTCAGACAGAACAGTCTTCAAAGCAAGGAAAGTCATCAGGGCTAAAGAGAGGCATTACATAATGATAAAGGGATAAATACTCCAAAAAGACAAAAAAAAAAATTCTTTAATATGTATGTACATAACAACAGAGCATCAAAACATGTGACCCCAAAACTGACAGAACTGCTAGGAAAAACAGATAAACCAACTATTAGAGTTGGTGACTTTAACATTCTTCTATCAGAAATGGACAGATCAGCAGGTAGGAAATCAGGAAGGACACAGCTGAACTCAACAACACCATCAATCAACTGAATATAATTGACATCTATAGAAAACTTCATCCAAGAATAGCAGATTACATGTTCTTCTCAAGTTCACATGGAAGGAACATTCACTAAGACAGACCTTAACAAATAATCATACACTATCTGCTCTCAGATCACAATGGACTTGAAAAAGAAGAACAAATTAAAGCCAAAGTAAGTAAAAGAAAATTAATAAAAATCAGAACAGAAATAAAATATAATTAAATACAAGAAATCAATAAAGCCAAAACCTGATTCTTTGAAAAGGTCAATAAAGTTGATAAACCTTTAGACAGGCCAAGAAAGAGAGAAGACACAAATTACTAGGACCAGATATCAAAGAGGGGCATCACTCCAGATTGCATGGATGTTAAAAGGATAATAAAGGACTATTATGAATAATGCTATGTCCACAAACTTGATAACCTAGATGAAACGGACCAATTCCTTAAAAGACACAATCTGCTAAAACTCACACAAGAAGAAATGGACAATCTGAAAAGGCCTGTATCTTTTAAACAGATTGACTCAACAATTAACAACTTTCCAAAACAGAAAGCACCAGGCCCAGATGTGTTCATTGCTGAATTCTACCAAACATTTAAGGAATAAACTATACAAATTTTCTTCAGTCTCCTCTAGAGGACAGAAGCAGAGAGAAAACTTCTAACTTATTCTGTGAGGCCAACATTACTCAAATACCCAAACCAGAGAAAGACATTACAAGAAAATATGACTACAAACCATTCTCTCTGATGAACATTAATGCAAAAATCCCCAACAAAATATTAGTAAATCAAATCCAACAGTGTATAAAAAGTTATACACCACAACCAAGTGGGATTTATTTCAAGTATGCCAGGCTTGTTCAACATTCAAAAATAAATGAATGCAATCCATCACATCAGCAGGCTAAAGAAGAAAAATCTCATGATCATATCAATAGATAAAGAAAAAGCACTTGACAAAATCTTGCATGAATTCATGATAAAAACTCTCAGCAAACTAAGAGTATATGGGAACTTCATTAACTTGATAAACAACATCTACAAAATACCTACAGTTAACACTAAATGGTGAAAAGCTCAAAGCTTTTCTGCTAAAATCAAGAACAAAGCAATGACATGCCCCACTCTCACCACTCTTTTTCAACATTGTACTGGATACACTAGCTAATGCAATAAGATAAGAAAAGGAAATAAAAGTCATAGAGATCAGGAAGGAAAAAAGAAAACTGTTTGCAGTTGACATGATCATCTATGTAGAAAATCCAAAAGAAATAACAAAAAACTCTAAGAATAAATTATAGCAAAATTTCAGGATACAAGGTTAATACACAGTCATCATCTGTTTACTATATACCAGAAATAAACATGTAGGGTTTGAAATTAAAAACACAATGCCATTTACATTAGTACCTCCCCAAATTAAATACATAGGTATAAATCTAACAAAATATGTGAAAGATCTACATGAGAAAAATTATAAAATTCTGATGAATGAAATCAAAGAACAACTAAATGGGTATTTATTGTAAAGATGATATAATTTCTTCCCAACTTGATCTATATATTTAATGCAATCCCAATCAAAATCCCAGCAAATCCCACAAAATTATTGTGGATGTCAACAATCTGATTCTAAAGTTTATATGGAGAGGCAAAAAACCCCAAATAGCCAGCATAATACTGAAGAAGAACAATGTTGATGGACCAACAGTACCTAACTCCAAGATACACTATAAAGCTATGGGTAATCAAGATGTAGTATTGGTGAAAGAACAGATTAAAAGATCAATGGAACAGAGCAGAGAGTCCAGTAACAGACCCATCTAAATCTAGTCAATTTATTTTTAACAAAGGAGCAAAGACACAAACATTCTTCTCAGGTGCACATGAAATAGTCTCCAGGATGAATCACATGTTAGGCCACAAAACAGTCTTAATAAGTTTAAGAATACTGAAGTCATACCAAGCGTATTTTCAGACCAGAATGGTATGAAACTAGAAATTAGTCACATGAAGAAAACTAGAAAATTCACAAATATGTGGAAATGACATATGCTACTGAACAACCAATAGGTCAACAAAGAACTTGAAAGAGAAATAAATTCCTTTAGAGAAAGTAAAATGGAAATATAAAATACTGAAATTTATGGTATGCAGCAGAAGCAGTTCTAAGAGGGAAGCTAAGAGCAATAAATGCCTACCTCAAGAAATAAGAAAAATCTCAAATAAACAACCTAACTTTATAGTTCAAGGAACTTAAAAAAGAACAAACAAGGCCTGAAGTTAGGAGAAGGAAAGAAACAACAAAGATCAGAGCAGAAATAAATGAATTAGAGACTAAAAAGACAATTAAAAAGATCAGAGAAACCAAGAGCTGGTTCTTTGAAAAGATAAACAAAATTGACAAACATTTAGCTAGAATCACCAAAAAAAAGAGCACTAAATAAAGCAACAAGAAAAACCAAACAGAAATGAAAGAGGAGACAGTATAAGTGATACCTCAGAAATACAAAGTATCATATGAGACTACTACAAACAACTGTAAGTCAACAAACTGGACAACCTAACAGATATGGATAAATTCCTAAAAACATACAAGTATCCAAGACTGAGTCATGAAGAAATAGAAAATATGAACAGACTGTTTACCAGTAAGGAGTTTGAATCAGTAAACAAAAGCCTCCCAACAGACACAGGTCCAGGACCAGATGAACTCTACCAAGCATTCAAAGAATTAATACCAATCCTCAAACACCCAAAATATTAAAGAAGAGGGAATACTTACAAACTCATTTTACAAGGCCAGCATTACCCTGACACCAAAACCACAACACCACAAGAAAAGAAAATTATGGGCCAATATCCCTGATAAACATAAACGCAAAAATCCTCAACACCATATTAATAGAATTCAACAATACCTTAAGAGGAATCATATACCATGGTCAAATGGGATTTATTCTAGGGATACAAGGATGGTTCAGTATCCAATACACCAATCAGTGTGATATACCACATTTACCAAATGAAGGATAAAAAGTATTCCATCATCTCACTAGATGCAGAAAACATATGACAAAGTTCAACATTAGTTATGATAAAAATTCTCAACAAAGTGGTATAGAGGGAACATACCTCAGTGTAATAAAGGTCACACATGACAAGCCCATAACATCATACTGAACAATGAAAAGCTGACGTTTTCCTCTAAGATCAGGAACAAAACAAAACACCACATTTACCATTTTTATTCAACACAGTATTGGAAGTCCTAGCTACAACAGTTAGGCAAGAAAAAGAAATACAAGTAATCCAAATTGGAAAGGAAGAAGTAAAACTGTCATTATTTGCAGATGATACATAGAAAACCCTAAAGACCACCAAAAAATTCTTAAAGTGAATTCAGCAAAGGCTGAGGATATAAAATCAATATACAAAAAAATGTTGTATTTCTACACACTAATAATGAACTATCATAAAGAAAAATTAAGAAAACAATACCATTTATAATTGCATCAAAAAGAATAAAATACCCAAGAATAAATATCACCACAAAAGTGAAAGGCCTGTACACTGAAAACTCTTAAGACACTGACAAAAGAAACTAAAGAAGACACAAATAAACGGAAAGATAATCAGTTCATGGACTGGAAGAATTAATATTGTTAAAATGCCCATACTATCCAAAGCAATATACAGGTTCAGTGCAATCCTTACCAAAATTCTAATGGCATTTCTTACAAAAAGAACAACCCTAAAATGTGTATGGAAGCACAAAAGAATCCAAACAGTCAATGAAATCTTGAGAAAGAACAAACCTGGAGGCATCATGCTCCTTGATTTCAAACTATATCACAAAGCTATAGTAATCAAAACTGTATGATACTGGCATAAAAACCAACATACATATCAATGAAAGAGAGCCCAAGATAAACCCATGCATATATTGCTAATTTATGACAAGACTATATAATGGGAGAAAGGGGAGTCTCCTCAAAAAACAGTGTTTGGAAAACTGGACAGTCACGTGCAAAGGAGTAAACACTGGACCACTATCTAATACCAAATACAAATATTAAAATTCAAAATGGATTAAAAACTTGAATGTAAGACCTGAAACCATAAAACTTTTTAAGGAAAAAATAAGAGGCAATAAGCTCCTTGCCATCCATACTGCTGACTGTTTTTTGAATCTGACACCAAAAGCAAAGGCAGCAAAAACAAAAACAAGTGAGAATACAACAAACTAAGAAGCTTCTGCACAACAAAGAAAATCATCAACAAAATGAAAAGACAACCTACTGAATAAGAGAAAATATTTGCAAAACATATATCTGATAAGGAGTTAATATCCAAAATATATAAACAACTCATACAGTTCAATAGCAAAACCTCACACAATTCAATTAAAAATGGCAGAGGATCTGAATATTTTTCCAAAGAAGACATACAGATGGCCAACTGATACATGAAAAGATACTGAACAACACTATTCCATATCCATGGATACACAGAGCCAATCATATATGGAATCTTAAAACAAAACAAAACCCCACCAAACTTATAGAGAACAAGTTGGTAGTTACCAGAGATGGGGGGTGAAGGGGATCCAAGAGGGGAAGGGGGTCAAAAGGCACAAATTTCCAGTTATAAATAAATCATGGGGATTGAATGTACAGTATGGTGACTACAGTTAATATATTACATATTTGAAAGTAGCTAAGACAGAAAGTTTTCATCACAAGGGAAAAAATTCTGTAATTATGTAAGGTGATGGATGTTAACTAGATTTACTATGGTGATCATTTTACAGTATATGTAAATATCAAATCATTATGCTGTACACCTAAAACTAATATAATGTTATATGCCAATTACACCTCATTTAAAAAAAGAGCAAAAGCAATATGATAATCTTTTCAACAAATAGTTCTGAAATAGTGCTTTTCAACAACTTGAAATCCGTAAGCAAAAAAGTGAATATAGACACAGACTTTAAAACCTTTTGCAAACTAATTCAGAATGGATCATAAACATAAATGTGAAACACAAAACTATAAAACTCCCAAAAGATAACATAGGAAAAAACCTAGTATAATCTTGGGTTTGGCAATGACTTTAGAGGTAACATCAAAGGCATGATCAATGAAAGGAATAATTGATAAGTTGGACTTTGTTAAATAAAAACTTGTGTTCTGTGAAAAACAATGTCAAGAGAATGAGAAGGAAAGCTTCAGCTGAGAGAAAGTATTTGCAAAAGACACATTTGATAAAGGACTGCTATCATACATATAGAACTCTTAAATCTCAACAATAAGGATGGGGCTTCCCTATTGGCCCAGTGGTTAGGAATCTGCACTTCCACTGCAGGGGGTGTGGGTTTGATCTCTGGTTGGGGAACTAAGATCTC
This sequence comes from Bos mutus, assembly GCF_027580195.1. Lineage (NCBI taxonomy): Eukaryota > Metazoa > Chordata > Mammalia > Artiodactyla > Bovidae > Bos > Bos mutus. Next base: position 45,965,382 of record NC_091621.1, read on the forward strand.
ACATGCTGCTCAGTGCAGCAAAAAACAAACAAACAAAAACTCAACAATAAGGAAACAAACAACCAAATTAAAAAACAGGCCAAAGACCTTAACAGACATCTCACCAAAGATATACAGATAGCAAACAAAAAACCTATAAAGAGATGCTGCACATCGTATGACATCAGCGAAATGCAAATTAAAACAACAAGCGTATACCACCACACATCTATATTACTGGCCCAAATCTGGATCACTGACAACACCAAATACTGACAAGGGTGTGACGCAAAAGGAACTCTCATTCATTGCTGGTGGGAATGAAAAGGGACAGAGTCACTTTGGAAGACAATTTGGCAGTCTCTTGAAAACTTACGTCCACACAAAAACCTGCACATGGATTTTTACAGCAGCTTTATTCACAACTGCCATGACTTGGAAGCAACCAAGATATCCTTCAGTAGGTTAATGGATAAATAAACTGTGGTACATCCAGACAAAGGAATATTACTCATTGCTAAAAAGAATTGAGGTACCAAGCCATGGAAAGACATGAAGGAATCTTAAGCATTTTAAGTAAAAGATGGCAATCTGAAAAAACCTACATACTATATGATTCCAGCTATGTGGCTTTTTGGAAAAGGCACAGCTATGGAGACAGCAAAAAGACAGTGGTTGCTTGGAGTGGTGGGGGGGATGAGGGGAAAATGAATAGGTGGAGCACAGAGGATTTTTATGGCAGTGAAACTATTCTGTGTGATAATATAATGATGACTATATGTCATTATATATTTTCCAAACCCATCAAATGCACACCAACAAGAGTGAACTCTTAGGTGAGCTGTGGACTTTGGGTGATTATGGCGTGTCAGTGGAGGTTCATTAGTTGAAACAAATATGCCACTCTGGTGGGGCGTGCTGACCACAGGAAAGGCTACGTCTGTAGGGAAGCAGGGAGTATATGGGGAATCGTTGTACCGTCCTCTCAATTTTGCTGGAAAGCAATCTTAAACATTTTTGGAAACCACCAAGAAAAGTAAATTGTTCCAAGTTTATTCTCAGAGTGCTTAGAAAAGAGCCTGAAAAATTAAGCCTGAAGTAGAATGAATACTCATTGCTTGTATTTCAAATGTGAAGACAGAAAAGCATGGTATAGCAGAAAGTCCAGCTTTCAAACAAGAATTGTTGTATCTGTGACAGAGCTCCAATCTAATTATGCCCTAGCCACTGATTTTTCTATCACCACTTCCCCTTTGTTTCAGAGACAGCATCCACGACCTTCTGTCCATGTGGTGGAGGAAGAAATTGCTTCCCAGAAAGGCTTAGCCCACTGCATTTTACTAGATAAAGAAAAAACAAAAAGCCATTCGACTCTGACAAGCCGATTATTGTCTATGGAGGAGCAAAATGCCTCCCTTAGGACTGCAAGGTACAATATGTTCAAACCTTTAACCACTGCTCTGCCATGAGCTGCTATACGTGCTCATACATAGAGCTGCACACAACTCTCTCCTCTGAGCAGTCACATGCATAACTGAAAGTACAAGCCTCCAAGAAGCCCTGTCTGGCTGTAGCTTTAAATGCATATAAAGTAAAATTAAAAGAATGATGAAATAGTCTCCCCTTTTCACTTTTGCAATTATCTAGGTAAAAATTAAAAGGGAGGAAAAGAAAGACTGAAGAGGGAATAGGCAAATTACTGAATCTAACATGATGCCTTAGAGAACATATGTAGACATCTAGACCCCAGAAAATTTTAGAGTAACTACTTTTACTGTTCCCTTTCAACACCGTTTAAGTGGACTGCAGTCTCTTCCTTAATCCCAAGAAATACCTGAAACTGAATAAACGTTAACACAGTGAAAAAAATTAATGCACACAGATTGCCACCATGTAAAAAAAAAAAAAAAATGATGCTCACTTAACTGACAAATGTCTGTAATATTATTTGCCCACTCTGGTATTATACAGTTATCTCCACCTACACACCACAACAGATCTTTAAAACAATCTCAACAACTCTCTTCACTTGAGTCAAATAACCTATGGCAGTGAAAGATTTTTGTTGCTGTTGTTGTTTTCGTCAGTAAGCTTAAGAACGGAGATACAAAAAGGAGGTAACTGAGGTTAGCATTAAAATGTAGGGCCTTTTTCTTTAAAAAAAAAAAAAATCATCTATCCTGCTAAGCTGTCACTGTCTACCTGATAACCTCTTAGGAGCCAAGTTTGCAGTTTCTGTTTGATAGGTTGTTGCTCTGAATCACCTCTCCTTTGTATTTACAATTTTACAGAAACTCTTGGCAGGAGACAGACAGACAGACAGACAGACACACACACACACACACACACGCACACAACTTGTGTGTGCACTGTCAGAGGTATCCAACAAAATAAACAAATGAGATCTCTGGACATCCAGAGTTATCATTTTGATAGTTTGTGACCTTGCCCAATAAGGAAGGCTTTCTCAGCTCTGAAGCCAAGAATTTGACTTCATTGTCAGAGGTAGAAAAGAAAAGACTCCAGTCAGACATATCCTGCAGCTGAATGTAGAATTAGTTTCACACAGTCCACAGTTATATGATGAATCACTATCAGAATCAAGAAGGAAATGTACATTTTAAGCAACTTTCCAGTAAAGGATGAAGACATTCAGACAAAACATACAAAGAATACCTTTGCTAAAAACATCAACTATAGAGTCGGACACGACTGAGCGACTGATCTGATCTGATCTGATAAGACTCTCCAATCTCTTTTGATCCTTTATGTGTTCATGTACATATTTTTTAAATCACAAATTATTTCACATAAATATTTCCATGTATCTACTTGGTTATGTGATTCCACTTCCAATGATAAAATGTCCACTGCATCAACACACCACAGTTCATAAGAGAAAAGGAAAAAGTAGATCCATGGAAGTGTTACGAAGTCAAAGAAGGAAAGAATGTGAGATCTGAGTGGAGACGAATTCTATTAGTCAACAAGTTAAGACCTTCCATGCAATCATACCTCCAGAAAGTCAGAAAATAAATGCGCTATCAACCACCAGGCAGATCACATATCTCGCTACACTGGCAAGTAAGTACTAGTCGCTCAGTCGTGCCCGACTCTTGGTGACCCCAGGACTGCAGCCCTCCAGGCTCCATTGTCCATGTGATTTTCCAGGCAAGGACACTGGAGTGGGTTGCCATTTCCTTCTCCAGGGGATCTTCCCAACCCAGGGTTCGAACCCGGGTCTCCGGTACTGCAGGCAGATTCTTTACTGACTGATACTACACTGGTAATACACTCCAAATCAAACTGTAATTCCACCTTAGTCATGTTTCCTCTTGCTACCAATCAGTATTACAGCCACAATAACAAAAGCCCCACTGCTACATGGCACTATATAAAGCAAGACACCCAGATACCATCCTCTGCATCTTACAGCCATAAAACTAAGAAGGGAAAGAAGGGAATATAAAACAGGAAGTGACTAAGTCTACGATTCACAAAGATGACACCACAGTGTATCTTTGGGCCTATTAGTGGGGAAGGCTGAAGCTATGGTTTTTAGGTCACAGTTTTCTAGTTCTATCTACATTTCTGGTTAGTCAAGAATTGGTTTTCTTGCCCATCCTAAAATCATGCCCCTGCTACTAAACAGTGGCTGTTTGCCTCACAGAGAGTTAGATACATCTCAGCAGCATTCCCAGGCAGATAAAAAAATGCAGATTAATAAGGCTGTGGCAGTTGCAGAGATGGCTCTTCATTTTAGTAAGAACTCTTATCTCTTCATACAGGCAGAGCTCAGCTGTTGATCCAGCTCTCTCTGGTATGGCAGCCAGATGTCTGTCTAGATCAGTAACAAACTACAGCTAGGACTTAAACTTAAGAGACTGCATTTGGAGCAGTGCAAAAAACCCCACCACTTCTTTTCTTGTTCTGTGCTAGGTGTGCATATTTACATGTTTATGGGAAAGAATAAGGCAGCAATTTACCCTAGAAAAAGTGGTCTGAAGTCTGTCTGGCCTTATAGGTCCATCACAAAGTACTATATGACCTTGTACAAGTTATTTAACCTCTCTGAGCCTTAATTTTCTCCTCTGTATTGTAAAATGAAGATAATATTATACTGTCCCTCAGGGGATTTCTAGGCTAAATAAAATAATATCTGTAAACTACTTCTGCACAGTATGTAAGAGCTCAGTTAGCTTTAGTTATTATTATTCTGCTGTTATTAGACATGGATAAAGTTAAACCATTTTCTTTGCTTTTCTTCTCTCCCATTTCCCCCATATGATCTCCACATAATTCCTGTACATTATATAAACACAATATTTCCTCTAAGTTGTAGATGTATGTATGCATACATACAATGTTGGTCTGCACTAACTGATGTTAACTCTAAACATTATTCTATAGAGCCTACCCTAGGTTAGTGTTCATTTTTACCATTAAGTCATCTCAGTTCAACAAGTAAGCAAATTAAGTAAGTACTGAGGCCAAGAATCAGAGAGGGCAATGGCATCCCACCCCAGTACTCTTGCCTGGCAAGTCCCATGGATGGAGGAGCATGGTGGGCTGCAGTTCATGGGGTCGCTAGGAGTCGGACTGAGTGACTTCACTTTCACTTTTCACTTTCATGCATTGGAGAAGGCAATGGCAACCCACTCCAGTGTTCTTGCCTGGAGAATCCCAGGGACGGGGGAGCCTGCTGGGCTGCTGTCTATGGGGTCGCACAGAGTCGGACACGACTGAAGCAACTTAGCAGCAGCAGCAGAGGCCAAGAATGAATCTCATATATAGCCAAATCTAAAAGGTAAAGAGTTAGTATCTCTATGAAAAGAGATCTTACCTAATACTATGGAGTTAACATTCTAAGTGACAGGAAACTTGAATCCCAGAACTAAAGAAATCATGTCACTCCATTTCTCCCATATTTTATCAATCTAAAATGTCCATGGGAATTCCCTAGTGGTCCAGTGGTTAGGATTCCACGCTTTCCCTGCCAAGGACACAGGTTCAATTCCTGGTCAGGGAATTAACATCCTGCAAGCCTGGAGGCACAGCCAAAATAAATAAGGCAATGGCAGCCCACTCCAGTACTCTCGCCTGGAAAATCCCATGGACGGAGGAGCCTGGTAGGCTGCAGTCCATGGGATCACTAAGAGTCAGACACGACTAGGTGACTTCCCTTTCACTTTTCACTTTCATGCACTGGAGAAGGAAATGGCAACCCACTCCAGTGTTCTTGCCTGGAGAATCCCAGGGACAGGGGAGCCTGGTGGGCTGCCATCTATGGGGTCACACAGAGTCGGACATGACTGAAGTGACTTAGCAGTAGCAGTAGCAGTAATAAGAAATAAAATTTCCAAACCAGGACAAGCAGGAAATGTCTCTATCAAAAAAGAATTAAGTTGTTTCTAATGTTTATTGGTGCCCTTAAAATTTATGGTGGTGGTGGTTTAGTCGCTAAGTCGTGTCCAACTCCTGGCAACTCCATGGACTATAGCCTGCCAGGCTCCTTTGTCCATGGGATTTTTCAGGCAAGAATACTGGAGTGGGTTGCCATTTTCTTCTCCAACGGATCTTCCCAGCCCAAGGATCAAACCCAGGTCTCCAGCATTGCAGGCAGATTCTTTATCGACTAAGGCCACCAGGGAAGCCTTAAGATTTATACTTCTTGGGAATTCCCTGGCAGTCCAGTGGCTAGGACTTGGTGCTATCATTGCTGGGGCCAGGGTTCAATCCCTGGTTGAGGAACTAAGACTCTGCAAGCCATGCATCATGACCCCCCCACATCCCCCACACACAATTTTTACTTCTCAATTAGTATCTAGCAGAAGGAAGTCAAGATAGCCCAAACAAAGCTAACAAGTAAATCTGTTTGTTTTTGACATCCTCATAAGTTGCCACGTCTCCTTTGCTCAGGGGCCATTCCTCCTAAGCCAGTTCTCATCTGCTCTGTCGTGTCTTTGTGACTCTTTGTGGCCCCATGGACTGTAGCTGGTTGGGTTCCTCTGTCCATGGGATTTTCTAGGGAAGAATACTGGAGTGGGTTGCCATTTCCTAATCCAGGGGATCTCCCTGACGCAGGGATTGAACCCACATCTCTTATATTTCCTGAATTGGCAGGCGAGTTCTTTACCACTAGCACCACCACGGAAGCCAGTTCTCATCTACTAAACCTTAACCCAAATAAAAACATCTATTACCTTATGTGGGCTTCCCTTCTGGCTCAGCTGGTAAAAGAATCCGCCTGCAATGTGGGAGACCTAGGTTTGATCCCTGGGTTGGGAACCCCTGGAGAAGGGAAAGGCTACCCACTCCAGTATTCTGGCCTGGAGAATTCCATGGACTGTATAGTCAATGGGGTCACAAAGAGTCGGACACGACTTAGTGACTTTCACTTTATTACTTTATGTAGCCAATATTACAACTGTGTTTGTTAAACTAAGTGTGATTGTCAGCTCCCATTTTTTAAAATAATATTTACTTACATGAATAATTAATTTAAAAGTACAGGAGTTTATTTACACTGATTTTTTTCAATCACAAATAAGGCTGCCAATGGGAGAGGAGAGACTTTATTGCTCTCAGCTTCAACAAATGAAAAGGAATCATAGGTTTTACTTCCTCTCACCTTGCCCAGCCCTAATACTTTGACTCCCCAAACAGTCCATTCAGCGTTCATCCAGTTCTTGTTCCCAATACGTAGAATCAGTAAATATGTCACCAGGCAAGCCAAGTCTTGAACATCAGAGAGACTCCCAGTACAGCTGGCCATGTAAAGCTCCCTAGATTTGATTCTTGTACTTTGAGAAAGACCTCAGAGCTATGACTTGACATGGCTTAATCTTCTCTCCTCCATTTCCCAGCTATTCCAAATTATATGGTTATCTGCTCACGACTTAAAAAAAAAAAAAAAAAAAAATCAGAGGAAGGCGTGATTCTATACGATATTCTGGGCTTAGACGGTAAAGAGTCTGCCTGCAATGCAGATGACCTGGGTTCGATCCCTGGGCTGGGAAGATCACCTGGAGAAGCGAAAGGCTACCCCTCCAATATACCTGCTGGAGAACTCCACGGACAGAGGAGCTTGGCGGGCTACAGTCCATGGGGTTCGAAAGAGTAAGACAGGGCTGAGCGACTAACACTTACACATTTTCACTTTGACATGAAGACAGTAAAACAATCAGTAATTAGCAGAGTCTGAGATGGGGTAGTGGATCAATAGGTGGAATAACGGGTTTTTTAGGGCAGTGAAACTATTCTATTTGACATGGTAAATGGAAGATACATGTTATTATATATTTGTCAAAACCCTAATGTAAACTCTGAACTTTGGTTAAATAAGAATGTATCAATATTGGCTCATTAGTTGTAACAAATCTACCCCACTAATACAAGATGTGGAAAGCTGGGGGTGGAACAAGGTGGGGTATATGCTTACTCTCTTCTCAATTTTTCTGTAAATATAAAACTGCTCTAAAAAAATAAAGCCTATTTATTTTTCTTAATTAGAGGAAACATTGGTTAATAATCCCTGTCAGGTACAATGGCTAATAAGAGCCAAGATAAGCAGTAAAAGAGGAAGGCAAAAACATAAAAAAATTAAGACTATAGGGCTTGATTTCAAACTGGAGAGGACAATAACTAAAGACAAGGAAGAGACTTGAGAAAGACAACTCTTGCAGCACTTTCATAGTGACTGGTGTGCAAAACACTAAAGCAAATGTTATCTCCCTCAGAGAGAGAGAAGAGAAGCCAAGCTTATACAGAGGACTGAGATACTCAGCAGAAAAACCACCACCATTAAGCCTCTGGCATACTTATGAGTGTCACCCTGATGTCTCTCCCTGTGGCTAAGAAATCAGAGCTCGTCACTGTAACTGAGTCTGCAGCCTGTGCTGGTGCCAATCTTTATAGTAGCTTGAGGTATTTTTCAGGAAAAATCAAGGGGTAATTGACCAGTATAGAAAGAGGATCTGACCCTTGGGAGGAGAAAAGAGGCGTTCCTTTTGCCATTGGATGATTCTCTCCGGAATAACATAAACGGCTCTCAGAGAGATTATGTATTTGATAAGCAGAGCTGCAACACTGACAGCCAATCTGCTGAATGCCGAACAGAGTACTCAGCTTTCTACAATGACTCAAAGGACACAGCAAAGCTGCACATTTATTCTGCTGACTTTCCTTGCAGAGCTCCTTAAGTTTTTCAAAGGCAAAAAAGGAAGAACTCTCTCCTTCCAATCCAAGGAATTGCAAATTTCACCTGGGATCTAAAGACAGGACCAGGTGTGTCCCAATTCTGACATCATCAATGGGAACAAGAAGATTTAAAAGCTGGAATGATGGCTGGCAATTTTAGTCTTTAGAGCAGAAGTTGGTTCAGCTCTTCAATCTGCCAGCAGAATCGGCAGCCACACAGGGCACATGGTGTGCCAGACTGGGAATGGGCTAATTTCACAAAGTTATTTCTCATTCCCTCTGTACTTTCACATGACGATTGCAAATAGTCCAGATTCTTACCAAAGCACAATCTTAGGTAGCATGTTTCACTGCACAAATAAACTTGAAAGTAAAAACACAAAGAGATAAATCCCCAAACTTCCATCTTTTCTCCATGATGCTTTCCTTCTTGAAATCCTTTCCTTAACCTGATAATTTTATGTGAAGACTTAAAAAGCAAAATCTATCTACAATAAACTATTGATAGCAGCATTTCTCACTCACAATTTGTATGTCACTTCTTCGAGATGAGATTTTTAAAAGAGAAAAGCTTTCTATATATCCTAACTGGGATGTAACAGCCACGTGTGATAATTTATAGGACTTCCCTCTGTGGTTAAATAGACAAAAGAAAATTAAGCTGAAGAGTTAAAAGATACCCAATTTTAAAAAAACCTTTTTTATGTTACCTTATGGTAAGACAAGGTTAAAAACATTAATGTTTAGAGGTAATTAGTTTTATTTTGGTTTTCAAAAACATGCATTATTGTACTGAGCAAGGACCCTAGAACAGATACTGGAGGAAGGAGACTAGTAATGACAAGATATAAAATAGAAAATTATAAGCAGGCTAAACCAGAATAATATGTTCCCCCAAACAAAATACATAACCCTTTTTAGAAAAACGAAGAGGATAAAAATTAAAATGTTTTGCTCTATAAATAATATGGACAAACAACATATGCCTTAAATTTTAGACATAACCCAAAGTCTAAAATTTTAGCTAAATGCTAAGCATTTACTAACACTTGCAACTATAACTTTTTCAAAGGGATTTATCACTTAGTTATAAAGACAATTAAGACTGAAACCTGGCCATGACCAAACTTCAGCTGAATGGGCTTTTCTTGTATTATAAAGTCCAATTTAAAAGGGGCATTTTGTTTCCTTTCTAAATGGCTGGGAGGGAAGAAGAGCTCCACAGCCACTGTGCGTGGTTAGTAATGGCGCTTTTACTTGTCATCGTACAAAGCCTGTTAAATATTTACAACACAGACAGCAATAGCTAGTCCTAAACACCCAGTTGTGAGTTTGAATTTTTTTAGAAATAAATCTATGACAAGTTTTCTCCAGCAAAACGCCAGAAGACTCTCCTAACAGCTTCAAGAGACCCAGCGGGTCCAGAGGAGCAGTTATAGGCCATCTGGTGATTACTTATTATTATTTATACAGCACTGTAGATGTACACACAGATGTGTTATGAATCCACATACCGGGTAGGCCTTAACAAGGGTTTCAGACAAAATGCAACTGCTGAGCAAGTCAATCTGCATTAAAGAAACATGCTAACCAGACAGAGGGAGCACACTGACTGTTCTTCAATCTGCCTCATTAGCTGGAGGGGTATTTGATAAAAGAATGAAGAATTCTATATAATGCTGACAATATCTTGTAAGTTAACAGCCTAGCAATACGTATGTGGTTTTGCAGGGGTGGCAAAAGAGGGATGAATGAAAGACAGGCTCTCCGATCTAGAAGGCAGTATATAAACTCAGCAGTTTGTAAAAGAAGGGACTAGGAAAGAGCCCCTTCTCCTGACTACGGATGAACTGAGATGCAAAGATAGAGGATTTTTTTCCACCAGGAATATTCAGAGAACAGTTTCTGGGCTCCCATTCCAAATATTAAGTCATATCCAAGGAAAAACAAGAGTGAGTAACTGAAAATTTTCACCTTAATTTCTTGAATATAGCTCCAATTAGGTTCATACAACAGTCTCTCTTTTTGGCACACTGGAACAGGGATGCTTTTAACCTACTATGCTCTTAGTAACATAATAACAAATACAACACAAAAAACTAAAATAACCAACCACTTGTTTCTAAGGGCAAGTGTCAAGAGTGCCAGATCTGACATGAAAAAACTAGGGTTTAATTTCTTGCTCTTAACATGTCTACATTTTTTTCATCCCAGTCCCAGTTTTCTTCTTTACTATGTATAACAGTGGTCTACTTCTATTACAAGATTACATAAAACTGCAGCATTCTCAGAGTGGACTGAAAGTTACTGCAAAATCAACATATTATTACAAAAAACAAGGTTAGCATTTGGCCTAATTGTGTATAATGCAGTGTATTTTCAGCAGCCTGACAGCATGCAGGCACTCTTACCAGATGGGAACTGGATGAATTATTGAATGAAATATGAATTATTAAATAAAAATTTGAATTTTTTAAACTCTTGGCAGGGGGTGAGAAAAAAAGGCTTATTTGTTTGCCTGAAACCGTCCTCACCTGTCGAAGCATGTAAAGATAGCACATATCACCACAAATGGTATTTATGTACCAGAGCCATTTTTTCCTATATTATTCTCTAATTCAAGATGCTCCTCTAACATAAAGAATTAGTAACAGCACCAGTCATTCTTCCCTGCTTTTCTTTTGTGCCAATGCCAGTTAATAGGAAAACTTGCCAAAGGGACAGAATTAAAAATCCAGAGTCCCATAGTACCAGTAGGGCCCACTTAATGGGAGGGCTGGGATAACAGGAATAATCTCTATAGATGTGGGTTATATAGGCAATAAAATACACACCTTTGTAGCATGCCAGCATTTAACCAATCATAGAAGCTATTTGTTGCCTCATATATTACAAAGCAATAGAGATTTAAGGGATAATGTTCATGGAGGCAGAGGATACAAAGCAATAAACAGCACTGGAGGTTGGTTAAATGCCAAGTGAAGCCAGGACTACAGCACCATAAACATTATTCCTATTATACGACAAGATAAGGAGGTAAAGAAGCAGCCCTCCATCCCACCACAACTAAGGCTCTAGTGCTACCCTTGGCCTCAGAAAGGGAAAGCAAGCCCTGGAGGTCTATGAGCTAGTTATACATTTCATGTCTCAGAAAGATATGAACAGAATCTCAACCTGTACCTAAATGTTCTCTGGGAGAAGAAAAGATCTGGTAGTAGATATCCTCAAGGGGGAAAAAAAATACAGCTCCTCAGGGTCACAACGGACAGAGAAACAATCAAAGCATTTTTCCTTTAAAGGACAAAATTGATACTGAGTGGTTATGATAGAAACCTTTCTCAATGGCTAATAATGGGATGATACTAATTGTCCATTAATAGTATCTTCTCAGAGGAAATGTGTTCCTGTTCTTAAGGAAATAGACATTCTAAGTAAAAAGCTTATACAACCAGCTCAAAGACTTGATTATGGTAACCGGAAAGGCTACTTAAATCTGCATAATTTGTACTGCAAACCAGTGCCATGTGCCTGAGAGGGAGGTATAGGAATATAGAAATTGTTCACACTTGGTAAAAAAATCGGACTAGGAACTACCTGGCATCCAGTGGTTAGGACTCCATGCTTTCAGTGCCAAGAGCCCAAGTTCAATCTCTGGTTGGGGAACTAAAATCCCACAGCCATGGGAAAGAAAAAAAAAGTCGTGGACAGAAAGTATCCAAAAGGTTAGGTTATCTAACCGTATCCACATGAAGTAACACCTCAAATTCAAGATTACTGACACAGACACAGTAGTAATTTTTCCTGCTTCCACATGCAATAAGAACAATTTTATAATCCACTTTCAAGTAAAAGTGCCCCTCAAAGCTTTAAAAACGTATGACTTCCTAGATTTAGAATCAAACTGTATTCCTATTATTTTAATAACACAGAGGCAAAGCTATTTACAGTTACAGAATTTTAAAATAGATGCTATCTTATAAACATTTCTAAGACCCATACACCTCAAATTCAACCAGCCATTTACCACAGAGTAGCATCTGGGGCTCTGTTGCCTTAACAACACTAACCCATTCTCTAAAGGCAGTTCTACTAACTATTACTGTTACCACATTCCAGAGAGAGATATTAGCAGAGATATTACTTTCCCCAAGTTCCTCTTCCTGAGGGTGATGAGGGCTCAGGGGAAACAGAGACTACAGGAGAAGAGGAATGAGAGAGCTCAGAAAACCCGATCACCTGTCTTTTCAGATAAGAATGCAAAGAACACAACCTTCAGCAACCATCTTTTTTTAAAAAGTACATGTAGCGTATTTAGAACTCAGCTGTGTCACATCAGACTTACTGTTGGGAAGTGGATCATGAACAGAATCCAAAAATAACAGCCATTAAAGACCTAGCAACCAAAACATGTTTACGTATCCATTGAAGGCCCGGTGGTTTTGATTATATGGTGGACAGCATAATCCGCTAGTCTATTTTAGGTGAATTTTCCTTTCACCTCCCCTTAATATTAAAGTGTAAGATGATTTCTGAGTTTAGGGGTATACAGGGTAAAACCTGGGCAGAGAACAAATATGTAAATAATTACAAGATTCCTACAGGTTTTGCTTTATGCATAAATCTCTTGAAATATAATTTGCTTTCATTCCTGCTTCCTCTAACTGGTAGAAGCCACTGATTTTTGAGGTTTCTATGGTTGCTGAGTAGTAAACATGCCTTGCGTAAATTACCATGGTCCTTATTACCTCTCCTGGGACTTATATAACCTTTTTATTATTCTTCCATTTCTGGAGTAACGACTTTGAATCAATGATGATCGATTATAAATAGACTTGAAGGCCTCAAGGAGGCTCCAGAATGAAACCGTTTTCAGGGCATATAAGGAAGCTGGAACAACAAGCCAAGGGTAGTTCACTTTACCAAATTTATCTTCTCTGCCAGATTTTCACTATTTTATATAACATAAAGTAATCACAGTAAATCTTATAGAGACCTCTCTAGAGTTATTACTAGATATTGGGGGCAACTTGAAAGGAGACTAAACATAACTAAAGAACTGCAGTCTCACATGATTATAAGGCTTTTGACATGCAAAGGAGGTAAAGGATGAATCACGCTACCCCAAAGCCTTAAGTTACAGCTTTTTATCCTTTTTTTCTATGAAACAAGTAACTCAAATCCAAAAGAAGGTAGCAATCTCCCTCAGTTCGACATTCACTGAGGGGAAAAAAAAGCCTTCAGAACCTATGCCAGAGGTTACAGGAATCCTAATAACCTAAATACCAACAAACAATTTCAGAAATGGGAAGGAGGAGTAAGAGAAGGAAAAGGCTTATGGTAAACAGAACCCGACAACACAAGAAAGAACTAAAGTAAAGAGTCTCTGTTTTCCTACCTCTAGTTCAAAAATAATGCAAAACAAAAACAAAACCCTTCTGGGATCTCACAAATCTCAGTGAAAACTACTTTTTTCTGATGAGACAGCCTGAAGAAACCCTACTGCTATATTTTCTTTCTTAGAGAGTTTAAGAGATGCTCTTCCTATGTATTCCTTTATTTTTATCTTCCATTTTTATTTATTTGAGTCCTTGTCTGGGTAGTCTAAGCATACAACATCTAAGTGGGGGCACTGAGCAGCTTAAACAGTCAGTGAAGAAAAATCTTTTCATCAAAAGTGCAGACTCTTAAAGTGAGAGAAGTATTGTAAAAAAAAAGGTACCAGGTTTCAATCATGGGAGTCACAGTAAGTACAATTACCAACAAATTCACACACAAAAATTTGGATAAATCAAATTTAGGTGTGTACTTCAATAAGGCCATCTGAAAAGTGAAACAAATTTACTCTAATTTTCCAAGTGGCTTCTATTGAAAAAAAATTATATATATCTATATAAACCTTACAATGATAAATACTCAAGAGTATATTGGTTTTTCTTAGTCTTTTATGAAATTTTTAGCATTTATTGGAATCTGGAATCGCCCTTCTGACTGTTTCTTGTTATCAATCCACCCCATCCCCCTCTCATATTCTAATTCTTAGGAATCTCTGGAACTTAACTCTTTTCTTTTTATACTTCTCTAAAGTATTTACAATGTTTAATAGAACTAGTCTGCAATCTCACATACTACCTGTAAGTGTCACTGGACAGTCACATGACATATTCCTGTGTGTGTGTGTGTTAGTCGCTCAGTCGTGTCTGACTCTGTGACCCCGTGAACTGTAGCCCACCAGGCTCCTCCATCCATGGGATTCACCAGGCAAGAATACTGGAGTGGGTTGCCATTTCCTTCTCCAGGGGATCTTCCCGACCCAGGGATTGAACCCGGGTCTCCTGCACTGCAGGCAGATTCTTTATAATCTAGCTACCAGGGAAACTCTGGACATATTCCTAACTGAACAGAAATTCAACCCTTCAGGCTCCAGAAAATCAACTCATGAGGGAAATAAAACTTTCTTGGTAAGACTTTCTTTGTATTCCTTTCTTCATCCTTTATGGAACATGGCAGAAGGGGAGGGTCTAGGAATAAGAGTTAAGAAGGTATTGAATAAAAAAATGAAAAAAAAAAAGGCAGTTTCAACAAAATTATTTAAAAAGTACATGATGAAAAACTGTTTGATATATAATGATATTCACATAAACCATGACACGGCAGCTAACACACAGGAGGCATCTAACGGCATCAGACAGGGAAAATGGCTGAGAAATCCTGTGTTTATATGTTGCTGTGAGAGCTTGGGTTCTGTGTTGGATTTGTCTTTCCTGGACAGGTATTTGCCTTAGCTGCTAACAATGAGTTTCTGGGTCAACAAACAAAAGAAACTATTTTTTTCTTATTTACAAAATCCAAAATAGGCTCTGCCAAATAGAGGTTCACAATGAATGGGTGCATTTTCAGCTACTTATCCAAATATGTTGAATAGACTTTTATATTCATGAAGGCTAAAAAGAAGATACTTCTAAACTTGCTTTGTATTTATATAAACAGCTTTAGAAAGGGTGCAAGAGCAACATGTATTCCTAAACACAGTGTACTGGGAAACAAACACCAGCAGAATAACAATATGAAAGAGAGCAAGGCAGATTTCATTACAGTAGAGTGCCTACCCTTCCTCATAACTTGGATTTACACACTGCAAATCCTCTGATCTGATTACCTCCAGTGATCACGTAAAACACCGGCTTTAAACTCTTTGCCTTAGTGATAAAACAGCCACTTTGATTCACAACGAGACATTCTCAATAAAGTATATTGTAAACGTACCTGTCCACAGCCCGGGGCATTGCACACAAACGGTCTGTCGTCTCCCATATTTCATAGAGCAGAGCGGAGCTGAGGAGGGGGAGGTAGGGGGAAAAGTTATGTTAAATACGCTGGAGTTAAAAAAAAAAAAAAGTGCTTCAAAAATATCAAGCCCAGAAACAGGTGTTCCAAGAATGCTGTCTATCAAAGCTGTAAACACAGGCTACTTTGGGGAGACCCATTAGACAGGTGGCATATGATCTACTGTGCCTCAATTGAAACTTTTAATTAGAAAAATGTAGACCTGAAGAGTCAAGGAATTTCAAACCTTTTGCTATTTTCCCTCTTTCTGCTATAGTATATAACACACTTCTCCAGTCTGCTGAATTACAACCAGTGTAGTTCCCTACGTCAATAAATCCACTGAACGCTTGATGCGGAAGCCATATTTCTGAACTAGAGAAGACCAAAATTTGTCATTTAATTAATTAAGGGATTATAGGAGGGGTGCTCCATTTTACAGGGCCATAATCTGGCTCCCTGGTGTATAAACTATGAGACTGTTGGCAAGGGCTGTTTATCCCAGATTATTGCCAAAGAAAACAAAGCACCCATCCTATTGGGCTACATGGGAAATGATTTTCATTAATAAAAAAATAAAAATAAAACCTTTCTCTCCCTACGGGGAGCCTCCTTCTCCCCCCACCAATCATCTGTGGCAAATGGAGAAATATCGGTGCCCTTCCCCCCTGATTCTATTTATGGCTAGGTTTTTAAAAGCAGCAATAAAACAAATGTCGACTCTTTGGGGGTTTACTGGGTGAATATGTTCCGGCTGTTTGTGCTGCTCTCGGCCAGAGTTCTTGGGCTGCTCCGTTGCAGCCAACAGATGTGAGCTGCTGCAGGGGATAAAAGAAATGGCACTAAAAGGCATCACCATCCATCCTCTCTGTTTCTCTGAAGAATTAACAGGGTTTATACTGTTGCTGTTTTTTAATTATTGAAGCTAAATTCTTGAAATGTTGATCAAAATTCTTTGTCAAAGAACAATAATTCCAAATGTATGTGTTGGGGGAAATTTCTCACATCCTAACTAGGAATAAAAATAGAAGTGGAGATGAATAGATTAGAAATGTAAATCATAGTAAAAATATCCCTAAAAGATGTACCATATTTTGAAGGAGTAAAACAGAAAAAAGGGAGGGTCACAAAAATAGTCTTTTAAAATAAAACCCCTAAAGGACATTTTCAAACATCCTTCTACGAGAGTGAAAGCTGTATGAAAGAACAAGAACAAGGGAAGATGAAAGAGAAGAACTACAATCTGAATATGCCTAGAAACGATTTCAGAACTGTAGCCAAACTTTGAATTTGTATCTTGAAGATAAACCAAAATGTCAGGTTAACCTCAGTCAGGTCTACATCAAAATAAAATATTAAAGTGCTAGATGGAATCCGACAATCAGAAACTTAAAAACATGCTTAAAACTCAGATGGGAGTGGAAACATCTCTCCTACTCTGTTAAGACTCACTCTGGGGTTGGATGCCCATATTTCTGGTAGTCTGATCAGTAATTCCACAACTAATCGGTGTTTAAAATTGTGGGATGCCCATAAAATAGAAAGGGCTTCTTAGTAATCCTTCAGTGTGATAGAACAGGGTCTAACTATGAAGGAAACTGATGCTGCAGCACTGCTGTAATGGAAGAGAGCCTGTATGTACATAGGTGTACACAGATTTATCTCACATTTAGCCAGGATAAATTGCTTCAATAAATTCTGTTCCTGGGAGAGGCCAGTTCAAGCTGATGACTGGGTACTGGGAAAATGAGAGCTTTATTCTTCACATAGCCCCAGGACAAGGGGGTTTTCTGGTTTGTTTGTTTATTTTAAATACATCATGATTTTTTAGCACTTTCTATAACTACATCATAGTGCAAAAAATAAATACAAATATCAATATATAACAGTAAATAAATGCAAAGACCAATGCCACTATGGCTGAAAACTCAGAACATTTCTGGAAAGCAATTATCTCCAGAAAAATCCTAACAACTGCTATGCTAGAGATAATTCTACTTCCTAGTCCCAGAACCTGCTTTCCTAATATAATCACTAAATGAGAATTTTATTCCAACAAGATCCTCTAACATATTTTTAACCAGGAAGCAAGCTACAAGGTCTAGAATAGATATAACATAAAGAACCAGACAGGATTCCTAATTTTTTACCTCGGTTGTTTTTGGAGGCTAAGTTTTCTCAGTTTTCTACCGATTTAGAGGGAAAAAAGGGTCTTGGCTGAGGAATGGGACAGTACTGGAATGGTTTTCCTCAAACCACAAAATTCAAAATTTTTGATTTTGCACAGTCACATCACAATATATGGTTTTTAAATTTTATTTCATTGCACCCTTACTAAAAAATAGAGATGAAAAACTATGATTTTCTAAAAGTGGGGAAAAGGGCAAAATAAGTTTGGGGGAAAAGCATTAAAATGTAACAGAAGCAAGCATTCTCACACCTCTTAAATACTCAAATTTGACAGTCACTATCTAGGATTTCCTGCTTCCTTCCCATTTTGCTGGCTTTTGTTTGCCATTTTCACCAAAGGGAGACCACAATGGGAGGAAGAAGGCCCTCTCTTTTACATACCTACAATTCTCCTTCTTCTTTTTGGGCTGCAACACAACGCATGTGGGATCTTAGTTCCTGACCAAGGATCGAACCAACGCCGCCTGCATTGGAAAAGCATGGAGTCTAACCACTGGACTGCCAGGGAAATCCCCCTACAATTCATTCCCTCAGTCTCTTGCCTTCTTTCATTTCCATCATTCTTGCTTTTAGCTTCAAAGTGATATCTCTTAGAAATATTTAACTACAATAATGATCTGTCTCCCCACTTAAAAAAGAATTTCCAGTTAGCATCCGTTAAAAAATTTCTTTCATTCCCAATCTGCTGTATCAACTGCTGCACATAAAGAATGCAATTGCTTATTCCTCTTTGATACTTAAATCTCTAATTATGAAAGGTCAAACTGATGCCTTCTCAAAAAACAAATAGCAACACATTTCTGTAGTACAAAGACTGAGACAAAAGGTGAAATCTTGAATGATGATGCTGTCATTCACTAGAATTTAACTCACAGCCCATCTGTAACTGTACTGCTTGACAAGTAGATCACGTGTCCAGGCATGGCACTCAAGTCTGTGGTCTGTTTCTCAATCTATTCTTCAGGATGAAACTCAAGCATTTTACAGAACTAAGCAATAAATAACAGAGAGAGGATACACATATTTAGAAACATTTCCAAGGAAAAGTGAAATGCTCTCAATGGAGATCTCAAAACAGGAAAACAAAGATGCAAAAAAGAGCTGTCCTAGGGGCCAAGATAAAAGCTCACACCCTCAGATTCACCAGAATGCATGAATGATGAGAACTGGTATTCACTTAAAAGAGAGAAAGTTATTTGAATGCTGACAGAGAGAAAAGTGAAGAAAACCCTAGGTTTAGAGAATGATTTTTAATGACTGGGGTCATTTAATAGAATCTTTCTTATATAATTTTGTCAGAGCCAGAAATATACCCTAAAATGTATATAAAATGTATATACATAAGTATACATATGTATATCTATCTGTTCTTTTTTTAAATAGAATGAGGATGGAGTCTGTCACTGAGGTCTACAAAGTCATTTCTCTGGAACTGGTGGTAATATGATCATTTCTTTAGTAACCAACTGATGTTAATAAGAAAACCCAACTTTAGGTAAGCAATAAAAGCCATAGTAAGGAATAAAAGCCACGTACCAACACACCCAAGCGCCTGTTTTAGGTTCCTAATAACAAAAAGCAGACATTCCTAAGTACAAAAAAATGAGAAGGGCATATACAACACAAACATCAAAGATTCATGAAAATCTAGAAGGGGTTCAGACTAACTATCATGCATTTTCAAAAACATTACTAAGAAACTGCTAAGTGCCAGGCAAAGTAGACATAAAAATAAAGACAATAGTCCTTTGCAAAAAAACAATCTTTCATCTGTGTGAAAAAAAAAAACCAGAACTAGACAGTAGTCAGGGCTTCCCTTGTAGCTCAGCAGGTAAAATTCTGCTTGCAATGCAGATCTGGGTTCGATTCCTGGGTCGGGAAGATCCTCTGGAGAAGGAAATGGCAACGCACTCCAGTATTCTTGCCTGGAAAATCCCATGGACAGAGGAGCCTGGCAGGCTACAGTCCATGGGGTCGCAAGAGTCAGACACGACTTAGTGACTAAACCACCAGACAGTTAAGCAGTAAAAAACAGATTTTATTTAGGAGCATTGCAACAGAAGCTAAGAGACTTCAGTACATAACTGGGCTCAGTTTTAAACATACCATCAGTGAGTGGGAATTTATAGCCAAGGTATAGGGTGGGGGTCAGTGACTAGAAAATTACCAAGAGGAGACATAAGGGATAAGGAAGAGTCTGGTTAAACTAACTAACAAGATTCTTCCTGAAGACAAGCCAGGGTGATCAGACATCACCTGAGGGATGGTAGAGGATGAAGAACCTGATCAGATATGAGCGTGAACAGATTTTGAGGGGGAGGGGGTTCTTGGTAAACTGACTTAGCAAGGTTCTTGCTAAAATTCAATTTTACAAGGGAGATGGGCCTAAAAGAAGGTTCAGGAGCCTGACTAAAGTTTGGCCAGGCAAAGAATCCTATTAACTAGCATGAAACGTGCCAAGTTAAGATAAGAATGATGGCTTAATTTACAAGTTCAATTAGTCAGAGGTTGATCAGTGTACATATTAGATCTGTTATTATTTCTCCTATTCCTTAAGATCATTTATCAAATTATTTTGCTAGCAATTCCAGAATATATATACATGAGCACAATAGAGATGGTTAGGTCTTGGTAAAATATTTGACAAAGAGATGTATGAAACTAATAACTAAGATTCATCTTTGGGATCAAAAAGTAAATTTATAATTAATATATAATTATATATTAATAATAAAATATATTATTAATATATAAATTTACTTTTTAAATTAAAAAGTTGATTAATTCACTGAACACCTTTATTCAGCACCTAACACACACTCTAGGCTCCAAAACTCAATGAGTCAGACAAGATATCTGCCCTCATAGTGCTTACTTAAGAGTCTACAAAGATGAAACAAATACAAGTTAAAAATAATTTCACATTAATAGATAATTGCTATAAAAGATGCAATGGTAATGTGTTAGTAACAAGGAGTGGACTACTTTAGTTTCATACATAAAAAGGAAACGGCTGTATTATCTGTGACCAGAAGGAAAATGGGGTAGAATATAGAGATTCAGTTTAAAACTTCTGGAAGCCCTTTCTTTCTTAACACAGTTGATGTTCAATAAATGTTTATTAATTTAATTTGAAGTCAGTATTCAAGTATGCTGCTACTGCTGCTAAGTTACTTCAGTCGTGTCCGCCTCTGTGCGACCGCATAGACAGCAGCCCACCAGGCTCCCCCGTCCCCGGGATTCTCCAGGCAAGAACACTGGAGTGGGTTGCCATTTCCTTCTCCAGTGCACGAAAGTGAAAAGTGAAAGTGAAGTCGCTCAGTCGTGTCTGACTCTTCGCGACCCTATGGACTGCAGCCTACCAGGCTCTTCCGGGCAAGAGTACTGGAGTGGGTTGCCGTTGCCTTCTCCGATATTCAAGTATACTTTGCTGAAATTTTACACTTATCTTTCCAAGTTTTGCAGAAAGCTGCTGGGTTCACAAGACAACTGCGATGTAGATTATTTATGTAGTTAAAGCAATATATATTTAAGACATTATTTTAAATACATATTTACAACTACCTTGTGCCTAAGGAACTTTATGTGACTACACCCAATCAATTCTATGTTCTTATCATACAAATAACATAGAAGAAGTTCTACAGTTTTTGGTTAGAGTGTTAAAAATGGGGAGAAGAGAGGTATTCATCAAGTTAATTGACCCTTGAAAACAAAACCTAGACCACAGATTTTAAGATACATTTTCAAGTATAAAAGAATGCTTGCTAATCAAGGATGCAGCAGAGAGGGAACCTTAATATGAGACTTTGGGGAGTACATTATTTGGACAATCTTTCTGGAAAGCAATCTGGCAACGTTTATATTAAGTGTCTTAAAATGTTTTATATCCTTTGAACAAATAATTCTTCTTTTGGGACTTTATTCTGAGGCTAAAGCCAGAAACATGGATAATCTATATATGAAAATGTTCACCACAGTCATATTTATAACAAAAAAAGGAAAAGGAATTAAATAAAATGTTTACAAAGGATGGAAAAATATAAATTGAAACACTGTCTTACAATATATATAAGTTGTTAATAATAACATTTCTCAAAGCTATTTAACAACATGAGAAAATGCTATACATTAAGTGCTATACATTAAGTAGGATACAAACTTGCACATGCACCATAATTCCAAATCTATAAAAAAGCAAACAAAATAATAAGCACAGAACAAGATGAGGGCAACAACATCAAATGTTAACAATGGTTATCTCTGGATAGTAGCAGTCTAGATGACTGTATTTTCTTCTTTCTACCTGCAGTGTTTCCCAAAGTCTCTACAATGATCATAGATTGCTTCTAATAAATCAAATAATAATATAATTTAATAATAAAAACACTGATTTGCACGACTAAAAAATGTCTGAGTTTAAAAAAAAGGCTTGTATCTGCTAGACTATTCTAAATCACTAACAGTATAGTATTTAAAAACCATACAAAGTTGTTCACTCTACATTACAAAGCGACAGAACCATAGAATCAACTGATAAGTTCAAAATGGACTACCAAAAAAGCTTTCTAAAAATATAAACTAACAGCATCATATATCAATAGAAATAGATGTGGTAGAAACTCAGATTGATACACAGGGTAAATCAAGCATTTCAAGATAATTCCTTCTTTGTTACCCTCAAGGATCCATTTTCAGAAACCCACAAATGCTGCCTAACAATAAAAAGTAGTACTTATATTAAAACACCTAGAAATTGCCCAACCATTCATCACAAAGGGAACAGAGCTGAAATCAAGGTACAGAATGTCTTTCAGTGAGCTACAAACAAGCTAAAACATTCAGACACCCAAACAGAGCTCTATAGGCTCTATGCCCCTATGATACTGAAAAGAAAAAAATTATACACAGCTCTCTTCTAAGAACATAACTCTGGTTACCAAGTTTCAGATTCTAAGATAATTTAGCTGCTGCTAAGCAAAGAGCACAAACACTGAAGGGGTCCACCACAGCAGTCTCAACATTTTATTATACACACAGTAGGACACTGTGTTGCTGTGACTCGAATTACATCCAGAACACTGACTTAAGGAAAAGATTCCAATAAACATATGAGACTATAATGAAGGTATTTAACCCCAGACACCATAGAAGACTCAAGTTTAACTAGACAGTAGATTATTTAGGAAGGAAGTGAAATTTCTGTTCATAAAATCTGGGTTCATTTGCCACTGTATTATTTAGCATAACAACAGTTTAACACATTATTTCATTAGCAGGTAAACCAAATGCCTCAAAAGGATTGCATAAAAAGCATGTATACTTTTATAAACTTAATTAGCCTTTTATAAGGTCCTTTGCTAACTAACAAATTGGAAAACTGAGGTAGAGAGTTAAAAAAAAATAGGCAAAAGGTAAGTCAAGTAGTTGAAGTTGGACTAAATCCTAGTTACCTGTTCTCACACATCCCAAAGAAGATATAAAAATGGACACCATATCTTTTTGTAATACCTGAAAGTTGTATGGTAACTTGCATATTGTATGACTACTTTCAACTGAATAGCACATTTCCAAGTTTACACACAAGCGTTTCTTATATAAATGAATGTCCAGAAACATGACTTTGAAGGACTACAGTTTCTTGGAGCATTATTTTTGTCTAGGAAAATTAAATAATATTTATGGCTTTAACAATAAGTATGTTTTATCATAATAATTTTTAAACTCATAAACCAGTTACAGTATACATCAAGGATTGGCAAACTCCAGCCCATAGGCCAAACCCAGCCTGCCACTTGGTCTTTTTTGGTCCACAAGCTATGAGTGGTTTTTACACTTTTAAATGGCTGAAAAAAAAACAAAGGAAGAAAATTTTGTGACGTGAAAATTTTATGAAATTCAAATTTTAGTGTCCATAAATAGTTTTATGAGAACACAGCCATGCTTATTCTCTGCATGTTGTCCCTGGCTAGCTACTTTTGTGCTGCAATGGCAGAGTTGTAGTTATAACAGAGACCTCATGACTTCAAAGCCTAACATATTTACCAAGAGGCCTTAGTTTGCAAACTTTTGGTATTATGATAACTATTATTAATTAAAATACAAGGTTAAGATATCCCAAATATGACAAATGTCAGAGTGCTTAATAATAAGGACTTATATTAGGACTATTCAAGTACCAATTTTTTTATTTGACTTCTTAAAATTTAGAAAATAGATTTTCTTAAAATATGATTAAGCTATCTCCAGGATTCTCAATCTTTAGCATATTCATGTAGACACAGTGTAAAAATACAGATCCCCAGACCTCCTCCTGGATTCTCTTGGCTTTGGTGCCCAAAAATCGACACTAAAAAACACCCTGGGTAATTCGGATGCATGTGGTCAGTAACCCACCCTTTGAGAAGCATTAAGATGGTTGGATATTCCTCCTACATGATAAACAGCTGTATTTTTCAAGTGTGGTTCTCAAAGAGGGCCTCAGGGATCCTTACAGGTCCTTGAGACCCTCCAGAGGGTTCATGGGTATTCAGAACATACATGGGCAAAAGACCTGTTAAGAGGCAACATAAGTCTGGGTGTTAAAAGTTCACAGATGTGGTATCAGATTCTATACAACAGCCTACTTTTAAGAAGCTATCACTTTTCAGATTTTGATGTAGTTATCAAAGAAGAAAGATTACCAACAGTTATCTGAAAAGAATCTTTTCTTTTCCTATTACATATCTGTGTAAGCACAGGTTTTCTTCAGATACTTCAACCAAACAACATATTGTTAACAGATTAAATGCAGAAACAGATACGAGAATACGGATGTTTTCTATCAGCCAGACATTTGATGTTCTTCTCCCCAACTTTTTAAAACTATAGATACATTTATACTGTTATTTTAAAATAAGTATATGAAATATTTTAAAATTTTCTCCATTTTAATTTCTAATATGGTAAATACAAGTAGATACAATAAGCAAAAGCTCTTTGGAGTCCTCTTTAAGAGTGTAGAGGGGTGGGTACTAAGACCAAAAGCAGTTTGAGACCCACAGTTTGAGAAATAAACAGTAGAGTGCCCTGAACTGATCAAAGAGAAGGTTAAAATTAATTTCTGGATTTCAGGCTCAGACATGCAGCGACAGGTTTCAAAGAAAGGAGCCAGTTTAAATAGACCAAATAGTTTTGTAGCAAATGACTGAAAACAGATGGGAGTGAGAATTAGGCTGAATCATAAGTTAGGCAACACATGGTCAAAGCTTAGAAGCTGTATGGAAGTAGCTTCATACAGGCAATTACTAGACTAGAACTTTTTAAAAGCCTCTCCAGGCTTTTGGAGGATTCAAGGAACTATTCTGAGCTATTCTCAGGAAGGTTAATAAAGCAAAAACAAAGAAGAAATAACTTGCTAAAGTGATAGCAAGGAAGCAGAGTTAGAAACAACTAGAGAACATTATACCTATCTATGCTTGGTCTCAATAAGATTTTAGAAGTAAAAAAATTCCTGGAAACTGATAGGCTGTCAAAAATCTGGTGTTGTGTTTTGTTTTTTTTCCTACTCATTTTCAGGTAAAGTGTGTTCCCTGAAACAACAAAGCAATAGCAATCAAAGGGCCAACACTGATCTTTGAGGATAAATTTTAAATCTTCATGGACTTAAACAGGCTGCAAACAACAACAAACCTGATAGACTTTAATATTAAACCCGAGTATGAGTTTGGTCCCAGATGGGAAATAGCTATAATATCCCACAATGATAATCATGGAGACCCTCAAAAGTTCTCAAGAAAAAAATTTATTTTCTAATACTGTCCACATACTGGCAACACAGTGACCTATCTAGGGTATTGCAATGTTCAATGACTTTCAGAAGTCCCTAACATAGGTATGTAAAATATTAGCAAACTACTGCTTGACCAAAACTTAAAAAAAATTAAATGGTGCTATGAAAGACATACCAGTACCAGAAATACCAGAAAAATTATGTTAAATCCTAGTTTTATTTAAGTTTGATAAAGCTTAAATAAACATTACTGGCAAGAAACTTGGTGACAACACAAATCATTTATAGCAATCGTGTTATATTCAATAAATCATCCTGTTTTTATAATAAAGGCAAGCATATTCCTATTTCAAAAAGAATGGTTATATTCTATTTTTTAATCTGAAAAAGTGACATTTATCTTACCTGGTAAATTTTAAGCCCCAAATAAAACTGACCAATTTAGAACATAAATCTCTGTTAGGTCAGAAAGAAGCACCATACTAGATAAGAAGATACTAGTAAATAACTTCACTCAAAGAAAACAAGTTGGGTTTTGTGAGGAGATGAGACTATGGCAGAACAAAACTATTCCCAGGGAAGCCCAAGACATAAACTCACAAAGTAACTTCTCAAGCTAAATCTTGGCTCTTGTTAGACTTTCACAAATTGATATTTATTAAGGATAAATGCAGTACTGAATTAGAGAAACTTTTGGCACAGTCAGGTTTCAAATACATGAAAACATTTAGGATTAAATTCACCAAAAGATGAGACGCTAACAAAGTTGTGAGTTTGTAATGAGTTTTGTTTTCCCTCATGACACTACTGTAGTAGCTCACCTTTGGTTTATTTATTATTTTTTTTTTATAGCGACTTTATTTATTTTATTATTTTTTAATTTTATTTTATTTTTAAACTTTACATAATTGTATTAGTTTTGCCAAATATCAAAATGAATCCGTGGTTTAGTTGGGAATCTTTCCTAGATGTCTGCTTCAAAAGTTTTAAAAACTGAGTAGTAAATTTGTCTTTTCATAAAACCTCTCCTGAATTTTAACATTCATCCTTCCTCTCCAAGGAAGCCAAGGAGTTTATGTTTACTTTCAAAGCTGAACTGAAATTTGCTTCACTGTATACAGGCAGTGAATATATTATTCAGATTTTTTTTTCCCTTAAGTTTCTCAACAAAAGGACAAACAAGAGAACCAAAGGAAACAAAATACTATGATTTAACAGAAGAAAAAAAAACAAAACCAACCACATTCTTTCAACACAGTGTCCACCAGGGAAATTCTAAAGAGAAAATGTCATGATAAAATACTTTAAGACATAAAATGACTCCAATGCAAAATATTTGTTGTTGATGACTTTTGTTCTGCTTTTAGCTCACAGGAATTATTATTTCTTGTCATTTATGTTCCTTGCTTTTTGTTTATCCATTCCCACTGGGTCAGTAGAACCATTTCAATTTCATTTTCTTTACATTCTATTTTTCTTCTTGATTCTTAAATAGTAAGTTCCTTGATCTGAGCCTCTACTTATGAATTTTGGGGCTGGAAAGGACTTTGAGGGGTCATCAAGTCCGTATTTCTGCTTTCTAGGAAAATTCATAATTACAATCTTAGATGGATGAGAATGTTATCAGAAGAAAATGTATTCTGTCCCTACAGCGTGCTCCTTCATTCCACACAAACATTTCCATACAGAATGTGCAATTTGCTAAAAATGAAAGTAAAAATTAAAACCCCAAAAGAGGAAGATGCTTTAAAATTGCATTTATCAGCTAAAATTGCTCAAACATAAATTGAACTATCAGGCTAAAATTAACACACAGTAAAGTTGTTGGCTGCCAACATAAAGTCTTCAGTCCCTAGAGATGTCTTCTGATGTTTTATCTCATTTGTAAGCACCATTTTCCCTACAGAACAGAGCAAGACAAATTTAGACCACCACACTAATAAACTATAATTTAAATATGTATTTACATATATGGGCTTCCCTTGGTGGTAAAGAATCCACCTGCAATGTAGGAAACAACAGGTTCGATTCCTAGGTCAGAAGATTCTCTGGAGAAGGAAATGACAACCCACTCCAGTATTCTTGCCTGGGAATCCCATGGACAGAGAAGCCTGGTGGGCTACGGTCCGTGCGGGTTGCAAAAGAGTTGGACACGACTTAGCAACTAAACAACAATATACATATATATGTGTACATTTTTTCTTCACAAGTGCTATAGTTTATTTCAAACATAAAACATAGAGATAAATGCAAATTCAACTGAAATTTAAAAATTAATTATATAAATTAACTGGATCTTAGCTTTAAGAACAGAGGTACTGGAACTTCCCTGGTAGTCCAGTGGCTAACACTCCTCACTCCCAAAGCAGGGGGCCTGGGTTTGATCCCTGGTCAGGGAACTAGATCCCACATGATGCAACTAAGAGCTCACACAACTAAGACCCTACCCAGCCAAATAAATAAAATCAATGTTGTGTTTTTTTTTTTTTTAACTATTCAGTCCAGTGAAAAAAGAAGCCCTACTTGCCCCTGTACTTTGTATTGATCAGATTATATCAAATGTTATATTCAGATCTAAATAAGAAATTCTAAAAACTCAAGCAGGTTGACAAGGAGGCTGAACTTTATTAAAAATGTAACTTAAGGAATGGTTGAAAGAATATGGGATATTTACCCCAGTAAGAGAGAAGTTTTAACAGGACATAACTGTCATCAAACATTTGAAGGGCTACGTGTTGACAAGGAATTAGGTTTATCTATTGCAGCTTCAGACGGCAGGAGTAAAGAGCACCACAAGGTAAAGAATGCTCTAAAAGTAGAGCTCCAATAATGGAGCGGGGTATCTATGAAGTAGGGATCGCTCCCTCACAGCATTCAAAAGTTAAAAGACCATCCACCGAACATTCCAAAACGATGTATTTCCACATTTCAAGAATATACTTGATCCTAAAAATAGGCCTGCTAGGGGAAGGCAACATTCAAAAATGAGAAAATTAAAAATCATTTTGTCATGTTTCTAGAAATGGAAGACTTTCTCCCATGAACTCTACAATCATAGTACCACAATCAGAGAAACCAACAACGAAAGAAATACTGTTTTTCTTTTTAAATGAATCCTGCATTTGTTTTTCTCAAAGAAACAACATACGCACCTTAACTTTCGTACCTTTATCAAGGGATAAGGGACAGTTGTATGCCAGCCTGCCAACTAGTTTCAAAAAGAGAGCTGTTTTTATTAGACATTTATATGGCAATGCTATTTGCTCCACCTAAAACTTCCTTTCAAAAAGGTTCCTCCTCATCAGACATGGATAGGAGGCTACTGTATCACTGACTCCCTCCTACTGCAGCCTAGGAAAAACGCACTCTTGACGTGTACAAAACAGTAACTTGTGAGAATTTCAGAGCAGCTGTGTTCAGGCAGAGCCAGGGACTTAAAGCAGCAGTTTGAGCGCTGGTTGAAAAAAACAAATTTAATTCTGAACTGGAAGTGGGAAAGGAAAGGAGATGAAAGAGGGAGAGGAAAGGGACAGGGAAGAGAAAGGAGATATACAACGGTATTTATTAACATTTTAAAGCCATGGTAAGCAAAAATGCTTAAAAGTTACAACACTGAAACTATCACAGGTTGTACCCTTTGATCGACAAGTTTAAAGATGAGCAGTGTTTATTATACTCTAGCCTTCTGCTAGGTGGTAACACTAATGAGACAGTGCTCAAGTCAAAGCCATCACAAATTATAGGATGGAAGAATAAAACAAGGAACTTTGCTCTCATTGGAAATTTCTTTGTGCTACTGCCAGGCAAACTGTGAAAATGTCCAAATATCCAATAGCAATGCTCTGAATGTGAAATACTGGAACCCAATTAAGTAATTAATGCTGTAAGGACAGTAATTAATTAGTCTCAATGTGCTGCAGGGGTAAGTTCCTGGCCAGGAGGATAAATGGTTGTTGAAAACCAAAGGTTAGTACAAAGCAACATACTCTGGTTTCTCTTCATATAACACCGTTACTGGTATTTCAGATGTCATTTTGCTTCCAAAAGTAAAAGAAGGAATGTAAAAGACAAATCTGTGCAACAGCAAAGAAGTTATTAATTGACTGTACTAGCTCGTTATTAAATAATAAACAAATATCAAACAAAGGGCAAAGACTTGTCCCTTTTTTGTACAGAATTAAGAACTGGTAAGACTACTTAGTATAGCTGCCAGACTTTTCTTTAGCTTCTTTTATTACTGACATGTTACATTTCGCAATAGTCTCCACTTACCTTATATCCTCCATGTTTAAGTACAAACTGTGTTTGATTTCCCCAACCCTTGCCCCTAAGATATTATGACATATCTGTAGCTTTCTGATCTGAACACAAAAGAAGAAACTGAAAATTTTTCACTTTCCTGAAATACGTGTCCATTTTATTTACACCACTTAAAAAAAAACATAAGCTAGCTAAAACGAACTGCAACCATCCATTTGGCAACTCAAGTGGGAAAGAAACAATTAACAAAACAAACTTCAGTATAGTACATTTTTCTGTGCTTAGAATACCTATAAAGACTGATGTCTCTGCAAGAATTACTTACACTAATGCAAAGTTTTTAAACATAGGAATCAAGTGAGCTTGTGGAGAAAACTCTGCGTACCCCCACAAAACTACACTTATTATGACACAACCCTCAGAGGTACTAAAACACTCTCTGGTAAGTAGAAAACAAACTTTTAGAGTCAGGAAAGTAGCAACGCGGGAATCTGGGTAGGAGGTGCCCTGGGCAGTAAACACCCCAGTCAGAGAACATAACAAGCAATTCAGAGCAACATATAACTCCCGATGGGGCTTTGACTTGGCCACCGAAGTCCCAATCCCCCATCCCTGAGCTGAGGAACAGATGAAGTCGGCAAGAGGAAGAGACGGAGAAAGGAAATCAGAGTAGAAGTGATGAAAGTGTTCTATTTTTCTCTTTACCACTATCCCAGCTTTCTTGCAGGCTGGTTACCAGACTGGATGCCATATTCATCAAAAGCTCTAAAATCACTTCTCAGACTTCTGATACCTAAGCTAAACACCTGTCCATATCAGCCGTCTCCCAACCAAATACCTCTCCTACCCTTCTGGATTCCCCCATACTCTACCCAAAGTGATGCCTTTTGGCCACTACACCCACCCCTATTAAATCTTCCTGAACTCATCCACTTAATTTTCTTCATATCCATACTTTTTCTCTGATATCTTGTCCCTGATAGGTTTTCTTATAATTCAATAGAAATGCCACACTCTCACTTCCACTTACTCCTTCCTATCTTCCCAGCAAAACCAAATGCTATGTTTTCACCTACTCAACCCTACCTCCTGCCTATTACCCCTAACTCTTCCAATGCCAAGCCTCTAACCCCACTCTTTGGAGAAGTCCAGCGTCTTCAATCAGTTTAGTACCCTTCCCCTTTCTCCCATTCCACCCCATTCCAGGCTCCACTAGACTTCCATTCCCTCAGGATTCAACTCCCCTCTTCTTGCCACGCCCTGTGCCCCCCGGGGCTACTTACCCCAAGTTCTCCCCACACTTCAGGCCTCTGGCCCCGCCTTCCCCCCCAAAGGAAGGAGGCGGGAGGAGGGAGAGAAGAGGGGCGTCACTCCGCAAGGTAAAGATGACCTCTTATTAGTATTTGTGGCCGCCAATCGTAGCTTCCTTCTTTCTTATTGGTCGGCGTTAGTCCATGCCCCACCCTCTTCCTCAGACAGGGCCCGGCCACCGCCTCAGCGCCCCCGTCCAACACATACTGGGAGGGGAGCCCCCGGTCTGGGACGCTGGGATTGACCAGAGTTGACGGGGAGACGCCCGTCAGGTCATGGACTAGTTAATGTTAACAGGACTCACCCTCTGGTAGCTCCGTCGCCTCCCGCCCGCCCGCGATCGGTCCCACAATCTATCTCCAGCTCCTTCTTTCCCCCCTCAGCGGAGCAGATACTTTTCTCTCGTCCGGCCAGGCGCTCTCACTTCTCGCGAGACGTAGAGAGGGGTTGGAGGAAGGGCGAGATCCGCCGAGCCAGGTCGGAAAGAAGCCGAGGGGCCGGGCTCCGGAAAAAGAAGGGGCGCGACTTTCGGTGGGCAGGGCTAGGGAGGAAGGCTGAGCGAGTTCCCTAGGCGCTGGTCACACGTGTTCGACTGCAGAGTGTAAGGGGAGAAAAATAAAAAGAAGGAAAGGGAATGCTTACAGGTGCCTGTAGTAATGGAGATCCAAAGTATTCTCATACTAGAGAATTAGATTATTACAAAAGAGCACACTTTAAAAACAAGACAAGGTTATATACCTCAATAAAGCTGTTTTGGTTTTTTTTTTTCTTTTTTTTTTAAGAACGGGGGAAGGGAATTCCCTGGCCTACCAGTAGTGAGGACTCCGCGCTTCCACTGCAGGGGCCACGGGTTCCAACCCTTGGGGATGGAACAAAGATCCTGCAAACCCTGTGGGACGGCCAAAAAAAAAAAAATTTTTTTTAAATCGTTTTAAAGGGGGGGAAAAACCGAGACAGCTACACAAGGTGATTCAGTGTGCCAAACAGTCGAGTAGTTGCATTTTCTTCTTGGCACTTAGAATAGCATCACTGTAGCCGTAGTCTCTGCTCTCTCTTTGTGTGTATGGGGGTAAGGGGTTGCTGTATATGGAGGTGGAGAGTTCTATCATTTTCTTTTGAGTATCTTTACAGTGGGGCCACCAATCCCATTTTACTCAGAGTTGTAATAATCAAATGAGATAAGCTATATGAAACTTGTTTGGTATTAAAAGGCACTATACTTATTACACAGAAAGTATTTTAACAAATTCTTAGAACATACTGTGTACAAAGAACTAGGTGTGGGGAAGAAGAGTAGACAGACCAGGTCCCTACTCTGGTAGAATTTACAGTTTTAGCAGGGAGGCGGTTGTTGATTAGTCACTAAGTCACATCTGACTTTGCGACCACATGGACTGTAGCCCTCCAGGCTCTAATGTCCATGGAATTTCCCAGGCAAGAATACTGGGGTGGATTGCCATTTCCTTCTCCAGGGCATCTTCCCCACCCAGGGTTAGAACCCATGAATTCTTTACCATGAGCCACCTGGGAAGCCCTTCCATGGGGAGCGGGAGACAGTTAATAAACATAAATATTTCAGTTAGTGAAGAATGCTTTCAGGTAATGAGACAGAAAGTGACCAAGAGTAGGAAAGCAACTTTACTTCTGCATTGAGAGACCTCACTGAAGAAGTAATCTTTGTATTGAGTTGAACAATGAGGAGACAGCTGTGGGAAGATTTTGGGTGAAACATCAAATGTAAAGGCTGTATTTAAAATTTTCTCATGTTGTTACCAAGGTGGTAAATTTTATATTATGCAGTTTTTTTGTTGTGTTTTTTTTTAACCACAACTTAACAACAACAACAAAAAAAACTTTAAAAATGTTATGTAATTATAAAGAGGGTTAACTCAAAATATTACCTATGGAATCTATTTTCTCTCAGGTAACTTCCTTTTGCGGCTTTATATTACTCAAATTTCTGAACTTCCTGCATAGGATCTCATTTATCTTCCTAGCCTCTGAAAGGTAGACAGAATCCAGGTGACTTCTCCCTATTGTACAATTATGCTCATTTTACATGCTAGCAATGTAATGCTCAAAATCCTTCAAGCTAGACTTCAACAGTAAGTGAACCGAGAACTTCCAGATGTACAAGCTGGATTTAGAAAAGGAAGAGGAACCAGAGATCATATTGCCAACAACCATTGGATCGTAGAAAAAGCAAGGGAATTCCAGAAAAACATCTATTTCTGCTTCATTGACTATGCTAAAGCCTAACTATGTGGATCACAACAAATTGTGGAAAATTCTTAAAGAGATGGGAATACCAGACCACTTGACCTTCCTCCTGAGAAACCTGTAGGCAGGTCAGGAAGCAATAGTTAGAACTGGACATGGAACAATGGATTGGTTCAAAATTGGGACAGAAGTACATCAAGACTGTATATTATCACCTGGCTTATTTAACATCTATGTGGTGTACATCATGCTGAAATGCCAGGTTGAATGAATCACAAGTTGGAATCAAGATTGCCAGGAGAAATATCAGTAACCTCAGATAAGCAGATGATACCACTCTAATGGCAGAAAGTGAAGAGGAACTAAAGAGCCTCTTAATGAAGGTGAAAGAGGAGAGTGAAAAAGCTGGCTTAAAACCGAACATTCAGAAAACTAAGATCATGGCATCCAGTCCCATCACTTCATGGCAAATAGATGGGGAAAAAATGGGAACAGTGGCAGATTTTATTTTCTTAGGCTCTGAAATCACTGTGGATGGTGACTACAGTCATGAAATTAAAAGATGCTCCTTGGAAGAAAAGTTATGACAAACCTAGACAGCATATTAAAAAGCAGAAACATCACCTTGCTGACAAAGGTCCGTAAAGTCAAAGCTATGGTTTTTCCAGCAGTCATGTATGGATGTGAGAGTTGGACCATAAAGAAGGCTGAAATCACGATGGTGTGATCACTGACCTAGAGCCAGACATCCTGGAATGTGAAGTCAAGTGGGCCTTAGAAAGCATCACTACGAACAAAGCTAGTGGAGGTGATGGAATTCCAGTGGAGCTATTTCAAATCCTGAAAGATGATGCTGTGAAAGTGCTGCACTCAATATGCCAGCAAATTTGGAAAACTCAGCAGTGGCCACAGGACTGGAAAAGGTCAGTTTTCATTCCAATCCCAAAGAAAGGCAATGCCAAAGAATGCTCAAACTACTGCACAATTGCACTCATCTCACAAGAAGGCAATGGCACCCCACTCCAGTACTCTTGCCTGGAAAATCCCACGGACGGCAGAGCCTGGTAGGCTGCAGTCCATGGGGTTGCTAAGAGTCAGACACGACTGAGCGACTTCCCTTTCACTTTTCATTTTCATGCATTGGAGAAGGAAATGGCAACCCACTCCAGTGTTCTTGCCTGGAGAATCCCAGGGACGCGAGAGCCTGGTGGGCTTCCGTCTATGGGGTCGCATAGAGTCGGACACGACTGAAGCGACTTAGCAGCAGCAGCAGCACGTGCTAGTAAAGTAATGCTCAAAATTCTCCAAGCCAGGCTTCAGCAATACATGAACCGTGAACTGCCTGATGTTCAAGCTGGTTTTAGAAAAGGCAGAGGAACCAGAGATCAAATTGCCAACATCCGCTGGATCATCAAAAAAGCAAGAGAGTTCCAGAAAGACATCTATTTCTGCTTCATTGACTATGCCAAAGCCTTTGACTGTGTGGATCACAACAAACTTTGGAAAATTCTGAAAGAGATGGGAATACCAGACCACCTGATCTGCCTCTTGAGAAATTTGTATGCAGGTCAGGAAGCAACAGTTAGAACTGGACATGGAACAACAGACTGGTTCCAAATAGGAAAAGGAGTACGTCAAGGCTGTATATTATCACCCTGTTTATTTAACTTATATGCAGAGTACATCATGAGAAACACTGGACTGGAAGAAACACAAGCTGGAATCAAGATTGCTGGGAGAATTATCAATAACCTCAGATATGCAGATGACACCACCCTTATGGCAGAAAGTGAAGAGGAACTAAAAAGCCTCTTGATGAAGGTGAAAGTGGAGAGTGAAAAAGTTGGCTTAAAGCTCAACATTCAGAAAACGAAGATCATGGCATCCGGTCCCATCACTTCATGGGAAATAGATGGGGAAACAGTGGAAGCAGTATCAGACTTTATTTTTCTGGGCTCCAAAATCACTGCAGATGGTGACTGCAGCCATGAAATTAAAAGACGCTTACTCCTTGGAAGGAAAGTTATGACCAACCTAAATAGCATATTAAAAAGCAGAGACATTACTTTCCAACAAAGGTCCGTCTAGTCAAGGCTATGGTTTTTCCTGGGATCATGTATGGATGTGAGAGTTGGACTGTGAAGAAGGCTGAGCGCCGAAGAATTGATGCTTTTGAACTGTGGTGTTGGAGAAGACTCTTGAGAGTCCCTTGGACTGCAAGGAGATCCAACCAGTCCATTCTGAAGGAGATCAGCCCTGGGATTTCTTTGGAGGGAATGATGCTGAAGCTGAAACTCCAGTACTTGGGACACCTCATGTGAAGAGTTGACTCATTGGAAAAGACTCTGATGCTGGGAGGGCTTGGGGGCAGGAGGAGAAGGGGACGCCAGAGGATGAGATGGCTGGATGGCATCACTGACTCGATGGACGTGAGTCTGAGTGAACTCCAGGAGTTGGTGATGGACAGGGAGGCCTGGCGTGCTGCGATTCATGGGGTCACAAAGAGTCGGACATGACTGAGCAACTGAAATGAACTGAACTGAACTGAACTGAATTGAGCTGCTAGGGAAGACTCTTGAGAGTCCGTTAGACTGCAAAGAGATCAAACCAGTCAATCCTAAAGGAAATAAACCCTGAATATCAGTCATTGGAAGGACTGATGCTGAAGCTCCAATATTGTGGCCACCTGATGTGAAGAGCTGACTCATTGGAAAAGACCTTGACACTGGGAAAGATTGAAGGCAGGAGGAGAAGGGGGTAACAGAGGATGAGATGGTTGGGTGGCTTCACCGACTCAGTGGACATGAATTTGGGCAAACTCTAGGAAATAATGAAAGGCAGGGAAGCCTGGTGTGCTGCAGTCCATGGGATCGCAAAGAGTCAGACATGACTTAGCAACTGAACAGACAAACAAAGGTGAAATAGGAAAGTGCAGTCGCTTGTGTTTGTGTGAAGTGAGAAAAGTTGAGAGTAGTCTTGGCTCCAATCTGTTGTTGTTTAGTCGCTAAGTTATGTCCAAGTCTTTTGCAACTCCATGGACTATATAGCCCACCAGGCTTCTCTGTCGATGGGATTTCCTAGGCAAGAATACTGGAGTAGATTGCCATTTCCTTCTCCAGGGGATCTTCCTGACCTAGGGATTGAACCTGAATCTCCTTCATTGGCAGGTGGATTCTTTGCTACTGAGCCACCAGGGAAGCTCTGACTTTCAATCTACTCTCTCCTAAAACAATTCCTACTTAAAGGAATGCAATGATAGAAACAGACCCTCAATGTATGTGGAAGATTTGTGTATAACAGAGGTGGCATTACAAATCAGAGAAGAAGGGATTCCACAAGTTATGCTAGGCCAACTGATTATTACTCTACACATACAAAATAATATAATAGCCAATGTTTATAGATCTTACTATGTTCCAGGCACCATTCTATGTGTATTACATGTATTCATTTTTCTCCAAATGTATATCTCCAATCCATATATCTCCCCTGAATTACAGACTAATATTTCCAACTGCCTACTTAACAGATTGACTTGGATGTCTAAGTTTGGTATTTCAAACTTATCATGTGCCAAACAAAGTCTTCCTTTCTCTCCCACATGGGCCCCTTCCCTAGTCTTCCCTGTCTTAGTAAAAGTTACCATTCCCGTTGTATATTTTTATTGTGATAAAATTCATATACCATAAAATTCATCTTTTTTTTTTGTTTTTTTCTGGCTGCACCATGCAACTTGTGGGACCTCAATTCCCTCACCAGGGATTGAACTCAGGCCATGGCAGTGAAAGCACTGAGTCCTAATCACTAGACCACCAGGGAACTCCCCAAATTCATCTTTTTAAAGTGTATATATAAATCAACTATATTTCAAAAATAAAGTATACAATTCAGTGATTTTTAGTATATTCACAAAATTATGCAGCTATCACCAATAGCTAATTCTAGACCATTTTCATCATCCCCAAAGAAACCCTATTCTCACTAGCAGTCACTCCCCATCACCTCCATCAGACCCTGGCAACCACAAGTCTACTACCTACTTTCTGTCTTTGTGGATCTGCCTATTACAGACATTTTGTATAAATGGAATAATATGATGTGTGGCCTTTTCACTTACCATAGTATTTTCAAGGTTCATTCTCATTGTCATGTGTATCAGTCAGTACTTTATATCTTTCATGGCTGAGTAATATTCTATTGAATGAATATACCAATATTTTTAGATTTTTTTTCACTTGGACCATTAAAAAATTTTTTATTGAATTTATTACAATATTGTCCCTGTTTCATGTTTTGTTTTTTGGGATGAGAAGCATGTGGGATCTTAGCTTCCTGACCAGAGGTCTAACCCACACCCCCTGCATTGGAAGGCAAAGTCTCAACTACTGGACCACCAGGAAAGTCCCCAGTATACTAACTTTTGTTTATCTGTTTATCAGCTGATGGACTTTTGGGTTGCTCCCACTTTGGGGCTATTATGATAATATGACTTTGAACATCTATTTACAAGTTTTTACAGGGACATTGTTTTCAATTCTCTTGATACATACCAAGGAATGGACTTACCGGGTCATATCTATATCTATGTTTAACTTTTTGAGAAACTGCTATACCAATTGCAACATTTTACTTTTAACAGCACTGTATGAAGATCCCAATTTCTCCACATCCTAACACCAACACTTTTTTATTCATCTTTCTGATTCTAGTCATCCTAGTGGATGTGAAATGGTATCTTATTGTAATTTTGATTTACATTTCCCTAATGGCTAATAATGCTAAACAGTGCTTCATGTGCTTATTGGCCATTTATATATCTTCTTGAAAGAAATGTTTATTCAAGTCCTTTACCCATTTTTTAATTGGGTTATTTGTTTATAATTATCAAGTTTGGATGGATACCAAACTTGCTAAATTGCTATTGCTAATTTCAATAGCAAACAAAATCTTTGCTCTTATATAGTTTTGCTCTTATTTCCTTTCTCCTTTTGTTGTTGTAACCATATATATTTTAATTGATATTCTCTATTTGTGCTGCTGTTGTCATACAAATTACATCTCTCCACATTGTACTGAGGTAGGGGATAGATAGGCCGAACAGCTGCGACTAGTTTCCCCAGGCTGAGCCACTATAGCTGGTCTCCTGCTGATGCTTCAGGATGGTATAACAGTGGGAGCATTGGGTCCTGATTGGGTGCATTCTTGTGGATTTTCCAGCCCAACACATGCTCAGAGAAGGCC
Source organism: Bos mutus (assembly GCF_027580195.1). Lineage (NCBI taxonomy): Eukaryota > Metazoa > Chordata > Mammalia > Artiodactyla > Bovidae > Bos > Bos mutus. The sequence continues at coordinate 46,003,876 of NC_091621.1, forward strand.
CTCAGGCTAGGGGAAGGGCTGAAGGAGAGAGAAAATGCTACTGGAATCCATTCTAGCTGAGAGATTAACATGCACACCAGGACCAAATATGGAAATGATTGGCCAGAAACAACCCAGAAAACTGCCCCCATATAACTGACTCCAAGTCTGCCCATGTGTTCTTCCACACACACTATGCTTCTCATAAACACTTTTATCTTTTTCACAACCTTGGTCTCTTTGCTGAATTCTTTCTTCAAAGAAGACGAGAACTGAGGTCCTTCTAGCTTTTCACTGCCAGAATCAGTATGATTATCAATATAGATTCATGATTATTATTTTATATAATTATCTTTTAAATACTATAGGAGCGACAGTGTTACAAACAAAAATTATGTTTATACCATCTTTTATATTTACCTGCTACTACTTTTAATTTTTTCATGTGACTTAGAGTTACTATCTAGTTGACCTTTCACTTCAGCCTAAAGAATTCCGTTTAGTATTTCTTAGAGGACAAGCTTGCTAGTGATGAATTCGTCTCGTTTTTATTTATTTGGATATGTCTTAATTTCTTATTCATTTTTGAAGGAAAGCTTTGCTGAATATAAGATTTTGTTTGACAGCCTTTTTCTTCCAGTACTTTGAGTATGACACCCTACTGCCTCTAGCCTCCATGGTTTCTGATGAGAAATTGTATTGAGAATTCCACGTATGTGATGCGTCACTCTTCTCTTGCTGCTTTCAAGATTCAATCTTTGCTTTTTTGACGGTGTGGTAATCATGTGTGTAAGTAAGGATCTGTTTGAATTTTTCCTACTTGGAATCTGTGGAATTTCTTGGATATGTACATTAAGTTTTGTCATCAAATATGAGAAATTTTTGGTCGTTATTTCTTCAAATATTTTTTCTGTAATTTTTTTCTTCTCTCATCCTGCAGTACAACTGATGGCATATCACAGGTCATTTTTCTTCATTGTTTCTGCTTATTCCTCAGACTGGATCATTTCAATTGACCTGCCTTCAAATGCACTGTTCTCTCTTCTGTTTGCTCACATCTGCTGTTGAGTCCTTCTCGTGAATGTTTTTATTTTTGTTATTGCATTAATAAACACCAGAATTTCTATTTCCTTCTTAAAAAAATTATTTCTATGTTTTTACTGATATTCTCTATTTGGTTAGACACTCTCTTTCATTTATTTCTGTAGACGTGGTTTATTTGAGCTCTTTGAATATATTTATTTTTAACTGAGGTAACATTGGTTTACAACTTCATATAAGTTTCATGTGTACAACATTATATTTTGACTTCCTTGTACACGACAGTGTGCTTACACCAAAAGTATAGTTTCCAACTCTGTCACCACAGAGTTGGCCCCATTAATCATTTTGCTCTCGGTCCCCCACCACTCCATCTCTGTTCTTTCTACATCAATGTGTTTGCTTTTGTTTGGTTTTTTCATATATATACGTATAATTTCACATATGAGTGAAATCATACGTTATTTGTCTTTCTCCATCTGTCTTATTTTACTTAGCATAATACCCACAAGTTTCACTCATATTGTTGCATTTGGCAGATTTCATCTTTTTAAAGGCTGGATAGTATTCCATTGTGTGTGTGTATGTGTGTATCACATGTTCTTTATCTGTTTTTTGAATATATTTAAGATGGTTGTTTGAAAGTCTTTGTCTCGTAAGTTCATTATCTGATCTTTCTCAGAGACAGTTTCTATTGGCTACATTTTTTTATTTGTATAATCTGTATTTTCTTGTTTCTTTGAATATCTCATAATTTTATGTTGAAAACTGCACATTTAAAATAATATAATGTGGCAACAATAAAAATCAGATTCTTCCCCTCCCCCAAGGCCTGTTTTGATGCTGCTTGGTGTTGGTAGTTGTTTATTTTAGAGGATTTTCTGAAATAATTCTGTAAATTCTGTATTCTTTGTCATGTGAATCCTCTGAAGCCCATGCAGAGTTAGCCTAGCAGTCAGGTAATTAGTTGACAGAGATTTTCTTAAATGCTTGGAACCAACATGTCTTTGCCAAGGGACTCTGATTTCATATTGGGGTTTGTCTTCAACATTCAGCCAGGCAGTTCACAACTCTACCTTAAGCTTCACTTTCTGCTTGTACAGAGCCTTAAGTTTAGTCAGTGGTGAGAGTTTAAGAGCTTCTAAGGTCTTTCCTGACCATGCACCCAAACTTATGAATGTGCATGGCCTCCTAGACTCCTAGGAACATGTCAGAACATTCCAAACCCTCAGATCAGATCAGTCGCTCAGTCGTGTCCAACTCTTTTCGACCCATGAATCGCAGCACGCCAGGCCTCCCTGTCCATCACCAACTCCCGGAGTTCACTCAGACTCACGTCCATCGAGTCAGTGATGCCATCCAGCCATCTCATCCTCTGTCGGCCCCTTCTCCGTCTGCCCCCAATCCCTCCCAGCATCAGAGTCTTTTCCAATGAGTCAACTCTTCACATGAGGTGGCCAAAGTACTGGAGTTTCAGCTTCAACATCAGTCCTTCCAAAGAAATCCCAGGGCTGATCTCCTTCGGAATGGACTGGTTGGATCTCCTTGCAGTCCAAGGGACTCTCAAGAGTCTTCTCCAGCATCACAGTTCAAAAGCATCAATTCTTTGGTGCTCAGCCTTCTTCACAGTCCAGCTCTCACATCATACATGACCACAGGAAAAACCATAGCCTTGACTAGATGAACTTTCGTTGCCAAAGTAATGTCTCTGCTTTTCTTCTTTTTTTTTTTTTTTAATTTAATTCTCGCTGCTTCATACCCCTCAGTTAACTAAATTTTGTTCTTCTGAGTGGTGATTCTCAAATTATTTAACAACAGGTTTATCATGATATATCAACTATTCAGAACATATATTTGTATATCCTATGAGTGTTTTGTTTAGCTGCTGGATATCAGTTCTAATTTTTTCTCATGTATGTTCTGTTATTTTTTTTTTTTTTTTTTTTAATTTACTTTAATTTCCATCCTGAACCCTACTCCCTCCTCCCTCCCCATACCATCCCTCTGGGTCGTCCCAGTGCACCAGCCCCAAGCATCCAGCATCGTGCATTGAACCTGGACTGGTATCTCGTTTCATACATGACATTTCACATGTTTCAATGCCATTCTCCCAAATCTTCCCACCCTCTCCCTCTCCCACAGAGTCCATAAGCCTGTTCTATACATCAGTGTCTCTTTTGCTGTCTCGTATACAGGGTTATCGTTACCATCTTTCTAAATTCCATATATATGCGTTAGCATACTGTATTGGTGTTTTTCTTTCTGGCTTACTTCACTCTGTATAATAGGCTCCAGTTTCATCCACCTCATTAGAACTGATTCAAATGTATTCTTTTTAATGGCTGAGTAATACTCCATTGTATATATGTACCACAGCTTTCTTATCCATTCATCTGCTGATGGACATCTAGGTTGCTTCCATGTCCTGGCTATTATAAACAGTGCTGCGATGAACATTGGGGTACACGTGTCTCTTTCCCTTCTGGTTTCCTCAGTGTGTATGCCCAGCAGTGGGATTGCTGGATCATAAGGCAGTTCTATTTCCAGTTTTTTAAGGAATCTCCACACTGTTCTCCATAGTGGCTGTACTAGTTTGCATTCCCACCAACAGTGTAAGAGGGTTCCCTTTTCTCCACACCCTCTCCAGCATTTATTATTTGTAGACTTTTGGGTCGCAGCCATTCTGACTGGTGTGAAATGATATCTCATAGTGGTTTTGATTTGCATTTCTCTGATAATGAGTGATGTTGAGCATCTTTTCATGTGTTTGTTAGCCATCTGTATGCCTTCTTTGGAGAAATGTCTATTTAGATCTTTGGCCCATTTTTTGATTGGGTCATTTATTTTTCTGGAGTTGAGCTGTAGGAGTTGCTTGTATATTTTTGAGATTAGTTGTTTGTCGGTTGCTTCATTTGCTATTATTTTCTCCCATTCTGAAGGCTGTCTTTTCACCTTGCTAATAGTTTCCTTTGATGTGCAGAAGCTTTTAAGTTTAATTAGGTCCCATTTGTTTATTTTTGCTTTTATTTCCAATATTCTGGGAGGTGGGTCATAGAGGATCCTGCTGTGATGTATGTCGGAGAGTGTTTTGCCTATGTTCTCCTCTAGGAGTTTTATAGTTTCTGGTCTTACGTTGAGATCTTTAATCCATTTTGAGTTTATTTTTGTATATGGTGTTAGAAAGTGTTCTAGTTTCATTCTTTTACAAGTGGTTGACCAGATTTCCCAGCACCACTTGTTAAAGAGATTGTCTTTAATCCATTGTATATTCTTGCCTCCTTTGTCAAAGATAAGGTGTCCATATGTGCATGGATTTATCTCTGGGCTTTCTATTTTGTTCCATTGATCTATATTTCTGTCTTTGTGCCAGTACCATACTGTCTTGATAACTGTGGCTTTGTAGTAGAGCCTGAAGTCAGGTAGGTTGATTCCTCCAGTTCCATTTTTCTTTCTCAAGATCGCTTTGGCTATTTGAGGTTTTTTGTATTTCCATACGAATTGTGAAATTATTTGTTCTAGCTCTGTGAAGAATACTGTCGGTAGCTTGATAGGGATTGCATTGAATCTATAAATTGCTTTGGGTAGTATACTCATTTTCACTATATTGATTCTTCCAATCCATGAACATGGTATATTTCTCCATCTATTAGTGTCCTCTTTGATTTCTTTCACCAGTGTTTTATAGTTTTCTATATATAGGTCTTTAGTTTCTTTAGGTAGATATATTCCTAAGTATTTTATTCTTTCGTTGCAGTGGTGAATGGAATTGTTTCCTTAATTTCTCTTTCTGTTTTCTCATTATTAGTGTATAAGAACGCAAGGGATTTCTGTGTGTTGATTTTATATCCTGCAACTTTACTATAATCATTAATTAGTTCTAGTAATTTTCTGGTGGAGTCTTTAGGGTTTTCTATGTAGAGGATCATGTCATCTGCAAATAGTGAGAGTTTTACTTCTTCTTTTCCAATTTGGATTCCTTTTATTTATTTTTCTGCTCTGATTGCTGTGGCCAAAACTTCCAAAACTATGTTGAATAGTAATGGTGAAAGTGGGCACCCTTGTCTTGTTCCTGACTTTAGAGGAAATGCTTTCAATTTTTCACCATTGAGGATAATGTTTGCTGTGGGTTTGTCATATATAGCTTTTATTATGTTGAGGTATGTTCCTTCTATTCCTGCTTTCTGGAGAGTTTTTATCATAAATGGGTGTTGAATTTTGTCAAAGGCTTTCTCTGCATCTATTGAGATAATCATATGGTTTTTGTTTTTCAATTTGTTAATGTGGTGTATTACATTGATTGATTTACGGATATTGAAGAATCCTTGCATCCCTGGGATAAAGCCCACTTGGTCATGGTGTATGATCTTTTTAATGTGTTGTTGGATTCTGATTGCTAGAATTTTGTTTAGGATTTTTGCATCTATGTTCATCAGTGATATTGGCCTATAGTTTTCTTTTTTTGTGGGATCTTTGTCAGGTTTTGGTATTAGGGTGATGGTGGCCTCATAGAATGAGTTTGGAAGTTTACCTTCCTCTGCAATTTTCTGGAAGAGTTTGAGCAGGATAGGTGTTAGCTCTTCTCTAAATTTTTGGTAGAATTCAGCTGTGAAGCCGTCTGGACCTGGGCTTTTGTTTGCTGGAAGATTTTTGATTACAGTTTCAATTTCCGTGCTTGTGATGGGTCTGTTAAGGTTTTCTATTTCTTCCTGGTTGAGTTTTGGAAAGTTGTACTTTTCTAAGAATTTGTCCATTTCTTCCTCGTTGTCCATTTTATTGGCATATAATTGTTGATAATAGTCTCTTATAATCCTTTGTATTTCTGTGTTGTCTGTTGTGATCTCTCCATTTTCGTTTCTAATTTTATTGATTTGATTTTTTCTCCCTTTGTTTCTTGATGAGTCTGGCTAATGGTTTATCAATTTTATTTATCCTTTCAAAGAACCAGCTTTTGGCTTTGTTGATTTTTGCTATGGTCTCTTTTGTTTCTTTTGCATTTATTTCTGCTCTAATTTTTAAGATTTCTTTCCTTCTACTAACCCTGGGGTTCTTCATTTCTTCCTTTTCTAGTTGCTTTAGGTGTAGAGTTAGGTTATTTATTTGACTTTTTCTTGTTTCTTGAGGTGTGCCTGTATTGCTATGAACTTTCCCTTAGGACTGCTTTTACCGTGTCCCACAGGTTTTGGGTTGTTGTGTTTTCATTTTCATTCGTTTCTATGCAAATTTTGATTTCTTTTTTGATTTCTTCTGTGATTTGTTGGTTATTCAGCAGTGTGTTATTCAGGCTCCATATGTTGGAATTTTTAATAGTTTTTCTCCTGTAATTGAGATCTAATCTTACTGCATTGTGGTCAGAAAAGATGCTTGGAATGATTTCTATTTTTTTGAATTTACCAAGGCTAGCTTTATGGCCCAGGATGTGATCTATCCTGGAGAAGGTTCCATGTGCGCTTGAGAAAAAGGTGAAATTCATTGTTTTGGGATGAAATGTCCTATAGATATCAATTAGGTCTAACTGGTCTATTGTATCGTTTAAAGTTTGTGTTTCCTTGTTAATTTTCTGTTTAGTTGATCTATCCATAGGTGTGAGTGGGGTATTAAAGTCTCCCACTATTATTGTGTTATTGTTAATTTCTCCTTTCATACTTGTTAGCATTTGTCTTACATACTGCGGTGCTCCCGTGTTGGGTGCATATATATTTATAATTGTTATATCTTCTTCTTGGATTGATCCTTTGATCATTATGTAGTGACCTTCTTTGTCTCTTTTCACAGCCTTTGTTTTAAAGTCTATTTTATCTGATATGAGTATTGCTACTCCTGCTTTCTTTTGGTCCCTATTTGCATGGAAAATCTTTTTCCAGCCCTTCACTTTCAGTCTGTGTGTGTCCCCTGTTTTGAGGTGGGTCTCCTGTAGACAACATATGTAGGGGTCTTGTTTTTGTACCATTCAGCCAGTCTTTGTCTTTTGGTTGGGGCATTCAGCCCATTTACGTTTAAGGTAATTACTGATAAGTATGATCCCATTGCCATTTACTTTATTGTTTGGGGTTCGAATTTATACACCATTTTATGTCTCTGCTTTTGAATACGCTATCTAGGAAGGATAACTTTCCTTCCAAGGAGTAAGTGTCTTTTAATTTCATGGCTGCAGTCACCATCTGCAGTGATTTTGGAGCCCAGAAAAATAAAGTCTGATACTGTTTCCCCATCTATTTCCCATGAAGTGATGGGACCAGATGCCATGATCTTCGTTTTCTGAATGTTGAGCTTTAAGCCAACTTTTTCACTCTCCACTTTCACCTTCATCAACAGGCTTTTTAGTTCTTCTTCACTTTCTGCCATAAGGGTGGTGTCATCTGCATATCTGAGGTTATTGATATTTCTCCCAGCAATCTTGATTCCAGCTTGTTTTTCTTCCAGTCCAGCGTTTCTCATGATGTACTCTGCATATAAGTTAAATAAACAGGGTGACAATATACAGCCTTGACGTACTCCTTTTCCTATTTGGAACCAGTCTGTTGTTCCATGTCCAGTTCTAACTGTTGCTTCCTGACCTGCATACAAATTTCTCAAGAGGCAGGTCAGGTGGTCTGGTATTCCCATCTCTTTCAGAATTTTCCAAAGTTAGTTGTGATCCACACAGTCAAAGGCTTTGGCATAGTCAATAAAGCAGAAATAGATGTTTTTCTGGAACTCTCTTGCTTTTTCCATGATCCAGCGGATGTTGGCAGTTTGATCTCTGGTTCCTCTGCCTCTTCTAAAACCAGCTTGAACATCTGGAAGTTCGTGGTTCACGTATTGCTGAAGCCTGGCTTGGAGAATATTGAGCATTACTTTCCTAGCGTGTGAGATGAGTGCAATTGTGTGGTAGTTTGAGCATTCTTTGGCATTGCCTTTCTTTGGGATTGGAATGAAAACTGACCTTTTCCAGTCCTGTGGCCACTGCTGAGTTTTCCAAATTTGATGGCATATTGAGTGCAGCACTTTCACAGCATCATCTTTCAGGATTTGGAATAGCTTAACTGGAATTCCATCACCTCCACTAGCTTTGTTCATAGTGATGCTTTCTAAGGCCCACTTGACTTCACATTCCAGGATCTGGCTCTAGGTGAGTGATCACATCATCGTGATTATCTGGGTCATGAAGATCTTTTTTGTACAGTTTTTCTGAGTATTCTTGCCATCTCTTCTTAATATCTTCTGCTTCTGTTAGGTCCATACCATTTCTGTCCTTTATCGAGCCCATCTTTGCATGATATGTTCCTTTGGTATCTCTGATTTTCTTGAAGAGATCTCTAGTCTTTCCCATTCTGTTGTTTTCCTCTATTTCTTTGCATTGATCGCTGAAAAAGGCTTTCTTATCTCTTCTTGCTATTCTTTGGAACTCTGCATTCAGATGCTTGTATCTTTCCTTTTCTCCTTTGCTTTTCGCTTCTCTTCTTTTCACAGCTATTTGTAAGGCCTCCCCAGACAGCCATTTTGCTTTTTTGCATTTCTTTTCCATGGGGATGGTCTTGATTCCTGTCTCCTGTACAATGTCACGAACCTCATTCCATAGTTCATCAGGCACTCTATCTATCAGATCTAGGCCCTTAAATGTATTTCTCATTTCCACTGTATAATCATAAGGGATTTGATTTAGGTCATACCTGAATGGTCTAGTGGTTTTCGCTACTTTCTTCAATTTAAGTCTAGCAGATATTATAATCCTCAGATTTTCCTTTTAAATTTTTAGGTAGCCTATTATTTATTTATTTTTTTTTTACCTCAACTGCTGTCCACCACTACAGGCAGCTGTAATGTTGAAAAATTGCCTCATATTATTTTAAACAAATGCCTCCAGGAAACAGGCTGTTTGCATGAGGAAAGCTCTGAGTCAGATCAAATAAAGATAGCCTTGAGTGGCGATCTTCCAGAGAACCACCAAGCAGTTCGAATAATGACAGTTCTCTGAGGATGAGGCTTTGAAGGCGCTCCAGCCCCATTCTGCCCCCTCCATGAGGCTATGAGGCTGTGGGTTTTTGCCGTGGTTACAGGATTTTGGTTTTCAAGGTTATCATGGAGCTTGGAGGAGGTGAAGATGGGAATAGGACAGATTAAAATGCCACATAATTCACTGTTCTCACTGAGATTCAATCTTTTTTTTTTTTTTTTGCATAAACTCTCCCTTCATTGTTGCAAACTTTTGGTTAATTTCCAAAGTTTTAAGAAAAGTTGATCCTGACAATTATGCCAGTGTTCTCATTGTTTATGGAAGAGTAGATTTTTGGAGATTCTTATTCCACCATTTTTGCTGATGTCACTCCTTCCAATTGTTTTAAAGTCAAATTCTTTAGAGTCATCCTTGATGTCTCTCTTTCTCAACATCCTATATCTTTACAAATCCTGTAGAGGCAAAAAATTTTCTACTTTCAAAATATATCCAGGGTGCCACCAATCATCACCACCTTCTCCTTTCTAATCACTCATTATTTTCCAACAACACCACCTCCTCACGTTTCCTAAGACTGCCAAGCATGGTCCTGCATTTTTCTACCAGGTATGCACATTCCCTTACTTCCTTCAAATCATGACTCAAATGACATCTCCTCAGAGATGCTCCTCTGACAACCCCATCACTCTATCCTCCTCATCTTGGTTTATATTTTCCTAGCACTTATCTGACACTATATTTACTCATATTTATTGTTTTTCTGCTCCCATTAGGATGTAAGCTCATAAAGTTAGGGACTTTGTTATGGAGTTTATTGTTCTATCTTTAGTGCCTAGAACAGTTGGCTCATGTTGGCAACCAATAAATTCTGGTTGAAAGTATGTCATTATCTTTCATTTGCTTCTCCAGATCCACTCTGCACCATTTTCTCAGTGTCTAGTATGGACATTAGTGGACTCCTCTGCCCTCTGGATTCAGCCTGTGCAGAAGGAAGAGGGACATTTGGAGGATGGAAGGACAGCAAAATCAGAGTACCTATTTCACAGGCTCTTCCCTGCCAAATTGCTTCAGATTTACCCTGTGCCTAGATCTGAGATCACTATCTTTCCAATAACCACCACCTACCCTATTCCTGCCTTTGGGCCTCAGTGTTATAACTGCTATTACTACCCTCAGGATGTTGTACTACCTCTTATGGTTCCCCTTTACCTATCCATATCTCTGTAAATAACCCATCTTGTATCATCCTAATTTAAAAGTAACATCTGTTTCTTTGTGTCTCTGCCTCATACAGATGAATAATCCTAAGAACAACCCTATGAAGTAGACATTATTACCATCCTCATTTTAAGACTCATCTGAGTCTCACAAAGATTAAGAAACTTGCCCAAGATTACATAGCTAGTAAGTAACAGAGGTAGAATTTACCTTAGAAAAAAATATAGGAGAATACTTTTATGACAACACAATAGCGAATGAATCCTGTGTGTGTACTCATTGGAAAAGACTCTGATGCTAGGAAAGATTGAAGGCAGGAGGAGAAGGGGACAATAGAGGATGAGGTGGTTGGATGGCATCACTGACTCAAGGGACATGAGTTTGAGCAAGCTCTGGGAGTTGGTGATGGACAGGGAAGCCTGGCGTGCTGCAGTCCATGGGGTTGCAAAGAATCAGACACAACTGAGCAACTGAGCAACTTAACTGAACAGAAGAAACAGAGCTGGGATTTACTTCAGGAGAAAATATGGGAGAATATTTTTATGACAACGCGATACTGACTGAATCCTGTGTATGTGCTCAGTTGCTGCAGTCGTTTCTGACTCTTCACAACCCTATGGGCTATAGCCTGCCAGGCTCCTCAGTCCATGGAATTCTCCAGGCAAGAATACTGGAGTGGGTTGCCTTGCCCTCCTCCAGGGGATCTTCCCAACCCAGGGATCGAACTTGAGTCTCCTGCATTTCCTGCATTGCAAGAGGATTCTTTACTGCTGAGCCACTGAGGAAACCCCAGGGAATGAATCCTGAAGAAAACTAAGAAGCATACCTATAAAGTAAAAGACTAAAAAAACTTAAACTCTCTATATCAAAAGATAACATAAAGTAAAGAGATAAATCACAAACTAGAAGATATTTGCACTCCACATAAAGGATTAGCATAGAGAAGATATAAAGAACTCCTAGAAATTAATTTTTTAAATTTTACTTCTGATTGCACTGGCTCTTTGTTGCTGCATACAGGCTTTCTCTAATTGTGGTGAGCAGGGGGTACTCTTCCTCACATCTTACTGCGGTGGCTTCTCCTGTTGCAGAACACAGGCTCTAGGGCATGTGGGTTTCAGTAGTTATGACCTGTGGGCTCTGGCGTTTGGACTCAGAAGTTACGGTGCTCAGGCTTAATTTCTCTGCAGCATGTGGAATCATCCCACACCAGGGATTGGACCCATGTCCCCTGCGTTGGCAGGCAGATTCTTATCCACTGTGTCACGAAGGAAGTCCATGGAAATTAGTTTTTTTTTAAAAGCATAAACACCACAGTACAAAAATAGACTGGGCAAAGGATAAGAAGGGGAAAACAGAAGAGGAAACCCAAATGGATGCTAAACATTTAAAAAGATGTTCAATCTCTCTAATATCAGGGAAGTGAAAATGAAAATAATGAGATTCCATTTCATACCATTTGCCAGATGAAAACTTGGAGAAGTGCAGTAATTGTTGGTAAGAATATAGCTGGTGGGAATGTTAAGAATAACTACTTTGGAGAACAATTTGACAATATTTCATAAAGCTGAAGATACATATAGTCCATTACCTAGTATTTTCAGTTGGAGGAATCTTCCCTAGAGAAGTATTTACTCTTGTGCACAAGGAGACATGCATACTATGTTCATGGCTACACTGCTGGAAACTCTCTCAGTGGGAAAGTGACTATGTTAAAATGAGTGAATAACATTGACACTTACAAAGATGGGGGGCTTCCCAGGTGGCTCAGATGGTAAAGTACGGCCTGCAATGTGGGAGACCCATGATCATTCGCTGGGTCAGGAAGATCCCCCGGAGAAGGGAATGGCAACCCAATCCAGTATTCTTGCCTGGAGAATCCCATAGACAGAGGAGCCTGTTGGGCTACTATCCATGGGATCACAAAGAGTCGGACACGACTGAGGGACTAACACTTTCATTTACAAAGATGGACTGCAGTCCAGTGGATAAGACCACTGCTTGAAACTGGGTTCCATCCCTGATCGGGGAACTAAGATTGCACAAGCCATGGAATGCATTAAAAAAATTTAAAAAGCAAATAAGAAAAAGATCACCGCCAAAAGTTTCACTCCTACTCATCCTCTGGCCAGCTTTCTATAACCATGGATGAGCCTTCACTCTCTAGAATTCTGTACAACAAAATCATACGGTATGTACTATTTTTAAAAATCCAGCCTCTCACTCAGCATAACTGTTTTGAGATTCATCCATACTGGTGCATGTACCAGTAGTCCATTCTTTTTTATTGCTGAGCGGTATTCCATTATTTGGATACACTGCAGTTTGTGTACAAATCTTTCTGTGAACATATACTTTCATTTTCTTTGGGAAATACCTAGGAGTGGAGTTTCTGAATCATATGTTAGATGTGATTTATTTTTTGAAATTTCCAAATTGAATATATCATTTTTCATTCCCACCAGGAGTGTATAAGAGTTCCATTGGCTCTAAGAGGTGTGTGGTGGCAGCTCATTGTGGTTTTAATTTGCATTTCCTAGTGACTAGTGATGTTCATCATCTTTTCAAGAGTTCATTTGCTATTTACATGTCTTCCTGGTGAATTATCTGTTAATAATTTTTGCCAATTAAAAATATTAGGTTGCTTGCCTTCTTGAGTTATGAAGATTATTTATAATAGTTTACACATAAATCTTTCTTCAGCTATGTGTTTGGCAAATACTTCTCCCCAGTCTATGGCTTGCCTTCCTTTTTAATTTATAGTGTCTTCTTAAGAATTTAATTAATTATTTTTTGGGCTGGGCTGGGTCTTCATTGCTGCACAAGGGCTTTCTCTAGTTGTGGGAAGTGAGGGTTACTCTCTAGTTGCGGTGCTCAGGCTTCTCACTGTGGTGGCTTCTCTTGTGGGGCAGGGGCTCTAGAACATGTGGGCTTCAGTAGTTGTGGCACACGGGCTCAAGAGTTGAGGTTCACGGGCTCCAGAGCACAGGCTCAGTAGTTGAGGTCCACAGGCTTAGTTGCCCGATGGCATGTGGAATCTTCCCGGATCAGGGATTGAACCCAGGTTCCTTCCTTTGGCAGATGGATTCTCAACCCCTGGGCCACCATGGAAGCCCTACAGTGTCTTTTGAAGAACAAAAGATTTTAATTTTGATGAACTCCAATTTGTTGATTTTTGTCTGGTTAAGTTTATGTGTCAGTTTGACTGGGACATAGGGTATCCAGATATTTGATTAAGCATTATTCTGGGTGTATCTGTGAGGTGTTTCTGGATGAGATTAATATTTGTATCAGTAGACTGAGTAAAGCAGATTGCCCTCCTCAGTGTGAGCCGGCCTCATCCAATCCACTAGAGGCCTGAATAAAACAAAGGTAGGGTAAGATAGGGGCTTCCCTGGTGACTCAGATGGTAAAGAAGATACCCAGGTTTGATCCCTGGGTCAGAAAGATCCCCTGGAAAAGGAAATGGCACTCCAGTATGCTTGCCTAGAAATCCCATGGGCATAGGAGCCTGGCAGCTTACAGTCCTTGGGGTTGCAAAGAGTTGGACACAACTGAGCTCACACAAACACACACACACACACACACAAAGGTAGAATTTGCTGTTTTCTGGATGGGATATCAGCCTTCCCCTGCACATGGACTAGAACTCACACCAGTGGCGCTCCTGGTTTTCAGGCCTTCAGACTTGGACTGGCTGTTATACCATTTGTTCTCCTGGTTCTCAGGACTTTGAATTTGGAAACAAACTACACCATTGGACTGGGTCTCCAGTTTGCAGAAAGCAGATTGTGGGATAACCTCTACAATTGCATTAGCCAATTATTTATTTATTTATAATAAATCAACAAATAATCAAATTACTGGTACTGAATTATTTTAATACATCTTATAATAAATCTCATACATAAGGATGAAGGAGTTCTCCTGTGGCCTAATGGGTAGGATTCCAGGTGATCACTGCTATGGCCCTAATCCAGTCCCTGGTTGGAGAACTGAGATCCTGCAAGCTGCACAGCATAGCAAAAAAAAAAAAAAGAAAGTTAAGGATGAGTTCTGAATTGGCTCTGGGGTTTCTGAAACTGACTCTGTAATCTAATTAGATTGATAGATGCTATCAATCAGAAACATGGATGGGATCCTTGGATCGGGAAGATACCCTGGAGGAGAAAATGGCAACTCACTCCAGTATTCTTGCCTGGAGAATCCCATGGACAGAGGAGTCAGACGGACTACAGTCCATGGGGTCCCAAAGAGTCAGACATGACTGAGCACACACACACAACAATAAGATTCCATATGCACAGCCTGACTGAAAAAAAAAAGAAAGAAAGAAGAAGCTGGTTGACTGTGTATGTGATACCTCAAACATTTTTTATTATTATTTAAAATTTTTTATTACTGCAGTATATTTGCTTTACAATGTTTTATTAGTTTCTGCTGTACAAAAAATAAGTTAATCATCTGTATACATATGTCCCTTCCCTCTTGAACCTCCTTCCCACCTCCCCCATCCCACCTTAAGAGGGTGGGGTGCACCACAGAGCACCAAGCTGAGTTCCCTATACTGTACAGCAGTTTCCCCACCAGCTGTCTATTTTACACATGGCAAACATTTCAAGAAAACTAACAAATATAATGAAATTGCCTGATTGCTCCTGCTACTGGACAACGTGGAAAGAAAAGGATGAGCTCAGAGATTAAAGTTTTCAGTTCAATCACCACATAAAAGACTGAAGGCTTCTGTGTGTACCCTAAGGGAGACCCTTACGTCTCAGAGAAGCTGGATTGAGACTGCTGAAAATCAAATCCAGAATTTCATTCCGTGACTAGCTGAATTACAACTCAAGTTGAATTCCCAGCTTTGCAGAGTCTCTGTTGTTAAAGTGGGACATTGATTGGGAGAGAATGGGGTCCTTTAAGATGGGATGGGGATATGTGGGAAAAACCTGGTGATGGTAAGGATGTCGAGCCCTTAAACTCTGATGAGTCTTCTTTGCCAGTGAAGAGACTTCCCCAACCCCAGCAGAAGTGGCTTCCCACACACAGTGGTATTGGTCTTCCTATACCCATCTGAGGGGGCTAATCCTACATTGCCTGAGGAAACTGTAATGATTGCTCCTGAGACATTTGCCATGTAAGACAAGGTTGATTCTCCTCAAGACTCACTGTCACTCTCTTTACTTCTGGACCTGTAGCTAAACTCAAGTCCCAGCAGACCCCTGAAGATGAGATAACAAGTGGACCCATGAGGAAGTGTGTTATACTCCAGAAAAACTACTTGAATTTTTTGGTTTAGGCAGACAGAAAGCTAGGAACTACATATACCAATGGCGTGGGATAATGATAGAAGGAATCTAAAGTTGGATCAGGCCAAATTTATTAACAGGGCCACACTAAGCAGAGAGTCTGCATTTAATATTGCAGCAAGGGGAATTAGAAAGAATTGTAACAAATTCTTTGGTTGGTTGTCTAAAATATGGACCAAAAGATGATGCACAGTGAGCAAATTAGAGTAACCAGTTATGCCTTAGTTTAATGTAGAGAAAGGGATTCAAAGTCTTAGGGAAACTGGAATGAATCTGTCATTTAAGACTTAACCATAGTGGGAGGATCCAGAAGACATACATTTTCTAAAAATATTATTTATTTATTTGGCTGTGCCATGCCCCAGCAGTGGCACTCAAGATCCTCCATTGTGGCCCTTGAAATCTCCAGTTGCAGTCCACAGGCTCGGTGGTTGTGGAGTGTGGGCTTAGTTGCTCTGTGGTATGTGGATCTTATTTCCTCAACCAGGGATCGAACCTGTGTCCCTTGCATTGCAAGGCAGATTCTCAACCACTGGACCACCAGGGTAGTCCCCAGAAGACAGATCTTTCAACACTACTGTGAGAAATTTGTAAAGGCAGCCCCAGAATCCTTGGAATCTGTGATCACTCTTCTCTGTAGGCTAGACCTTACAGTGGGCATTACAGTCACTGAGCTGGGAAACCTAAATATGGTGGGAGTAATTGGATCTCGGGGTGGCAGGGCCAAGTGGCAGCGCTCAACACCAAAGGCAAGGTAGGCATAGTTACCGTAGTGAATAGCAGAGTCAAAGCAGCAGTCTGAATAGTCTGACTCTCACAGACCTATGACATCGGCTAGGTGATCATGACATTCCTAGAAGTGAAACAGATAAGAAGCCTACTAAATTTCCTACTTGAGCTGTATAAGGAGAAAATTTCTAGTTAAGGCAAACAAAGACATAACTTGGATCCTGAAAACAGAGAGTCATTGCCCTTCAATCAATTCCCGCACTTGAGCTACTTTACAGACTTGGGACCACTTGAATGAAGGGGAGGCTGGGTTCCTTCCCTTGAGGAAGCACCCTGGTACACCACCAAAAATTTCATAATCTTTCTCTCATCCTTCCCCAAAGAGACCTAAAGCCTTTTACCAGGATGACTGCATTGGGGAAAAGAAAATAATCAGAACTTTCAGGGACTACTGTGCCTTGACTCTGAATTGACATTAATTTCAAGAAACTCAAATCAAACACAAACATCACTGTGGCCAACTAGTCAGAGTAGGAAGTTAGGTGATCAATGGAGATTTAGCTCAGGTCCTTCTCACAGTAGGCCCAGTGTTTCCCCAAACCCATCCAGTGCTTATTTACCCAGTTCCAGAATGCATAATCCCATAAAACTTGCCTATTTGGTCTGTGCAGAAGACAGATGGATCTCGGGAAATGACAATGGATAGGTTTAACCCGGTGATCACTCCAGTTGTAACTGCAGGATGAGGTGTAGTTTCATTGCCTTAGCAAATTAACACACAACTCTTAATCTGGGAAATGTTTTTTTCTCTATCAATAAAGCCTCCCAGAAGCTGTTTGCTTTAAGTTGGCAAGGCCAGTGATACACTTTCACTGTGCTACCTCAGGGGTGTATTAACTCTCCAGTCCTATGCCTTAATTTAGTTCACAGGGATCTTGAAGGTCATTCGTTTCCACAAGATATCACACTGGTTCATTTCATCATTGACAGAATGTTTACAGATGTAGTGAGCAAGAGGTAGCAACTATTTTAGATTTCTTGGGGAGACATGTGCATTGCAGAAGGTGGGAAATAAATCTGACAATTCGGGAGTCTTCTACCTCAGTGAAATTTCTAGGGATCCAGTGGTGTGGCGCATATCAAGATATCCCTTCCAAGATGAAGGGTAAGTTGTTGCATCTGGCCCCTCCTGCAACCAGTAAAGAGGAAGATGCTTAGTGGGGGCCTCTTTGAATTTTGGAGGCAACTTATTTCTCCTTTGGATGTGTTCAAAAGTGACTCAAAAGTTGCTAGTTTGGAGGGAGGGGCCCAGAACACAAGAAGGCTCTGCAACAGGTCTTGTGCAAGCTGCTCTCGCACTTGGCCACATGATCTAGCAGACCCAACGGTGCTTGATGTGAGTTGTGTATATGCTCTTTGGAGTTTTTGGCAGGCTCCTCTTGGTGAATTGCATCATAGCACCTTAGAATTTTGGAGCAAAACCCTGCCATCTCTGCAGATAAATCCTCTCCTTTTGAGAAAGTTTTTGGTCTGCTATTGGACCTTTCCAGAAACTGAATCCTTATCACTAAGCAACCAAGTTACCATGTAACCTCAGCTGCCCAGCCTCATGAACTGGGTGTTATCTGGCCCACTAAGTGAGAAAGTTGTGTGTGCAGAGCAGTACTCTATTGTCAGATGGAAGTAGTAGATATGAGATTGGGCTTGACCAGGCCTTGAGGGCACAGTAAGTTATATGAAATGGCCCAAATGCCCCTGATCCCCACTCCTGCTACACTGCCATCTCTCTCCCAGCCTGAAACTATGGCCTCATCCAGAGTACCCTGTGATCACTTGACAAAGGAAGAGATGTAGGCCTGGTTTACAGACAGTTCTATGTGATGTGCAGGTATTAGGCTGCAGTAGACAGCTGCAGTATTACAGCCCTTTTCAGGAGTATTTTTGAAGGACATTGGAGAAGGGAAATCCTCCCAGGGGGCAGAACTCAAAGCAGTACACCTGGTTGCTCACTATGCTTGAAAGAAGAAATGGCCAGGCATGTGATTATATACCGATTTATGGGCTGTGGTTAATGGTTTGGCCAGGAGGTCAGGGACTTGGAAAGAACGTAAGTGGAAAATTGGGGACAAGGAAATTTAGGGAAGAAGTATGTACACAGGGAAATCCCTGGAAGTCCAGTGGTTAGGACTCAGTGCTTTCACTGCCGTGGGCCTGGGTTCAATCCCTGGCCAGGGAACTAAAGATCCTACAAGCCATGTGGCCCAATCAAAAAAATTAAAACAACAACAAAGAAAGAAAGAAAGAAAAACAAAGTTATGTATTCAGACTTCTTTGAATAGGCAGGAAAAAAGTTGGAATATCTGTGTACATTGTGAAAGGTCACCAAAGGATGACCTCAGCAGAGAAGGATTTTAATAATTCTGTGGATATCAGTCAGCCTCCTTCCCAAGCTGCCCCTGTAATTACTCAGTGGGCTCATGAACAAAGTGGCCATGGTGGCAGGGATGGAGGTTATGCATGGGTTCAACAACATGGACTTCCATTCACTAAAGCCAACCTGACTACGGCCACTGCTAAGCACCCGTTTTGGGACCATTCCTCAGGGTGATCAGCCAGATACCTGGTGGCAGGTTGAATACCCTGGACAATGGAAGGGGCAGCATTTTGTTTTTACTGGAATAGATACTCTGGATATGAATTTTTCCTTCCTTGCACACAATGCTTCTGCCCAAGCTACCATCCATGGATTTATGGAATGTTTAATCCACTGTTGTGGGATTCCATACAGTATTGCTTCTGATCAAGGAACTCATTTCACAGCAGAATAAGTGCAGCAGTGGGTCCATGCTCATGGAATTCACTGGTCTTACCATGTTCTCTACCATCTAAAAGCAGTTGGTTGATAGAACAGTGAGACTCAATTATAGTCTGCTGGGTGGCAACATCTGATTATTTTTGCTAATGTATTGGGTTGGCCAAAAAGGTCTTATGGAAAAAACCGAGTGAACTTTTGGCCAATCCAATGTAAGAACAGTTGATTTTTGCATGTTGATCTTGTATCCTGTGAACCTCACTAAATTCTTAAGTCTAGTGTTTTTTTAGTAGAGTCTAGAATTTTCTGTAAAAGTAATCATGTTACCTATGCAAAATGACAGTTTTACTTTTTTTCTAAAATGTATGCTTGTTATTTCTTTTTCTTTATGCACCGACTAGAATCTTGAATATGATACTGAATACAAGTGGTGAGAACAGTGAAAAGTGAAAGTCGCTCAGTCGTGTCTGACTCTTTGCAACCCCATGGACTATACAGTCCATGGAATTCTCCAGGCCAGAATACTGGAGTGGGTAGCCTTTCCCTTCTCCAGGGGATCTTCCCAACCCAGGGATCAAACCCAGGTCTCTCACATTGCAGGCAGATTCTTTTACCAGCTGAGCCACCAAGAAAGCCTGGTGAAAGCAGACATCTCTATAATTCTTGGTACATTTCTATATATTTCAAATGATTCACATTTGAAATTAAATGTCAAATTCAAAGGACATTTAGAACATCACTTACATTGTAATTCCTGACAAAAATGCATAATCTGAATAGAACCATGAGGAAATATCAGACCTACTTGATTGTGGAACATTCTACAAAAAACTATACTATAATCTTCAAAAGTGATGTTCTAAATTAAATGTTAAAATTAAAGGAAAAACACAAGAATAGTAAAGGAAATGATGTTCTAAATTAAATAGTAAAGGAAGTGATGTTCTAAATTAAATGTCAAAATTAAAGGAAAAACACAAGAACAGTACAAATAACTTTTCCCCCGCCTTTGAGACATGATGTCTCATCAGCTCTGAATACTTTAGTGTCTGATTTCTATCAAGTAGGGCATTCTCCTACACAACCACAATAGAGCCATCAGAATCTGGAAATTGATATTTGATATACTACTACCATATAACCCACAGACCCTGCTCAAGTTTTGCCAGTTGTCCAAAAAATATTCCTCAGTGCAAAAGGATTCCCTTTTTTGTGTGTGTGTTACTGAGGTAGCACAGTGCAAAAGGGTCATGTGTTGCATTCATTCTCTTTCAATATGGAATTTGTCTTGGTCTTTTCTTGATTTTCATGATCTTGACACTTTTGAAGATTATAGGATAGTTTTTTGTAGAATGTTCTTCAATCAAGTATGTCTGATATTTCCTCATGATTCTATTCAGATTATGCATTTTTGTCAGGAATTACAACGGAAGTGATGTTCTAACTGCATTCTCGAGCCTGTATATTATTTTGATTTGTCCCATTAATGGTAATGTTACTAACTTTCATCCCTTATGGTGATGTCTTCCAGATTTCTCCACTGTAAAATTATTCTTTTCCCTTTTTTAGTTAATGAGTATTGTGTGGGAAAGTACTTTGAGAGTATGGAAATATCCTACCCCTCATCAAATTTTCATTTGTTTTAGTATTCATTGGTGTTTTGTGGCCTAATTATTTCTGATGGCTTCTAAATGGCGTTTTCTAAGTCCATCATTGCTTCTACATTAATTAGTTGTCATTTTACTGAGAAAACCTTCTTCTTCTTCCCTTCTATTTATTAATTATTACTATCAGAATGACTCACAGATTCCTGTTTTATTCAGTGGATTATAATCTTTTACTGTTATTATTTAGTTTGATGTTCAAATTATCACAGATTTGGCCAGTGGGAGCCCCTTTAAGCTTTTTTTTTTTACTTTTTTTAATTTGGAATAGTTGTTTTAAAGCTCTCATTTATGTCCTTTTGAAATGATGCGCCCATCATTTTTTGGAAATATAATTGACTCACAATTTTATATTAGAGGTGTGCAACATAGTGATTTGATATTTTTGTACACTGCAAAATGATCACCATGGTAAGTCTAGCTGCCGTCTGTTACCATACAAAGTTATTACAGTACATTATTGACTACTCCCTATGCTGTACACCACATCTGTGACTGCTTTTATAAGTGACATGTCCCCATCATTATTTGAGCATTCTGCACTTTGTCCTGGCACAACCGTATATTTCAGGTTCATCTTGTAGTTCCCTCCCCAGACCCTGAAACAACCATTTTCCCATGGAGCAATGGTTCTTTTCAGTGGAGAATTAGTATTTAGAAACCATAGATCAATGCTTTGGGGTATCACTATTCCCAAGTCCTCTCAGTGAACTGAATTGGGGGGAAATGTGTGTATGTGTGTGCCTGCTAAATTGCTTCAGTTGAAAAAGAATAAAAACAAATTGCTTCAGTCGTGTTCAACTCTTTGCAACCCAATGGACTGCAGCCCACTAGGCTCCCCTGTCCATGGGATTCCCCAGGCAAGAATACTGGAGTGGGTTGCCTTGCCCTACCTCCAGGGGATCTTCCTGACCCAGGGATCTAACTGGTGTCTCTAATGTCTCCTGCACTGGCAGGTGGGTTCTTTACCACTAGAGCCATCTGGGAATATTTTTTGTATATACATTTTACCCAAATACCTCTAATTCTAACCTAATGTTACAGGGTTCATTCTGATTTTTTTCCCACAGTTGAACCTTTTATCTGGCAGAAGAAACCTGGCTCCCTTTGTCCTCAATATATTTATTTGAACAATCCCACTTATATATAACCAATTTTCTGTTGCTGCCGCTCCCTCTCCCTGACCACAGATGCCTGCTTAAGCTCCAATGCTCCATGCCAGACTCCCACCGTGGTTTCCAAACATGGAATCGGAACCCTCTTTACCCTCTTCAGGCTCTAACATACTGCATGAGCCACTGCTGCTACTCTTTCTAGCTGGACTCCTACATTCCCCACCTAAAGGCTTTTAGGCTGAATTATTCAGGAAGGAAGGAAGAAGAAAGGAAGGAAGAAGAAAGGAAGGAAAATAAGAAGATAGCAGGCTCATAATTATTTTTTAACTAAGGGGAAAAAAGCCTCCAATCATTTTGATTGCGGATTGTCATTCACAGGAGTATTGATGGCTGCTCTTTTACTTGTGGCCAAAAGAAAATGAGGTTTTATTAAACTGCGTATGGTTAATCTGTGTCCATGATATTTTTAATGATTTACATAGTTATAGCCTAAAGAACTATGTTTCAGATAACCATATATGCAAATTAAGGAGACAAAAAAAATAGAATAGTTGGATCCAAGAGACCTACCATTCAGTATTACTCTTTCATCTTTGACTAAGCTCTGAAGTACAGGCTTCTATTCTAGCTGAAGAATATGCCTCAGACACTTATAGATAAGCCATGCTCTGCAGCTTTTGTTATACTGAGTCAGTTGTAAGATTTGAGAATTATCTTAGATGGGAGATGTCAGATCTGAACCAATAATGGATGATAAATATTTCACACTGATTCAGGAAGGCAGCAGTGCAAAAGAGCATGGGCTCTGAACCCACACTGGCTTCCAATCTGCCTTCTCATATTTACCAGTAGTGGGAGCTTGCAAAAACTGCTCAGCCTCTTTAGGCCTTAACATCTTCATTTCTAAAATGGAAATTCTATATCACAGGGTTGCAGATTAAGCAATACCCTTAAAGCAGTGTCTGGCACTAGAGGTGGATTTGCCTTGAAAACTAAAGATATTTAAGTTTCAGGGAATCTCACTTGCACAGGCTACCTCCATGGCCCTGCAATTAATTTTATATTTCTAATTTTTTTCTTTTTCTTAAAGAGAATCCCCAAATTGTATAAACTTCAGGCCCTACTCATCTGGGTCTGCTCCTGTTTGGCACATAATAAGTACTTGGTAAATGTTGGTTTTTATGACTTACATCTGATAGTAAGAGTGGTCCTTTATGATATTTTTATTTTCAAATTTTGTGTATGTGTATTTTTCAGTTTTTAAGTTGCCCCAAGAGATTTAGCATGCACCTTGTAGAAAGATAAACTGTAAGATAACCCATAATGTAGGATATTTCTTTCATTCATTCATCCATTAAAAAAAAATTTATTGAGTGGCTACTATATCATAGGTGGTCACAGTCTTGTGGCCAAGACTGACATGTACATATATAATGATAGTATGAATAGTAAGTACTATAATAAATGTATATACAGACAAAAAGAGGGACAACAAACTCTAGAGTGAGTTCACGAACTTGGGCTTTTGACTGAGATATTTTAGTGGATAAATATGAGATTTGGAGGGTGGAGGATTAGACATATTCAAAGGACTTAATTCCTTCACTGAATAAGTATTTATCAAGGATCTGTATTATGGCAGGTACTGTTCTAAATTCCGAAGATACAGTGATAAACGAGTAGGGGGAGAGCTAGGCTTTCGTGGAGCTTACACTCAAATGGTGGGGGTACCGAGCAGGGTAATGAGTGTGTGTATGAGTGTGTGTCCACTCTAAACTGAAAATGGTAAGAGAAGGTCTTTCTGAGGAGAAAACATTTAAGGTGAGGATTGAATGACAAGGAGGAGTCAGACGTGAAAAGATGGGGAGAGGGAGGGGCACTCAAATGCAAGAGTTGCTGGTAACAAGACCTGGAATACCCAAAACACTTTTGAAAAAGAAAACGAAGTTAGAGGACTCACACAACCTGATTTAGAGATTTACTATAGGGAGTTTCTGGTGGTCCAGGGGTTAAGAATCTGCCTTGCAATGCAGGGTACTCAGGTTCAATCCTTGGTTTGGGAACTAAGATCCCACATACTGTGGAGCAACTAAGCCTGTGCACCACAGCTAGAGAAGCCTGGGCCACACCACTAGAGAGTCCGTGAGCCACAACGAAAGATCCCACATGATGCAGAATTTACAACTCATACCTTGCACCACATAAAAACGTCAACTTGAAATGGATATAGACCTAATTATGAAACCCAGAACTATAAAACTTCTATGAGAAAATATAACTGAAAGTCTTTATAATTTGGGGTTAAGCAGAGATTTCTTATCTAGGGCACAAATGCCACAAGCCATTAAAAAATTGATAAATCTGGACTTCATCAAAATTAAAAACTTCTGTCTTCCAAAAGATCCTATTTAAAATATGAAAAACACAGCCATGGATGGGGAGAAAATGTATGAAAAACATACACCTGATAAAGACTGCTATCCAGAATACAAAAACAACTCTCACAACTTAGAAGAAAACAGTCTAACTTTTAAAATGGGCAAAAGGTTTGAATAGACATTTCACCCAACAAATATATAAAAAGATGCTGAACATCATTAGACTTTATGGAAATGCAAATTAAACCACTGTGCCATATTACCATATACCCATTAGAATGGCTAAAATTAAAAACAGATAATACAAAATGCTGGGGAGGGTGAGGAGCCACTGGAACTCTCACACACTGCTGACAGGAGTGTAAAATGACATACTCCCTTTGGAAAACAGTTTGGCAGTTTCTTATAAAGTTCTACCAGAGAAGGCAATGGCACCCCACTCCAGTACTCTTGCCTGGAAAATCCCATGGACGGAGGAGCCTGGTAGGCAGCAGTCCATGGGGTCGCTAAGAGTCAGACACGACTGAGCGACTTCACTTTCACTT
This sequence comes from Bos mutus, assembly GCF_027580195.1. Classification (NCBI taxonomy): domain Eukaryota; kingdom Metazoa; phylum Chordata; class Mammalia; order Artiodactyla; family Bovidae; genus Bos; species Bos mutus. Next base: position 46,028,599 of record NC_091621.1, read on the forward strand.
TTCACTTTCATGCATTGGAGAAGGAAATGGCAACCCACTCCAGTGTTCTTGCCTGGAGAATCCCAGGGACGGGGGAGCCTGGTGGGCTGCTGTCTATGGGGTCGCACAGAGTCGGACACGACTGAAGCGACTTAGCAGCAGTAGCAGCAGCAGTATAAAGTTCCACAAACACTCACCATATAAGCCAGAAATCCCACTTTTGGTTATTTACCCATCAGATCAGATCAGATCAGTCGCTCAGTCGTGTCTGACTCTTTTCGACCCATGAATCGCAGCACGCCAGGCCTCCCTGTCCATCACCAACTCCCAGAGTTCACTGAGACTCACGTCCATCGAGTCAGTGATGCCATCCAGCCATCTCATCCTCTGTCGTCCCCTTCTCCTCTTGCCCCCAATCCCTCCCAGCATCAGAGTCTTTTCCAACGAGTCAACTCTTCGCATGAGGTAGCCAAAGTACTGGAGTTTCAGCTTTAGCATCATTCCTTCCAAAGAAATCCCAGGGCCGATCTCCTTCAGAATGGACTGGTTGGATCTCCTTGCAGTCCAAGGGACTCTCAAGAGTCTTCTCCAACACCACAGTTCAAAAGCATCAATTCTTCGGCACTCAGCCTTCTTCACAGTCCAACTCTCACATCCATACATGATCACAGGAAAAACCATAGCCTTGACTAGACGAACCTTTGTTGGCAAAGTAATGTCTCTGCTTTTGAACATGCTATCTAGGTTGGTCCTAACTTTCCTTCCAAGGAGTAAGCATCTTATGCCTACATAAAGACTTGTACATGAGTGCCTGTGGCAGCTTTATTATAATAGCTCAAAACTGGAAATTACCTAGATGGCTATCAGCTGGTGAATATATACATTAATTATAGTACATCTGTATAATGAAATACTACTCAGCAACAAAAAGGAACAATACATGCAACAACACGGATGAATCTCAAAAGCATTTCGTGAAGGGAAAGCAGACAGACACAAAACCCTACATACTGCATGATAGCATTTAGTGGCATTCTGGAAAAGACAAACCATAGGGACAAGAATCAACTCGGTGGTTGCTTGAGGCTGTGGTGGTTGTGGTGGAGGGGAATGACTACAGAGAGGCATAAAAGAAGATGCTGAGGTCATAGAAATGCACACATCTCAACTGCAGTGATTCTATTACTATACACATCACCAAAACTCAGCACATTTAAAAATGCTGAACTTGATTGTACATAAATTCCTCACTAGGTCTGAATTAAAAAATAATCACCTATAGGAATAAGTGCAGTTTTAAAATGTTTCCACAAATTCTACACTTGATCTTAGTCAGAAGGCTGAGAATTGATTACCTACAAATTCTTTGACATGCCTCACTTCAAAAGGTAGAGCCTAATTCTACTCTCCTTTGGTGTAGTCTGCATTGACTTAGTGACACACTGCTAAGAAACAGATGATGGCAGAGTGACAGTGTGTGACTTCTTTTGCCAACAACCATTTAGGTGAGACATCTTGGAGTTAGATCTTTGAACCTCAATCCTTGAGTCAACAGGGGCTACAGCTCTGGCCAATTTCTTGTCTGCAACCTCATGAGAAATCCTGAGCCAAAAGCAACTAGCCAAGCCAGTTCTGAATTCCTGATCCACAGAAACTGAGATAATAAATATTTGTTGTTTTAAGCCAGTAAGTCTGGGGTAATTTGTTACACAATTGTAAATAGATTATTGAGATGAGAGGAGTAATCTGAGGTAAAGTTGGAGAGGTAGATAGAGACAAGATCTTGTAAAAACTTACCAGGCATTTTGACGACTTCAGATTTGATTCCAAGTCTAATGGTAAGCCACTGGTGGTTTTATTCAGAAGAATATGAATCACAATTTCAGAACAGTGATTACAAATCCCAAAGAATACAAATCACAATACCAATTTCACTTTCAGTAATCGTTTCACTATGGAGTGGTCAAGAATGAAGGCAGGGAGACCGTTAGGAGGTCATTTGGTAGTACAGGTAAGAGAGGGTGGTGGCTGAGACGAGGGTGGTGACAGTGGATATGGATGTATAGAGTGAAGGAAGTAGAGGAATCAAAGATGAGCCTAACTTCCCTGGCAGTCCAGTGGTTAAGACTCCACACTCTCAGTGCAGGGGGCACGGGTTTGATGCCTGGATGGGGAACTAAAATCCCACATGCAGTGCAGTGCAGCCAAAAAAAAATATTTAAAAATAAAATTAGCCTACAGTTTTGTTTTTTTTTTTTGTCTGAATAGTTGAAATGATGATAACTGCAAAAAGGGATATATTGGGAGAGGTGATGAATGAAATCAAGAACTGAAGGAGTGTATAAGCATAACGTATTTGAGAAACTGCAAATAGGTCAGTATGGTTGGAGTTTATGGTGATTGGATAGGAAGAGAGAGTGATGAGAAAGTAGACTGAAAAGACAGGCATGAAAGAAAGGCCCTCTTTATCACCATAAAATGTCTGGTCCTTATCCAGTTAGTCACTGGGAGTCACTAAAAGATGTTTAAGTAAGAGAATGATTGATCAAATCTACACGTTAGAGAACAGCCATATAGAGTTTGGATTGAAGATGAGAGATAACGGAAGGCAGCAGACATTACGAGTAACTTTCTGATTTTTAGGAGGCAGCATAGTACAGCAGAAAGAACACAAATGACTTTGGAATCAGAGGGACTCAAGTTCAAATCTTGGCATAGCAAGTTACCATCTACTACGGCTTGAACTGTGTCCCCCTCCAAATTCATATGTCAAAGTCCTAACCCCCAGTATCTCAGAGGTGCCCTTTTTGGTCAATAGAGTTATTGTAGATGTAATTAGTTAAGATAAGCTCATACTGGAGTAACGCAGACTCCTAATTCAATATGACTGGTGTCCTTATAAAAAAGGGAAAATTTGGTCACAGACATGCCACCTAAATATGAAAGCATAGATCTACAGGTCAAAGAATGCCAAAAATTACCAGCAAACCACTAGAAGAGAGGGGAGAGGCATGGAACAGACTCTGCCTCATAGTCCTCGGAAGGAACCGACTCTGCCAACACCCGGATCTTAGACTTTTAGCCTTCAGAACGTGAGAGAATACATTTCTGTCAAGCCACTCAGTTTGTGGTATTTTGTTATGGCAGCCCTAGTAAACTAATACACCATCTGTGTGACTTAGGCAAATTATTTTATTTTGCTAATCTCCAGTATCCTAATCTGTAAAATGGAGGCAATTGTATCTACCTGATAAAATGGTCACAGAGATGAAATGATATGGGATTTGTAGAACATCTGGCACTGCATAAATACTATTTTACATTTGTGAGACACTAATGCTATCCGCCGGCAACGCAGGAGACCTTGGTTTGATTCCTGGGAAGGTCCCCTGAAGAAGGAATAGGCTACTCACTTTAGTATTCTTGGGCTTCCCTGGTGGCTCAGATGGTAAAGAATCTGCCTGCAATGCAGGAGACCTGGGTTCAATCACTGGGCTGGAAAGATCCCCTGGAGAAGGGCATGACAACCCATTCCAGTACTCTTGCCTGGAGAATCCCCATGGACAGAGGTGCCTGGCAGGCTACAGTCCACAGGGTCACAAAGAGTTGGACACGATTGAGCAGCTAAGATTTCTTTCAATGCTACCCATTGGGCATCCCTGGTGGCTCAGTGGTAAAGAATCCGCCTGTAGTGCAAGAGACACAGAGACACAAGTTTTATCCCTGGATGGGGAAGATCCCCTGGAGAAAGAAATAGCAACCCACTCCAGTATCATCACCTGGGAAAACCCATGGACAGAGAAGTCTGGTGGGCTACAGTTCTTGGGGTTGCAAAGAGTTGGACATGACTAAGCGACTGAACAACAACAATGCTATCTAAGGAAAATGGGACATTTCTGGACATTTTGGGAAAGACTGACTACAACTATAAGAGTCATGTGCAATACAACCTAAGAGGAACAGGTTGGAGAAAATGATCTCGGAATCCCTATTTCCTGTTGGACTCCTTAGAAAGGAGTCCTGGGATTGTCTTGCATTTTGTGAAAATGTAGCTTCTTTGGGGACAGAACACTAGTACAAGAACCAAAAACACCTTCAAAGGCAGGAAGGTTGAGGTTAACTAACATCCTATGCTGTGGTAATGTTGGGAAGGAAAGAAGCGAACAAAGCTGGAGAAGAATGGGCCAGATGCCTTAAGCCTCCAGGTTTCCCAGCTCACTTCCTTAGGTAAAAGATTTAGGCTGGGGGTTGTCCTCTTCTCAGCTCCATAGGGGAAACCTAACAGAGGCCTCACCAGTCTCTGGAACGCCTAGTCCTTTCAAGCAGGGAGTCTCTTGCCAAAGCAAACAATCCCAGCTCTACGATTGTGCTCTGGCTGGGGTAGGGGAGAACAAAGATCCCTTTCTTTGCTTCCCCAACTCTTTGGCTCCAGCCAAAGGCACTGTTTACACAGTCTTCCCTGGTGAAGAATTTGTTCCGTTTCTCTCTAGGTTACAGTTGGAAAAGATTGACTCCCTCCTTGCCTGATCCTTTTCCCTAGACCCCTGGACAAGAAAGGTGTCCGATACCTGAAGCCTTCCACCCTCAGAAAAGATGTCAGGCCACAGGAGTAACTCCAGACCCTTTGGTGACGTGACAGAGAACCTTACAGTTTTGGTGGCAGAAAGCCTGTCTGGCTGGGAAAGGGAGGCTGGCTGGAGCAATCAAGAGCCTAACTTGTCTCCATTCCAATTCTGTTTATCCTCTCTCTCTCACTCCCCAGGGATTCCTAGGCTTTCCCAGGTCCATATCTAGGAGTGAATCAAATAGACAAAATCCAGGGCAGACTTGGGTTCTTTCTTTAAAAGGATATTAAGGTGGGTAGGATGAAAACAATGTTTTTTTAGCAGGAAAAGTTTTCTGTGGTCTTTAGTTTACTAACTCCAGCAGCACATATGTTTCCCTCCAGCTCCCAAAACAAAAGCAAGAAGGAGAAAAGGAAGCCCCAGAGTGGTGGAGTCTAATTTTAGCCCTGGCAGAGAGTCCTAGTGTTAAATTACTCCTGGTAAATTGGTAACTAAGAAACAGAAGAGATAAAGACAATTTACAAGATCTAGGTCTCCAGCAAGAATTTTTTTTTTTTTTTTTTTAATTTGGCTGTCCTGGGTTTTAGGTGTGGTACGAAGGATCTTTGATCTTTAGTTACAGCAATGTAAACTCCTAGTCTTGGAAAGTGGGATCTAGTTCCCTGATCAGGGATCAAACCCAGGTCCCCTGCATTGGGGATGCAGAGTTATACCCACTGGACCACCAGGGAAATTTCCTCCAGCAAGAATTTTAAAATCTAATTTCATTTATTTCTATGTCATCTCTAGGAGGCACATCTCAAGAAAATGTGCCTCTCATTTCACAAAAGGGAAGGAATTGAAGCACAAGAAGAATTAACCAAAAGTGACTTGAACCCAGGATTGTGGGACTTTCAATCTGGTCAAGTCCATAGGCTAAGCTGTTTTTGAAAAATTTATGAGTTTTTGCATTGTACAGATTTTACCTGAGCTAAATCCCCACTGACTATCCTCCTGTTGTTAAGGGAGTTATGGGCTAGGTGTTTGTTACCCTTTGCAGCTATGTTTTGGAAACTTAAAAGTCCTTGCTTCAGATAGTGGAAGAAGTGGATTGAAAAGCCTTAGGGGTGCAATGGGGATGGAAATCTGTTAGGCATAGATATCATTCCACAACATACGTATAAACACCACCCCCTCAACTACCCTCCCCAGTAAGATCTACAGAATTGGTTTCTCTAAAAGCAGCAACGCAGTTCCTAGAAGGTTCTAATCCACAATAGTTAAAAAAATATCTATCTTGGGGCAAGAGCTGAGCCAACCAGCTAAACTGAGCCTACCCAGAAGGCCAGGAAATTACCAGCAGTGGATAAAATGAACACAAGGGTAAGCAAATGCTAACTATCTGCAAGGTAACCACAGAGACGATAACTATAAGAAAAACAGATCAGTCTCCTTCACTGAAAAAATCTAAAAAACTGTCCAGATTCATCTTTCCCTCTCCTTCAATGATATCCTGGCCCCCACACCTTGTGGTGTGGCATAATGCAAGGAGCTCTGGCCATGGGGTTCTGTTCTGTTCTATGTTTCCACCTGGGTGACCTCTAGAACAAAGTCATGATTCTTGAATCTGAGTCTTAGTTTTCTCACTTGTTAAAACCAGAAAAAAATGGCTTTTTTTTCTGGAGTGGGGTGCCATTGCCTTCTCCGCTTAGTTCCCTGACCAGGGATCAAATCTGTGCCCCAGTTGACCAGATTGAAAGTCCCACAATCCTGGGTTCAAGTCACTTTTGGTTAATTCTTCTCGTGCTTCAATTCCTTCCCTTTTGTGTTTTTACCTCACACAAATGAAATAGCTATAGTAAAAATAGCTATAGGCATACAATTTTTGCTTATATGTCATTCCTGGAGTTCCTTAGTGGTCCAGTGATTAAGACTTCATGCTTCCTCTGAAGGGGGCACAGATTTGATCCCTGGTCAGGGAACTAAGCGGAGAAGGCAATGGCACCCCACTCCAGTACTCTTGCCTGGAAAATCCTATGGATGGAGGAGCCTGGAAGGCTGCAGTCCATGGGGTCACTGAGGATCGGACATGACTGAGCGACTTCACTTTCACTTTTCACTTTCATGCATTGGAGAAGGAAATGGCAACCCACTCCAGTGTTCTTGCCTGGAGAATCCCAGGGACGGGGCATCCTGGTGGGCTGTCTATGGGGTCGCACAGAGTCTGACACGACTGAAGTGACTCAGCAGCAGCAGCAGCAGGGAACTAAGATCCTGCATGCCACATGGTCTTGCCAAAAAATAAATAAATAGGCAAATAAGTAAGTAAATAAAATTAAAAGATTTTTTCTTGTTTTGCCTTCTTGAGCTAGGTTAGAGTCAATGAAGTTAGGAGGCAGACGTCAGATAAGTCAACCTTAGAATTCCTTTCAACACAAGATTCAGATGAAACTTCACTCCTTTTGCAGACTGGAAAACTGCACTTGTGTTCCCTTTGTATTGCTACATAACAAACTATATAAACTCAGTGGTTTAAAACAAATTCCATTTATTATCTTACTTTCTGTAGATCATAAAATCCAGGCAGGTTTGATTACATTTCCTGTTCGTGTGTGCTCAGTCATGTCTGACTCTTTGCAACCTCACAGACTGTAGTCCACCAGGCTCCTCTGCCCATGGAATTTTCCAAGCAACAACACTGGAGCAAGTTGCCATTTCCTCCTCCAGGGGATCTTCCCAACCCAGGGATTGAATCTGCGTCTCTTGTGTCTCCTGCATTGGCAGGCGGGTTCTTTATCACTGTGCCACCTGGGAAGTCCATGTTTCCTGTTTAGTGTCTCACAAATCCCAAGTCAAGGAAGATGTTGACTGAGTTGGGCTCTTATCTAGAGGTTGTAGGAAGAATCCACTTCCCAGGCTTATTTAGGCTGTTGGCAGAATTCAGTTCCTTGCAGTTATTGGACTGAGGTCCCATTTTCTTGCTGGCTGTTGGTTAAGGGGTCAATTTCAGATGTAAGAAGCCACTTACATATGGTGCCCTCCAACTTCAAAGCCAATAATAACAGTGTATCGAATCCTTTCTTCAAATCTGATTTCTCTTTCTGCCACTAGTCTGAGAAAGCTCATTGTTTTTAAGGGCCACTTGATTAGTTCAGGCCCACGCAGGTAACCTCCCTATCTGAGTCAGCTGTGCCATATGTAACATTACAATAGCTTTCCTTTTACCTCTGTGGCCGCAGCCATGAGTATGCTCAGGCTTCAGAAGAGGCTTGCCTCCAGTGTCTTCTGCTGTGGCAAAAAGAAGGTCTGTTTGGACCCCAATGAGACTAACAAAATCGCCACTGCCAACTCCCGCCAGCAGATCCAGAAGCTGATCAAAGATGGGCTGATCATCCGGAAGCCTGTGACTGTCCATTCACGGGCTTGATGCTGGAAAAACACCTTGGCTTGCCGGAAAGGCAGGCATATGGGCATAGGTAAGCGAAAGGGTACTGCCAACACTTGAATGCCCGAGAAGGTAACCTGTATGAAGAGGATGAGAATTCTGCACTGGCTGCTCAGACAATACCGTGAATCTAAGAAGATTGACCACCACATGTATCACAGCCTGTACCTGAAGGTGAAGGGTAACGTGTTCAAAAACAAACGGAATCTCATGGAACATATCCACAAGCTGAAGGCGACAAGGCTCGCAAGAAGCCTCTGGTGGAACAGGCTGAGGCCTGCAGGTCTAAGACCGAGGAAACCCGCAAGCGTGGTGAAGAGCGGCTTCAGGCCAAGGAGGAGGAAATCATTAAGACTCTCTCCAAGGAGGAAGAGACCAAGAAATAAAATTCCCCGCCTCTTCTCTGTACATAGTGGCTTTGGCAACTGCATAGATCACTCATTCAATAAAAAACAAGCCTACCTCTCTGCTTCCAAAGTCTCTGGCTGCCTGCTGGGTCTTCACTGTGTACTGGACCAGAACTGAGGATGGGGATACAGGCCCTTCTCTGGGTTCCTGCTTTGTTGCTTCCTTGGCTCTTAGCCTCTGGTCAGGTTCATGCCCCCTCCATCCATGGAGTGTGGGGCCTACTTTGAAGGGAGGAGAGGAATGACTTCTATCCAACTTTCAGATACTGTGCTTCAAAACTGCCCTTTACAGCAGAGTATGAGTGGGATCTCAGACGTGGCCTCAGATGTTGGTTATTATTCAATTGGGAGTTGTCACATTATTTAAAAACAACAGAAAATAATATGCTTGCACTCCTCAACTGCACTGAGGTTCAAGGTTGCAGTCTGCTGCCTTAGAACTCCAGGCCAGTGGGGACTGAACCACCACCACTCCAGAAGGTATGATTGACCTGAACTGCTACCTGCTGCCCGAGCTGTCTTTAGACAGCCTTATTGAGACAGAACTGAAGCCATCATTTGGAGTATCCCTATTTTTATTTCTAAACCTATTTTTCTTTCCTGTCCTTATCAGTACTGTTTCCTGTTTTGTTTTTCAGTTTATAACCATCAAAAGTGGTCCAAAGGAAAAAAAAAATCTTTCTTGGCAAGAGTTGGAATAAAAGCACCTAACATACACACTTGTCACAGCCATTTTGAGCTGACTTTATACTCTTTTTGCAAATGAGAAGTAGGTTTTATCTTGCCTCTTATCTGGTAGTAATAACCAATAAATTTTTCAATAAAGTATCTGCTCTATGAGCCAAGTTAAAAAACAAACAAACAAACATTACCACAGGTGCAATAGCTAATCAAATTCACAGGTTCTGGGGATTATTTTTAGGGGGTCATTTAAGAAATTCTGTCTGCCACAGCACTTATTCAAAAGATGAAAGGAAGTTCTTTTGGGATGCGGGGGAGAAGGAAGTGGGAATAAACTCTCTCTAAGTAATATACTAACAGGAGAAGCCAAGCATTTGCGATGAGAGTCCTACCCATTATATCTTCTGCCACCTCTAGAGTGGCTACTTTGGTCACAATGTCCTATCACAGTGTCTTGAGGTAAATGGTCAATAATAGACATTTTAAGGAATGCTTGGGCACTAAAAAACTATTGCCTTGCTTTAGTTTTTTCTCATCAAATGGTGTCAACACCAAGCCCTCCAAGAACTTGTCCTAAGAATATACGTTGGAAAGTGCAGCTTTTTAGATATGGCTCAACTAAGAGAGAATTTCACCGCTCAAAACTCGGAGGACCAGGATAACACCCCAGTACTCCTCTTACATGTTCTACTTCAGGATTCAAGGTGGATATTCATCCCTTCACCTCATTTCTCTTCAGTGAAGGTTAAGACACACAGGAGCCTCTATGTTCCTGTGTACCAACTTCGGCTAAACACCAGGGTTGTTCCTGAGCTGCTTTTTCATCCTGGTGACCTAAGAAGATCTCAAACTAATAAATCCATCCTGAAAGGCGGGCTGGAACAGGGTTTCTCATCATTAATATTTAGCATGTAGATGGTTTTCAAAGAACATCATTTTCTAATTAGGATGATACTTTTGCCTGGTACTGAAGAAACACAACTTGGGGAAACTGAAATCTAAGAAGAGGGGACCAACTACATGGGAAAAGAATATAAAAAAGAGTGGATATATGTATGTGTATAACTGATTCACTTTACTGTACACCTGAAACTAACACAACATTGTGAAGCAACTATACTCCAATAAAAATTTAAAAAAAGAAAAAGAGGGAAACCAAGACTTGCTGCCTTCAGCATCCCTGGGTTTTTTTTCCTCCAGGTGCTTTATGGCCAGACTTGCCAACCACAAGAGGGAGAAACTGTGAAATGCCTGTAACAGGCTCTGAGTTTCATGGAGAATGAGAAAGAAAACTATAATCAATATACATTGATCTTTCAAGTCACCATCCTTTCCAAATACCCAAGGTCACCTTTGTGTACATGCACTTAATTCTTTGAATGAGAATTATTATCCCGATTTAATAGATGGGGAGAAACTGAGGTCCCAGAGTTATTTATTGTGATCTGACCACCATCACGGTGGCCCAGGGAGAAAAAAGATTACAATAACATCTAATTTCAAATCATGCAATCTTTTTGAAATTACAAGGACAAATAGATAGCTTTCATTGCATGTTATCAAAACTGGAAAGATCTTCAGAAAAGTTGCTCTTGGACCCTGTTTCTACTAAAACAAAGCACTCCTCCACCCCAAACTGTTGGCAACTTGGGTTGCCAATAGATACCTCTTGGGACCTGAAACTAAGAGGATCCTGGTTGCCTCGGCTCCTTCTGAAGAAATTTGCTTCCAAGCGTCTTGCAGCACCATCTCATCATTCACCTCAGAGAGAACAAGAACACGTGGGCAACCAGATGTGCTCTCTCCAAGCACCTGAGTTGTTAAGGAGTCAGTTTCAATCCCAAAGAAAGGGCCAAGGAGAGAAATAAAACACAGATGAGTCTGATCTGATGATTTGGTAACAGAACTGGCAAGAGAAGCCCTCACCAGAGGTTCAAACTTAAATGAACAAAACAGAGAGAGCACTTTGATCATCCCCAAATATGTGCATACCCGTACCTACTTATGGCTGGAGGAGCTATTCTTGTGAGGTCCGCCTAGAACCCCAAAGGGCAGTAGTGTATAGTTTTTTGGAATAGTATAGCAATCTAGAAGCAAATTGAGGATACGATCCCATTCAATCCTTGATGACAATAGCGAAAGGACAGGGTGAATAATTTGAGGTGACCTGCTTCCTAAGCATCAGTTTATTGTGGGGTCAAGTATCTGCTCTAGGCTTTAATTACTGATTAAACCAAAAGAAAAACTGTTAAGATCATCAACGTTATCATGAAAGGACTTTTATACCCAACTTCAAGCATATGTAAGATAAGTCTTACTTGAAGTTTAACTTTTTTCTTCAAAAAAGATTTAAGAAAAAATTCAGTTTAGCTGTGCTGGATCTTCGTTGCTTCGCTTGGGCTTTCTCTAGTTGCAGTGAGCAGGGCCAACTAGTTGCGGTGCTCAGGCTTCTCATGGCAATGGCTTCTCTTGTTGAGGAGCACAGGCTCCAGGCATGTGGACTCACTAGCTGTGGCACATGGGCTCCATTGCTCTGCAACATGTGGAATCTCCCCCCAGACCAGGGATGGAACCCATGTCCCCTGCGGTGGCAGATAAATTCTTAGCCACTGCGCCATCCACTTCTAAAGTTTAGCCCTTTAAAAATTTTATTTTTGGTTAAATAAATTTATTTTTGGTTTATTTTTGGTTAATTTTATTTTGGTTTAAATTATTTTGGGTCTTTATTGCTGCATGTGGGCTTTCTCTAGTGTGGTGAGCGGGGGCTTCTAATTGCAGTGGCTTCTCTTGTTGAGGAGCACAGGCTCTAGGCATCTGGGCTCACTAGTTGTGGCACATGGGCTCCATTGCTCTGCAACATGTGGAATCTTCCTCAGACCAGGGATGGAACCCATGTCCCCTGCGGTGGCAGATAAATTCTTAGCCACTGCACCATTAGGGTAGTTCTAAAGTTTAGCCCTTTAAAAAAAAAATTATTTTTAATTTATTTTTGGTTACACTGGGTCTTTGTTGCTGCACGTGGGCTTTCTCTAGTGTGGTGAGCGGGGGCTTCATAATTGCAGTGGCTTCTCTTGTTGCAGAGCATGGGCTTCAATAGTTGCAGCAAGTGGGCTCAGGGGTTGTGGCTCGTAGGCTCAATAGTTGTGGCACACAGGCTTAGTTGCTCCAAGGCATGTCAGATTCCTGGACCAGGGATGGAACCCACGTCACCTCACCGGTAGGTGGATTCTTAACAACTGGACCACCAGGAAAGACCGGAAAATTTAGCCTTTAGAAAATAATAATCCTTTACCTTTATACTAACCCCTGTCCAGAAGTCCCTCTTGAGGCATTTTTAAGGAAGAAGGTTTACCATTGCCTATTCTGCTCTTTTTGGATTGCTTGAGAAAATAGCAGTCACCAGCAACACTGGAAGAGAACGAGACCAACTGTGCGGTAGTCGTACACCCTGGACTACAACACGTGACCCCTGCTCCCACTCAATCTCTGCCAATAAATGTTCCTGGGAGAGTCCTTTGATATCTCAAAGTCTGTTCCCTCACTTGTGAAGTGAGGTGGCTGGTTTAGACAATTAAATTGAAAATTTGACTAAGATATTGCTGAGATGTGTCATGCTAAGATACTTCTAAGGATACGAGTATGACAGAGCCCCTGCCTCAAGAAACTAACAATCTAACTTAGAAGATAAGGCACACATTTGTGCATACAGGCACATAAGCCCACATTTGTCATACACAGTTAAGCATTACAAAGGACGCAGCATGCTTTATAGTCCTTTATATGGACTAATGCTCGTTTGACTGAAAGTAGAGGGAAACCAGACGAAAGCTTCATGGAATAAGAGGTAGCATTTAAAGTAAGTCTTTCAGAATAACAGGGAGAGTTTGAAAAAAAGAGGAAAGTGACTAAAGATTCAGGCAAAGAAAACAGAGGTGGACAAAGTGCAAGGCCTGCAGATATGTAAGGACAGGAAAGCAGGAAAGTGAAAAATGACTAACAGTCCACTTTGGGTAGAGTGTAACGGGAATAAGACATAAAGCTGAGAAAAGTTGAATCAGACTATTTTTGAATTGGTCAATGGCAGAACCAGTCCTGCATTTACAGATTAACCTGGCAGTGGTGGGCAGAAGTAAATGCCAGAGGGTAGAGACGGCAGGCAGAAGGCCAATTAAGAGGTTATTGCAATAGACCAGTGGGTGGCAATAAGGGCATCAGCCAGGGCAGTGGCAGTGGCAACAGACAGCCACTTTAGTCAAAATTTTACACCAGCTCTGTATGTTGCTTCTGTCCCAATTCTCCATGGTAATAGGCCATCCCAAGTGAAAATTATTAAAAAAGAGCACTGATTTGAATAAAGCTTTCCCAACATAGAGAATGAAAAATAAGTGAGCCCAGATCCACATTGAGTTTAAAACCATCACTAACCTCTGGCCTTATACTTTCACCAAGGCATTCAGCCAATTGTGGAAAAGAAATATACACAGGAGACTCAAGAAACATCTTATTAATACAATATTTATTTGTCTTCCTTCTGTCAAGCCCTGAGCCAACCACTTTCCCCAGGTTGCCTGGGGAGGTACAGGAAAAGAAACATACAGGGCAGATGAGACACGGGAGAAGAACTATGGGAGGTGGAAACAGCTCCTTCACATGGCGAAGAGGATGAGAAAGGCCACCATCAGGCAAAAGAGCCCCATGGCCTCCGAGAGGGCAAAGCCCAGAATGGCGTAGGAGAAGAGCTGCTGCTTCAGAGAAGGGTTCCTGGGAGGGGAAGAGAAAAGACTGAATTTCTAGTCCATATAAAGAAAAAGACAAACATTAAAGGAGGGCTCAGGGAGAATCCATCTCAGGCTGACATTTCAGTAACGAGTCTCTCAGGGTGATACCATTATGCCCCATTTCTTGCTCCGACACATTAAGGTCTCTACAGAGATGAAGGGGGGAGGGGACAATCCAAAATTCTCCAACACAGCCCAGGTACAAACATTACCTCCTCTACTGTATCACCACATCTTCCCTGGGTCTGGACACTTAACTATCCAGGGCTCAACCAGGATGGAAGACGTCTCTGGGTGGCAGGGTCTATCAGAGCAGCGTTTCCAAACTTTAAGCAGTAGAACCCCATAATACAAAACGTGTAACTGCTAAAGTGTAATGGAGTGGCGGAGTTGGAAGTCTTGTTTGGTCTCCCCTTCATTCTCTAGAAGTCTCTGGGGTGTACCCTCAGAACCCTAGGGCTTGTGTAACACAATTAGAGAAACACTATTCTAGTGGACAAGGACATCAGAGGGACAAATAACTTCTCTTATTTCAAAATAGTCAAAAGATTTTGGGCTACAAACCGCCTTGGGGAGGGGGGGCACACATTTAGACAATATGAGTCAAAATGGGATAGATCAGATCAGATCAGATCAGATCAGTCGCTCAGTCGTGTCCGACTCTTTGCGACCCCATGAATCGCAGCACGCCAGGCCTCCCTGTCCATCACCAACTCCCGGAGTTCACTCAGACTCACGTCCATCGAGTCAGTGATGCCATCCAGCCATCTCATCCTCTGTTGTCCCCTTCTCCTCCTGCCCCCAATCCCTCCCTAATTCTGAAAATCAATATATAATTTCTATTTCCCTTACTGTCGCCTCCGGAAGACTTGATGGATAAGGTAAAGCAACACTAGCTTTTAATAGAATTGTGAACATAGAAGTTTCTTATTTCATACAAATCCTAAGAAATAAACTTATTTCCCCAAAGGCACTGAGAGAACTTGCAGGTCTCTAAAGGATTAATTTAGCTCTAACACTGAGTTGCCCAGAGTTGTTGGGGACCAAATAGTCTCAAGTGTCAGGGAGCACTGGGGCTGGATGCAGAAGCAGTTTTCCCAGGAGTGATGAGGGAATTCCCGGGGATGGGGAAAAACAGCAGCGAAGCTACTATGCTGACTGAGGCTTTAGACTGGGGGGTGGACATGGCAAACTTTCTGTAAAGGGCTAGACAGCAAATATTTTAGTCTCTGTGGGTCACATACAACCTGTTACCTTTTTTATTTTCATGACCCTTTAAAAATATAAAACCCTTCTTAGTTCAGCTATACAAAACCAGGCTGGCCCAATACAGACCTCCTGCCTTAGTTTGCTAACTCCTACTCTAAACCAAAGCTGTCCAATAGAACTTTCCAAAATGGTAGCCACGAGTCACATGTGGCTACTGAGCTACACTGAAAGTATACAAAGTATACTTAAGTCAGTGTACTTTTAGTTAAAACTCACATTTGAATAGCACTACGTGGTTAGTGGCTACTGTATAGGATACTGCAGCTCCAGAACCCCAAATATTTCTGCCCAGACCGGTGGAAGCACATTAGAGAGCCAATGGAGGGCCCATCTTACCTGGCATAACCAATGATGAGACTCCCAAACACGGTCCCAATTCCAGCTCCAGAGCCAGCCACCCCTACTGTGGCAGCCCCAGCTCCAATGAACTTGGCTGCTGTGTCAATGTCCCTTGAAATGGCACTGGTTTGGAAGCTGCGGCTAGGAGTAAGTGAGGTGGTCAGGGGACGGGGAACTACTGCCAAGCTGCTGTGGCTCTGTGAAGAAGCAGCAGATAGCAAGTTTTTAGGAAACGCTTTTTTTGCTTTGGAAAACTTCTGTACCACTTAATCCCTTTATGCTATCAAATCCCATCGTTTCTCCTCCACACAAAAAATCTTTTAACTCCCCAGAAAACTCTACTGCCAAGCAGAACGCTTAAATGCAAGAGGTGGATGTCAAATATCTTCATGACTCAGGTACAGTCTAGAAATGGAAGACTACAGCCCTAGCCTGTCCCTGATACCTTGAGGAGACCATCTTCCTGGGCTACATGCTCCCAACTCAAGTCCGCGCACTAGATCAAGTAAAATGGGAGTTATAAGCAGCACACAGGGGCATGTGCTGCCAGTGGCAAAAGTTGGAACATCAGGGAATATATCACATGGTATATGGTATCATGAGTCCTCAGCACTCCTCCTACTGGTTCTGTCAGTAACCCTCCCCTCCCCACCCCATCCCACCCTCACCCCTCCCCACAGGTCCAGTTCTACTCATAAGGTACCTCATCCGTCAGTGTTTCCGGTTGTCTTACCACCACTGCAGACAGTGATCGGCTCAATACTGTAGAGGTTCTCCTGATCTAGCCGGAAAAATACAAGGTCAAGAAACGCTGTGGAGAGTTTTAGAACTACTGCAAATTATTACTGAGATACCCCATTTATTCACTAGAACTTAAATTGGAACCTCAAAAAAGAATCTGGAATCATTCATTTAAAGTATTTACTTCACTCAATAAGAAATCTACACATATACTGGTAATGGCCAGCTCATTAGAAGGAAGTGAATGACTGGAACATCTTTCCCTGAACACACTGTTCTGGAAAACAGACATGAAGACCTATGCTGAAAATGTACCCCCTCCTGGAAGCCCTTTTCTAACTCCAAGCCAGCGTCTCCAAAATAGACAACATGGTGGTTAACAGCCAGGGCTTTAGTCATATATAACTAGATTCAAATCCTAGCTCTATCTGAGTTGTGTGATCTTAGGACAAGTCATGTAAATCTTTTTAAGCCTGCTTTCTCATCTATCAAATGGGAATAACATATCTCAGGGTTGACTGGAGGAGTAAATAAGATTATGTACATCAACTGGTAGACTTAATGCCAGGCATAGCAAGTGCTCAATAAATAATACCAACTAACAGCATCACTCCTTTTCACTTACGAGTGAATGAACCGATTGCCTCCACTATCTAATACTCTTCCATTTCTTCCATCTTGTTGCTTTTGAATCAAATATTTTTCCTATGTGTATTTTAGCTTCCCACCCAAATTTAAGCTTCCAGAGGAACTCCTAGCTACAGCTCTCTGACACTCAGGACAAGATCCTGTACACAGTGCATACTCAGTCTGACTTAGGCTATTTATTTCATGTTTACCATTTCTAGTGGGGCTCCAGTTTACAAGGACACAGTGTTTCTGGATAGGAATAACCTGTCTTAGCCTAGATGCTCATTTATGCTCTTCTATTATGACTGCATGAGAAAAATCAACTGGCCTTCATGGGACACAAGGCAAGTAACGCCTAGGAAGTATTCACTCTCTTGTCAGGCTAGCAAAGCAAAGGGCCCAACTGTGACGCATAAGGTCTGAGAAGGAAAAGACAAAACACCTCTCCTTAAAAACTTTCTTGGGAAAGGTGGGTACTCACCAAGGAGGGGTGGAGACGAACTTGGCGCAAGTGTACATTTTCAGGGGATGAAGGGCTACGGCAGGAAAGCTGCAATTACAGAAGCAGCAGTGTAAATGTTTTTTCTTGCTCATCAAAAGACCGCTGTATTAGCAAGTGCTCTGGAAAACTTAAATGGCCCAGAAAGCAGTGACTGACCTCAAGTCTTAGAGATGGAATGAGAACCCTGAAGTCAGGATTTCCTCCACACAGCTTTTAAGCTTTCCTTATAATCAAGTGACTTCTCTTGGTTTGAACAAGAAGCCACTTGGTCCCAGCTTTAAGACATGTTATCTCTTTCCATAGCCTCATGAGGTGGGGTTATAGACGAATTTTCCCAGCATCTTTTGCCCAAGTTTCCCCCCCCAGTCTCTTACTGAAAAGGAACTCTTCTCAAGCCTTCATTTCCTGGATCTCAAAATGTTGCCCTTTAAGACCCTCAGGGTAATTCCCTGGCAGTCCAGTAGTTAGGACTTTGAGCTTCAACTGTAGGGGGAATGGGTTCCATCCCTGACTGGGGAACTAAGATCCCGTAAGCCATACGGCACAAGTCAAAAAAAATAAAAAAGACTCTTGGAAGATACGTGCGGAAGGTGAAGGCTCTGAAACGGTCTCTAACAATCCTCTTATTGAATTACCAGGAAGCATTTGTCAAAACACGTCAAAAGATTTGTTAAAGATGTTCAAGCTGGATTTAGAAAAGGCAGAGGATCAATTGCTGGATCATCGAAAAAGCAAGACAGTTCCAGAAAAACATCTACTGCTGCTTTACTGACTACGCTAAAGCCTTTGACCATGTGGATCACAACAAACTATGGAAAATTCTTAAAGAGATGGGAATACCAGACCACCTCACCTTCCTCCTGAGAAATCTGTATGCAGGTCAAGAAGCAAGTTAGAACTGGACATGGAACAACAGATTGGTTCCAAATCGGGAAAGGAGTTCATCAAGGCTGTATACTGTCACCCTACTTATTTAACTTATATGCAGAGTACATGATGAGAAATGCTGGGCTGGATGAAGCATAAGCTGGAATCAAGATTGCTGGGAGAAATATCAATAACCTCAGATATGCAGATGACACCACCCTTATGGCATAAAGCGAAGAACTAAAGACCCTCTTGATGAAAGTGAAAGAGGAGAGTGAAAAAGTTGGCTTAAAACTCAACATTCAGAAAACTAAGATCATGGCATCTGGTCCCATCACTTCATGGCAAATAGATGGGGAAACAATGGAAACAGTGACAAACTTTATTTTTGGGCTCCAAAATCACTGCAGATGGTGACTGCAGCCATGAAATTAAAAGATGCCTGCTCCTTGGAAGAAAAGTTATGACCAACCTAGACAGTGTATTAAAAAGCAGAGACATTACTTTGCCCACAAATGTCCATCTAGTCAAAGCTATGGTTTTTCCAGTAGTCATGTATGGATGTGAGAGTTGGAATATAAAGAAAGCTGAGTGCTGAAAAATTGATGCTTTTGAACTGTGGTGCTGGAGAAGACTCTTGAGAGTCCCTTGGACTGCAAGGAGATCCAACCAATCCATCCTAAAGGAGATCAGTCCTGAATATTCATTGGAGGGACTGATGCTGAAGCTAAAACTCCAATACCTTGGCCACCTGATGCAAAGAGATGACTCATTTGAAAAGACCCTGACGCTGGGAAAGACTGAAGGCAGGAGAAAGGGACGACAGAGGATGAGATGGTTGGATGGCATCACTGACTCGATGAACATGAGTTTCCATAAGCTCCAGGAGCTGGTGATGGACAGAGAAGCCTGGTG
The DNA here is from genome assembly GCF_027580195.1 of Bos mutus. Lineage (NCBI taxonomy): Eukaryota > Metazoa > Chordata > Mammalia > Artiodactyla > Bovidae > Bos > Bos mutus. The sequence continues at coordinate 46,047,696 of NC_091621.1, forward strand.
TGCTGAAATCCATGGGGATGCAGAGGCACAACTAAGCGACTAAACTGACAGACTGAGGAAGCATTTGTCAAAATATTTATCTCCTATGTTAATTAACTAGATAAGGCAGATCAAGGAGAGACTCTGTCATTACTCTAATTAGCAATGACTGTTAAAGTATTCATTTCCACCACTGTTTTAAGGGGTATTCAATTTTGTATCCTCAAGACCTTAAACAGGGGTTAAGACTTCCGTGCAGGGGGTTCGGGTTCTATCCCTAGTCGGGGAGCTAAGATCCCTCGTGCTCAGGGCAAAAAAAACCCCAAAAGGTAAAACAGAAGCAATGTTGTAACAAATAAAGACTTAAAAAAAAAAAAAAGAGCTTAAACAATGCTAACACCCTGGAGCTACCTATGTTGGTAGAACTGAGAGAAGAGTGGGTGAGTTAAAGATCTCCAGGCAGGGTCTTTCCAAGTACAGCTGGTGTCCCACTTGAACTAGTTACAGGAGGGTAGGGGCTGTGTATGTGTTAAAAATGTGGGACTTCCCTCACAGTCCAGTGGTTAAGAATCTGCACTTCTACTGCAGGGATCCCTGGTCAGAGAACAAAGATCCCTTGACCATGAGCTGTGGCCAAAAAACAAACAAAAAGAAAAAACAAAAAATGCAAATTCTTGGGTCTCACCTTAAGACTTTTTGGGTCAAGATCTCTGGGAATAAAGCCCAAGTACTCTATTTCGGGGTTCCCTCGTGGCTCAGGAATAAAGAATCCGCCTGCCAGTGCAGGACACTAAGGTTCAATTCCTAGAGAAGGAAATGGCAACCCACTCCAGTACTCTTGCCTGGGAAATCTCATGGACAGAGGAGCCTGGCTGGCTACAATCCACAGGGTCACAAAAGAGTGGGACACGACTTAGCAACTAAATAATAACGTTCTGTATTTCAATGAAGCTTCCCAAATGATTCTTAGGTACATGGAAGAGCGTGGTCTTAAAAAACAGTTTTAAAACTATGGCAGTGGTAGAATCAGAATTTGAACTCTTCTCACTCTTAATGCAGAGAAGGCAATGGCACCCCACTCCAGTACTCTTGCCTGGAAAATCCCATGGACGGAGGAGCCTGGTAGGCTGCAGTCCATGGGGTCGCTAAGAGTTGGACCCGACTGAGCGATTGAGCGACTTCACTTTCACTTTTCCCTTTCATGCACTGGGGAAGGAAATGGCAACCCACTCCAGTGTTCTTGCCTGGAGAATCCCAGGACGGGGAGCCTGGTGGGCTGCCGTCTCTGGGGTCGCACAGAGTCAGACACGACTGAAGCGACTTAGCAGCAGCAGCACTCTTAATGCTTTCTAATATGGTACAGGTTGAAATACTCAATGATTACTTAGGCCTGTTAAACGACACTTCCTTGAATGAAGTGGACTAATACTTTCCCAGATTAACTTCCGATTCCAGAATGTTACTTTTACATTAATGGATGTCTTCAACTCTTGTCCTTTCCAGAACTCTGATTTCTGCCCATATGTAACACTAACCCAATTTTGCTGCCAGGCTATTCAGGTTTTCTTAGGTCAAAAATCTAAAATTTCTTTTAAGCTTTAAAAAAAGACTGTTTTTCCCCCAAGGCAACAAAACCTCAGTATCATCATTTAAAAAATATAGTTCTTAGAGGAATGAAATGAAAATAACATATGGAAAGAGCCTGATGCAGAACTAAAGGAAGCCTGCAGGAAGCGGTGATCCCTCTGCTGGCCACCTAAACTTGGCCAAGTCTGCACTTGTTCACCAATATCACCTTGGGGAACAGCACTACCCAGGTTCATGGGTTTCTTCCTCAATGGAGGTCAGCCAGGGAGTTACAGGGCTGCTACTTAATCGTTCCCTTTCCTTAACCTTCTTTTCCTCTTGAGGGCAGAGTCTGGGGACTCTCAGTAAACCCCTTGACAGGAAAGCTGGCAGGTGGGTAGCACCCCATGCTGGCCCCTCCGCTTTATAGGCCTGTTGCCTCTGAAGAAAACCTCACACAGGCCACGACTTGTGTTTTTCCCGCTTCACCGCAGTGGAAGGAAGAGAACGCCACTGGGAGACAATCCGCGGTACCAAAGAAACCTCCCTCTTTTCTGATATGGCTCTCTCCCAGTCCACAGCCTGAAGGTAGGGGGTGCTTTGGCTGTGCTGTTCATTTCTACCACTTTCATGGTTTATTTTTTAAATCGAGGGCTGCTGCCTAGAGGGACTGGTGGCTTTAGACGACCCACCAAACTCCACTGCTCGACACTTGAGATCCTGGGGCCAGAAGTCTGGAGGTTTCAGGATAAGGCAGGCACGAGTCAGGATGAGAAGAGAAAGCAGAGATAGGAGGGGAGAGTCTGGGGGTTGGGACAGCTCTGAAAGGGCAAAAGGGTGAGAAAAAAGCGTTTGCAAGCGACAGGTGAAATGAGCACTCTGGGATTTGACTTTCGACAGCTCCAAGGCGCCCTCCCCCAACCCACGAGACATCAAAGATGGCGCCAGGCCCGCGCGGCTGGAGGTCACCGGCAGGCGGAAGGGGCAGCCCTAACGCGCGGGGATACGGGGGCAAGGGAGGACGTGAGGACCCAGGTGGGAGCACGCGAGGTAAGGGCCTCAGACCATCCACGCGAGGTGGGCGCCCGGCGCGCGTGCGCGGCGCAACCCGGGCGCGAGGGCCCAAGGCCTTACCTGCTCCCAGTGCAGAGAAGACAGAGAGGGGCGGGGAGGGGGCGGGAATAGGAAAAGGAAGGCTCAGCGCAGGCGCGGCCCGGACCAAAGAGTCGCTCCGCCAAGGCTAGAGAGATTGCAAACTTGAGGGTGGGCCCAGGCACCACAGCGCCGCCTGCCAGCTCCGTGGCGGTAGCCGGCCGGTCACTCCACCTGGCGTTTGAGAGGAGAAACTGCAGGCAGAGCCTGAGAAATGAGGGCACTCCGCAGTGTAAGCCGATCCGTAACGTGGCCTGCGGTTTGCTCTGCACAGCGGCTGGGATCTTGGATTTGTGTCTCTTTTCCAAGCATGCGCGGTCACACTGCGGGGTGGGAAGAAGACCCAACTGTCCAGAATTTCAGTGTTAAATGGCTTACAATCGAGATGGGGTTCAATGTCCAAAATCTAGCAGGAGGAAGATGAGGTCACAGGAATCCCGACGCCTGTTGCCATCACCCAGGCTTTACGGATGGCAAAACTTATTCAATAGGTGGATAGTCAGGAAAAAGCCCGGCTGCCTCTAGTGGCTTCACCTTTATTTCCCTCTCCTTATTCCAGTGATCAACTATGAGAAAATCAGCATCAGGGACCAGAAGATAGGGGCTAAAGATGATTAGGGCTCGAGAGCCCTGACCCTAAGCATTCTTCCCTGAGGCCCGAGACAGTCGAGGAATAGAGGGCATCAGTGACCAGCAGTGAGGTTGGGAGGTCACCCCAGGCATGCCAGGGCCTCTGCTCAGGCTTCATCTACACGAGTTGAGATAAGCAGTCCCCCACCCCTAGGAGGTGCTCTTATGGAGGCCCCTCAGCTTCTTCCCCTTGACCTCTTGCTCGTCCTTTCCTCGATGGGAGAAAGTAGGGGGCCTCTTGGCCCTCGCCTCTTCTTCTAGGCTGCTTTATGTCCCAGGTAGGTCTGACCTGTTCCTCTGGAGGGAGGTCCACAAGGCCTACCCACTTCCCCTCACGTCCAAACCTCGGCCGTCCAGGGGCATCGTCTTGAACGCAGCACAAGAAACACGGGGAAAGCTCACCAAACCCCCATAAAAAATAAAAAGAAGGCCGCGGCTGTAAATAAAGCCAAATCCGCCACCCTCTGAGGGGCCGTTTGTCCTCCCCTCCTTGGCCCCGTCCTTCCCGCCGCCCCCTCCCGGCTCCCGGGCCCCGCGGCGCCCCGGCCCCGAGCTCCTCCATTTAATCGGATTTGGGAGAAGGGGAGGATAAATCACGGCAGCAGCTTTACGGTCCCGGAGGAGAGGCGAGCCGCAGCCAGGCACACCCCGGCCGGCGATAAAAACCGCCGCTGAAAGCCCACGGAGCAATTTCCCGGGACCCCGAGCGACGCCATTACAGGAATGTAATTTTGCCCGGATGAGGCCCCGAGTTTAATTATCCTCGCGGAGGAATTTCAATGCGGCCAATCCATCTTGCAGGCGGGCGGCAGAGGGATTTATATGGGCCCGTTATTTCACACCGATCCTCCATCTGCATTTTTATGGCCCTGAGCTTCTGAAAGGGAGGGGAAGGAGTAGGGAGAAATCGGAGAAGCGGGCGAGGAGGAGAAGAGTGGGAGACTTCCCGCCTTTCCTAAATCTAAGATTCCAGCTCGAGAATGAAGATTCTCACTGGTTCCCCTGAAATGCCCAGATCTCTCTCCAGTTCCAGTTGTTGACTCAGGGTGAGGTTGTGGGTAGGTGAGAAATGGAACTGGTATCCTTGGGAATCACTCAACAGGTCTACCAAGCGGTGCCAGACACAGGGTAAGATGCTCAGAGGAGAAAGGGAAAATAGGCTACAAGAATATCTCCTGGAGGACTTCCCTGGCGGTCCAGCGGTAAGGACTCCAAGCTCCCAATGCAGGAGGTGGGGGTTCAATCCTTGGTCTGAGAGCTAAGATATCTCATGCCTGGAAGCAGTTGGCAAAAAAAAAAAAAAAAAAATCTCCTGAGGTCCCCAGACACCCCAAGCCCGCCCACTGAATTCCTTTTAGCCCGCGGCTGCACATCCTCAGGGCAAAACTTCCACAGCTCGTAGGAGCTGCCAGCACTAGCCAGTTGTTACAGCTGTTTGTTGCGAAAATTTAGACCCCTCTCAGATATCTAACAATCCAAAGGAGAATTGGAGAAGGAGCCCGTGTCTGATATGTTTATTTCTCCCTTACCTCCATTCAGTGGTAGGCTCTGGATTCATACACCTGGCTTCCCAAATTGCTGTGTGACCTTGGGCAAGCTGTTTAACCCCTCTATATCGATCTTCTTTTATGTAATTTGGGAATGATAATAATTCTTCATAGTCGTTTAGTCACTAAGTCTCATCTGACCCTTTTGGGACCTCATGGACTGTAGACGGCCAGGCTACTCTGCGGGATATCTCCAGGCAAGAATACTGGAGTGGGTTGCCATTTCCTTCTCCAGGGGATCTTCCTGACCCAGGAATCGAACCCAAGTCTCCTGCTTGGTAGGTGGATGTCTTTACCACTGAGCCACCTGAGAAGCCCGATAATAATGCTTGCTCAGCAGCAAATATTGGGATAATATACATGAAGCTTTGGGGCTTCCCAGGTGGTGCAGTGGTAAAGAATCTACCTGCCAATGCAGGAGACGCAGTTTCCATGCCTGGGTCAGGACCATCTCCTGGAGGAGGAAATGGTAACCCCCTCCAGTATTCTTGCTGGGAAAATTCCAGGGACAGAGCAACCTGGAGGGCTACAGTCAATGGGGTTGCAAAGAGTTGGACTTGACTGCAGAGATACCTGAAGCTTTTAGCAAGGAGCTTGGAACTTAGTAACAGTTCAATAAATTCTAGTAATATAATAATACTGGGTGTTTTTTTTTTTTTTGGTGTTAGTAGTAGTGTTATCTGGAGAAGACAATGGCAACCCATTCCAGTACTCTTGCCTGGAAAATCCCATGGACGGAGGAGCCTGGTAGGCTGCAGTCCATGGCGTTGCTAAGAGTCGGACTCGACCGAGCGACTTCACTTTCACTTTTCACTTTCATGCATTGGAGAAGGAAATGACAACCCACTCCAGGGATGGGGGAGCTTGGTGGGCTGCTGTCTCTGGGGTCACACAGAGTCGGACACAACTGAAGCGACTTAGCAGCAGCAGCAGCAGTAGTAGTGTTATAGTTGGGAGCATGGCAGCTCAATTCTGCTCTGCTTCCTAGAGACTTTATTGCAAGCGTCTTGCAACGATAGCTCCTGAAAGAAACTAAACTATGGCTTACTGAACTTATTTACCTACATAAATCACACAAAGGAGTTACTTGACAGGTAAGTGGGTGGGGATCTGTGGGGAGGGCTGAGAATTCCCAGGGCTGTTGCTACCAGGTTTGCAACCAGACATTAAATCCGGAGGCATGAGACTATAAAACGTGGTTGGAGGTATGTGCAGAGGGGTGAATTTGAAGACAGCAAAATATGATCCAAGAGAACATTAGCTAAGGGTCTAGGGATTTTCTTAACCAAGGGCTTGGGAAAGGGTTCTTCCTTCACTTCACTGAGGGAAAACTAGGGTCCAGAAAGGAAAGGGTGTGGAGCCAGAACTATCCTTTCCAATCAATCCTTTTCTTTTCCTACCAGACCATGTAACAAGGTTGGCCTGATTGGCCAGTTTTTCTAAGGACTGTTAGTGGCAGATTCTGACTGGTTAGCCACCTCACTGCACAGTGGTGACGGTGAAATGAGATTGATCTTTTCTTTCTTAGGATTGGTTAACAACCCTCAGCGGGGCCAGAGACTCATTTTAATTGACTGGAGAGGCTAGGAGGGAGGTCCAGCACCTTTCATGTAGAAATTCTGAGAGTTCTTTTTCCACAAAGGTCACCAAGAAAGAGTCTTGACTGGCTTATGCATATTTGCCTTTGGTCTGGAAACAATAGCTTAGAGAAGAAAAATCAAGAGAGTCATGCAGGCATGCTACAGTTCAATGTGAAACCCAAACAGAGAGAGGGATTCACAGAGGGAAACAGAATAGTGGTAAAAAGAGAGAGACTAAGACACAGAAAAATGAAAGAAACAAAAAAGCCAAAGAGGATGGATTTGAATAATTTGGTTTTCATTTCTGGTGGTTTAAGAGGAGGGTACTTTATGATGCATTTTGTCAGATGCATATGTTGCCAGCACGTGGCATGGGAAGAACAGTTGTCTTGGAGGCAGGAGACTAGGAATCTGGTCCCAGCCCTGCTACTAACTAGCTGAGTAGCTATGCAAGTTACTTTATCTCTCAAAGTTTCAGTGTCCCCGTTTGGAAAAATCAAGGGGAGAAGTAGGTGATCAGTAAGATTCCATCCAATATTAACTCTCCTGATTCTCTTTCTGACAAGCAGTCTGTTTTCTAAAGCTGAAGTGGTAACTTTACACTGCCAATAAGGACTATTCTTGGGTGCTATGTTCCTCTATTTATTTGAGTTTGTTAATTTCAAGCTTTTGGGACTGGTAGGCACTGACTGATGGATTTTTCTATTTTCTCTTGCTAAATCAGTTCCCCAGAACAACAGGATTAAGCCATCAGTAAACCTCCCTACTCTTGGAGAAAAAAAAAAGTAGATGGAAGAAGAAAAAGTGTCATGGGTATCCAGGATTCCAAGACAGGGATCGTGGAAGGCTTGGTGAGAGATGGCCGGACAAGTTTTTGCTGGGAAGAACCTAAGTTCTTTTGAATTTGTAAGATGAACTTATACATGCCCTACATATTTATATAGAAACAATGATTAAGTATTTATGTGAACAAATTTGGTCCCTGCCATTTATTGTCTCCCAAGCCAAAGCACACACAGAGACAAAACAAAATGAAAGTCATTGTGATAATTGACATATATATACCACCCTATGTAAAGTAGATAGCTAGTGGGGGCCGATGTATAGCGCAGGGAGCTCAGCTTAGTGCTCTGTGGTGACCTATAGGGCTGGAAAGGGGCAAGGTGGGAGGAAGGTCCAAGAGAGAGGGGATTTATATGTACATATAGCTGATTCACTGTCTTGAACAGCACAAACTAACATATTGTAAAGTGGTTATACTCCAATTGAAAAAAAAAAAGGTCGTTGTGATACATTGTAAGAGCTTAAGACTGAAAGTTAGAGATCTGAATGTAGATGTGGGAATATCTTTAAAAAAATAATTTAATTAATTGATTTATTTTTGGCTGTGCTGAGCCTTCATTGCTGTGCAGTTTTCTCTGGTTGCAGAGAACAGGAGCTACTCTCCAGTTGCAGTGCCTTCTCTTGTTGCAGAGCACAGGCTATAGTAAACATGGGCTCAGTGGTTGCGGTTCCCTGGATCTAGAGCACAGGCTCAATAATTGTGGCCCACAGGTTTAGTTGCTCCAAGGCATGTGGGATCTTCCTGGATTAGAGATTGCTCCCATGTCTCCTGCATTGGCAGGTGGATGCCTCACCACTGAGCCACCAGGCAAGCCCTAAATTTGGGATTGTTCTTAATTATGTGACTTTGAAAAACATCAATTCACCTCTCTGGACTTCAGTTTTCTTAACTGCACATTGTAGGAAAACACTTGCTGATTATTGAATTCTTTTTTGGCTTTAAATATAAATAGCATAGATCTGTTCTTCCTGTTTTGCCCTCATCTCCTGTGACTTTAAGTATTCGACCAGTATTAACTGAGCATCTACTGTATGTGAGGTGCTGAACCATGTATTGTGATTAGGAATAAAAAAGGAGAAAGCACAGTCCCTTGTCTTCATAAGTTTATAATCAGTAGGAAAAACATGTACATATATAACTATAACTTGCAGCAAAATTTAATGGTTTATATGGGTTATAGGAGTTGAAGCAGTATAATTTCCATTTAGAATGATCAAGGGGGCACTATGATTAAAAAGTAGTTTTTTTCCTTCTTTTAAAAAAATTTAAAGTATTTGAATTACATAAAGGAATGCAATTAATGAGTATAATTTATGCAACAGATATTTTTGGAGATCCTACTATGTGCCAGGTGCTGTTCTAGGTGCTGGAAACACAGATGTGAATAAAATAAGACAAAAATCCTTGCCTCCTCAGAGATGACTTTAATATAAATTATGAAGCATAATAATAAAATAGACATCCATTAAATGACCCCCAGTTTAGGAAAAGAAAAAAAAAACCCTACTAATACCACTGAGCCCCCCTCCCCCATGCATCTCTCCTATAGTAAAGTAATCCTTGAATTTTATATTTATCATTTCAAGATTTTTCCTCAGATTTTTACCGTATTGCTTATTTTGGTCTTTTCCCCCTACTGTTCTAAAAGTGATATAATATTATTTGTATCCTTCTTTACTTGCTCTTTTCATTCAACATTATGTTTCTAAGATTCATTGAAGCTGATGTAGGTAGCTATAGTTTATTTACTTTCATTGATGTATCATTGGAGAAGGCAATGGCACCCCACTCCAGTACTCTTGCCTGGAAAATCCCATGGACGGAGGAGCCTGGTGGGCTGCAGTCCATGGGGTTGCTAAGAGTCGGATACGACTGAGCGACTTCACTTTCACTTTTCACTTTCATGCATTGGAGAAGGAAATGGCAACCCACTCCAGTGTTCTTGCCTGGAGAATCCCAGGGATGGGGATCCTGGTGGGCTGCTGTCTCTGGGGTTGCACAGAGTCGGACACGACTGAAGCAACTTAGCAGCAGCAGCAGCAGCAGCAGCAGCAGCTGCATCATAGCCCACCAATTTGTCAATTAATTTCCCTGTTGAAGAATATTTAGGATTGTTTTCAGCTGTTTGCCACTACAAACAATGCTGCTCAGAACATTTCTCCTAGTATACATGCGTAAGAGTTTCTTCAGGGTACATATGTATGAATTGCTGGGTTGAAGCATATGAATTTTTTAACCTCTCTGGATAATGTCAAATTGTTTTCCAATATTTATGCCTACTAAAGTATATAAAAGTTTTGATTGCTACCCTATCCTTACCAATTTTGGTTATTTAGTCAATCTGTTGGATATAAAATGGTGATTTGAATTTATACTTAATTATATTTGCCTTATTATTAGTGAAGTTGAGCATCTTTTCATATATTTATTGGCCACTCATGCTTCTCCTTATGTGAAATGCCTATTCATGTATGTCTTCTGCCCATTTCCTATTGGGTTATTTGTCATCTCCTGTGGATTTTTAGGAATTAACAAATATAGATTCCCTAGTCCTGATTCTTTGTCAGTATCAGTTATCTCCTTCCAGTTTTTAGCAGGGTTGGGATTTTAATAGAGGCTTAAAGGATGGATGATTTCAGTTCCAGCTCAGAGTCCTCATTTAGTTGGATTAATTAATTCTTAATTCATTCATCAAATATTTATTGAATGTCTAGCCAGACGTCATGCTAGACTCTGAGAATACGAATATATTCCACACTTGCTCACCAGTTACCACTTCCAAGATCTATCTGGGTTCAAGCCAGTGACATATCCTGGTGGACCCACTACTATGGCCTTCTAGCTGTTCTGCCTTTTCCAGTCTGGTCTTGCCATGGTCTACTCCACCCAATAAGCAGCTAAAGTGATCTAATGAAGTGTAGATCAGATCATGCAACTTAAAACTTCCCAATGGTTTTCCAGTTCTCATAGAAAAAAAATTCATTGTTCAGCTACACTAGACTCCTATTGACCCTCAGTCACACCACACTTACTTGTTTCTGCTCGGAACCTTTGCTGTTTCCTCCGCCTGGATCGTTCTCCTAGATTATGCTCACTCTCATTTCGTCTAGGTCTCATTTCAAATATCACCTCCTTAGAGAGTGCTTTTCTGACCACCCAATCTAAATAGCTGCCACTCCCCGGCCCCTTTTAACTTTCTGGCCACGTTGCTTGTGATATCTGAATTCCAGGACCAGAGATGGGTCCTGGACGGGTTCAGGGGTCCAGAGATTCCAGGGCCCGGCTGCCCGCTCATTGAAAGCTCAGAGTCTTAACCATTGGACCACCAGGAAACTCCTCTACCTTCCCTTCTTTATCTCATTATCCTCCTTCATTTTTCTTTTTAGCACTTACCATAGTTTTATTTTTATTGCTTTTTTCTTCACTAGAAGATAAGCTCCACTAGTTGAGAGACCTTGTCACCACTGTATCCTCAGCATTTAGAAAAGTGCCTGGCACTTAATAGGCTCTCAATAGAAATTTTGTGAATGATTGAATGGTGAATCAGATAGAGTCCTTGCCCTTAAAAAGCTTTAGTCTATCAGGGAATACAGGGAAGCAAAAGGCAAATAATTTCAACACAATTTGACAGTGTTCTAAGATGGATAAGCGCTGGATGCTGTGGGAATGCATAGGGAGGACATATATTTCGGTCCTGAGAACTAGTAGTCAAGGGAGGCTTCCAAGATGAGGTGACATTTACAAGAAACTCAAAGGACCTGGAAAGAGAAGGATGTTCCACAGAGAAAAAGCAGTAAGGACAAAGCTTGAAGAGAGGGATAAGTGGTCTCTTCCACAAAGGCAAGTAATTCAGCGTGGTCAGAATGAATAGTTGTGAGTGCAACAGAGTGCAGAGACTGGTTGTTAGTGGCTAGATCCTGAAGGATCTTGAGCATCAAACTCAAGCCGTTTGGATTTTATCCAGAAAGCAGCCAGAAGCCATTTAAACCAGAGAATGAGCTCAGATTTGCATTTTAGAAAAATCATTGTAGGTCTAGTGTGCAGAATGGATGAGAGGGGGCAGGACAGGGGACAGGGAGCGCTGTAGGGGACTGTCGTCAGAATCCAGGTGGGAGATGGTGGTGGCCTGAGCTCTGAGGTGATAGCTGGGATGGAGAAAAGTGGGCAGAGCTCAAGAGGTTTAGGAAGAAGAACCAATGGGCCTCAGTGATTGATTGTTATGGGGGATGAAGGAGGTGAGAGAGGTGAAGACAGTGCCCAGTTCTCTGGCCTGGGTCACTGAGTGGTGCCATTCTCTGATTGGAAAAGAGTCAGAGGGTTAGAGTGAGATGAGCAGGCCAACCCCTGATACTTGTGAGGCCCAGGGCAAGGTAAAAAATATAGCCTACATACCAAATGTCTAAATATGTACAAGTTATAAATCAAAGTTAACAAACTGTTAAATAAAACATGTTCTACCCTCTTATCTTGACAAATATATCAATATCAGTTGGAAGATTTATATTTAGAATCCTGGGACTCTTCCAGCCCCAGTCTGACCCTCGGGTTCTCTCTCCATTTCGTACTCCATCCCACTACCTGAGGGGCTTCACACCAAAGTGCGTGCTGGGGTCAGCCTCACCGCTAAACTCCACACCAACAAGGCTGGTGCTGCGCTCCCCAGCAGCTCCTTCTGTGTTTTCAGGAAATCAAACCCCAGGAAGAGGTCCTGGAAGTCAGCCTGGGGCAAATTGACAGGATAGTCTGGCCACTGGAGCATGGTCTAGGAGTGGGCAGGCGTGAGCTCTGGGTAGGCACACCCCCTTGGCCTAAAGTTATCTGCCCCCTGCAAGAGGAAGAGACCCTCTAAAACTGTCACCCAGGGTAGAGGTCCCTCTTGCCTGGTCTAAGGGCATAGACTCTGAAATCATACAGACTGGGTTCAAACCCCTATTCTCATGTTTATTTACTCTTCTTTGAACCTGGGCAAACTCTCTGAGCCTGTTTCCTTCCATGTAAAATGGCAATAGTAATATCTACCTCACAGAGTTATTGTGAGAATTAAATAAGGGTATCAGTCTTGGGTGTCCTTTGAAGGACTAATGCCAAGGCTGAAACTCCAATACTTTGGCCACCTCATGCGAAGAGTTGACTCATTGGAAAAGACCCTGATGCTGGGAGGGATTGGGGGCAGGAGGAGAAGGGGACGACAGAGGATGAGATGGCTGGATGGCATCACCGACTCAATGGACGTGAGTTTGAGTGAACTCCAGGAGTTGGTGATGGACAGGGAGGCCTGGAGTGCTGCAATTCATGGGGTCGCAAAGAGTCGGACACAACTGAGCGACTGAACTGAACTGAATATATGCAGAGCACTTGGTATTTAATATTCCCCTCCTCACCTCCCCAGTTTACATTGTTTTCTTCCCATTCATCACCGCTTTCCCTCAAACTAATCATGGAGGCTGGGGAAAATATGAAGTTTGTTCTAGGTAAATTCTTTTTTTGTTTTTTCTGGGAGGAGTGGTTCCAGGAAAAAGGAGTTTATAAAGGAAACAGTAACAATCCAGGCAGCAGTAATCCCAGCTCAGGCTGGGGCCGTGTGGGAAAGGGGGAGTCAGTTGTCTTGTGTGTAGATGAATGAGAAATGGTAATAGCATAATTGCTTTTACAATCTGTTTGTTTTGCTGACAGTAGCAGCTGGTTACTGTTTCAATTCTTGGTTTTCATGTTAAGACAGGGGAAGAAGGTGTGAATAGAAAAAGAATAGAAAATCCAAACGTAATGTCTTGGAGACCAGGAAAATGGTCAGAGAAACATGGTTGAAAACACAGATGGTTTCCATCTTTCAGACATGGCCTGGTCCTCTCATTAAGTTGATCTTGTGTTGTTGTGTAACATGTATAGATTCTTACCACATGCTGTCACTCTCTCTACTCCTGCAGCTAGAATGCCCTTTCGCGGCTTCTCAGCCGTTCCAGATTCCACTCTGTATTTCAGGCTCACTCCCTCCACGGTAAGTGTGACCCTCCCCACTTCCTCTGAGCTCTTCCTAGTCTGTCTGTGCTGTACTAGGTCGCTCCAGTTGTGTCGATTCTTTGGACTCTATGGGCCATAGCCCACCAGGCTCCTCTGTCCATGGGATTCTCCAGGCAAGAATACTGGAGTGGGTTGCCATGCCCTCCTCCAGGGGATCTTCCCGACCCAGGGATCAAACCAGCATCTCTTACATCTCCTGCATTGGCAGGCGAATTCTTTACCACTATGCCACCTGGAAAGCCCCTAGTCATATCACCTGGAATTTATTCATGGTCTTAATATGTTCAGTCTTGTTCTCCTATCGTTTAAAAATTATTTTAATTTTTTAAAATTTATTTATTTGACAGAGTGGCATGTGGGATCTTAGTTCCTCAACCAGGGATCGAACCTGTGCCCCCTGCAGTGGGAGCTCGCGCCTTAACCACTGGATTGCCAGGGAAGTCCTGTTCACTTATCCTTTTATGTGCACAAGTCTTGTCTCCCCAACAAGAGTTTAAGCTTATTAAGGGAAGGAACTATATTTCTATTTCTCTTCCATTTCCCATAGTGTCTATATATTCACTTAATATACATTTATTGAGTTACCATGTGCCTAAACTGGGGTTCAGGTGCTGGGGATACAAAAATGAAATATATATATTTCCTCTTCACTAGTGAAGCTAGTAATGGACTCATGGTTTAATAACTGCCTATAAAAGTGTTGAACACATAATGGTTCCTCAATAGAGGTTTGATGGATTGATGAACCATGCTGCTTTTTGACTAGGCATTCAATGAATGAATGAATGAATGAAATTACTGGATAGCAACCCTGCAAGCTGTTCCAGGTGTATCCCTCTTATATGAAACAAGTTCTCACAGACTTAAAGGTGTGAGACTGGTTTGAGGGGAGAAGTGCTCTCTAGAGGCATCAAAACAGAGAGCCTACTGTCTTTTCAAGGCAGTGTTCACTCCTTTCCTTAAGGCCTAGTGATTAAAACACAAAGCATTTTACAGGCATTGGTGAATGCCTTTTGCCAATTTGGGTCATTCAGGTTGTAAATTATGAGAACTGTGTGCATTTTTCATAATAAAAAACAGCTATTATTGAATATTGATTATGTGCCAGATATTTTGCTGATTTCTTTACATGAATTATTTAAATCCTAACAACAACCCTATGAAGTAAATATGATTATTATCCCACTTTACAGAAGAGGAAACTCAGGTACAGGTAGGAAGCAAGAAAAGACAGAACTTGAATCCAGGAAGTCTGTGCTGTCCAGGCGATGATTGGGAGAGTGGAGAGCTGAGTTCTTCAGCCCGCCCTGCTGTGTGCTTGCTGTGTGACCTGCAAAAATCATCTCAGGTCTCTGGTCTTCGGCCCCTTCTGATCACCAATCTTAAAGCCTACTCTTTTGAATTCAAGTCCTCTGCTTCTCCACCAATATTAATTGCCTAAATCTGGTTGTGATCCCCTAAATCTCATCTTTCATCTCCTTGTAGTGTAAAATGCAGCTTATGATATTGTGTTATTCATAACTGGAGCATCCTTTTGAGACATTATATATGAAGACCTTGATGACTTCTTGAATGTCTTGGTTCATGGCTGCAGCTGATAGAGCTGCAGAAGGACCCCTGAACCCAATTTCTTCCTGTGACTCCATCCCTCAACTCCTAGTTAAGTAAAAATATTTCCCAGTATTAGGATGCTTGTTATCATGAATCCATTCAGAGGACACAGCCAAAATCAAGCACTAATCAAAAGGAAGGTGGTGGGTCTGATTCATTTCTGTGTGTGGAGATTGATCAACACAGGCAAGAGATTGAGACCAAGTAACATGAAAGAGTAGGCAAGAGTGGATTTGAAAGGTCGATTTCTCTGAGGAGCCTCCACATAGAAACTGAAGCTGCTCAAATCCTCCATTTTGTCCCTTCATAGCTGGAATTTTTACTTCCTTGTATGCAGACAAAGGATAATAATTATCTGAACAAGTGTGCTTGTTTAGCTGGCATCAGTGTTTTAAATTGGTATGCTTAAATACCAATGGCTTGCTGTACCCCTCATGTTGCTATTTGACTCAGCTCTCTCTGCTTAGTCTATTTTGTCTGTGCATCAAGAGTAGCTGTGTGTTTTGTTCTCACCAGGGTAGCCTCTGGCTGGGGTGCCTACTAGTGTCCTTTCCTAGAGCTTCTTTAATACCAGGCAGCCTGGCAGGATGGTTTTTATGTCCCTGCCCTCACTTCCTTCCCTGCCTCCAATTTCCTCTTGTTGTTTTCCAGAATCATTTGCATGGTTCACCTGTATTTTTCCCAACCTTCTCTATCTCTGTATACAATTCTACAGAGAACAGGGACAAACATCTACTAAAGAGAAATCAATCTCTCCCCCGGCCACCCCACCCCTTCTCTCCCTTTCTCTCTCTCTCTCACACACACAAACACACACAGAATGTATGGCAGACTTCATTTCTCTTCTGACCTTATCATGCTCCCAAATACCAAATCAAGATCACTCCCAAAACCCAAACCCAAGCCTAAAAGCAACACAGAGAAAGAGAGAATCACTTTTCTTCTAGGAGATGAATGCACCCCTTTTGGGGATCCACCTGAGGTTACTGAAGGGCTTAATTTCTGAAGAATCTGCTTCTGTCAGTTTTTCCTGTATTCCTGTGTGTTATGGGTTTGTAAAGATGTCTTCCTTAAGCAGAAGTTAACTTTGGTTGTAGGTTATAATTCTAACTGTGAGTGTGGGAGAGAAATTTTGGTGAGGACTAAAATCCTGTCATCATTTAAAAGGGATTCCAAGGGAAGTCCTGGTACCCGCCTTCTGGGAGGCAGATCTCTGGGTCAGATGGGATGAACCAGAGGAGGGAACACTTGAACTTTGTTTACAAACCAGCATAACATACAATGACAAACGAGTTCACGCAAGGGCACCCACAGCTTCAAATGGAGGACAGAACTGGGAAAGAGTGTTGGCACAAGGGCAGTACTGAGAAAATTAGGAAAGTTTCTTGGAGGAAGCAGTGCGCGGCGAGGGGGCCTGGGAACCGTGGCTGAGGGAACGCACACCCGGGCTGCCTTTCCCGGGGTCTCCTGGTGGCGAGCTGGGTGAGGTGCTCTCTGGGCAGGTCCGCTGTCTGCCTCCCTCCATTACCGATCTCTCCGGCTCTCTCGCCTCCTGCATGCCATCCCCGGGCCCCTTCCTCCACATCCACTCCTCCTAGCTCCCCCTCGATAATCTTCTGATATCTCTTCAAATCCAATTATCGAATTAATTGACGTGCTAACCGAGAGGCAAACAGAAAGGGGCGGCAAACACCGGTCGGCTCAGATTTATCCTCCGGCCTCCATAGGCCCCGGCCGGGCGAGATTTACTGGGCCTCGAACACGACGACAGTTCAAACCTTTGATTAATCATGTTTTTCTCCCGGCCCCATAATTTAGTTGCTCTTTTTCCCTCCCTGCTTTTTTTTTTTTTATCAGTGGAAACAGAGACAGAGTCCTCATCAGCTTCAATTACAAATATTAAGCCCCCGGACAGCACTTTGACAGAGAGGCGGCCAGCCCCAACTCCTTCCCGCCCCCCTAAATCATCCCCGAATTAACATCACAATCGGCGGCTGGCGCGCGTTCAGATTTAAATGGTGGCATATTGTTCGCGGACGGTCTAGTTCAGACCAGCGGGTTCTCAGTTCCCGGTGGCGGCCCCCGCCGCTCCCCTCACTGCCCCCTCCTGCCTCCCGGGATGCTGTGACTCAGGAGCCGCGGGAGGCTCCGGAGCCGGGTCTCCTGCAGCGGAGGCTGCAGGCGGGGGTACACCGGAGTGGGGCCGAGCGGGCTGGTGAGAGGGGGTAGAGTGAGGAGGAGGGGGCGAGTCAGGCACACGGAGAGGGAACTGCAGATGTAGGGTGGAGGGGAGGAGGGGCCGAGGCCGGGCAGAGGCGGGTGAGTTTGGGGGTAGCGGAAGAACGGCACTGATGAAAATGAGATGCAAATGAAGATGCAGAAACCACGGGTTTGAGAATGCCACTATATAGCCACTATATGGCCGCCTCGACCTTGGCGCGGTCTGCAGGGCATCCTTGGGTGGTTGTGGAGGGGCCATTCTGCAGGGAAATCTCTTGCTCTTTGAGTCTTGCGATGTGAAAGAAGAACGTGGGACAAGATTTCTCGTTTCCTGAGTATGTTAGAGAAAATGGTTCATAAACTACAGCCAGGAGGCTTGAAGGGAGGCCTCAGAAAGGACTTCCTAAATGGGGAGACTGAGTATGAGGCTGGAATACCTCCGGGGATTTTTTTTTTTTTTTTTTGGATTAGAACACCTTCGAGGCAGCCAGATTTCTCTGAAGGCGTTTTGGGGAAACGGTAACTATTTGGCTCTGTCCCACTGTGGAGGAGAAAAGGAAGAGTGATTCTCCTGACCCCATTAATCCTTTAAGAATGAAGGAGCTCAGGAAGAAAAATGACAATCCAAGAGTCTAGGTTTCCAGATATTCTCATATCCACCTGTCTCTCCGGTCTTGCCCGCAGCCATCTCCGGGACCTCATTTCTGCCTAGCAACATCACAACCAATCAAGATGCAACTAGGCCTGGCAGTTCGGCTCATCCTTCACTGGGATTGGCTGCTGGCGGTGAGCGCATCCTAAGTTTTCATTGGCTGACGGCCACCTGTATGGAAATGAGAATGACAGGGGACTCTCAGCGCCTTCTCTGCTACGTGGACCTGTGGCTTACTGCACTGAAACCTGCAAGCTCAGAGCCAGAACTCCTGGGCTTTTTTTCTGCCTTCTCTCCCTGTTCTTCCCCCAAAGAGATATCTCAAACTTTTCCCTCAGCTCCTCTGTCTGAGGCCCAGTCGGAAAGCAATTCGCAAAAAATAAGGCGAATTTGTATACTTTTTTGCATTTTCTTTGCCTTCTCTCGGTTCTGTATCAAGATTTTTCCCCTTCCGTCCAATGCTATGACAGTTCTTGATCCTTTCTCTCTTCCATGTCCATCCAAGGAGCGGCTTCTCTCCGTGTGGAGTCCCTCGGGCCCTGCCCCCTGTTGCCTCAAACCCTCCCTTCGGGCTCAGCTCCACCAAATTCCCAATTGCCCCCTTCCTCCCTCTCAGGATCCAGGCGCCTCGCACAACGATCTAAAGCCCAGTTTAGAAGGGAGTTAGAGGGGGAGAGGACTCCCCCACCTCCCCCCAAAAAAACCTCCATCCTCGCTCCCCATCCATTTTCTCCGAGGGAGCCGAGTTTGACAGCGAATTCATTCCGAGAGGGGAGGGTGATTTATTCTTCAAATATACCGACAAGTGCGGGCATGATGGAGCCCATTAAAATGTTGGGAGATTGTTTTTATGATTGAAGTCTGTATTACTCCAACCATAAAGAAAGAGAGCAAGGAGTCATTAGCATTTTCATGATGGTGTATTTCTGCTTGTCTCCGCGCCATCACTCATCTTTACTGCCCGTCCCTTTGCTCTCGCTCTGCTACAACGAGGAGAGACTGCAGCCTGAGTTGGGGTTGGGGGTGGGGGGAGGCGGGGGCCAGAGATCCCCTCGCCACTCTGCCCTTCACGCCAAA
This sequence comes from Bos mutus, assembly GCF_027580195.1. Lineage (NCBI taxonomy): Eukaryota > Metazoa > Chordata > Mammalia > Artiodactyla > Bovidae > Bos > Bos mutus. The sequence goes on from NC_091621.1 coordinate 46,066,572, forward strand.
TCCTCACCCTCCCTGGGACGCAGATCATGGGGTGAGAGGCCAAACGCAGACAATGATGTGCCTCAGCTTTCTCCAGCCTGCTCTCCCTGCCCCTGACTGATGGAAGCTGGGGGTCTTGTCCAAATGGTGCTTGGAGATCTGCACAGACCTGGGTTGAGAAAGGCGGAATACCCCTTCCTTCCTCTGGCTCTTCACTTCCTGGCCTACACCATTTAGAACTTTCCAGGGTTATCCATATAGAGAGAAAGTCAGAAATTCCTGGCTGAGTGCCCTGGGCTAGAGACATCAGAGTAGGAGAGGACAGAAGGAGGAGACCCCAAGTCCCTAGGTTTGGAGACTGAGTTGGGAGGAAATTGGAAACCTGGATCTTTGGCTTCTGTCTTTGCTACTCCCTCTTTAGGGTTAAAATCTTCTGTCACTACCCTAATTCCCTTGCTCTTGCTCTCTCCTAATTCCTTAAGTCCTTGATTCTTTCTACCCAGTACTCACAGGTACTCCAAGGAACAAATTCATAACCTCCATGAGAATAGTGGAGCTCAAAATAATCATTGTCAAGATAAGAGCTTGGAGAAAGTTGGTTACAGGTGAAACAGTGTCTACAGGTACCCAAGGATTGTGGGAGTCACCTGTCCTCACCCCTGGCTCCGGACAAGACTCATAACCCAAAGAAACATTCATTCTAGGTTGGACACAACCTTGCCTCCGTACCCTATTGAGCCAAATTGTGTGGTGGCATTTGTGTGAGCATTGGTTGGGATAAAGGCTAGTTTAAGGGTGGTGAGAAAATGGAAGTGTAAGCTCACAAGAAATCAGTGGTGATAATAACAATTAGTGGACCACTTTCCTGTTGGTTCAGTGCTTTCTCATGGATGTCTCACAACAACCTGAAAGGTAGGTTCATAACTGCCATTTTACAGATGAGGAAACCAAGGCTCAGGTGAGTGTGTGTGTGTAATTTAAGATCACTTAGCTAGTAAACTGGGCTGTTTTCATTATCTGATACTGCCTGAGAAGGAGTTCAAGAGCTCTAAAGTGGAAGTCAAGATGACCCATAAACTTCATTTGAGTTTATAAGAAGGTGGGGAAGACTCTCTGCTGCTGCTGCTGCTGCTGCTGCGTCGCTTCAGTCGTGTCCGACTCTGTGCGACCCCATTGACGGCAGCCCACCAAGCTTCCCCGTTCCTGGAATTCTCCAGGCAAGAACACTGAAGACTCTCTAGTGAGTGTTAAATATTTTGGGAGAAATCTTAGTAGGAATAGTCATCCCTTGGCCACCAGAGCTGGGGACCTAGTGGTGGTTAGCATTGCTAGGATTAACCCTTCTCTTATTCAGGGAACATTTATTGAGCAGCTAGTATGTGTCATCTTATGACTGACCCCTCCCCTTTCACAGGCCTCCTCCTCCTTTTGAGAGGGGGTATATGATAGGGCTCTGGGGTCCTGGGCAGAGTTAGAGCCCTGGGCAGCTGGGCAGAGATGGAGGCAAAGCGGGGTACAGAGGTGAGAGCCCCCCTACAGCCTGCACAGTGCCCAGAGGCAGTTGCAGCAGCAGCCCCAGATTTACAACTGCCCTGGCGCTGATGCCATAAAAGCAAACGATCCTTCTCTGTACTAATTTCTGTGTAATTAGATCTCTCCTGGCATGGAAAGTGGGGAGTGGGGGTGGCCAGGAGGGGAGGGTGCCAAGGACTCTTCACAGAGGTGGAAGGAGGGGTTGTGGGACACGCATGGCTTCGTGTGGCCGAGCTTGGGCACAGGGATCTGCGTGCACTGTGACAAAGATGGAAAAGGAAATCATGCACACACGGAATGCGAGGAGGCAGGAGTCCTGATATGGTAACACCCTTGTGCCCAGGATAGGGACAAAGCTGGTGTCCTGCACAAAGATTCTGAAGCCAGAAGAATAACTCCTGTGTATACATAGGAAGAATTGAAATCCTTGGAGGAGTTGCATATGGATACCCCCACAAGCAGCCAGATAACCAAAATCCCACAGAGAAGCCTGAAGAGTGAAAAAAAAAAATGTGTGGCCCCATCACATTTACAAAAGACTATAGGTGGCTTAGATGGTAAAGAAATGCACCTGCAATGCAGGAGCCCCGGGTTCGATCCCTGGGTTGGGAAAAGCCCCTGGAGAAGAGAATAGCAACCCATTCCAATATTCTTGCCTGGAGAATTCCATGGACAGAGGACCCTGGCGGATTACAGTCCATGGGGTCTCAAAGAGTTGGACATGACTGAGCGACTAACACACACATACACATGTATCTGCTCTCATGTTTAACCTGCATGAGAGCAGATACACACTTCTTAAATGCAAAAATGACAGCAGCTACACTAAATAGGAACTCAAGAAATGTTTATTTCCTCCTCTGCCCCCACCTATTGCTTGCCCACCTCTTGGAGGCAGAAAACTAAAAGATGAAAAATGTCTTTTTTTTTTTAAAGCAAAATTTTCTTTAAGATATTTGAAGATAGAAAAAAAAAAAAAAAAGAATTAGAGGAATGTGGGGATGGTTAAAGAGGGAACAATCCCGGAATCTTGACTTTCCTTGGGAAGAACAGTCTTGAATGGAAAAAGTATATAGTTATTATTACTATCCCCCCATCCCACCCCATGGTGACAAACAATGGCCTTGGGTATGGCAGTAATGTCATTTGGGACAACACTTATACAGAGCTAAGTATTCATTATTCACGGCAGTATATTCGTGGAGGCACCTCAAAGGGCCTCTTATCCAGGCTCCCTCTGCAGCCCAGATTTCTTTCACAGTAAGCCTGCCAGGGCATCAGCCAGCTTCTGCTTCAGTATTTCTCCCCAAAAGGAGCTCTTTACTTCATGAGCAGTTTGCCCTCTGTCACTGGACAGCTGTAATGGTTAGATATTTTTCGGTAGAATTGAAATCTGTCCTCTTTTAAATTTCAGAATATACTGTTTCTAACTGCCTGTCATATCTCGAGTTATTCTAATGTTTTAAGACCAGTTCAATCAAAGCATTAATCATCCCCCCACAACAGCAATAACAATTAGATACCCATTGGAAAATCAGGAGATTCTGATCTGCACAGATGACTGTCATGTACTTATCTTAAGCCCTTGTTCTAATGGGTAATTCCTGATTAACCTGAGTAATGAAAATGTATCACAATAAAGAAAGATTTGTCATGCCTTGTTATCACTTCATAAGGCTGTCCTTCTACATACCTGCCATAACATCAGGATATTTCTATCCCAATAAAACATGATCATGATGTGCTTGGCTAATAAAAAGGAAAAAAGCCACGTATTAAAAATATGTTTAAAATGATTTGCGTGAGTGATGTAAATATAAACCACCACCATCATCAGTGTCAACAATATCCTCAGTTCATTTGCCTTTTGCAATCCCTGCCGCATCTTTGGGGTGGGAGGTAAAGGAAAAGGGAGGCAGAAAATTAGCATCTATGGGCTACACTCACAATAACCCTGTGAGATGGGTATTAACATGCCTTTCAAGTGAGGAAATTGGACTCAGAGAAGTTAGGTAACTTGCCTGAGGTCAGATGGCTAGTACAGGGAATCAGGATTTTAACCTAGGTAAGTCTGCTTCCAAAGTCCACACTTTCCCCCCTAAACTCGGACAGGTAAATTTTACTTTGATGCCCACAGAGCCTCAACGAGTGGGTTCATACATGACGTTAGTGAGGCGTCTGTTGCTCTCAGAGACCTCCCCCTTCGCAGTCTGGACTCCCTGAGGGGCAGCCAGGAGTTCAGAGCCTGAACTTTGTGACTTTTGTGCTCGGTCATATTACTGCCATCACCCAGGGGTGCCCACATACAATCTCAGGTGGGGTACCACAGGCACCGTGACCGCTGTACGGTGACACCCTCACAAAACACAGTGTCGTATTCAACCCACGCTGCGACCCACACAGGCCGGCTGTTCCTTCCCTTCTCCTGAGCAGTGAGGTGCGCAGCCGGCAGGGGTCGCCGGCACACCAGGAATTACCATTCGCTGGGCCCGAACAGAACGGAAAGTTCCTCCTCTGTCTTCTCCTAAAATCTCTCACTAATCCCTCCCCTTTCCTGCTTTCCCTTTCTAGCACCCCTCCCCTTCCCCAGGCCCTGTAGTTTCCTGTTGATAAGCTGGATAGTTGCTCCTTATATAGCACCTAAACTGCCCAATCCCAGCCTAGACTAGGGACCAGGGTTTCAGGCTGTCAGTCCTGCTTTGGGGATGCAGGTAGCAAGTAAGGAGCCTGGATTGCGCAACCTTCGGGTTCGCCCTTGACCAATTAAGAGTCTGCCTCTTCTCAGTGTCTTCCCAGCACCATGTCTTGATCATCCATTTATTGTCCCATTGTTCATGTAACGTATGTCCCAAACATCCCGAGACTCCCAGGGTCCCTTAGCTGCTTCATCTTGGGACAGCCTAAAAATGAAGGAGGCGGCAAATCTCTGGTGGAGTGAGTGACCTGTGACCTGTGGTTTTAGATGAGAAATCACAATTTGGGGAGTACAGGGGAAGGACCCAGGTACCCTGATTCCCAACAGAAAGAGGGGTCAGGCGTCTGCTCCCTGCAGGAAAGCTGTGGTCGCCTTCTGGGAGTGGCATTTCTCTGCTCTTTTCTGCCTCTCCCCTCCCATGCTGTAGCAACAACGCCCCAGCTTTTCCAAGCCCCCTTCTCTCTGCAGCCCCTCCCGCAACTCCTGGAGCCCAGTGATTGGCGGCTGCCTGCTGCAGGGCCGGCTGGGTTTATGGCTTTGCGGCAGCTGGGGAGAAAGCGAGGCCAGAGACAGAAAATGGAAACCAACCAAGAAATCGAGAATGATGAAAGAGTAAAAGAGAGGGAGACTGAGAGACAGAAAGACCTTGAGAATATCAGATACGCCAAATCAAAGTAATGAGAGGGACAGACTGAAGCACAGATGGACACAAAGAAAATCATAGAGATGGTGATAAAAGATGAAAAAATGTAAGAGGGATGGGATGAAAAAGAAAAGAAGAGCACACAGGAAGACATTTGGATGAGCCCCGAGAGTGGGGATGTTCAGGGCTTCCCAGGGCAACAGGAATTGCTGGTAGTACGTAAGGGACTGTACATCTAGGGTAGACATCTAGGGATTCCTAGAAATTCTGAGACAGAAGAGGCCAGAGGATCTTGCAGTTCTCCCTACACCTGTGCTACCATTTATCTGTTCTAGCCTTTTCCATGGTCACACCCTCCTGGAATTTTAAAGGTTTTTACCAAAAATGTCCTCCTTAAGAATGACCCATGGGACTTCCCTGGTGGTCCAGTGGTTAAGAATCCACCTGCCAATGCAGGGGACGTGGTTTGGATCCCTGATCTGGGACGATCCCACATGCAGCAGAGCAACTAAGCCCATATGCCTCAACTATTGAGCCCACATGCCCAGAGCCCGTTCTCCACAGCAAGAGAAGCCCCTGCAGTGAGAAGCCCACACAGCGCAACTAGAGAGCAGCCCCAGTTTGCTGCATCTAGAGAAAGCCCGTATGTAGCAATGAAGGCCCAGCACAGCCAAAAACAGAATAAAAAAAAGAGAGTGACCCAAGATCTAATGTGGAAGGATCTTGCTGCATTTTCCATGAAATGAATGGGAACACGGAGGTCTGGGATTTAGGAGGGATTTCAACATTAGAGCTACACTTTGTTGCACATATATTAACCTATAAGGTTGTTGGCTCTGTATGTACCTTGACTGGCACATACCAATGTTTATCTTATGTGATAGTAATTTCTCTATCCTTTTTGCTATTATATAAGTAGGCTCTTTAACAGCGAGAGCTGTGTCTGCCCTTCTTTGTGGCTCCCACAGTGCCTTGTTCTTGTTTATTGAGTGAACCAGTGAATGGCCCCTGGAGATGTTTAAGCAGAGGTTGGATGACTACCAATGAGGGATGGAGTCTAGGAGATTTCTGCACTGAATGGGAAGCTGGAAATATACCTCTAAGCCCCTTTTTGGTTTTAAGATTCTATTAGTCCATATACATGAAACTGAGTTTGCTGTTTCTTTTCCTAATTCTCCAGATATTCAGGGGTAAGAAGCAAAGTGAGAAACCCCAAGTTACAAAGTAACTGGCTCTGCACAAGGTGTTTTACACAGCTGATCTCATATAATCATCACAGATCCGTTTTGCAGATGAGGGTTCAGAGAGATGAGGGGTTTCACTCCAGGTCACGTGATTAGGAAATACGGCAAACTAAGTCTGCTGCTGCTGCTGCTACTGCTAAGTCGCTTCAGTCGTGTCTGACTCTGTGTGACCCCATAGATGGCAGCCCATCAGGCTCTGCTGTCCCTGGGATTCTCCAGGCAAGAACACTGGAGTGGGTTGCCATTTCCTTCTCCATTGCATGAATGTGAAAAGTGAAAGTGAAGTCGCTCAATCGTGCCCGACTCTTAGCGACCCCATGGACTGCAGCCTACCAGGCTCCTCCATCCATGGGATTTTCTAGGCAAGAGTACTGGAGTGGCTTGCCAAGATCTCTAAATCCTGGTGATTGCTATCATGCTGTGTTTCTACCTGTTTGAGAGATTTTCAAGGTTTCAGAAAGGCAAAGAAGGAGTTGAGAAATGGAGGTAACAGGAAGACATGGCTTTTAAATTTAGGGATGGGAGAGAGATTTGGAACTCTTAGGTAGGGGGAAAAATCTACTTTTCTGGGAGTTACAATAGGACATTTCTGCTCTTATCTGATTATCAACAGGTACCTGGAGAAGAAGGGACAGGCACAGAAAAACTGGGGAGGTTGGGTACTGAACACTGGAATCTCTTGCTATGGGTTCTGGCATTGGGAGCATGAGACATACAGGTACCTACAGAATGCAATCTTGGGATTCCAGGCCTTTCTCTTTCTGCTAGGAGGATGTTGGGAGGCTGGGTGAATTTAGGGATGTCCACGTTGTAGGGGTCCTATTTAGTGGCAGAGCTTAGACTAATGCTGTGCAGTAGAAATTTAATATGGGTCACATACATAATTTAAAATCTAGTGCCTGCATGCATGCTAGGTCGCTTTCAGTTGTGTCTGATTCTTTGTGACCCTATGGACCATAGCCCGCCAGGCTCCTCTGTCTATGAGATTCTCCAGGCAAGAATACTGGAGTGGGTTGCCATGCCCTCCTCCAGGGGATCTTCTGGACCCATCTTTTACTGGCATTTTTACGTCTCTTTTCGTTGGATAGTGGGTTCTTTACCACTAGTGCCACTTGGGAAGCCCAAAATCTTCTAATAGCCACATTTGAAAAAGAACTAGGTGAAACTACCTTTAATAATGTATTTTATTTAACCCAATCTATTCAAAATATTATATCCCTTCAACATGCAGTCAATATAACATTATTTTAAATTTGTTTTAGTTTTGGTGTTAAATATGAAATTTGTTATGCGATTTGCAGTTGACAAATCTGTCTACACTAGTCACATTTCAAGCGTGTTTTAGTGGAGAATTCACTGGTGGTCCAATGGTTAGGACTCAAGCTTCTGTTGCACAGGGCACAGGTTCTATCCCCGGTTGGGGAAATAAGATCCCTCATGCTGCAAGGCCAAAAAGCAAAAGAAATTAAAAAAAAAAATCAAGTGTTCAGTAGTGGCGTGTGGTTGGTGGCCATCATGTGGGCAGTGCAGGCTTAGAGAGTGCCTAAATCTGATTGGTCACAGGCAGCAGGATCTTTGATGTGGGATCCAGACATCTTGGTTCCCACCCTTGATTGTACTTACACCTTGACTTAGGAGTCCTTGTTTTTCTGTGAGACTAGAGACATGTCCCCACTTCCCATGGGTCAGAAGAATTGCATATCTATTGCAGGGTATCTGTTTCAGGCTCTATGAAGTCCAGCTGTACAATTACTTCTACCTGAAACACTCTCCTTAAGTGCCTCTTGCTGAGTTGCCAGTGACCTCCTGGCTGTCAAACCAGCTATTTCCAGGGAAACTTTCCCTGGCTTCTCTGTTGCACCTGCTGCTGTGGCCTTTTTCCTTGACTCACCTCCCCTGAGTTGCTTCCTACCTCTCTGATTCTTCTATTTTCTCCATGGCTCAGCACTCCCCATCCTTCTCTTCCATGTTGATGGTCTCCTGAGTGCTGCCCTTGGTCCTCTGACCTCTCACTCTATACTCAGGGAGGCCTGGGTAATCTTTCTTCACTTGTATCATCTTTACTTACAAGGAACTTAAGTTTCTCTCTTCTGCTCTAAACCCATCCTGAGCTCTGGACTTAAATATCTATCCAATTGTCTACTGGGGTCCTGTCTCCTTTGAAAGATCTTTAAGACACTGAGAATTCAACAAGGCAAAACTGCACTGATAACCTTTTCCCCCAATGTATTATTTCTCCATTTGTATTATTAATTTGGTGAATGGCATCACTGGTTATCTGGTCACTGAAAGCAGAAACCTGGGATCAACAGGACTCCTTCTGTTCAATTCCCATATCTGATTATTAACAAGTCCCACTAATTCTGCATTCTAAAGAATTCTGCCTCTTTGCCTCTTGACACCGCTTAAGTTCAGTGCACACTGTTTTTCGGCCTCGCTGATCAGCTTTTGGGATCTAAGTTTCCCAAGCAGGGATTGAACATGGGCCACTGCAGTGAAAGTGCCAAGTTCTAACCATTGGACCACCAGGAAACTCCCTAGTTCTAGGCTCAATGTTCTGGCCTGGGTTATTACAGTGGGTTCCTAACTGGTTTCTTTGGACTTTCATGATCTTGCAATAGAGTGTAAGCTCTTTGAGTGTACACATTCCTATCTGTTCATGCAGCTTCCTAGTGCTTAGAACAGCACCTAGCACATGGTAGGCATTCAGTGAGAGTTTGTTGAGGAAATGTATGAGTAGATGTCTATGATCCATCTGTCCAGCTTCACTTCCCACGTCATATCCAATCCTCATTCAGAGCTGAGTGAGGATCAAGATTTCTTAGCGTTGAAGGTTGGGATTTCTTAGTGAGTTCGGTCTTCCCTATTTTGTCCTGTCTGCCTGCATACACTAAGCTAACAAGTATACATTCATTAAGACTCAGCCCCCATGTCATTATCCACAGGAAGCTTTGTCTCCCGAGTCTTGATTAATTAAGTACCCCTTCTCTCAAGCTGCATATCATCGAGAGAGAAGAAAAACTTGCAAACACATATAGCGAGTTTTGACAAAGTGCTAGCATGTGGTACCTCAGAGGATAATGAAGGGGATGAAGAAAGGCTTCATGAGGAGGTGTCTTTTGAGGCAAAAGCATGTGCTCAGAGGCATACAAAAGCAGTGCCTATTTCTGTGGAGTGGTTCTGTAAAACTGGAGTCCAGGGTTCCCCAGGGTAGGGTAGGAAATGGAAAGGCGAGTTGGTGAAGTGCCCCGACTGCACACATTGCATTGCTGTAGGTAACAGGCCGCCACTGAGCTTCTGTAAGGGGGGAGTGATGTTTGGACTCATTCATCCCTCCCCAAATACTGACACCTGAGTTCCTATTTGCTGCTACTTGGTCTGAGCCCATTCAGGTCCATCACTTTCTGCAAGAGTACTGGGAAGCAGAGGAAGACAGACGATCCATTACAGGAGGGGAACAGTAGGAAGGCTGAGTTGCCAAATACCTCACCATGAGCTGGAGAAAACTCTGATGGGAACCCAGCTGTCTTCCTTCCCTGCCTGTGCAGTCAATTACTCTCCCCTGAGCGCCCCGTGTCAGGCACTGGCACCTGGGGTAGGAAAATCATAAGTGAGGAAGAGAAATCATTCTACATTTCCAGGGAACTCCTAGTCTGAAGGTGCAGACTGCACACCAGAAGACATACTAAGGGCAGAGAAAGGAGGGGCTGGAAATTCTAGATGCCCAGGTTGAGGGGTCTGATGAGGGACTGGGGAAGCCTCATGAAGGAGGAGAGTGCGGAGTAGCTTGGGAAGGTGAAGCAGAACTGGGCTGGGGAGAAGGGAAAGAGGTGAAAATGGCCTATGTAGCTGTGGAGGTGGGAAAGAGTGAAACTTACACTACACTCCTCAGAAGCACTTTAAGTCTGGCAGCCTCTGTGTCGATGGCCTTGTGCAGCTACCCTTGTGGCTCCTGCCAGGGTTTGTGTGGCTTTGCAGGGGCTGTGGGGTGGCAGTAAAGGCCTTGGGTCCCTCTTTCTGCTTCCCTTCCTCCTCTTTTGCACTGGGGGGGCGGTACCTTTCTAGAAGCAGGATGTCTGGGTTCCAGATTCTTCCTTCTCCAACCTCCCCCAGACATAAATCACAAGTGATTTCATTAAATGCACCTCCTGCTGGGGATGTTGGCTCATAATTCCTCTCTGATTAACCCCCACTACCCCGGCAAGTTTATAGGCCAAGAGAGGGAGGGGATAAGGGGGAGGAAAAAAGGAGGGTTGGGGGAATCCCAGGCGGGTGATGGATGCCTCTGTCAGCCCAGCTCGTATTTATTAATAGTCTTAATACGGGAAGCAATAAAGGAAGAGAGGGATTCTATTAATTAAATCATTGTTATAATTAACTTTCATTAAAGGAGGATCAATAAAGAGGAGTAGAGATGGAGAGAGGAGAGATCCATTATCTCTAATTTCCTTGGAAGGGATTCAGGGAACGAGATGGGGTTGCTAGGAGACAGCAACGTGAGAGAAGGAAGGATGTAAGATGTCACCCAGGTGGGGCTGGAAGGGGGTGGGCAAGGAAGGTTTCAGGTGGATGCAGAGAGGGAATGGTGGGGGTGGCCCATCCATGGGCCCTGAAGGGAATGGAGGGTGGCTGATAAGACAGCAACTGGAGTGGAGAACAGTGGGCTGTAGACACGGCTAATGCCGGGTACTGCCGAGAGCCTTGGTGAGCACGTGGGTCCTTAATTCATGCTTTGTGATGCTGCGTGTGTGTCTGTCTAGCCTGTGAAGCTAGTTAGGGTGGATGAATGTGTTTTTGTGTTTGTAGAGTCTGCATGTATCTGAAGATTGGAACAGAGGGAGAGAGGGAGGCAGGGTTGGGAGAAATTCAAATAATTCTAGAGATAGGTTTAGGACATTTTTTACCAAGCTGATACTCAAAGGGGTGTACTCTTAACGGGAGTAATGTCTGTCCTTTGGCTCAGGTACAGTGAAGGCTGCTTTGGAGAGTAAAGGTCTCAGTGGTGGAAACTTCACCCTACTTTCGAGACACACACCTCGGCCCATATCCCAGGCCCCACATCGCTCCACCTGGGAACAACCCTCCCCTCCCCCTCAGTTTGCCCCCTCCTGCACTGCAGTGTTCCCCAACTAGACCCCCATCTGAGACAAAGGTTCCTCTCTCCTCACTTCCCACCGGTGGCCAGCGTATCAGGAGGCATCATGGAAAAATACTGCTAGCCTCCTCCCTAAGGCATGGGGCTGGCCGGGGTGGCCCTTCCTCCCTTCCTCTTCCCTCCACCAAGGTCTAAGAGCCAGAGGTCTTGAGCATTTTTGCTCTAGTCACACCTCATGATAAGAACACATTTTATTAGAATAGTTATACATATCATATAAATATATTTGTTCAACTACTGGCAGGGGGAGAGCAATGTGGGGGGAGCTCTTATTGCTGAGGGGGGATGTGGTGAGCGAGGGAGGGCTGGCAAGTGGGGACACCTGGGACCGTTTGTTCCCCCATCCCTCAGAGAAGGCACAAGTACATTATTTCTTTCCATGTGAGGACCCTGGGGGATGGTGGTGGAGAGGGACAGGAGATAAAGTACAGAAAACCTCAAAAATACAAAAGAAACCTCCAAACTTATATCTAATGGTATGGAAAAGGCTGGGTTGGGGTATGGAAGGCAGCGGGGGAACAGGAGGAGGAACCAGAGAAGCTCAGAACCGGAAGAGACCTAAAGAGGTCATGATGTCAATGCAGGCCCCAGAGAAAACTCAGGTAAACAAACACAGACCCCGAACAAAAGGGGGGGGGCGTGCCCCAGGAATTGGCTTTGGGGCATCAGAGAGTGTGAGTGTGTGTGGTGGTGGTGGTGCAGTGGTTGGTGTGACTAACAGAAGCAACCGGAGCCAGGAGGGGGTGATTCCATTCCCCCTAGAGAAGGCCTCCTCCATCTTGGTTCCTCCAAAACCGCTTTCAGGGAGTAAATTCAGCCACTGCTTCCAAGAAGGAACCCCTGCCTGGACAGAAGAGCCAGCTGGGAGAGGATGATGTTGGGGAGCCTGGGGTGTTTTCAGGCAACAGAATATCATGGAGTGGAGGGTGTTGGAAAAGAGGCATGAAATCTAAGTGTATGTCTATGCATGAGTGTGTGTATGTGTGTAAGTGTGTGTCTGTGTGTGGACTGGGAGTGGGGGGTGGGGTCACTCAAAGGTGAAAGGGTCCTGGGTGCTGAAAAAGAAGTGTCCATCCATGTGGTCCTCCATGGCATCCTTGTCACTCTCGGCTGGGAAGCGCTCCTTACAAATAGGACACTCCTTCCACGGCGGGGTGGCAGGGCCCCCAGTGCTGGCCTCTGTCAAGGGACCCACAGCAAAGCCACTAGAGAAAGACAGAGGGGAAAGAGAGGGTCAGCATGCTCTGCTGCCTTCTCGGCTTTTGGATCTCAGGGAGGGGGACCCACACACGGGGGTCTCAGATGACCCTGTTCCTAACGTCCTCTCCAAGCCTCTCACAGTCCCCTCTCCCCACAGCACTGGAAGCCTTAGCTTCCAGGCTCCCCTGTGCCCTCTTTTCTTTAGTCCCTGCTGGTTGCTCCAGTACACAGCCCTTCCCCCAACCCCCTGCTCTCCTCCCTCCATCTCCGTCTGCTGCCTAATGAGGCTGAAAATGAGTCTGACATCGTCCTTCATCTTCCTGCTCCAGCCTGGAAGGATGACAGCATCACCTCCTCCTTGCCCCGAGCCCATCTCATATCCAGGAGAAGCTGGGGGCTGGACGATAAAACCTCTCTTGCCTCCCTGCCTTCCCCTCTTGACCTGCAGGGGGAAAAGGGAAGGCGGGTGGCGGGGGGTGCGGGCGGGGCACAATCTGATACCTGAATCCGCCACCCAAAGGATTGCCCAGGGGAGTCAGAGAGGAGCGACAGCATCTGCGGGGTGATCAGAGGGATGCTGGACCCCAGTCTTCTCTCTGTTCCTGTCCCTGGGGGCCTTGGTCACCTCCCTTCAACCCCTGACAGAGCCTAGGCACTTACCTGGTGGCTGGGGAAGGTGTAGGGGCAGGAGAGGGGGGATGCAGGGCAATTTGGGCTCTGCAGAGGACGGTGCTAGAACAACACAGAAGCCAGTTAAAGGCAGGGCCCGAGTGCGCATGTGCATTGATAGGATTGGGGAGGGCTGCCTGAAGGCACCAGTGATCTGGGGTGCTGGGTCATTCTCTGCGTCAACACAGCTACATCTCCTTTTCTTAGCTGGGGCCAAGAAGAGGGAGGGGGTGGAAGCGCATGAGGACTGTTCACCTGGGTGCCCTTTCCACGGGCATCCTCCCTGCTGTCTGCCCCCTTGAGCACTCACCTGGCCATGTCGTAGAAGGCGCTGCCCAGTTCTGGAAGTAGCAGGTTGGCCTCCTCACCCCCACTCTGCACAGCTGCCATCAGGACCGACTTCTCATCTTCAGCCTCCTGGGCACCAAAGGGATAGGGCTGAGTCTTGGGGTAATGTCCCAAGATGGGGAGAGCAGAGTGCTGGGGCAGGTAAGGGACGAGCAGACTAGGCCGAGGTTGTTAAGAGGGCTGCAGTAAGAGTGGGGCATGAGAAGCATTTTTTTTTTTTAATGTTTATTTTTGTTAATTTATTTGGCTGTACTGGGCCTTAATCATGGCATGTAGGATGTAGTTCCCCAACCAGAGATGGAACCTGGGCACTGGGAGTGAGCAGTCTTAGCCACTGGACTGCCAGGGAAGTCCCAGGAAAAGCATTTGGATGGGGGTTGGTGCACAGGAAGAAAACGGGCATGGGAAGAGGGGGTGGCAGCAGTGAGCTATTGGGTCAGACTGGGTTTTGGGGTGGTGTCTACTGGGTGGCCTTAAAGACAGCCTGGGCCTTCCTTGCTCTCCTCCAAGAGAAAGAGAGCCCTGTATAGCTAAAGCTCCCTGCTCTGCAGGCTGGGCCACTTGGGATTGGGCCTACCCCTTGTCCCTGCCCCTGTTCAGTCTCTCCTCTCTGCTCACCGAGTCTGAGCTACTGTCCTCAGCTGGCCCTGAGAGTTGGGGAGCAATGGGAGCTGGCTGGCTGATGACCACGAGGGGAGAAGCCTCTCGCGGCCCCGTGGCAGGGGAGGAGCCCGGGTCCCCACTCTCACACAGGCCGTAGGGTGGAAGCCTCATGTCTTCTGGAGACTCGTCCTCCGAGTCTGTCAGAGCTGCTGGGCAGCCTGTAGGCAAGGGAGCAGGCAGAGAAGAAAGAGGGTTGGATCAGCTCTGGCTTCTCTGGAGGAAAAATATAGTTAGCAAATCAGGGACCAGGGTCTGGGAAGGAAGAAGGCAAAACACGGAGGGCAGAGGCTGCTCCCAGAGGGTCACATGGGGAGGGAGAGTTGGGTGGGGGTGTCACAAGACTGTGGGTGTACAGACTCAGCCCCACGGCGGCCTCCTCGTCCTCTGTGGCAGGGTCCTCACTCCACTTCTCATCAGCCACCTTCTCTAGGCGGGCCTCCAGCTTTCTCATGTACTCCAGCAGTTCCTGGAAGTGGGGAGAAGTGTGAGAGGCTGAGAAGGTATGAACCAGGCAGCCCCACAAAGCCTTCCCCTCGTCCAGGGTGATCTCTGAGCTCCTGAGAATTTGATGCCTTCATCAAAAGGTGGGAGGGTTTAAGGCAGATTTCCACCCCGCCATGCCCACCCTGCTTCCCCCAGCAACCCTCCCCTATCCTGCCAGGTAGGCTTCTAAGAGGAGCCATGGTCCCATTTTTAGCCTCTGGGCCCTTCTTACTGATGCCCGTCTCTAAGTCGAGAGACGACAAGAAGACACCGAGCTTCCAGCCCTCGGTCCTCCTCTCAGGCATCCAGGGGCGCTTCTGGGCTCTCACCTGCTTCTCCTCCTGTAGTTGCTCCTTTTCCTTCTGGAGCACACGCAGTGCTGAGCGCAGCTCTGTCAGCTCCCGCTTGCTCTCTGACAGCTGCACCTGGGGGGAAAGGGCCAGATGGAATCTGGAGCCTAGAACGTGCCTCCTAGAACCTGGATGCCACAACGTGGAACCACGACTCCTCATGCTTTCACTCCTCGCTTGCCCCGACACACGGGAGGCCTGACTCTCCTCCTCCGAGAGCCCCGTCTCAACCGCAGGAGACTCACCCGAGTCCTTGCCTCCACCTCCCAAGTGGGGACTGGGAGGACTGCCTCTGGGCTGGGGTGCAGAGGCCGTGGTCAGAGAAGGGCCACCCTAGAATTCTCCTGAGTCATCCCCACTGGGCCCAGAATGTGTGCCGAGAGCAGAAAGGCACATGGCAGGCTTCCGACCAATGAGGGATGGGAGGCCTGCAAGTGGAATGCCGCCCACCAGGGAAGTGAGTGCTCAGCACTTCTGAGCCCACAGCCAAGGCAGAGGGAAGGGGCACTGATGCCTTGGGAGGCCCCGCCTGGGGCTCTGGGGAGGCTGGGTGCCTCACCAGGCTAGAGTCCTTTTCCCGGGCCAGTTCAGTCTTGAAAACTTGGCTCTGAGTCTTCTCCTCCTGCACTGCCTTTTCCAGTCGAAGTATCTCTGCACTCAGCTTCAGGATCTTGTCCTTCTCTGCCTGGAGATGCCGAAGAAGCAAACGGGACGTTAAGGGTAAGGGATGCCACTGGTAACAGCGCCATTCCTCACTGTGTCTCTTCTTTATTGGACTGAATGTTTTGGAGCCATTTAGAGACATCTTCCCTTCTTGCCTTCCTCATTCCTTGAAAGAAGGAAGGGCTCTGAGAGCAAGGTGCCTTGCTGAGTAGGAATGGGTATCGTGCAGGGCTGGGGCGTAGGGTGGAACATGTATCTGAATCAAGATGTTAACAAAGGCAGGTGCTATGAAGATCAGGAACTGGACACTCCTTGCAGGGAGGGGCCACACCGGGACAGTGAATATCCCTCCCTCATGGGCCCTCCTCACCCCTAAGTCCATGAAGGTTCTCACCCTTGTTTCTGTCCCCCCAGGGGATTTGACCACACTGAGGTGGGGGCAGTAGTGACCAGGAACCTGCAGATCCCCCATCCCACTACCTCCACACTCTGCAGCAGCCCTGCCCGCTCCTTGCTCCACTGGCTTTTTTCCTCCTTCAAGTGCAGACTGAGCTCAGCCAGCCTGCCGTTGACTCCGGCCACCTCCAGACGGCTGCGGTGCAGCTCGGCTATGGTGCGGTCCCGGGCTCCCGCTGCGCTGGCCAACTCCTCCCCAAGAAGGGCAGCTTTCTGCTGGCTTGAGGCTGCAAGCTCCTGGGCCCCTCGAAGCTGCTCCTTCAGGGGCTCCAGCTCAGCCTCGGGAGAGAGGAGGAGATGGAATCAGGGCTCCCAGCAGTCATCTCTTGAGCCAGGAAGACAACTAGGTTCCTTCCTGTCCCCCATTGCATCAGGACCTCAGGCCTGGGTTCTTTAGTCTTGAGCCACGCCTTTCCCCCTATTTGTTTACAACCAGCCCTGGAACGTTTGCTGCTTCCTGTTGCCCAGGGCTTTCACTCACCACCCGCTGCTGGACCTGGCCGAGGGTGTCCTTCATCTGGGCCACCTTGTCCTTCAGTCGCTGGGCCTGAGCACTCTGCTCCTCCTGCCGGTCCTTGGCCTCCTGCAGCTCCAAATTCAAGCGGCGGTTCTCCTGCTGTGCCATCTGGAGCTCAGCCTGGTGGAGGTGGAGAGGAGGTAAGGAAAGGGAATACATATTTGGGGTGACTGGGCAGATGGACCTCTGTGATGAGAAAAGCCAAGGTTCCACTCCTCAGATTTAACACAAACTCAAACTGTCAGCCCTGGCCAGCCCTTCCTGGGTTCTCAGCACAAAGCAACTCAATCCTGAACGTCCCATCTCCAGTGGCACAGCCTGGGGTCTTATGTGAATCTAGGCATCCCATGCCTCATGTCTGCTCCCCTACGCTTCCTTTTAGACCAAAACTCAACTTGGATGTGGTGTGGGCTCTCACACTCGCCATATTCCACCTCCCATTCCACCCCGTCCTTGCCACGTGTTTCTGTCCATGGTACTAACTCCTTCCCAAGTCATTCAGGCTGGACACCTTGGTGCCATGTGCAGTTCTGTTCTCTCCCTAGCAGCCCACAGGATGGATGCTTCTCCATCCTTGGGTTCTGATGAAGCCATTTGGAAGCTTCAATATTTGATTTCAGTTTCTTCCAAATTATGAAAAATGATGTTGGAAGACAATGTATAGACTCACATGTTAGCACACTGGAGAGCCCCAGGCACTGACATGTGCTTCTAGGTTAATCCATTTTTGTGAAAACCTCAGAATAAAATTTCAACTGTATTTTCTATTGACGTGAAGAGTGAACTGAGATTGCAAGGCAGAAGCTTAAAAATGATCATTTGTACTGGTCTGTATGTGAGACTCAAGGTATACTCAATACTGTATAACCACACACGATACAGAAACAGGTTAGCTGCTGAGGCCAACAAAACCGTCATCCATAACCTCCAATTTCAAACTTTGGTATCCATCAAAATTATCTAATTGCTTTCATCATTTTATAAGGAAATGTTATACATCTGAATTTGTAGAAATAAGTTTATAGTAAAACATGGGATGGACAACTGAGAGAGCAAACCAACTTGGAGCCTTACCTCGCTTTGCTCCTTGTCTGCCTGCACTTCCTTCAGCTGCCCAAGGAGCTTCTCTTGTTCCCGAGTCAAGGCCTTCACCGTGTCTCTAACCCTGTGAGTGGTGGACACAATGTCAGGTGACTTATCGGTTTCCAGAGAAGGAACAAAAAGACTCAGACTTTGTCATCAGCCCTTCTGCTGGGGCTCATCTAGCCCAGAACACCACCTCTCTGGGACACCCAAATTCTAGGCCTAAGCCCCAGGTATCTGAGATTGCTGGCTTTGGAGCGCAGTCTGGGGGTAGACAGTTGTTCCTTCCTCTCTGTGTGTCTCTTTGAGGGAAGCTCTGCTGATGGCTTCCCAGTTGTCTGCACTCAATCAAGAGACTGGAACCCAGATTTTTGTAGACATCTGGGGCCAGTCATCGTTAATGACAAACTTTTGATTTAGGTCAGAAGTCAGCAGATGTGTTCGGTAAAGGGCCTGAGAGTAAGTATTTTAGTTCTGCAGGCTGTGTGGACTCTGTGGCAACCTCTAAACTCTGCCACGGGAGTGTGGAAACAGCCATAGACAGGATGTAAATGAATGAGCCTGGCTGTCTCAATGAAGTTTTTATGAAAACTGGAATTTGAATTTCATTTGATTTTCACATGTCACATAATATAACTACTCTTTTGTTATTCAAGCATTAAAAATTGTCAAAACCATTCTTACCTTGAGGGCTATACAAAACCACGTGGTAGGCTGGATTTGGCATGTGGGCCACAGTTTGCTGACCCCTGGTCTAGACAGTCCCTGATCTTTTCCAGGTGCTTGGTTTGATCCCAACGTTTCTATTCCATGATTTAGAACCTAGACATTTAGTATCTCCCTAGGGCAAGACTAACACATCCTAGACTGAAGAGGCCTTAGGGACCAACTCACTTTTTACTCTGGGTCTTGGATAGCATGCTGCTTTTCTCCAAAGAGTTTTTAAAAAGATATTAAATCTACCAGCACTGAATGAAAGAAACTTAATTATGTCATTTGATGAAAGAAGTGTTTCTCCTGGTGAAAATCTGAAGGAGAGGCAAGGGAGGTGGCCAATATTTGTGCTATATGGTACAGAGAATAGTTGTCTAGCAGAAGATAGAAATTTATTCTATGTGGCTCCAGAGGTCTACACCAGGACCAATCAGGAAAGCTACAGCAGAGTAAATATGACACAAGAGATAAAAAAAATGATGGCTTTCTGATAAAGAGGCCACCTTCTGAGGCAGTGATCTTCCCTCACATACCCTCTTAAATACATTACATTTCTCCCAATGCTAAGGTTCTATGATTTGTACCTGTTTTCAGGGCAAAGATCCCATAACATTTCTTGATCACCAGTTCTAACATTTCCTAATAATGAGAACAGAGTCTAATCTTATGCTTTGCTGAAGTAAAATCTGAAATCCACCCTCTCTTATCTTGCCTGGACCATTCTATCCATTCCGTTCTTCCAAATCCTGCACTCCTAGCTCCTGCTTCACCTTCGCTGCACAATAAATACTAATGATTATTTCTAAAGGTAAGGAATACAGAATAGGTTGTATTCCTATTCTGAAAGATGGAAGAGAGCTTGGCAGACAGAGATATCTTTAGGAACTGGAATACCCTGAGTGAAGTTGAGAAGGGAAGGAGAAACCATCAGGCAGGTCTTGCCTGCCTGACACAGGAGGCTGAGGTTTGAGGGTCACAGGAAACGAAGGGAAGTAATGGGGCGGAAAGGGTGCCTCACCTGTCCAGCTCCACCTCCTTCATCAGCACTTTCTCACTGATGGTCTGGATGTCCTCTTCCAGCTCCAGGATGCGGGCCACATGGTCTCCCTGTTGTCGGCTCAGGATGTCCCTCTCTTCTGTGAGCTCCCCGTGGGACCGGGAAAGCCCCTGGAATTAAGGTTCCCCAAGAAGAGAGAAGCTGAGACTCACCTCGCAATGAGTGGACTAAAGGCTTAGGAGTAGAATTCCTAAGTTTGACTACCTACCCATCTACCCTTGTAAATGTAAAATCTTTTACATTTACAAGTCACCTTCCTTGAAGAAGAAACTGTAAGGACACATCCCCTTCCAGTGAAGATGGCCACCTCCACCCTATCTCAGCACTCCTATGACTCAGAGAACTGAGTCTCACTACCAATTTGGGACAAGTCTCCCATCACAGCCAGTTTACTACTACTTGTGAGCCCTTCAGCCTGTATCTTTGATGCCAGACCATTAAGAGCCCACTAACATCTCCCTTTCACTGTCTTCATTTTACTGGGTTTAGATTTTGGACCCCAGGTAGGCAGCCAGGACCTTCCCCCCACCGGCCCAGCTCCCACCTTATACTGCTCTGCCAGCTCCGCATGCTCCTGCCTGGCCGCTGCCAGAGCCTTCTCAAGCTCCTGCACTTGGCTCTTCAGCTCTGTCACCTGCCCCTCCAGCTGTAGCTTCAGCTGCATCAGGTCATTCCTCTCTTGCTGGCTCTCATCCAGCTGGTTCTACGGGGGACAGGATGAGAAGTTGGGTTCTGCCTGCAAAGCACCCATTCCAAGGTCCTGTCCCCACCACTCTGCAGATGCGTGTCAGGGTGGGGAAGTTACATCAGTACAGGCTATAAAGGGGAGAGTCAGGGAGGCCTGGTGTGCTACCAAATCCTGCCCACCTCCCATCACACATGGGCTCCCCGAACTCTTACTGCCCACCCCTCTTCTCTTTTGTCCCCGAGGTCTTGCCCCTTCTTTGCCCAGCAATGGCAGGAACTCCTCACCTGGCAGAAGTCTTTCTCAATCCACACAGACAAAAGGGATGGCTCCCCTAATTTTACCCTATTTGTTCTGGAGTCAGACAGATGTGGGTTTAAATCTCCAGTATGATTTTTGTTTTTACTAGCTAGGTGACCTTAACAAAGTACTTAATTTCTCTGAGTCTCTTTCCTCATCTGTCATGTGATTCCCTAGCCTGGATTGTTGGAAGGTTTAAATAAGAAAAATGAATGTAAAAACAGAAAGTGGGTAGGAGTTCACCCACCGCTGACTTACGTAAGATATGAGTATCTTCTTCCCATCCTTCTGGTGATTCCATAAGCTTAGAGGGTTCCAGAGGGCAGGAGTTTGCGTAAATCTCAAACTACTCATTCCCACCTTCTGAGCCTTCCCCAGGCCTGTCCTCTTGTCTGGGGCATGGACGTCCTCCCCGTCAGGCCCTCTCTTTCCCCTTTCTTCAGAAGTCTTCCTTGCTAACATCTGCCTCCTGTCCCTAATTCTTCTCTATTTGGTCCAATAGAAAAATAATACAAGCTACATATATAACTTAAAATTTTCTAGTAGACGCTTAAGGAAAATAATAAGAAACAGATGGAATTCATTCATCTAATCCAGTCGACCAAAAATGTTATCATTTCAACATGGAATTAATATAAACCATTATTGAGATCTTTTACATTCTTTTTTTAATACTAGGTCTTCAAAACCCAGTGTCTATTTTATCCATACAGAACATCTCAGTTTAGACCAGTCACATTTCAAGTGCTGAAGAGCCACACGTGGGTAGCTGCTCCACAGGTCTGGGGCCCTACCGATCTGCTCTCCCTCCTCACTCATCCTGGAAATGGGTCTCATCCTTCCCTCCCTTGGAACGTTCCTTCCCCAAGGAGCCTCCCTCCACCCTCTGCAGCTTCCTCCAGAGTCCAGGGAAGGATGAAGCCCCAGAAGGAGGAGGTTCAAAAAGTTCTTAGGAAATACTGAGTGATGCTGGCCTGTGGGTGGTCTCCTTTCCTATCCTACGTGTTTGTGAGTATCGGACTGAGACTTTCCTGTAGGCAAGGCTTTGGGTAACTCCCAATGAGGTCACAGCTGAGGCTACAGCGAGGGCAGGGAAGTGGGAGGGGCCCCCTGCAACGGTATCCTCCCACACCCTTGCCCGGGAGCAGCTCTGCTGCTCTCTTCTCACCTGCAGCACAGTTGCCTTGGGGACAACCAGCAGGATGTCAGAGCCACCATCAGTCTCCTCCAGGGTCACCAGTTCATCCATGGGCCGTGGCTCTCGGAACTGGAAAGGGGGGCTCTGCCCACACACCCGGCCCTGGCGGTTCACATAGCGAAACTGGTAGAGCTGGGCTCCAGGTTTGGGCAGGTAGCTGGCTGTGGGGAAAAGTACAGACCCAGGACCCCAGTATGATGCCAGGCCCTCAGGTGCTCAGCAGACCCTCTTCCCCTTGGTGTGTCTTATTAGCCACTGTCTTTGGCTCCAGCCCCTTGCTCCCTGTTCTATAGACTGTTTTCTCTCCTCTCGTCTCCCACAGGCTATTTCTGATCCCTGGGATACTCTTTCCCTCCTTTCTGCCTCGCCCTCTCTTTCCTCTCTTGCCCAAACCTACCCTCTTTAATAACAACAACAATAACAACAATGCTGTTGTTGTTGTTTAATTGCTAAGTCATGTCCGACTCTTTTGCGACCCCATGGACCATAGCCCGCCAGGCTCCTCTGTCCATGGGACATCCCAAGCAACAGTAGTGGAGTGGCCTGCCGTTTCCTCCTCCGGGGGATCTTCCCGACCCAGGGATTGAACCCAGATCTCCTCCACTGGCAGGTGATTCTTTATCACTGAGCCACTAGGGAAACCCAGTAACAACACTAGTTATCATTTTTTTGAGTACCCATTATGTGCCAGGCACTGTATTAACAGCTTTATCTGTATCATTTTAAATCTTCATATTGTTCCTATAAGCCAGGCATCCCCTTTTACTGTTACAATAACAGACACAGATAGGGTAAGTAATTTGCCCAAGGTCAAACAGCTTGTAAGTATTAGAGCTGAGATTTGACACTTTTAGAATCTAATGAGCATCTTCTTAATACGAAGCCACTTTTCCCCTCTTCCCTACCTCCTAATTCCACAGGAGGAGTCCCCTCCTTTTTTCTTAGGAGGCAGCGTTATTGGCCCTTTACTGTTCCTTTCATGTCTGAACCCCTGATGCTGTGAAAAGCCCATGATTCTATTAATATATCTGGTGAGCCCATTACCCTCTTCCAAACTCTATCCCTTTGACCCCTCCCTCCCGATTTTTCCTCTTCCTTGTACCTTGGAACTGGACGCTGGCGTGGATGGGAGAACCATCAGTAACACTTTCAGGCACCAAAGACCACACAAATGTGTGGTAATCCCGGACACAGGCAGCCTCCACCTGTCAGAGCCCACAGTGGGAGAGGGGTATGGCGATGCACCTCCCAGCTCTGGATAGTGCAAAGGGCTGAGGGACTGAATGGGGGCGGGCAGGATGGTGTGGCTGTGGCAAGGATGCTGAGAGACAGGGAAAGTGGAGGGATGCTAGTGTGTCAGGAGAGAGCAAGGTTAAGATAGGGAGAAGGTGGGCTTTGCTTACACAGATGGCCTTAGCCATTTCTGACATCCTTCTCCCTTCTTCCCTATCATTATGAGGTTGCGAATCCAGAAACCAAGTCATTCCCCTTATTCCAAACCACCCAGGACCCATAAACCTGAGCCCAAAGGGGATCTAGGGATACCTTGAAGATGCCAATCCAGTCACTGGCACTGGGCACAGTGCCTGGCGGGAGTGTGTAGTGACATTCCACCTTGGTGTTGGGAATGTAGGTCCGGGCTACATTCAGAAAGTTGACTCCACCCCGGGATGGTGCCCGGCTTAGTGATGACTCTTCCATTCTGGTCTCGAGCTATCTGCCCTCCTGTGAAACAAAGATTTAATATCCTAAAAAGTCTCTCCCCTCTACCTCTCTGTCCCACAACTCTGTCCCTACCCACCCACAGCCCTTGCCCCTAGAGATGAAGGTGTATCTGGTTTCCAACCCCTGTGAGTTACAGGACTCTTTAAAGGTATCAATCTTTGTTTCTAGGGCATTGGCCTGGCCTTTGTGGTCGGTACACATCTTGTCTCACACTGCACCCTCTGAGTCATAAGCTTTTCCTAGAATTAAGATCTAATTTCTGCTCCCTTTTCACAGCCCCACTGACCAAGCCTCAGTACCCCAGAATCTGCTTCCTGAAGTCAGTCCCTTCTTTTCCATTTCTTAATAGCCTTGGATATTCCAAATTCTTCAGCCTCCATCTCCTCACCCCATCCCTCACATCTTCTGGCTCTTGAATTCAACTTCCAACTGAGGTGTGGGCCCTCCCTCATCCTGAGCAGGTCTCCTTGCTCACTCCAGCTGTACCCAGAAATGACTTATGACACCTGAAAACAGCAGCCATCTCTGAAAGTAACAAGCCAGTCTTTGGAGCTGGAATGTGGCTGACCAATCCGGAAGCCTGTGAACTCTCACCCTCTCTTCCCATCTCTTGCCTGTCTTATGCCATGAATAATAATAATAATAATAAAGCCTGTACTCTTATCCAAGAGACAAAGGGAAAGGATGGAAATACAGGTTCTCTCCCTCAATTATTACTCCAGAAAGTCAAGAATTCTGGAGGTGGCTGCTTCAAGGGTGAGGTGGAACACTCAGTAGGAATGTGGTGCTGTGGGGAGATGGAATGTGGGGGCCCCACCCCCAGTAGGGACAGCCTGGAAGTATGGGCCCTTGGAACGGGGAAATGTACACATAATGTTGAGAGGAAGAGAAACAGTTCAAAAAGAACCTCACATTCTTTTCTTCAGGTCTTGAGCAGGGCTCAAAACCTACGGGTTTGACTGTTAACCCATCTCTAGTTTTCCCCTTCCCCCTCATTTTCTCTGTTCCCCTTAGCCTCAATTCTAAATGTCTGAACCCTTCCATCTGCTTGGACTGGTAGTTGGAGGCATGCTATAGGATGGGATTAAGAAGAAAGGTGTTCTAAGTTGGGTGAGGAGAGTTCACTGGAAAATGTGAGGGTAGAGTGAGGAAAGGTAACAATAATCAAGAGAACTCTGCAGCGGAGGACTGTGAGATGGCCCTCGTCAACTCTCATCTCCAGCCCACTGAACTGAGTCTTGTGTCAACCACAGCCACGAGTCATGTGCACACCCTCAAACATCACAAACCCACACCAGGCTTAAGTCAGGTGGGCAGGGATTTTAAAAGACAGAAACTCAGTAGAAAAGGGAAGGTGGGCCAGCTCTATAAAATGGAGCTACTTCTCCCTCCAAAATGGAGACTTAATTGACAAGAGGTGTCTCTTTATTTTCATCTCTGAAAAATCCCTAGTGAAAACTAGTCTATGTTTTTTCCCCTTCAATACAATTCTGGCTTTCTAAAAGGGGCTGAATTGTTCTCAAAGACATTGTCCTGGGCACCCAAGACAATATTCCCCACAAAATTCATAACAGCTGGAAATATCCCCCAGGTTTGAAAGAGAGTTATGGGCACCTAAGGTGTGTATGTGTAGCCAGATTCAGGTGTTTGCGGGGGTAGGGGTGGGGGGTTCCCATCCCCACCCCCCCACCACGCTGTAGGGCTCTAGAGTTCTTTGACATTCTACATCTTGGAAGGCTTCCCTCCCCACGGATCCAGCGTAGTGAAGGCCTTTGGACTGGTTGAGGGGAGCAGCGTAGTGGGTAAGGGGAAAGGGAAGGTTTGTGGGGCCAAGTCTTGCTGGGCTGAGAACGAGCGGACTTCAGCCTCCCTCGAGTTCCCTTAAGCGTATCACGCTTTATAGAGAAGGACTGAGAGGGAGGCAAGAGCCGTAAGAGGGCACCCCCGTGATCAGGCCCCCCATGAGACCAAGAACTCCCGAAACAGTGGGGATGGCTTCTCCAGTACGGAAAGTGTTAACGCTCAAACGCTCCTGCTCCCCCTTCTACGGTTCCCTTCGATGATCCTTTCACAGATTGGAAAGTGGGGTGACCCCCCATAAGATCGCCCCCAAATTAGGCCAAGTTTTCTTACCCCACAGACGGATCAGCTGTTCCCTCACCTTTCACCAACAACAAAAACAGCACTCGGACTCCGAGAGGGAGGGAGACGAGTGGGCGCGAGGGCTTCTGGGGTTTGTGGTTCTCCTGCACTTTTTTTCCTGTTGAACCAGCGCAGAACTGGGACTACATATCCCAAGAGGCTGTGCGTAAGGAGGGCGGAGTAGAGGGCGGCCTTGGTGGCTGCCTCACCGCTGCATCCTGGGAGGCGTAGTTCTCACTTCCACTGCAACCAACGAGGGTGTGGCCACCAAAGGACTTCACGGCCCAAGATGCCTTGGGAGGGGCAAGCTATATTAGCGGCGACTGCTGGTTGGTAATGTGCGTGTTTAGGGGGTGGGGAGGAGTTACGGCTCTGACGCCCCTTGTACAATTCTTGAGAGCCGGCCGAAGCGTTCTGGTACACCCTCTTGTTTACTTTTTTTTCCTCTTTCGTTTACTTTTAACACAACAAGTGAGATAGGAAGTTTTGTTATCCACTCTCTACAGATGTAGAAGCCAAAGCCCAGAATGGTTACGGAACCGGTCTAAAGTATCAAAGCTATGAGATGTTAGGATTGCACGACTCCGAGTGTCCTTGCCATTACATCACGGCGACCCTACCGTTTAGGGGATAGGAAACTAATATCTATGGCAGTAGTTTCTCTGCTTCAACATCAGGGACAGCCCCGCAAAAACTATGTGCTGGGCACCGCTGACGACTTTTTTTTTTTCTTCCAACTTTAAGGTCTCAGTGCCAGAGGTCTGCCAATACAATCCTGGCCTGGCATCCCTGGAATGGCCTCTAGGTCCAGGAGGATCCATTGTCTAACGTGGTGGTTGGGGGAGTAGGGGGTAAGATGAAGTTCAAGTTGGAAAGGAAACCTGGCATAGTTCAGGACAGGCCACACACACCAGAAAAAGCCACTTAGGGGACTACTTTGTCCAAGCCTCTTAACTGGCTTAAATTTAGGATAAGAGACATATTGTTGCTCCTGTTTTTGTTTAGGAGAGGTGAAAGATTCACACTCCTTCCACACCCCGAGTTTTATTGAAGACTTGGGTATCCTGCTTCCCCTGTGCACTCTGGACCCTCCAAGTAGTCTGAGACATTCAGAATGATCTCTCTGTGTCTGTCTCTGTATAAAGGAATTACAGTCTAAGAATTGATTTGCACTTTTTGGGTGCCTGCTTTAATTCTCTCCTGCATTAAGTTATGGAGCCTCTGCCTTTTCCAAGTTTGGGGGTAGTATTTTGCTTTTATGACTGAAAAGGATATCTGGTGCTTGCCCTTGGGTGCCTTTCATCTGAAGATGTCCAAGCACTTAACAATAAGTCATTGGGCTTCACAAACATTAAAGTGACATGTCTGTGTCATTAGTCAGGATTTATGAGTTAGGGAACAAGCTGCTGGTTGCTGAGATGGCTCAAGGTCCTGGGGTGGACGCAGAATGAGGCCTGTCCAGGGACTCAAGTCTCAGTAGTTCTTGGTTTTTGTCTTCCACCCAGAATAAAGGCTTATAGGAAAACTCAGTTTTAGCTGGAGCTAGAAATAATAACTTCATTTATTTGGTGTTTACAATGTGTTTAAATGATGACCTCAGCCATGAAACTGAAAGACGTTTGCTCCTTGGAAGGAAAGCTATGACAAACCTAGACGGTGTATTAAAAAGCAGAGATATCACTTTGCTGACAAAGGTCTGTATAGTCAAAGCTATGGTTTTTCCAGTAGTCATGTATGGATGTGAGAGTTGGACCATAAAGAAGGCTGAGTGCCAAAGAATTGATGCTTTTGAACTGTAGTGCTGGAGAAGACTCTTGAGAGTCCCTTGAACTGCAAGGAGGTCAAACTAGTCAATCCTAAAGGAAGTCAACCCTGAATATTCATTGGAATGAGTGACATTAAAGCTGATGCTTCAATACTTTGACCACCTGATGCAAAGAGCTGACTCTGGAAAAGTCCCTGATGCTGGGAAAAATTGAAGGCAAAAGGAGAAGGGAGCAGCAGAGGATGAGATGATTAGATAGTCAGATAGCATCACTGACTCAATGGACATGAATTTGAGCAAACTCTGGGAGATAGTGAAGGGCAGAGGAGTCTGGGGTGCTGCAGTCCATGGGGTTTCAAAGAGTTGGACTTGACTTAGCGACTGAACAACAGCAACAACAAAACCATGCTAAGGATTTTTCCAATTAATACAACAGTCTTATATATCAGATCAGATCAGATCAGTCACTCAGTTGTGTCCGACTCTTTGCGACCCCATGAATCGCAGCACACCAGGCCTCCCTGTCCATCACCAACTCCCGGAGTTCACTCAGACTCACGTCCATCGAGTCGGTGATGCCATCCAGCCATCTCATCCTCTGTCATCCCCTTCTCCTCCTGCCCCCAATCCCTCCCAGCATCAGAGTCTTTTCCAATAAGTCAACTCTTCGCATGAGGTGGCCAAAGTATTGGAGTTTCAGCTTTAGCATCATTCCTTCCAAAGAAATCCCAGGGCTGATCTTCAGAATGGACTGGTTGGATCTCCTTGCAGTCCAAGGGACTCTCAAGAGTCTTCGCCAACACCACAGTTCAAAAGCATCAATTCTTCAGTGCTCAGCCTTCTTCACAGTCCAACTCTCACATCCATACATGACCACAGGAAAAACCATAGCCTTGACTAGACGAACCTTGGTTGGCAAAGTAATGTCTCTGCTTTTGAATATGCTATCTAAGTTGGTCATAACTTTCCTTCCAAGGAGTAAACATCTTTTAATTTCATGGCTGCAGTCACCATCTGCAGTGATTTTGGAGCCCAAAAAAATAAAGTCTGACACTGTTTCCACTGTTTCCCCATCTATTTCCCATGAAGTGATGGGACCAGATGCCATGATCTTCGTTTTCTGAATGTTGAGCTTTAAGCCAACTTTTTCACTCTCCACTTTCACCTTCATCAAGAGGCTTTTTAGTTCCTCTTCACTTTCTGCCATAAGGGTGGTGTCATCTGCATATCTGAGGTTATTGATATTTTCTCCCGGAAATCTTGATTCCAGCTTGTGTTTCTTCCAGTCCAGCGTTTCTCATGATGTACTTTGCATATAAGTTAAATAAACAGGGTGACAATATACAGCCTTGACATACTCCTTTTCCTATTTGGAACCAGTCTGTTGTTCCATGTTCAGTTCTAACTGTTGCTTCCTGACCTGCATACAAATTTCTCAAGAGGCAGGTCAGGTGGTCTGGTATTCCCATCTCTTTCAGAATTTTCCACAGTTCATTGTGATCCACACAGTCAAAGGCTTTGGCATAGTCAATAAAGCAGAAATAGATGTTTTTCTGAAACTCTCTTGCTTTTTCCATGATCAGCGGATGTTGGCAATTTGATCTCTGGTTCCTCTGCCTCTTCTAAAACCAGCTTGAACATCTGGAAGTTCATGGTTCACATATTGCTGAAGCCTGGCTTGGAGAATTTTGAGCATTACTTTCCTAGTGTGTGAGATGAGTGCAATTGTGCGGTAGTTTGAGCATTCTTTGGCATTGCCTTTCTTTGGGATTGGAATGAAAACTGACCTTTTCCAGTCCTGTGGCCACTGCTGAGTTTTCCAAATTTGCTGGCATATTAAGTGCAGCACTTTCACAGCATCATCTTTCAGGATTTGGAGTAGCTCAACTGGAATTCCATCAAGTCCACTAGCTTTGTTCGTAGTGATGCTTTCTAAGGCCCACTTGACTTCACATTCCAAGATGTCTGGCTCTAGGTGAGTGATCACACCATCGTGATTGTCTGGGTCGTGAAGATCTTTTTTGTACAGTTCTTCTGTGTATTCTTGCCATCTCTTCTTAATATCTTCTGCTTTTGTTAGGTCCATACCACTTCTGTCCTTTATCAAGCCCATCTTTGCATGAAATGTTCCTTTGGTATCTCTGATTTTCTTGAAGAGATCTCTAGTCTTTCCCATTCTGTTGTTTTCCTCTATTTCTTTGCATTGATTGCTGAAGAAGGCTTTCTTATCTCTTCTTGCTATTCTTTGGAACTCTGCATTCAGATGTTTATATCTTTCCTTTCCTCCTTTGCTTTTCGCTTCTCTTCTTTTCACAGCTATTTGTAAGTCCTCCCCAGACAGCCATTTTGCTTTTTTGCATTTCTTTTCCATGGAGATGGTCTTGATCCCTGTCTCCTGTACAATGTCACGAACCTCATTCCATAGCTCATCAGGCACTCTATCTATCAGATCTAGTCCCTTAAATCTGTTTCTCACTTCCACTGTATAATCATAAGGGATTTGATTTAGGTCATACCTGAATGGTCTAGTGGTTTCCCCTACTTTCTTCAATTTAAGTCTGAATTTGGCAATAAGGAGTTCATGGTCTGAGCCACAGTCAGCTCCTGGTCTTGTTTTTGCTGTCTGTATAGAGCTTCTCCATCTTTGGCTGCAAAGAATATAATCAATCTGATTTCGGTGTTGACCATCTGGTGATGTCCATGTATAGAGTCTTCTCTTGTGTTGTTGGAAGAGGGAGTTTGTTATGACCAGTGCATTTTCTTGGCAAAACTCTATTAGTCTTTGCCCTGCTTCATTCCGTATTCCAAGGCCAAATTTGCCTGTTACGTCAGGTGTGTCTTGACTTCCTACTTTTGCATTCCAGTCCCCTATAATGAAAAGGACATCTTTTTTGGCCTTATATATAGACCTTATTATTATCCCCGTTTTCCATTTTCCATATGATAAAAACTGAGGCACAGACAATTTAAGGGACTTATCTGGGGTCATCCAACTAGTAAGTGGTAGGACTAGGATTCAAGCAAAACTAGTCGATACACCTTATTACCACCCCAGCAACTCCTGGAGTACTAACTCCCTTGGTTCTAATGAACAGTGCTGTTATTCAGTGGACAAGTGTTACTGAACATTTGTGTACACGGTGTGAGGTGATGTGAAACATTAATTCAGCAAACAGCTGTGTCAGGTAGTGTGCTAGGTATTCAGTACATTTTGTTGAATAGAATGGGATCTGAAAAGGATAAGCTTATGCCAGGCTGAAGCAAAGATGCGGCAGTGGGAATGTATAACTTTTTCTGGAGCCTAGGAAGTCACATGGGCTTCCCTGGTAGGTGGTAAAGAATCTGCCTGCAATGCAGGAGATCTGGGTTTGATCCCTGGGTTGGGAAGATCCTCTGGAGGAGGACATGGCAACCCACTTCAGTACTGTTGCCTGGCTAATCCCCATCCCGAAAAGTCGGACATGACTGAGCAACTAAGCACAGCACAGCAAGGAAGTCACATAAGAACTGCACATCAATTTCACCTTTTCTCCTCCAAACTCAGATTATTGGTAATGACTGCTTGAAATGTTGTGTTGAGGGTTCTGAGGAAACAGAGCTAGGATTAATTAGTGATGTCTGTCAGGTACTCTAGGTGGAAGATGGCCATATTAGATTGACTTTATTATTTGAGATTATTTACTTTCTCCTTCTCTGCCCATTGCCATGTGGCTTGCAGTATCTCCTGTGGAAGGAGTACATGCCTCATTTTATTGACTTTGCTTTTTTAGTGTTTACATTTTTTACTTGGCTGTGCCAGGTCTTAGCTGTGGCATGTGAACTCTTAGCTGCAGCATGGGGGAACTGGTTTCTCAAGTAGGGACCCAACTGGGCCCCCTGCTTTGGGAGCATGGAGCCACTGGACCAACAGGGAAGTCCCCTCATTTCACTGACTTCGGACTTGATCATTTTTCATGTTTTGGCCAATGGAATGTGAACAGATGTGACTCATGCCATGTTTGAGCGTGTGAATTTATACTTTCTTGTTCTTCTCTGCCGCTGGAATGGGCATATCCCATATGAGGGCTGTTCCTTTTGCCTGAGTCCCTGATGAGAAGAGCTGGCTTACATGTACATAAGTTAGAGATAAATCTCTGTTGCTGTCAATCGCTGAGATTTTGAGATTGGTTGTTATAGCAGCAAAGCTGATTAATGCACATGTCTAGGTAATGGTATCAAGTATGATAGGTAAGTTTAAGCCAGGGTGTGGAGAACCCTGAATGCCAGGTAAAGCAGAGCCTCCTATGTATTTATCAGAATCTCTTTCCTTCTTTTTCCTGGACATAAAGATGGACCGCAGTTTTTGGTTTCTCTCTGATGTGTTGCACTTTCACACCTGGCTTGTGAAACCTCCCAAGGGAAACCCTTCATGTTCTTTCCTTTTTAGTTTCACGCATAGGACCTTATGCACAGTGATCCGAAGGTTAAATGTTAAAGATGGCGGGGCTACAGGTTGGAAGGAACTTAGATCCCTGAATCACTACTCAGCAAAGAACTGTCTGCTAATCAGGAATTAGCAGATTGATTGATTATATTATTTGCAGCCAAAGATGGAGAAGCTCTATACAAGTCAGCAAAACAAGACTGGGAGCTGACTGTGGCTCAGATCATGAACTCCTTATTGCCAAATTCAGACTTAAATTGAAGAAAGTAGGGAAAACCACTAGACCATTCAAGTATGACCGAAATCAAAACCCTTATGATTATACGTGGGGTGAGAAATAGATTCAAGGGATTAGATCTGATAGACAGAGTGCCTGAAGAACTATGGATGGAGGTTCGTGACACTGTACAGGAGGCAGGGATCAAAACCATCCCCAAGAAAAAGAAATGCAAAAAGGCAAAATGGTTGTCTGAGGAGGCCTTACAAATAGCTGTGAAAAAAAGAGAAGTGAAAGGTAAGGGAGAAGAGGAAAGATACACCCATTTGAATGCAGAGTTCCAAAGAATAGCAAGGAGAGATAAGAAAGCCTTCCTCAGTGATCAATGCAAAGAAATAGAGGAAAACAATAGAATGGGAAAGACTAGAGATCTCGTCAAGAAAATTAAAGATACCAAGGGAACATTTCATGCAAAGATGGGCTCAATAAAGGACAGAAGTGGTATGGATCTAACAGAAGCAGAAGATATTAGGAAGAGTGGCAAGAATACACAGAAGAACTATACAAAAAAGACCTTCACGACCCAGATAATCACAATGGTGTGATCACTCACCTAGAGCCAGACATCCTGGAGTGCGAGGTCAAGTGGAAGTCAAGTTAGGAAGCATCATTACAAACAAAGGTAGTGGAGGTGATGGAATTCCTGTTGAGCTATTTCAAATCCTAAAAGATAATGCTGTGAAAGTGCTGCACTCAGTATGCCAGCAAATTTGGAAAACTCAGCAGTGGCCACAGGCCTGGAAAGGTCAGTTTTCATTCCAATCCCAAAGAAAGGCAATGCCAAAGAATGCTCAAACTATTGCACAGTTGCACTCATTTCACACGCTAGTAAAGTAATGCCCAAAATTCTCCAAGCCAGGCTTCAACAATACTTGAACTGTGAACTTCCAGATGTTCAAGCTGGATTTAGAAAAGGCAGAGGGACCAGAGATCAAATTGCCAACATCCGTTGGATCATTAAAAAAAAAGAGAGTTCCAGAAAAACATCTATTTCTGTTTTATTGACTATGCCAAAGCCTTTGACTGTGTGGATCACAATAAACTGTGGAAAATTCTGAAAGAGATGGGAATACCAGACCATCTGACCTGCCTCTTGAGAAATCTGTATGCAGGTCAGGAAGCAACAGTTAGAACTGAACATGGAACAACAGACTGGTTCCAAATTGGGAAAGGAGTGCTTAAGGCTATATATTGTCACTCTGCTTATTTAACTTATATGCAGAGTACATCATGAGAAACGCTGGGCTGGATGAAGCAGAAGTTGGAATCAAGATCGCTGCGAGAAATATCAGTAACCTCAGATATGTAGATGACACCACCCTTATGGCATAAAGCGAAGAAGAACTAAAGAGCCTCTTGTGAAAGTGAAAGAGGAGAGTGAAAATATTGGCTTAAAACTTAACATTCAGAAAACTAAGATCATGGCATCTGGTCCCATCACTTCATGGCAAATAGATGGAAACAGTGACAGACTATTTTCGGGGGCTCCAAAATCACTGCAGATGGTGACTGCTGCCATGAAATTAAAAGATGCTTGCTCCTTGGAAGAAAAGTTATGACCAACCTAGACAGTGTATTAAAAAGCAGAGACATTACTTAGCCCACAAAGGTTCGTCTAGTCAAGGCTATGGTTTTTCCAGTAGTCATGTATGGATGTGAGAGTTGGACTATAAAGAACGCTGAGCACCAAAGAATTGATGTCTTTGAACTGTGGTGCTGGAGAAGACTCTTGAGAATCCCTTGGACTGCATGGAGATCCAACCAGTCCGTCTTAAAGGAAATCAGTCCTGAATATTCATTGGAGGGACTGATGCTGAAGCTGAAACTCCCATACTTTGGCCACTTAATGGGAAGAACTGACTCATTTGAAAAGACCCTGACACTGGGAAAGATTGAAGGTGGGAGGAGAAGGGGAAGACAGAGGATGAGATGGTTAGATGGTATCACCGACTCAATGGACGTGAGTTTGAGTAAACTCCAGGAGCTGGTGATGGACAGGGAGGCCTGGGTTGCTGCAGTCCATGGGGTCTGAGTGACTGAACTGAACTGAATCTGGAACATGTGTTTTGGATTTCACTTGACGAAAAAAATCAATTTCTATTTTGTAAAAGCACTAACATTTGGGGACTTATGTTTGATAGTAGCTAGTCTTTTCCATCAGATTAAGAGATTTGGACTTGATTCCCATTAGGAGTAAGAAGTTAGTCACTGAGAATTTTTTTTAACAAAGGGAATAATATTGTGAAGACCAATGGCAATTTAGACTTTGCTGGTGGTACAGTAGATGAGAATCTGCCTGCCAATGCAAGGGATATGGATTCGATCCCTGATCTGGAAAGGTTCCTCGTGCCTTGGAGCAACTGAGCCCATGTGCCACAACTGCTGAGACTGTACTAAAGAGCCCTTGAGCTGCAACTACTGAAGCCTGTGTGCCTAGAGCCTGTGCTCCACAAAGAAGAGTAGCCTCTGCTCACTGCAAATAGAGAAAGCCTGTGCACAGCAGCGAAGACCAAGTGCAACCTAAAAAAAAAGAAAAGAAAAGACCAGTGGAAATTACAGTTGTAGGGATTGAAGAATCCTTCTGAGTGAGGTTGTGAGATCTTGGGACTGTTGGTATTTTCAGAATACAGGCTGACTCCTGATTGGGCTGGGGGAAGATTGCCATGATCTTGGGGAGGCTTTCTAGAGGCTGTGGAAGGAGCTGCTACAAAATGAATCCTATATTCCTGAAGTTTAAAATCTCTTTTCTCTTTGGTAAAAGCCCTAACTCTGGCATTGCTTCATCTAGCCCAGTGCCTGATACATTATAAATGTTGAATGGAAGTTAGTCTTGTACTCTTGGAATGCTTTGAGGAGCTACCACTAGTTGAGTGCCTACTGTGTAAGAAAGTCCTTTCACCCACTGAATCATCACAAAAACCCTGCAAGATGCTGTCAGATTTTACAGATCAAGAATCTGAAACTCTGAGAGTAACTTGCCCAAGATCTCAAAAAACAATCTTATTCTGAAACCCATACTTTTTCCATTATAACAAGATGCTTTCTCAGAAAATCATAATGGCTAATATTTACTGAGTGCCTGCCAGTGCCAGGCGCTCTGCTGGGTGCTTTACAAACATACAGAAGCAGCTGGTACATCAGACATTGTAGGCTGTTACTAGTGTATCCAAACTGTGGACTCTGTGGGAAGTAGGTGTCTTAGTCTGCTTAGTCTGCTGCTTAGTCTGCTCAGGCTGCCATAATAAAATATCATAGAATGAGTAGCACAAACAACAAGAATTTATTTCTCATGTTTCTGGAAGCTGGAAAGTGCAAGATCACGGTTCTAGCTGATTTGGTTCCTGGTGAGGACTCTTTTCAGAGAAGGCAATGGCACCGCACTCCAGTACTCTTGCCTGGAAAATCCCATGGACGGAGGAGCCTGGTAGGCTGCAGTCCACGGGGTCACTAAGAGTTGGGCACGACTGAACGACTTTACTTTCACTTTTCACTTTCATGCATTGGAGAAGGAAATGGCAACCCACTCCAGTGTTCTTGCCTGGAGAATCCCAGGGACGGGGGAGCCTGGTGGGCTGCTGTCTATGGGGTCACACAGAGTCGGACACGACTGAAGTGACTTAGCAGCAGCAGAGGACTCTTTTCTTGGTGAGTAGACAGCTGAGTTCTCACTGTGTCTTCATGTGGAAGAGAGTGAGAAAAGACAAGCTCTCTGATCTCTTCTTATAAGGGCACTAATCCCATCATGAGGGCCCCACCTTCATGACCTCAGATCAGATCAGATCAGATCAGTCGCTCAGTCATGTCTCTTTTCAACCCCATGAATCGCAGCATGCCAGGCCTCCCTGTCCATCACCAACTAACCCTAATTACCACCCAAAGGTCCCATCTGCAAATATTCCATTGCTGTTTAGGGTTTCAATATATGAATTTTGAATGGACAC
Source organism: Bos mutus (assembly GCF_027580195.1). Classification (NCBI taxonomy): domain Eukaryota; kingdom Metazoa; phylum Chordata; class Mammalia; order Artiodactyla; family Bovidae; genus Bos; species Bos mutus. The sequence goes on from NC_091621.1 coordinate 46,102,480, forward strand.
AAACAGTATATACCAGCAGGAAAATATAAACATTATTTTAGGGCAAGGTTGGATTCTTTTGGACTTCTCTTTAGGACCCCTGGCCCATTTTCTTTTGTCCTCTTAGTTCTTTGGCGCTATTTCTTCAGGCTAGGTGGAAGGGTGATCCAGGGTTTTCAGTAATACTCAGGTCCTGGAGCTCCCCTTCACTCTATTGACTCTCAGACCCACTCTAATCTGAAAGTGTTCATATCACATCAGTCCTTCCTTTATTAGTGGTGAGAAGATGTGGCTATGAGAACTCACCTATACATTTATTCTCATTCATTTATAGTTATTTATTAAACATTTTGAATAAGGATTATATGTCAACAGCTGGAATAATAGCCAATGACAATGTAGCTTTCTGGTTTCAAAGGGCTTTTACCTTCTTGGACTGATTTGATCCTTACAATCAATACTGTGAAGTGGGCTATATTATTACTATGTAATTAAAAACATTTATTTATTTACTTTTGGCTGTGCTGCGTCTTCACTGCTGCATGGGGTTTTCTCTGGTTGCAGTGAGCAGGGGCTACGCTCTGGTTGCAGTGTGGGGGCTTCTCATTGTGGGGGCTTCTTTCATTGCAGAGCACAGGCTCTTGGGTTTGTGGGATCCAGTAGTTGCAGCTCCCAGGCTCTAGAGCATAGGCTCAATAGTTGTGGTGCACAGGCTTAGTTGCTCCAAGGCATCTGCCCGAATCAGGGATCCAATCCATGTGTCCTGCGTTGGCAGACGGATTCTTCACCACTAAGCCACCAGGGAAGCCCCTGTTTATTACTGTGTAATTTTTATCAATGAAGAAGCCAAGGCTCAAAAAGACTAAAATGCTAAATAACTTGACCAGAGTCACAGAGTCACAGAGATGGTATAATATTCAAATCACGAATTTCTGAATCCTTGAAATTCCCTGGTGATCCAGTGGTTAGGGCTCTGTGCTTCCACTTTGGGCATCACAGGTTTGACCCCTGGTCAGGGAACTAAGATTCTGCATGCTGTAAAGCACGCCCCAAAATAAAGAATTTCTGAATCCCAAGTGCTCTCCTCTACCTTCTACATCCATTACAGTGCAAATTCTATGGTGCCTTAGGCCTGGTTTCTTGCTATTTCAGCCTTGTTACCTTAATTTGTAACTTTAGATAAAACAGCTGTAGCAGACAACCCCCCGATCTCAGCATCTTAACATGATAAAGACTTCAGTATCACATAATCCAGTGTGGATGTCTGTGGTCAAGTAACTCAGGAATCTGGATCTGTTCATGCTGTGTCTCTGTCATCTTAACTATGTGGCCTCAGGTTGCCGAGGTGTCATCCTGCCAGCAGATGGGGAAGAGAAACCATGCGGAGAAACGGTAACCACTATTAACCTCTTCAGTCCAGAAGTAACACATCACTTCTGCTTATATTCCATTGGTGATAACCAGTTCTATGACTTTACCTCACTGCAAAGGGGCTGGGGGTCAAATTTAGCCACGTGCCATTTCCACTTTCCATCAACATGGGGTTGAGTCAACATTCAAGATTTGATAACAGTTGTCCTGGAAGAAAAGAAGCCTCTGGGAAGAACTTCAAATGTTGGTGAAGCATCAGGGCCCAAGGTGACTAGTGATAGAAGTGGTCTTTTCCCCTCAAGAAAGAGTTATTTCTGTAGTTTTTATGATTTTTATACTCTGCTGAAAAGTTTGAAAATTTTTACAGTATCACAAAGTAAGCAAAGCTGTGTTACAGTCATAATTTTAGTCATTGATTTCATGCACTTGACAATTCTATAACCTTTCTAGCAGTTTCAGAATACTTCTCTCTGGGAAATTGTGTGGGTGGGAATGTCCTCTAAGCTTCCTGGGCCTCCCCAGTGCCATCAGAATAGAGGGGGTTAACCCCGGAGCCTGGGAAAGCAGTAAGGAGGCAGTTCAGTCATCTTGCTGAGAGCTCCTCATCTGCCAGAGAGAGTGGAGCCAAGTGGGCAGGTTCAAGAGTTATTTAGGGACTTCCCTGGTGGTCCAGTGGTTAAGAATCTGTGCTTCCACTGCAGAGGGCACAGGTTCCATCCCTGGTCAGGGAACTAAGATCCCACATACCTCAAAGTGAAAAAGTGTTAATCACTCAGTTGTGTCCAACTCTTTGCGACCCCATGAACTGTTGCCCACCAGGCACCTCCGTCCATGGGATTCCCAAGGCAAGAATACTGGAGTGAGTTGCCATTTCCTTCTCTAACCTAGGGATTGAACCCCCTGTCTCCTGCATTGCAGACAGATTCTTTACCATCTGGTGCAGCCCAGAAAAGTTCTTTAGGAGGTATCATGGACAGGGTGTGAGGGTGAAGGAGAGGGAAGCAGGACATTTTGATTTTTGAAGTCATTTGGATGCCAATGGAATGTGACTCTAAAAAAGTTTGACTTTTAGCTTAAAAAAAGATTCCCTTGTCCCATTCCTAAGCAAGGGAGAAGGAAGAGTCATGGCTGATCACGGGTTCTTGGCTCAGTAGATGGGAGTTCCTCCTTGAGATGGGGAACTTGTTGGAAGGAGCAGGTGTCAGGGTGAGGCTGGGTGAAGGAATTTGTTCTCCTTCTGGACATAGATGGTTTGAAATACTTCCTGGTCTCCAGAGAGTCATTCTTTGTATTATGGAGCTAGGCCTTTCTGGCAATCTTTCTATTGCTCCAGGCATGCTCTTAAAGGAGAAGACAGAGAGTGGTTCAGAAATTCAGAAACAGGAGTCAATCACAGATGAAATAAAGAGCGTGTGTGTATGTGTAGATACCATTAGGAGCAGGTTGGGGTTACAAAGACAATAGATTTTCTTCTGCACTTCATACACAACATTTGCACATTAATTAGCGCACATAAAAATGCTTATGCAAGACTCCCCCTGCAAATCTCAACCACGCTCCTAATTTAGGAATTGTCCTTCTCTTTTCTGGTTGCACCCCAAACCCCTAATTCCTGTTGTGTAAGGTTGGACTTGTCTTACCTGAAAGAATTGGCTGGCCTCCCTCCTGCCAGTTCAGGGGAACTTCCCTTTATGCCTGGGTCAGAGCTGTTGGGGAGGGAGCAGCTGTTGAGGGGCCAGGATTGGGGGAGAGATTGGCTTAGTCTGGTCTTAGGGAGTGTCCTTGTCTGTATCTATCTGGGTTCCTTTTTCTGTCTCTTTCCTCTCACAGATTGTGTGGCATTTTGGAGGGTGGAGTGCCTGGGCACCCAGCCCACTACATCCCGCCCCAATCTGGCCCTGGGCATGAGCCACATGGTGCTGGCCATCAGCCTGGCCTCTTGCCCATCCATTATAGCCTCAGCTGCCAGACTGGCACAGGTATCCAAAGGAACTACTACTCGGCCCTGCCCTCCCCCAATTCTGTGGCTGGGGCCAAAGTGAAGGAGAATCAGATGGAGAGAGAGCACCCTGGGTAGGGAACCAGTGTCAACCCCACCCTCCATAGTGGAAAGGGTCATCTGGACCTTGGGGTGGACGCCAGGCTGCAGTCCATGGAGGACTCCCTTAGTGTAGGGATGGGCTGGGGCAGTGTTGGGAGGAGACAGCATTGGTTGCTTGGGTGTGAAGGAAGACGCCCTTCTAGGTCCTGGGAGATGTTCCCCTTCTTTCTGTGTCTGTGCAAATCATGTGAGCTGGTGCATGTTTCCTGCTTATGGGTTTATCCCCTAATGGGACCATGCACAGGGCTCTGATGCTGTGGGGAGGGGCTTTTAGTTCTGCCCAGGCAGCGCAGATGTGAACCTACCGTGAATACTGCATGTCAGGCTGTATGAATCTGTTGCATGCGGGAATGACATCTGTGAGAGTGCTGTTAGGGTACAGGAGAAGTACACGTGTGACAGAGGCATGGGGCCTTTTAGTCCCCTGGCACAGACCAACTGTGTCTGCGCTATGGGGCACTGAGTATCACATCGTTGGCCCCTGGTTGTGGAACCCATGTGCCCTCTTTTCTGAGCACAGCGGCTTGGCCCGGGTGTAGACTGCTTCTGGTCATGGGCAGTCAGGGATTGTCTGGTGGGAGCTATGTCTCCGGAGTGTGCTGGCTATGCCTTGTCTTTCCACCTATGTGAACCGTGTGTTCAGATATGTGAATCCCCTCAAGAAATGTTGGGTGGTGAGGGGGTCGGAAGCCTGAAAAAGATGGGAGAATTTATGAGCTGCTTTTGTCGGGAGACAGTCGTAATGAAGAAAATTCAATTTTCTGCAGCTCGAAGAGTCAATATGTTAAATCTTGGAGAAGCTGTGGAGTGACAGCAGAATGGCAAAGTCAATGGGACGTGTGTGGGGGGAAGCCGTCTATCTGCGTCTGCAGTGAGGCAGCCTCCTCTCTGTACCCTTGAACTGCAGCTGGAGACAGGATGGAGTCCAACACCTGAGTTCCTGGAACTGCCCCTCTCTCCCATCCTCCTCCACCTCAGTGGCCATCATGTCCTGCCTCTCGGAAAGCTGCTCTCTCCCAGATTCAATTCTACCCTAGCACCTTCTCAGGAAGTCCCTCTTATAGTCTAACCACCACTCCCTCTTGCTGTAGTCACTAATTTCACAGTGGCTGTTTATAGCCCAAAGTGATTAGTAGGAAAATTTTCTTTTCCTCCCAACTTTTCATCCCCACTCTCCCTGCAGCTACTCCATGGCTGGCCTCCTGTTTTCCAGCAGGTTTCAACTTTTTTCTAACCAGTCTTTTCCTCCTCCTTTCCAGCTTCCTGTTCTAGGAGGCAGGAGCATGGCAGGGGTGGGGTGGTGGGGTGGGGACGGGCGTAGAGGGGTTGGGGGGAGGGGCTGATGGGGAATGGAGAGAAAAGCTGGGGATTCCTCTGTGAGCCACAGTGTCACCAGGAGATGTGATTAGCTGAGCTGCTGGCTGTGTAATTAGTGTGTGCCCGCGTCTCAGGGGTCTGGTGTGTTAACAGCGGGTCCCTGTGGTGGGTAACGAGATCGTGCCTATGGCTGGTTGCACACGCTAATTAATTAGTGCTCCTCTGGTGTCGAGGAATGAAGAGGATCTGGGGGAGCTGATGGTGGGGGTGTCTCAAAGCCCAAGAGCCCAGCTGTTCAGAGCCCAGAGGTCACCTAAGGTTCTGCCAGGATAGGGGCATCAGGCTGGTGTGCAGGGTTTGGGTCACATACTTGGGAGCCCTGGCTGAAGAGAGGGTGTGTGGGGTACGGTGGCCTGGGCTCTCAGTGGTGGGTGTTCTGGAGTCCTGGGCTGGGCTGGTGGAGGTGGATGGAGGGGGGACAGCCCCTTCAGCTTAGAGCAGTCTCCAGGCTCGTGGCCTGTCTTAGAGCATCCTTTCTCCAGGTGGCCCAGAGAGGAAGGGAGTGGAACAGGGAGGAGACATTCGAGACCCTTCCAGCCTCATTCCTGTCCCCTCTACCCTCTCGCATCTCACTAAGCCCAGCTTCTCAATCAGCCATTTCACACTTATTACCCGCTCACAGTGTGCACAGAGCTCCAAAAGGCTCTCTCCTGTTCTCATCTTAATAACCACTGCCTTCTTTTCTCCTTGCTGCCCATGCAGACAGAGACTCAGACTCCTCAGCTCCTGGGTCTATCTTAAGAGCCCAGAAGTGTCTTCTGTAGCCTGAGATGTGGAACCTAGATACCTGGAAGAAATACCATGAAAAACCTAAAGAAACAGGGGGAGGAGAGAAGGTTGGGAGAGAGCCTCACAATTTCCCGGGACAGTACGGTCATTTATAGCAGCAAGAAAGACTAAGGTGAGAGGAGAGGAAGAACTTCCAGGGAGCAGCCAGCTCTCCTCGTTTCCCGAGGCAGAAATCCTCCGCCCGATCCAGGAAGGGGTCAGGAGGAAAATGGACCGATGGAAGGATATCCTCTCCCCTTGAGCGGTGGGATTTAGCAAGGTGTGGCGGGAATGGGGAAGGGGAGACAGAACAGAGAAAACGGGCAGAAAAGAAGATGAGGCTGCGGCTTCCGTGTGGAGGCGCGAGTCCTATTCCTGCACACGGTAATTGCTAAATTACCCGCCATCTGCTCGGCTCTCAGACATAAATTATCTGAGCGGAGAAAAGACGCAGAGGCTGCGCACTTTCCTTTTTCTCCCAATCCCAAGCTAGGAGCAGCGGGGGAGCTCTTCCCTCCAGCCCGAGTGAAGGCGAGGGTGGTGAGACCACCCGATGGGGGAACAGTCCCCCTTTTCCTTCTGCCTTCTCCTGAGGAGGAGTGGCTTTGGGGCGACCGAGGTCCCAGCGCTGCCCAGGGTCCTTTCTGACTTGGGGCGGGGCGAGCTGCGGGCTGGCCAGGCCTCGCGAGGCCACTGAGGAGGGGGCGGGGCGCGCCCTAGTGGGCGGGGCTTCCCTCAGGTGTGGCCGAATTGCCTCGGCAGGTTTTTCCCTGGTCACCTTCCACCTCCCCCACTTCCCGCCCACTGCTTTACTCGTGGGGAGAAGTCTCTTAAGCTCTCATTTACACTTGTCCTGTCTGCCAGAAGGAAGAGAGGGAGGAAGGCAGGCAGAGGGCTTGAGGAGAGAGGAAAGGAGTAGGGGAGTGCGGCCCTTGGTTTTATTCTGCTCTGAACCTTTCCCTTCACCTCTAGATTCTGAAGAGTGGCAGAGATGTGAAAGCAGATGTAGGGGCAATAACTTGAAGTGGGGCAAAAATGGTAGAATGCAGCAGGTTGCAGAGATGGAGGTAATGCGAAAGCAGAGCTCTCTGGGAGGTGGGGTGGTTTGGGGAGGTGGGCAAGAGAAGCAGGTGATCAGGCTGGGGAGGTGAATGAGGAGGAGAGGAGGGGGCCAGAGTGGGAGGTGGGCAGGATGAAAGGGTCAGAGAGCTGGAGATGGGCGAGGAGGTGGAGTGATGGAGCAGATGGAGGAGGATGGAGTGGTAGAGAGACATGGGGTAGGGTGCGGAGGTGGAAGAACCAGGATGGGACAATGCCTGATGGAAGTTCAGATATGGTTAGTGTAGTGAATTGTCTAGAAGGAGAGCCAGAGGAGGCTCAGAGTGGGGATGACAGACAGCAGTTCAGAAAGCAGGTCAGGCTCTGGAAGGAATGTAGGGAGCAAAGGCTGTGATACAGAAAGCTAGGGTGTTTGTGGGTCCTTGGAGGGTCCCAGGAAGGTGAGCGTCAGACCTTCAGAGCCGCTTCCCACTTCGAGGCTGAGGCCTGACTCTTGAGGGGCGTTGAGGAGGCTGCTTAAGAAGCTGGGGTAGGGGTGCGATCCTGTTCCCTGCCCCAGCCCCAGGCACCTGCTGGGTGCGCAAATTAGGGTGGGGGTGTATTGGGCGGCTTCCCAGTTCTGAGAGCAGAAGCTGGTGGGGTTTCTTCCGAGCGATTGTTTAGTATTCATGGGGCGACGCAATCTCTCCCACATCTGCTTAGCACAGCAAGTCCTGTCATATAACTGTCTCCCGCACTGTCTGTCCATAAAGAATGTCTCGGAATTGGTGTAATTCAGAGAAATTAATGACGACTTTCCGCGGGACTGCTCCCTGGGGGATGATTAACACTTCATCGTCCATCTGATGCGCGGGGCCCAGCGCTCCATCGCGAACATTTGGGCCGTGGCCAGCCGCATTAAAGGTTATTACGGAAAACGCGACCTGCAAACGGGCGAGAGGCATGATGGACCGGCAGGGGCGGGGACCAGGGTGGGGGCGGGGGAGTCGGATGGAGCCGGCCAAGTCCGAGATCAAGTTTCCCCAGGTTCGCGCACCTGGGGGTCTGAGGCGGAAGGAGGCTGGGTTTCTGTTTCAAGGGATGCAGGACTGGGAGAGTGTTGGGGAGACCCTCACCAGGGGGACTGGGAAAGAAAGAAGGTGACTTTCCACAGTGGACACGTTGCTGATGGAGGCTTTCCCTGTCTTAATCGTCACAGAATTATTGGGTAAATTGTATTTAACCCACCTTACAGGTGGTGAAACTGAAGCTTAGAGAGGTTGTGTACTGTGTCTTAAGTAACACAGCTTATTCAGAGGCAAAGTTAGGATTTGCATTCAGGTCCTTGCTTCCTGAACTCTTGGTCTTTCCACCACACCACTGGGGAGGTCTCACTCGTATATGTCCACCTCAATTTCAGGCACGTAGGCATGTGTGTGGCAGACAGGTGCGCAAACATGTATGTTGTATAAATGAATGAATGAGCTTTGCAGGTTCCATTTCAATGGACGAGAATCCCAGAGATTCTGGAGGCAGGAAAGGGAACACAGCATAGGAGCTCCAGTTTGGGTCAGGAAACTGGAAATAGGTTTCCTGTGGGTTTCTAAGCTTCCCCTGGGGCATTCTAAACCTCTAGAATCTAGAGGGCTGGCCTCTTCATCCTTAGCCAGAAGGAAGGAGTGGAGACACATGTATGTGTTTGGTGAGTGTAGGAATATGTGTAAGTTTGTGTGTATATGCTTGTCTGTATATGTATGAGTTCATGAGCATGTGTCTGTGTTGCGTGTGTGTGAGAATGTGATGTGTGGATGTGTGTGTATTTTGAGGGTGTCTGTGTGTATGTATGTGTGCCTTGGTGTGTGTGTATCTTCATCTATGCAGGTGAATAGGTGTATAATGCGTGTCGTGTCCTGGGGGAGCCTCGCAGCCGAAGATATCTTTCGATTGCTGAAATCTCTAACAGGTTCCAGGATGTGGTATGTGGTGGGGCTGAGGTGAGAGGCCAGGGGAGGAAGGCTGTTTCTGCTAGGGATGCGGGAGGTTGGATAGCCTGAACAGTGGGTGCCTGTGCCCTACCAGGCATGGGGGTGGTGGTGTCAGGGTCCCAGGTCTGAGGCTGGGTGGAGACCCGGGCCCTGAGGTCTTCATTCCAGGCTTGAATTTGAAGTGCTCAGAGGCCCTGCTCTGACCCAGGAGGGCAGTGAGGAGGTGGGGCCCAGACAGGGGCCTGGGCAGTGGAGGGGTCAGGCCTATTCTCTGCACATCTTCGCCCACCAGATTTTAGGAGTGTCTTCTACCCAGGCTGCAAGTCCTAGCTCTAGCCTCCACCCATTCTGCCTTAGGGTGGTAGAGTCCCCGAAAGTCTTCATGTGAAGGTCTCTGGCTCTGGGGGTGGTGGTGATCCATAACCACAGTGAGAACACTTCTCTCTAGTTAGCACTACTCAGGCAGGTCCAAAACAAATGTCCTTGTCTCTTGGAGACATCCAAGCTGAGGCTTTCAGACCTCTTGTGCTGGGAAGTTCTTCCTGGGTCTAACCTTATTTCGTCTTGCTATACCATGTGCCCAGTAAGCCCAGGCTGAGTTTGTGAAATTGGAACCTAGCACCCCCTGGCATGGAAGTAGCTTCTTCTGGATAGGGGAGTGGGTTTGAAGTTTAGGGACACTCAGAGAATGGGGGACTGAAGCCTGGAGGATCATAGATGGGTCAGATCATTCTTAGAGAGGAAGGCAATGATCACAGGACAATATCAGAGACAGGAGTTTGGAAACCATAGGTTCCAGCTCACTTACTTTACAGACAGCAGCTGGAGCCTCAGAGGTGGGGAACCCTGAACTCTGCTTCTCTTCTCTTGGTTTTATGGAGTTGGGGAGAGAGGGAGGAATACTTCAGCTAATGGGAGGCTGTCCCCCTTCTTCTTGCTGAAGCCTTCAGCAACTCCTTCCCAGTCTTCCCAGCTGGGCTTCGAGGCCCCTCACCCGCCAACACCTGTTCCTTCAGTTTCCCATCCCCTCGCAGGTCCCCACCATCTGCTCTCTTAGATGCATCCAGGGGCAGCCCTCACGTCATTCGGTCCTCCCTGCCTTCTCCTAGCCTCATGGTCTATGCCCAGTCTAAACCATTTCCTCTCCTCCTCTTCTGGCAGACTAGCCTCTCAACCCTTTGCAATATCACCTCATACTCACCTCCTCTGGGAAGTCTTCCTTGATTAATCCTCCTGTTTCTGGATCCCAAATGTTCTTCTAAACCACTGCCAGGGTAGCTGCAAGTCTCTCCTGGTTCTTCTGTCTGCTCTTTCCAGCTGTGTACCTTGTCCCTGCTCCCACTTCCGAATGGAAGGTGCCTCAATGGCAGGACTGATTTCTCTTCCCTCCCAGGACCCCTCTCATGCACCAGAAAGGTCAGGACTGCAGTGGAGAATTGACTGAACCTTGTCCCCTTTCTGTGCTCTGGGGATGGGAGAGCTAATGCTGTCCAACTGGATCTCCTCCTGAGGAGGGAGGTGGCAATACAGACCCTTCCTGGTCTTTATTCTGGGTTAGGCCTCACCCCTCATTCCTGTCCTTCTTCCTGTTCTTGGTTGCCTCTGGCCCAGTTAACAGGCCCCTCTACACTACTGTCCTGGGGCCCTTGGGATGCTGGGCCTGGTGTGGGGAGTGGCAGGAAGCTCCACCGTGATGCCACCCTGCCTAGGGAGAAGGGGGTGGGGTGAGTGGAGATCTGGGTGGAGGAGAGGGTCCTGGCGCTGGTGAGGCACCAGCTCTAGTTCTAGACCAGTCGATGTGTCAGCTGCCACCTTGTGGCAGGCACTGAGAACTGCAGAGATGGAGTCCTGGTGCTAAGAATGGGACCTCCTTGGCAAGAGAGCAGGGAAGGCCGGTAGGGGTGTGCACTGTGAGGGTAGCAGGCCTCAGAATTCCTAATTGACATTGGTGGTTTCTTCAGGGAGCTTTGGATTCTTAACTGGCAGGGGAGTTGAAATCTGGGAGGAAAGTGGCAAGGTCACTTCTAGATGGAGAGAGATAATGGAAACTCTGTCATCAAGTCTCAAACCTACTATTCAAATTCTCCCTCCCCGAAAGAGCCTTAAAAGAGAAATAGCCTGAAACTAAAGCTGGAGGATTTCAGGTCTGACCTTCAGAAGAACTTCCCAATAAATCCCAATGTGTATTTGGATGTCACTGCTTCTGATAGTTGCATAGTCTTTCCAAGCCCACTATACCCAGGAGATTGCCCATCTTCTCTGGATTCCCTGATTTCATCATGCTCAGTTCATTGGGCCTATTCAGAAAAGCCTAGATTTCTTAGCCTTTGCTACCCTGGCCTGTGTTGTGGCCATAACCAAGAGGTTAATCTGGAAAGACCCTTCTGTGGTCTAACTCCAGTCCTTTCTATAGCACTGGAAATGGAGAGAACCACCACACAGCTAGTAGGGCTGCAGAGGGGAAGGTGGCCAGAGAAAGGAACCTGTGAGGAAGGTTCTGAGGGAGGGCAACTCTGCCTCGGATTCTCCATCCTCCACTCCCCTGTCCTACTGGACCCTTGGTGATGGGACAAAGTGGTCCACAGGAGAACTCTCTCTGCTTGGGCCTCAGGATTCACAGGTGCTGGGGAAAGGCAAACCCCTGAGTTTCAATCATGGCCCTTATTGTCATCCGTAGAGTGGGTATTGTGGGGAGGCAAGTTGGGGGAAGGTTTTGTCTCCACCGGCCTGAGTCCTTAGGTTTCACTTAGGGTCCCTCTGGAGCCTTTTTCTTTCCCTGCACCTAAATCCCAGTTCCTCAGAAGCCCTCACAATGGTCCCTTCTCCTGCAGCCCCTAGTGCAGCTCCCTTCTGTGGTGGGCTGCTGCTGCTAAGTTGCTTCAGTTGTGTCTGACGTTGTGCGACCCCATAGATGGCAGCCCACCAGGCTCTGCCGTTCCTGGGACTCTCCAGGCAAGAACACTGGAGTGGGTTGCCATTTCCTTCTCCAATGCATGAAAGTGAAAAGTGAAAGTGAAGTTGCTCAGTCCTGTCCAACTCTTCGTGACCCCAGGGACTGCAGCCTACCAGGCTCTTCCATCCATGGGATTTTCCAGGCAAGAGTACTGGAGTGGGTAGCCATTGCCTTCTCCCTCTGTGGTGGGCTGAGAGGCATGAAATTCTTCCCACCATCTTCCCTCTGCTCCTGCTGGCACTGTTTGGAGATCCTGGCCAGGAGCCCTGGCTCTGCAGGCTCCGGGTGGGGGGCTGTGCCCCGGCGCCCTCCCTCTGAGGTGCCATTCCTCCCCTGCCTCATTTGCTGCTGCTGACCTTACTGAGTTAAATTAAAAAGCAATGTTCTGTGTGCGGCTCCAGCCCCGTGGAGCTTGACTCTGGGAAGACGAAGACAATTACCGGCCCCTCCATCTCCCTCTCGTCCGGCTGCCTTATAATTTTTTCCCCTGCTGCCTGGTATGCAACATTTATGTTTTTAATAACACCAGAATGGTTTTGACCTTGGGAATTCATAGCAGAATGGGTACCGTGAGAGGCCCCAACGTGATTGGCGTTTGTCTCAGTCCTTTGTGGGGAGGAGGCTCTGGCTAGTGCCTCCCCAATTCTGCGGAAGGTGGGGGCTGCCTCCAAGAGTCTAGGGGGACATCTCAAAAGCCAGAGTGGACAAGGAGGCACGTGGGGAGCGGGGAAGACAAGGGAAGGGTTTTGTCTTTTCAGATCTCCCCTGGAGGATGAAAGTTGGAATAAGGTGTTTGAGAGGTTGGGGAGTTTTTCTCCTCTTATTTTATAAGGAATGAGTCCTGGATAGGGAATGACATGGAATGCACATGTGGGGGCTCTGTGGAAGTGGTGGGGGTGTGGTACCCCCGTATGCACATACTCAGCCCATGACTTTGGAGTTTGCATGAGTTCCCACCCCTCCCCGACAGGCCCCATCCCTCCTCACTGCCTCTCACCTTCATCAGCTCTTTACCTCCAAGGAGAGTGGAAGGAGTGAGGACCGGCCAGAAGGCAGGGGTCATATTCTAGGTAGTACTCCAGCTGAGTGTAAAGGGAGGGGGACAGAGACCTCTCCTGACTCGAGACTAGGTTCTCTTCCTTGTCTCTCCCACCTTTCCTTCTGTCCCTTCTCTGTGCTCACCTTCCTAGGTGACTCAGCTCTTGAGGCTGAAGGAGAGCCAGTGGCAAGAAAGATCTGGAAGAGGAGGAGGCTAGTCAGCAGAGGGGTGGGAGAGGCAAGCGGGCAGTGAAAGGCTTGGGACAGAGGATCACTGGGAGAGACCTGGAGGGTCCCCTCTCCTCCACCCGAACAGGGCTGTGGTAGGGAGGACCGAGGTTAGAACGGAGAAAGTGCTTCTCTGACTCAACTTTAAGGAGCCTCTGCAAATATAATGAAAATTGCAAATTACAAAGGAAGAGAAGTTTCTCTTGTACTTCAGAAGTAGGGAGAGAGGGGTGGAGGAGTGTGTATGCCTAAGGACGAGAAGGTACATCTCTGTGCCCTTTGGTTAACAGCCCCATACGCACCAGTTACGTATGTAAACAGGGGGAACAGTGTAGCTTTGCCATCGATTTTGTGTGTGTGTGTGTGGCCAAGCCACTTGACTTTCAGGATCTTGGTTCCCTGACCAGGGATCAAACCCAGGCCCACGGCAGTGGAAGTACCAAGTCCCAACCACTGGACCTCCAGAGAATTTCTGACACTGATTTGTAAGCTGGTTTTCCATTGGGATCTGTAGAGTATGCTTTTCTCTCAGAAATGGCAACCAGCACAATGGGATAGAGCCCTGGATTGAGAATTAAGAAAACCTGGGCTCTAGTCTGGCTTCAGTTGTCAGATGCTGCTGCTGCTGCTAAGTTGCTTGAGTCATGTCCAACTCTGTGTGACCCCATAGACGGCAGCTCACCAGGCTTCCCCGTCCCTGGGACTCTCCAGGCAAGAACACTGGAGTGGGTTGCCATTTCCTTCTCCAATGCATGAAAGTGAAAAGTGAAAGTGAAGTTGCTCAGTCCTGTCCAACTCTTCGTGACCCCAGGGACTGCAGCCTACCAGGCTCTTCCATCCATGGGATTTTCCAGGCAAGAGTACTGGAGTGGGTAGCCATTGCCTTCTCCCTCTGTGGTGGGCTGAGAGGCATGAAATTCTTCCCACCATCTTCCCTCTGCTCCTGCTGGCACTGTTTGGAGATCCTGGCCAGGAGCCCTGGCTCTGCAGGCTCCGGGTGGGGGGCTGTGCCCCGGCACCCTCCCTCTGAGGTGCCATTCCTCCCCTGCCTCATTTGCTGCTGCTGACCTTACTGAGTTAAATTAAAAAGCAATGTTCTGTGTGCGGCTCCAGCCCCGTGGAGCTTGACTCTGGGAAGACGAAGACAATTACCGGCCCCTCCATCTCCCTCTCGTCCGGCTGCCTTATAATTTTTTCCCCTGCTGCCTGGTATGCAACATTTATGTTTTTAATAACACCAGAATGGTTTTGACCTTGGGAATTCATAGCAGAATGGGTACCGTGAGAGGCCCCAACGTGATTGGCGTTTGTCTCAGTCCTTTGTGGGGAGGAGGCTCTGGCTAGTGCCTCCCCAATTCTGCGGAAGGTGGGGGGCTGCCTCCAAGAGTCTAGGGGGACATCTCAAAAGCCAGAGTGGACAAGGAGGCACGTGGGGAGCGGGGAAGACAAGGGAAGGGTTTTGTCTTTTCAGATCTCCCCTGGAGGATGAAAGTTGGAATAAGGTGTTTGAGAGGTTGGGGAGTTTTTCTCCTCTTGTTTTATAAGGAATGAGTCCTGGATAGGGAATGACATGGAATGCACATGTGGGGGCTCTGTGGAAGTGGTGGGGGTGTGGTACCCCCGTATGCACATACTCAGCCCATGACTTTGGAGTTTGCATGAGTTCCCACCCCTCCCCGACAGGCCCCATCCCTCCTCACTGCCTCTCACCTTCATCATCTCTTTACCTCCAAGGAGAGTGGAAGGAGTGAGGACCGGCCAGAAGGCAGGGGTCATATTCTAGGTAGTACTCCAGCTGAGTGTAAAGGGAGGGGGACAGAGACCTCTCCTGACTCGAGACTAGGTTCTCTTCCTTGTCTCTCCCACCTTTCCTTCTGTCCCTTCTCTGTGCTCACCTTCCTAGGTGACTCAGCTCTTGAGGCTGAAGGAGAGCCAGTGGCAAGAAAGATCTGGAAGAGGAGGAGGCTAGTCAGCAGAGGGGTGGGAGAGGCAAGCGGGCAGTGAAAGGCTTGGGACAGAGGATCACTGGGAGAGACCTGGAGGGTCCCCTCTCCTCCACCCAAACAGGGCTGTGGTAGGGAGGACCGAGGTTAGAACGGAGAAAGTGCTTCTCTGACTCAACTTTAAGGAGCCTCTGCAAATATAATGAAAATTGCAAATTACAAATGAAGAGAAGTTTCTCTTGTACTTCAGAAGTAGGGAGAGAGGGGTGGAGGAGTGTGTATGCCTAAGGACGAGAAGGTACATCTCTGTGCCCTTTGGTTAACAGCCCCATACGCACCAGTTACGTATGTAAACAGGGGGAACAGTGTAGCTTTGCCATCGATTTTGTGTGTGTGTGTGTGGCCAAGCCACTTGACTTTCAGGATCTTGGTTCCCTGACCAGGGATCAAACCCAGGCCCACGGCAGTGGAAGTACCAAGTCCCAACCACTGGACCTCCAGAGAATTTCTGACACTGATTTGTAAGCTGGTTTTCCATTGGGATCTGTAGAGTATGCTTTTCTCTCAGAAATGGCAACCAGCACAATGGGATAGAGCCCTGGATTGAGAATTAAGAAAACCTGGGCTCTAGTCTGGCTTCAGTTGTCAGATGCTGCTGCTGCTGCTAAGTTGCTTGAGTCATGTCCAACTCTGTGTGACCCCATAGACGGCAGCTCACCAGGCTTCCCCGTCCCTGGGATTCTCCAGGCAAGAACACTGGAGTGGGTTGCCATTTCCTTCTCCAATGCATGAAAATGAAAAGTGAAAGTGAAGTCGCTCAGTCTGTCCGACTCTTAGCGACCCCGTGGACTGTAGCCTACCAGGCTCCTCCGCCCATGGGATTTTCCAGGCAAGAGTACTGGAGTGGGTCGCCATTGCCTTCTCAGAGTTGTCAGCTGAAACCCTATGAAACATCACTTCTTTGCGTTTTGGAGTCATTCGCTGTACAATCGTGATGGAAAAGCCACAGGCCCCTTCTGTGCCAGTGGACCCAGTGCTGGGGGACCAGAAAATGGAAGGGGGCCAGGGTGGGTGATAGCCTTTCAGGGGCCTGAGAGCCAGAGAAGAGATGCTGGTGGAGAGAGAGGCAAGAGGGGTTTCCTGAATTTGGAAATTCAAGGGTTCTTTCTGGAGCAAGACTTCCCCCCAGCCTGTTCAGTCTAGCCCCATCTCAGAACCCAGGGCCGGGGTCCGGCTCGGCAGGGAGCGCCGTTCTCTGCCGCCCTCCTGTGGCCGCCGAACTCTTTGCAGGTCTCCGCTGAGACGGTTCCTCTTAAATACGCAGAGCCGCGTCCTTCGCCCCCTGGTGGAAATTGACTATATTACAAGAAGCGATTTGGGGTTGTCCAAGAACTGCCCCCTACCCCCTCACCATCTCCCTAGTTTCTTGAGGTCCTCACGACTTCCTTAAAGCTGGGAAGGTCTTCCTGAGATTTGACCTTCCGTACCATTGCCTGATATTTTAAGTTTTGTTTTTGGGGGTGTGCGGTGGAGACAAGGGGTTGAGGGTAAGATTTTGATCAGAGAGGACAATTTCTTTTTCTTTGGGTTTCATCTACAACTCAGTTTCCTAGGATCGTCAGTTTTCAAAGAACGACATCGGAGTCTAGTGATATTCTTGGAGAAAATGGGTTTGGAGTGGACCAGGCATTATGCGTCTGGGCTTCGGCGAATTTGCACCTGAGCTCGGTCGTCAGCAGGGAGATGGATTGGCAGGAGCCAGGAGGCAGAAGGCAGGGATGATGGAGGGAGATGGCATATTTGACAGATGCTGACAGGGCTCGTTATTTGCTAGCTCTGGAATCCTCTCCCACCCACCAGGCTGCCCTTGGCCCTCCCCCCTCTAGTACTCAGTGCTCGTTAGTGACTGACTGTCTTTGGGGAGAAACCCAGTGGGCCAGGTTGCACTGGGGTGGATGAGGGAGGGAGAGGAGGCGGGAGGAACACCATATAGATGCTGGGGTGGAGTGGTTGGAATAACTGGGATTTGGAGCTGAGGTCCGATAATCACTGGGGTACTTGGAAGGCTTTGCAGGGGGAATTGTCCAGAGAGCAGATATTGAGTTGCGGGGGGGGGGGGTGAGTGGGCAGAGAGAATGAGGAGGCATAATTAAAGGAACTGAGCTCCACAGATGTTGGTGCTAATTTTGGGAGAACTGGTGAAATATGTCAGTAATTTTATCGGGAGCTTCCTAGGCACCAGGAAGGGTTACAGGTCCTATGAAGGGGTGGAAGTGAAAGAGGGGCACGCATCTGTGTCTCCTCCCCGGACTTGTTGCTTCGCGTGTGCCTGTCGGAAGGGCGCAAGGAGCTGCGAGGCCATTCTCGATCCGAGACGATGCTGAGGCCAAGTCCCAGGGCGCGTTTCTGTTCTTCGCGCTCCTGACACCTGCCCCCCTCGGACAAAGCACTTCCAGGAGGCCTCCCACCTCTCCTCATTCCTTTTCTCTTAAAATACCCAAGACATGTGGATACTTGAGTGAGAGAGGGGGCCCTCAGGTGCCCGCCCAGAATTTCCAGTGGCTCCCAGTGGACGAACTGGGGCGAGGGAGGGATGAGCCACACGACCCTGAGCGGGCAGGGAGGGGCCGGCGTTTGGAGCCGCGGAGAAGGTTGGGCGGGGAGGAGAATGCTGCAGTCGGCGCCCGCGCTGCATCCTAATCAGCGCTGCGGAGGCTGCGCCGCGCGGCCGTCAATCTTCCACACAAAGGGCCGCCCGCCCCCGCCCCTTCGAAGCCCTCCGCGCCAGCCCACCCATGACTGCCGGGCAGTGCTGAGAGGCCGAGAAGAGAGAGACAGACACACTGACGCGGACAGAAAGGCCCAGTAAATTCAAGCCAAGATCGACGCTGTGGGACCAAAAGGGCCGAGTGGGTCACGGCCCCCTGGAGATGAAAAGAGACCGAGACACAGAGGGGACTGAGACAGGCACTGGCAGAGAGGAAACGGAGAGACGGGGGAGAGACAGAGTCAGAGATAGAAGAGAGCGAAGAGAGAGGCGCATGCGGAGAGCAGAGAGAAAGATGGGAGACAGACACAAAAACACAAGACACCCAGAGGGTAGAGATAGCCGACACAGACAGGGACTCAGAGATAGGAAGTGGACCCAAGGCCAGGGGAAAACCGAAAGTCAGGGACCCAGAGCCAAAGACAGATCCACCTGCGACTGGAGGGAAGATCACAGAGAGAATGATGAGAAGGGGAGAGAGAGTAGTAGAGGGAAGGGAAGAGAGGAGATGGAAGCCAGAGCATGATGGAGACCCTGAGGCTAGACTCTGCTGGTGTCTCGCCACCTGGGACTCGGTTACGAGGAGAGGCTGTGTGTGTGTGTGTGTGTGTGTGTGTGTGTGTGTGTGTGTAGGAACACAGCAATTCAGAGCTCTGTTCAAAATGCCAGAATCATCTGGTGCTGAACTAGACTTCTACACGTCCTCCCTCTCCAAGTGACTGCTTGAGCAGTTGAGGTGCAGCATGGGGGCGAGAGCAGAGCAAAGATGGAAGTTAAAGATTGAGACAGAATATGGAAGGAGAGCCTCAACAGAAATCGGGGAGAGAAACTGATATTGAAAAAAGCAGTAGGGAAATTGACAGAAGACAGAGAAAGACAGAGGTGGAGAAAGAAATATGACCGAGGCGTGCTTAGATGAAAGACATGGAGAGGGAGGCAGCCTTTAACTGCAGGAGGGAGAGGGGCATGGAGAGAGACTTGGCTGTTGAGAAGAAGGCAGACTAAGGGGACAGGGGAGTAGCAGGCAGGCACCTGTCTCTTCAGAGAGCTTGGGCTGGGATAAAACAACCTTTCGGGTGAGTTGGGGGGGAAGTCAACGAGTGGATTTTTAGGATGAACTTGTCTTTTTATTAATACAAAGAACCTTATTAATCCAATGCATGCCATCTTCTTCAAAGTAGCATCTTCAGCTGCTGCTGCTGCTGCAGTTGCCTGGTCCTTTCTGACATTCCTCTTTGGGGAATCACCTTTAAAGCATGCAGTACAGCTCTGAGCTGTACTGCAAAATTTTATTCTTTAGGATGAATCTAATTTTTCAAAAGAGCCAAGTTTTCTCCAAGACTGGAGGATGAGGTAGTGCCCAGATGGGAAGCAGTATTTCCAGTTAAGAACAAGGTGAATGTGGGAAGGCCCAGTGGAGGGTGTGTCCTCCCAAGTGGCACTGAAAGGTCATTCTGAAGGAGATACTTGCAAGATATGACAGAAGGAGACTTTCCTGATGGCTTCTTGAGGACTAGTTTCATTTTTCTGTTTGTTAAAACCAGGTAATAGGACTCTCAGGAACATCCCAGCCTGGCACTGAAGCCTGGTACACTCAGCTTGACATTGGCCTGAAATATTTGGTCAAGTGGCCCTGCCCTTGGGGAGCTTACAGTCTCTCTCCCTGACAACGTACTATCAAAGTAACCTGGTGACACTCACCACTGCACAGATCAACAAGTGCAACTGACCAGGGAAGATTCAGAGTCAGTTCATCAGGGAAGGCTGCCTGGAGGAGGAGAATTATATGTGGGCTGTGGAAGGAGAAACTCAACGAGGCATGGAATGGAGTAGGAAAACAGAAGAACACCTCTCTGATGATTCTGGAGCAGGAGCAAACCATAATCCAGGCAGGGAATAGCTTTGCTGGCCTGGAATAAAAAGTTGGTTTGGGGAACCAGGATGAAAGGGAATGGAGAGGGGCAGATTTTGAAGGTGGGGCTGGGTGATCTGAATTTTCTATGAGAGGAATTGGGGCCCACTGAATGGTACACAGATGTGTCAGGCAGTGACAGTTCACGCACAACTGCCTGAAGATGTGTGTACCCAAGTTTGCATGTCTTGTGTGTGTGTGTGTATATGTGCGCGCGTGGCAGGGGAACATGTTCATACAGGTGGTCTTTTAATCTGCATGTGTGATTGGCAAGTTGCTCTGTCTGCGAGTGTTTGTTCATTTGTGTGTTTCCATGTGGTCAAGTGTGAATGGCATTTCGGTTGCTTTTTTTGTGTTTTATTTGACTACCTGCAGTGGAGGGCTGAGTGTGTGTGTGTGTCTGCAGGAGGAAAGGGGCCGGCAGGGAGCCCTGGCTGCCCAAGCTTCACCGTCTGTCTCTCTCCCTCCACTGGCTCCATCTGCCTTCGCTGAGGTCGTGACAAGGAGGCAAACAGCAAAATGGCAAAATGCTGCGCCCAGAGCCACCAGAAACATTGCAAGCCAAGAGCAGGCTCCCTCCGTGGGACAGAAACCGGCATGAACAGCTAGAAGGACGGACAGACAGGCAGACAGACACAGAGTCCTGTGCGCACAAGGCCCCTCCCCGGTCGCGCTTCCGGGAGCAGGTGCGCTCACAGACACACGCAGGCCTGCCACGCACAGGACACACACACTCACTCATGACCTCCCTCTCCCCACTCCTCGTCCAAACCCTGCCTTCCATCCCCTCCAAACGCCTGCTTGCCGGAGTTTGGGGCGACGGGGCTGGGGGCGCTCACTCGGACCTCGGAGTCAATCATCGGATGTCTAATTGCTTCTTTGGCCGTGGAGGGGTGTGGGTGTGTGCAGCGAGTGTGTTTGGTGCGTGTGTGTGTTTGTGCGCGTCCCCCTCCCCTTCACTCCTTCCCCAGTCCCGCCACCTCCTACCCCCCTTCCGGCCCGCGGCAGTTTCCGAAATCGCCCGGCGGCCGAGAATTCATTAGCGGGGGGCGGATGTAAACGCAGAGCGGTGGAACGTTTTAATTAGGCCTGAACAATAAACAAGCTAAACGAGGCGCGCAGGGCTCCCTGGCGGGCCCTCAGCCTCCTCCGCGCGGCGCGGACTCATTACGGCTGCAGCCAATTTCATGCCCGCGCAGAGCACGGGCTGGGCCTGGCGGGGGTGGGCAGGGTAGTGGGGCGCTCGCGGTCCGGAGGGCGCGGCGCGGGGGCGGCGGGGGCGAGGACCGTGCCGCTGGGGGCGGCCGGTTGGGCCGGTGCCCGCCCTGCCGGGGTCGCGGCTCCCCCATTTCTCCACCATCCATCTGTCTTTTGCGGTGTCCTTGAGATGAAGGTCCCTTCTCACACCAGACGGCCAGAGTGAGCTTCTGGCTCTCTTTTCCGGGTCTATCTCGTCCTCCCTTCTCTCTGCCTCCTTCCCTCCCACTCGCTCTCACTGCGGCTGAGTCCGGCTCCCCCCTTCTCCGTGCTCTGCCTCTAACCCTCGGGTCCTCTTTTTGCCGCAGTCTCTGTGTCTCTTCCACAGGGTCTCTCCCTCCCTCCCACTCTCCACACTTTCGCCTGAACTTTATCTTTCCTCCCCCTGCTGCCGCCATCGATCTCTGCTTCGCTTCGCAGACAACGTAGCCCGCTTCCTCCGCGCCGTTGTCCTTCAGCTCATCTGCACCGGTTTTGGCCTCCTCCACGTTGTCTTTCCGCTCCCCCGCGCTCTGCCCACGGCGGCGGGAGTCTCCCAGCCTCCTCCCGGGCCCTCTGTCTCTCTGACCCGTCTAACCTTAGGTTTCAGGTGTGGTCCCTGGGGCTTTGACCCGCCCCCTCTGATTGGGGCTCTTCTGGTCTGAGACAGTTTGAGTTTGGTCTGTTTTTCCCCCCTGCCTTCCTTTTGTGAAGCTGCACGCAAGGATCGCTGGCTCCCAGTCTCTTCCTGGACTTCCCTAGTTGCGGGTGGCAGTTGTGAAGCGGTGGCTCTTGGGCTGAGTTTGAATCCCAGCCCTAATTCCTCACCGTGTAACCTTCTAACCTGGGCTTACTCACCTGTAAAATGTGGGAAATAAACCTTAGATGCGATTAGTGCTGCGATTATAAATGTAACACACCTATAATCAATGTATGTGCTCAATAAATATTAGACCATTATTATTCTTCACCCTTCCTCAATCTGCTCCCCTGTCTCCTTAGCCTGGAGTTAAAAAAAAAAATGTTTTGAGGACAGAAGACCCAAAGCAGGTTTTATAGGCCCCAAACCAATCGAATATCAGGAATTTTATATGGTTCATCCTAACAGATGCTCTAAGCTCCGAGCCCTGAGTGTGGATGAGAAGGGAAGATGGGGACTGCACTGAACGGCAGAGCATAGGAAACGATGTGGATTGGTGCACTGAACTGAGCAGATGCAAACCCAGGGGGTATGGAGGCATGCCCAGAGCCTAAGCTGTGTCAGTCCTGCAGCTGCCGCCCTCTGTAGATGCAGGTGTGGGACTAGATCTGCTGAGAGGCTGCAGTGAGCCTAGGAGTCCAGTTTCCCCAATACTCCAACCCCAGGCAGGAACTAGACTCCTGGAGCCTCAGACCTGCATGTTCCTCTCCGATCCATGCAGGTTCGCATCTCTCTCTCTCTCTCTCTCTCTCTCTCACACACACACACACACACACACACACACACACGCATTCAAAGGAGCCCTGGATTGCTAAAGGAAAGCAGCACCACACTGGAGATCAGTCCCCTCCAGCTGCCTGTGCTCTGACACTAACCCTTACAGGGCAAAGCGTGGGCACAGAATTCTATCCCTGTTTGGGTTGCTCTCTCTGACTTTGCTCCTCACTCCTAGGGAGCAGAACCGGGAGTCACACACTGCCTCTGAATGGACTGGAGGGAGACCCAGAGGGGAGGACCCTGGGCCCTGCCCTGGGGGCACTCCTAGGCTGATGGTAACGTGAGGCTAATAGCCAGGGCCTAGGGGCCTGCTGGGCACCCCCCCTTAGCAAGAGCTTGTGAGTTGAGTTGGTCAAAAGCTACTGGATCATACCTTCTTGTGGTTCTGATGACAAGACTGGGAATGACTGAAGGAGGGAAGATGGAGGAAGATGAGGAGGAGGTCCAGAAGACTTCCTAGAAGACAAGGAAAATGGCACTCCTTTAGTTAGTAGGGAGCAGTAGAAAGGAGAGGAGAGGCAACTCTCAGGAGGTGCATTATCTTAGGGTAGGGAATGTGAACCCAGGAGGCAGATGAGGAAGAAATGTGTAGACGTGTGTGTGTCTGTGTGTCTGCGTCTGTGCACGTGGATGTGTGCTTAAGGAGTGTGTGTTGGGGAGGCAGAGGGCTGGAGGAGGCAGCGTTTGGAGGGCAGGATTGCTGGAGGGAGGGGTTTGGCCGGAGAGCTTGGGCTGAGAAGTCCCGGGGACCATCCCTCCCTCTGGGGCTGGATGTTTTGAGGGTGTCAGTGGTGGTGGGCTGTGAGACAGCAGTGTGAATGTCCCATGCTGTAGCTCCACAGTGACCCTGGGTTGCATGGGCGAGATGCTGGGAAGTCAGGTTGACTTCCCTGACCTTGATATGTCCTCTTACAGCCCGATGAGCTTGGATTTCATGGGCTAGTGAGACATGGCTGGGTGGAGACAGCTGCTCAAACTGTGAAATGTGGAGAAGAGGCCTCTGGGGATCAGTGAAAGAAGGAGAGGAAGCGCACCCCTTTCGTGGATTGAATTATGCATTTTAAAGCTAAAAATCTTCAGTCAGTTACCAGGTTTAACCTTCCATCTTCAGAGGTTAAGATATTACTTCCTCTTTTCACGCAAGAGGCCTAGACAAGTTGACTAACTTACCCAGAGTCTCCTGCGCAGAACATGCTGAGAAGGGCACCAGGAGGCAGGTCTTTTGCCCTCTGGGAGGTAGTCTCTCCTTTACTACTTGCCCAAGAAGCAGAACCAGCAGGAGTTGATACACACAATTTGATTTCTTGCTCTGCCACTTACCAGCTCTGTGAACCAAAGCAAGTTACTCAGCCTCTCTGTGCCTTAATTTCATTGTCTATAAAATAGCGATACCAGTACCTGCCTGTGGCCTATTATTGAGAATAAAATGAAATTTATGCAAAATAACTGTGTACAGTTGTAAAGATTTATAACTATGAATGTACTCGGCATTTAAATCGTCCTCATCCGCATCTTTGATGTCTTCCCAGCTTATTCTCTCCATACCCACTGGGCACGTCAGCCTCCTGCCTCCCAAGCCCTTTGCACCTTCTAGCCTCTAAACCTGGCATTTACTCCTCTCTGATCTTGCTTTAGAGTCTCACTCTTTATTTCCTCTCCCCTTTCCATAGGCCCATCGGCACCTGAAGGATCTGGCTACACTCTATTAACTTACATGCACTTTTTTTCTGTCTGGATCGCCTGTCTTGTGTGTCTCTCTTCTCACATTCCAGAGATCAGAGCCCTTCTTCTCCTCTCTTTGGACCCTTTCCCTTTCCCAGAACGGGGTTCACAGGGTGAGTTCAAAGAATGGATGCTGAGAGGTACAAAGAGGTTGAGATAAAACAGAAGACGGAGGGCCTGGGGGATAGGACACCAGGCTAGGTGCCTCCACCTGGGGCTCTTGCCTGTGGCCTGTGTAACCCTTCTGCTGGCATGGTAGCCATGACCCCAAGGGGAACAATCATTGGCTTCCTGGAGATAGGGGTTGGGGGAATTATTGTCCTGTTTAGAGAGACTGTATTTTGGTGCATGATGTGAGACACATCATCTGGAGGTCAATCACACATGAAAAGAAATGGCAGTCAAGAGCAGGCTTTCCTTTTCCTGTTGGGGGTATGTACTTCTGTGCGTGTGTGCTTGTACTTCTCATTTGTTCTAGCACTTACCTCCCCTTTGAAATTCTTTTCAAAGTGTACTCTCAATTTCTTTTGCTGAAATGAAGCCCATCTCTTTAGT
Source organism: Bos mutus (assembly GCF_027580195.1). Lineage (NCBI taxonomy): Eukaryota > Metazoa > Chordata > Mammalia > Artiodactyla > Bovidae > Bos > Bos mutus. The sequence goes on from NC_091621.1 coordinate 46,126,930, forward strand.
GGAGATATTTTCTAAAGTTCAGTGTCTTTCATAAAAGATGTGTGTATGTGGGGGGAGGAAGCAGGTCAAGGGTAGAACTCGGAGAAGAAATGTAATTACCCAGCTCCTGGCTTTAATTACACATAAGCCCTGGACATTCTGAACTTTATTAAACTACTGAGTGTCCATGGGGGTGGGGTGGACCTGGTGGGTTTTATTCCCTGGTCTTCTCTGCAGGGTTTCTCTGGAGGGTTCCCTCTCCACCGTCCATCCCCATCCCAGCCTTTGGCTACACCCCGGGTCACCCAGCTACAGGTGGTGCTATAAACCAGCTCTCCCAGAAACTTTGACCTGTGCTGCCCAGTCTAGGTGCCTCACTGACACTCTTTATCTTTCTTATATTTCCTGGTTCCTTCTCTCCAAACCCATGTGCTGTCCCCAACACTCCCTTTTTTTTGAATAGCCCACTTGGTTGTGGTGGAGGGAGGGGCTCTTTCTGCAGGGAGGCCCCTCCCTTCTTAAGTGGCTTACTAATTACAAACAGAGAGAGCCTGGTTTGTGAGGTTAGTCAGTCCCGAGCTCCCTGGCTTGGTGGAGGGAGCCAGGAGCTGGGGGATTTAAAGTGCAATTTCCTGTACCTTTTTCATTTCCTGCTGGGGGTTGTGGAGAGCAATAAGCAAGGTGGGTGGCGCGGGGACCAGACAGACTGGGCAGGTGGGGGATGGGCTGGGGGAAGCTTTCTTCCATACACTCTTCTGCCATCTCCCTTTATCCAGGTCTCAAGGTGAATTCTTTGGGGATGGGGAATTTGATAAATCAGTGCCTGGCACTCCTTCCAATCTCCCTTATCTCCCAAAGGTAAAGAAACTGAGTAGAGAGGAGTGGGAGGTGATCCAGGTGCCATTATTAGCATCATAGGAGACTGCATACAGGACAGGAAGGAATCTTAGAAAATCTTGCGAATCAGTTGGACCCCCTCATGTAACAGATGGGGAAACTGATTATCTTTGGAGAGGACATGTAATCTGCCCAAGGGCACATATTTAAAGGTGGGCCTGTGTGGCTGGGATAAACCTGACTCTTGGCTTGGAGTTCAGGGCTCTTTCCTCAGTCAGGGTGGGCTGTGGGTGGGTGATTAGTCTGTTTGTGCACCTGTGTGTGTGCGCGCACGCGGGGTGTGTGTGTGTGGGGGGGGTGGGTGGGGTGGGTGAGGATGCAATAGGATAAGGAGTAGAGGGTTATGGGGAAGTCCCTGGATAGCTAAGGCTCCAGGTCCTGAAATATTCACCCTTTGGTAAAGTCTAATAAAAGCATAGGAACGTCCAACCTTGGGGAAGGTTTCAGTGAGATGGTCCAGGAAACAGACGTGTGAATAAAGAGGAGAAGGAGGGACTGTGAGCCTTGGAAATGATTAGCCCTACATCTCTTTTTACCCTCTCCACAGTCAGAGGTGGATGCGGTGGGGGAGGGGGCACAGCAGAGGACAAAGGAGCCAATTATTGAGTGAGTGGATTAATTGATTAATTGTCCAGAAGCTTCCAATGCTCCCCCAACAATGACATCCCCTCCCCCCGACCCCAGTCAGGCATGGCCTCGGTTGGCCCGGATTATTAATTAGGGCTTGAAGTCATTTAACGATGATTTCATTATCGACGTGCTGTCTGTCTCAGGCTCAGCCCGGTTGCCAGGGCGACTCTGATCGATTGCCTTCCGGTCTCCTCCACGTCAGCCGACTCCAGCCTCTCTAGAGCCTGACTGCTGGCGCGCACTCCCTAGCGGTCCCCTCTAGTACTGCAGAGCTTCCGAGTTGCAGCTTTGCTTGACCCAGCCAAGACACCGACCTGGAGCCGCCTCCGGGGTCCCTAAGCTGATTGGGAGCCTGGGCTGCCCAGCCTTGGTTCCTATACCAGAAGTACTGACCTACCTAGTTGTTGACAGACACTCTGGGTATTGGGTCCTCCTTTTCCGGGGTTTGTGAAGTCCCTCCCTTCCTGTCCCATAGTGGCCATCCACCCATACCTCTTTGAGATGGCTGTAGGAAGAGTTAGGTGACCTCAGCTGTTGTCCTGCGGCCTCTGAATTTACCTCTGGGAGACCCAAACAATTTGGGATAAGATTCCTCCTGCTGCTAAAGAGACTCTTTGGGCTCTACCTATAATCAGACATCTGGCTTCTGGGACCTTTAAAGGTGGCTGACAGAGAAGGGGTTGGGGAGAACAGTTCCCCTTCAGATTGTTGTTGCCCTGAAAGAAGCTGGGGGAGCTCGTGTCTGCAGAGCTCAGCTCAAGGCAGGGTCCAGCTTGCAGTGCTAAGTCTTAGGTCTTCAAAGCTTGGCTGGTTGCTCCATCACTGGTCCCTTAAAATCTGGATTCATGCATATACACTAGCCTCAGGATCTTTATTCTATGTCTCAGTTTCTCCTCTTTGTGGGTTTCATATTTCCTGTGTATATTTGTGGGGGCCTTTTATAGTGGAGAGTTGCTTGAAGGGGTTGATCGTAATTGCTCAGAAGGTGTCTAAATGGTCGACCCCAAATTGATGGACAGTCACTAGTATCTTATTTTACTTATCCTTTGCATTCTGCTCATTTAGCTCTCAAAGGCAGACATCATCCCAGTCCTTCCCTCTACTGGTTCTTCTCCAAGCGACACCTGACCAAAATATGTCCCTTCTGCTAGATCTTGCCTGCCTGCCTCTATTTCTCTCTCTCCTCTGCCCCACTAGCCCTCGTACTGGTTGTGTGAGGGTCCATTTGCTCTGCAGAATTTCTGGCTAAGCTTCAGGACTCTTTTGATTGCAGTATTTAGGGGGAGAAGTAGGAAGGAGAGGCAGGCCAGGTTTTCACATTCGGGCAGGGGTCTCTGAGATCCCCCAAGTTGGCACTGGGAGGGAGCCCGGGGGCAGCTATAGCAGCGGTTTCACCTGATCAGCTTTCTGGGCACATCCACCACCAAGCAGCACCTGAGAGGGGAACCGGCTCAGCAGTGAGCCGAGTGAGATTGAAGAGGATCATAAAGAAAATATATATCCTCCTCCTCGGCCTTGCTCCCTCCTCCTGCTCTACACTTGCCTCTGCTCTCTCTTTGTCTCACTCCCTCCCATCTCCTCACCGCATCCCTGTTTTCTTTGTTTCTTTTTTGCCTCCTTCACCTTCATCTCTGTCAGGCAGATCTGACTGACTGACTGTCAGTCTGTCTGTCTGTCTCTCTCACTCCAGGTATTTTTTGGTCCGAGTCTTTCTAGAACTCTGCCATCAGCTCCTCTCTCTCCCTCTCCCCCTCGTGCCATCCTGCCTCTCTCTGAGGGTCGCTCGGACCATCACATCTTTACGAGTTTCACCGTGTGTGCCTTTTAGTATCTCCATCTCCTCCTCCTCCCATCTGGCTCCTTGTGCTGCCTCCCCCATCACTGTTTTCCATCTCTCGCCTGCCCTTCCATCTCTCATTTGCTTCTCTTATCTGGGTCTCTTTCAGCCTCTTCCCCTGTCTCTGGCTCCTACCCCTGCCCACCTCTCGTTTTTCCTCCTCCCACCCCTCAAGGTTCAGATACTTCATGTGAAATCACCTGGATGGGCTCCAACTGTCATGTCCCCCCCCATTCTGTACCCCCTCCTCCCAGAGAGATTTATGGCCCCAACTCCGCATCCTCTGCATTCCCCCCAGCCCTGGGCCAGTACTTTTCATTACCTGGTGATTATCTTCGGGCCCTGGCATTTCCCCCAGCCCCCACCCTCTGCCCAGCAGGCAGTGGATAGCCGGGGAGAAAGGGGAAGGGATTGCTCTTGGGACCAGATGCAAGGACGTGGACCCTCCCCCTGTACCCGCCCTTCTTTCCCTCCAGCAGATGCACAGCTGGGAAAACCCCAGCTTGCAGCAGGGGAAGACAGCCTAGGACTGTTGGAACAGACATAAATCAAACACCCAGAAGCCCCTCCCCAACTGTTCTGTCATTGCAGCCATCCTTCCAGTTCCTGCCTGTCTCCCTTGCCTCTAGGAATTTGGGTTCTGTACCCTTGACTGGGACCCCTTCGTCCACTACCCGGCATAGTGTCTGGAATAAAGGAGGTGTTCAATTAATGCTCTATGCCTGATGGAGACGTATTAGGGCAGGGTCGGTGGCTTTGAGGTTTTCTTCAGCTGGGAGTCCTTTCTGAGATCTGGAACAGTTCTTTCTGCCCCAGTGTCAGTGCTGTAATATAGTCAGTATATCTGTCCATCTGTCTGTCTGTCTCTCTGACTCCAGATATTTCTTTGAGTCTTTCTAGAACTGACTGAATGACTGTTTCAGTTTTTACTTTGTTATAAAGCTTAAACTAGTTTCCTTTTAGTTTTATTTCTGGAGTGATGGGGAATATGGGTGATGAGGGCTCGGATGGGTCGTGGGCATAGAGCAGCCTGGTGGGAGGATTTTGGGAGAGGCTGGTGGGGTTGTTTTCTTCTATCCTTGTTTAGAGGACTCTTGAGTCGAGGTCCTTTAACTGGATTTGGGACTGGTTCCCACATCTCCACATGTGGGGCTCCACCACCTCCCCAGACTCTCCTCCAATCAATCAACCCCCCTTGCTTACACAGGACCCTAGAAAGTATGTTTATTTCTTAATCCATAGCCTCTTGCTCAGTCTCCAGCCAATCTCCATTTAAAGTTTCATTTTGCCTCCCCGGGCTTCCCTGATAGCTCAGCTGGTAAAGAATCTGCCTGCAATTTGGGAGACCCCAGTTCTATTCCTGGGTCGGAAAGTTCCCCTGGAGAAGAGAGAGGCTACTCACTCCAGTATTCTTGGGCTTCCCTAGTAGCTCAGATGGTAAAGAATCTCTGCAATGTGAGAGACCTGGGTTTGATCCCTGGCTTGGGAAGATTCCTGGGGAGGGCATGGCAACCCACTCCAGTATTCTTCCTGGAGAATTCCCAAGGACAGAGGAGCCTGGCAGGCTGCAGTCCATGGGTTGCAAAGAGTTGGACGTGACTGAATGTTTAACACACTTTGCCTCCTCACCCAGACAGGGCCCTGGTTGGCTTCCATTGTTGTTCATTCGCTGCTGAGTCATGTCCAGTCTTTTGCGACACCATGGACTGCAGCACGCCAGGCTTCCATGTCCTTCACTATCTCCCAGAGTTTGCTCAAACTCATGTCCATTGAGTCAGTGATACATCTCATCATTGGATGAGTGATCCAATCATCTCATTCTCTACCACCCCCTTCTCTTCCTGCCCTCAATCTTTCCCAGCATCATGGTCTTTTCAGTGAGTCAACTGTTTGCATCAGGTGGGCAAAGTATTGGTGCTTCAGCTTCAGCATCAGTCCTTCCAATGTATGTTCAAAGTTGATGTCCTTTAGCAGTGACTGGTTTCATCTTCTTGCTCTCCATTGCCCACCTCAAGCTCCTCCTGGAATCCAGGCTAAACCATCTTTTCACTTTAGGAATGACTGGTTTCATCTTGCTCTCCATTGCCCACCTCCAGCTCCTCCTGGATTCCAGGCTAAACCATCTCTTTCACACTTTCCCACTCCTTCCCAAAGCCCCGCCTCTGGGCACCCTGGCCTTCTTCCTGATGCTGCTTGGCCAAGTCCCGTCCTTACCTCTCCCTGGGTTTGGCTTGTATTTTTCTTCTCAGTTTTTTCTCCTCTGAGGTAGAAAAAGGCCATGGGTAAGTGGTTTTCTGTGGTTGTAGCCTTGGTAAGAAAATAGCCAGAGCCAGAAAGGAAGAAGCCTGGGCCCAGAGAGCTGCTGGCCACAGAAGTTCTGTGGGGTTTGAGCAGAGAGTATTCCATGGTGCCAGGGTAGGACTTTAGATTAGAGGGGGTGTAGATCAGAGGCCTTGGGAGCTTGAGGGGATGGGTAGCTTTGCTAGAGCCAGAGTGATTTGGAGGCCTACACTCCATTCTCCACCAAACCAGACAAGTCCTCAGTAGATGGGTCCTAGGAAAATATGTTAGGGGAAGTTAGTCCTTGGCTCTTTTTCCTCAGCATCCTTCCCTCTTCTGCCACGCTGTTGCTCCTGGCCTTTTGGACTGGTGAGGGCCTTGCTTTATTGCAGCATGGCCTGCCACATAGTGTACTTAGACATGACCTTTGAATGAATGAAGATTCTTCCTCCTGGGTCTGCTGTCTCCTTCGGGTTTTTCACCTTTCTCACTTGTGGTTCTGAAAGTCTCCATATCTCATCATCTCAGGGAGGACATTTACGTGGACTCTGCAGAGCATTAGTCCAGTTTGACAAGGTGGTCCACACGAATGAGAGAGGATTGGGTGGGCTTCTTCCTGGATGCTCAAGGAGCTGGACAGACATTTTTACAACTGCTGAAGGTAATCTCTTTCCCCTTCTTATCTAATTTAAAAAAGCTGAGGTAGGGGCTTCCCCGGTGGTTCAGTGGTTAATAATCTGCCTTGCAATGCAAGGGACACCAGTTCAATCCCTGGTCCAGGAAGATTCCGTATGTCACAGGACAGCTAAGCCTGTGCACTGCAACTGCTGCAGCCCGAGTGCCCTAAAGCCTGTGCTCCACAATAAGAGAAGCCACTGCAACTAGAGAGAAGCCCCCACTTGCCACCAACACCAGAAGCTCAGACAACAGTTACCCGTGCATGACACCTGTTTTATTGATTGGCTGTGGCAAGTGTTTATTTCTAAACTGTCTTCTCTTGCCCTCCAGCAGCTCTTGGGCAGCTTCTCTCTGTTATTAATCGACATGTGACGCATGCCCCCAGAAGGCAGATTCATTTTAACTTTAGTGTAAGCAAAATCATGTGGGAAGGCTAGCTTCCTTTGAAAAGTCTGTTCCAAATTCATAAAAATTATTTTTGGATTCTATTCTTTGGTCCTTTTTATTATCACAGAAGTCACAAGGCAGTCTGGAGCAAGAACCAGGGAGGGAATTCTTTGGCAGTCTAGATGTTTGCAGTTTGTGCTTCCACTGCAGGAGGCATGTCAAAAAAAAAGCAAGAAGAGATCAGGGAATGAATGCATCTCCTAAAAAGCATGGTGGTGAAGGTTCTTTGCTGTAGATGCTAATGACGTGAGCTGGGTGGGTCTTGGTGGAGAAGTCACACTGATTTATGTTTGGATAAGAACTCAGGACTCTGAGGTATGATACAACCTTCTTATAACTCGGATGATCTGGTGTCTTTCTAAAACAAATTAACTCTCCAAGGGAGATGGTGGGATGTGGAGTAGCAACCTAGGGCTATAAGGGGAACTCAGCAAAGTCTGGTGAGAGAGGACAGAGAGAGAGAGGTGGTCATCTACTTACATGGGGTGGACAGAGGACACCTTTAAAGATATGACAGAAGATAACCAGAGAGGTAGTTGATATTTCCTAAGCCACTTCATATGCAGTGTGTTATCATGGGTGTTGGGAGGAAGTCTGTGGTAGAAGGGCCTGTGGGCTCTGGCTACTCACAACTGCTAGTCTCAAAGTAGAGACAGCATACAGTGATACATGGGATCCCTGGTTGGATTTCTAGATTCTATGTGTACAGAAAAAGGAAGGTTTGGGGAAGCGGGGAACAAAACTAAAGCTGTTTAGTAAGGCTTCTTGGAAAAAATGAGTGTGGATTAGTGCCTATTGAGACAAAAGCCTTCCTGTCTTACAGTTGTAGGTTGGAAAATAAGGTGGACAGGAAGATGGATTTCCTTCCCCTGTTTTCATCTGAGGACTGTAATTAGAAGTTTTGGGTTGATAGGTTGAGAAAAGGGAAATAGAGAATCACAGGGAGAAGGAGAGAAGGAACTGACTTTCACTTTTGACATCAACATATCACATCACCTTTTAATCCTTTTCATATCCTTCTTGGCTTTTTGCAGCTCTCTTTCTGAATCCTGTTTGGAAAATCTGATTCTTTGTAGTAGCCCATCTAGTCACTGAAGAGCTCCAGAAGCAAAGGCGTCTGCTTTTGGATTTGTCCTGTTGATGATCTTGTTTGATATGATAGAAAGATTCTTGTTGTTCAGTCGCTAAGTTGTGTCTGACTCTTCTCAACCCCATGGTGCGGCACACCAGGCTGCTCTGTCCTCCACTGCCTTCTGGAGTGCTCAAAACTGATGGTGATGTTATCCAACCATCTCATCCTCTGCTGCCCTCCTCTCCTTTTGCCTTCAATCTTTCCCAGCATCAGGGGCTTTGCCAATGAGTCAGCTCTGTGCATCAGGTGGCCAAAGTATTGAAGCTTCAGCTTTAGCATCAGTCCTACCAGTGAATAGTCAGGGTTGATTTCCTTTAGGATTCACTGGCTTGATCTCCTTGCAGTCGAAGGGACTCTCAAGAATCTTCTCCAGCACCACAATTTGAAAGCATCAGTTCTTCGGCTCTCAGCCTTCCTTACGGTCCAACTCTCACATCCATACATGACTACTGGAAAAATCATAGCTCTGACTATATGGACCTTTGTTGGCAAAGTGATGTCTACTTTTTCGTACACTGTCTAGATTTGTCATAGCTTTCCTTCTAAGGAGCAAGGGTCTTTTAATTTTATGGCTGCAGTCACTATCTGCAGTGATTTTGGAGCCCAAGAAAAGAAAACCTGTCACTGCTTCCACTTTCCCCCCTTCTATTTGACATGAAGTGAGGGACTAGATGCCATGATCTTAGTTTTTTTAATGTTGAGTTTCAAGCCAGCTTTCCTTGTCAAGAGGCTCTTTAGTTCTTCACTTTCTGCCATTAGAGTGATATCATCAGCATATCTGAGGTTGTTGATATTTCTGTCAGCAATCTTGATTCCAGCTTGTGATTCGTCCAGCCTGGCATTTCATATAAAGTACTCTGCATATAAGTTAAATAAGTAGGGTGACAATATACAACTTTGAGTACTCCTTTCCCAATTTGGAACCAGTCTGTTGTTCCGTGTCTGGTTCTAACTGTTGCTTCTTGACCTGCATTTAGGTTTCTCAGGGAAGGTAAGGTGGTCTGGTATTCCCATCTCTTTAAGAATTTTCCGGTTTGTTGTAATCCACACAATCAAAGGCTTTACCATAGTCAATTAATCAGAAGTAGATGTTTTTCTGGAATTCTCTGGCTTTCTTCATGATCCAACAATGTTGGCAATTTGATCTCCGGTTCCTCTGCCTTTTCTAAACCCAGCTTGTTTGTCTGGGAGTTCTCGGTTCACATACTGCTAAACCCTCGTTTGAAGGATTGTGAGCATAACCTTGCTAGCATGTGAAATGAGCACAGTTGTTCAGTAGTTTGAACATTCGTTGGTATTGTCCTTCTTTGGGATTGAGGCTTTTGCTTTTGCATTTGTCAAGTTGATGATTTTATTTGATATGATAGAAAGGTTAAGAATGGATTATTATGGATTCTGACCGAAATTAAACCTGAAAATATGTCAAATCATGGCTGAGGAATGTTGGATTTCACATCGGCGGCTCTGGCTCTCAGTTTACCCAAAGAGTGGTATAATGATACTCATGTAGTGTCTGCACGTAGTATTGGCTCCATGGATATTGAGGGAAGGAAGCAAAATGTTTTGGTCTACATCTACATGGATTTTGGATTATATTTGGGTAGGTGGATTTTGTCAACACCAGGTTGGTATAAATTTGGAATGTTTTGGTCTATATCAGGATAGGTTTTCACTACTTCGAATTCAGCCTCTGTCAGACTGGAATGGGATTTGTGAGGGGTAGTGCTGTGGGTGGTGGGGTAGCTAGTTGAGTTGGATGAGGTAGCTGTTTGGGGGCTGCCACAGCTTTCAAGTTCAAGTCTTGGTTGCAACTGGCAATATTTACTTGCAGAATTATGGTTTCTAGCCTCAGTGAGAGAACATGAAGCAGCTTCTACCCTAAGGAGTTTCTATTTTAGAAAGGGAGACAGAGTATTCTCCCAAGTAGCATTCAATCAGACTGCAGCACAGAGTAAGCCCATAGGTGGAGGGAAGATGCATGGGACAAGTGATCAGTTTGGTGAGGCTGCTTTTTGGAAGACTTCTGGGAGAGAAGACTGCATATGTATTTCCCTTGGTAAGAGTTGAATTTGGTCACTTTGGCTTTCTTTCCAAACTTTCAGGGGGAACTTCCTGAGCTTGACTTTTCTCTCCTCAGGGGAGATGTAACAGACTTATTACACTGAAATGGTTTCTCCCTAATAGACTCTTACTTTTCTTCACAGACCAAGACTGAGGTTTTTAAAAAAATTATTGTTGTATTTTAGTACTGAGGTCTGTATTCGTGTGTGTATATTAAACTGGATCTGAATAGTTGAGCAAACTGGATTTGTTTGTTTTGTTGAGTTTGCTTTGTTTTGTTTTGTATTTTTGGTGGGAGGCATGAAAGAAAGGCCTCAATAAGGCTGGATTTATTGAATTATAGCCCAGGCTTCACACCATTATGAAGATGTAGTTTGAACTGATGTTTCCCTGGAAAACTTGAACAAAGGGCCAAGATGGAGCAATTCCCCCTCTTCCATGCAGCCTTCTCAGACGTGCCTTGATGGACAGAAGAGACACCCTAATCTCGCCAACACTGGAGAATGAAGCCCTACTACTGTTATCTTCTGTCAGCTGTAACATTGACTGGGGTCTTGACATGCCCTTGTCTCTGATGTAAATATCATACTGTTCATTTCTGATTTAGGAATACCCTTTCCGGTTCCTGGTTTATGTATCTTTTACTTATTTTGGGAGTTGGGGAAACATTTATAAACTGCCTCTAATTGTGCATTCCCAGAGGGGAGAATCCTCTGTCACCATTGCCTCGCACTGTGTATAAATTAGTGTGTGGTGATTTGGAGGTGATGAAGGTTCTGTTAATGATTTAGGGGGAAAAAGACATTGGTTTTGGCTGAATTCTTTTGCACAAAGAATCATTCTGGTGCCTGAGTTTTCTAACTTGCAATTTGTCTTTGTATTCATTTACACTTAGTTGAACTCTGGGTTTTAATAGTTTGAAAACATTCTTTCTCACATGGAAAGTTTTTGTGGTTTCCATAAGAAACCAAAATCCATATAGGATTTGTCCAGTTTTTCACTTTAGACCCAACCCCAAAGTAACAGAATCCATCTGTGTACTAATAAGCAGACAGTATGGGATAAATGATAGCCAATTCAGAACATTCTCTTCTCTGGGAGCCTACAACACATAGGTTTTTGTGCATACCTCCACAATCCTCCTGAAACAAGGAAAATCCTATTCTAAACAATATCCAGCCATTTGACTACTAGACCACCCCTCTCTACTATAGTGTAATATTAAACTTAGTTATTACAGTTTGAGTATCATATCATGCTGCTTGCTGGCAAAGCACTAGATGACTTATTTTCCAAATTAAGTAAAGCAATGAAAGTAATAAAACTCCGTTGTCTGTTCAGTCTTTGGACATCAAGGGGATGACACTGGAGCAAATAAAAAACGTCACAGATAATATGCTTTGTCTCAGATAATTTGGGTTATTCCCTTTGCACTTTTACTTTGTCATGGGAATTCACTTTTCCCTGCCAGTGCCCAGTTGACTGTACCTCAGGCTTTAGCGGGAAGGAGAAGTCAGCTCCATGTCACCATTCATGACTCCTGCTCTTTCCCCCAACTGGGTGTTCTCCCAGTGCCAAGTTCTAGGCCAGTGAATTATACCGCTGGACCCTAACGAGGGGAGAGACAGGGCAAAGAGAACATACTGGTGAGATCAAATGCCTGTAGGTGTGGCTAGAGAAGCTTCCTGAAGAAGGGTCATGTTGAAAAAGGTTTGGAAGGAGGGTATTCTGTGCAGAGGCAGAGAGGGACAGTCTGTGCGAGGGCAGTCCTGTGAGTGACAGCGAAGTGTTCATGTGTGGGAAAGGTTTGTCCTATTCAAGTAGAGAGCCATGGAGAAGGTTAATAGTAGGACTACATGATAGAAGAACAACAAAAAGAAAGTCCTGAAAATACCATTATAGAAGTTCAGATTTAGCAGAGATCAGAAAACTGCAGGTCTGGTTGGGAGAAGGGGGTGTGTGTGTGTGTGTGTGTGTGTGTGTGTGTGTGTGTGTGTGTGTGTCTTTTTAAGACTTGAAGAACGTGTCATTTTCTAGAAGGAGGGTAGAGGGCACTCACACTTCAGTTATCTGCTGCAATGCAGCAGTCAGGGCAGTCGTGATTTAGGGCTGTCGTCTGCTTCAAGGAAGGGCAGCACTCTCTGATGGCTGCTGGGGGAATCTGAGTGGGATCTGAGAGCAGCTCATCGTTTAGAAGGACCAATTTTATGGACCAGGAGGGTGGACCAGAGAGTCTGGCAGGAGGCTGGCCCTGGATACACAGTATTTACCAGCTATAGGAACCTACTGGATAGATAGTGGGGACAAGGTGCTGAGTATTTAAGTGATTTCATGTTAGCTGAATTGAATTGACAGCTAGGTTGGTGATCCCCAAATATCTGAAACCAGTGATTTTGGGTAAAATTCCTTAGGTTTAATCTAAATTTTAATGCAATTTCCCTGAATAAAATTAGGATCCTTAGATGCTGCTTTGCCAATGCCCTGTCTTTGGGCATATCTGGCGCCTTCTTCCTTGTGAAACTAAAATGGAAAGACAGTCCTTTATTTTCTCTGTTGATCTTCCTATACTCATAGCATTTCCATATACCCATTATTTCTCATCTGGAGTCCATACCCTATAATAACCTTTACAAAATCATGAGGAGATCCATATAAAGACCAAGAGGTCTATGCTGATGTCTGAAGTCCATCGGCCTTTGTGCTTATTTCTATGGATGATTAATAAGTATTAAGAATGTTCTAGGTATTATGAGCTCAGAGCTGGGCACAGACGTGGGTTATGATGGGAACACTAATGCTCATTTTTATATTCTACCAAGTCTGATCTCTGGTCACCAACAGTCTAACTGTCCTGATCAAGGTGATGTAGCTGAAGTCCTTTCCCCCAGAATCATCATGAATTTGTAGCTCTGGAGTGGGGTTAATCATGTTTTAGAGTGACCGACATGTTGACATTTTTGTAATCCTGGGTTCTTCTGGGTTAAGGATAAGGAAGAGATTGCTGTTCTCTGGCAAACATTTCCAGTCTGCTCCTGATTGGCAGCCAAGTCTAGGGAGCAAATGGCCAAGTGAATTAGGAAGCTTAAAAGACATTTTGTTAAACCATCCTCATTAAACTGGCACCGTCTGCCTTCCTGTTCTCCTTTGTCCCAGTTGGGGCTGTCCTTTGTGACAGATGTTTCTTAATGGTGTGTGCCGGCAGCATCTGGAAGCCTTGGGTGACGGTTGAGGTTTAGGAAGGCCAAATCTGGAGGTATTTAGATTGTCAGGGAACTTGCAACCATCTTCCTGTCATTGGGCTCCCATTTTAAAAATTGTCTGTTTCCCCACCCTCATCTTCCTTTAGCCAAAGAGAATAAGGTTTCATTTCTTTCTCTAGTTCTTCCTAACCTGAACTGAAGATGGTTTTGTTCTTCTCAAGAATGAGGTAGTAAACAGAAAAGATTTGGAATAGTATGATAAAAGGAGTCTCAGAAAGGTGACACATAGGGACTTCCCTGGCAGTCCAGTGGCTAAGACACCATATTCCCACTGCAGGGGGCATGGGTTTGATCCCTGGTGGGGAAACTAAGATCTCACATGCCGTGCATGGCTGAAAAATAGAAAGAAAAAAAAAAACTAACTAAAACAAACAAAAAAAAAGAAGTGTGACATATAGACATCTAGAGATGTATTGGGCTTCCTCCGTGGTTCAGTTGGTAAAGAATCCGCCTGCAATGTGGGAAACCTGGCTTTGATCCCTGGATCAGGAAGGTCCCCTGGAGAAGGGCATGGCCACCCGTTCCAATATTCTTGCCTGGAGAATCCCCATGGACAGACGAGCCTGGCAGGCTGCAGTCCATGGGTAGAAAAGAGTCATACATGACTGAGTGACTAAACACATAGATGTATTAATATTATCCTATTATATATTTCCATTAAAAGTCAAACTAGAGGATATGGGTTAGAGTTGTGGGTAGGAATTGTAATTAAATGTAAAATTGCACTTGGGAATTATTGGAATGGCTACAGGGATGTTTTGGAATTGCCTTTCTTGGCATCTGAGAGCAAAATCTGGAGACATTTTGGCCCTTGGTTGGATTAGGATTGTAGCAGGTGGTTTATATGGAGCTTTCAGATTCAATAATCCAACTGCTTCCAGCCCATGCCCATCAGTGTCTGTTAGGGAGGAAAGCGAAGACACTGACAGGCTGACTTGGGCACTAGAATAAGAACTGGCTCCAATTGTCCAATAATAACCACTAATCTTACTCTTTGTGGAGGCAGAGTGCTCAGTAGAAAGAACATGGGCTTTGAAGTTACAAAGAACCAAGTTCAAATTCCAACACTTCTTTTTACTGGCTATATGATCTTGGGAAAGTAATTTAATCTCTCAGTCTGTGAAGTGGAGTAATAATACTTACTTCACTGAGTTGTTATGGGGTTAGATGAAATTACATATGTGCATTACTTGCAGTTAAGCAAAATTCTGGTTCTCTTTCACCTCCCTCTTCAGGTTTCTGTAATTCTTGCACATATGCCTGGTATCTCTCTTTTCCAGATACCATTTTTCTTTGCCTCCGGCTTCTGTGACTCTTCCCCAACGCCTCACAGAGTTCAAGTCTAGGGCCCTGATTTATTAATTTGTGTTAGTCCCACAAAATGACAATAACAGTATGTAGTTTTTATAACTATACTAACATGAGCCAAGGTTGTGGTTTCTTTCCAGGCATTTTTACTTGCTGACAATTTTGGTTGTAAATCAAAGACAAAGGAGTTCTATCCTCCCACCCACCCCTCTGATCTAAGTTCCTGATTTGGGGCTAGATCGTTCTGGGTAGGATTTGTTCCAAACAAAAATGATGGCAAGCTTGTTTATCTAGGCTCTTCAGGGAAGGAGACTTCATAACCTATACAATCAAGATTTCTTGATTTCCTCCTGAGTTTTTAGTTTGAAAAATATCAGAGGTAGAGAAAAGTTTCCATGAACAGTATAATTAACACCCACTTACCTTTAACCTGGAAAAGGCAATGGCACCCCACTCCAGTACTCTTGCTTGGAAAATCCCATGGACGGAGGAGCCTGTTAGGCTGCAGTCCACGGGGTCTCTAAGAGTTGGACACGACTGAGTGACTTCACTTTCACTTTTCACTTTCATGCATTGGAGAAGGAAATGGCAGCCCACTCCAGTGTTCTTGCCTGGAGAATCCCAGGGATGGGGGAGCCTGGTGGGCTGCTGTCTATGGGGTCGCACAGAGTCGGACACAACTGAAGTGACTTAGCATAGCATAGCATACCTTTAACCATAATTGACCAATTTTTCATATTTTGCCACATTTCATCCTCTCTCTTCTATATATACACATATATGAAATACTAATACACTCTATATTCACGTTTTGCTAATTGTTCAATAATTTTTTTATTGTAAAATGTTTCTCCCCAGTCCAGGTCCAATGCAGGGTTATGCACTGCTTTTCATTGTCATGTCTCTTTATTCTCCTTTATTAATCTGAAATAGTTCCTCAACTGGTAATTCTTGACTGACAGTTTTGAAGATTACAGGTCAATTGTTCTGAAGAAAATCAACTTTCTGGGGACTCCACTGGTAGTCCGGTGGCTAAGACGCTACACTCCCAATGCAGGGGGCCAGGGTTTGATCCCTGGTCAGTGAGCTAGGTCCCACATGCTACAACTAAAAAAAAACCTGCATGCCACAGCTAAGACCTGGCACAGCCTAAATAGATTGCCTGGAGAAGAGATTGGCTACCCACTCCAGTACTCTTGCCTGGAGAATTCCAAGGACAGAGGAGCCTGGGAGGATATAGTCCATGGAGTTACAAAGAGTCAGACATGACTGAGTGACTAATGCTTTTTCAGTGTTAATCACTGCCTAAATAAAGTAATATTTTTTTAAAAGTCAGCTTTTTGAAGAATGGGGTTTTGTGGACTGATTGTTTTCATCGTTAGATTCAGGTTACACATTTTGGGCAGGATATTATACAGGAAAGGAGCTTCCCTTGTAGCTCGATCAGTAAATAATCTGCCTGCAATACAGGAGACCGGGTTCGATTTCTGGGTTGGGAAGATCCCCTGGAGAAGGAAATGGCAACCCAGTATTTTTGCCTGGAGAATCCCATAGACAGAGGAGCCTGGCAGGCTACAGTCCATGGTGTTGCAAAAGTTGGACATGACTTAGTGACTAAACTACCACCACCATTATATAAGAACATTCTTTAAAAAATTTTATTGAAGTATAGTTGATTTACAGTGTTGTGTTACTTTCTGTTGTAGAGCAAAGTGATTCAGTTGTACCATATACATTCTTTTTCATATTATTTTCCATTACGGTTTATCACAGGATATTGAATAGAGTTCCCTGTGCTATACAGTAAGACCTTGTTTATCCATCCTAAATATAATAGTTTGCCTCTGTTCGTCCTAAACTCCCCACCCATCCTGCCCTCACCCCCTCCCATCCTTCCCTCACCCCCTTCCCTCTTGGCCACCACAAGTCTGTTATAAGAACTTTACTTAAAGATGGTGGGTACCATGTGGGCAAGGACTGTCTTTTCCCCTCCTGTTATGCCTGTCATACCAAGCACAATGACTGGCGTTTGTTGCTGTTCACTTGCTAAGTCATGTCTGACTCTTTGCAACCCCATGGAGAGGAGCATGCCAGGCCTTCCTATCCCTCACCATCTCCTGGAGTTTGCCCAAATTCATGTTCATTGAATCGGTGATGCCATCCAACCATCTTATCCTCTATTGCCTTCTCCTTCTGCCTTCAATCTTTTCCAGCATCAAGGTCTTTTCCAGTAAGTCGGCTCTTCGCATCAGGTGGCCAAAGTATTGGAGCTTCAGCTTCAGCATCAGTCCTTCCAATGAATATTCGGGGTTGATGCCCTTTAGGATTGACTGGTTTGAACTTTGTGCCGTCCAAGGCCCTCTCGGGACTTGCGTTTAGAAGATGCTTAATGAATGACCTAAAACTTTCATTGCCACTTAGGTCCATGATTTTTCTACTTGAGTAGAGGCTGAAGAGCAGCCTTCTCCTCTATCCTTGTCCCACTTTTATTATAAATGTTTGGGGCTTAAAAAAAGGTAATCCAAGACCTCTGTGATGAGACCACAGAGAAGGGAAATGAACTGGGGGCTATGACGTGAGGTGAGCAGGTGTCTACCCTGGGTGGTGGTGGTGGGTGGTGAGTGCACAGGGTTCAGATAGGATAATGAGAGGATAATGTGGTGGTTTCTGATGGAAAGAAAGACAACAGAACCTAGGAGTACATGGCCTGTTTTCTTCTGGAGAGAAATTAGTTACTTAAGTTTCCAGATTTTACCATACTTCCCTCCCCATTTGAATCCTGAGAATGCCATAGTGAAAACTGATTTCTGTCCCTCCTCCTTTCCCAGAGGGGACAACCCCATAATTCTCTCCTTCTCCATCTTCCATTCCCCCCACCCCTCCCAGCCCAACACAAGTGGGTATTTTCTAACATTTATAAATGGTGGTTAGGCAGCCATTCTCTGCAGATTATTTATTGTTGAGAAAATCTATAACTCCTTGGACTGCTCATTTTGATGTTGAAGCTTTCATCCCTGTTGCCTGGGGGAAGCGAGGTTATGAGAGGTACTCTTTGCCTCTCAAAAATGTGTTTTCAGGCTTCCCTTTGGGGCCCTTTCTCTCCCTAGCTCTTATCATCTCAGACATTTCTGACAATCCTTCCTGAGGCATCTGAGGCTTGGGACCAAATTCATCTGTTTAATTCTGCAAGGCTGTGATTGCCTGATTCACACTGTTCCTGCGCCTTTTCTGGGAATCCACCTACCCCTGTCTTTGCAGCTCTCAATGTTACCGGTTTCCGAAAAAAGTGCCCTTTCTCTCCATGTCAGTGCTTGATTATCTACAGTCATGGAGGGGATAATCTAAAAGAGTGAATGATACCAAGATGACTCTTATTTGATTTTTAAGTGGTGGAATCCTGGCTAAAGATTATCCATAAAGGGAACAGCTTCCATGAAAGCAATCCATCATGTTCATATCCCATGGAAGGATGGATGACATCTCTTCTTTGGTACCTAGAAAGAGAGGCAGATGGGAGAATCTCAGCTTGTGCAGTCCCCATTGTGTTATCAGAAGCACCAGACATCTAATTTCTCTCCAAGCCTTGTTTTCAAACTCTGGAGGACTAGTCCTTAGTCTGAGAGCCAAAAACTTAGTTCAAAGAATGTGAAAGTCAGTAGCCAACCTATGAAGCTGTCACTTTACCTAGGGTTCCCATCACACCCAGAGTAAAAGCCACACTCTTCACAGTGACTCTCAGGCCCTACTGAGCCTGAGAAGGATCTGGCCTCCTGCTTTCTCTCTTACCTCACTCCCTGCTGCTTCTGCTTCACTCTGCACCAGCCCCACAGGCCTCCTTGTTACTCCTCAAAAATAGGCAGTACTGCCTTACACCCGCTGGGATGGGTATTATTAAAAAACCAGAAAATAACAAGTGTTGCTGAGAAGAAATTGGAACTCCTGTGCACTGCTGATGTAAATGTGAAATGGGGCAGCCGCTGTGGAAAACTGGCATGATGATTCTCAAAAAATTAAACATATAATTACCACGTGGTCCAGCATTCCCACCTCTGGGTATGTATTCAAAAGAACTGAAAGCAAGGGAACTTCCCTGGTGGTCCAGTGGCTAAGACTCTGTGCCCCCCATGCAGGGGGCCTGAGTTCAATCCCTTGTCAAGGAACTAGATCCCACATGACACAACTAATAGACCCTGTGTGCCGCAATTAAGACTCTGCGTAGCCAAATAAATGAATAAATATTAAAAAAGAGTTGAAAGCAGAGACTCAGGAAGATATTTGAACCCCTGTGTTCATAGCAGCACTATGCAAGACAGTCAAAAGGTGAAGCAACCCAAACGCCCATCAACAGATACATTTTTTTAATGTGGTATGTGCATACAATGGAATATTATTCAGCCTTAAAAAGGAAGGACATTCTGGTACACGCTACAACACTGATGAACCCTGACATTATGCCAAGTGAAATAAGCCAATCACAAAAAGACAATATTGGATGATTCATCTTGTATGAGGTCCTTCAGTTCAGTTCAGTTGCTCAGTCGTGTCCGACTCTTTGCGACCCCATGAATCGCAGCATGCCAGGCCTCCCTGTCCATCACCAACTCCCAGAGTTCACTCAAACTCACGTCCATCGAGTCGGTGATGCCATCCAGCCATCTCATCCTCTGTCATCCCCTTCTCCTCCTGCCCCCAATCCCTCCCAGCATCAGAGTCTTTTCCAATGAATCAACTCTTTGCATGAGGTGGCCAAAGTACTGGAGTTTCAGCTTTAGCATCATTCCTTCCAAAGAACACCCAGGGCTGATCTCCTTTAGAATGGACTGGTTGAATCTCCTTGCAGTCCAAGGGACTCTCAAGAGTCTTCTCCAACACCACAGTTCAAAAGCATCAATTCTTCGGCGCTCAGCTTTCTTCACAGTCCAACTCTCACATCCATACATGACCACTGGAAAAACCATAGCTTTGACTAGACGGACCTTTGTTGGCAAAGTAATGTCTCTGCTTTTCAATATGCTCTCTAGGTTGGTCATAACTTTCCTTCCAAGGAGTAAGCGTCTTTTAATTTCATGGCTGCAATCACCATCTGCAGTGATTTTGGAGCCCAAAAAGATAAAGTCTGACACTGTTTCCACTGTTTCCACTGTTTCCCCATCTATTTCCCATGAAGTGATGGGACCGGATGCCATGATCTTTGTTTTCTGAATATTGAGCTTTAAGCCAACTTTTTCACTCTCCTCTTTCACTTTGGTCAAGAGGCTTTTCAGTTCCTCTTCACTTTCTGCCATAAGGGTGGTGTTTAGCAAGGTCAGATTCATAGAGAAAGAAAGTAGAATGGCGGTTGACAGGGGCTGGGGGAAGAGGGTGTAGGGAGTCACTGTTTAATGGGCACAGAATTTCAGTTTAGGAAGATGAAAAACTATGGAGATGGATAATGAAGGTGGATATGAATGATGGATATGAAGGTGGCACAACAGTGTGAATAGACTTAATGCCATAGACCTGTACACCGAAAAAAGGCTCAAATGATAAATTTTATGTTATGTATGAAAGTGAAAGTCTTAGTCACTTAGTCATGTCCAACTCTGTGACCCTATGGACTGTAGCCCGCTAGGCTCCTCTGTCCGTGGAATTTTCCAGGCAAGGAAACTGGAATGGGCAGCCATTCTCTTCTTCAGGGGATCTTCCCAACCTGGGGATAGAATTCAGGTCTCCTGCATTTTGCAGGTGGATTATTTACTTCTGAGCCGCCGGGAAAGCCCTATGTTATATATATTTTACCATAATAAAAAAAATCATTAAAAAATGGCCAGAGTCTTTGTACTTGCTCTTCTCTGAGATCTGCATTGTGGTTTGTTCTCTTACCTGCTTCTGACTGTCGGTGAAATGTCATCTTCTCAGTGGGGCGTTCTTGGACTACCTATTTTAATGTTGCAATTTCAACCCTAACCTTTTCTTGCTTCACTCTTCTCAGCAGCACTGATTGCAATCCAACACAATGTATTAGGCCGGGTATATATAATCCAATATATTCTTTTCAATTATTTGCTTACTGTCTGCTTCCGCCTGCAGGAATGTAAACAGCCTGAGTGGAGAGATTTTGTGGTTTCTTTATTGTGTCTGCAGTGTTGAATACTTGGGGGCCAGTAAGTAGTTGTTGAATGAATGAATGATCATGACTATGACTAGAGACAGAGCAGGAGCAAACTGAAAAGAAATGGGAAGATTTCATTTTTCATTTGGCTTGATCGACTACTTTCTTCTAACCTTGGATATGAGATTTGGACCAGTTTTCCTGGTGGCTTTTGCCCTATTTACCCGCATAAGTGTATTCTCAGCTGTTCTCAATTTGGAAGTGTTGGTCTACTACATGAAAGTGAAAGTGTTAGTCACTTAGTCGTGTCAGACTCTTTGGGACCCCATGGACTGTAGCCTGCCAGGCTCCTCTGACCATGGGATTCTCCAGGCAAGAATGTGATTTTGGGGATCTTTCTGAGCCCAGAGATTGAACCCGAGTCTCTTGCATCTCCTGCATTGGCAGGTGGATGCTTTACCACTAGCGCCACCTGGGAAGCCCTGGTCTACTACATACAGCACACTCATGATTATTTAAAGTTCTCACCCCTAACTCAAAGTCTCTGCTCTTCAATTCCTGACTGCCCCCTACCAGAGCTGTAAGGATGTTCAAGTTAGGACTTTGGAAACTCTGGGGAAACCCGGATATCCAGAAACTTTATATTTGTTTGTTGGGAGACACTGGTTTGATTGGTTCTGGGAGTTTTCATTCTCTGGAAATTTTAAGGAGGATAAGAGAACTCATATAATTGGAATCAGAAAAGAAGCTGTAGAGACTTTCCTGGTGGTCCAGTGGTTAAGACTCCAAGCTTCCAATGCGAGGGGCCTAGGTTCAATCGCTGGCCAGGGAACTAAGATCCCACATGCTGTGCGGTGTGGCCAAAAAAATATGAATAAATAAGAAAAGGAGCTATACTAGCCTACAGAGGATTGATCTCTGAAAATGTGACATTTAAAGTTCATGTCTTTGACACTTTGAGACCTGGAAATAATTAATAACCTAATTAGCCTTCCTCTCTCAAGTCTTTATCAAACTTCTAGCAAAGCAACTCAGATCCAAACTACATTTGAAGCTATTCAGCAGGAGCCACGAGGCCAAACTTCCTGACTGGCAGTATTCGTAACACCCAACCAAAGGGAACCAGCGGGACTTACTGCCTGGGACAAATGTTTTGAAAAGGAAAGGTCTAGAGGAAGGGCAGTGCCCTTCTTAGAGACAGAAGAGTGAACACGGTGACCTCTAGGACGAAGCAAAGTGGGTGGGGTTGGCTGGGAAAGGAGGACAGCCTGCAATTTAGTGGGTGGATTGTTGGATTTGACAGGAGTTTTCTTGGCTACTTGGGATGGAATTTTTGTTTTGGAGTTTGGAATGATCTCAGAGACTGAAACACAGGGAAGCCGGGCAGGGGGTGTGGTGGGGGGGGGGTGGGGTGGGGTGGTGGCGGCAGTGGAGGGCGGGGAGGGAGGGAGAGGGAAGGAGGGAGCCGGGGGCATTGTGGAATTCAGACAAGCTGGCTTCCTGTTCCCTGGCCTCTCTCTGCATTTCTTTAAGCACGTCCCCTGTGCCAAGCACCTCCTTTGGGAGGACTTTCCTAATTAAACTGAACTTCACAGGCCCAGGGCCCTCGTTAGGAAATAGACTTAGGAAATACTCTTGAAATAGATGATCACGAATGTTCTAGACTCTTGTTTCCACCTCTGTCTGGCCCTTCTTCTCTCTTAAAAAATTTTTTTCCTACTTCTAGGAATCTTAAAGATTTAGTAGTCAATTGATACATCTATGTATTTATTTATCTGCCCTAAACTCCCCTTTTTGTTGCCTGGTACAATTATGAGCAGATCCATATCCTAGGTAGAGAGGTTTGGGGATGAGTGAGAATGTGGAACTCAGAAAGAGGAGGCCCTTTGGGAGCTTTTAGACTATAAAGGAATCTAAGGGCCACACCCAGGACTCCACTAGACAGAAGGGAAAATTTATTTCAGCTGAGCATCAGGGCGAGCTCTCAGTGCCAGGGAACTGGGGAGGAAGGTTGGAGATTGGGGAATCAGATGTTTTCAGTTCAGTTCAGTTCAGTTCAGTTGCTCAGTCGTGTCTGACTCTTTGCAACCCCATGGACTGCAGCATGCCAGGCCTCCCTGTCCATCACCAACTCTCAGAGCTTGCCCAAACTCATGTCCATTGAGTCGGTGATGCTATCCAACCATCTCATCCTCTGTCTTCCGCTTCTCCTCCTGCCCTCAATCTTTCCCAGCATCAGGGTCTTTTCCAATGTCAGTTCTTTGCATCAGGTGGCCAAAGTATTGGAGTTTCAGCTTCAGCCATCAGTCCTTCCAAACAGTCCAAGGGACTCTCAAGTGTCTTCTCCAACACCACAGTTCAGAATGATTTAGAAAGGGCTTTCTAGGATGGCGGGGAAGGTTGTAGAGTAGAGTTAAGAAGATCGTAGGGTCAAGACTGGTTAGAAAGGCATGTGGAGGGCATCCTGGAAGGAGTGAGTCACTCCCACAGGCTGAAGTCTCATTGTGTGGAGTGTAAGTCAAGACGTGAGGAGCTGAGTTAGGAATGAAATAATGGGCCTGAGGGTGGGGAGGAGGTAGAATCAGGGAAGGGTTTGACAGCTAAAGTTGAAGAGTCTGGACTGAATTCCAGATTACTGGAATATTTGGAATAATTGGACTATTTGCAGATTATTCACAAGGAAAGAGGATTTCTGAACATTGCATTTGAGGAAGATGTTTCTGCTTATTGTTATAGGATGGCTTGAAGGTAGGATTTCTCAGGATTCCTCTAAAAAAGCACGTTTTTTTCTTCTGTAGGATTGGTTATTTGTTTGTTCTACCTGCTTCTGTTTCAGTGATAAAATATGATTGTTTAATTCCCATTTTTTATTGAAGTATAGTTGCTGTACAATATTATAAGTTACAGGTGTACAATATAGTGATTCACAATTTTTAAAGCTTATACTCACTTATATTTATTATAAAATATTGGCTATATTTCATGTGGTGTAAAATATATCCTTGTAGCTTATTTTATACATGTGTGCATGAATGCTAAGTCGCTTCAGTCGTGTCTGACTGGGACCCTATGGACTATAGCCCACCAGGCTTCTCTGTCCATGGGATTTTCCAGGCAAGAATTACTGGAGTGGGTTGCCATGCCCCCCCTCCAGGGGATCTTCCTGATTCAGGGATCGAACTGGCATCTTTTGTGTCTCCCGTGTTGCAGGAGAGTTCTTTACCACTGGTGCCACCTGGGAAGCCCATTTTATACAAAATAGTTTCCCATTTGTTTTGTTCTTCAGGTTGCCTCCCTGCTATCTTCACACTTCATCTGTAGGTCTATTTTCACTCATCTTCAGTAAAAGAGGGAGGGGCCCAAGGACCACCCTGAGTAACAAAGTTGGGGAAAACAGAAATGAGCAAAATCTTGTCCACCTCCGAACCTGCCATTTAGAGGTTCCTCATCTGGGTTGTTGCTCAGGGTTCATGGATGGACTTCAGAGGAGTGTGTGACATCTTTCTGAGGTGAGTGGCCTCCAAGGGGCCTGTGATTCAAAACTTGTTAAGAACCACTGTTCTACTCTTTGTTGAGAGGTAGGTGACTGAGCACAGTTCCCCAGACAGAAATGGGGTATAAGCATCCTTAGTGTCAATTGCTGGAGCCTCCAAGACAGGTGAAATAGATGGAAAGAGAAAGAGAAACTGGGAGAAGGGAAAGGGGTACCCAGGGTGCTAGTAGGAGGGGTGCTACTTTTTCCCCTTCTTTCTAGCTGGTATTCCTTCTTTGTACACGCCACATCCTGACATCTACAGGATTCTGAGTCCTCTTCAGGTTCAATCAGCTGCATAGCTGCCATTCATCAGGCTCTGTACCAGGTGATCACACTGCATCATCTCATTCAGTTCCTTTATTGACCCTCAAGGGCATAGAATTGAGTCAGTCACCTCCCTCCAGTTCATGGCAAATTAGCATCATGCATTTATGTCAGGCCCCTTCCCAATTCATTCTGTTTTCCCTTTTCATCCCTCATGTCTATTCTCATTTCTCCTCCTTACTGGAGACACCTGCTTTTGTTGTTGTTCAGTGGCTCAGTCGTGTCGGACCCTTTGTGACGCCATGGACTACACAGGGTTCCCTGTCCTTCACCATCTCCTGGAGCTTGCTCAAATTCATGTTCATTGAGTCAGTGATGCTATCTGACTATCTAATCATCTTGTCCTCTGCCACCCCCTTCTCCTTTTGCCTTCAATCTTTCCCAGCATCAGGGTATTTTTCAGTGAGTTGAATCTTTGCATCAGGTGGCCAAAGTATTGGAGTTTCAGCTTCAGCATCAGTCCTTGAGTGATTATTCAGGGTTGATTTCCTTTAGGATTGATTGGTTTGATCTTGTGGTCCAAGGGACTCTCAAGAGTCTTCTCCAACACCACAGTTCAAAAGCATCAATTCTTCAGCACTCAGCCTTCTTCATGGCCCAAATCTCACATCTGTACATGGTTTCTGGAAAAACCATAGTTTTGACTATAGAGACCTTTGTCAGCAAAGTGATATCTCTGCTTTTTAATATGTTCTCTAGGTTTGTCATAGCTTTTCTTTCAAGGAGAATCTTGGATCCCACCAAAAAAAGATACCCTGTGTCCAAGGGCAAAGAAACCCCAACAAGATGGTAGGAAGGGCACAATCGTGTTTAGAATCAAATCTCAGACCTTCCAGAGATGCTTGGAGGGCAAACCTCGAGCACATTGGGACCCAGGAATGGAGCAGTGACTCCACAAGAGACTGAGCCAGACCTGCCTTTGAGTGTTTGAGTGCATCCTGCGAAGGCGAGGGTCAGCAGGGACCTGCTGCAGGGACAGGGGCTCCAACTGCAGCAGACCTGGGGCTTGGGGCCTATGGCATAAGTCCTCTTGGAGGAGGTCACCATTAGCTCCACCATAGAGCCGCCGAGCAGACCATCCATAAACTGGGGAACAATTATACCAAAGAAGTTCTTGCACTGTTGCAAAAGTTCTAGGGCCCACAATAGATATCCCAACCTGGGGAGCCAGCAAAAGGACTGAGAACCCCCAGAGAAACAGACTCTTGGAGGGCACAAACAAAACTCTGTGCACACCAGGACCCAGGAGAAAGAAGCAGTGACCCCACAAGAGACTGAGCCAGACTTGCCTGTGAGTGCCCGGGAGTCTCCGGTGGAGGCATGGGTCAATAGTGGCCTGCCTCGGGGTCAGGTGTACTGATTACAACAGTCCTGGGAGGCACAGCATGCTGGCCTAAGTCCTTTTGAAGGAGGTCACCATTACTTCCATTACCCCTGCCATAGTTTGGCCCCACCCATCAGCAGAAAATTGGGTTAAAGTTTTACTGAACATGGCTTTGCCCACCAGAGCAAGACCCAGTTTTACCCACAGCCACACCCTCCCACCAGGAAGCTTCCAGAAGCCCCATATCCTCTTCCATCAGAGGGCAGACAGAATGAAAACAGCAAGCACCTGCTTTAGTGTGTTTCATACACCCTCTTCCAATCCATGCTCTATATGTTTATTTAGATATATTCACCTATTCTACAAATGTATAGTGCTGACTACGTGTCAGGCAGTTGCAGGTGCTGGGAATAGTCATGAACAAAACTATACAAAATTCTTTCCTTTGTGGGGCTTACATTCTAGTGGAGTGAGACAAATCATGAACAAATTAAATAACATATAGTAACTTAAAGAGTGATAAGTGCTATGGAACAAAAAGGGCAGGGAATAAAGTGGGTTGTGGGTGGTTGTGAGCAGATTAAAGTTTTATGTGGGGTGATTAAGAAAGACCTTACTAAAAAGGTGATGTTTCACCAAATGCAGGTAAGGGAACAACCGTATGGATGCCTGGGGTAAGAGTGGTCTAGCGTAGGAAACAGCAAGTGCAAAGGCCCTGAAGTGGAATCTTGCCTGGTGTGTTAGGGGGCCAGAATGGTAGGAGGCAAGGGGCCAGAGCTAAATGAGTGAGAAGAGAGAAAAACAAGACCGAGAGGTAGCTGGGTCAGCGGCAAAATAATGTAGGAGATTTGCAGGCCATTGGAAGTACAGACTATATGTGTGTGTGTGTTAGTACAGACTTTATGTGTGTGTGTGTGTTAGTCGCTCAGTCGTGTCCCACTCTTTGTGACCCCATGGATATAGCCCTCCAGGTTCCTCTGTCCATGGGATTCTCTAGCCAAGAATACTGGCTAGAGTGGGTAGCCATTCCCTTCTCCAGGGGATCTTCCCAACCCAGGGCTTGAATCTGGGTCTCCTGCATTGCAGGCAGATTCTTTACTGTCTGAGCTACCAGGGAAGCCCACAGACTTTATAATCTGAAAGTGAAAGTTGATCAGTCGTGTCCAACTCTTTGTGACCCCATGGACTATACAATCCATGGAATTCTCCAGGCCAGAATACTGGAGTGGGTAGCCTTTCCCTTCTCCAGGGGATCTTCCCTACCCAGGGATTGAATCTAGATCTCTCACATTGCAGGAGGATTCTTTACCAGCTGAGCCAGAAGGGAAGCCCTTATATTCTGAATATTAAAAGAAACTGTGGAAGGTTTTGAGCAGAGGAATGATATGATCTGAACAGTTTAAGCAGATATATGTATATTCTTAAAAATATACAGTGTTATTTTGGCTTTTTAACTGTACATAAATGACATTGTGCTGTATACCTCATCCTGCTTTTTACTTTTCCCACTTAATATTGCTTCTAACATTGTTTCTCCCCATACTGCTGTGGGTAGATCGACTTCATTATCTGATTGCTGTTTAATGTACCATTGCACCCATACAGTACATTTTACTTATATGCTCCTCCAGTAATAGATTCTTGGGTTGCCTCCAACTTCTTCCTACAGCAAGCAGTGCTGTGATGATTGCCTTCATATGGGCCTCTTCATGGACTTGGGAGACAGTTTCCTTGGGTGTGTACCTCAAGCAGGATTGTTGGGTCGGAGAGTAGGTGCATATTTAATTGCACTAAGATTGTGCTTCAGGATGGTGGTCTCAGTTGCACTCCCACCAGCAGTGCGTGAAAATTTGTATCTT
This sequence comes from Bos mutus, assembly GCF_027580195.1. NCBI lineage: Eukaryota > Metazoa > Chordata > Mammalia > Artiodactyla > Bovidae > Bos > Bos mutus. The sequence goes on from NC_091621.1 coordinate 46,154,572, forward strand.
CTCATTTAGTTCTCGAATTGGTCCAGTAAGGTAAGTGTTATTATCATTCCCCCTTTATGGATAAAGAATCTGAGGTCTAGGGAGATTAAGTAAGTTATCCAAGTTTATATAGTCAAGTAGAAGAGCCAGGGCCCACATGAAGAATTTTTGACATAATGGTCTTTGCTTTTACTACTATAGTAGCCAGTATTGCCTCTTCTAGAAATAAGATGCGGAAGGAGGGCAGGATGGCAGAGTTTTGGCGTCGGATACTTTTCGTTCAAATCCTATCATTTCCTGTCTGTGGTTTGTACAGTTTTTTTTTTTTTTTTTAATTCATCTAAGTCTCAGTTTCCTAACAGGTAAAATGGAGACGATAACAAGACTCACATGTTAGGGTTGTTGGAGGAAGTAGAGGCAAAATGCTTAATATAGTGCACATTGTAAAGGTTCGTAAGTGTCAGCCATTATCATAATTATTTTTGTTATTGTATTTGAGTCTGGCATTTTTTTTTGACTGTGCAACATAGCATGTGGGATCTTTGTTCCCTGACCAGGGATTGACCCTATGCCCCTGCATTGGAAGCACCACCAGGGAAGTCCCAAGCCTGGCATTTTTTCAGTGCCTGGTATAACTCGAGCAGCCTAGGAACCCCTGAAGTGTTCAGCACCAGCATGGGTGAAGGTGTCTAATGCGAGTCCTTAGAGCTTCAGGGCAAATTATGTGGAATAAGACTGCTTTCGTTTCTCAGGAGGGCTAGCTAAGAGCCTCAGGCTTTAGTGGATGACTTTGAGACTAGATATTTATAAAGACTAATTGATAGTCAAAATTTGGGGACTTTGGATCAGATTTTAATATTAAATATTAGCTAGATTATATTAAGTACATATTGTTTTCTAGGCCCTGAGCCAAGTACTTTGCAAGCATTATTTCACTTAACCCTCACAACAACACTAGAAGGATTTACCTTTACTCCTATTTGTGGAAATTAAAGCACAGAGAGGTTAAGTAACTTGTCCAGAGTCACTCAGCTATGAGACTGAGTTAATAGTTGAACTTAAGCAATCTGCAGAGCTTTTACTCTTAACTACTAAACTGTGTTGTTTTCCTGTGAAGGATAATTTTTAAAAATTTTTAAATGATTTTTTTTTGATGTGGACTATTTTTAAAGTCTTTATTGAATTTGTTACAGTATTGCTCCTGTTTTGGTTTGGGTTTTTGGCCACAAGTCATGTGGGATCTTAGCTGCCTGACCAGGGATCAAACCCACACTCGCTGCATTGGAAGGCAAAATTTTAACCATGGGACAGCTGGAGACATCCATGAAGGGTCATTTTAGAATCTTTTCTCTTTTAAATTTAGGACAGTTGTCATTTGGGATGGCTTCAGGCAGTCATGGGAAGTAAGGGTCTAGTTGGAAAAGAATCTCCAGAGGGTAAGGATATGGAGTCTGAAAATGGTCCACAGGTATCTTCACTATGACTCCTCTGCCTCTCAAAGTGAGACCCTCTGGCTTAGGGGGTGTCCTGCCTAGATTATAGGTGCTGAGCATGATATATTCAAAAAAGTAGAGATTCTCTAATGAGCATGGATGGTTGGTTCTCTGTAACCTAAGGCAGCTTGATCCTTCTCAGACGAGTATCCCCAAAGGCAAACAGTTGTTTATCACCTATGTGTGGCTTCTACATGCCATGAATTATCTGTGGTCAAGGTTTTATCACAGTTGGTTTTCCCTTCACACTTTTCATTTTGATAGCCTTCTACAGGGAATGTAATACCATTTATAATTTACCTGCGTCAGATTTATAAAGGTTGCTTGGCTACAAAGTATGTATCTCAAAGTCAAGTAAATGGGAATTCTGGATTACGTGTTCTTTCAGGGTTTCTCTTCTCTGTATATTTGCTTAACACCTATTTATCGAGCGCCTAACTCACACTCTAGTGGAGGAGACAGATAGCTAAACAGGCATTGTGATGTGTTATGATAAATGGCAAATGGGATAAACACGGGTGCTGTGAAAATATGGAGGAAGGGCAACTTATTTCAGCCTAAGAGTCAGGGAAAGCTTCCTGGGAAGGAATTTTTGAGCTGGGAATTGACAAGTAGGAGTCAGCTAAGCGAAGGGGGCCAAGAAAGCATCAGAGGCAAGGAAGCAGGATGAGTCTAGAATTGGGCTGCCAGAGCAGGTGCTGGAAAGGGAGTCAGGCTAGAGAAATAAGCATGGGTCAGACTGTGAAGAAAGGGAGCACCGTGCTAAGAAGTTGAGCTTTTATCCTGAGGGCAGTGGGGAACCACCGAAGGGTTTTAAGTGGGTGTGTTGGTGATGGTTGTGTTAACATTGGTGGTGTTGGTGACAGTGGTGGTGATGGGGGACGACTCAATCAAATTTATAGTTTAGAAAGGTTCTATGAGTTAAGAATCGACTTTCTTTACTTCTCTTGCTTGTGAGTAAATCGTAATATCGGGACTGGTGAGTGGCCAAAAAGGTAGTCTAGAGGGATTTGTAGAGGGAAGGTCTGATGCAATAACCTGAGGGTCCCTTTGGATGATCTATCGAGAAGGGTTTTCAATGTTGACTTGATCTTCCTGTCTTTAAAAATGTCTGACAACATTTCCTGAAATCCTCTCAAAACCAATGCCTGAGTAGGGAGGATGGTGTGGGCTGCTCGATGGGGTTCTTTCTGTTCTGTGCTCCCCATTTCTGGGGCATCGCTGTGAATTGCTCATCTGAAGCCTTGCTCTCCGTGAGGAGGGGACTATTTAAATAGCAGCAGGGGGGTTGAGGGTAGGAGGAACCACATGCCAGGCTTGTTCATTATGAAAATCTATTTGGCACATTCAGACAATGGTTTGAGCGAGTTAAAAATAACTCCTCGTGAAAAATTAATAGGGAGTTATAAGTGAGTGTTTTAATACAAACTCATGGAGCAGAGCAGATTCTCCAGGTGGCTGGTGGCTGACATCACAGATGGGGTGTTTACAGAGCACAGTGTGGCCGGAGAGTAGAGTTGTCTACAGAAGTGAGCTCACCTTTTCTCCCAGAACCCTGGGGAGAGAGCAGACAGAAGGAATTGTTTTTAGTTGTGAGCTGCTAAGCCAGGTGACTTATTTCTTCTTTCCCTACCCATCACATTCTCCTAACAGTGGACATAAAAAAGTGGTAGTGAATTTTGCCTGCTTGCTTTGGGTGAAGTTTATTGAATGTCAGAATTCACAAAATGTCCTTTCTGGCTTTTCTCCTTTCTCAGTAATGGACCCCTAGTTGACTGCTGCATCCATTACTTTCGTGTTTTCTTACCCAGTAGCCAGTGTCTCCTGTTTCTGCAGGTGGTTAGGAAGTCCCTACTCCCTTTGCCCTCTTCCTGTCTCTTCTGGGCACCTCTGTGGTCTAGGTGAGTAAAGTGCAGGGTTGGATTGTGCATCCTTTGTCATTAATACAGCTAAATGGATAACACAGAACCAGGAGAAAGGGAGCCAGAGTAACCTCTGACCTTGGCTAGCTCATTTCTGGGACTAAGGGTTTTCAGATTGGGGGGGACCAATATTTGTATTTTAAATCCAGATGCTATTTTAAAAATGGTTCTGTAATTGCAATGAGGCCCTCTAGGCCGTGAATTAATGTGTCATAACTCACGCCCAAGCACTGCGCAAACATCCCGCATGTGAGTTATTGCACAATAAATTCATGCCCTGTTGTGTCTTACAGCTTAATTAGTACATGAAGCTACATGAGTTAGACAAACCCAAATGGGATTATGTCATGTGGTGCGTAAAAAAGCAGAATGTTGGGAGGTATTTGGCACTTTTTCGGAGGAAAAGCAGTTTTGATTTTGCGATGGCATACTTTGGTGTCAGTTTCTGTGATATCTGGGCTGCAACAGGTGACATCTGACTTCTGAGTTTTGGTTGGTTGATTGAATAGATTCAGTAAATCTTTACTGCGCACACATCTTAGGCATTATGGAAGGCCAGCCCATATAAGATGAAACATGGCCCCTTCCCTTAAGGAACTTATATTCTGATGCAAGGGATGAAGCAGGCTGCAACACAAAGGAGAAAGTGACAAGTGTCATAAGTGATATATAAATAAAGCATCTTGGGAATTCAGGGTGGAGGAGGATGGTTTTGGGCTGGCACAGTGGAGAGGGCTGATTGGTGAAATCAGAGAAGACTTTGTAGAGGATGGCGCTGGGAGCTGGCTCTTGGAGGATGGATAAGATTTCACCACACACAGGGACAGGGGAGAATTCTAGGCAGAGAGGGTAACACTAGGAAAAGCGCAGGAGACTGAAGTAGTTTCAGAACACACTGAGCAGGCTGTGCAGCCTGAGCCTTGGCTGAGTGAATGGGGACGGTGCATAGACGCATTGGAGCCAGAGCTTTCCTGTGAGCACCAAGCACTTCGGCTTTGAACCCATGCTGAAAATTCTGGGGTTGGTTCTTCTTTTCTTTTTTTAAAAAGATTTATTTATTTACTTTTGGCTGTGCTAGGTCTTCGCTGCTGCGCGCAGACTTTCTCTAGTTCTCTAGTTGCAGGGAGTGGAGGCTACTCTGTGTTGCGGTGCGCAGGCTTCTCATTGCAGTGGCTTCCCTTGCTGCGGAGCACGGGCTCTAGCCACTTGGGCTTCAGTAGTTCCAGCTGCGGGCACAGTCGTCGTGGTGCACTGGCTTAGTTGCCCTGAGGCATGTGGGATCTTTCTGGACCAGGGATCAAACCTGTGTCCCTTGCATTGACAGGCAGATCCTTAACCACTGGACCATCAGGGAAGCCCTGGAGTTGGATTCTTTTGTTTGGTGATATCTGTATTCTTAAAGTTTCTGTTCTATTCTGCTCAGAAAGTGTACAGCTGAGAGCCATGTATGCTGGGTTCTAGTCTTGTTTGCACTAACAGGCACTATGACCTTGAGCAAGCCACTCAGTTCCTTTAGTGCTTTGCTTCTTTATCTTTAACATGACAGACAGGTGGTGGATTTTCTCTGGTTCTTCTGCCCTCACTCTCTAAACTAGGTTTCTACCGCAAGCAATCTGAATTTGTATCCTGCCTGCTTTTCACTATAACCCATTGTTGGTGTTTTAAAGGTACAATAAATAACCCATTCCCCGCTCCTGTATTTGGAACTAATTGATTAATCCAGAAGTAGAGACAGAAAATTAAACAGTCAACTTTAGATCTGCAGGCAAATTCGCTTGCTAATAGTGCATCACTAAATTAGACAGGCTTACTTTTCATTATAGGTAGTGCTGAACAGGCAGCCACCTTCCCCTAGGATAGAACCTACTTTTATTAGATTTTCTTGTGTCTGAGTAGGTTGGAGTGCATGTGTCCTATGGGCAGGCTGACTTTGGGGAAAAATAAAAACACCAGCAGAAAGCCTGGAAGAGGCTGAGCTGTGCATGCTCAGTGCTGTCTCTTCAAATCAAAGGGATCACGGTGAGGGGTGGGGAGATAGGCTAGGAATATTACTCTGCCCAGTGGTTCTCAAACTTCGAGGGTTATCGGCATCACCTGGATGGCTTGTTGAAACAGATTGCTGGGCTCCACCCCCAGTGTTTCAAATTTAGGAGAGTCTGAATGGGACCCAAATTTGAATTTCTAATAAGTTTCTGACTGATGCTGATGCTGCTGGTCTAGGGATCACACTCTGAAAATCAAAGCTCCCACTGAAGCCCTTCCACCTATAAAGATGAAGTGAATGAAACAAAGGCTCCTTTCAAATGCTTTGCTTAGTCATGTCTGACTCTTTGTGACCCTGTGAATTTAGCCCACCAGGCTCCTCTGTCCATGGGATTCTCCAAGCAATAATACTGGAGTGGGTTGCCATTTCCTCCAGGCGATCTTCCTGACTCAGGGATTGAAACTGTCTCTTGCATCTCCTTCATTGACAGGCAGATTCTTTACCACTAGCACCACCAGGAAGGCCCCACTAGCTTCACTTAATAAAGCACCTCGATTAAAATACAATAGTTATTTGTGTGTCTTTATTTTCTTGTTTGTCCCTAGATTGTAGATCACAGGTGAGGACTGAATCTCGTTCATTCTTGCACAACATCCAGCTAGGTGCCTGACACATAATGAACATTTAATAAATTCCTATTTAATTGAATTGAACCTTGTACATTTCTTTGGTATAAAAGAGTCTCCTTTAAAAGGAAACCCTCCTACACTGTTGATGAGGATGTATGTAGGTGTAGCCACTATAGAAAACAGTATGGTATGGCAAAACCAATACAATATTGTAAAGTAATTAGCCTCCAATTAAAATAAGTAAATTTATATTAAAAAAAGAAAACAGTATGGAGGTTCCTCAGAAAACTACAGATAGTTACCATATGATCCAACAATCCCACTTCTGGGCAGATATCCAGACAGAGCTATAATTCAAAAAGATTATGCACCCCTATGTTCATAATATTCATAATAGCCAAAACATGGAAAAAAGCTAAATGTCCATCAACAGATGAATGGATAAGGAAGATGTGGTATATTTATACAATGGAATATTACTCAGCCATGAAAAAAGAATGAAATAATGTCATTTGCAGCAACATGGATGCAACTAGAGACTATCAGTCTAGGTGAAGTAAGTCAGAAAGAGAAAGCGGGGTACCATATTATATCACTTATGTGTGGAGCCTAAAATACGGCACAAAAGAACCTATCCACATGCATACAGAAATAGATTCACAAGCATAGAGATCAACTTGTGGTTGTCAGAGTAGAGTGGGGAATGGAGAGGGATGGACTGGGAATTCAGTGTTGGTGGGTATAAACTATTACATTTGGAATGGATAAACAACAAGGCCCGACGTATAGCACAGGGAACTATATTCAGTCTCCTAGAATAAACCATAATGGAAAAGAATATTAAAAAAAGATATATATATATATAAAACTGAGTCACTTTGCTGTGATTCAGCAGAGATTGACACAACATTGCGAATCAACTATACTTAAGTAAAAAAAGATTCTCCTTCCTTTCAGACTATACTGTCTTTTAAAACTCCTTTAAAACAAAGTTCTAGGAGACTTCTTCAAGAAACAGCATTTCTCCCCACCCTTCTGGTGTCTAGAACTGGCCCCAGCTGCTTCTCATTTGGTCTTTGTTGGGCTGTACCTGAGTCCTGATGACTCTTGCTGTCTATTCCATCATAGTGAAATCTTGTTCAGGGCAGGGACTAGGTTCTCTCCTTCCTTTAGACTCAATGGTGAGAATAGCGTTCATTCAAAGAGCGATGAGGTGTAATTCAACCCCGGGGCAGGAGAATGCCTGAAAGACCTCCCTTGGTTCCTCTCTATGGAGTCCCGTGTAATTTGGGGAGGAGCAGGAAGTAAAGACATTGGTAAAAGGCCCAACTCACTGTACTTGACTTTAGGGAATCCCTGAAGACTAGACTGGCTCCAGCGTGGGCACAACAGACATCTTTCCTGAAGCAGTCAGAGCTATATGCTTTGGTATAGAAGGACCAGTGTTTTTCTATTGTATTTATGTAAGGGACCTGACCTGGGAGGGAGAGATGGGAAGCAACTCTCTTACTTGTGGAACTGCTGATACTCCCAACAAGGAGTAGGTGACACCGGGGAAGCCTACTAGAGGCAGGGTTACTCAAATACTTGCCACCTCCTTTAGAGGCTTTTTTGATAGGTGTAAAAACTTTGTGAGAGCATCAAAGATTCTCTGGGGAGAAAGAATTCACATCCAAAATGGGGAGAAAGACTAGGAATGAAATAGGAGGGATTAGTAAATAGACAGGAATTGAAACATCGTTACTGTGATAGTGGAAGATGTAAGTAGAAACTGGGAAAGAAATGTTGGTCAAGAGATGCTTCCTGGAGGAGGATGCCTCTAGTGCAAGTTGGGAAACAAAAGAAGGATAGGCAAGTTGGAAAAGAAATGAGACAGCAATTCTAGGCTGCGTGGACATTTAGAGTGATGAAAGAATGAGACTCTTGTGAGGGATGTTTTGTCACCTTTAAAGTGGAATTTATGAGCCAGGCTTGTATTGTGTATTGTGCCGTGGAGGGAGATTCCTGAATCAGAAAGGTACAAGATATGATTCTCATTGCTGTCTGGACGATGGATAGATAGATGGAGATGAATGGATGGACTCTTCCTAGGAAATTCTTACAGAAATGGCTACAGTCATCTGGATGCTTGATCTTCAAAGTATGGTCCATGCACCATTAGCATGGGTGTCATCTGGGAGCTTGTTAGAAATGTAGAATCTTAGATCCCAACCTAGACCTACTGAATCAGAATCTGCATTTTTAACAAGCCCTCAAGTCATTTGTAAGCTCTTTCAAGTTTGAGAAACACCAGCCTTGAAAATAGATATCTGGTCTTAGGTGAACACTAGGAACTTTGGAAATCAGGAGCACAAGAGGAGGGACCTGGGCTGAGGAAACTGAATTTGGGGAAGAGCAGGGAGTGTGGGCCCTGGCTCACCTCCTTGTCTCTAGGCCTCCCACACCAGTCACGATGCCAGGGTTTGGCATTCTGTCTACTTTGGGAAAATATCTACTGTGCCCACGCTGGAGTCTGCCTGGTCCTCAGGGGCTCCCCTGGGGCAAGCATTGCGTAGGTTGGAACTGCTGCCAATTTTGCTTCCCTTATTTCATAAGAATGAACTGAAAGGGACCAGGGAGGTCATATTAGTCATGCCCCTGCTTCAGGGTTGTGCTGTCCCTTAATCAAATGAGTGACAATCTGATTATACTAACTGGGGAGCCGGAGGGATTGAAATAGAAGTTCTTTATCTGTCATGGAAATGAAAATATTTTCATCTTTCAAAGGTTTTAAAGGGAGATCAGATGACTGGAAAAGGTGCTATACCCTGGCAAGGGCCAAATCATTCATTTTTAAAGTCTCTTTTGATGATTTTTTAATGGATTAAATATTTGGCACATATATTTCCAGATACTGGGGTGATAGGCAATGCAGAAAAATTACCAAGTAGGCATTTGAGAACTTTTCTTAAGCTTTGGAAAAGCTGTTTATTTCATCCCCAATAAGAATGAGTGACAAAGAGAGTTCAAAGTTGAAGGAAAATAGATGGAGGTTGAAAATAAAGAAACATCTGAGGTTAGAGGGAGTGATTGAAGGAGATAGGAGGATGGGGATTTTCTCTCTCTGGCCATGCACACGGTGGCATCAGTTTGGTTTGGGATGCCTCAGAAGACATCCTCCTGGAAAGAGGGAAACACACCAAGTGAATTCACACTCTTTTCTTTCTTTCTTTCTTTGGCCTCGTGCCTTGTGGGATCTTAGTTCCCCAACCAGAGGTTGAATCTGTGCTCCATGAAGTGAAAGGTCTGAGTTCTAACCACTGGAATGCCAGGGAATTCCCGCTCATACTCTTTCCTATCCCAACTCCTTTAGTGAAAAACCAAGGACTTCCCTGGTGGTACAGTGGATAAGAGTCTGCCTGCTAATGCTGGGGATGCAGGTTCGATCCCTGATCTGGGAAGATTCCATATGCCGTGAAGCAGCTAAGCCGGTGCTCCACAACTACTGAACCTGTGTGCTGAAACTACTGAAGCCTTGTGCACCCGGAGCCCATACTGTACACAAGAGAAGCCACTGCAACGAGAAGCCCATACACCACAGTGAAGGGTAGCCTCCGCTAGCTGCAGCTAGAGAAAGCTTGCACACAGCAATGAAGACCCAGCACAACACCCCCCCCCGCAAAAAAAAAAAACAACTGGGGTGGGTGTGTGGTGTATGTAAGGTGGTGGGGCATGGGGACAGTAAATGATTGAACAAAAAACCGATCTCATTGAAATCACTACTAAAAATGTCAAAACAGGGCTTGGAATTAAGAGAATAAGTTGCATTTTCAGTCTCAAATAAGAGTTTTAGGTGATAGAAACCTAATGTCCTTTCACTCTCTATGTGTTTATCTTGTCTCATCAATGAGATTTTAAGGACTCCTAAGGGAAAAGAGCATCTTTGTTTATTACTTCCTTATAGTGCCAACGCCTGAAACACAATGACAGTAACAGCTACCATTTGCTGACTCCTGTGCCCAATACTGGGGTTTCCCAGGTGACACTAGTGGCAAGGAACCCACCTGCTAATGCAGGAGACGCAAGAGACGTGGGTTCGATCCCTGGGTCGGGAAGATCCCCTGGAGGAGGCCAAGGCAACTCACCCTAGTATTCTTGCCTGGAGAATCCCATGGACAGAGGAGCCTTGCGGGCTACAGTCCATAGCGTCACACGGAGTCGGACACAACTAAAGTGACTTTGTCATGTCATATCATGTGCCCTATACTTTGTTCTTAAGCACTTTACATGATTATTGAATTTAATAGAATGTGTATGAGGTGAGTATTGTTATTCTCATTTTACAGAAGTTGAAACTAAGGCTCAGAGAGGTTGAGTCATTTGCACAAAGTGAGTAGTGAAGCTGGGATTTGTACCACATTTGTGCAAAGCTCGTGCTGCTAACCCCTGGGCTGTAGCCTGCACAGAGCAGCGACTCAGAAAGGGACAGATGATCATTGGAACTTGATGGTGTATTGAAAGCTAACTGAAAGACAGTGAATGATCCCAAATAGTGAACACCGAGAAAGCGATTTCTATTTGTTTCTTGGAACGTTGTCAGAGACTCACTTAGTGACACATGCAAGCTTATACTCAGACATTCCCTCATTCACCTTCACTGTGCTCTGCCCTGGAGTCAGGAGCTTGGGAAGGGAGAGAGGTTGGCTATATTATGTTCACAGAGCCACTCATTGAAAGTCATGTGTGTGTATATACTCCATGGACGTTTGTGTTTGCATTTGACTGAAAATAGGTACCAAGGAGTGGGGTACGCTTATCTCAGTAGGTCTATAAACATGAGTGTATTTGTTAGACTTTCAGGGTATGGTTGTGGAGTGTGTGTGTGTGTGTGTGTGTACACAAATCCTGAAGGAGTTAAACCAGCTATAGGGAACTGGCTGCCTTCCACCCCTGGCCCTGGTTGATGTGTTTGTACCAAACCCTGATATTTATTTTTCATCACCTCTCAAGGGAGCCTCAATGAGTTTTCTTTCTGGGAAGTTTATGGCTAAGATGCTGGGCTGCTTTGGGGCCCCTATAAATCTGCTATAATCAGAGGAGGTTTGCAGAGAAAGAGAAACAGCAGCTGCAAGGCAATCCCTTCCTGTCTCTTACTTGCTAGCCGAATACACAGTTGCCCTTGTGTGCACAGCATCCTCATAACCACCTCCACAGCCACGTCTGCTCGAGAAGGCCCCGATGGAAGGTGCTAAGAGAAACCATTTCATTTACTTCTTTGCTTCCGACTGAGACCCTATACTTAAGCCATCCCAGAAAGACGGATTAAAAATTATACTAATTAGGGAATCTAGAGTCGAGATTGTGAGAAACTGGTCACTTGTGAAACTGATTTCATTGACAAAAAGAAAAAACAGGATGAGCTTTCTCAGAGGTAGGGGTGATAAGGGGAGTTGCATGCCTCTGTTTACTTTAGAAAAGTTTAAGAAGAGGCTGTCAGAGATGCTCCCGGAAGCAGGAGGTGGGTGACTTGAACATTATTAGGGGAAAAACACAACAGGAACTCCCCTCCTCCACCTTCCAGTGCTGTAGTTGGAAGATATTTTTTTTTTATGAGGGATTTTTATGACAAACTTTACTTTACATTTGACATTTAACAGCATCTCTTGTCCAGGGAAGGAGGAAATACAGATATTTATTGACATACAGTGTCAGGAGATCAAGGAAAATTGACTGTGGAGTTGAAAGGAAGAGGAGTTTCTCTCCTTCCCAGGTATACAAATTACTTAATTTGTGTAGCATATGCTTTTCTGTGCTTTGTGCTCTTCTCACTGATGAGATTAAAATCATTTCATTGTTAGTAAAGAACTCAGTGCGGGAGAGAGGAGATGAGAGACGTACAGATGGAGACATAATGGGTACCCTGTTCTATGTGAGGAGAAGACAATGGCACCCCACTCCAGTACTTTTGCCTGGAAAATCCCATGGACAGAAGAGCCTGGGAGGCTGCAGTCCATGGGGTTGCTAGAGTCGGACACGACTGAGCGACTTCACTTTCACTTTTCACTTTCATGCATTGGAGAAGGAAATGGCAACCCACTCCAGTGTTCTTTCCTGGAGAATCCCAAGGACAGGGGAGCCTGGGAGGCTGCTGTCTATGGGGTCGCACAGAGTCGGACACAACTGAAGCGACTTAGCAGCAGCAGTTCTATTTGAACTTGTATCCCTCAAATAAGACCAGATGAAAGAGATTTGGGGATGAAATGGAACCTGAGCTGGGAACAGGGTCCTGGTTCCTGTCTTCCTGATTTAAAGCCTCAAGCTTCTGGCATTTTATCTTGAATTTCATTGGTGCTTGTATTTCACTCTCTAATGATGAACAGAAGTTCAATGTCAGATGATGCCCAAAGTCAAGAACTCCTTTCCAGCAGCTATGTCTTTACCTTGAAATTCCCTCCTTCCAATCTCTGACTATGAAGTTCCTACATAGTTAGCACTTAAATGTTACCAGCTTAAATGTTACCTCCTGCCTGAGCCTTCCTGGATAACCTCAGCCAGAAGCAATTTATTTCCTTTGAATTTCTACCCTCCTTTGAGTTTCTGTCTTATCCTGTGCTGTCTTAGGGTATACTGTCTTCAGCTGTGTTTATTGTATGTCTTCCCTTCCTCAACTGTAAGCTTCTGGAGTGGGCAGACTGTGTCCTGTATATTTTTATATTTACTCCATAGTGCTGTTTAGAATTGTTAAGTAACATTAATGAGTAACATAATAGTTGTAGGAAAAGAGGCCATGGGTAGAGATGCAGAAGTAGGGGTATTATGGATATTGATTAAGGATATTATTGTTAAGAAAAGTCTGAATATGATACTTTCAGGTATAGATCATATTATTATGGACTTTTTATTCCACTGGTAGATTTATGCACATATCTAATTTTTTTATGGGCTTCCTAGGTGGCATAGTGGTAAAGAGTCTGCCTACCAATGCAGGAGACACAGGAGACACAGGTTTAATCCTTGGATTAGGGAGATCCCCTGAAGAGGGAAATGTCAACCTACCCCAGTATTCTTGCCTGGGAAATTCCATGGACAGAGGAGCCTGGAGGGCCACAGTCCATGGAGTTTCAGAGTCAGACACGACTGAGCCGAAGGATGAAATGATGGATTTATTTTTTTGTCATTCACTTTTTCTCTCATTCTAATATAGAGCTTTTCCTAGTTCAAAATAGACAATAAGCAAGAAAAACAAATCTTCAAATAGTTATAGATTGTGATAAATACTGGAAGAAAATAAACAGAGTCTTGTGATAAAGAATATCAGGGAGTCTTCTTTAGATGAGGAGGTTAGGAAAGGTCTTTCTGGTCATTGTCACCCAACTACGCTGATGAGTTAATTCAGTTTACAACCTGAATACCAACAATAATAAAATCAACAGCAGAATAAGAATAACAGCCTTCCCATCAGGGGGTGTTTTTGTTAACCCAACCTCCAATTAGGTTCTTTCCTTGGCCCAATCTCCCAACCTCCCTTCTGCCTTGGAAAGAGGGGAAGTCAGGGCCCTCCCCTTGCCTCAGGATGGACCCTGCCCCTCTTTTCTAGCCTAGGAGTTGACAAGCAAAACAGGTGTTAAGAGCTTTGATCTTGCTAAAGACTTGGAGACAGATCAAGGCAGAGGCCTCTGAAATAATGCCCCAAGATGTGAGAAGCTGGGGGAGAGACGGAGACAGAGGTAGACAAAGAGAAGAGAGAGGCAATTTGCTGTCTCAGAGACTCTTTCACCTCCTAATTGAGTCTCAGTAGATTCTGGGATCCAGGGGGAGTTGGTCAAGGCTTTGGGGCTTTGGAGGGGCTTCCCCGGTGGCTCAGACAGCAAAAGAATCCACCTGCAACACAGGAGACCTGGGTGCGATCTCTAGGTTGGGAAGATCCCCTGGAGGAGAGCATGGCAACCCACTCCAGTATTCTTGCCTGGAGAATCCCATGGACAGAGGAGCTTGGCAGGCTACAGTCCATAGTGCTGCAAAGAGTTGGACACAACTGAGCAACCAACACACACTTCCATCTTTCCTGGATCCCATCTCCAAGGCTGAAGACAATCAAGAGTGTGAGGAGCATGCAGCCTCCCAGAGCCCCAGCATCTTTGGGTAATTCTTTCATTGCCAGGGTCCTTCTTGACCACTTTCCTTCCCCCCTCCTCCGGGCACAAGTCGATAGCATTAATTTCTGATTCTCATATAGGATTGGTCCCATTAAGAGAGGCTTGGGAGAGGGTAAGAGTCTTATACCAGTACCTGGAGATATTACATTCACTAACCCTTTCCTGACCCCTGTTTCCTGTTGGGATGACACATTTCAGTTGCTAGCTCAAGACTAATGGTTCTCTTTCCCACAAAGGGCATGACTTCCTTAGTCACACTGAGGAACACCTCAGTCTGTTGAGAGGGTCTTACTCAGGTTGACGTAAGTTTCTCTAATTGAAGCTGTAGCCTTTGGCTCTCTTCAGCCTTATCCCACCCCACCAGGACTAGCTTCTCTGCAAATGGCATTCTGCACAAGGATGGAGCCTGTATCCTTGCACAGTTCCAGATGAACTCTACCTCTTTGCTGCATCTGGAAATGTACCTAGAGGACTCAGGCTACTTTGTTTAAAAGAGACACTTGCTGGAGGAGGAAGAGCTACATTTCCCTTTAGCTGCTCAGGCCATACATAAGACAGACTTGTGATCATCATACATAGACAGTAGAGTACCTACACAACTCTTGATGTCAAATAGCTAAGTTCTTGTCCAAGCTGGGTCACTTGCTATGCCTGAAGTGGGAGGCATACAGGATAGCTGTATACCTTCTTCTATCTGCACCAGGGCCGGAACCTGAGATGAGCTGAGGTTGGTTTTAGATCTGATAAGGGACTTTATGCTATGGGTACAGAGTAAATGAGGTGGAACAGAAATAACACTGCTTGGAAGAGGAAAAGAAAGAGTGCGGCAAGAATATATGTGGAGGCAGGGGAAATGGTTAAGCCGACTGCTGAACGTAGGGAGCCAAGATTTTTATTGGGGACCGAGTTAATAATTTCTTAGATGTACCAATATTCTAGTTGTGAGTTTGAGGTCCTTTCTAGAGTTTATCCTTCAGTGGGCAGCAGCATTATTTGTTCGCTTCTTAGGCAAACAGGACAGGGCATGTAGCTCAGGGCAGGCCAAGGCAGATTCTGATCCAGGGCTCACATTAACGCCAGTGAACATGGGCAGGTTTTCCCAAGGAGCTTTGTTCAAAAGATGGTAGGGGGAGGAGCAGAAGATGGGAGATAGAGGAAGAAAGGGAGTCAAGTGAACTCCCTGGATTAGGGGATGAAAGAAATATGAGACTCCAATCAAAATTGTGATCGCCATTAAACACTTCACTTTCATATTTTTTTTATTTATTATTATTATTAAAAAAACTTTTTGGCCTCACCATGGGGCTTGTGGGATCTTAGTTCCCAGACAAGGGATCGAACCCAGGCCCTTGGCAATGAAAGTCTTAAGCGCTAGACCACTAGGGAAATCCCAGGTGACAGAAATGTAAATAAAATGTGGTTAGTTGAAGGGTCAGGGCAAAGGAAACTCCTTGGCCCCATAGAACGATATTCTTCAACCCCTTTTTCCTTCTCCATTTCTTAATTCAGACTTGGTTTGTGGACTTCTAATGTTCTGTGGGCTCATCAGCAGGCAGAATGAACCAAGGTTACGGTCTGGACTTCAGCGCTATCCTAGTTCAGTGAGATTCTCCTTCTTTGGTCCATGTTGTTTGCTAGAATGGTAGCCTCAGCCTTCTGGCTTCACTTCACGGATAATTAGCTCAGGTCTGGAAGCTGGGTGGCCATAAAACATGGGGTTTTTGGATGAGCATTTCCTGGTTTTGATTTATTCATTTGCCTAATCCTGAGTTGGAGGAGGAAATGGTAACCCACTCCAGTATTCTTGCCTTGAGACTCTCAAGGACAGAAGAGCCTGGTGGGCTGCAGTCCACAGGGTCACAGAGAGTTGAACACGACTGAGCGACTGAGCGTGCATGCACTAATCCTGAGTAGACCAGGGATAACACTGATGATAACAACAGCCACTATTTGTTGAGCACCATGTTTACACTGTACCTACTTCAGTCCTATAAGGATTCAGTGGAATAGGTGATATGATTCTCATTTTACAGCTGAGAAACTGAAGCTTAGAGAGGTGGTGTTCCTTGCTCAAGGAGTTACGTATGTCTGACTCTAAAGCTTTGCTTTTACCCACCACTGTGCTATATTGGATGGCTACCTTTTGGAGATCTTTAGATAAAAAGGCTTTCTTTCTTTCTTTCTTTCTTTTTTCTGTGTAGTATGTGGAATCCTAGTTCATTTGAACCCACGCCCCCTGCATTGGAAGGTGGAGTCCCAACCACTGGACATTGGGGAAGTCCCCTAAAAAGGCTTCTTATCCTTAGTAATGTCGTTTGGTCTGAAGCAGCATCAGGGAAATTTAAGATGTACTGACTCTCAACAGTGGAGAACTCTGGTAGATTGTAAGGGGACTGGAATATATTTTTCTCAGTAGTGACAGGAAGATGGTTGAGAGATTCTTTGGACCAGAGCCTTTTGGCTGTCCTGAGAACAATATCTGGCATATATTACGAACTGTGGATCTAGTGAGAAGAATGCACGTAGTCAGTTTAGGAATGGGAGGCTGGGGAGCTCAGGGTAGCACCTTACCTCCTCTAAACTAGCTTTGAAGAGGTGGTGGCTCCAGCGTTGCCTGGGGTGACTGGCAGAATGTTTATCTGCTTTCTGGACCACCTATTGGCAGAGTTTGAATTCTCAACTGGCTTTCCTCAATGACACTCTCCCAGCCCCACCTCCTTCGTTTTTTTTTCTTCTTTTCTATATACTCCTCCTATTACCCCTGAAGGGATGTGAACTTCTAATATTTATTTGAGTCAAATGGAATTGATAAGGTAAATTTGCTAAAAAATATTATGTAGTACTTCCTGGATTCTCTGCATTAACTGAGGGGGCAGTCATGGATAATCCTAATTTGTAGACAATCCGAAATTTAAATAATCAAAATGTCATTTTAGTTTGGAATTGATCCTGATGTAAGGGATTCACAAAATTTCAGATCAAATAATGGAGCTTCCCTGAGGGGGTTGAAATCCTCTTAGGGTGATGGACTTATTCTGACTCTCCGCCTGGCCCCCATGTCTACCCTCTGAATTCAGACCAGTACATATAACCTGCCTTTGCAGACAGGATCTTTCTTTTTATCAAATTAAAACACATTAGTAATTTGTTTTTAACTGTGCCGTCTGAAGGAGAGATGAGTGCCCGTGACAATCAGCCCAGGTCTAGAAATGCGAGATTCTCAGTTCCTGGAATCTGCAGTCCTTCACCTGAGGAGCTGAGGAAATGGCTCTGCAGCTGGTGAAGGTGACATAACCAAGCTGCTTTATAGACCTGAGAGAACTTAAGTGAGGGGAGGATGTGGAAGGGGGGTAGGTTGGAATAAGCAAGCAGCTTGGGATGCTCCTTGGTCCTGGCTCCTTGGCAACGGTTACTTAGCAACCCTCATTCACCTCTCTTGGCTGCCTTCTCCCTCCACCTCCCCACCTCCCCCACCACTACCCTCCCACCCCAACCTCAATCCCCGCCACCCTCCCTTAGCTGCTGCAAGGAGCTAGAGAGCTTGGAGTGAATGACAATTTGGAGAAACAGCCGCAGCCTGAAGATCTAAGAGGCTCTAAAGAAGATGGATAAGAAAATCGATGCATAATAAAAACTGCAGGCAAAGCCACCTTGACGGAGGGCGGGTGGCTCTCTCCTCTCGCCCTTGTTAGTCTCTCTGGGCTCAAGGCTTCCATCATCCCCCAGTGTCCTCTGCTTCCTTATTTTTTTCTTCCACCTTTTGCTGTTTAGGGAATGTCATTTGCCTTTGGGGTGGAAAAAGGGAGGAAGAAACCCAGAGGAGAAGAAAACAAAATATATGTGGGATGTTTGTAGGGGTGCTGAGTAAGGGAGCGAGGGATAAGGTAAGGATTATAAGAGGGAAGCTTTGAATGGAAATGAGTTTAAATTGCACTGTAAAGTAATGCCCTTAGTCAAAAGAAAAACTCTTAAGAGTAGAAGTAGAAAGGCCCCATGTGTGAGTTGTTAAGTCAACCTCTCTGCAGAATATTAAAGAAAATGCCTAAGCAATCTTTCTGGAAGGGCTGGGTTGGCATATGGCTTGATTGATTAGATAATGTATGTATAAGTACCTACTACAGACACATAGTAGGAATATAACAAGTACTACTTTCCTCTCTCTTTTAGAAGCTAAAATTGGAGGAAAAGACATTTTAGAGGTCCACGTTAACCAGAGGATTTGTGGAACAGTTCTGTGACTATGTATGCTTTTTGTTTTTACTACCTTCCTATCCACACTATTGAGTCCTCTCAGATCAAACATCATCCCATTCTGTTGAAATGAGAACATATGATCAATTAATCAATCCTTTATTTCTTGGTGTTTATTGAGCCACAGCTCTGTCTGTTCCAGGCAGTGTGAAATAGGTGCTAGGAGCATCATGTCTAACTGTGATACAGTTTAGACCCTTAAAAGGGGGTTAAGCATTATTCACAGAGTGGGATAGAAATTCATAGGAAGTGGGGGGGTCTCAAACGAGAACAGATATATGAGAATGCTTTGAAAACTGTAAAATGTCACAATTGTGAGGTCTATTGATGAGATTTATTTCAGGATATGAAGTCCTGCATTTCAGCAGGGAGTAGAAGCATTTCCTGGGTAGGGGAGAAGAGATGGAACTCATTCAAAAAGCAGCCAGTGCTTTGGGAACAGTTCTCTGCCCCAGGGAGCCATGCTGGACTGGGATTACTGGACTAACTGGTGGAGCACCAAGATCGGAGAGAACCGTTCTCTACCTGTCTTGGGCTCATCTAATCTCATTCCTTTCTTTGGGGCTTTGCCAGTGGCTTAGCGGTAAAGAATCTGCCTGCCAATGCAGGAGACACAGGAGACGTGGATTCGGTGCATGGGTTGGGAAGATACCCTTCAGGAAGGCATGGTAACCCACTGTTCTTGCTGGGAAAATCCCATGGACAGAGGAGCTTGGTGAGCTAGGGTCCATGGGGTTGCAAAGAGTTGGACACAGCAGAGCACGCATGGGTCCAATCCATTTTTGCTTGTTTGCTTTCCCTTTCTCTTTTCTACCCTTCAGAGCATTCCAAAACTTCCATTATTTCAATGGAATTTCATTATTTCAGATGTCTTCTGAGTTAGAGGAGAGCTGGTGACTTTTTTGGTCTCACTATGAATGGGCTTGGAGCCCACTATCCCAGCCTCATCCTGTATCCCTTCCCCACTCCGTTTTTCAAACCCTGTCCCCTCCTCTCATTTTGCATATATTTTGTTCTCTTTTCTCAGAATTGTTTCTGGCTTCTGTGGGATATTCTAATTTAATATTTCAGTCTCTAGTCTTCTGATTTTTTTGGGGGGGGTTCATTTGTCCTTTATTTATTATACAATTATGACTACATTATGAGACTTTAATGTGTTGGAAGCCCATCTGTGTCTTTTCTTTCTGTATAACCAGGCCCAGAAGTCTGTACAGATAGTGAAGAAAAGCTTGATGATCATACTTTCATGACTTGCTGTCTCTTACATCAGTTCTACATCAAACACTCTCAACTCCGCGATCTTCCACCCCATCACTGCCCTACGTCCTCCTTCCCCAGGCTGTCCACTCCATTTTTTAAACCGCTTCAACTTGGACTCTTTTTATGCTTGATGCTGAACATAAAACTCTCAAAAAATTATTGAAGGGGAGTAGGAACATCGGCTACACAAGTTAGAGTCACACCAGAGACTGAGGGTACATAGTGTAAAAGGGGGCTTGGATTTGAAAATCTGGCTTACCTGGGGAAGGTTTCCCACAAGAGGAGAATATTGAGCAGGGCTTGGAAGAAAGGAAGGGATAGACCTAGGTAAAAAAAGAAAAGGACATGCCAGACAGAGGTTGGTCTAAGGATTTGGAGGCAGAAAGAATAGAAACAGTTTTCCTTTGCTCAAAGCAATGAGTGAGCACTGTGGAATCGCAGCATGAAACTTAAACTCTAAAGCTTAAACTGAGGAATAATCATCTGAAATTAAGAGTGTGAGCCACTACTGGCCCCTGAGAAGAAGAAAAGTCAGGATAATGGTGAAGGTAAAGGTTGTTGAGTTGGGAAGGGCTAGATGGAAGCCAGAGGCTTAGGAAGCTTCTGCTGTGACCAGAGGCCTGGTCAGTGACCGGGCTGAGGTGTGGGGAGAGGAGGGAGGGGAGGGGAGGGGCTGAAGATACAGGGAGCACATTGTTCCCCAGAGCTTGCATCAGACTTCTTCCCCTGAACAAAACACTCTGTTTCAGCTCCCGCTGACTCATCCCTACCTTCCCCCTTTCCCCATTAGAGGAGCTCTCACGGTCCTGGTGGAGACCTGCTGCTGCTGCTGCTAGTGGAGATGGTGCCGGGAGAGGATGACGCCGCTGGGTCGGGACGCCTGGGTTTTACTGTTTTGTGTTTCCTTGTCTATTTTTAGACCCTAACGTGAAAATAAAGAAAAAGTGAAAGAACCTTTTAATCACTTCCCCTCCTTCCAGGGGCTTCCCTGGTGGCTCAGAGGGTAAAGAATCTGCCTGCAATGCAGGAGATGTGGTGTTCGATCCCTGGATCGGGAAGGTCCTCTGCAGAAGGGAATGGCTATCCACTCCAGTATTCTTGCCTGGAGAATTCCATAGACAGAGGAGCCTGGCAGACTACAGTCCATAGAGTTGCAGAGTCAGACACGACTGAGCAATTATCACTCACTCACTTCTCCTTCCAGGATGGATGACTTGACTATTTCAGCTGAACAGGGAGGTGCTAGATTTTCCTGAGCCTTCCTGGCCACTTCATTGCTCAGGCCACTGTCCCCAGCTTTTCACAGTATCTGGGAGATGCTGGAAAAGGTGGAGGTTGATGATGAGAATGGGCTCCTTGAAGGGATGTTGAAGCGCTGAGACGTAATATCCTCAAAGGCTTAAGCATCTTCAGAAAAGAGATGAGATGATGCCGGGTCTAGGAAATGGGAGGATGGAATAAATAAATTCTCTAGACTTGAAGTTCTTGAACCAATTTCCTAGTCTGGGCAATCCTGAGTGAAAGTTGAGTGAGAAACTCCCTAGAGAGGAGAGGTTGCAATATGACAAACGTGATAACAAAAAGCAGACTAAGTGCTGAGGATTTTAAGAATAAAGACTGGCGAGAAAGCCAGCAGTGATTGAGTAGGTTAGTTCTTCTCCCTTGGTTGTATTCCTGTGACCTGTACACGCTGAAGCTGGAAGGCCCCCAAAGAAGGTTATTTTATCCAACCTTCCTTCTTGTCAGAACCAAACTGAGATGAAGGAAACGAATATTTATTGAGCATTTATTAGGTGCTAGGCACTGGTATACTCTTTCCATGTGTTTTCTCATGAAGTTAAATCCTCATAAAACCCTCTACACTGTGCTCAGGATGTAAGGTCTCAGCTAATAACTGGTAGAGCTGGAAGGTAAACTCACTTCTTCTGATTTTGGAACCGGTGCTTTTTTCAGTGACATTGTGTTTCCATTCTGGAAATTCACTTTTCTGTTGGCCAGTATGGTGTCTCCCATCATATTACAGGCACAACCGTGTGCGTAAGGCACTGTGCTAAATGTTTCTGGGGTGATAAAAAGATGCTTGGAATCATCCAGGGAAAGCGCTAGTCACTCAGTCGTGTCTGACTCTTTGCCATCCTATGGAGTGTAGCCGTCAGGCTCCTCTGTCCATGGAATTTTCCAGGCAAAAATACTAGAGTGGGATGCCACTTCCTACTCCAAGGGATCTTCCTGACCCAGGGAAGGAACCCGCGTCTTTTGTATCTCCTACATCGGCAGGCAGAGTCTTTACCGCTAGCACCACCCGGGACACCTCATTTGGGGAAGTATTCCTGTATTTAAGGGTAGTATTGGGAAGCTATACACCGAGGCACTAAGACATGCCCAGTGATACAGACAGCTGAATGCTATTGGAATTCTGAGAATGAAGGGAGAATTGTGCCAGGAAGGCTAGGGAAAGCTTCATGGAAGAGATAGGATTTTAAGGAAAACTTTTAGACTGGACAAGAGCACATTCTACATGGTTGGAATGCACAAAGTCTTGGAAACAAGAAGTAAAAGACGTATTTTAGGGATACTCAATGGAGCTTTCTCTAAGATTCTTAAGGTCAAGAATTATATATATTCATATTTGCTCTCTCAACATGCAAAAGATGTGAGAGGTAAATGTTAAAGCATATTTGTTGAATAAATGAAAGAGTGACCCATTTATCCAGCACTGAGAGTTTATATGAGGACCCTGAAAGAGATATGGACAGAACTGTAGGTTCTAATGGAGAGGATGAAATGACATCCAAAAAACTGCTTAAATGAGATTATTCTTGAGGCAATGGGAAGATAAACTGGAAAAAAGACAGAGGCAAGGATGCTAGTTAGATGCTAGTATAGAAGTTTAGATGAGAGATGCTAAAAGACTAACAATGGTGTGGGAATAGACATGAAAGGGTGGAGCAATCAACACTGTGACAAGCACGATAAGCAGAACCTGGTCACTGATGGGCTTCGACGGGGATAGGGGTGGGGAGTGTAGGTACGATGGAGAAGAGGGTACAGGAAATGGGAGTCAAAGATGAAGCTGGAGGTTCTCAGCTTTGGTGATTGATAGAATACTGGTCCTATTTAAAGAAAAAGAGGAAGTTAGAAGAGCTGGTTTGGAGGATAATATGAATTACATTTTAGATTAAATTGCTGTAGAACCCCCACTAGGTAAATTCATCATATGTGGAAAGTAGAAGACTAGGGAGAACGTGGTCAGGGATGGAAGGATAGACTGAGAACTCACCTACATAGAAATAATAATCGAAGCTGTGAAAATGGGTGGGATAATTGAGGAAAAAAAGTATCCGGAGGGAAAGCTAGAAAGTTGGAGGTTTCTTTGGGAAAGAGAGAGTATGTGATCCGTCCACCTTTAATGTCTTCTGGTGTTGCTACCAGATTTTTCTTGTCTTATTCTTGAGAGGTGAGGTTAAGTAACTCTGGAAACAGAAAAGACCCTATGTTCAGCCCTCTTGAGCCTCTTCTCTACTGAAGTCTGGATCTTGACCAGTAGGGTAACAGACTGGGCTTTCATGGAGATTTTTTAGCTCATCTTGCTGAAATTGATGGGGCCTCTCCTAAAAAGAAGTGTCTGTCTTCTAAATTTTCAACTCCCGAGAGAAGTAAATGCCCGGCAGTTCTGTTCAGGCTAGCTTAAATGCTCATGCTTCGATGCAAACCTGTTTTGCACCCATTTATGAAAGACTAAGAACCTCAGTCTGGGAAGTGGGTGGGTGGGGTGGACAGTGATTTGCTCTTGAGCCCCAGACGCTGACTTTTTCACAACTCCCCACCCTTCTTACTTTTCATCTAGAGATCTCAAAGCTCTAAACAAGCCTTGATCCTCCCTGACCCCCTGAGTCATCTTCTGCTTCCATTTTCCCAGATGGGGGGGCTGTGAGATACCATGTTTGGAGTGGGTGGGCAGGTGAGGGGCAGCCTGGGGATCCAGGCACCCCTTCCCCATCACAGGGTGGGATGAGGGGCAGGCATCAAGGTGGATCTACGTCGTTTGGTTTCAGCTTATTCTTTTGAGGTTGTTTTATGACTGAAGAGACTCAGCTAAAGAGTCCAAGCTGGAGAAACTGAAGAACAAACAAAACCATAAAAGATGCTGATAAAATTCCTCCCAGCTCAGAATAGTCTTTGGAGCCTGTCTTGGGAATCTCAGAGTAATCTGGAAAAGGCTAATTAACTTTCACAGCCCCCAGTGGGGACCAAGACTGGACCGACGCAGGACCAAGTTAGGAGAAGGGAGCATTGAGAGAGAGAGTTCCTTTCTCTCCTCTTCTCTCAAGGGGCCCACGGTTCAAACCTCCAATTCAGATGAATTAAGACTGAGCGGGGAAAGGGGAATGGATAATGGGAAAGACTGATATTTTGTAAGACCCCTTTTCATTAAGGAGTGCTTGAGATTCTGGGGGGGTGGGGTGCAGAATAAGTGATGAGGACCCTGAATTGGAGAACATTAAGAATGGAGGGTAACTGGGTGGGGATGAGAAGCTCCAGGACTGTGGAAACAGTGGCTGTGTATGGGGAGGTGTGAAGAATGGGTGAAGGTGCCTGGACTTGGAGGATGGCAGTATGAGGGTGAGCAGTGGTGAACTGGGGTTTATGAAGCAAATGGATCTATATTGGGGGCCAATTGAAAAGGGGTTCTGGATGGGGCAACTGTGTGAAAAGAGGCAAAGGGCTCAGAGGGGTGCTGAAAATGGATGGTGGGGGTGAAGAGGAACATCTGTGTGAGAGCAGAGGTGTGATGGTCTAGGAGAGAATCTCAGCTGAGGTGAGTGGTTAAAAAGCCAAGGGTCAGTCTTCCCCTGCTGCCCAGACCAGCTATTTTTCTGTTCTTTGTTCCAAATGAATTAGTGTATTGGTCACAAAGAGGAATCTTGTGAGCTGGATATGACTTAGAGGTGGGAGGGAAAGAGTTGATGGGAGAGTGTGTGAGAGGGGGAGCCATAGAGACTGCTGGTTTCCATGGTGATGGCCGAAATCTTCATTTCTATTCTGATTCCTGCAGCAGGTCAGGAGAAGCTGTAAGGGAGAACTGCTTCCTTTTCATCCTCAAAAGAATCAAAATCTGGGATGGGGAGGTGGGTGAGAGTAGGGGTCTTTAATAGCGGTGGAGTCTAGTTCCAAGGTTAACTGAATTACCTACTCTGATTTCTCTAGGTACATTCAGGAAGTCTGTGGATGGAAAGATGCAGTAGAAGCCAGTGTCCCTTCTTACCAGTGGTGTGGTCTGGGGTTTCAGTGAATCTTTTGAGCAGCGCCATCCTTATCTGTAGCTAGACAGATGGACCTCTCCTCTGAAACCAGAGACTAATTTGGGTATCCATGGTCCAGTGATCCTTCCTGAAAATTTCCTTGCAGCAATAGGAACCAGTTTCTCACACACTGTATCTCTCCAGCTCTTCAAGGCATCTCAGCGTAGTCTGTCTGCTGTTGAGCAGAGGACATTGAATCAGGGGAGCAGAAGGTGGTAACAGGGAGTGGGTAGAAGCTGTTGCTTCTGTGGCTCAAGTGTCAAAAGTGTGAGGCCTGGATATGGTAAAAATCCTCTATCCACTTTCCCTGTGAAAGCCAGCGAGCTTGAGTTCCTCTCCAAAAGACACCTAGCATATTGAAGATTCTACCCTGCTTCCTGTCCCAGAGTCCCTTGACTTTTGCCCCAGACCTACCCTCTTTGTAATCAGCTCTTGAGTTGAAGTGGGCACCCAGATGCCCAGCAACATGAGATCATGTCTTAGACATAGTAGCTTCTATGTGCTCCCCGAATTCCTTCCACCTGCCTGACTTGTCTAGTGACTTCTCAGTAAAGTGGTTGCCAAAGCTGGCTTCTCCATCCTTGCTGATTTGCTGTGGGATGTTTGCTGCAAAAATACCTGTCTCCTGCTTGTCTGTCTTACACTCCCTTCTTAGCCGTCCTCTTCTTAGCACCTAACATAGTCCCTGACTTATAGGATCCCCAAGGAGGTACCTCTAAAAGGAGGCACCAACTGTGCTTCTTGCATAGAAATTGCCCCATAACCTTCTTTTTCCCTATGACCCTGCTCCCCATCTTGTACTACTGGTGTCCTGGGGGCCCCTAGTTCCTAGTTCTCTTGCTTCTGTGCCCCCTAAGCCTGTTTCTCCTTCTGGGTATATGGTAGCTCCTGGGCTCTCCCCCACTTCCCCGTCTTGTCTCCTTTTTGAGCTTCCTCTCAACCTCCCCTAATCTCCCTCCAATGCCCCTCAGCCCTGCCTACCTTCCTTTTTCCTCTCTCCCTACCCCTTCTTTCGTCAAATACTTACCGAGGGCCTGGTAAGTGCCAGCCAGCTGAGGACCTGGTTCTGGGGGACACACAGGCTCTGAGCAGTTTGAGGAAGCACAGAACACCTGAGCAATTCTGATAGAAGGTGACAAGTGAAGGCCCCTGGCCACCTTTTCCCAAAGTCCTCTTTCAGCTGTGACAAGTTGGATGGACTCTTATCCCTTAGTATTGCTTTCTAATGTTTCAGAATTTCTACAGATGGTTAATTCTTCTTGATACCTAACTTTAGTTACCTAACTCCTGCAGTCCAGATCATTCCCTGGGCTTCAATATTCAATAAACAAATAAGTATTTTTAAATGAGCCTCATAACCATAATAATACCTGCTTTCCCATATCTTGGGGTGTTTGTGAAGACTGGCTGAAAGGATGGGTGTAATAGTTCCCTAAAAACTTTGTGAAGGTTAGATCGTGACTCCCTCTTAACTTCTCAGTAGAAATGCAGAAGAGCCTTTCTCTCCTATAAATAGTATAGCTAAAAAGAGAATATTAAATAATTATGAATTACGTCAACTTTTAGTCTTTTCCCTCTGTACTCAATTTGTAGACAGCAGTTCTTTGAGCTTTGTTGCCAACGAGACCCATGTCCCTTTAAATTTTTTTCTTGACAAAAACCAATACTTTTCCTTGAAGTAAGAGGGACTGAGGACAGACTTCAGAAAGGAGTCCTTAACCACTTAGGCATGAGAACGTAAGTAAAAGGAGAGATCCAACAACCGTCCCCCCACCACCACCTCTATCATGAGGTAGTTCCTTCGCGTTATCACTGGAGACAGGGGGATTTCTCTGATGACCCGGGAGGAGCCCAGGATTACATGGGAGAGCGGTAGTGAGGCTTTTATCCCAGATGATGGATTTCCAAAGAGAAATTAAGAGTCTGACTAGGCTGCCCTGAGTCAGAAAATATCATCAAGCTCTGTTCCTGTTAATGACTTAAGAGCAGCCACTGGATTCACCCCATTACCTACAGAGGGTGGAGGCAGAAAGCTGGGGCAGAAACTGCTCAGGGGCAGAGAACTTGCCTGGATTCCGGGATCTTCCCAGCTCCCTGGAACCCTGGCTGTCTGAGCTCACCCTGATGGGTGGGTTGTGATGGGGTATCGCTCTGGAATCTCTCCACTGGATGGATCAACATAACGGGTTTTAGGGGAGCTGCTTCACTTTTCTAAGGTTTCCTTTCTCCTCTACCTGCCTCCCCTCTGATCCGAGGAAACTTGTTTGGTTTCCCCAGACTCCCTCCTCAACTGCATAATCCTGTCAGGGATTTCTTCTAGTTGTCTGGCTTGAGGCTCATCCGTGATTCTCAGGCAAGCCAACTTCACAGCCCGCGCCTGGTAGAAACATTGACACAGCGTGCTGGCATTCTGTTCTGTGCAGCCCCTTCTCCAGCCCAAGCATGTCCACGCCTCTGACTGTAGACAGACCTGTCTCTTTGCTCCTCTGGCCTCTTAGGGTGGCCACTATTTTCTTCTTGGGAAGGTTTCCAATTTGGATGGTTGGTAGGTTCTTTTCACAGTTTGTTTTCATTCTCTATCGGTTCAGCTCATCCCTTTTCTCCTGAATTCCTTTGCAGAGACAGGAAACAGCTGCCTATTCCCAAGGACTCTGAGCCTGGGCATTTTAAGAGCTGGCCTTTCCTCATCGTTGGCTTGCTCTCTCACCTGCAGGCTGCTGAGCAAGGAGATCTGTGCACTGCCTGCGGAACAGCTCCTAGTGACTCAAGATGAGCAGGTCGAGCTCAAAGACTCAACAGAAACCCATTTGTAATGTGGTTGTTTTTCTTTCAAATCCTTAAGAACATAAGCATCGCGCATTATGGTAGGAGAGTGAAGTGGAGGGGGGTGGGGTTTGGGGTTGAAAGAGTTCCAGGTTTTAGTTTACTTCAAGAGGCCCATTTTCCAGCATCTCCTCAGTCTAGGGTGGGCTTGGATCTTAGTCCTATTTAAATTTTAAATTTTTTAGTCATTTTAACATAGTAGTGCCATCTTTTTATGACCTCAGCCTCCACTATGACTTTTTTTATTGTGATAAAATAGATATAACATAAAATTGTCCATTTAAGCCATTTTTATGTGTGTGGTTTTCAGTGGCATCAAGTGCCTTCCCATCGTTGTGCAACCATCACCACCGTCCAGCTCCAGAACTTTTTCATCTTTTCAAATTGAAACTCAGTGCCATGAAACACTAACTCCGCACCCCCTGCCCCTAGCCCCAGGCATGCCGCCACTATCATTTGACTTAGCTTCTTATAGCACCATTCTGACCACAGAGGCTTTCTTTCTTCTGTTAAATTTCAGGTCCTAGGGCTGGATTTCTAGACCCATCTCCACTGCCCCCATAGACTACCTCCAATGAGCTCGTAGCATTTCTTGGCTCAGCGCCCTGCTCTGAGAGGCAATCCTGGCCCCAGGCTCCTGTTCCAGGGTCCTTCTTTCCCCCGCCTGATCCTGTGCACGTGTTGCCTCCCCCTTGCCCTCGTGCTGCCGGCCCCTACTTTCTTCTTCTGTTCCATGCTTCTGCTTCGACATCCTCCCTGATGTCCTAAGATGCCCCGGCCTTAATCATGTGACCCACCCCTCCCGCACTCTGTAGCGTTCTGCCTGGCGGCTCTTACCCCGTTCTGTCTTCTTTGTGTTTTAGTTTCCTCTCAGACTGGAGGCAACCTCAAGGCAAGAGCCTCCCACAGAACTCTCCCCTGGGTTCACCTACTCCATCCTAGATCCTCCACACTCACAGGGTGGCCTGGGCTCCAGCACTATTGGCCTCACTTCAGAGCTCATTAGAAATGCAGAATCTCAGGCTCGACCCCAGACCTGTGGAGTCAGAATCTGCATTGGGACAGGATCCCCTATGCTCACTGGAAAAGATTCTGATGCTGGGAAAGATCAAAGGCAAGAGGAGAAGGGGGCGACAGAGGATGAGATGGTTGGATGGCATCACCGACCCAATGGACATGAGTTTGAGGAAACTCTGGGAGATAATGAAGGACAGGGAAACCTGGCGTGCTGCAGTCCATGGGGTCACAAAGAATCAGACAGGACTGAGCAACGGAACAACAACCCCATGGGTGACAAAGTGAGAGAAGCTCTGCTGAAGGAGGGATGATACAGAATTTATCTTGTAGATGTGCCTGAGTAAAAGCTACTTAAATAGCACTCCAGACTAGATTCAAACTGTGTGGATATTTTTGAAGAGGGGAAAAAGGATATTTGTGTCCTTTGAATTTATGAAACCCCATCAGAATTGCCTAGAAAGCTGGGAACTGACTCTGAGAGGCTGGGAGGGCAGAGGAGACAGTGTTCTTGAGGGGAAGGCATGGGAACCTCCCAGGCGTCTGTCTCCAAGTTGCGTAGGACAGAGTTCAAGCTCCCTAAAATTCTCTTGGAGGTTGACTGATGGTGTTCACCTCAGAATGGTACCTTGTCCCCAGCAGACATTTGTCCCTAAGGTCCTAGGGAGAGGCAGAGCTCACAGATCTCAAAATAACCTCCTGGTTTCTGTCTCTGCCACCGACGCTGATTCATATTTTGTAGGAGGGTTGACTGTGGCTGGGAATGGCTGAGGAGTTGGTGTAATTCCCTCCTTCCTCCTCACCCCGCAGAGAGGGAGTACGGAGAAGCACAGAGTGGAGACAGGGTGTAGGAGTCAGACCTGTTCTTCACATAGCAATCTCCTCGTCTCACTCTCCACTCAACTCCAAGAAGTTGAGTCCACGGCTGGGAAAACTAGGAACCGGTCTCTCAGTCTGCTTGGCTTATAGCCAGCCTCCCTCTTTTTTGTTCCCTCTCCCATGGGGAATCAGGGAGAGTAGGCAACATGCTCCCTGCTCTCCCAGGTTCGGGTGTAGAACTGTGATGTCCAGAGCACACTTGGGGTAGGAGCGTGAAAGTCTTTAGACCAGTGCTGGGTGCTTCTTGGTCATCTCCAGAAGAGGATGCCAGGAACTACTACTGGCCTTGCCTCTTTTTAGATCTTGAATGGGATTATAGAGCAACTAGAGAGCAAAGTGCATGCAAGCTCAGTCGCTCCATCGTGTCCAACTCTTTGTGACCCCCACCCCCCCGAACTGTAGCTCACCAGGCGCCTCTGTCCCTGGGATTCTCCAAGCAAGAATACTGGAGTGGGTTGCCATTTCCTCCCCCAGGGCATCTCACCAACCCAGGGATAGAATCCACGTTTCCTGCATGGGCAGACAGATTCTTTACCACTGAGCTACCTGGGAATCCCAGAGAGCAAAATAGTTTGGGGTAAACTGGGGAAGAAGAGGTGACCTGCTGAGTGGGAAAATAATATAAATGAGAGGTTTCCCCCAGAGTCATGGGAGGAGGTTACTCTGCATCTTTCCCATGTTTTTCTGGGCTCTTGAGTCTCTAAATTTTGCTCTATTGGTGGAGAAATGTGTTTCTTGTTTTCTTCCTAGTGGTAATTTTGAGAGCAGAGACCTCCAGACCACAGCCTGAGCAAAAGGCCTCATGTGTGTCTCTTGTCATCTCCAAGCATTTATCCCACACAATGGAATATCACTTGGCCATGTAAAAGAAACAAATAATGCCATTTGTAGTAACATGGATGGACCTAGAGATTGTCATACTGATGAAAGAAATCAGATAGAGAAAGACAAACATCATATGATAATTGTATATATATGGAATCTAAAAAATGCTACAAATGAACTTATTTACAAGACAGAAATAGAGTCACAGATGTAGAAAACAAACATGGTTACCAGGGGGGAAAGTGTGGTATTGGGAGGGATAAATTGGGAGACTGGATTGACATATACACATTACTATATTATATGTAAAATAAATAACTGATAAGGACCCACTCTATAGCACAGGGAACTCTTCTTGATACTTTGTAATGACCTATATGGGAAAAGAGTCTTAAAAAGAGTGGATAAATGTATATGCATAACTTATGCACTTTGCTGAACAGCAGTAACTAGCACAGTATTATAAATCAACTATAATAAATTTTTTTTAAAAAAAGCATGTCTTTGGCTTCCCTGGTGGCTCAACAGTAAGAGTCCTGTCAACACAGAAGATTCAGGTTCAGTCCTTGGTCCAGGAAGACCCCACATGCTGTGGAGCAGCTGAGCCCCTGTACCACACTACTGAGCCTGTGCTCTAGAGGCCGGGAGTTGCACTACTGAAGCCTGAGTGCCTAGAGCCCGTGCTTTGAAACAAGAGAAACCACTGCAATGAGAAGCCTGCACACAGCAACTAGAGAGTAGCCCCTGATCCCTCCAACGAGAGAAAAGCCAGCAAAGCAAGGAAGACCCAGCACAGCCAAAAATAAGTAAATAAATTAAAAAAAAAAAATTAAAAGCATTTCTCTTTTGGAGCAGTGCCCTTTGATTTCACCACGTGTAATAATCTAATCCTTGGGTGTTATGCATGCCTGGATGTGGTAGGGTGAGGCGCTGGGGCCTGATAGTCAGGATCATGAGGCGGGGTGCACCACAGATCTTTCAGAATATCGATAGTGCCTATAGATAGTAGATTTCCAGTATCTCATCATTCAGAATAAATAATAACACTCCTTGTTTCTTCTCTGTGGGGTGGCACGGGGCTGGTCATTTCATCTATTACCAGTGTGTGTGCTAAGTCACTTCAGTTGTGTCTGACTCTTTGCGATGCTCTGGACCGTAGCCATTTCATGGGATTCTCCAGGCAAGAATACTGGAGTGGGTTGCCGCACCCTCCTCCAGAGAATCTTCCCAAACAAGGGATCAAACCTGGTCTCCTATATCTACCTGCATTGGCAGGCAGGTTCTTCACCACTAGCACCGCCTCGGAAGCCCAGTGCATCTCCCTCTTATATTTCACACCAGCTCTGGGAGCTCAGAACCACCGCTCTGCTCCAACTTTGGGTTCAGTATGTCCGTATCCTAAACACGCCCATTTTCACCATCAAACTGAAGTTTCCCTGCCCTCAGGGAACGGCACCTCCTTTCTCTGGATCTCATTTCATACCAGTGTCAGTATACAGATTGGCTGATGAAGAGGAAATTTAAGGAGGTCCACCCCGCCTTTCCACTTCAAAAACTATCTAAGATTTTGGTTTATGAGAGAAGTAACTCCTCAACTTCTAGGTCAGGTTATGTTGGTTCAGTTGAGGAAAACTTCTGATGCGGCTATAGCTTTGAGTCTGTATTCTGTCTCAGGCTTCTTTCTGGAGACGATTCAATGTTTTGGGGCACAGGAAGTAGGGGATATTGGTGGTGACTGGGATGTGGAGAAACATGAAATTTTAGCCAGGAGAAGCTATCTCAGAAATCTGTAATGAGCATGTGTGTTATTTCTTTTCCAACAGGCTGCATAATTTTTATGACCAATTATTCCATTTGTAATGACGCGGAGATAACAGAGATCCCATCTCATGCTCTGTGGCAAACGCCAGGCACTCGTGGGAGCTAGAAGATGCCATTGCTTATCCGAGAATTGGATGGCAAAGTCTGGCGACCGAGATTCAGTTCTAGCAGGGGAGAACAGGAGCGCTAAGGAAAACTTTGTAAACGTGAACGGGGAACATGGAGAGGACTGTAGTTGTACAACAAAAGAGATTTATTGGGTATAGATTAAAAAAAGAAAAAGAAAAAAAAGCTTGTCTTCCAGCCTGAGAATTTTGTGATCCAACACAGTTTCTGATGATGTTATATTTACACATAACAAATGAACAGATGTCTGGCTGTGGAGACAGTGCCATCCCAAGGCAGAAGGCGCCAGTTTTTTTTTTCCCCCACAAAGAATTTCAGGGCTCAATTAGAGAGGAGGTTTAGGAAAGACTAGGCCCAGCCTAAGGGGAGGATGCTCTTCTTGGGGCTAGTGGTTCTCTATTGAGTCTGGACAGAGCTGAGGATCTCCTTGACAGATCTGGTAATTGGTCCATTGGGCCTGAAGGCAGGCAGGTTAAGGACTTCAGGTTGCTCCCACTGATTGGTCTGGAACATTTATCTGCTCCTATCTCTATGGTTTTCTCCGGGGCATCTACTTACCCTCTTATCATTTTCTGTTTGTTTTTTCTTGCCCATTAATTATTAAGGTTGGATATCTGAAGTCAGCAGTTCTGGGTTTGAATCCTAGCTCTGCTGCTTAGCAGTCTTTGCTCTTGTCTTCCCATCTGTTAAATGGGGATAATAAGACCTAATTTTCAGACTCGTAAGGATTAAATAAAAGAATGTTAAGCAAGTGTTTCACAAAAAGGTAGTGAACAGTTTTCTTAGAATTCCCTGTCTATGATTTTGGTAGAGAAAATCAGGGAGAGTGATGTTCAAGTAGACAGACACAAGAGGTTGACGTAAGAAGAAAGGAGGGTTAACAAAAGCCAAAGACACCATGGAGACAAAGACACAAAAATAGTTGTAAGTTAGAGGACCAGATAGTAAAAACCAGGCAGAAGCAGAGATAAAGTGAAAGATACAAAGATGGGCGAAGGAGAGGGCAACAGTGGAAGGTAAGTGAAAGAAGAGAGAGAAAGTCAGATGGGAAGGACAGGACGCAGTGCGAAGGCTGTCAGGGGAGAGAGACGGAGAGTTTACTTGTGGAAGTTGGTGTGAAATCCCTGGGGCCAGAAATTTCCTGCTTTTTTTCTGCTTCTGGCTACTGTGGGACTTGAATTCCATGTCCTGGTCCCACCTCTCATTCCTCCTTGCAGTCTGGTCATCCCGGTATCAACCCAATCATCCCAGATCTGCTTCTACGCTGAAGCTGGAGCAGCCCTGCCCACTTTTCCTCTCTCTACTTACCTCATCCAGCACAATCTTAGTTACCCGAGTCCATAGGGATTTTTCATTTCAAACAAAACTGTTTGCTGTGCAAAAGCATCATGGTGTCAGCCAGTCCGTGCAATAACCAGGTGTAGTTTTACAGTCTCTCCCCCCGACTGTAACAGCACTTTCATATATCTCTGGCTGCGACAGGCAATTTTCTTGCAAAGATTGTTTTTTCTGGAGCCTGTGATTTCTGCTCTCGCCTCCAACCTCTGGGATATTAAAACGGGGTCAGTGGCTCTTGGCAGGCTGACCAATTTGTGGGCATTCCCCAGCTCCTGTTTCACCCTCCCTCTGTGCTCTGTTTCCAGTCTTGGCATCTGTCTGCTCTGCACCCATCCAGTTAGAGGCGCTAGGGGAGGTGGCTCCTGTGGTCTTCCACACTGAGGAGTTTTGTCCGGTGTCTCACCTGAAGAGTTGAGGTTGAGCGGGATGGGGGTGAGGATCCAGGAGAGGGTTCACCTTCTAAGCCTGACTCCTGTTCTCCATGCTCCCCACCCCACCCTCATGTTGTTCAGATATGGAGCTGTCTGTTCTTTTCCACAAAAGTATTGTAGCTTATCTTCTAAGACGGAAAACTTTAAAAAAATGGGCGAATAGAATTAAGGCTTAACATTAGGGAATTTTTATCTGCTAGAAACTAGGGGTGGGAAAATAGTGGAATCTCTTTTTCTGTAAAATTTGGAGACTAGTGGGAATTCCCACTAAGGGCTGGGCTAGGAAGACCTGGCATATACAGAAGGGATATGGAAACTTTTTTATCCTGGCTTCCCTGAAGACAGACACTGTGATTCTGCCCTTGCTGCCAAAGCAGTCTGTTTCATTGTTTGCTGGTATGGTACTTGCAAGCCAGCAAAATTCCTTCCCTATCTGCTGTTTTCTTGGAAGAAGGAACCCTGTATATATGTCTTTGAGATGGCTCATTTTAGGATGTCTCTGTTCCCTTTTTGGCCCATGACAAAATCCTCCCTGAAGTCTAACTCCTGTTTCTCCTGCTTTGTTCACAGATCGAATCCTCTTGAAAAACAACATGACACAACACACCCCCCCTCCTCACTCATACCGTCCTTTGTTTTTATTAAATAAAAGTAAGTGGAGCTATAAGATGTGACTGGCTGGGATCCCGGCTTCATAAAACAAAACTAACATCCTCTTTATCAAGGAGCTGAGGCATCCAGAGAAGATTTCTTAGGCCATTTTGCTGTCACGTAAATGGGAATCAATATTCAATAAGCCTTTGATGCACTACGCTAGTGGTTCACTTAATACTGGCTTCCAGTACAGTAAGTGGCGTTGATATAGGGAGGGCTGGTTTGTAAAATAACACTGCAGCCCTCACCTTCTGGATATTGAATCTGCTTCCCTGAGGAGAGAAGAGTCAAGACTGAGTGAGCAAGAGTGTCCTTTTACCAGTCTCGTGGCCTCAGGACAGACTGTCTTATAATCTAGCTTGAAAAAGAGGACAGATTCTATGCTTTTAAAGCTAACCAGTCTAAGAGATGCTAGAGTGTAATAGATCCACATTTCTATTAGGAAGTCTTCCACGGTGCCTGGCCTGATTGCCTTTCCTCCTTTCAATAAATTAGTCAAATTGAAAACCAATTGAAGGATAGAATTGATTCCACCACTAAAAATATGAGAGTAGACCTTCCAGTGCCCTCAGAGCCTGCAGTGATTAGTAATAATATCTCGTTTCCCTCAGCCCCAGTGTTTGCTGTTGGGAAGGATTGCTGGCCAGCTGGCCCCCTGGTGGATGCATGGTAGTTCTGGATTTCTCTGTATACAATGACTATGAGGATTCGCTTGGCAATAGTTTTTAACTTGAACAATTATTTCGTTTTCATTTTAGGACATCTTTGTGACCCTGGGCTTGCTCCCCCTCCACCCCCAGCTCTAAGCAAGCGTGTGCTAGGGAAAAGCAATCTAATGTCAGCTTAAATAACACAGATAAACACGTGTTGTGCAAAAACACTGAATTTCAGAGCCACATGGATTTTGAAAAATTTATTAAATATTTTTGGATCGTCTAGGTAATTGTTCTCCATTCCCAGTGTTCACAAGGTGTAGGACTTCACAATTTGGGGTGAACGTGGAAACTTACAGAGAGATTTATAGTCTTGGCTACTTCTTATGGTATTTAGGGGCTTTGACAGTTTGGAGGAAGCTGGGGCTCAGTGGTAAAAGAATTTGCCTGCCAATGCAGGAGAAGCGGGTTCAATTTCTGGGTCGGGAAGATCCCCTAGAGGAGGAAATGACAACCCATTTCAGTATTCTTGTCTGGAGAATCCCTTGGACAGAGGAGCCTGGTGGACTTCCGGTCATGGGGTCGCAAATAGTCAGACATGACTGAGCGACTGAGCAAGCGTGCATGGGGTAGAAGACGTTTCCATTCACACCGTTTGGGAACACACTGCAGGAGGGCAGACTCGCTCTCCACGATGACCCTGTAATTGTCCCTGCAGAAGGGATGTCCTGGCTTGTCTCCTAGGGCCCTTTTAGACCAGACTGTTAGGAAGTTTCCATCCCGTTGCGGGTAGCGCTAGTGAGTCTAAAGCAGAAGGCTGGCGTTTGGCCTCTCTGCTTGGGCACGAATAGCAGGAGAGGGCTGTCCTGCAGTGTTTGGAGGCGAGCCCTCCAAGGTTATTGAGTAATGGGTGCGGGTTTTGAAGGAGAGAAATAAATAAACCCGGGCAGGTTGCTTGTCTTCGGGTTCCTCACTTGGTGCAGCCTGGGATTTTGGGAAGAGACCAGCAAATGAAACCCAGGACTGCTGAGTTTACAGGGGGCTCAGGGGTTTGATACCCTGGCTTGGGGCTTGTAGAACCAGTTTCTGGGGTAGCGAAATGAAGAAGGGTAATTACTATTCTCCTTTTCTGAATGAGAAGAGATCTTTCAAAGGTGGAGGTGCTGAAGTTAGCCTGAGCCCAGGACTTCCTGAGAGTGAGGAAGCTGACAGAGTCCCTTCTGTCCTCCGCCCAGGCCTTGTTTTCTGCCGCCCTGTGTGGGGTGCGAAGGCTGAGTGTGGTTCTGACGGCTCTCACCTCGTCAATCTCCACTGCTGACTGGATGGGAGGCCCTGTTTCCCTCTCCTTTTCATGTACGTCCCTCTTGACCTGAACATTAAAAAAAAAATAAAGTCAGGAAGTGCTTTTTTTTAGTTAGAAGTGCTGTCTTTGGTTAGACAAGAGAAGTCTTCCCTTCTAAAGCTCCTAACAAGCTCCCTTGTACTAGTGAAGTCTGCACAGAGAATGAGGCCAGACCAAGAAGATGGGATATGGAACAGAGATTCCAGGGGATGCTGAGCACTCAAATGACTTTCCTAGGGAAAGCCATCATGGGCAAGACTTAAACAGCTTTCACCCATCTCTGAGATGGTTAGACTTCTCCCAGCAAAGGGATACATGACCAGATGTCTTGAAGAGCCCTTCAGTGCCAGGTGCTAGCCTTTTCTTTTGTTGCCTGCTTTTTACTGGGGATGGACCAGTTATCATGCAGCAATAGCATCTCAACAGAGGGTATTATCAGTGACCAAGCCGCCCCTCTTTGCCTCTGGTGAAACTCAATCTTTTGGTACCTCTGGCGGTTCATTCTTGCCACAACTTGAGTTCTGGCATCAGTGCTCCCCCACGCAACAGCTGATGACATCTCTTGGCCTCCCCCATCCATTCAGCAATGCCTCCCCCTCCAGCCCGCCTCCTCTGCCTGCTGTCCCAGCCTGTAACCCTGATCTCATTTCCTCCTACCTCTCACACCATTCTAAGACCTCTTGCCTCAACCTGCGCCTGGGTTCCTTTCTCTGGAGCCCCTCTCATTCCATGGACAGCCCTCTCCTCTCTGAACCAGGGTCTGCCCTGAACATCTGTACCTTCCCCAAGACTTTCAGGAGGCAGAAGACTCTCCAAAGAAGAGGGTGGCTCTGATCCCTGAGGTTGCCCCTAGTTCCTTAGCGTGGCGGATTTCATGCCCGGGTTGTGTGTTGTTTGTCTGTCTCAGACTTTGCAGCCCCCGAGGCAATGGCTCTGTCTTTGCAGGCTCAGGGAAGCCTTGGCAGCCAACAAATAATAAATAATACCCTAGTAACAGCACCTGCAACTTACTAATGAGTGTCTTTCCCCTGCCTCCCTCACCTCTTCGAGGTTGGGAGTGGGAACCCCTGATTTCTGGGCAAATGGATGCTTTCTCCTTTTTTTGGCTTGGGAGAATTGAGGTTGGAGGGTAGGGGCAGGTCCTTTTTAGGGGCAAAGGTATATAAAAATGACCTTGAGGAGTATAGTAAATAAAAATGGAGGATGCATGTGTACATGCTAAGTTACTTCAGTTGTGTTGGGCTCTGTGCGACCCTATGGACTGTAGCCTGCCAGGCTTTTCTGTCCATAGGATTCTCCAGGCAAGAATACTGGAGGGGGTTCCCGTGCCCTCCTCCAGGAGATCTTCCCAACCTAGGGATCGAACCCCTGTTGCTTAGTCTCCTGAATTGGCAGACGGTTTTACCACTAGCACCACCTGGGAAGCCCCCAAACAGAGGATACTTCTGATATTTCTCCTGACTGTAGAGTTGTGCAGAGATGGAAACCTTGAGGAACAGGTCTGGGGCTGTTAAACAACAGGTCTGGGGCTCTTTGGACTTCTTGGAGTCTCCTGGGCTTTGGTTTCCAGAGGCAAGCTGGAACTATTGACTCTTTCTCCTCCCTCATGTTTTCCTAAGTCATTGGTTCTCCAAGTTTAACACTCAGGAAATGATCTTCCTCCCATTTCACAGGTTAGGCCACTAAGTGTGTCTACTCTCATCTTCTAGTTTTGGAGTATGAAAGTTAGTGCAATAAAGGGAGTTTTCTTTTCTTATTGGAGTGTAATTGCTTTACAATGTAGTGTTAGTTTTTGCTGTACAATAAAGGCCGTTTTCTTGAAGGCACCTATACCTGAAATTCCAACAATTGCTACTAGATGAATCAGTAGTGATTTAGCTTTGGGTCATCTAAAGAGAGCAAGACAGGCTTGCAGTCTTGCCCATTTGTACATTTTCAAATTGTTACCAAAGATACCATTAATTTGTAGCTTATTTTTAGATTAGATATGACTCTATTCAAAACCACATATGCCATCAGATAAAAGGCCTTTCAACTTTTGTTGTGGTAGTTGTAATAGAAAAAGGGAGTGAGTGAAGGATGTGATTTTCTGAGATTGTCTGTCTAATGATCCATCCAAATGGTCCATGGAATTGGTTTGTGGGCCATTTTTCTAAAGGCAGGCTTTGTGGTCTGTGTCAGAAAGAGCCATTCAAAATGATTTTGGATTCACTTCAGTATAGTGATCTCTGTG
Source organism: Bos mutus (assembly GCF_027580195.1). NCBI lineage: Eukaryota > Metazoa > Chordata > Mammalia > Artiodactyla > Bovidae > Bos > Bos mutus. The sequence continues at coordinate 46,193,667 of NC_091621.1, forward strand.
GACTAGGGAGGCAGGTGGGGATGTTTTCATTTACCTGATCCGTGTAACTCCTGACGTGGTCTGATGGAGGCTCTCAAGTGAGACAGGATAGCAGAATAGGTGGTAAACAGAACTCACATTCTGACCTACACATAATAAGTGTAGAGTTCAGTGGATGACAACTCCCCCTTCTCACTCTGAATTCAGGCTTTGTACAGAGGCCATTTCTGTAGAAAAATAGATTTTTTCCTCTTTTGATATCAGGGCAATGAAGACTAGCCTTTCCCTGCTTTGCTACCCAGGGTCATGCCCAGAACCAGCCTCTTGATTCAGGGGCTGTTTCCAGGAAGAGAAAAGTTGTCTCTCATTTCTGCTTTTCTCTTTCAAAACTCCCCGTGCCCATTCCCACTTCCCTGTGACTCCCACCAGTTCTTGGGGTGTAAACAGTCCTGTCTGGTATTTGGGGTAGTTGAGCTCTGTGTTGGATTCATTCTACATGACCTGGCTTGTAGAGGGCTGGGGGAGGAGCTAGTCTCCTTTTTATTCCTCTGGAGTCAAGACTCAGACCTGGGCCAAGGAGAATCATTTTCCCACGTGTAGGAAGGTGGTGGGCCCCCTCCTCTGCATCATTTGGCACCCCAGGTTCTCTGAGTCACCCCCTGACCTTGACCGTCTGTAGCAAGGCTCAGACCCGTCAGGCCAACCTCATCCAAGAGGGCTTAATGAGCACCTGGCGGCTAGGAGCTTTGAGATCTTTCAGATGAAAAGGGCTGCCTGTGGTTCGGGGGTTATTATTGTCAGGGTGGCGGCGGCAGCAATTACTCTGGATGATCAGGGTACCCAGCTCCCTTTGTCCCTCCAGGGAGTGTCAGGCCCTCTGAGGAATAGCAAACTGCCTTGCTTTATCTGCCTTGGATTCTGATGGGTATCAGCGAGGTTCCTTTTTACTATCTGCCGTCTTACTACCTGCCTCTGGAGCTGGGCAGGTAGCCCTGCACAAGCTCGGTAAACTAGGAAATGCCCCATCTCTAGTGGGTGCAGCCGCTCTGAGGTGCATGGAGTGACAGAAACCAGACTCATTTCTAGCTCCTGTGTCTCAAGAGGATCTGGATGTGGAGGAGCACTCAGACTTTAGGCATGGAGGCTAACCACCTGGTCTGACCTTCATCTCTAAGACTGAAATGGGAGGCGAGTGGTTGGTCCAAGAGAGCTTGGACGACCAACTCTGTGGGTAGGCAGGAGAAGAAAAGGAAATGGGTTCTGACTACGGCTGCCCAGGAGTGATGTTAGGTTTATAGGAGAGAGAGAGGAAAGATGTCACACCAGGGAAGTGGCAGAGGCACCTTCTGTGATGCATTTTAAATGAAGAGAATTTTCATCTCTGACTTGAGTGATTGAGGTGGAAGAGCATTCCAGAGACGGAAGGATACTGAGGACAACCTTAAGGAATATGTGCCCTTAGTCAATAAATACACAGGTCATAATCAGGCTCTACTTTTCTGCCTGGGAGGGGTAGGGTTGATGTTCCGGGCATTGGTCAGTAGTAATGTTGGATGATGGCAGAGTGTTTTTTGGGGTAACTCAAATGGAGTTTCACTGGAAAAGATCTTGATGCTGGGAAAGACTGAAGGCAGGAGGAGAAGGGAAAGACAGAGGATGAGATGGTTGGATGGCATCATCGACTCAATGGACATGAGTTTGAGCAAGCTCTGGGAGTTGGTGAACAGGGAAACCTGGCGTGCTGCAGTCAATGGAGTCTCAAAGAGTCGGACACGGCTGAGCAACTGAACTGAACTGAACAAATGGAGTTGCTGCTCAGTTGCATCCAGCTGGAAGGGGTGGGTGGGTGGGTGGGAGGGGGAGCACCACTGGCAGAGGGAACCAGTCCTTATTTCCCATCTTGCCCTTGGCTTCTGCACCTTTACTCCTAGGACAAACAGTATTCCTTTACCATTTTCACAAACCAAATCATCTTCCTTAGGAAGAAAGAAGAGTCACAGGTTTTGCTTGAAAAGTCATTCTGTCCTATCTACCTAGGAAGTTATCTTTACCATTTGAAATATTTTCAGACTCAGGCAGGAGGATGGTTTTTTTGTGTTTAAAAGCCTGAAATGAAGATTTCACACCCTCTACCATCTTAAAAGTCTTACTTTTACCACAGATTGACCTCTTTCCCTTGCTTTTAAAGCCACAAATTGTGAACAGTGCTGTCTTCTTCATTCACTTCTACACTGGATCAGTTATTACCTCCTAGTGATAGACCCCTGGAGTTTGGCCTATATTTCCATATTGTTTGCTGCTAAAAGGCACTGTTGTTTGAATAATATATTTTACCCACTCTGAACCAAGTGATAGTCATTACGGATTCTAGAAGAGTGTTCTTTAAAAGTCACAAGATTTTGAAAAATGTTTATCACTAAGAAAGTTGTGATTAATATGTGGAAGAGCAAGATCAAGACTGAGGAGTGATGACAGAGGAAGCAGGCGGGTAGAGAAGATGCTGACCAGTGATTTAAAGTATTGAAAGCAGGACTTCCTGGTGGTCCAGTGGCTAGGACTCTGTGCTGCCAATGCAGGGGCCGGGGTCAGGGAACTAGATCCCATGTGCCCCAACGAAGAGTTCACATGTCACAACTAAAGATTCCGTGTGCCACAGCTAAGACCCAGCACAGCCAAATAAATAAATAAACACTTTATTTTTAAAAAATAAAGTATTGAAAGCACGTACACACACACACAAAGAGGAAAATACTGGCCTTCATGAGGCCAGAGCAGAGACAACCAGGACTTTCAAGAGATCGAGATTAGACTTAAAGGAAGCCCTACGGTACTGGGAAGTTGAATGAAGGTACTTCTGAGAAAGACTGCGGAATCTACTGTTCTTAGAAATCCCAAGCAAAGAGATATCAGAAATGGGTGGGGGCAGGGGGCAGCTAGCGCAGATAAAATGGTGAAAAGAACCCCTTGCCACCACCCGCCTGAGCTGTTTTCAGCCCTCCCTTATCAGATGAGACTGTCCAGTCCCGCTTCTGAAACAGATTTGATGACTCAACAGTGACCAATTAGGCGTTACCACATCCATCTCTACAGCTATCTAGCCATCTTTATGGAGAACAGGATCTTAAATCTCTGCTCATTGGGACAGCCAGAGGCTTTGCCTAAACGGTGGAAGGAGCTGTAGACATTTTTCATAATTATAATGACTTTTTACAGGGAGAGCTATAACTCCTGCTCCATAACTCCAGTGTGAGAGAAGAGCCCGTCACAGAGTCTGTGATGCAGGGAATGGAGCCATCTGATGGCTGTCTTCCTTGGGTGGTCTGTGCTTTCCTGCCTTGAACAATTTTGGGAAGCAAAATGAACAAAGGAGGATAAGATGCTTTCTCTTCTGAGTACCCTTCTAAAAAAGATGAGACAGACTGCAGTCTCCAGAGGTAGACAGTGAATGACAAAAGGTCAGGAATGAATGAGTAGTACATAGAGCAGCCAAGATCCAAATTGCTGTGGATGGAGAAGGGCATTTCCATTCCATTAGCTATGGAAGGCTTCTTGGAGGAGACAAACATGATGTTGAAAAGGAGGAGATTATTCTTAGAGGAAATGGCCACTTGGGCAGAGGTGGGTAAGTGGGAGATGTCACACAACTTGGGAGTATAGATTCCATTATGGATCATCTAGAGTCTGGTCATCCAGTTTTCCAGTTGATTAATTAGTTCACATTCTCATCAATCTCTCCTAGTGTTCACCTACAGCACACCTATAACTTTCAGAAGAAGTCATGAGACCCTTTCATTGGCTTTCCTGGTGGCTCAGATGGTAAAGAATCTGCCTACAATGCAAGAGACCTGGGTTTGATCCCTGGGTTGGGAATATTCCCTAGAGAAGGGAATGGCTACCCACTCCAGTATTCCTGCCTGGAGAATCCCATGGACAGAGGAGCCTCATGGGCTACAGTCCATGGGATCTCAAAAAGTCTGACACAACTGAGCAACTAACACTTTTGAATCAGGCCTATTTTATTCTTTTCTTTTTTACAAAAAGCTTTTTATTTTGTATTGGAGTATAGCCAAGTAACAAGCAATGTGATAACTTCAGGTGAACAGCAAAAGGACTCAGCCATACATATTAGGCCTATTTTTCCTATTTCACCACCACTTACCTTGGCCTTCCTCGTTCATAATTTTGGGGCAGTTTTTTCACATTTTGGGTCTGGCCTTGATTTCCCTCAAACTATTAGATGGTCTTTTCCTCATTCTTCCAGCAGTCTGTGCTTTCTTCCCTATACCTAAGAAGCTCTCCTGGGCCAATAAGAGGAGAGTTTCTCAAAACATGAATGATTAGCCACCTCTTCCCATTTCTCAAGCCAAGCACGCCCAGAGCCTTCCCTTGCCTGATGCCCTTCTTTGGATGACTGTATGGCACTGATGGTCTTCATCTTTCTTATGTTCACCCTCATTGATGTGTTTTAGTCTGTGCATCCTTGACAACAGAGCCGTGTCTGCATTTTTTAAATCCATTCCCCACTCCTCATAGTGCAACTGAGAGACTGAATTAATACTACTCCAAAGTACTAGAGGTGAACAGTTACCTATTTGAACTGTATAGACAACTTTTGCTTTTATGAAGCATGTTTAGATCATTAAAATAGCCATACAATTGCCCCCAGAAGCCTCTCCTTTGGTCTAAGCACAACATCATAGAGATTGATCTTTAATAAACTCCTAAAGGATTCTTTCTTTGGTTATAACATGGAAAATATAAACCTCTGTGTTTCTTTGATTAATTCAACAAATTGCCTTACTTATAATAGCTATTACTCTGAACAAGGGGTACAAAATGAATAAGGCAAGGTGTCCACATTTTTAGTGCTGTCAGGTGGGTGAGAAGCTAGATAAGTAGAGCGTTTACAATAGAGTTGATCAGAGCTGTGATGAAGATGCTTAGCAGGTACCAGGATGAGGGTTTAGACATTTAACTCAGGAGCAAGGAGGTGTCATTAACTGGCCCTGTAGACAGAAAGAGGTAAGTGTTTGTGATAGCAGAAGACTAAGGCTAGATATTAGACAGTCTTTTTAAATCAGATAATGATTTCTTCATTTATGTACTCAGGCTTGAACAAGGAAGGATCAACTATGTGGTAGTCACTATGCTAGGTCTTATTTAAAGATGTGCTGTGTACTTAGTCACTCACTCGTGTCCAACTCTTTGCAACCCCAAGGACTGTAGCCTGCCAGGCTCCTCTGTCCATGGGGATTCTCCAGGAAAGAATACTGGAGTGGGTTGCCATGCCCTCATCCAGAGAATCTTCCCAACCCAGGGACTGAACCCAGGTCTCCCTCATTGCAGGTGGATTACTTACCATCTAAGCCACCAGGAACTAAAAAGCCTCTTGATGAAAGTGAAAGAGGAGAGTGAAAAAGTTGGCTTAAAGCTCAACATTCAGAAAACTAAGATCATGGCATCTGGTCCCATCACTTCATGGCAAATAGATGGGGGAACAGTGGAAACAGTGTCAGACTTTATTTTTGGGGGGCTCCAAAATCACTGCAGATGGTGACTGCAGCCATGAAATTAAAAGACGCTTACTCCTTGGAAGAAAAGTTATGACCAACCTAGAGAGCATATTGAAAAGCAGAGACATTACTTTGCCAACAAAGGTCCATCTAGTCAGGGCTATGGTTTTTCCAGTGGTCATGTATGGATGTGAGAATGGGACTGTGAAGAAAGCTGAGCGCCGAAGAATTGATGCTTTTGAACTGTGGTGTTGGATAAGACTCTTGAGAGTCCCTTGGACTGCAAGGAGATCCAACCAGTCCATTCTGAAGGAGATGAGTCCTGGGTGTTCTTTGGAAGGACTGATGCTAAAGCTGAAACTCCAGTACTTTGGCCACCTCATGCGAAGAGTTAACTCATTGGAAAAGACTCTGATGCTGGGAGGGATTGGGGGCAGGAGGAGAAGGGGATGACAGAGGATGAGATGGCTGGATGGCATCACTGACTCAATGGACGTGAGTTTGAGTGAACTCCCGGGGTTGGTGATAGACAGGGAGGCCTGGCGTGCTGCAATTCATGGGGTCGCAAAGAGTCAGACACGAGCGAGCAACTGAACTGAACTGAACTGAAGCCACCAGGGAAGGTCTATTTATTTATTTATTTTTAATTTTATTATTATTATTTTTTAAATTTATTTATTTTAATTGGAGGCTAATTACTTTACAATATTGTATTGGTTTTGCCATACATCAACATGACTCTGCCACGGGGGTACATGTGTTCCCAATCCTGAACCCCACTCCCACCTCCCTCCCCGTATCATCCCTCTGGGTCATCCCAGTGCACCAGCCCCAAGCATCCTGTATCCTGCATCGAACCTGGACTGGTGATTCGTTTCTTATATGATATTATACATGTTTCAATGCCATTCTCTCACCCTCTCCCTCTCCCTCTCCCTCTCCCTCTCCCTCTCCCTCTCCTCTCCCTCTCCCTCTCCCATAGAGTCCAAAAGACTGTTCTATACATCTATGTCTTTTTTGCTGTCTCGCATACAGGGTTATCGTTACCATCTTTCTAAATTCCATATATATGCGTTAGTATACTGTATTGGTGTTTTTCTTTCTGGCTTACTTACCGATTATACTCTGTATAATCGCCTCCAGTTTCATCCACCTCATTAGAACTGATTCAAATGTATTCTTTTTAATGGCTGAGTAATACTCCATTGTGTATATGTACCACAGCTTTCTTATCCATTCATCTGCTAATGGACATCTAGGTTGCTTCCATGTCCTGGCTATTATAAACAGTGCTGTGATGAACATTGGGGTACACATGTCTCTTTCAATTCTGGTTTCCTCAGTGTGTATGCCCAGCAGTGGGATTGCTGGGTCCTGTGGCAGCAAGGGAAAAACAACAAAAACACACAAGGGGATTCCCATAAGGATAACCGCTGATCTTTCAATGGAAACTCTTCAGGCCAGGAGGGAATAGCAAGCTCTATTTAAAGATAAATAAAATTAAATCCCTGCCATCAAGGAGCTTGCAGTCTAGAGTGGTGGACAGAAAAAGAAACATCTAAATACAATGTAACGGGACTTCCCTGGTAATAAAGTGGTTAAGAATTCAGCTTTCAATGCAGGGGACTTGGGTTTGATCCTTGGTGGGGAAACTAAGATTCCATATGCCTCGGGGCAGCTAAGCCCATGATCCATGACTACTGAGCCCGAGCACCCTACAGCCTGTGATCCATCCACAAGAGAAGCCCGCATGCTGCAAATACAGAAGCCTGTGCACAGCAACAAGGAGCCTGCATGCCTTGACAAAGACCAAGCACAGCCAAAAAACAAACAAACAAAAAAACCACGTGATAAGGCCTGAGGTAGGAGCAAGGGAAAGCTGACACTTCCTCGTGGAATCCAGTGGAAATATTCTGCTGCTTGGAATGCTTAGAAGAGAAAAAAGGAGGGCAATTTCAATGGCTTACCCTTCTACTCCTTTCAAGTCTGTGAGTAGGTTGTTTCAAATTCCACTGAGCAGTTTATTTATCTTCCGGAATCTCAGTCATTGAAGGATCCAGAATATATCAAACTTCCCAGGTCTCCATCTGGGCACCCTTCTTAGTTCAGGAAGCAATTAGTCTGAGAAAGACAGAAGAGAGAGTGTAGGAGCAGAATATATATCCTTTTAAAATAATTTAGTAACAACCCTAGGTAAGTGACCAATAATTTATAGAGTCTATTCTCTTTATAGAGATATTTCCTTGCTGCTCAACCATTGAGCTTGCCGGGTTTAGAGGATTAATCTTTGATGTAGTAAATATGCTCAAGCTGTAATTCAGTAGCAGGGATAAAGGGAACTTAGACTTGTCTTGTAAGGAAAAAATATTAAATGGATTTGTCCAGGAACCACCATTGTAGTCCTCATTGTCTCTTGTACCTTCAGTTCAGTTCAGTTCAGTCGCTCAGTCATGTCCGACTGTTTTCGACCCCATGAATCGCAGCACGCCAGGCCTCCCTGTACATCACCAGCTCCCGGAGTTCACTCAGACTCACGTCCATCGAGTCAGTGATGCCATCCAGCCATCTCATCCTCTGTTGTCCTCTTCTCCTTCTGCCCCCAAGCCCTCCCAGCATCAGAGTCTTTTCCAATGAGTCAATTCTTCGCATGAGGTGGCCAAAGTACTGGAGTTTCAGCTTTAGCATCATTCCTTCCAAAGAAATCCCAGGGCTGATCTTCAGAATGGACTGGTTGGATCTCCTTGCAGTCCAAGGGACTCTCAAGAGTCTTCTCCAACACCACAGTTCAAAAGTATCAATTCTTCAGCACTCAGCCTTCTTCACAGTCCAACTCTCACATCCATACATGACCACAGGAAAAAATGCTTGTACCTTAGCATCCTACAGTTTCAGAACTGCAAGGGGCCCTCTGATCCAATGTCCTTATTTTACAGACGAGAAGACTAAGAGTTATGGCACTACAGATGGTCACAGATTTAGGACTGGAACCATGTCTCTTGCCTCCTACTTCAAGACATTTAATACTACACTTCGCCATGCCTGTCACACTCACACTCTACATTTACTTGCAAGGATCCCATATCAACTTCCTTCCACTCAGTTCTTTTCTGTCCCTCCCTATTGTCTATTAGCCAAACCAAGCTGCTTCCTGGACTCCTGTCCATACCACACATTTTCTGGCTTCTCAAATGTCCCTTAAACCACTTCCATCCCCAGGCTCAGTCGTGTCCGACTTTTCTCTTCCCTCTGTTCCCTTCTTCCTCTCTAACCTAGCTTCATAGCTCCTCTTCCAGGAAGGCTCCCTGAAGTAACCTCTTTTGTCTTCTAATACTTCTTGGGTCTCTATCTTTTCAGCCAGTTGTTGGTTTGAACTTGTGGGCTTTCTTGCTTAATAAGCATTCTCAAGTCAGCTTCTACAAATTTAAGTTTTATCAGTTTACTTAGATTGGGCTTCCCCGATGACTCAGACCATAAAGAATCTACCCTCAATGCAGCAGACCCAGGTTCAATCCTTGGGTTGATCCCCTGGAGAAGGGAATGGCTACCCACTCCAGTATTCTTGGAGAATGCCATGGACAGAGGAGTCTGGAGGGCTACAGTCCATGGGGTCACAAAGAGTCAGACACGAGCAGCTAACACTTCACTTTCAATTTACCTAGATTAGGAACTTCCCAATAAAAAAGTTTGGAACACATAGTGGGAATTTTATATTGTTGCCTGACTAGCAGGGATTGGATAGCCTGAGAAAGTTAAAATTCTTACTGTGATCAGGAAAAGGAAAGAAGAAAAGAAGACTGACTTAGAGATAGGTGGGTATGGTGATCCTGCTTTGAGGGCAGGATGTATTTGAAATGGTTTCTTAAGGCTGTTCCAGTCCTGGGATTCTGGAAGCATGTGAACATACTTGGATGTGCTATAGCCTTAAGCTGACACTGTCACCAATTTTGTGGCCTGTGTTACATGAGATACCCTGCAGATAGTAGGTGGAAGGCTGGCATATCCACTGCATGTTGTGAAGAAAAAAAAAATAGCTGGTGAAAGGACTTTCTTCTGTGGAATGCATTGTTAGGCGGAGCACCTGGCTGCCCAGCAGATGACCTCAGTTGTCTCCTGGAGGTCTCTACCCCCGGGAAGGGAGGCCCTGAGAGCCATTTTGACCCAAGTTCAAATTCCCTAGAACAAACAAGCTGATCTCTTGCTCCAAGGCCCAGTCAAAGAGGCTCCAGTGTGTTTACTGACTCTTGCATGTCCCTGCCCTGGAAGACAAACAAACAGCTCAACCTGACTCATTCCCTCCACCAGCCATACTCAGTTCATTGCTGGGGTTTGCCAGGAAAAACCCCTCAGACCCTATGGAAATAAGGGAGCCAATGGTTATGGGTATCTGGATATAGATTCCTACTCTTCTTTCCCATAGAACATTAATCTTCCCTGGAGGTGCAGAAGATGAGCAGTACCTTTGAATTCACTTGGCATGAGCTCTCTCCAAGACTTGAAGTAAATCAGCTTGCTTCACTGGTTTATCCACTCAACAGATTTACTGAATGCCTACTGTGTGTGAACTCGGCCTTTCATGATGGGGGTGTGCGGACTTCTGCTCTGGAGAATGCTGTTACTTTCACCTTCTAACTGAATGATTTGAAACCCCCCTTTTATAACATCTTGTAGTAGTAATAATAACACCTTTCCCCTCCTTTTCTACCATTGGGAGAACTTGGTTTCTGAGCCCTATCCCTCTCCCTTCATTAAGTCTTTGATCGATCATTTCCACCTCTTGTAATATTCTTCTGCTGACGCAGAAAGCTTGGCCTCTGTGCACTGGTGCTAAACTGAATCTCGGAGACAGAGTTTCAGATGAAGTATAAAAGTAGAGCATTATTACTTTGCCAGGCAAAGGGGGACACATCAGACTCCCTGTCCTCAAAAAACTGTGTCCCACCAGGAGGATTTGGTGAGGAGTTTTATAGCAATGGTTCAAGGGTGGGGTTGCTGATAAGATTAGGGTGTGTGCAGAGCCTGCACTCCTTTATTCTGGTCTCAGGTAATCTCTTGATGAATTTCTCTGGCTCCTTTAATCTGACCTCAGATGGTCTTCTCTGAAAAGAAGAAAGCTGTCATCTTCTATTTGTTGGGGGCTTTAGTTCTATAACAAATTTAAAGATATTGTTATGTGTATCCCTTGGGGCAGAACCAGGACCCTGCTGCAGGTCTGGATATTGTTTCTTGGCTCCTCCTCCCTTGTCTCTGCATCTCCTTCCTTCTTGGATGAGAGACTCTTTGGATATGCCCTTTGGGACTCAGGTAAAGTCATGAATATTGATGTCTATTCCCTACAAACAAGGTATGGGGGACACAGAAAGGCTTCCATGCCCAGGAGCCAAACAAAGTCCTGCTTGGTTTCACCACCTTGCTTTTCACTGAACCCTGCTTCACATTGTCCTCCATAGAGAAGAAGGCAGTCTTACATTCATATTTGTGATCAGTTCTATCTTTTCTAGAAGGAATTCAATTCAGGTCCTCTTCATTGTTGCATTCAGACAAGTGCTGTGTTGCCTAAATTGTGTAATTGTCAGAACAGTCCCATGTGATGTGAATAGAAATTTCTTTAAAAAGTATTACATGAACAGGTCAGTTTAGGAAACACTGGGCAAAATTCTTAAACTGCAGGACTTCTCAGAACCTTGAACATATTGATATGCATTTTGAATCTCTAACAGGGGACACCATATACAATATTATTTAGACCATAGTACCCTTTTTAGTGGACCCCTTTTAGAGAAAAACGTGGTGTCAGTTTTGGGGACATCAGTGTTTCCTCAACTTAAGTTTTGGGAATGCTGATGTAGCGGAAGGAATACTGAACCAAGAGATAGGAACCTGCACTTTTCCTTCTAGGTGACTCTGGGCAAGTCACTTCCCCTCTCTGGACCTTCATTCCTTCATTAGAAAAATGAGGGATCTGAATTAAATGATCCTTCAATTCTGTCCTGGCTCTGACATTATAGAATTTTCCCCTTGTTATTCTGTTTCTTTCTTCATATTTGTTTTTACCATTACTCTGAGAATCCCTAAGATGGGCACTACAATGGCACCCCACTCCAGTACTCTTGCCTGGAAAATCCTATGGATGGAGGGGCCTGGTGGGCTGCAGTCCATGGGGTCGCTAGGAGTTGGACACGACTGAGCAACTTCACTTTCATGCATTGGAGAAGGAAATGGCAATCCACTCCAGTGTTCTTGCCTGGAGAATCCCAGGGATGGGGGGAACCTGGTGGGCTGCCATCTCTGGGGCTGCACAGAGTCAGACACGACTGAAGCGACTTAGCAGCAACAGCAGCACACTTCTTTAGAACTCTATGTATCTTCCTAAAACATCTAAGACAGAGTCTATCTGAAAATAGAGGGGGATAGAAGGAAAATACCTAACAAGAGTTGGCCACTGTACAAAGGCATCCACAGGGAGGCCCAATCTCCTAAGAATCAGAAACTTTGAATCTAAGATATATATCCTGACATAAAGGACATGTGGATAATGGAGTAAGACATTAAACCAATATGTGATTTAAGAGAGCTGAAATAAATGCATTTTAGACATTATGGAAAGGAAAGCTGTTTATGGAAAGAAAACATGAGTGTTCCATAAGCAGCTGAATGTCTTAAGGGAAAGCTCTGAGAAGGCTCCTTGGAAGAGAGGAGCACTGACATCAAACGAGGAAAGAGAATATTCTCTGCTGATGGGGTGGGTGTGGAGAGCGGGTAGCCATGGTTTATGGGGCAACCTACTTGACTGAAAATTCAAGGCGAATAGGAAAACGCTCACCTGGGAAGTGTGATGGGATGGATTTGGTGCTGAGAGTCAGTGAGGGTGAAGAAGGGCTTATCTGAAGCACCTGGAAAAGGAGGCCAGTACACATTTCTCCAGGGGAGGTTGAAATGCCGGGGTGCTTGAACATACACATATGTGGATGGCTTTGGAGACACATTCCCTGGTGGGTGGCCCAAATGTTTGGCCTTTTCTTGCATTGGGTGTGATGAGCTTGAGCCCTAAATTAAGTGTGTGCCTCTGGGCACCATCACTTAGAGAAGATAAGAATGATGAGGAAAGACGTGCGTCTTCATAGCTGTTTCTGTTTGACTTCTGTTTGTGTGTGAGTACTCTGTATGCACCTGTCTATGTGTATGAATGTGTGTTTATATGAGTAAGTGTGCACTTGCACATATTTGTGGAAATGTGGCCATGTTTTATGTGTATATATGAGTTTGAAAAGTGTTCACATGTCTAACTATGGCTGTGTCTATTGTAAAAGGAAGAGGTTCAATTTTTTATGTGTATGTGTGTGTAAAATGGTGTATTCACGACATGTGTATTTAGAGAGTGGTCTGTTTTATATATACAAGGCATGGGGTCACATATATATATTTTATATATGAACATTTATTTGTATTTCTCTCTGTATCTTAGGCTATATCTATTCAAGTCACTTATTTTTACATTTCTTTGTCTTTGGGGTGAGTTTGTTTCAGTAATTCACCAAGTATTTATTGAGAGCCTACTATGTACAAGGTACATGTCTATGTATGTATATTTGTAGGTATGTATGGAAACTGTACATGTACTTAGGTATATGTCATTTTTAAAATATTTTTTTATTTTTATTTATTCACTTGACTGTGCCAGGTCTTAGCTGTAGTACTTGGGTTCTTTAGTCACAGCATGTGGGAGCATCTAGCTCCCTGACCAGGGATCAGACCCAGGCCCCCTGTATCAGAAGCTTGAAGTCTTAGCCACTGGACCATCAGGGAAGTACCTATATGTCACGTTTTTGAAATGTTTATGTGGATCCTAATTTTATCATCTATCTAGTTTTTACATTTTGCATTACAGATTAGTGTAAGCTCCCCCAAATCTTTCGGAAAAAAGCAGGAGATAACAAACGTGATGTCGTTAAGCATCTCACACGGGCCTGTGCACGGAGTGGCATTATGCCTGGTTACCCACCTTCAGGCTCCTCTTGGGGCCCTGTGCTCTCGGCACTTCTTGCTCCTATGGAGCTTGGAAAACTACCTAAAGCACGTATTCACTTCTATCCATAAATGATACCACTATTTACCTCTATAAATAAATAGACTGTCTTCCCTTCCAGGTCCATCCAACCAGGAAGAAAACAAGGGAGATTGTCAACAACGGGTATTAAACTCTAGTTGTTTGAGAAGGGTTTTTTCCTTTCCTTTCTTTCTTTCTCCCCGGCCTCATCTTTTCTATCCTTCAACCAGTTCTCCTAATCCCTAGAAAGAGAGGCACAAGATTTTCCTTTCCCCCAAGAAACCAGAGAGAGCAAAGGAGGTTTTGCTCCAAGGGAATCTGCTCCCATTTTATGGGCTTTGTCAATAATGTTCCTTAATTAAGATAGCATCTCACTAGAATGAAAGAGGCCTTTGCTCTTCCCGAAAAGAGTTGTTTTCTTCTTGGGGGTGTGTGAGGGGGGGGTATTAAATAAACCTGTTTTTTAAAAAAGTACCTCTGCAGCAAGGAAATATGTTATTATTGTAATTGTCTGATGCTAATTATACTTATTACTATAATAACCATTTTGTTGTAACAAATGATGTAATCCTCTTTATTTCTGTCACTGCCAGAGGCGAGTGGTGTGTCTACAGCAAGAGGGGATCGGGGAGTGTTCTTGATGGGGAGTTCCAATCCATCCGGTGACATGTGAGGCAGCTTGGGCTGGGGAATGGCTTTGCTGCTCAGAGGCTAGGGGATACAGGCAGAAGCTATCTAGATTGTTTTACTCCCCAACTCCTTTCTTGGACTTCCCACGCGAGGTCCTTTCTTATAAGTATTTAGTTATTCAGTCAGACTTTCATTTATTCATTGAACTAACATTCATGTAGTACCTGCTATGTTTCTTATGTTAGAGTCGGCCCTAGTGACATAAAGTAAATATTACAGGATATTTACTGCTGAGAAGCTCACAGTCTAGTGGTAGAGAAAAGCAGGCAAAGACTATTTTCAATGTACTAGGATAAGTGAACTATAGGGGGGTATATTTAAAGTACTATGTGTATAGGAACTCAAAAAGCTGAGGTTTCTGGAGGAATGCTAAGAGTTTTCAGCACAGAATAGGGAGTTGGTCATTCCAGGGACAGGGAATATGAAAGCACAATGAAGCTTTTTTGCTTTGTAATATTAATATCAATAATAATAGCAGTTAATATTACTTCATGTGTATTACATGGTACATACACACTTAATCTTTACAACAATGCTATGAGGTAGGACTGTTGTGAAGATGAAGTGACTCAGTAGATGGAAAGTGCTTAGAAGAGTACTTAACACAGAATAATATTAGCTCTTTTGAAAATTACTGTTTCATTATTGCTATTCCTATTTAACAGATGCAAAATCCAAGGCTTGGGTAGAGTATCTCGCCCAATTTCACACAATAGTGGGCAATAAAGCCTGGATTTGAAACCTAGTTCTGAAAAGAGCCCCAGTCTTTAACCACTCTTGTAATTAAGGTGTAGAGTGCACACTGCACTAGGTAGAGGTGTAAGGAAACTCCCAAACAGTTTGGGGCTAAAGTGTGAATGGCCTTGTGTACCATTCGGGGTTTCCAAACAGAGGAGTAACAAGATCAGATCTATGTTTTAGAAAGACAATTCCAGAACCAGTTTCGAGAGCAATCCTAGCTTCCGGTCCCTACAAAGAGGCCAGGCTTTGCCATACAAAACCAAGAAATACAGCCAAGGCTTTCAGGACTTTCTTAGGAACATCCTGACTCCTGCTACCAAACTATGAAGTTCGCCCCTGCTCCTGCCTGACAAACATCCACTTTGGGGGTGCTTACTCTAGGAGGAAGTCCTTAAAAGTGGTGATCAAAATAGCAGTGGTAACAATCATTTAAATGGGAAAAGAACTTGAAAAAAAAAATAGATACATGTATAACTGAATCACTTTGCTGCACACCTGAAACCGAAACAACATTGTTAATGGACTCTGCTACCATATAAAATAAAAATAAGAAAAACAATGATTGAAAGAAAAATGAAAGAAAGACAGTTCCAGAAAACTGGGACAACGTGAACAACTGGCTTCTGGGCAGGCTAGTCCTTACTCTCAGCGTGTTCCACTCAGCCGTCGACACAGCCAACGAGAGCGGCATGACTGCTTCCGGTGACAGTGGGTGTGGGATACGGAAGAGAGAAGAGTAACAGAGACTCTAGGCTGATAAGATCTGGGCAGAGAGTCAAACCAAATTTCCAAGGCCTCATAATTGGGCTGTCTAAATGGGCTGCAGTATATAGCATCCACAGGCCTTCACTTCTTGTTAGTGTTTAATAGAAATTCTGAATTTCCCTAATTTAGGGGCTGGAGCCTTGTCTGTCTTGTTTACCACTCTGTAGGCCTGGCGTTGTATCTACTGATAAATCCATCATATGAATGAATGAATATGAATGAATCCATCATTCACTCTTCTGGGGCTCTGGGTAGCCCCAGCTAGGCCATATGCTGTCTCCCTCAAATTTTTTGTTGTTATTAATCAAAAAAGTTATTCCTCCTGTAATCAGTGCCCTTCTCTTCACCCCACCACACACACATAGAATGTATTCCCCTACTTTCTCTTATCCTGTCCTGTTAAGTTCAGCCAGTTCCCCTTAATGAAGTTTGAGGAGTGCATCAGAGAGAAGAGTAATACTGGCTGACATTAACTGCATGCTTACCAAGTGTCAGGTGCAATTCTAAGCACTTTTCATGTGTTAACTAAGGTCTCACAACACCTTTGAGGAGATACTATTATTATCCCAACTTTACAGACGAGGAAACTGAGCTGTAAAGAAGTTAAATAAGTTGTCCATGGTCACACAGCTGTTAAGTAGCAGAACCTCATCCAACACACCAGTGCCTCTCAAACTTTAATAAACATACACACCACCTGGGACCTTGTTAAAATGCTCATTCTGATTCGGTGAATCTGTGATGGGGCCCAAAGTTCTGCACTTTAATAGGCTAGCCATGAAATTAAAAGACGCTTACTCCTTGGAAGAAAAGTTATGACCAACCTAGAGAGCATATTGAAAAGCAGAGACATTACTTGGCCAACAAAGGTCCTTCTAGTCAAGGCTATGGTTTTTCCAGTGGTCATGTATGGATGTGAGAGTTGGACTGTGAAGAAGGCTGAGTGCCGAAGAATTGACGCTTTTGAACTGTGGTGTTGGAGAAGACTCTTGAGAGTCCCTTGGACTGCAAGGAGATCCAACCAGTCCATTCTGAAGGAGATCAGCCCTGGGTGTTCTTTGGAAGGAATGATGCTGAAGCTGAAACTCCAGTACTTTGGCCACCTCATGCGAAGAGTTGACTCATTGGAAAAGACTCTGATGCTGGGAGGGATTGGGGGCAGGAGGAGAAGGAGACGACAGAGGATGAGATGGCTGGATGGCATCACTGACTTGATGGACTTGAGTCTGGGTGAACTCCGGGAGCTGGTGATGGACAGGGAGGCCTGGCGTGCTGCGATTCATGGTGTTGCAAAGAGTCGGACATGACTGAGCGACTGATCTGAACGGAAGTGCTGATGCTCTTGGTCCCTGGATCACAGGGTGAGGAGTAAGGCCCTACACATTGTTTACTGTGTTTCTATATCAACCATTTTCTGACTCATGTTGTCCCCAGCTGTCAGAGTTATTTCCTGAATAGTGCTCAGTCACCTCAGTCATGTCTGACTCTGCGCAACCCTATGGACTGTAGCCTGCCAGGCTTCTTTATGGAATTTCCCAGGCAAGAATACAGGAATGGGTTCCATGCCCTCCTCCAGGAGATCTTCCCGACCCAGGGAACGAACCCGTGGCATCTCCTGCATCTTTGGCATTGTGGGTGGATTCTTTACCACCGAGTCACCCAACAAGCCCCTGAATAGATAAGACATTTGTTTAAAACAGTTCTGTGAGTCATACAAGTCAGCTTCTTCCTGGAAGAAAAAAGGGAGTTGACACTTGGCCAATTGTATTGACACATCTTGGTGATGCTTGTGCAAAGAAATGAGCCTCAGTGATGAGAGGGAGCTTTAGCCTTCCTGGGTGCAAGCCATGTTTACTGTAGGCTCTGGGTATGTCTACTGATTGATGATGCACTGGTGGAGGCATCTGCAACCCATTCCATTGCAGCTGCAAGTTGAGTTAGACTGAGATATTTAGTATGAAAGTGACCCAGCCTCAGGGCTCTTGCTGTAGTCTTTCAATTAGCTGTGCCTCCTGAAATGCCCAGGCTCAGATGTCTGGAATTTTTCCTTGTTAGCCACTTTCAAATGCATGATTTAATAAGAGAAGACAGGAAGATATGGGAGAAGAATAGATTGATAAGTTTATTAACATTTATTGAGGCCCTGATATTAAAATGCAATGACTTTTGCCCTAACCCCCCCAGGCCTCAGATTAGCTACAGGAATAGGGTTGTCAACTCTCTCATTCAATCTTTTCCTAATCAGGGCTACTTTCTCCTTTATTTCCCAGCAAGGTGTACTTATGAGACATACTTCCTAAGAAATTCTGAAAGCAAAGACACATTTTTGGAAGGTAAAGAAAAATGCTGCATTAAGAAGTCCAGAAGAAATTATTTAATTTTTCTGCTGACTTGGTGAGCGCCACGTTACAGCTCTCCTGCCTGAGCCCAGATAACTGGGAGTTGACTGTAGCTATTTAGGTGGGAAGCTGGACCCCCAATAAATATAAGGTTCTCTGATTTCATTCCAATCTTCCTTGGAGGCCTCTGAAGCTCCACTGAAGCAGTTAAGACACCCACAGGCAATGAAAACCAGATAGGTCTTCTCTTGGAAAAATCTTGGGCAGTTCAACTCTTGGACTCCCAGTGGGGGAAGCAGAGATCTTAGTGTTGAGGGATTTCTCTCATTCTCGCCGTTCCTTCCTGTCCCCATGGCTCTCCTTAGAGCCCAGAAGAACATCTGCTGACCGAGTGTTCAGTTTTCAGATCCTTCTTCAACTTTTCCTATTTAAACAAAAATTTTAAATTAGGTTATTAATTCTTTCATCAAACATTTTGAAGTGCCCATTATCAATAACACATTGGGCTGGTTGCTATGGAATATAAAAAATGAATGAGATAACCATTATTCTCACAAACAGCCTAGTAGAGTAATAAGCTGTGAAATGGAGGGTATATCATAAAGGAGGTACCACTAAAGTTCAAAGAAGTGACAGCAAATAAAATGAAGTGCACGAGAGAAATTTTTTAAGCTGTGAATGCTCTACACATATAAGTTTTTAACTTCTGAAAACAAGGAAAAGAGAATAAGTTTGGAGTTCTGGTCCTAGATCACAGGTTGGCAGACTGTGACCCTAAGTCTGTACAACCCTCAAGCTAAGAAAATTTTTTTCAAACATTTTTTAAGGGTTGTACTGGAAAAAAGCACCAAAGAAGAATGTACAACAAAGACCATATGCAGCTTGCAAAGCCTGAAATATCTGCTATTTGGTCCTTTACAGAAAAAGTTTGCCATCTCCTGATCTAGACCAAATTTGACCATAACTGTATGCCATGGACGAGTGTGGTGAGGAGTTGGAGCTTATCCTGTAAGTAATTGGGAGTTATTCATTAATTGAAGAAGATGGCTGGATTTGGTGGCAGTAGGAGGATGAATAGAGCTGGGGGCTTCCCAGGTAGCACCAGTGATGAAAATTAGCCTACCGATGTAGGAGGCTTAAGAGACATGGGTTCCATCCTTGGGTTGGGAAGATCCCATGGAGAGGGAAATGGCAACCCACTCCAGTCTTCTTGCCTGGAGAATGCCCTGAAACAGCCCATGGGCTCTCAAGAGTTGGACATGACTGAGTGACTGAGCTTACATAGAAAGTAGAAATTCTAGGAGGCAATTTAAAATCCAAACCTATCATCTAGAAAACCAATGAGAGATGTAAATTTGGGAGTCATCAGCATACATTCAGTGACTGAAAATAGAATGGATGAAATCACCCAAGGAGAAGATCAAACAAGGAAACTCTGAAATACCTAGTTTAGGGAGGGGATGGAAGGACAAGAGAAGAGTGATGGAGACCAAGAAAAAGTGATCCAAGACGTAGGAGGAAACAAGAGATCAATCAGTTCAGTTCAGTCGCTCAGTCGTGTCTGACTCTTTGCAACCCCGTGAACCACAGCACGTCAGGCCTCCCTGTCCATCACCAACTCCCGGAGTCCACCCAAATCCATGTCCACTGAGTCTGTGATGCCATCCAACCATCTCATCCTCTGTTTTCCCTTCTCCTCCTGCCCTCAATCTTTCCCAGCATCAGGGTCTTTTCAAATGAGTCAGCTCTTCCCATCAGGTGGCCGAAGTATTGGAGTTTCAGCTCCAACATCAGTCCTTCCAATGAACAATGAACACCCAGGACTGGTCTCCTTTAGGATGGACTGGTTGGATCTCCTTGCAGTCCAAGGGACGCTCAAGAGTCTTCTCTAACACTGTAGTTCAAAAGCATCAATTCTTCGGCGCTCAGCTTTCTTCACAGTCCAACTCTCACATCCATACATGACCACTGGAAAAACCATAGCCTTGACTAGACGGACCTTTGTGGGTTAAGTAATGTCTCTGCTTTTTAATATGCTGTCTAGGTTGGTCATAACTTTCCTTCCAAGGAGTAAGCATCTTTTAATTTCATGGCTGCAATCACCATCTGCAGTGATTTTGGAGCCCAGAAAAATAAAGTCAATAGTATCACAGATGAAGGAGGTTGTCCACAATGTTAGTGCCAAAGAAAGGTAAAGTGGGATGGAGAATGAAAAGAAGCCTTTGGCTAAGTTATGGGTGACCCTGTGAGCACAGTTTCAGGAGGGTGGTAAGGTTGGGGGTGGGAGGCAGTGGGGTGCCTTTCAGGATGTTGGTGGTAGAGAGAAGGATGGAGACCAGCTAGACTGAGGGGGAACAGACCCAACAGAAGCAGATAACATCCATTTGTCTACCATACCAGGGGTATGCTGCTGCTGCTGCTAAGTCGCTTCAGTCATGTCCGACTCTGTGCGACCCCAGAGACGGCAGCCCACCAGACTCCCCTGTCCTTGGGACTCTCCAGGCAAGAACACTGGAGTGGGTTGCCATTTCCTTCTCCAATACATGAAAGTGAAAAGTGAAAGTGAAGTCGCTCAGTTGTGTCCAACTCTTCAAGACCCCATGGACTGCAGCCCACCAGGCTCCTCTGTCCGTGGGATTTTCCAGGCAAGAGTACTGGAGGGGGTTGCCATTGTCTATATGAGGATCAAATGAAACGTATGTGACAGTGCTTTGAAAACTATAATCTATAAATAAAAGGTGTTACTTTTTTATAAATTAAATTCCAGTTCTAAATTCTGTGAAACTATTTTTGTCCTTTCCTCAAAGCTTACAATTTAGAAGCAACAATTCCCTATGAAGTCTAAACTTTTCATTCTTCAAGACCTTTCTAGCAGCTGGCTATGACCATCATCTCCCTAGTTTTTGACTTTCCAGTACGGAACTGCCTGTACCAAGCAGGCAAACCTATTTCTCATTTCTGCAAGCCTTATTTCCCTTCACTTTGGAGCTCTCACTTAGGCCATTGGCTTTGCTTTAAGGTTTAAGAGTTGCTTGCTTTTTTTTTTTTTTAATTTTGATTAGGCTGGGTCTTCATTGCGGCATGCAGGCTTTCTCTAGTTGTGGCATATGGGATCTTAGTTCCCCAGCCAGGGATCAAACCCATGTGCCCTGCCTTGGAAGGTGGATTCTTAACCACTGGACCACCAGAGAAGTCCCAAGAATTGCTTGCTTTAAGGTTGACAGATTTTGCAAATGAAAATACAGATGCCAATTAAGTTTAAATTTCAGATAAACAATGAGCAGTTTTTTAGTGTGTGTCCCATGAAATAATCAGGCTCAGGCATCCTGAATTTTATTTGGCAACCCTACCTCCCTAGTTCTCTTAGTTTATCCCTATTGATCTCTTCCTTTAGAACTCAACTCAAAGTTCATCTGTACTCCTTGGCATGATGATTTAATAAAAAGAATATAGCCTTTTATAGACAGTCACACCTGGGTTCAAGCCCTGACCCTCTACTTATCTGTTATGTAATCTGATTAAATCTTTTTACTTCTTTGAATCTATACTTACCTTTTAAGGCTCTTGTTATGGTCAAAATAAACAATGTTTGGTTTCCTTGAAAAAGGGACTTACATATTTATTTAAACCTCTCCTATTCAAAAGATAATGTCTTTGCTTTGCCTGCCCTCTCTGCTTAGATATTCAACCTGTATTTCCTTCAGTTGTATTGCTGTTTATGTTTTCAGAGTCCTGAGGAGGGGTCTTATCTTTCTCATCAATGAGGGCATGATCTAGCTGAATCATTCCTTATAACACTTAAGGCAGGGGTCTACCCACAGGGAGCCTCAGGGTAGGGACAGATTGAAGAGTTCCCCTGTGCCTTTTTTCTCTGGACTACTTGGAAGAACCTCAAGGTCAAGTCCCTTGGGAACTCAAGGTCAAATCCTCAGGGTGCTCAGGAGTAAATGTTCTAGCCTAGGTTTTCTTGCCACTGCTATGCCAGCTCGGGACAGGTTTTCTGAGGGGGTTAGTGGTAAAGAAGGGTGTGGAAAGCCCTCTAGGGTGAGAGGTGGAGAATGGGGGAGGGGTAGCCGGAGTAATTGTTATTATTAGTGTTCTTCTCTGTGACTCAGATTAATTGTAAATACAGAGATTCATAAGAGAGAATTATAGTGATGGGAAACAGGTAGAAAGGCAAAGGGCTTCAGTGGATTTTCTTTTTAATTCCTAGTTCCCAGACAGAAGGTGTAACTTCTTTTGCCCAGCTGGGCTCCTCTGTCTACCTCCAATAGACTACAGGGCAGGTGGGAGATAGAATCTGATGCCCCTTCTTCCTCTGGCAGGAAGCCATCCCTAGTGAATACTTCTCCACTTCCTCTCACTCTTAGCTGCTAGGGATATGGTTAAGCAGCCAGGTTATCTAGATGTCTCAGCTCTGATTTTTATCTCCAGCCCAGAGGAGAAAAAAAACAACAACAAAAAACCCTACACCCGACCAAACTCAGTAATAGAAGATGGTTCCCCTCCCCCGTCCCTTCTCTGGTCCCCTGGAGCTTATTTCACTGGAAGGGAACGCAGGTTGATGTATTTTTAAATGGTTTTGATTTTATCACCTTGCTTAATGATTTGGCACGTTATTTATTAGATGGGGAGCTTCCCAGAGGGGCCTGGCCCATTAACGTATAAATAATGTGGCAAATAGTTCAATAGAGCCGTAAAAAAAGTGATTTAGAAATAAATTGACCTCTGTTTGTTACATGTAAACGAAGGCCCTGGGTCATAATGTATTTTGTGCCCTGAAGCTGGGGTGGTGGGGTTGGGGTGGGAAGCCATGAGGAGGAGGCTAGTGCAGACACTGGGGAGATTTTTTGGTCATGGCTCTTTTTTTTTCTCTGCCATAGTGGAGGGTGTGGCAGATGGGATGATGACTGCATCTGGTGTGTCTGTAGTGGGGTGAGTGGATACCCACTGTCTGGGGCAGTAATACAATTGGTAAGGATGCAGGAGGGGTGGTTTGAAGTGGAGATTTCTTTCTAGATACAAATGCCGGTTTGTGATTTAATCATCGTTGAGAAGTTGACATTTGACCCAGGTAGGTGGAAAGAGAAGTTGCTAGTCTGGGAAGCAGGAGCTGTCTGGGTGCATTCAGATCAGTGCAGTGAGCACCTTGGATGGGAATGCTCTCTGGTTCATCTTTCCTTCATTCAGTGTGTAGCGCATAGCGTGCGTGCGTGCGTGTGCGTGTCCGTGCTCAGTCGTTCAGTCTCGTCCAACTCTGCAACCCTGTGGACCGTAGCCAGGCTTCCCAGGTGGCACTAGTGGTAAAGAACCCGTCTGCCAGTGCAGGAGACATAACAGACGTGGGTTCAATCCCTGGGTCGGGAAGATCCCCTGGAGGAGGGCATGGCAACCCTCTCCAGTCTTCTTGCCTGGAAAATCCCATGGACGGAAGAGCCTGGTGGGCTACAGTCCATAGAGTCATAAAGAGTCGGACACAACTGAAGCTTCTGAGCACACACACACACACACACACACACACACACGGGACTGCAGCTGGCTGGGCTCCTCTGACCCAGGGATAGAACCCTGCATCTCCTGCACTACTGAGCCACCAGGGAAGCCCAGCACATAGTAGGCAACTAAATGTGATTAACACAAACCCACATATCTACCACACTTAATGGGGGGAAAGAGTACAGACAATTTCTGAACTAGTGGTGGATAAATAATGGGTATAATAGTTAACATTCACTGAGAGCTTAGTATTCACTAGATGTTTTATTAATCACTTTACATATGTAATCTAATTAAATCTTTTTATGTTTAAATTGTAAAATATGACACATATTCATTAAAGTATATAAAGAGCATATGTGTATTTTAAAGAATACTGTGGCACCTAGAAACAGTCATGTAGCCAACACTCATAAAAAGAAGAGCTTTGCCAGCACCCTAGAAGCCCCCTTTCTGATCACATTCACTTCCCTTTCCCAAAGGCAACTGTCCTGTATTTAGTAATAATAGCTTTCTGGCTTTTCATAATGGTTTTAGTACCCATGTATGTATCCTTAAGGGGCTTCCCACGTGGTTCAGTGGTAAAGAATCCACCCATCAATGCAGGAGACGAAGGTTCTGTCCTTGGGTCAGGTAGATCTCCTGGAGAAGGAAATGGCAACCCACTCTAGTATTCTTGCCTGGGGAATCCCGTAGACAGAGGAGCCCAGCAGGCTACAGTCCAAGGAGGAGGACACAATTTAGCTACTATATAACAGCATATATTCAAACAACAAAGTTTTGTCCCATTTGAATTTTATATAAATACACTCACACTGTGAGTGTTCTTTAGTCTTACATTTTCTACTCAGCATACTATACGTGAGAGTCATTCACGTCGTTGCTTTTAGCTGTTCAGTTCAGTTCAGTTGCTCAGTCGTGTCCAACTCTTTGCAAATCATGAATCACAGCACGCCAGGCCTCCCTGTCCATCACCAACTCCCGGAGTTCACCCAGACTCACGTCCATCAAGTCAGTGATGCCATCCAGCCATCTCATCCTCTGTTGTCCCCTTCTCCTCCTGCCCCTAATCCCTCCCAGCATCAGTCTTTTCCAATGAGTCAACTCTTCGCGTGAGGTGGCCAAAAGTACTGGAGTTTCAGCTTCAGCATCATTCCCTCCAAAGCAATCCCAGGGCTGATCTCCTTCAGAATGGACTGGTTGGATCTCCTTGCAGTCCAAGGGACGCTCAAGAGTCTTCTCCAACACCACAGTTCAAAAGCATCAGTTCTTCGGCGCTCAGCCTTCTTCACAGTCCAACTCTCACATCCATACATGACCACAGGAAAAACCATAGCCTTGACTAGACAGACCTTTGTTGGCAATGTAACGTCTCTGCTTTTGAATATGCTTTTAGCTGTAGTTTATTGTTATTGCCGTATATATTTCATGGTGTGTGAATAGCTGATATTTAGTCCATTCTACTATTGACAGAGATCTGTATCCTTTCCAGTTTTTAACCAATTGAAAACAATGCTGCTTTGAACAGACTTAAACATGTATCCTAGTACAAATGTGCCCATGTCTTGGGGGGTCTATACCTCGTTGTGGGATTTCTGGGTTAGAGGATATGTGAATATTCAAGTTTACTCAGTAATACCAAATTGTTTCCCAAAGTATTTGTACCAATTTTCACTCTAAAAAGAGTTATCTGAGAGTTCCTGTTGTTCTACCATCCTTGTCAACTCTTAGTAGTCTCAGAATTTTCCAGTTTAATCCTTACAATACATACAAAGTTAGAATTTTTATTATTGCTATTTTACAGTTGATTAAACTGATGCTCAGAGTTGTATAACTGGAAAATGGCAATGCCAGTGTTTAAGCTTAAGCCTGACCCCATAACCAAGCTTGAAATCTCAATGTTTATACTTTATCCTGATAATGAGTATTTTGAGATTTTGGATAAATTCTATAGCAAAATTCTTCTATACACTTAACTTTTTAAAAAGGTGTTTGTTTATTTTTCTGGCTATGCCCAGCCTTAGTTGTGATACTCAGAATCTTTGATCTTCAATGCAGCATGCAGGATCTTTAGTTACAGCATGTGAACTCTTAGTTAAAGCATGTAGGAGCTAGTTCCCTGATCATAGATAGAACCCATGCCCCCTGTGTTGGGAACACAGAGTCTTAGCCACTGGACCACCAGGGAAGTCCCCGTTTAACTTTTTAAAATGATTAAAACAATTTTTAAAGTAAGTGGACCATTCTTATTTATGCTTGTTACCAACTTGTGCAGTGGGAGAGGTAGCTAGTTTCATATGTGGAGTGGAGGGAGACATTAAGGTTAAATATTTAACCTTAAATATTAAATATCTGTCAGAGACGAGCTAACATGGAGTGGGCTATAGGAAGTCCAAAAAAAGCTTCCAGAAATGATTCAGACCACCCCCTCTATAGGCAAGTGAAAAATCTGAAAACAACTCCAGGGCAAGGGACTCCACCCAGGAGCCAGAAAGTCCTCTTTTTTTCATCCTACTTTAATTTCTGCTGCTGTTTTAACTCATCCCCTCTAGTTCATTCTTCCAAAGACAACCCTTAATATATGATCAAAGGCCCCCTTTCTGGTTTCAGGGTATCTTGCTGGCTGGGCAGTTTCCAATAGAGTCAGGGCTTTAGGGTGTCTTTCATCCCAAGAGCTCAAAGCCTCCCACGGAAATTAACCCATTAATCACCAAGCTGCTCTGTGAAGTTGAGAACTAGTCAGTGGGAGCCTCCCCCGCTTCCCAAGTAGAGAAACTGAGTCCATGACTTGTCCAGAACTGCCCAGCGAGACAGGGTGGAGCCAGGAAAGGAACCTAAGTGTCCAGGGAGACCATCTCCTCAACTGCCAGTGATTCAGGGCTCCAGTTTTCTGCACATTCAGCACAGAAAAGAACTCAGTAGAGAATGGTGAAAGTTGAGGCTAGCGTTTTGGAATACGGGACTCCTTTTGGATCGCTGACAGTCTTGTCCAAGGAGAGATGTATGCTTCAAGACCAGGATCAGGGTCTTTTTTTAATTAGAGTATAGTTGATTTACAATATTATATTAGTTTCAGATTTATGGCATAATGAATCAATATTTTTATAGATTATACTCCATTTAAAGCTATTACCAAATAAAGGCTATATTTCCCTGTGCTGTACAGTTTATCCTGGTCATTTATCTGTTTTAT
This sequence comes from Bos mutus, assembly GCF_027580195.1. Lineage (NCBI taxonomy): Eukaryota > Metazoa > Chordata > Mammalia > Artiodactyla > Bovidae > Bos > Bos mutus. Next base: position 46,220,427 of record NC_091621.1, read on the forward strand.
ACGTAGTAATTTGTACCTCTGCATTCCATACCCCTATCTTGTCCCTCCCTCTTCCATCTCCCCACTGGCAACCACTAGTTTGTTTTCTGTATCTGTGGGTCTGTTTCTGTTTTGTTACATACATTTGTTTTATTTTTAGATTCCATATATAAGTGATTTGTACATCACTTGTACATCTTTCTCTGACTTCTTTCACTAAATAGAATACTCTCTAAGTCCATCCACATTGTTGCAAATGGCAGAATTTCATTTTTTTTAGTTGAATAATATTCCATTGTATGTATATGCTACATCTTCTTTATCCATTCATGTGTTGATGAACACTTGGGTTGCTTCCATAACTTGGCTATTGTAAATAATGCTGCTATGAACATTGGGGTGCATGTACCTTTTTGAATTAGTCTTTTGTTTTTTTCAGATATATACCCAGGAGTGGAATTTCTGGATTGTATGGTGGTTCTATTTTTATTTTTTTTCAAGAACCTCTATACTGTTTTCCACAGTGGTGGCATCAATTTGCATTTCCACCAACAGTGTACAGGCTTCCCTTTTTCTACACCCTTGCCAACGTTTGTTATTTGTAGAATTTTTGATGATAGCCATACCTACAGGTGATAGGTTGAGGTAACATTGTGGTTTTAATTTCCATTTCTTTAATGGTTAGTAATGTTGAGCATCTTTTCATGTGCTTTTTAGCCATCTGTATGTCTTCTTTGGCAAATGTCTTTTCAGGTCTTCTGCCCGTTTTTCAATCAGGTTTTTGTGTTTTTTTTTTGATATTGGGTTGTATGAGCTTCTTCTATATTTTGGGTATTAACTCCTTATCGGTCACATCGTTTGCAAAAAACTCCCATTAAGTAGATTGCCTTTTCATTTTGTTGATGGTTTCCTTTGCTATACAAAACCTTTTAAGTAGGTCCCATTTGTTTATTTTTTCTTTTCTTTCTTTTGCCATAGGAGACATCTGAAAAATATTGCTATGATTTATGCCAAAGAACATTCTGCTTATCTTCTCATCTAGAAGTTTTATGGCTTCTGGTCTTACATTTAGGTCTTTAATCCATTTAAGTTCATTTTTGTATATGATGTGAGGACATGTTCTAATCTCATTCTTTTACATGTAGCTGTCCAGTTTTCTCAGCATCACTTATTGAAGAGACTGTCTTTTTTCCATTGTCTATTCTTGCCTCCTTTGATGTAGATTGATTGACCATGGGTGCATGGGCTCATTTCTGGACTCTCTATTCTCTTCCATTGATCCATGTATGTATTTTTGAGCTGCTGCTAAGTCACTTCAGTCGTGTCCGACTCTGTGCCACCCCAGAGATGGCAGCTCACCAGGCTCCGCCATCCCTGGGATTCTCCAGGCAAGAACACTGGAGTGGGTTGCCATTTCCTTCTCCAATGCATGGAAGTGAAAAGTGAAAGTCACTTTTCAAAGTGAAAAGTGAAAGTGAAGTCACTCAGTCGTGTCCCACTCTTAGCGACCCCATGGACTGCAGCCCACCAGGCTCCTCCGTCCATGACATTTTCCAGACAAGAGTACTGGAGTGGGTTGCCATTGCCTTCTCCATTTTTGAGCTAGAATTATGCTATTTTAATTACTGTAGCTTTGTAGTATAGTCTGAAGTCAGAGAGCATGATCCATTCAGCTGTTCTTTTCCCTCAAAATTGCTTTGAGATTTTGGTCTTTTTGTGGTTCCATGATTTTTTAAAGAAGGTTTTATTAGAGTATAGTTGACTTACAATGTTGTGTTAGTTTTAGGTGTGTAGCAAAGTGAATCAGTTATACATATACATGCATCCACTCTTTTTTAGATTATCATATACATTTTAGGGTTATTTGTTCTATGAAAAATGTCATGGGTGTTTTGATAAGGATTGCTTTGGATAGTGTGAAGATTTTAACAGTATTAATTCTTCCAATCCAAAAATATGGGATATCTTTCCTTTTCTTGGTATCAGTTTCAATTTCCTTCATCATTATTTTATAATTTTCAGAGTATAGGTCTTTCACCTCCTTGGTTAAGTGTATTCCTAGGTGTTTTACTCATTTCTAATGCAATTTTAAACAATTTTAATTGAGATTGTTTTCTTGCTTTCTGTTTTTGATGGCTCACTATTAGTGTATAGAAAAGCAATCGATTTCTATATATCAGCCTTGTAACTTGCAACTTTACTGAATTCACTTATTAGTTCTAATGGTTTTTTGGTGGAAATGTTAGGGTAATCTACATACAGTATCAATTGGAAGGACTGATGCTGAAGTTGAAGCTCCAAGACTTGGGCCACCTGATGCGAATTGTCAACTCACTGGAAAAAACTCTAATGCTGGGAAAGATTGAAGGCAGGAGAAAGGGGTGACAGAGGATGAGATGATTGGATGGCATCACCGACTCAATGGACATGAGTTTGAGCAGGCTCAGGGAGATAGTGAAGGGCAGGAAAGCCTATGTACTGCAGTCCACAGCATTGCAAAGTGTCAGACATGACTTAGCAACTGAACAGCAACAATACACAGTATCAGGTCATCTGCAAATAGTGACAATTTTACTTCTTCGGGGTCATTCATTTTTGCTTCTCCAGTTGTGCTTGGTATATAGAAGGCCCTTATCCCTGAGTTTGTCTTACTGATCTGGTATCTCCCTCACTTCCAATTTTTCCTTCTAATGGGAATATCTTTGGGAAAGGGCACAGGCATGAGGAATTGAACTTTTAGTCGAATTTCTCTGGATGAGATGTGAGCCTGGGTGGAGCAGTGAGGCAAGGAAGAAGGGAGGGGGAAGGTCCTGAGACTCACTCGTACTTGTCTAAGAAGATCTATGAAGGAAGCTAAATTTGAAGCTTATTTCTGGAATTCTGTGAGTTCCTGAACCTCACCTGCCACGGTATTCCTCTGGGACAGGCACCTTGCCCAGTGATAGCCCTCAACCATTCTACTGTTGCAAACAGCAGAACTCGAGGCTGTGTGACCAGATACAAACTCACGTTTTATTTTCTCTAGGTACCCGTCATTTCTGTGACATTCTCAATGGGTTACTATTTAGGGGAAGCAGTGATCATATGTCACTTTAAAATGTTCTTTCTCAGTGTGCTCAGAGATCACAAAATCAAAGACTGTTTTAGGGCTGGAGGAAGTTCCTGTGGTCATGACTTACACATCCCTGCATTGCAGTGGAAGATGCTTAACTCACTTTGGGGGTGAAATGGAGAATTATCTTGTGTAGAAGGTGTTTTTATGAAACTCCTTATGTGTATCTGTATCTCTACATATGACTTCGTGTATATATGCAAATCCGTTTACCTATAATATGTAAGAGTCTCCATGAGTGTATCAGGATGGGGAGGTCCACATCTGTGTAGCCCACTTTACATCCTTTGCTAGCGTCTTTCCGTTTAGGCCTCGTGTAATTTTTCTCTATCTTCAAACCCTCCTTTCCCTCGTCCCTCACTTGTGCTTGGAAGCTCCTGAGGAATCTTGAGGTTGGGGTTGGGGATATTCACTCACAGCTCTTCTCCTGCCTGTCTTTATCTCAGCCACGCATCTGATCCTATCTTCATCTCTAGGCGAGCTCCCTGCCGCCTGCGTTTATCTCTCTGTTTTATGGTGTCATTTAATTAGCTCGCACATGGTGGTTTTATGGGACAAACATGGCCTTGTTTGCCTTATAACTGAATTTCACGGCTCTGCAGGGACAGGTCAGGAAATCTCAGCCCTGCAAACTCCAGTGTTTGGAGTTCAGGAATGCTGAATCTTTAGGAATCTAGGAATTTGGAGAATGGGCTGGGTTGGAGAGCTGTCTTCCACAAACTAAAAAAGCAATCCCTTCTCTCTTCTCTAGTTGCCTGCCTGCAGCATATGAATAACCCTGCCGGGGAAATGTGAAAGCTGTGCTGGCCGTTAGGGTCTGTCCGGAATCTCTGTGGCTCGTGTGACTGTCATACTACTTTTGTTCCTTAAATCGAGTGGTCATTTACAGGATAGTTAAAATGTCCACTCTAGGGGAATGAGATACTGATAGTAAGACCAAGACTAAAATAGGGCTTGTGAACTTGAAGTCCCCAGGTGAGAAAAATGGAGAGGATCTTATTCCTTTGACAGAGAAACTTGTGGCCTAGAGGAACAGTTGGGGTGTTGAACCAAATGGGATTCATCCAGATGCCAACTAGGGAATTGGGGGTTACTATTTATACAAGTTTGTAATAATACAATGTACTTGTGTGTGTGTGTATGTGTGTTGTTTTATTAGTTGGTTAGGTCAAGAAGATCTGGGAACATATAAAAATAGACTATCCAGAATCATTCTGGGAAGACACATTCCATCTGCATTTCCTACATCTCTGATGAAGAAGGCCCTGCCCTCTGCCGCCATATATGACAGCCTTTTGTCCAAGCAGCTTCCTTCTCCTCTTGCGCACAAAGTCACCGGAACACCTACACACACACACACACAGTAGAAATATTCATAAGCCAGCTCCTGATACACTATTCTTTTCTCAGCTTTAGATGACAGTTCCCTGGCTTGATGTTGGTGGGGAACCAATTGTGTGTGTGTGAAATCTGTCCAAAGGCAAGAGGTGGGCTAGAGGAGCCACGAGAAATCTGCTTCTTTCATTCTCCGCCTGCCCTCCTCACCGGCTCTGCCCTGCAGCAATGAGCTTTTCAACCCTAGGCCTGCGCTCCTGCCCCCAGTCTGATCTCTCCCTCCTCAGTCTGGTTCCCATCTCTCACGTCCCACTCCCTGCACTGTCCCTACATACATTTTCTCCTTCTGAAACTTATCAGTCTGCTATCCCTAAGACCACTGGCAGGAAGATGGGTATGAAACGTAGGCTGGACACAGGTAAGCAGTGCTTCTAGGAAAAGAGGAGCCCAAGCAAATGTCAATCTGGGGCAGGGAGGAGTGTTCGCAGAGAAAACAATTGGGGGAGGAGCGCCCCAAATTGTAGCTACAACTAAGAAGAAGTAATGTAATCCTAATCTCAGACATGGAGACTTCCTACATATATGAATATGTTTTACATTTAAAATGAGTGCTCTAGGGGGCTTCCCTGGTAGCTCAGTGGTGAAGAATCTGCCTGCTGATGCAGGAGACACAGGTTCGATCCCTGATTCAGGAAGATCCCACATGCTGCAGAGCACCTAAGCCCGTACGCCACAACTACTTAGCCTGTGCTCTAGAGCCTGTGAGCCACAACTACTGAGCCCACATGTCTGGAGCCTCTGCTCTGCAACATAGGAAAGCACTGCAATGAGAAGCCCACGCACTGCAACCAAGAGTCGCCCCCACTTGGCAACTCAAGAAAAGCCCGTGCGTAGCTATGAGGACCCATCACAGCCCAAAATAAATAAATAGATGTTTAAACCAATTCATTCCTTTAAAAAAGATAAAATTGAATGTTCTAAATATCACTCCCCTTCTGGAATAATCTAGATCTAGTTCTGCCTGGATGCCAAGGGTTCAGATGATTCCCAAACTCACAGAGGAAGGACTCAGTCTTTCTGGGGCCACTGTTTTGTCAGACTGTCTGCAGAAAATTTAGCCTAAATCCTTCCTGCTGCTGCTTGCAATACCTCCAGAGACTGGGGATGCCTACAATTCATCTTGAATTGTCCCCTCCTCCCTGGGAGCTTGTGACAGCACAACTCACCCCAAAAATCATTAGGCTCTGAAAGCGTTGGGACTGGCCCCAGCACGTCTTTGCCATTCTGTGCTGTCCTATCTCCAGATGACTTCAGAGAAGGTGAGGGTGGTGTTCAATGGATGTTCCAAACCTCTCCTCCTCTTTCCCCTGAATTGCCAATATATTTTCTCTGACAGTTTGCACAGATAGTTAAGATACCATGTAATTACTGTTGCATTTGAAACCCAAACATGATTTATACCTGACAAGCTCAGTCATCTTTGGGATGACTTGGTGTATGTACGTGTATGTGTATGCGTGTGTGTACGTGTATATATGTTGGTTACGTCTTTTTGTGCGAGCGGAGTAGGTATTAGACCCTATGCCTTTCTCTTGCTCAGTTACCTTCCTTTACTGCATCAAGAAATTGGCGTATACAGGGCACAAGAGGGAGACTCTAGGTGTGATGGGAACACTGTGATACCCAGGATAATGACAAACACGCGGACATAGTAAGATGAGGGTGAGGTCTAGGTAGTGATGGAGGATGGAGAGACACCATTAGAAGCAAAATGGGTGACTTACTGACAGAGGACTTCCTTCAGGAGAGACTGTAAGGGACTGTTTGGGAGAGGTGGATTAGGACCAGAAAGAAAGGAAAGGACCGTGTCTTTGAAGAAAGAAAAAAATGACCTTGAAGGTAGAAGGGGAGACATTTGCAGGGAAAGAAGCAGATTGCCAAGCTGACAGGCAGTGTCTTAAGTGAAGAAGTCATAGGGAAGTGGGAGGTGGAGGAGAGGGCTGTTCCAATGGGCAGAAGGATAAAAGTGCTAATGGTGTTTCATCCAATTGTTGCTAGGAGGCATTTAGGTAGCCCCTTGAAACACTACATCCAGGATGGGGAGGGAGATTTTCCCTGTGGTGAGGAATTGGGCTTGGAAAGAACAAGGAGTTAGGGTGGGCAGAGAAGAGATGAAGGTGGCTACTAGGAGTAGGGGAGGAAGAGTGGGGAGCCACTACCAGGGCTTCTGAACTTGTGGCAGGGGGATGGATGCCCAGTTCTCTTCCACTTCCCTTTCTATTCCAATAGGAGAGTTTAAGGGTGGACAAGAGAAAGGATTATATAATTTCCCAAAGCAAAGTGCTCCATGCGTGGTCTCTGTGCCCTAAACTAGATCTGGCCTGTGAGGAGGGCACCTGGCTGTAAGGCAGGAAGATGCGCAGGGATAGGACTCATCTTCAGCCCCCGCGGTAGAATGGGAGTGGGGGTAGTGGCTGTTCCTATGTTTTGCTCTTGGCATCTCTGGCTCAGGCTTCTGTCAGTACAGACCTGCCTCCCAGCCCCGCCCCAACTGTTGATTATACCCCTTGGGATGCATCATTGCTAGGAAAGCAGATGTGCCAGATGTGACATGTTTGAAAGAAAAAAATTCCCTTACCTTGGAGCCTTGGGGAGAGCAGCTAATCACCGTCTTGCTGCTGCTCATGGGGAGGGCAGGGCTGAGGTGGGGTTTGTGCCAGCCTCGAAGCCTCTCGTCCCTCTGCGGGAGGATCTCCAAGCACCTAAGGGGCCAGATGTGGGAGGAGAGTTTGGAGAGAAAGAAGACAAATTCAGGCCCCTATGAAATGGAAGAGATTTTGCTTGCATAGCACTGGTGGGCTGCTTGCTAGTTCATCTTTCTGAGTTGAGCAATGTAAAAAGGTGCTGGTGTGCATTCATGTGTGTAGGTTTCTAGGGATCCAACCCAGTGCATCACATCAGTTTATGGACCAAATTCTCCCGGAGGAGCCCCTGGGAAGCCTCCTGTTCCGTGCCCTGCTACTGCCCACTAGTTTTTTTACTTTATTTTCTTCCTGTCTTTGAAAACTGAGCTTAGAACTTGCAATGTGTCTTGTCCTTCGCCCAAGGGAGCCTCCTGAGGTTGCTGACAGATGTCTCAGTCTGGGAAGCCCCAGCATGCTTTGTGCCTCACTGCCAAGACAGTGCCCGAGGTACCCAAATGTCAGGGCCCTGGTGCTTTGGAGACTATGGGACAGTGGAACAATTCTTTGGATAAGACTAGGAGGGGATCAGGAGAAGGAAATGGCAACCCACTCCAGTATTCTTGCCTAGAGAATCTTGTGGGCAGAGGAGCCTGGAGGGCTGCTGTCCATAGGGTCGCACAGCGTCGGACATGACTGAAGCGACTTAGCATACATGCATGCATTGGAGAAGGAAATGGCAACCCATTCCAGTATTCTTGCCTGGAGAATCCCAGGGACAGAGGAGCCTGGTGGGCTGCCATCTATGGGGTCACACAGAGTCGGACACGACTAAAGTGATTTAGCAGCAGCAGCAGCAGCAGCAGCAGGAGGGGATTAGGAGAAGAAATCCAAGAAAGACTCTTGGGTATACTAGAAAGTTGTAAGTTTGAGATCAAGGTGAAGTCACAGAATATTGCCCAGTGCCTGGAGAACGGATGTAGTGGTTTTATGGTACCTACAATCCTTAGGGATGAAGTTGATTCCCAGAAACATTTGCTCAGATTCCTAGGAAGTGATTCTTGAGTACATTTTTGTTTAAGTGTGACATTTCCTTCCTTCTAAACCAGATTCTAACTCTTCTAGTCTGATCTCAAAGAAAGCAGACCTTGAGACTTCCCCAGCTGCCCAGCAGTTCAGATTCCACCCTTACGATGCAGGGGCACAGGTTCTATCTCTAGTCAGGGAACTAAGATCCTGCATGCTGTGCGGCCAAAAAAAAAAGAAGAAAGAAAAAAGAACGTGGACCTCTGGCCAAGACATCTAACCCTCTGCTACCCCAAGACATTAATGCATATAAGTTAGTAGAGTTTTGTTGTCTCTACCGACAAAAGTCCGCTGACTAAACCCAGTCTCAAAGTAGCTCCATCCCTAGTGTTACTCACTGAGTCATGTCTGACTCTTTGCAACCCCATGGCCTGTAGCCCACCAGGTTCCTCTGTCTATGGGATTCTCCAAGCAAGAATACTGGAGTGGGTAGCCATTCCCTTCTCCAGGGGATCTTCCCGACTGAGGGATCGAACCCAGGTGTCCTGCATTGCAGGCAGATTCTTTCACCGTCTGAGCCACCAAGGAAGCCCCTAACTCCATTCCTAATCCCATCCTTAATCCTGATCCTGAAATTAACCCTAACTCGAATCCCAGTTCTACCTCTGCTTGTCCACCCCCACCTCTCACTGCAGAGAATGATTTGAGGAGAGGAGGGGCTGGGAAGAGAGGGCAAGATGAGGAATGCTTCTGGGGAAAAGGAGGAGGAGGAGATCCAGCCAGAGCGACCTGGAGGAGCCAGTGTGGTATCTGGGAGCCCGGGGCATGATCCTGGTACTTGCCAAGCCATGAGTCACGACATCGTTCTCCATGGCATTTTGTTGGGGGTGTGTCTGGGCTGGCAGCTGGTAAACAGGCTTGCTTTGAATTAGGTGCTTCCCTTCTGTCCCTCTCCCTAATTTGGGGGAGAAGTGTCCTGTCCTGAGGTTCCTTCTTTCTTTCCTTTAGATTTCATGAAACTCCTTACCAAGAGGAAAGACTTGGTACTTTGTCATTGGTTGCAAGAAAATTGTGGAGAGAGAAGTCGCTGGGAATGCAGAGTCTTGAAGCTTTCCAAACAGGAGAAGTTTCCAGTCCACCGAGTGTCACCCCCTTGGGGATGCCGAGCTGCTGCACTCTGCCCTGTGCCCTCTCATGACAGGGCCCACGTGCTGCTCCGCCTCCTCCCATTGTTGCCATTGCCAAAATTCAGACAGGCATCCACCCTGGCTGGATAGGGATCTTTATGGGGCTAAACCTGTGCCTCTGGACAAAATAACAACTAGAAACACCTGAAACTTTTCTCCAAACCTGGTACCTCTCCCCAGCTCATAATGAGTCAGTTTTCTGTCTACAAAATGGGAGCAGCTTGGACCCTTACTCTTGAGGAAGGGAGAAAAGGAGCTGGACACTAATGATCATTTTCTGATGTTGAAGATGATCAGGGTTATTATTGTTTCCTCCTTGGAGAAGCCAGACAACCATCAGCCTGACTCTAAACACAGGTAGTTCAACACAGGCACTGCCCTGAGGGCTCCTGGAGGCTCTACTCCTTCCTCCTCTCTCCTTAGCCCACATCTGCCAATCCTACTGTAACTACAACTGGGGGAGAAAGCATGGCGCCCGGTTCTCTGATCTACTCCCTCTAGGCCTCATTTGCACATCCTGGGGCAGAGTTTACACTCCCTCAAATCCCAGATATAGCTCCTGTCCCAGCCTCCTGCACAGAGTGTGGAGGCTAATAGTCCTCTCAGACCAACTAGGAAGTGACAATGGCAGGACCTCACATACAGATGCGTGTGGTGGTGGTCAGTCATTTGGTGGTGTCCCACTCTGTGCGACCCCATGGACAGTAGCCCACCAGGCTCCTCTGTCCATGGGGTTCTCCAGGTAAGAATACTGGAGTAGGTTGCCATGCTCTACTCCAGGGGGTCTTCCTGACCCAGGGATCAAACCTACGACTCCTGCATTGGCAGGCAGATTCTTTACCACTGAGCCACCAGGGAAGCCCTGTGATCCTCTAAACATACTGGTGCACAAAAGATCCCTAAATCTCTGTTCTTAGATGACACAATACTTGCTTTAGCCCAGTCTACCAGTCGCATAGGTGTTACCCTCTTGGAAAACATCAGTGTTCCAGTTTTCTGAGGATTGAAAAAAGGCAGTTTGATTTAGAAAAATGACAAAATGTGCAAGTCAAAAGAGGGTTGGGATGGGGCTTCCCTGGCTCAGTGGTAAAGAATATACCTGCCAATGCAAGAGGTTTGATCCCTGATCCGGGAAAATCCTACGTGACTCAGAACAACTAAGCCCATGTGACACAATTACTGGGCCCGTGCTCCAGAGCCTGGGAGCTGCAGCTGCTGAAGCCAGCACGGGCCTGTGCGCCCCACAAGAGAAGCCACTGCAATGGGAAGCCTACACACTCCAACTAGAGAGAAGCCACCTATCAAGGCAGCTGGACAAAAGCCCACACAGCAACGAAGACCCAGCACAGCCAAAATAAATTAAAAAAAAATAATAATAAGGTTGGTGGGCTTCCCTGGTGGCTCAGTGGTAAAGAATCTGCATGCCAATGCAGGAGACACGGGTTTGATTCCTGATCTGGGAAGATCCCACATACCATGCAGCATCTAAACCCACGCACCACAACTATAGAGCCTGTGCTCTAGAGCCTGAGAGCCTCAACTACTGAAGCCCATGTGCCTCAACTACTGGATTTGCGCTCTAGAGGCTGTGCTCCCCAAGGGAAGCCATACCAATGAGAAACCCTCACACTGCAGCTAGAGCGTAGGGCACGCTCACTGCACCTAGAGAAAAGCCTGCCCAGGAACAAACACCCAGCACAACCAAAAATAAAACTTAATTAAAAAAAAATAGGAGGCCCTCCTTGGTGGTGCAGTGATTAAGAACTCGCGTGCCAATGCAGGGGACACGGGTTCAATCTCTGCTCTGGGAAGATTCCACATGCTGTGGAGCAGCTGAGTCTGTGGGTCACAACTGAAAAAATAGGGTTGGGGTCAGAGTCCCTGCCAGCTCCCTCTTTTTTCTTTCTTGTAATGGGTAAATATTGTAGTAAAAATAACAAACATTTAAATATTAATAGCATTTTACAGTTTCAAAGTGCTTTCATTTATAATCATACAATAGCTTTGTGTAACGGAATTCTAACATTTGACAGAGGAGGAAACCAAGGTACAGAGCAGTTAATGTGATTTCCTCAAGGGTATAGAACTCGTTAGCGACACAGAGACACATGCGGCATCTGACTAAAGTCTAGTGGCCATTATGAGGGGGCTGAAAATCTGTGTCCAACAAGGAAAGAAAGGAGAGAGTCCTTTCGGAAGAATTCTCAGGGTGGGGAATACAGATTTTCCTATGAAGTCTTATGAATGGTTAAGGATAAGATGGTCTTGGCATGGGCCCCAAAAGAAATGAGGTAGAGGGGATTTCCCTGGTGGTCCAGTGATTAAGATGCTATACTCCTAGTGCAGGGGGCATGGGGTCAGTTCCTGATTGAGGAAATAAGGTCCCACATGCCACACAGCATGATCTAAAAAAAAATAGAAATGAGGTCTAAAAAAACCTAAATCTAACTGCAAGGATAAGAAAATATTAAGAAACCTGGGAAAGATATGCCAACCTGATAATATTTTGTTGATGAAATATTGAGTGTTCTAAGCAGTCTGGTTTAGAAAGAAACTCCAGAGGCTACTCTCTCCAGGACCCCACCTGTGGGCCGTACTGTCAACATGTGGCTAGATGACTGGTGCTCAAAGATAGCAGAGCAGCAGAAGCCCACTGAACTATTCCATGTCTGTCATTTATTTTATCTTAAAGTTAGAACTGGACATGGAACAACAGACTGGTTCCAAATAGGGAAAGGAGTATGTCAAGGCTGTATATTGTCACCCTGCTTATTTAACTTCTATGCAGAGTACATCATGAGAAACGCTGGGCTGGAAGAAGCACGAGCTGTAATCAAGATTGCCGGGAGAAATATCAATAACCTCAGATATGCAGATGCCACCATCCTTATGGCAGAAAGTGAAGAGCAACTAAAAAGCCTCTTGATGAAAGTGAAAGAGGAGAGTGAAAAAGTTTACTTAAAACTCAACATTCAGAAAACTAAGATCATGGCATCTGGTCCCATCACTTCATAGGAAATAGATGGGGAAACAGTGTCAGACTTTATTTTTTTGGGCTCCAAAATCACTGCAGATGTTAAGTGCAGCCATGAAATTAAAAGACGCTTACTCCTTGGAAGGAAAGTTATGACCAAACTAGATAGCATATTCAGAAGCAGAGACATTACTTTGCCAACAAAGGTCTGTCTAGTCAAGGCTATGGTTTTTCCAGTGGTCATGTATGGATGCGACAGTTAGACTGTGAAGAAAGCTGAGCGCCGAAGAATTGATGCTTTTGAACTGTGGTGTTGGAGAAGACTCTTGAGAGTCCCTTGGACTGCAAGGAGATCCAACCAGTCCATTCTGAAGGAGATCAGCCCTGGGATTTCTTTGGAAGTAATGATGCTAAAGCTGAAACTCCAGTACTTTGGCCACCTCACTTGAAGAGTTGACTCCTTGGAAAAGACTCTGATGCTGGGAGGGATTGGGGGCAGGAGGAGAAGGGGACGACAGAGGATGAGATGGCTGGATGGCATCACTGACTCGATGGACGTGAGTCTGGGTGAACTCTGGGAGTTGGTGATGGACAGGGAGGCCTGGCGTGCTGCGATTCATGGGGTTGCAAAGAGTCGGACACGACTGAGCGACTGAACTGAACTGAAGGTGAAAGTGTTAGTCGCTCAGTCATATCCAACTGTTTGCGACCCTACGGACTGTAGCCTGCCAGGCTCCTCTGTCTGTGGGATTCTCCAAACAAGAATACTGGAGTGGGTAGCCATTCCCTTCTCCAGGGGATCGAACCCAGATCTTAGGCCTAATATAATCTCTTTTGCTACCATCCTAACTAGTTCTGTGTTAGTGGGAGTTGGGGTAGGGGTTACTTATCAATGTATCTATATCTGCATCTATATAGCTATATGTGATTTGGAAAGCTGTCTAGAAACTTCCAGTGTAACATCGATTCATGAGTTTATAAACAGAACTCATACTTTTCAGGTTTCATACTTTTCTTCACCAACTTCCTTGGCCTTTTCTTCTCACATCAGCTTTTGAATAATAGTGGTTGCTCCTGGTCTCTCTGGGAGGTCAAGGCTCCGAGAGTAAGAGGAGCTGTTGTTTCCTTCTGCTCTGATTCAGGCTGTCCTTGCCTTTTTGCTTTATCTGCTGTAAAAGCTTTATCTGTTGTAAAAAGCAAACAAAAAACCTCCTCTCCTTCAATTTTCTCCCTTGTAACAATCCTAGACTCTGCTGCAAGATTTGTCTTCCTAAAACACGGCCCTAATCAGGCCACTTTTCTGCTCAGAAACTGGTTCCCATGGTTACCTTGTTGAGTGCTTGCTATGTGTCAGATACTATCCTAAGTGCTCTGTGCGCATCATCTAATTTACTCACCACATCAACCCTGTGTGGTAGGGCCTTTTGTCTTCTCTGTTCAAAGATGAGGAAAGAGGTACACAGTAGTTACAGAACTTGTCCAGTGTTTCATGGCTGAAAAGAGGCAGAGCTGAGCTTTGAACCCAGGCGTTTGCAACCCAGAACTCAAGCTCTCCCAACACTCTGTATATTTTTAGGTCTATATCACGTCTCCTGGTGGCAGGACCTGTGATATCTGTCATGTCAAGCAACAAGCACAGCACCATATTTAATAAAAGCTTGTTGATAATTACGGTGATTCAGAAAAAAAAAGCAGTTCTATGGTGAATGTGATTGGGAGGAAGGGAGAATTTTAATTGTGATTCTCCAGTTTGCCTAGGAGAACATGGACTTCTTGATCCATGTGGATGTTGCTGACTGCATTTCAAGAGCCCCCGTTGTGTGCAGAGCTCTCTATTTAGTGGAAGAATTATCTGGGAACAAGACTTGATTTCTGTCCTTGAGATGCTCCTAGGCTAACGGAGGAGACTGCACTTAGCTCTAAGAACACAGGCATTTTTTTTTTTTTTTTTATGAATTTGCATGACTTGCAGTTTCAGACACCACCCAACAAGAGTTTGGAGGTTCTGGTTGACTGTGATGGTAGAAGGAGGTGGTGACCGGGAGACCACTGATACTCTTGGGGTCTCTAGCTGTCCTTCAACGTGTGCAGCCTGGTTGTGGCCCAGGGAACTCAGCTGTGCTCTGTAGGTTGCCTCCACTGTGTGGTCTCCAGTGAACTTCTCAGCAAGGTAAAGGAGGGTGCCAGCGAAGATCAACCCCAGAACAAGGTAAAGAGACTGAGGAGACAGAAAGAAGTTCCTCACAGCCACGGGGCAGTGGAACTGAAACTGCAACTCAGGTCTCAAATGACACCCCCCCAAGTGTCTTGGCCTCACAAGGTCGGGTGGAGAGGTGGCACCGTTTCCATGTCAGAATGACTCCAGTCATCACCCCTATTCCCACCCCGCCTCTCGCTGCAGCCATCTGCACTTAAGTGCCCTGCCCTCAAGCAAAAGCTGACATCTCAGTTTTTGGGGAAAGTGAGATGCAGTGTCCCTGACAAATGGGTGGGTCTCCACCCCCACCCCCGCCCAGTTTATGAGTCCAGGGTGGCTCCCTTCTAACACCCTCCCTCTCTTTATGGCCCTGCTGCGATCTTTGATGTCTTCTTCTTGTGAAGGGGTGGGGGTGGGGAGAGAGAAGCCAACCTCAGCCAGAGAGGCCCTGCCCACGGAAGTTCTCAGGTGAGGGAAGGAGTCCAGGGAGGAGGGCAGGATTTAGCATAAGCAGCAGTCGGTTGGATGGCCTAATGCTGAGCATCCTTCCAGACCCACATCTCTCTGGGAAACACCGACATTATAGTCAGTCTCTGTCAAGCATTAGAAAGAGTATGGTGAAGTGGGCTTCAGCCTGGGTTCAAATCCTAGATTTGATCATTCTAGCTTTTGGACCTTGGGCAAGTTACATAACCCTTTGAACTTCACTTTCTAAATCTGAATTGAATAATAGACTATTTCTCACAAGATGTCATGAGAACAGAGTAAAACATGCACAGCAAGTACCCAGAAGAGTGTCTTATAGCCAAACTTGTCCCCCTGATGTAAAGAGAACGTCCTTGAGAGCCGGGATCTCAGCGGCCTTCTCCCCTCCCCGCCCCACAACCCTCCACCTTCTCCAGCACCTCACGCGTCTGCCCCTTCCATGCTTGGTTGGGAGGCTTTTTCCCTCAAGCCTTCCCCCTCACCCCCGCCCAGCCTTTCCTCTCGAATGGACAAATCCCAAGCTCAGTGCCAATTCTCTTCTCTGTCCTTTTCAGGCCCGCATCTCAAAAGCTTTTTCACCTGGAGAATCCTGTCAACAGCTCCCGTCTCCACACTTGGCAGTTTTTCCTCCTCTCTGCCGTGGTCCCTCTCTCTTCCATTAACATGATTTTATTTGCTTTGCTCCTATTCTTATCCATCTATAATTTTTATTTTATAGTCACTCCATAATGGTCTGGGGCCATTTCTACTGAATCACCAACTGGTCTTACTTTAGGATTTAATTTGGTTTTATTAAAATTACCAAAATTCTCCCTGGGCAGGTGCAGACCTGGCCAGGGCAAAGCTCTCTAGGCTGTTGACAGAGAGGTCCCTCCCCACTGGTAGCTTTCCAGGCTCTTTAGCACTTCGTTCAGCCACGGCGTGAATGTTTCTGGTGCAGCAGTGTGTGTGTGTCTACATGTAGTTTGAGGTGTGGATGTTTCCGTTTTAGCTATGAGAACCTAAGTTTGCACTGCCTAGGAAAAGGGCTGTAATGTATTTTAAGTGCTTAAAGAAGCTGCACAAGTAGCCACTGTACCTGCTGCACTTGGAAGTACAGACACATCCCGTCACCAGTCATTTTTGATGTGAAATCAGCAACAGTAATAGGTTTAAGCTGTTTTATGTACCGTGTGTGTTGTGCTTAGTCTCTCAGTCGTGTCCAACTTTTTGCAACCCCATGGACTGTAGCCCACCAGGCTCCCCTGTTCATAGGATTCTTTGGCAAAAATACTAGAGTGGATTGCATTCCCTTCTCCAGGGGATCTTCTCCACCTGCATTGGCACATCTCCTGCATTGGCAGATGGATTCTTTTCTATCTGAACCTTATACCTTTACTTTTTCTTCAGGGAAAAGGGGTAGGAAAAGTTCTGGAAAAATAGAATTTTCATTTAGTTTTTCCAGTGTATTACTTATTACCTCGAATAAAGAGATCTCCATTAAATGCAGAAACTATAGCATTAGGAGTGTTGGACCCAGAAGTAGTAGAAGAGAAAATAGGATTCAAAGAAAATGAAAATAACAAAATTAAAAAACAACATCCTGAGTTGGATGTCTCATATTTATCCTGGTGGTTGATCACTGACTGTACCCCAAGGCCACCAATAAACTCAGATCCAATTGAGAGGTAGAACTCAGGCGTCTAGTTCTATGGACATCTTTGTTTTGTTCCCTTTTCTGAAGAGAAGCATTTTCTGTTAATTAGAGCATGCGCCTTCCTCCGCCTTTCCCTCAGCCCCTTCCATAGTCCCAGGATCTGCTATTTCCCCGCCTCTGCCTGTATATCCACATTCCAAATATCTCTCTCCTAAGGAACTGCAGAAGAACTCTATGGTGGAAAACATCAACAGTGCACTTCTTTTTTTAAATTAATTAATTCATTTATTTTTAATTGAAGGATTCTGGGAAAGATTGAAGGCCGGAAGAGAAGGGGACAACAGAGGATGAGATGGTTGGATGGCATCACCGACTCAGAGGACATAAGTTTGAGCAAACTCCAGGAGATGGTGAAGGACAAGGAAGCCTGGTGTGCTGCAGTCCATGGGGTTGCAAAGAGTCAGACGACTTAGCAACTAGCAACAGATTGAAGGGTAATTGCAATATTGTGTTGGTTTCTGCCATACATCAATTTGGATCAGCCATAGGTGTACATATGTACCCTCTCTCTTGAGCCTCCCTCCCACCTCCCACCCTATCCCACCCCTCTAGGTTGTCACAGAGCCCTGGTTTGAGTTTCCTTGAGTCATACAGAAATTCCCACTGTCCGTACTGTCTATTTTACGCATGTTAGTGTATATATTTCCACGCTACTCTCTCCATTTGTCCCACCCTCTCCTTCTTAGCACCTCCCCCAACCCTCCCCCACCCCCTTTTCCATAAGTCTGGAAAAGTGCACTTCTTTCCTGGAGAATCGCATCAAATTAGGTCAGAGGGCTGTTGGGCAAAGAGTCTCTGTTTTGGTGTCTCAACTTCTGCTCCCCTCCTGCAGCTCTCCTTGGCTAGAATCAATTTGGCATTGAATCTGCCTGTTGATTTTAAGAGAATTGGGAATAAAGCTGGGATGAAGAAGTTAGCTTCCTCCTGGGAATAATGCAGACTCGAGTTCTCCCTTGAGGACCTAACTTTGAATCTAGAGGGTTGAGTGAGAAATGAGGCCATCTGTGGCAGCCTAACACTGGGCATTTGAAAATGGGCATTTTCTCATCCTCCTTCCTTTCCTTTAAAAAAAATAATGTAGCTTGGAAGAATATGATTATCCTTAAACATTTTATTTTTTAATTAAAGAGGGTTCATTATGCTACCCGTCTCATCTCGTCCCAGAGGAGAGAAACCCTGTGTTCAGCAGTTTGCTAAGAAATAATTATAGGTTCAGATCTTCCCCAGGCCCCGAAATTCAATTAAAATTTTTTTGTTTTAAGTTGCTTGCAGTCACATGGTGTGTAAATCTGCGTGGATGAGTGTGTGTGCGCGCATGTGCACGTGCGCACACATGCCCCAGTTTTCCTTGTAACTACTCTGGGAATGGGTTCCCAAATGTGAGGTTCCTAAAAGACACCAATCCCCCCACTCCCAACCCAGTTTCTTGGCTGTTTCTACATGATCTGATATTAACACATAATGCTCTGTGAAAGCAACCTTTGTTTTTTTTGTTAGTTTGTTCGTTTTTGGCTAGAATCACTCTGTTTGTCTATCGGTCCCCAATTCCTGGGATATGTCTCTGGTTTATACTGAACCAGATCAGTGTAAATAAGTGGCTCTCAACCAACTCTGTGGATCAAAATCATCTGGGGGGACTTTTAAGCAGTAGCAATGCCTACTCCCTGATGTATATATTCAGCTGGTGTGGAGTGGGGCCCAGGCATCAGTATTTTTTAAAGGCTCCTTAGGTGTTAATGTACCCCAGTTCAATTCCTGGGTTGGGAAGCTCCCCTGGAGGAGGGCATGGCAACCCACTCCAGTATTCTTGCCTGGAGAATCCCCATGGACAGAGGAGCCTGGTGGGCTTATAGTCCATGGGGTCACAAAGTGTCGGACAAGACTGAGTGACTAAGCACAGCACAGCACAAAAGACACCCAAAGGGCTTCCCTGTTGAGTCAGCAGTTAAGAATTCGCCTGCGATGTAGAAGACCTAGGTTCAATCCCTGGGCCAGGAAGATCCCCTGGAGAAGGGAATAGTTACCTACTCCAGTATTCTTGCCTGGTTAATCCCATGAACAGAGGAGCCTGGCAGGCTACAGTCCATGGGGTCGCAAGAGTCAGATGCAATTTAAGGACTAAACAATAATAACACAAAGACACACAAATAGGGTCATGGGGCCCAAATTTCATTGCCTACTTGCTCAGCTTACTATCTAGTTAGTTTAAGTAGGGTAAGATAGGGGCAGAGTGGTTACCTGCCACTTTTATACTGACTCTGAGTTATATTTAAACTTGGGGTGGAAACAGGATTCCATATAGTTCTCCCCTGCACCGCCTCTTTCCTCATCCCAAGAAGGGGGGCAGTTCTGTTGTAGGACTGCCCCTGTTTACACAAAAAAATTATTAGGGAGGATAGTGTATAGATGACTCTTCTTGTAAGAACATTCCAGGAAATGGGGCAGTATTAATATTTATGGGTTCATTCAGGCTGCGATTGACCTTTTCTCTAGTTTACAGAAAGGAGCTAAAAATTCCCAGGCCTTGGGGCACAGGACCTCCTGGCAGCAGAAATATGGAAAGAGGGAGGCAGGGCTCTGTGAGGCCAGATTCTCCCAGATAATTAACCAAAATAGACATGGCTAATAGAAATCTAATGAATAAATTAATAAATAAAACAATGTACTTATGAATCCCTATATATCTCAGCATATAAACATATATAGGTTTCTGCATATTAGTAGCTTACACAATGTGTGTGTTTGCAGATTTAAATAGAATGGTATATAAATATATTTATATAACTACAGCAGCCTTGTAGAATGTGGAGGTAACTATGCAGATAGCTCAGGCATGTTTTTTGAAAATTGTAGCCATTTTCATATTTGACTGAAAATTTCACTGTTATCCTGATGTTCCCAAGTATTTAGACTTATAAGTTATGTATATATTTTCTAGTTTGCCTACAGATGTTTGTATACATTATATATAGAATAGGTTAGAGATATATATATATATATATATATATATATATATATATATATTTTTGCTATTTTTCAGAGAGAGGGTTCTGAATTAGTGTAGATAGCCAAAGTGAGCAGTTCAAACTCAGATAATCTACACTGGGGCTTAAATAATCTGCATTTACTAATTATATGAATTCAGTTCTAAAATCTTCGCTTATTTGGTGCTACGTAGATATAGCCCCTGGAGAAGGCAATGGCACCCCACTCCAGTACTTTTGCCTGGAAAATCCCGTGGACGGAGGAGCCTGGTGGGCTGCAGTCCATGGGGTCGCTAGAGTCGGACACAACTGAGTGACTTCACTTTCACTTTTCACTTTCATGCATTGGAGAAGGAAATGGCAACCCACTCCAGTGTTCTTGCCTGGAGAACCCCAGGGACAGGGAAGCCTGGTGGGCTGCCGTCTCTGGGGTCGCACAGAGTCAGACACGACTGAAGTGACTTAGCAGCAGCAGCAGCAGCAGATATAGCCCCTACAAATTTGAACCAGTTGAATGCACTTCATTTTGCCTTTGAGAATGCAGGTGTGTGATGAATAGTTAAGGACCTACTGATTCCAATTTGAATTATCCACCCTCTTGAAGGGAGGATGAATAGAAAACTATCCAAGAAAAAGCTGAGAGAAAGAATTTCAATTTGTCTTTGTCATGAATCAAAATATTTTCTCTCACTCTTTGCCCTGCTCCCTCACATGTAGGCACTCATGCACACACACGCGGGAGCATGCATGCATACATATGTATACACACTCACTCATTTATTAAACTGATGCTAATTTCTTTCTGGGCTGGACTGACAGCAGCTTGATGGTCTGTGGAGGGGAGGAACCAAACCAAAGCTGTCTCCAGACACAAGAACAGACCAGTGCTCACGAGCCACAATTATGGAGATGTGCTTAGACCCAAAAAGGCTTGGTGGAGAAATTGTTTACAAACCACTACCAAACACCTAATCAGATTTCTATGACACTTCTGTCGCCCTCCCTGGTTTCATGGAGATCTTTCTTGTCCTTTCAAGTGTCTGAGGTCTTCTGGCAGTGTTCAGTAGGTATTCTGTGAGAATTGTTCTGCATGTGGAAAATGTATTTTTGTGATGTATTTGTGGGAGCAGGTGAGCTCCACGTTCTTCTACTCCACCATCTATTTTTTTTTAATTTATTTACTTGGCTACATCGGGTCTTAGATTGTTTCTCTCTAGTTGTGGTGTACAGGCTTAGTTGCCCTGCAACATGTGGAATCTTAGTTCCCCAACCAGGGATCAAACCTGCCTCCCCTGAATTGGAAGGCAGATTCTTAACCACAGGACCACAGGGTAAGTCCTTACTCCACTATCTTGATTCTGAGCTTCTCTATGACATTTCTACTTATCTCCCAGTTTGGTTCTGTATCTAAAACTGGAACAGATACTGGAACTGTGTCCCCCAAGTCTGCCTCCAAGAGCTGGGGCTCAGGGTCACACCGTGGACAATGGCGTGGGAAGAAGGCCACTGCTACCATCTCCCCATCCCCTGTGCATAGTCCAGGCTGAGCTGACCACGGAGGCTCCCAAGATCCTGCTTTACATCATTATGATGATTTTGTATGAAAAATTATATAGATGAGTTTTATGAATATTCTCCTCTCTCTGGGTTGGCTGAGCAACAACTTAGTTTTAAATATGGCCCTCATTCTCCTAGCTGCATCTTTTATCTTGTTTGCAAAACAAAAATGAAGCATAGGAGAATAAAACAACCCTGCCTTGGAGAAAGACTACCCTGTTTAAACCCAAGATTGGCTACTCATGGATGAAATAAAATAAAAGAGAGTTTTCTGAATTGTTCAATTTTAAACATGCCACATTATTAAATACATTCACATGAAACCAACTTCTGTTGTTTTACTTGAGTCAAACCTCTAGTTGGAATGGGCCTGCAGGAAGAGGGAGTGGAAGTACTCTGTTAGGTACCTAGATGCTGTTCTATTTCATCTACAGTCCTGGTGATGCCATTTAATCATAGGGTGGATATACCAGCTTTCCAGTTCTCACTTGGGATATACGTGCCTATATACTACCTAGGTTTGTGACCAAGGAGGCTAGGACCAGCATCTCATCTACTCATTCAGCAAAGATTTACTGAGCCCCTACTAAGTGTTGGGAACTGCGTGAGGTTCTGGTAAAAAGACAACAAGATCTTGTCTATGAGGTCCTCACAGTACATATTTGTGGAAGAAATGGACATATTAGCAAATAGGTATAATACAATGAAAGAAGTAACACAGGAGTATTATAAAAGCACAAAGGAGAGGTGGTATCTAACCTGCTCTTTGGGGTGGGGGATGGACTCTCAAGGAGCAGACGATGAGAGCCAGAATGTTATTTTCATACATTCTAGTCCTCAGTATGATATTCTGCTTGTTGAATGAATTGGTCAAGGATTTATTAAGTCTCTGGAATTGCAGTGACAGAAGCACTGGAATAGGAGTCTGAAGGTCTGGGTTCTGGATCAGGCTCCATGATTACAGTCTGTGACTTGGCCCCGCTGCTGCTTGTCAAGATGAAGTCAGGGCAAGATCCTGGGCTGGTGCCAGACCTCTGCTTCCTTGGTTAATTAAATACACTGTCCCTCCTCCCAGTATGCGTGTCACCCAGAAGAAATAAAACCAAAGTTTTCTTCTCGAATCCACTCATAAAATAGTCATCAGCTCACTTGGGACCGGTCACTCAGTCGAGTCTTACTGTTTGCAACCCCATGGACTATAGTGCACCAGGCACCCCGTCCATGGAATTTTTCAGGCAAGAATACTAGAGTGGGTTGGTATGCCCTCCTTTGCCTGACCCAAGAATCAAACCCATGTTTCCTGCACTGGCAGGCGAATTCTTTGCCACTGAGTCATCTGGGAAGCCACCATCTCTCTCTAACTCTGTCCTATCCCAATTTTCTGTGAATCTTTAAAAAAGTATTTCAAAGTTATCTAGAAGAGTATTTATAACGTGAGACAGTTTTTTGCAAAAGTTAGGACAGGTTAACTAGTGCTGAGGAGGCTGGAATGCCGAGAAAGTGAAATGATAGGAAAGAATCCATTTGGTTTACTTTGGCCCGTGCTGACCAGCAGTTTAAAGCCATCCTAGGGACTTTCCTAGAGATCCAGTGGTCAGGACTCTGTGCTTTCTCTGCTGAGGGCCCAGATTCAATCCCTGGTCAGGGTACTAAGATCCTGCAAGCCCCACAGTGTGGCCAGAAAGAAAGAAAGAAAAGAAAAGAAAACTACCCTTTACTTAGAGCAGTGGGACGGCAGGCAGGGACCAGGGTCTGTATCATGTTCTACAAGGAAGACTATTTCTCTTCTTGAGCCAAGCAGAGAGGGAGACTGGTGGCTGAAGTGTCCTGACCTGATTGGAACAGGAGGCCTCACATCCCTGCTGATTCCTCACATCCCCTGACCTTAGGCTGAAGAGAGGAAATAAAACCAAATGTTGGATTATAATCAAGCAACTCCATGTTAAAAGCCGAAGGGCCTAACCCTTCTCACAGAATTCATTTGCTCTTTGCCTCTAGAACACTCAGGTGCTTGCTTACCTCTGTTTTGTCTTCTGCAAAATGGGTAGAGCTATTCCTGCCCTATTTACTATTCAGTGTACTTTACTGTGGTGGTACTTTTCATAGTTTGTAACGTGTAGTTGATTAAGATCTGTCTTCCTAACTTGAAAGGTATATTCAGGAAGATAAGAACTGTGTTTATTTTCCTCTCCATTTAATTCCCAGAATGTTCAGTGCTTCCATGCACTGGCCAGTCAACCAATAAATACATTTGAATAAATGAATGAATGAATGGCATTGTCAGGATTAAGATGAACTATTTGAAATACTTCAAAAAAATGTACAGGTGAAAAGAGTGTAAAGCATTGTTTCTAGTTAACTAGATCGTAAATTTCTTGAATTTAGGAACCAAATCTTACACCCTTTAAAAAATGTGTTTATTTACTTATTGCTTATTTATTTCGGGGTCCTAGTTGCTGTACTCGGGCTTTCTCTAGTTGTGGTGAGCTGGGGCTACTCTAGTTGCAGTGCAAGGGCTTCTCATTGTGGTGGCTTCTCTTGTTTGGGAACACAGGCTTTAGGGCCCACAGGCTTCACTGCCCCGTGGCATACAGGTTCTTCCTGGACCAGGATCGAACATGTGTCCCCTTGGTTGGTAGGCAGATTCTTAACCACTGGACCATCTGGGAATCACAAGTCTTACACTGTTTATTTCCCATTCAACCTAGCAGAGCACTCTCTGCATAGTTAGGTGCTCCGTAAATAATTATGCTCATCTCTATAGTATTTAAAAGAAAAATAATACTTGAATAAACAATCCCAAAGTGAATTTAATAAAGACAATTCCATATATAATAGCATTAAAAATAATAAAATGCTTAGGAATAAATTTCATAGAAGAATTGAAAAATTTATACTCTGAAAACTACAAAGCACTATTGAAACTTAATTAAAGAAAACCTAAATAAATGTAAAAACATCCCATGTTCATGGCAATACTTCCCAAATTTATCTACAGATTCGACATAATGCCTACAACAGAATCTCATTTCACTTCTTTGTAGAAACTGACAAAGCTAATCCCAGAATTCGTATAGAAACCAAAGGGACCCAAAAGAGCCCAGACAATCTTGAACAAGAAGAATGATGATGGAAGACTCAGATTTATTGATTTTTAAACTTACAACAATAGTACAGTAATCAAGAGAGTACAGTACTGGCATAAAGAAAAACATATAGGTCGATGGAATAGAAAGATTGTTCAGGAAGAAACCCTCACATTTATGGTCAATTGACTTTTGACATTGGGCCTAGAAAATTCGATGGAGGAAGGATAGATTTTTCAAGTGGTGCTGGGACAAATGGACAGCCACATGCACGAAAATTAAATTGGATTCCTACTGCACACAATATACAAAAACTAACTCAAAATTGATGAAAGACCTAAATGTAAGAGTTAAAAATGTGGCACTCTTAAAAAAAATACATAGGTGTAAATCTTCATGACTTTGGATTAGGTAATGATTTCTTAGATAAAGTAACCCTAAGAGAAATACATAAATGGACTTCATCAAAATTAAATACTTTTTGCTTCAAAGGATACCATGAGGAAAGTGAAAAGATAATTCACAGAATAGGAGACTATATTTGCAAATCATTTATCTGATTAGAGATTTGTATCTAGAATACATAAAGAACTCTCATGACTCAAAAATAAAAACAAGTAGCCCAAACGAGTAAAGGATATGAATAGGCATTTCTGCAAAGAAGAAATACATGCCAATAAGCACATGAAAATATGCTCAGTGTCGTTAACTATCAAAGAAATGCAGATCAAAATCACTAGAATATGGCTATAATAATAAAAAATAAGATATTAATAAGTGTTGGTGAAAGCTGGAAAAAATTTAACCCTGGTTGGTAGAAATATAAAATGATACATCTGCTTTGCAAACAGTCTGGTGGTTTTTGAAAACTGTTAAACCTAGAATTACCATATGACCCAGCAGCTCCACTCCTAAGTATATACCCAAGAGAAATGAAAACATATGTCATATAAAATGTGTCTATGAACTTTCATAGCAGAATGAACTTTCATAATAGCTTAAAAGTGGAAACAACTCAAATATCCTTCAACAACTGGATAAATAAGATGTGAAATATTCACAAAACGCAATTATTCAGCAATAAAAAAGGAACAAAGAACTGATCCATGCCACAGCATGGATAAATCTTGAAATATTATGCTAAAAGAAAGATGTTAGTCACAAAAGACCACATATCACATGATTCCATTTATGTGAAGTGTTAAAAGTAGGTAAATCTATGAAGTAAGAGAGTAGATGTGATTTCCCAGAGCTAGGATTCTTGGAGTGGGGGATGGGAGACAAGATCTATGAGATTTCCTTTTGGGGTGATGAAAATATTCTAAAATTGATCGTGATGGTGGTTGCACAACGCTGTGAGTATATTAAAAACATTGAACAGTACACTTTAAATAGGTGAATCATATAGTATATGAATTATATCTCAATAAAGCTTTTATTGAAAAAAGAAAATTATAATACAGTGCCTGCCCTTAGGGAACCTACAAGCTAACTGAATTTTTCTTTTTTGGTTCTTCATCTTAAAAATCCTGGCCACTGCATTTTGAAAGTTTGTTAATTTATTGTCTGTTGGCTACTGTAAACTTAGTGCTTTGGAGTTTAGGGTAAAGGTGCAGGAAAGGCAGAGGAGGAAAAAGGACAGAGAATAAGGGCAAAAGAGAACCCAAGGAGTGAAGTCTTTTGAGAAGAGGCCTGGGAGGCCTGTTCAGTCTCTTAGCCTATCTAAAAAGTAAGAACTGTGCCTTCAAGACTCCAAATATGAATATCTTTGACTGAGGGTTCCAGTTTTGGTTGTGGTATTTGGAACTGGGTTACCTTAGCCACCTTCTTCTGGTGCAAATGACATTAAAAATATGAAATATCAACCTTGTATCCTTCTCTAGTCTCCCACATTGGCCTGAAGATCTGGATAATTGGTGGGTGTGGGAAGAAAGCCACGGAGAACTTGTATCCATCTGGAGAGTGGCAAGGTGAGAAAGAGCTGGGGAATGACTCAAGAAGATTGGAGTCTAGGAACAAAAGACTCTGAAAACCTCCCTAAGTATATAATGGGAAGGAACTTGGACATCTTGATGACTAAATTGACTCCTACTATGCTGCAGTTCCTGGAGGAGGTACGGCAATCCACTCCAGTATTCTTGCCTGGAGAATCCTGTGGACAGAGGAGCCTGGCAGGCTACGGCCCATAGGGTCGTAAAGAGTCAGACACAACTGAAGCTACTTAGCGTGCACACACATGCTGTAGTTTTGATTCTAGTCTTGGTTCCCTTCATTTTTCAAGAATCCCAATTTCAATTATCTTCTCACCCATTTGTTCTAAACAAGAGCCTGTCTTTTTAAAAACTTTTTATTTTATATTGAAGTATAGCCAATTAATAATGTTGAGATAGTTTCTGGTGCATAGCAAAGGGACACAGCCATATATATACATGTATCCATTCTCCCCCAAACTCCTCTCCCATCCAGAACAGAGCCTATCTTGACAGAAGGAAGGGGTAGGGGCAGGTATGGAGGCAGAGAGACATGGCAGGGGGAGAAAAGAGTTAATTGCTGGTCTTTAGGAAACAGTTCGATGAGAAAAATGCTAGTGAGCTCTTGGACTTAATAAATAAAGAATCAACAAATAGAAAGACTTTCTTTATTTGAAAAAACAAACAAAAAAACACCTTTCTGGATGAGAGATCTTGAGCGAGATTTTTAAAGGAAGTTCCGAGTACGGACTGCAGATGCATTTCCTCCCGTGATGCTGGGCAACCCCCACAAGAATAACTCCCCTCATCACTGGTCAACTGTGGCCCTTTGCCTGCTTATGCCGAGTGACTTGCTGAGTGATTTCAGTGATAGCTGAAACCTAGTCAAGGGGCGACTAAGTGGATGAGGGGGCTCTTGTGACCCCACTATCCTATCTTTGGCTTAGGTCTTGACTAGGGAATTCAGTGCATTTGCCTTTAAGGGGAGCAGAAAAGGAGAGTTGGGAGCCCTTGCTGTCGCGTGGGTTACCTACACAAAAACAGACATGTGTTCTTCTCTCTGGCCAGCCCATTCTCTGCTCTTCTTATCCCAACTTGCCTAATTGATACCTTGGCCTATGGTGTCATTAACAATGCTTGAATAATAGCCTGACCTGCTGATTTCAAAATGGGAGAGGTGATTAATATGTCGGAAATCCAGCGAGGGGGAGCAGGGAAGGGGATGTCCCGAGAAATAAAACATGGGAGATGTGTCCTTCTGTGTCCCTGTTGCCCACCCTTCGTTCTTTGACCTCCGGGAAGAACTTGGGGATACAGTCTGACTTCCAGTTCCTTTTTGGTTTTCTGATCCCCCTCTACTTCTCCTCCCCTGCCTCCCCCAACAGCACACGTTCTGACACCTACAAGCTCGTTACATGATGATGACCTATATTTTTATCTTTTTTATGAGCATCAAACACACATAGTCTTGCAAGCACTTGTGTTTTTTTTTCTTTCCCCTATTGACGTGTGAGTGCCTTTGATGGTAATTTATTGTAGGGTTGAGCAGCCAGGTCTTAATTGTACCCTAAAATTGCTTACCATTTTGATGCTTCCAAACTGTCCCAAAATGTACCTTTTTCCTACAAGAAGGGTGTGGGGCACCACCCTTTTAACTGTCTTCTGTTGTAGAATACAGAGCTTAGAGAGAACGTGCAGAAGGACTTCCTCGGCTGGGTTTCAGGGACACCTTGTCCCCAGCCTTTAATTGCAGTTGGATTGTATGAACATTTGGTTCTACTCAGCAAAACTTTTCTTCATGGCTTAGGTCAACATGGCTTCACTGGTTGCACAGAATGGTCAATGAGCAGTTTCTACTCTGATAGTCAGGCTCTTCAGCAAATTCCCATCGTGGCTACTTGATTCTGTGAATTCAGATGGGATTGGAAGCAAGAAAGTTGTGCCTTAACCCAGGGAGTCTGGGCTATGAGAGGCAGTTAACCCCAAGCAATGCAGTCCTTCTGAAGTCATTCTGTAATAACCTGTAACTCCCACATCTGACCACTCCCTCACCTGATTTAGGGATGACCAGGGGGAGCAGAGGATGAAGAGTATAATTTTAGCCCGAGCAGAACTTCATTCTTAAGTATAATTTGAATTTGGGCCCCATAGTCTTCTTTGCCCCCACGTCACTTTGTCCCTCAGTACAATAAACAGCATCATATACTAGGACACGCAGATTCATTACAGGAGGATGAGTCAGTGTCAGAACAACTAGGAATGTAACCCACGTCTTGAAGAAGTATTAAATATAAAGGAAAAATGAAGACTGAAATTCCTACCTCCCTTTCTGGAGAGACCAGCATAACATCCAGTGTTGACCTAGGTTCTGTGCTGGAAACCGATCTACCCGTGGACTGAGTCCTTGTTGGCTCATGTTACAGACTGTCCATTCCAGCTGAGTTCATTTGTTCTCTCTCTCCCACACATGACACTCACCACATATGCTTGCCAGTACTTGCCTTCAGACATTTTGACAGGCCAGTTTCCTCTTTCTTCAACCTTAGTACTGTTTCTCTGTCCTCTCTGTTCAACCCTGTCCCTCTCCTCTTTGTAGCCTGGTCCTGAAAGTCTCCTCTGCAGTAGTGTTAGTTACTCCAGTCGTGTCTGACTCTTTGTGCCCCTGTGGACTGTCTCCCACCAGGCTCCTCTGTCCGTGGGATTCTCCAGGCAAGAATACTGGAGTGGGTTGCCATGCCCTCCTCTAGGGGATAAAGCTGCTTTAATTGGCCTTACCTGACTCCTAGGACTCCACTGTTTCACAGATTCTCAACATTATGTTATTTGCACTTAGCCCCTTGCCCTATTGGCTCCCTATATCCGTAAAGGAACTTTTCGTGGCCATCTGAATGAGCCATGAAAAACTGAGAGAAAAACTACTCCCACCAGCTTCTTACGTGAATAAAAATCTCTCTTCTGTGGAAGGCCTCCCGAAGAGGGAGACTGCACCTGCTTCCTCAGCCTCCAGTTTTTACTTCCATTGGAGCCGGATAGATGCAGATGAACCTGATAAAGACAGTAGCTTCCGTGGTGGAGTCCATGAGAAATGCGACTTTCCTTGTGATAACTTAGAAATTGTTCATTCTCAAACTTCAGAAATGGAGTCAGTTACCTGGAAATTTTGAAAAAATATGGAGTGTCTCTCGTGATTACCTGGTTCTCCGTTACATGCAGAATAAAGTCCAGATTCCATAGCTTGATCTTCAGAGTCTTCCATAGTGACACTGCCTGTATTTATCTCTATGCTCCTTTACATAACCTAGACTACAACCTCATGGGTCTTGGGGTTCTTGAACTTGTTCTATGCTCTTCGGCTTCCAGAATTTTCACACTGTTCTTTCTGTCTGGAATGCCATCCTTTCCCTCATTGGCTTATCAAGGTCCTATCCTTCATTTTAGCCCAACTTAAAAATCTTCTCCTGCAAGAATACTTCCTAGATCTCTCAAGTGACCACTATTTCTGTCTCTCTTCCAACTAGAATGTCACATTATTTTGAACCTCTGTAATAGCACTGTTTTGTACTGGAAAAATGTATGTAATATATTTATATGTCTCTTTTACTAGACTGTAAACTTCTGGAAGGTAGAGATTGTGTATTTTTGGACTTTGTATCCCTTCCTATGCTTTGCATAATGCTTTGGACAGTAGGTGCTCAAGAAATATCAATTAATTGGAAATCAGGGCCTTGTTTTTTGTGTGCTTTGTTTTTCAGCCAAGCAGCATGTGAGATCCAACCGGGGGTCAAACCTGCAGCCCCCTCATTGAAGTGTGGAGTCGTAACCACTGGACTCCCAGGGGAGTTCCCAGGGCCTTGCTTTTATGTTCATTTTGCTCTTACAGTTCTCCTCTAACCGAGTCACCATTTTGTACTGACTGAATTTGTTTTTGGGTGTTCTTCATCTCTGTCTATTGTAAGAGCTGAGCATTAAAATAATCTAAGTGCAGTGGAACTGACAGGTTTCAGAGGACTCCGAAAGCAGATCCATCCTTGGAAAGTTTCTGGACTGGTTTGAGGTTAGCTTTCCTGCATGACAAAAGGCATTTGTAGGGATGGCTCTGGCGAGCTACTGGGGAGAAACCAGGATCAAGGGAGAGGAGCCTGAAGGTGAGAAGAAACTGATTTCTGGGAAAGGGATCAGTTTAAGGATTTTGTATGTCAGCAAAAACGGCAGTGTACTTGCTTGCTGCTGCTGCTGCTGCTAAGTCGCTTCAGTCGTGTCTGACTCTGTGCAACCCCATAGACAGCAGCCCACCAGGCTCCCCCGTCCCTGGGATTCTCCAGGCAAGATTCATTTCACTCCTGGCACCCTGCTTGTTTCTTTATGCTACAATAATGTCGCTGACAGTGCTTTTCCTGTCCGGTGCCTAAGGAAGGGCTGATGGCTCTGCTCCCCTGTGCTTGTTGGTAGGAGAAGAATATGATGTTTTGACGGCTCCATATGCTTAAGAAAAGACAAATCTAACCTCCTGGGTTTCTTGACAATTTTTCCCATCAACTACTCACTTCCCCACCGTCTTAGGTCTCCTGACTTCAACAAGCCCTTTTTGTTCTAAGATTAAACTGTTAGATTGTTTCTATCATTACCCTTTCTCATTTCTGAAGGTCTATATGGGTAATTTCTTCAGTCCTAGTCTTCTGTGTTCAATTCTGTAGCTTCTTTTCTCTGTTTGGCTGAGCTGGGTCTTCATTAGGGGGAACAGGCTCTCTAGTGGCCAGTGAGTGGGCTTAGCCGCTGCCCCCTGCCTCCGCATGTGGGATCTTAGTTTCCTGACCAGGAATCGAATCTGCATCCCCTACATTGGAAGGTGGAGTCTTTACCACTGGACCCCCAGGGAAGTCCTTGTAGCCTCTTTCTTGCCATACCCTGATTTATTATCTCCTCTTCCTATAGAAATGCTGGGCTGGAGGAAGCACAAGCTGGAATCAAGATTGCCGAGAGAAATATCAATAACCTCAGATATGCAGATGACACCACCCTTATGGCAGAAAGTTAAGAGGCACTAAAGAGCCTCTTGATGAAAGTGAAAGAGGAGAGTGAAAAAGTTGGCTTAAAGCTCAACATTCAGAAAACGAAGATCATGGCATCTGGTCCCATCACTTCATGGCAAATAGATGGGGAAACGGTGGCTGACTTTATTTTTCTGGGCTCCAAAATCACTGCAGATGGTGACGGCAGCCATGAAATTAAAAGGCGTTTACTCCTTGGAAGCAAAGTTAGGACCAACATAGACAGCATGTTAAAAAGCAGAGACATTACTTTGCCAACAAAGGTCCCTCTAGTCAAGGCTACGGTTTTTCCTGTGGTCATGTATGGATGTGAGAGTTGGATTGTGAAGAAGGCTGAGCGCCGAAGAATTGATGCTTTTGAACTGTGATGTTGGAGATGACTCTTGAGAGTCCCTTGGACTGCAAGGAGATCCAACCAGTCCATCCTAGAGGAGATCAGTCCTGGGTGTTCATTGGAAGGACTGATGCTGAAGCTGAAACTCCAGTACTTTGGCACCTGATGTGAAGAGCTGACTCATTTGAAAAGACCCTGATGCTGGGAAAGATTGAGGGCAGGAGGAGAAGGGGATGACAGAGGATGAGATGGCTGGATGGCATCACTGACTCAATGGACATGGGTTTGGGTGGACTCCGGGAGTTGGTGATGGACAGGGAGGCCTGGCATGCTGCAGTTCATGGGGTCACAAAGAGTCGGACATGACTGAGCGACTGAACTGAACTGAACTTCCTGGCGAAAGTCTTCTCTGATAACCTTCCGGAAATGTCCTTAATCTTTCCTCATCCTTCCCAGCCTGGGTGGCGAGACCTCAGCCCAGATCTTTAGTGATGCTCCTATTTCTCTGTGTCCTGTTTTCCATCATCCAGGGAATGCCCCCTTATAGGTATTTCTTGTCTTATTAACTCTGCATGCACCTGTGCAGCCTCCAGTTTCTCCAGTCAGAGAAGTTATTGGCTGGCTTTCTCTTGCTCAGAAAGTCAACCAATATTAACAGGTGACAATGAAGAGAGATTTAGAAGCTGTTGACTTTCTTGACCCCTTTCTTCCTCCCTCAGTCCTTTCTTTACACCAGTCCTTCCATCCTCAGATGCTGGTTGAGCATCTGCTGTGTACTAGGTGCTGTTCTATGTTCCTCCCTGTATATAGCTTATACTCAATGTTCTTTCTGAGTGGTAGTTTAGATACTGGTTTGCTATGGAAAACTACTTAATCAGATGTCCCCAAATAGTGTCAAAATCCTAGAAGTCTCTGATTGAAGGCACAATTAGGATTTCTCTTCTTTGTTGGCCACTCTCTCCGTTCTTAGTATTGCTACTCATCATTGGTCCATCTCTCAGAACTTGATATAGAAATGTTGTTTTATGTCTCATCCTGTGATGAACAGTTTTAGCATTTACTGAAGAACTCAAAGGATGGAGGTGGGGAGACTAGATGTAAGCATGCATGCATGCTCAGTCAGTTCAGTTGTGTCTGATTCTTGGGGAGACTAGATATTCCCCCCAAAAAACAGAAGCCCTACTTCTTACCTTCACAGAACTTAAACTTTTAACAAATGAGACAGAAAACATTCCTCCTACTGTTATATATAAATACGCATATGTGCTGCTTATGCAATTAAATATTATTGAAAAACTAAAATG
Source organism: Bos mutus (assembly GCF_027580195.1). Lineage (NCBI taxonomy): Eukaryota > Metazoa > Chordata > Mammalia > Artiodactyla > Bovidae > Bos > Bos mutus. The sequence goes on from NC_091621.1 coordinate 46,253,383, forward strand.
GAGCAAAGAAGTCATCTCAGTTACTTGGAGTTAATAAAGAAAGGCTCTTTGGAGGAAAGGGTTTTGAGCAGCTGGGTTTTGATAGGAGATGTGGAAAATAGAGGCCATGAAGACAACATTCTAGGGGATAGGAGATGATAGTCAATCACAGGCTTAGATGTGGGAATGAGTGGAGATGTGGGAGTTGGTGAGTGGGTTATTTTGGCTGAAGCACAAGGTCTAAGTAGGAAAAATAAAAAGAAATAGGTTCAGTGAGAGATTAGAGTAGAATTGGTGGACATGATCAACCTAGGTTGATATGTCTTCCTAGCTGAAGGCAGGGGAATAAATAAAATAGCTTTAGGAGGATTAAAATTTTTATTCTTCCCCTCAGCTTTTGAGAAAAGGGTATTAAGGCGTTTGGAACTCTGACATAAGGGTTCTGCTAACATGAGGGAAGGAACAAAGATCAAGGATAATATAAGCCCAAGGGTCTGGTTTTTGTTGTTTGTTTTTTTTCAAAATATTGCTTAAATTTCAGCCATAATTATTTATTCACAAGAACTCTGTTCTTCCCTTTGCTTGGTTCTACTCTGGAATCATAGAATGACCCTACAGAAATGAGCTTACCCAGTCACATGCTTCTTGCATCCTGTCTACCCATCTCTCCTGTATAACAAGGCTTCAAGGTAAGGCAAAGAAACTTTCACACCTGGTGTCTGTCCATTAACTTTTGCCTTTCTGGACTGACCCTGCTTGAGGGGAGGAAATATTCATGGAGAAACTGCCTTTAGATTTAGTCAGAGAGGTCTTCTAAATCTGGGTTCTGTTAGCTATTATAGGGGAAGAGCTTCCCTCATAGCTCAGTTGGTAAAGAATCTACCTGCAGTGCAGGAGGCCCGGGTTCGATTCCTGGGTTGAGAAGATTCCCTGGAGAAGGAAATGGCAACCCACTCCAGCATTCTTGCCTGGAGAATCCCATGGATATAGGAGCCTGGCAGGCTACAGTCCATGGGGTCGCAAGAGTTGGACACGACTTAGCGACTAAACCATCACCATAGGGAAAGAGAGGACCGGCTCTAGCTTCCAGGACTTTTATGATATTTTCACCTTGAACCTCTGCTGGAATTTCCTCTGAAGCAGAAGGAAGGGACGACCACTTTCCATATAATGCTTAAATAGGAACGAGGAGAAAAGATATTCTTCTCTTCGATATATTTAGGTTTAAAAGACAAAATACCAACAAAAGAATTAAATTTTGTGGGGAAAGAAAGAGTAGAAACACAAAAGAAAGAAGAACTTCCCAACAAAGTGGATTATTGAGATGACTGAAAGAAACTGTGGTGTGTGCTTTGGCAGCATATATACTAAAATTGGAATAAGGGGATTTCCTGGTGGTCCAGTGGTTAAGACTGCACTTCTACAGCATGGGGCATGGGTTCAATCCCTGGTGGGGGAGCTAAGAGCCTGCATGCCCAACAGCACAGCAATAAATAAATATTTAAAATTAAAAATAAAAGAAATTGGAATAATACCAGAGAAGATTAGCATGGCTCCTGTGCAAGAATGGCATGCACATTCATAAAGGAAATTGTGTAGTTCCTTTTATCTGAGAAACTAGAAGAATTAGGTCAATTACCAACTGTCTGCATGATTTTGGAGGTGATGAAACAGATGTGGAGACCTCCAAAGTTCTGAAGGCCTAAGACTCAGTGATTTCAGAACAGGAATTAGCTGGAGGAAGCCAGAAGGACTTGAACTCATTTTTCATATCTCTCTTACCATGGCTGCATGCCTTTTTGGTTTCTCAAAAAAACTTTTTTTTTTTGCTTTTCTAATTCAGAGATAGAAAACCTTGAGGAAAATGAAGATGAAGTTTATTCACCTAGATGTGCACATGGAATTTTGTGATCAATTCTGATATGATTTTCATATCTAGATGATTAATCAAGGTGAATTTTCATATAGACGTTGGGTAAAGTCTTTATTCCTGATTTGTGGATTATCCACTTGGTGGGTTTTTGCAGACTCCATACTTGCACTGCCTTGGGTTTGGCAGAAACAGTGTGTCAGAAAGAACATCAGGGGAACTTCCCTGGTGGCCCAGTGATTGAGAGTCAGCCTTGCAGTGCTGGAAACATGGGTTTGATAATCCCTGGTCAGGTTACTAGGGCTTCCCTGGTAGCTCAGCTGGTAAATAATCTGCTTGGAATGCAGGAGACCTGGGTTCGATCCCTGGGTTGGGAAGATCCCCTGGAGAAGGGAACGGCTACCCACTCCAGTATTCTGGCCTGGAGAATTCCATGGACTGTATAGTCCATGGGGTTGCAAAGAGTTGGACATGACTGAACAACTTTCAGGGGAACTAATATCTCACATACGGCGGAGCAATTAGGCCCCACAACTGGAGAGTCCATGCACTGCAACGAAGATTCCCGCATGCCACGACTAAGACCCAAGGCAGCCAAATAAATGAATTTTAAAAGAAAAGGAAAGACCATGAGGGGTAGACACAGATGGTATGTTTGCAAGTGTTTGTATGTGAGCAACTTTATGTAGGTAAAGTAATATGCATATATTTCACTCACTTTTTTTGGTAATGTTAATTACATTTTGAGCTTATATATTTATTTGGGAGTCTGTTTAATAGTGGCCTCTACCCCTAGATGGTAAGCTTCATGCAAGACTTATATTTATTTCATGCACCCTTTCACACTCAACATTTGTCACAGGACTGAGCACATAGTAGCCAGTCAACAAATGAAAGAATTCCGTATGCCTCTGCTCTTATCTACTGGTTTGGATAATGAGAAGTGCCTTTCCAGGGGCTGGGAGGAATCTGTACTATGGCAAGTGGAGGAATCAGAGATGAGCCACAGACTGAGATCAGATCTCTCCAGGTGAGGCTGGCAGCCCGAGGGCAGATCCCTTGTTGACATCCTCTGCCCATCACTGACTGCATCTTGTGGTAATACCTAGGGCACAGGCCAGGAGTGATCCAGGGCTATCAGAATAGACATCTTATTCCAGCTGCAATTGTTCCAGATGTAGCAGGGTTCCCAGCCCACTGACCTGCTGGGCACTGGGGGTGGGGGTGGGGGGGTTGGTGGCATGAGTCAGAGAGGAATGTGGGGCTGGTTGTTTGGGAGTTTCGCTCTGTGAGGAGAAGCTAGTTCCCCATGCTTGTCAGTTCTCTAATGGCATCCCCAGGGCAGAGCCTAGAAATAATCAGTTGAAGAAGACAGACTGAGCAGCCACACTCTTCTGAATCCCCCAGGATGTTGACAGGAGAAGAATTTAAATGGATATTAATGGGCAGAGGACAATCCATAGACCATGAAAGTATCATCAAGTGTTTCAATGGAAAGAATGCTTGAGAGCTCATCTTATCTATACTTCTGACTTCATCCCAGATAAATAAAAATCTTTTTCCCTTGAAGATTTTTTTGGCCTATAACATGGAGGCCTTACCAGGGCAGTGGGAGCTTGGTGTAAATTCTCCCAGGTCCCATTTCCTCTTCGCCCTGCTGGGACTGCATGAATGCACCAGACAGATCCTCACATCTACTCCCCACCTCTTCACACGGCATGCAGCGGTGGGCCATGGCTGCAGGTGTGGAGAGGCCCTGGTTCTTGGGTCTTATTGGAGAGGGGACCTATGAATCTTGTAAATGTGATGACATCGGCAATGACAGACTCTTCAGCCGCCTGCTAGTCTGTAATTGAAGCCAAGAATTCAGCACACACTCGGACACACCCAGCCTTCACGGCGGGTTCCCAGAAGCGGGTTCCTGCACAGCCACCAGGCTAGGAGGACCCTCACTGAACCAATGCTCCCTGACAAGCTCCAGGGCCTCAGAGCTGCCTCCTAAATCCCCAAACCAAGCGATAATCTTATCCCTCTTTCTGTTTCCATTCCCAATGGTGCCTAAATTGTTGCAAGTTATTCCCAGTTGTTAAATCCCCGATAAATGAGATTCAATCTCCGTGATAGCATCATGGGGTGTTCTTTCACTTTGATTTAGCTGAAAATTTTTTTGTTATTATCAGAGCCTAAAATTGATCAAGCCAGAAAGCATCTACACTGCTTTGAAGCCCCAGGCAAATAGGTTGGGGATTTTTCCTGCTGTTCTCCACCTCTCTCCATAATGAGATGCTTTGTTTCAGTGAATGAATCGGCCTTGATCCAGACTTTCAGACTCTATGACAGGACATTTCAACCCTCCCTCTGCCTCTAGGCAGGACTGAATTTAACCCATCCCAGACTGAAGGCTGTCTCCTCTAGACCTTGTTTCAAGATTTCCTCAATTTTCAGCATCTTCTGGTTGAACATGCACAGCTCTTTGCCTTTGCTGTCTAATTTCAATTTCCTTTGGCAATTCTAACCCATACTTGTCACTGTGAAAAGGGAGATCCAGGGAATTCCCTGGCAGTCCAGTGGTTAGGAGCTGGCACTTCCACTGCTGGGGGCCTGGGTTCCATGCCTGGTTGGGTAATTAAGATCCTGTAAGATCGCCTGGCGTACGCTGCCCACCCCCGCTCCGGCCACCCAAAAAGGGAGATCCAAGTGTCTCCTAGAACTTTTCGGCTGAAAGTTCTCAATTCTTTTATAAGGCTTCTCAAATGTTAGTGTAGTTTCATGTCTGTCTTCCTTGTACCAGAAGAGGAAGAGGAACGTTATTTGAATGTTGCCTCATGACCTGAGCACTGTCGACCTGAGCCGGTGGTCCTCATTTCTGTCACTCTGTCATTGTGGCCCACCCCAATATATCTTATCCTTTCTTTGGACTGAGGCCTCAGATGGAGTTTTCTCTGTCCGGGATGCCTTTCCATGTCTCATCATTCCTGACTTTCTGTGACTTTAAGGCCCTGTTCCATTTTCTCTCTCTCTCCCTATCAATTGCTTTTCCTAAGCACATCTGTGCTCCCAGTCCTTCTGATTCCCTCTCTCAGCAACGTGAGGAACTTCATTCAGCTGGCCTCAAGATCTGTGCTTGTCTTTACTGTCTTTAATACGAAGACAATATTGTCTTTCAGTTCATTGTCTTTAATATGAAGTCCAGATGAAAAAAGTCCTGAGGAGCAGACAGGGGACCAGTAGCAGAGTATTACAGGGTGTAGAATAACACAAAAGTCAAGAACCGACCCGGGGCTTCTCGTGTGGGTCTGTAACTCTGGGCAACTCATAACCTCTCTGGCCTTTCAGTTAACTGTTTGGACAGGGAAGTGTTGCATTAGGTCATCTGTGAGACCACTTTAAATATTATGAATTTGTGTTTTCCTTTCCTTCTTGGTCTCCTCCAAAATTATTGACAGAACTCTACAAGCAGGGAAATCAGAGAATAAAAGAAACATAAATTCAGAGACATGATTGGAACTCACAGAGAAAGAACCATGTGAGGACCAAGGAGAAGATGGCCTCCTGCAAGCCAAGGACAGAGGCCACAAAAGAAGTTAAACCTGCCAACACCTTGATCTTGGACTTCTAGCCTCCAGAACTAAGAAATGAGTTTCTATTTTAGCCAGGGGAAAAAAAAAAAAGGACCAAGAGAGATACCTAACTAGTAGGGATTTGAAAAAGCCATTTTAGCGTGTAAGTAGTGCTGGTGGTAATGACTGGGAATTTGTAGCAAGGACCAGGGAGGGCAATCTTGTATATAGAAATACCTGGGATATGTTTTAGAGGGTAGGGAAATGGCTTTGGCCTAAGCCTTACATCCTTTGTACAGTGACCCTGTATCCTAGAAATATGCTTATTCTACCTCAGGAAGATGGGCCCACCTTCACTAGAGTCACTAAAAAAGACTACATGTAGTTCTTACTCATTTCTTTCTTAGAAACCCCCAAGTCCTATGTGAGTAAATAAAGAAGACTAGTTCTTATCTGGAGCTAAAAAAAAATCTTCATTTTCTAAATGGAACTCAAATTTCTTCTATGTTATATTGGCTGTTATGCTTCATAACAATCCCTGTAAAATAAAAGAGCATAAAACCCAGTCATTTATAAGGTTATGTGGCTGTGTGTGTGTGTAATCCACGTGATTACTACTGTTGACTAGAAGAGGCCTAGAAAATGTCACACTGACCATGTCACTTACCCTAAGCAGAGACAGACCGACATTAGTTTAAATAACTGGACCACTTAGATATTTTTAAAGGGGATCCCTGAAGAGCTAAAGGAGTTGGGGGGAGATGAATATTTATGAAATACCTACTCTATGCTGGGTATTATTAAAAACTCTTTATATACCATTTTGGCCTAAATATAAGGTGAAGTTATATCTTCCCAAAATAAGTTCCCAGAAAAGAAGTTGGTTTATATATGAATCCTCATAAAATAAAGTCTCATATTGTAGAATATGTTTTTAATTTCTTGAATTTGAGAAATTAGGTTCTTTTTTGCGGAAGACACATCAGCCAGAAAAAACAACAAACAACACTCCCTCCCTCCCCCCCCCAGATAAAAACAGAATCAATGCTACTTTGAATTGCTTATAGAGGCTATTGAATGAAATCTGTTAAAACGGACAAAACAAAACAAAAACCACTTCAGTTTCTGGAAACATGACAGGCTAGGTTATTTGAATCAAATTTCCTGCTGAAAACAACTAAAAATGCTAGATGAAATATTTAAAACATCTTAAAAGTGTCAAAAAGCTGACAAGATAGTAAGGAAATATTAGGCCAAATTTAATGAAAGGTGAAAATTCAAAGTGGTAAGTGGAATAAAGAGGCAAGTTTTGACCAGAAGGTATTTGCTGATAAAGGCAAACTCAACTCTTGTCTCAGAAGTTAAAACTCAGGATTGGCTAACACGGGGAGTCTGATAGGAAACCTTTCCTATAACATACTGAAGAATCAAAGGGTTACATCCTTAGGGTAAGGGTGAAACAGAAGTGCACCTACTTTTTCTTCTACCTCCTGAAGGACTGCAAGAAAGTGTCCCTGGTGCTGAACACAGCAGGGGGGGAATTCTGAGCAAGCCGGATTTGTAGCCAAATTTACATTACCTAGGTAATCAAAGAAAACCTCAAACCTTGAATTTTACAATAATGCCAAACAAGTATTTCCCTAGGCATCTGGCAAAGGTAAAACGCAAATCCTCCCTTGGTGAAAACACGTTAATCCTAACCTTCAAAACTGTCCACAAGTTATTCTTCAAAGGCAATGAATAAGCAAGCACAGGGGAGGGAAGGCACCATAAAAGAGAATCAGCAATAACCAGACAACAGAAACAGATTCATGACGACTTCAGATGCTGAAATTCTCAGGAATACAAGACAAGTCAGAAAACAGTTGTTACAGGGAAAATATGAAAAGCGACCTAGTGGACTTGAAACAGAATTAAGTACAGTAAGTACCCTACATACAAATGAGTTTTGTTCTGAGAGTGCTTTCGAAAGTCCAATTTGTTCATAAGTCCAACAAAGTTAGCCTAGGTATCCAACTAACACAATTGGCTATATAATACTGCGCGTAATAGGTTTATAATACTTTTCACACAAATAATACATAAGAAACAAACATAAAAAATAAAGAAAACATTTTATTTATTTTTATTTTTGGTTGCACTGGGTCTTCGTTGCTCCACACAGGCTTTCTCTGGTTGCTGCAGGTGGAGCCCACTCTTCATTGCAGTGCACAGGCTTTTCATTGCAGTAACTTCTCTTGCTGTGAAGCATAGGCTCTGGATACAACGGCTTCAGTAGTCGTGGTGTGTGAGCTCCATAGTTGTGGCCCACGGGTTCAGTTGCTCTGTGGTGTGTGGAATCTTCCTGGACTAGAGATCAAACTCGTGTCCCCTGCATTGGCAGGCAGATTCTTATCCACTGTACCACCAGTTCAGTTCAGTCGCTCAGTCGTGTCTGACTCTTTGCGACCCCATGAATCGCAGCACGCCAGGCCTCCCTGTCCATCACCAACTCCCGGAGTTCACTCAGACTCACGTCCATCGAGTCAGTGATGCCATCCAGCCATCTCATCCTCTGTCGTCCCCTTTTCCTCCTGCCCCCAATCCTCCCAGCATCAGAGTTTTTTCCAATGAGTCAACTCTTCGCATGAGGTGGCCAAAGTACTGGAGTTTCAGCTTTAGCATCATTCCTTCCAAAGAACACCCAGGGCTGATCTCCTTTAGAATGAATTGGTTGCATCTCCTTGCAGTCCAAGGGACTCTCAAGAGTCATCTCCAACACCACAGTTTAAAAGCATCAATTCTTTGGCGTTCAGCTTTCTTCACAGTCCAACTCTCACATCCATACATGACCACTGGAAAAACCATAGCTTTCATTAGACAGACCTTTGTTGGCAAAGTAATGTCTCTGCTTTTGAATATGCTATCTAGGTTGGTCATAACCTTTCTTTCAAGGAGTAAGCGTCTTTTAATTTCATGGCTGCAATCACCATCTGCACTGATTTTGGAGCCCCCCAAAATAAACACTGTTTCCACTGTTTCCCCATCTATTTGCCATGAAGTGATGGGACCAGATGCCATGATCTTCGTTTTCTGAATGTTGAGCTTTAAGCCAACTTTTTCACTCTCCTCTTTCACTTTCATCAAGAGGCTTTTTAGTTCCTCTTTACTTTCTGCCATTAGGGTGGTGTCATCTGCGTCTGAGGTTATTGATATTTCTCCTGGCAATCTTGATTCCAGCTTGTTGTTCTTCCAGCCCAGCGTTTCTCATGATGTACTCTGCATAGAAGTTAACTAAGCAGGGTGACAATATACAGCCTTGACATACTCCTTTTCCTATTTGGAACCAGTCTGTTGTTCCATGTCCCGTTCTAACTGTTGCTTCCTGACCTGCATATAGGTTTCTCAAGAGGCAGGTCAGGTGGTCTGGTATTCCCATCTCTTTCAGAATTTTCCACAGTTTATTGTGATCCACACAGTCAAAGGCTTTGGCATAGTCAATAAAGCAGAAATAGATGTTTTTCTGGAACTCTCTTGCTTTTTTGATGATCCAGCGGATGTTGGCAATTTGATCTCTGGTTCCTCTGCCTTTTCTAAAATCAGCTTGAACATCTGGAAGTTCATGGTTCACGTGTTGCTGAAGCCTGGCTTGGAGAATTTTGAGCATTACTTTCCTAGCGTGTGAGATGAGTGCAATTGTGCGGTAGTTTGAGCATTCTTTGGCATTGCCTTTCTTTGAGATTGGAATGAAAACTGACCTTTTCCAGTCCTGTGGCCACTGCTGAGTTTTCCAAATTTGCTGACATATTGAGTGCAGCACTTTCACCGCATCATCTTTCAGAATTTGAAATAGCTCAACTGGAATTCCATCACCTCCACTAGCTTTGTTCGTAGTGATGCTTTCTAAGGCCCACTTAACTTCACATTCCAAGATGTTTGGCTGTAGGTGAGTGATCACATCATCATGGTTATCTGGATCATGAAGATCTTTTTTGTATAGTTCTTCTGTGTATTCTTGCCACCGCTTCTTAATATCTTCTGCTTCTGTTAGGTCCATACCATTTCTGTCCTTTATTGTGCCCATCCTTGCATGAAATGTTCCCTTGGTATCTCTAATTTTCTTGAAGAGATCTCTAGTCTTTCCTGTTCTATTGTTTTTATTTATTTCTTTGCATTGTTCACTTAGGAAAGCTTTCTTATCTCTCCTTGCTATTCTTTGGAACTCTGCATTCAGATGGGTATATCTTTCCTTTTGTCCCTTGCCTTTCACTTTTCTTCTTTTCTGAGCTATTTGTAAGGCCTCCTCAGACAACCATTTTGCCTTTTTGCATTTCTTTTTCTTGGGGATGGTTTTGATCACCGCCTCCTGTACAATGTCTCAAACCTCCATCCATAGTTCTTCAGGCACTCTATCAGATCAGCTAACATCGAATGAACAGACCAGAAGAGTCTGACTTGAGGAGGGAGAGGAAGTGCGAGATGGTTGAACTGAAGGATCATCAGCAATAGGAGACAGAGGGCAAGCTGCAATTTTACTCACATCTGACGTTGATGGAACACGTTCTTATCTTTGAAAATTCACAATTGAAGGTTCACATATAGAGGACTTAGTGTAGAATGAAACTAACAGCAGATTGGATCATCCAATTGAAGAGAGAACTGGCAAACTGAGAGATAAGTCAGAAAAAGTCCAGAATGCAGCAGAGAGACAGAGACAAAAATATGAAAATATAGAAGAGAGTTGAGTGATATGGAAGATAGAGTGAGAAGACCTGCCATATATTCATTAAAGTCCCAAAACAAAAGGAGAGAAACGACAGAGCAGAGGCAATATTTAAAGAGTTAATCACCCTACAGAATTTTCTAAAACTGCTTAGTTGCTAAGAAGCCCAATGAGTTCCAAGCAAGTTAAATAAAGAAACTGCATACTTAACTAGTGTCAGTGAAACTACAGAATATGAAAAATGAGAGTAAAAGAAAATAAGAAGCCAGGTAAGAGGACTGCTTACAAGGAAAGAGCTGATTTGGAACGTATTCTCCCATTGTAAACACCTAGAAAATGCACATGAAAAGATATTCTCAAATACTGAGCCCAGAAGTGATGCAGGACTGTGATACCTGAGAGAGGGAAACAAACAAGGTGAGCCCTATCATCACCCTGGATTCCAGCCTGGAGGCAATTTGGAAACAGTAGCAGCAGAGACAGTAGGCATCAAGCAGAGTATGGGGGTCACGCCAAGTTGAGGTAGAAACTGGAGTTCAGGGAAGCTGAGACAGCTAAAATTGGTGGGTAAGAAGACTTTAGAGGAGGAGTTATGCAGAGAAAGAGCTCCAGAAGTCTGCCTACAACTTCCTGGAATTTTTTGGATTAATACTAATCTGTGCCGGGGTAGGGTAAAACTCCATGATGCTGAGCAAAGAACAACAGCAGATAAGTGTAAGTTGGACAGTTCTTAGAATTTACACGGGACTGGGAAACATTCAGATTCCATTCACTTAGACATCATTGAACACCTGGAGTAATCAGTGGAAATTCCAGAAGGATGATGCCTTAGTACCAAGGCTAAACTAACCCAGATTTATCCCTAACAGTGCATGTATGTTCCACAAGGACTTGAACACCAATTGTTCACAGCAGCCTTATTCCTAATAGAGCTAAAACTGTCAACAACTCAAAAGTCCATCATCTGGTAAATGGATCACAAGTTGTGGGATACACACAATGAGATACCTCTCAGCAACAAGAAGGAATAAACTCTCAACACATGCAACTTCAGAATACTGGGAAGTGTACATTCATATCTGAGTTTCCTTACATTATTCAACTAGAGTTGTTACGCTTTCTTTATTTATTTTCAGGAGTCTCTTGCAAAGTCTAGATATATGCTACTCAGAGTGTGGCTCATGACCACAGCATTGGCATTACCCAGACCTTGGAAGAAATGGAGAATGTCAGCCCTGCGTTGGACCTACTGAATCAAGACCCACATTTTAACAAGATCCCCAGGTGTTCTTTTATGTATTAAAATGTGCCCCTTGACCCATTACTTCATGATTTAGTAAATATGATTATAGTAAATCATATCCTTCTTGACTTAAAATTTTCCATTGTATCCTTACGCAGCCAAATTTTATCTTTGTAAATAAAAATCACTATTGGCATCAGTCAGTCCCGAATCTCTTCCCTGGGCCATCCTTGACTTCATTTTGTCTTAGGGAGGAGAATCTAGGAGTGGATTCTTATCCTATGTGTGGCCACACCATTGTTTTATACAAAATCACATCTGAATGGTGTTCTGTAAGCATTCTAGTATTCTTGTGCTTCTAGTGCCAAGGAGCAGAGTTCTGCCCTCTGATGACAGGGAAATAAAAGTACAAATGCACATGCACACTACTGATGCAATACATAAAATAGTGGCTCAGCAGTAAAGAATCTGCTTGCAATGCAGGAGACGCAGGTCAGGAAGATCCCTTAGAGGAGGACATGGCAACCCACTCCAATATTCTTGCCTGGAGAATCCCATGGATGGAGGAGTCTGGCAGGCTACAGTCCATAGGATTGCAAAGAGTCAGATACGACCGAGAACAAAAGCACAAAATGAGAACATGTATACCGCACAGGGAACTCTACTTAATGTACTGTGGTGACCTGAACGAAAAGGAAATCCAAAAGGGAGGGGATATATGGATGCGTATGGTCGATCCATTTTGCTGTACAGTAGAAACTAATACAATGTTGTAAAGCAACTACATCTCAATAAAAATTAATTTTAAAAAGTATAAACTTACTTTTCTAAAAAACAGAAGTAGAGTTACAGATGTACAAAAGAAACGAAGAGGTAAGGGGGAAGAGATAAATTGAGAGGTTGGGACTGATATATACACACTGCTATATATAGAATAGATAACTAACAAGGATCTACTGTATAGCACAGGGAACTCTACTCAATACTCCGTAATGGCCTATATGGGAAAAGAATCTTAAAAAGAGTGGATGTATGTACATGTACAATTGATTCACTTTGTTGTACACCTGAAACTAACGTAACACTGTAAATCAGCGTGTACACACTGCTATATCCACAAATGGACACTGAACAAGGACCTACTGCACTGCACATGGAACTCTGCTCAAGGTTGTGTGCCAGCCTGGATGGGAGGGGGACTGTGGGGAGAGTGGATACATGTATGTGTATGGCTGAGTCCCTTTGCTATTCACCTGAAACTATCACAAATTCTTAAGGCTATACCCCCATACAAAATAAAAAGTTTAAAATTTGGAAAAAACTATGCTCCAACAAAAATTATTTTAAAAAAGAATAAACCAAATGATTAACAAGAAAGTCATGGAGTCAGTCTCTGACTTTGGGGATTTCCCAGTTTAAGGTCTAGTTTGGGAAAGTGCTCTCTCTCTCTCTCTCTCTCACACACACACACACACACACACGCACGCGCGCGCACACACACACACACACACAGAGCAATAAAAGACTTAAGAACACTTAATAAGGTAATGTTTCAAAAGAGGCAAAGCAGCATAATGAAACTGTATTTGTAACTGCTGAGCAGTCACAGAGCAATAGAGTTGTCACTACTGGGATGAGTTAACAAGGGAAGTCTTCCTGCAAATAGGAAGTTTTATGTGGAGTTTAGGCAAACCAGAGTTTAAGTCATTACCGTGCAGTTTATTAGCCATATAATCATGGGCAAAATGCCTAATCATTCCAAGTACCAGTTAACTCTTTTGTAAAATGTGGATAATTATACTACTTGCCTTAAAAGTTCTTTTAAAAATGTTGACTGAAGATGACATATGCAAAACCTTCAGCACAATGCCTGGCACATAGTAAGCATTAAGAAATCTTAGTTGTCATTATTTTTATGAGGAGAGGAATTTACATTACTGGAGAAGAGCATTTTTGACATGAAGTCCTAAGGTTTTGCATGAGTGTGTCAGATACGAAAGAGAGGAGGCAGGGGACTTGAACCAGAGAAGAGATTCCATTTAGAAAGCCATTAGACGGAGGGAGAGGGCTGAAGCAGCACAAGGGGTGAATTAAGCCCCAATTGAGGAGATTTGATTTGATGTGATGAACAATAGTAGCTACTGCATAACAAGGAGACCCTATTAAAATAATTTTTATGGATTTTTTATTTCTTACCAGTAACTGATTAATTGAAGGAAGGGAATATTACTCAGCCATAAAAAAAGAATGAAATAATGCCATTTGCAACAATGTAGATGAACCTGGAGATAATCAACTAAGTGAAGTCAGTCAGAGTAAAACAGATATCATATGATATTGCTTCTACATGGAATACAAAAAAAATGATACAGATGAACTTACCTACAAAACAGAAATAGATTCATAGACATAGAAGACAAAGAGGATAGAGGGAGGAGGGATAAATTAGGAGTTTGGGATTAAAATATATATACTACTGTATATAAAGCAGATAATCAACAAGGACCCACTGTATAGCACAGGGTTCAGTATCTTGTAATAACCTATAATGGAGAAGGATCTGGAAAAGAAATATATATGTATAGCTGAATTACTTTGCTGTATACCTGAAACTAACACAACATTGTAATTCAACTTTGTTTCAATACAAATTTAAAAAATAAAGAAGGGAAAGACTAGACACAAGAAAACATGAAAGATGGCTAGGAGTCTGTTGAGATAGTCCAGACAACCAATTTGGTTCTAGACCAGGTTTAGGACTATAAACATGATAAAGGAGTATGCCAGATTCAGCCTCTGGCAGGGGTGTCTGTTGTTGCTGGGAGTTCGGGGAGTTCAGTCCCAGTGAACAAGGTCCCTCATATAACTTGCAGACACGCCCAGACTGGCCCACCTTACACCCGTGCTCTACGTCTTTTGTCCCCTACCCTGGGGCTTCCATGCTGCTATTGATGCTTAAGAGGCTTGTGCACAGCGCGCGCGCGCACGCACACACACACACACACACTCACATACATGAGATAGTAAACACCTCAAGGGACAGAAATTTAATAATGTGAGCTACAGTTAAATGTTTTCCTTCTTTCCCCTAGATAGACTGGGGATACAGTTGCTTCACATGGCTCATTTGAAGACAACTTCCCATGTGAAGCAGCAACTTTTCCAGAAGCCGTGGTAAGCTATATAACGCAATCCTTTTATTTAACGTTTACTTTTTAAATGTATTGATTGGCTGTATCAGGCCCCAGTTGTGGCACACAGGATCTTTAGTTGCAGCATGTGGGATCTAGTTCCCTGACCAGAGATTGAACCCGCTCCCTCCGCATTGGGAATACAGAGTCCCAAGCCATTGGGCCACCCTGGAAGTCCCAACACAATCCTTTTGATTTGCTCCTTCTTTCTGCTTTGCTTTCCCCATCCTTCACTCTTGCTTTCCTGGAATTGTACTCCTCAATAAAATGTTATCACAGAAACTTCTACTTCAGGCTCTGATGTCTAGAGCCAAGAAATCAGAAGAGAAGAGCAGAACCTGAGAGAGAAAAAGGGGGAAGAACGTGAGAGGTTTGGTAATGGTTTGATTGTATAAGGCAAAGATTAGGGGGAATTTAAAAATTAGCTCCACGTTTCCACAAACTGGAGGGAGTCCTCTTCCTAGCAGTGAGGAAATGGGGGGGAAGAGTTACTCTACTGCTTCATATGTGGGAGCATAAGGGGTCTCTACCACAAATAGATGGCTCCAAAGTCTCTGGTCTCAGGTCAGATCGTCTCCCTGTGACCTCTTAGCACTATTTGATACGTGTACGTTTGCTATGGGGGTGGGACAAGCTGGGCTTGTCTCCCGATCCATTTTATGATATAAGTAATAGACTAAAATAGTAGTAATGCAGTCATGGTGACAGACTTAGGAAATCATCTACCCTAACTTCAGTTTAATATAGTTTGACAACTTAAAAACCTAGTGAATAGATACAACCAGGACTATTTCAAAAAAGGAAAAAAAGAGAGCAGACTGAAATGGCAAAGCTACATTCGTCTAAACTGGTCTATGCTGGGTCCAAAGACACATGCTGCCCCCAAGAAATCAGCAAGTTGTGAGGGAGGAGGTTTCTCTTGAAGAGCCTTCAAATATTTTTTCCCCAGCCCATTAATCAACGACAAATATTAGCCCCAGTTGTGAGTGGACCCCATCTGAGGTTCTCTGCAGATGGATACTAAAGAAATGTTAGACATCATGTATCATCTGAGGACATGAAATATGGTAGGAGGTTAAGGGTAGAGTAACTCTTCCCCCCATTTCCTCACTGCTAGGAAGAGGACTCCCTCCAGTTTGTGGAAACGTGGAGCTAATTTTTAAATTCCCCCTAATCTTTGCCTTATACAATCAAACCATTACCAAACCATTACATTAGCATGAAATAAAACAGAATACACAGAGTAGGCAAAGCTAGAACAGACTGATGTATCCAGCCACTGTCCACTCCCAAGTAGCTCATATTTTTCAAAATTCAAATTGGCCACCTAATGGGAAGAGCCAACTCATTAGAAAAGACCCTGATGCTGGGAAAGATTGAGGGCAGGAGAAGGGAGTGACAGAGGATGAGATGGTTGGATGGCATCACCAACTCAAAGGGCATGAATTTGAGCAAACTCCGAGAAATAGTGAAGGATCAGGAAGCCTGACATGCTGCAGTCCATGGGGTCACAAGCAGTCAGACGCCACTCAGCAACTAAACGATGGCAACACCCATTTATTTATTTATTTATTTGGGTGCCCCAGGCCTTAGCTGCGCCATGTGGAATCTAGTTCCCTCACTATGGATCAGTCCCAGGCCCCCTGCCTTGGAAGCACAGTCTTAGCCACTGGAACACCAGGGAAGTCCCCCAGGTAGCTCAAATTGAATGTGCTCAAAAGTAGAACTCATCTACTTTCTCTAAACTGCTCTATCTTTTGTAGACCCCCTTCAGTTGGGGGCGTCCAGTTGCCTCTACCAGAAGCCTGGTCACCTTTATTGACTCCTTCCTCTTCTTATCCCTCTCCACAA
Organism: Bos mutus; assembly: GCF_027580195.1. Taxonomy (NCBI): domain Eukaryota; kingdom Metazoa; phylum Chordata; class Mammalia; order Artiodactyla; family Bovidae; genus Bos; species Bos mutus. The sequence continues at coordinate 46,269,779 of NC_091621.1, forward strand.
CTGTTTAAATTACCAAATCCTTTCCTTTTAAACTCTTCTCAAACCTACCTCTAGAGCAGCAGACTTTTTGACAAAAGTCTAGGCTAACAGTCTTTCAGTTTAGAGATCACCATGAGGAGTCCTTTCAGACTCACAGTCCTTTTCTAGGTCAGTGACTACCTTGATTTTCAAACCTAACAAAACCAGAAGCTGATCTTCACCCATCCATCTACAGGAAATTAACATAGGCTTTTAAAGATTTTCTGGTAGTCATATACGGATGTGCGAGTTGGACCATAAAGAAGACGAGCATCAAAGAATTGATGCTTTCAAATTGTGGTCTCGGAGAAGACTCTTGAGAGTCCCTTGGACTGCAAGGAAATCCAACCAGTCCATCCTAAAGGAAATCAACCTTGAATATTCACTGGAAGGACTGATGCTGAAGCTGAAGCTCCAGTACTTTGGCCACCTACTGCAAACACCCAGCTCATTGGAAAAGATCCTGATGCTGGGAAAGATTGAAGGCAAAAGGAGAAGGGGACAGCAGAGGATGAGATGGTTAGATAGCATCACTGACTCAATGGACATGAGCCTGAGCAAACCCCAGGAGATAGTGAAGGATAGGGAAGCCTGGCGTACTACCATCCATGGACACGACTTAGCGACTGAACAACAACTTAAAGATAGCTGTGTATGTCAAACCACATGGCAGATGGAAAAGATGGTTGAGGGGCCCAAAGGTCCCGCCTGATGTCCATACAGCTGCATTTTATTGGATATTTTTAGATTTTCCAAGACTCAGTGCTGCATATGTTGGTCTTAGGATAGTCAGCTGCCAGGCTGTGGGGAGCAGAAAACTGGAGAGATGAGCTTGATACTCAAGTAAAGTAGTTTGACACCTAAATTACCGAGATAATTGCCTCTTTGCGGTCTAGGGCTACCTGACCCCCTTACTCCTGGAGCCACAGGAAATCTGAAAGTCATAATTGTCTGTGAGAAACCGAGTGGGGCGTCTGACAGGGGTGTCTGCCAGCATAGGAAACGAAAACAGACTGTTCAAAGTAGCAAATGAGTAATTTGCTCAATGTGGCAGGCAGGAAAACAGCCGCGATGGGAGTGAGCCGGGGGGCTCTGATGATTTTCTCACCCTGCCTGTTTTCCGAATGTGGCTTGATTCATTTGCAAGTAACTCTATTTAACATACCCTTATCCCAGGCCTGCCAATAATTAGATCTCCATCCTGCAGGAAGCACTCCCTAGTTCTCCTCATCCAATATTGGCTTCTTGTTTATTCTGTTTACATAGCACCAGGGGACTCGATCTGTGTTGTATTTATTTGCAGTATTTATACATTGCTTTGTAAGTGTTTTTGAGCCATTTTCTATATGTGGGCTGTGTTTCCTTAAGTGAATTTATGAAGAAAGTCTTCTCAGTAGCTGTTTTCCCTTTTCTTTCATTTGCATTTTACAATGCTGTCGTATGATATTGTCTCATAAAAATCTCCATGTAACTTCTTAATCCTTATCCACACATTGCCCTTTTCTTGCTGTTTACCACAAGTATGAAATCAATGGGTTTCCGGGTAGCTCAGTTGGTAAAGAATTCACCTGCAGTGCGGGAGACCCCAGTTTGATTCCTGGGTCGGGAAGTTCCCCTGGAGAAGGAATAGGCTACCCACTGCAGCATTCTTGGGCTTCCCTGGTGGCTCAGATGGTAAAGAATCCACCTGCAATGTGGGAGACCTGGGTTTGATCCCTGGGTCAGGAAGACCCCCTGGAGGAGGGCATGGTAACCCACTCTAGTATTCTTGCCTGGAGCATACCCATGGACAGAGGAGCCTGGTGGGCTTACAGTCCACGGGATTGAAAAGAGTTGGACACCACTGAGCAACTAAGCACAGAACATGAAATCCATGCTACATGTGCAGTCAGGGTATCGTACCTGTGTCATTAGGTTTTTGCTTTATGGATTGTCTGCTTTAGGACAACATCTTTAAGAAATCTTTGTACCTACAAGCCTGGATTCCTCGTGCATGCTCTGTGTCATTGCCCCTGTGCACAATAAGCCCCACCTCTTCCTGTTCCCACGAACATCAGGGGCTTTGCCCTATTCTCCTTGGAAAACCCTGTCCCCTTCTGCACTGGGCAAGTGAGAAAGAAATCAGGCTTCAAAACCTAGCTCCTCCACCATCCCTTCTGCTCCCAGAGCACTTTATACAAACCTTTACTTAGGCCTATAGGCTTCCCTGGTGCCTCAGCAGTAAAGAATCCACCTGTACTGCAGGCGATGTAGGAGACATGGATTCCATCCCTGGGTGGGGAAGATCCGCTGGAGGAGGGCATGTCAACCCACTCCAGTGTTCTTGCCTGGAGAATTCCATGGACAGAGGAACCCAAGGGGCTACAGTCCATAGGGTTGCATAGAGTCAGACATGACTGAAGCGATTTAACATCACTAAGGCCCATGCCTGAAAAAGGAAATGGCAACCCACTCCAGTGTTCTTGCCTGGAGAATCCTGGGGACAGAGGAGCCTGGTGGGCTGCCATCTATGGGGTCGCACAGAGTCGGACACGACTGAAGCCACTTAGCAGCAGCAGCAGCAAGGCCCATGCCCATTTTATTGTCTTCACCAAAATGCATACCTCAAGACCACAGCTTGCTCATCATTATAATCACCCCACCACATACTGAATCCTCCACACAGTAGATCCTCATAAAATGTTAGAGAACAAATACTCAGGAATAACGTCTCCCATAGAATGTTAACAGCTCTCTGGTTTACGCCCCCATCCACCTGAGGAGACTGCTTGGATGAATTCTTCCAGCTTCGTTCTTCATATGCTTCCTCTTCCTCAAGTATCAGCGTCCAGCAGGTCCCTAGTCTTTCTTTGTCATCATCCCAGCTCCTCTATTAACTGCCCAAGCCAGAATGGGCCTGGGAGCTCAAATAAATCACTTATTCATTTATAAGTGCTTCCTTGGTGGCTCAGATGGTAAAGCGTCTGCCTGCAGTGAGGGAGACTTGGGTTCAATCCCTGGGTCGGGAAGATCCCCTGGAGAAGGAAATGGCAACCCACTCCAATACTCTTGCCTGGAAAATTCCATGGACAGAGGAGCCTGGCAGGCTACCGTCCGGGGGTCACAGAGTCAGACACGACTGAAGTGACTTAGCAAGCACACAGGCTTTCGATATGTATCTCACATCTACCTTGTGCCAAGCACTCTTTGTTGTAGGTGCTGAGGATACATCAGATAAAATGGTCAAACACATTTTACAAAATGTTTATAAAATGATAAGATGGTCAAAATTCCTGCCCTCATAATGTTTATATTTTAATGGTTTAGTCTGAAGACTGCACTGAGAAACAGATTGAGAATAGAAAAGTGAGCTTTTTGCCCAAATTGTCTGACAAATTCAGTTCAGCCATATATATATGGCTTCGTTTTTCCACTTTAATTTGATAATTGAGCTCTATCTGCATGTGACTTTCTGTGATCATATTTCTCAGCCACAAACACCAACATACATAATACACACACCTGTCTGTAGCACCTATGCCATGCTGGATAGACATTGGCACCTGAGGACACCACTATGCTTCAGCAGTAACCCAGGGTATGCGCTCACTAGTCATACATTCACCCGAACAGCAAGCCTCCCCACCTTCAGATTATGCCACCTTCCCCTCCGCTAACACGTATCCACTCAGACACGTTGTCTGATGTGTGTACCTGCAAAGGCACACGAATGCACCTGCAGACCTCAGCTTCTCCTTCAGGCTCCTTCCTTCTCCCCTAGCAAGGTGAGGGATGTGGAAACATGCTCCCTTTTGTCAGGAGCAGAAGTGCTTTGGAAACTATCATGGATGTATATTGGACCAATTTTCGAAATGAGCTGGGCAAGCCCTGGGTGGAAGCATCTTCTCTTAATCATCAGTCTCCTTGCCCTCTTCTCCTGGACAAAGCAGGACCCTGAGGCTACTTTGAGGCTGAAAACTATTTAAAGTGGCACATTAGCCTATAGGGAAAAATGAGGAATTTCTATTGGAGAAGGTTACAGAAAAGAAAGAACGAATTAGGGAAACGATTGTCCTTCTGTCAAGGCACTGCCGTCCTGGTTTAGAGGTTCTCTGTGATTCTCCCTGCCCTTCACACATGGCTCCAAATCTTAAATTGGTAGACTTCAATGTGTTCATGCTCCTGTCTCCACGCAGAACCCTGACCAGTAATAAGATGCAATGTGTCTTGTGTGAGGGGAACTAACACTCAAAGACCATCCTTGATAGGCCAGGCCTTGCATATATTTTATTTCATTAAAACCTTAAAACGGTCCAAATGGGAGATCATACTTACCTCCATTTTGTGAACAAGAAAACCAAGGTTCAAAGATATTAAATAATAGTGGTATTGGGATTTGAACTCAGTCCTGACTGACTTACGAGCTTTCTTATTCTCTTTCTTTTCCTGTGCTAGAACTGATCTGAAGTCAGGGAAGTTTGAGTTTTTAGGATTATTTTGGCTTTTTTATTTTAGCCGTGTAAGGGTGTTGTTCTGAGCCAGGGGCAAGAGTTATAGCCTATATTTGTGAAACAAAAACACTGACCTGTGATAACAGAGAGTGCACATGTGCTCAGCCACGTCTGACTCTTTGCGACCCCCTGGACTATAGTCCACCAGACTCTTCTGCCCATGGAATTTTCCAGGAAAAAATACTGGAGTGGGTTGCCATTTCCTACTCCCGCAGAGCTTCCTGAGCCAGGGATTGAACCTGCTTCTTGTGCATCTCCTGCATCGGCAGGAGAATTCTTTACCACTGCGATATATTGATAGAACAATAATGATAAAATACTTTCACAGAGCTTCTAATGATAACATATATCTTTGTGTGTTTACAGTATCTAAATATTTCCCATCTATTGGACCCCTTTGATAGTCACACTAAGCCTCTAAAGGATGCAGTCCATACTCATTTTATATTTAAGAAAACTGAGGGGGGGGGCAAAGAAAAGTGTCAGTATTTACTGAGGAAATGATTTTTATCTCTCTGTCTCATGCGCGCACACACACACACACACACTACCTACTAGGAACCTCTTGTGGGACTATGCATTTTTTCCCATGCCATCTCTGTGAAATAATATTATTTTGCCCATCTTACAGATGAGGAAACATTTGAGCTCTGCAATGAAACATTGCATTTAGCACCATTTTCCAACAAGTTCAACTAACTGGCATCTAAGTCATCCTGATGGGTGAGTATCAGAAAGCCTGCCCTAAACACTACCAAGACGGGGGTTGCATCACTCAGGAAGTGTTTCCTCTGTCTAACTCAATCCTTGCTTCTATAGTTTCATTCTACTTCCTTGTGGTTTTTATTTCCCCAGAAAGAATGAAGAATGGCTGCCTGTGGTCCCACAAACAATAACTCTTCAGAGATTTGAAGCCCATTATGGTGTAGAAGACGGTGCTCTCCCAGTGCCCATCTTTTCATGTTAGGGTGGACTTAACTCGGAGTGTTCCTCAGCAGAGGCTCAAAGCTGTATGTAAGCAAGATCACTCTGTTTCATTCTCTGGACCCTGAAGATGTATTTCATGGGCCAAATAGCCTGGCAAGAAGCTACTGGCCTGCCCACCAGTGGGTGTGGGTCTGAATCAGCTGGGAGAACAGAAGGCTGGTGACTTAATTTTCATCACACCTCCCTGTCTTTTACCCTCTTACCTTCTTCCCCAGACTAGAGGTCCTTTCCTTGCCTCTCTGCACAGATCTAGGTCCACTGCTTTTCACCACCCTTTTCAGATGCCTTTTGCAAAACATACATGGAGACATATGCATGGCATCTTGTGTATATCCGTTCACGTTTCTCTCTCTTTTTTTAACTTTATTTTCTTATGGCATTTATTCCCAGAAGTTTTTGTTTCTTTGGTTTCTTCTGGGGTATCTTTTTCTTCTGTGCAACCCCGTCTTCTGATTTAGGAACAGTGTGTTATTTTTCAGTAAGAACCATCTCAGTGTGGCAGGAAGAGCTCATGAATGGGTTGATCTGACCATGAGTGCCATATCTTGGGAGTTTGTTTATCTGAATGTGCTCAATAACCGGAGAATCTACGTCTAAGCCCTTAAGTTTGGCATTACTCTCTGCATTCTGAGCACGTGCAGTAAAAATTCAACACTCTTTTTGGGCCACTGACCCTGCATCTGGCCCCACTGTTTGACCTGGACCCACCTCCCAACTCCACTTTCGTAATGACAGAGTGGCACTCACAGCTCTGTAAAGGGACATCCTTCAGGTACTTGGTGGCTTTTCAGAAACACATACCCTTAATGGCCTGGGCAGTTCCATGAGTATTCTCAGAGTGAACACAAAGATATGAACCTCGTGATTTGCATGATTTTGTGGGGTTTCCTGAGTCAAGTGAATGGCGAACCATTTTTAGAGGTCATTTCAAGCCTCTTGCCAAAAAAGCTATCCCTTCATGTTAATCTTTAGTCCTGATCTTGATTTTTCTCTTTCATCTCTTTCCATCTTTTCAGCACTTATCTCTGCAGCTCAGTAAAGTGCCTCCTGGTCTGTGTTTGTCTTTCTTTGCCTTGGCCTCTGTGTCATGAGTGCCATCCCGTCTTCCTGATGGGACTGGACTCCACCTGTAGGAAGAGGGTCTCCTGTCTCTGGATTTTCCTTCTGCTCCCTGAACACAAGGTGGTCACCTCAGAAGTCATTGATCCATAAGTCATCTGTTAATCCTCCAAGTCAGTGAGATATTTCTTAAATTCCTATTTTTTAAAAAAATATGTATTTATTTGGCTCTGCTGGATCTTAGTTGTGGTCTGCAGGCTTTTTCAGTTGCAGCATGTGAGATCTTTAGTTGTGGCATGTAAACTCGGCATGTGGGATCTAGTTCCCTGACCAGGGATGGAACCCAGGCCCTGGCGTTAGGAGAACGGAGTCTTAGCCACTGGACTGCCAGGGAAGTCCCTCTTAAATTCCTCTTTAAGATCTTGCTCTAATTCTGGATATGAATTCAGCATTTTTCAAGAACAAATGTTTCTTGCTTCTGATATTAGCTTAGAGTGACAGGAAAAGTGTGAGGAGAAAAAAGAAATATGGTGGTGTGGATGAACACAATTTCTTGGGCCAATTAACTGAGACAATTCACATGTTTACTATGTTTAAACTACTGGGTGATTAATTTAGGGACCTTTATAGACAGTTTAATACTCTACCAGAATAAGGCATAAACCAGTTTATATAAAAGAAGAGAGAAACAACCCTGAGATATATCTACATCTGATGATGACTATGACAAATAAAAGCTAGGAACATTAAAGAAATTTCCATAAATCATGTAGTCCAGAATGTGGGTACTTGGGATGGGAGATGGGAGGGAGGTTCAAGAGGAACGGGACATATGTATATTTATGGCTGATTCATGTTGATATATGGCAGAAACCAACAGAATATTATAAAACAATTATCGTCCAATTAAAAAGAAATTAATTTTAAAAAAAAGAATGTGAGTACAAAGAGTCAACTATTAAACGTTGGCATGCCAACTATCTTTAGAGAAATTAAAAAACCTAACATGACTTTTCCTTTCCTGTCCACACACATCTTGGCTGCCCTATCCCAGTCACTCCCAAATCAGCATTGCAAACTCTTTCAAATGGGATTGCTTATATAAATCATAATTGCTAAGATGTAACTCCTTGGGCAAACCAAATTTAAAAATTTGGGCGGAGTTTCCTGGCAGCCCAGTGGTTAGGACTCAGTGTTTTCACTGCCATGGGCCCGGGTTCAACCCACAACTAATATCCTGCAAGCTGCACAGCACAGAGAAAAAACATTTTAAATCATAATTTAATATAATTTTAATAATAAAAAATGTTCATTGTCCACTTCATTTTTATTAAGACAACTGATCAAGAGTTGCCTGAAATTAAACCAAGAATATTTACTGAGTACTTGGGATAGCTATGGTGATACGGCAGGGGTGACAATGTGAGGTCAGTTCAAGGCCACAAAAGAACCAAATCATATTACTTGAAAATGTGACTCTGGATCAGCCCCAAACCTTTAAGGCCTGAAATGCCCATTCTGCTCCACACCTTTTCCCTCAGTGTTTCTGACCTTGCCTTGCCTATTCTCTTGTTTTTTCACCTCAGGCTTTCTGGGACAGCTGCACCTATCTACTCACATAGAAAAAGCCCTCTCCCTTCTTCGTCCTTCTCTTTTGATCACGAGATGCACGTGTATAATGCTAAAAGTGCCTTTTGGTGTTGCCAACTGATTTCAGTGGATGGGGAGCAGTGCTTTGATTCAAGTAGCCCAGCATAGATGTATCATCAGCTAGCTCTCTGTCTGCCTTTCCCTTTTTTGTCTCTCTCAGTAATCTTTCATGTATTCAACAAATATCTATTAGGTACTTACTGTGTGCCAAGAATTATATTTGTGGTTCGATAGTGACATGATATTGCTGCGTCTCTCTAATTACCTTCTCTCATAGCTCAGTCAGTAAAGAATCCGCCCGCAATGCAGGAGACTTGGGTTTGATTCCTGGGTCTGGAAGATCCCCTGGAGAAGAAAACAGCAACCCACTCCAGTATTCTTGCCTGGAAAAATCCCATGGACAGAGGAGCCTAGCGGGCTACAGTCCATAGGGTCGCAAGAGTCAGACACGACTTAGCAACTAAACCACCACCACCACTCTACCAGAAATTTTAAAAGCCTAAAGAAGGAAGTTATATCAGGAAAACAGCTATCACAGGAAGTTGACTTCCCTGCTTATTTCTGGAGGTTTTATTAATTGAGGGGAAGGCAGTGGTGGGAGGGTCAATATTTCTGATCAGAGATTTCCTCACCTTAGCTCCTGCCCTGGACTGTGGGGGTAGGGCAGGGTTGCCTGCATCCATAGTCCCTGCATACCTTCTCACTCTTATTTTCTCGCCCCAGTCCCCACATCCCCCATCAACCAAGAGGAGTCTGTCACTGTAATTATGCACTCTGTAATCAACCAAGTCCCATTAAGAAATAATGAGGCCAGTAATGCAGTGGGTGCTATTGATGGGGGATTAGTGAAACTCATGTGGTTTCCTACAACTCCCCTACTCTCTGAGGAAGTGGGGTGAGAAACTGTTGACTCGGCACCCTGAGCATTAAGCCCTGTGCTCCCTGCAACACTCCCTAATTAAACTCCATGCTAAAGTTGGATGTGTTGGATGGACATGGATCCCCAGGTGTGTGAGAGCTCTCAGGATCACCTCACAGTCATCTCTGCATTCCCAGAGCTTTCAAGCATCAGTGCCCAGTAAATGGCCCATGGGCACTGGGAGAGGGTGGGCTGGTAGCCCACATCGAGCATAGACCTGAAGATTCTTACTCAACTTCCTTACACAGACTGTGGATCCATTAGCATTTGTGTAAATATCGTTGACTGATGGGGATCTTGGTCCTAAGAACTAGAGTCTGTTTTCATACTCCTCTCATGTTGAATACTGCTTGTATTGTAATTACTTATATACAATGGCATAAGTTATTGGAGGACAATGACCATTGTATACAGCTTTATATTGTATATAACTTTATATAGCTTTGTATGTGGCATGTTTCCTAGCTGCAGTAAAACTCTCAGGCTTATTTCACAGCAGCAAGGATTGAGGCTAGACATAGGGAAAACTGCTATGTTGGAAAGTCAAAGGAGCGATCCCCCAAATATTCCTTTTTACTAATTTCACTGAGTCTAGTGAAACAACAAAAGCTGTATTGAGGAATAACCAATCTAGAGGCTCATGAAGTGCTTTATGTAATCTTCTGCAAGGGAGTTTGCTCTATACTAAGATATTGGTCTTCTACTTTCCCAAAGTGAATTCCACTGAGTCTAAAGAGCCTTCCCAGGTGGTGCTAATGGTAGAGAATCCATCTGCCAATGCAGGAGATGCAAGGGACGTGGGTTCGATCCCCAGGTCAGGAAGATCCCCTGGAGGAGGCGTGGCAATCCACTCCAGCATTCATGCCTAGAAAATTCCATGGACAGAGGAACCTGGGGGGCTACAGTCCCTGGGGCTGCAAAGAGTCGCACACGACTGAGCGACTGAGCAGAAAGAGCCTTCTACGGTAAAGCAGAATGATCCCTCAAATCACCTTTCAGCCCAAGGTTCCTAGATGTGCACTCTTAGCATCTCTTGAGCTTGCAGTGTTTTGCATTTGCTTTTTTCCCTTTGGCCCATGGATTTGAGCTGGGCGAGCCAATCGGGCAAGGATAAAAGTTCATGAAGTCATTCCACTAGTTTCACAGCCTCTGAGTGTACATCCCCCTCTTAAGCAAAGAAGGAGTTTCAGCTTCTTTCTAGGTAGAAAGTTCTTCTGCAGAAGGAGGCAGTATGAGGTGATAATTAAAGGCACGAGTTTTGAGTCACATAGGTCAGTGTTTCAACCCACTCTCCTGCTTTGTAGGGCAAGTTACCTAGTCTCATCTCTGAAATGATGGTAACAATTCCCACGACAAAGGTTTGTGAGTATTATTAAAGTACCTGCCAGCACTGTGGCTGGCTGACAGTGAATGCTCAGAAATGGTTGTTAAGAAGAATAGAAGGAAATCTCTATTTCTCCCTTTTCCAAAATGTGCTGTGTAATTTTCCTAGATTTGTGTGAGCTGTTTGATAGCTCTCGTGTCTTTGTGTTTCGTTTCTCCACTAAACTGTAAGATCCTCTGGGCAGGGCCAGGTATTCTTTAATATTATTTTGCATTCTTTGATATTATTGAATAATTGATACCTGGCCTAAAACCACAGGAGATTTTAGGCCAGGTATCAAAAAATTATGATTGGCCCTTCTGCCATTTCAAGTTCATGAAATGTATTATTTTGATTTATGTCAGAGAAGCTTGCTCGGTATTAAGATATAATTCATCCATATTCCTTAAATGTATCCAATGGAGTCCAAAAAGCCTTCTATGTAGTTTGAAGAAAAAAGGAGATCAGGAACATAGGTGCACGGAGCATGTGGTAAAGAAGAAGAGAAAAAACCCACAGAGCAGAGTGGGGCTGGCAGAGAAAATTGGGCCTGCTTGACTTGGCTGAACCCACACTGAAGAGAACCTTCTCTTCTAGGACTGTAGCCATGTACTTTGCAAGTCTGAAAAGACAGCCTCCTGGCGTGAAACCACAGTCGCAGGGTGATCCTGGAGCTAGGTGTCACCTCCATAACGTCCTTCTCTTCCCCAAACTAGAGTTCCCTTTCTTCTCATTTCTTCTTCCAATGAGAATATAATTTTGGCAAGAGTTGATCATTTCCCACTTACTGTCTGTTCATTTTGCCATTATCTCTGTTAACATTTTGGAACCATTTGCGGCAGGTGTTTTGTCTCGGCCCAGCTTTTTCCTGTTACCCTGCATCCTTGGGCTTGGCCATCTCCTTGCTCTATCATTTGGTGCTGCTGCTGCTGCTGCTAAGTCGCTTCAGTCGTGTCCGACTCTGTGCGACCCCATAGACGGCAGCCCACCAGGCTCCCCCATCCCTGGGATTCTCCAGGCAAAAACACTGGAGTGGGTTGCCATTTCCTTCTCCAATGCATGAAAGTGAAAAGTGAAAGTGAAGTCGCTCAGTCGTGTCCGACCCTCAGCGACCCCATGGACTGCAGCCTTCCAGGCTCCTCCGTCCGTGGGATTTTCCAGGCAAGAGTACTGGAGTGGGGTGCCATCGCCTTCTCCGATCATTTGGTGAGAGTAGAACAAAACAAACCCCTCCTGATAGCCACTCCTCCTAGAGAAACTCTTCATGCTGGATCAGACCCCTCAAGGAACACCTTTCCATCTGTATCAGAAATCTCTTTCGACTGTCGGTATCTCGTTGGTTACCAGAAACGTGGACAGTTGAGACGATAGAATTGTCGTTGTTTAGTCTCTCAGTTGTGTCCGACTCTGCGACCCCATGGACTGCAGCACACCAGGCTTCCCTGTCCTTCACCATCTCCCAGAGCTTGCTCAAGCGCATGTCCATTGAGTCAGTGATGCTATCCAACCATCTAGTTCTCTGTCATTCCCTTCTCCTTCTGCCTTCAATCTTTCCCAGCACAGGGTCTTTTCCCATGAGTCAGCTCTTTGCATCGGTGGTCAAAGGATTGGAGCTTTAGCCTCAGCATCAGTTCCTGTAATGAATATTCAGTGTTGATTTCCTTTAGGATTGACTGGTCTCCTTTCAGCCCAAGGGAGTCTCAAGAGTTTCCTCAGTTCAGAGACAACAAAGAGCCCTTTCTAAAAAGGTGAAAGGCCTTGGTTCGATGGGGGTGGAGCTTAACCTCTGAGATTGTTTGAGGGGTAGATAACCTTTCCCAACCTTCATCCTCCTTACTCCACAACATCAGCATTTGTACTTCGAGACTCTTACAAAAGAATATTTAACAGTGCCGTTTCCCTTCAGCTGGCAGCTTATTGGCTGCTTCCATGACTTGTCCCACAAGGGAAGAGGTTGATTTAGACAGTAGAAAGCCTCTGCTATTTAGGACATGGGAGTGAGGGAAATGGAGCCAGAAAATGTTTCATAAGACAGTGAGAAAAGAATGAGAAAGATACCCAAAGTACTGCAGACCTGCTTAAAAGCAGGACATATTTAAAAGACCCCAAGGACTGAGGTGTTTGTAACATGAGTGACAAGTATTAAAGCCAAAAGTTCTCCGCTTTCAAATGGGCATATTCCTAAACCTACCAAGCAAAGCAGAACCCACAACATCCATTGTGCAATTTTATTTTGCAATTTTATTCATGTGTTGCTTTGTAATTGTTCTCAAGTTGCTTTTGTGTAAAAGGTAAACTTTTATTGAGTTTACCTTCATAGGTAAACTTCATTCCCTTCATTTTGAGGGGAAAGGGCAGACTCAACAGCAGAACTCAGGTCCCAGTTCGCTTTGTGTCTGAGCCTGTGAAAGGGGAAAAGAAGCGAATCTTCCCTGAGATGGCCGAGCAAGGAAGAACTAGCCTTAGGATTCATCGTGGAAAGAGGCTTTTCAGAGCCTTTCTTAGAACAACTCAACTCTTCCAGTTTAGTCTGTTCCTATTCCTTGCCTTTCCCACCTATAATTCTGTCTTGGCAAGAACTCCACACTGAATGTTCTCAAAGTACTTTGTAGACTTTAATTAGTTTCATGGGAAGTAAGGCAAAACGCAGCCTTCACTCTGCCAACAGGGATGATGGCGGTGGGGGCGGAAGGAAGGCAGGGAAAAGATGGACGACCAGAGCAGCTTACAACCTACTGAAATCCATGTGGTACAGGACAAACTGAGGTTAAAATCCCTGAGTCTTAGTACAAATTTCTTAGCCTTCCAGATTCCTAAATAGGTAGTGGGCTCATCCTACTAACCTACTTTGCTGCGATGCTGTTGATGAATGCTTATAAACCCTATCCTAGATGATAGGTTTGGAGGATTGTTAAGGAAAGCATGTCATTAAGTCCATACTCACCCCCTCCTCGACAAATAGCCCTGGAGGGAAATGGGTGTTAGCCAGGACTGGAGGGACTCCACTTCAATGGGATGGTTGAGGTTCAACAACAGGAGGACTTTTCCAACCGTGAGGGAACTCAAGGGCATGTATTAGGGGGTGATGTTGGGGAGGGGACTGAGGAAGGCCTAAAATGGGTGACACATGGAAAAAAATGGTACAGAAAGATGATCAAGAAGTGACTGAATTCCACTCAAGTCACTGTGGATGGTCGCTTTCCTAAAATCCAGGATACAGTTTTATAGTAGTTTCCTTTCCTCTCTTTCTAAGAGAGTAAAACTTCTCTGAGGCCTACCACAAAAGAATTGGGTGTTTGCAAATTAGGGACATGTTTCAAGCCTGGGATTCATCTATGTTTCTCTAGAAGAAGTAATCTGAGCTTTGAAGGCAGAGACTTAGGTTTGAATCCTTTGTCACTTTCATCTGTTTGAATGAATTAGTTACTAAACTTCTCTAAGCCTTGATTTATTCATCTGTAGAATGGGCCCAATAATAGTTCTTAACTCAAATATTTGTTATGCGCATTAAATTAAGGTAAAGCCTTAGCACAAAGCCTCACATGTAGCAGCACTTGGTTCATTTTAGCCACTGTCATGGTCTCAGTTTTTTTTCTGTGGGGGTTATCCATTTTGGAGTTTACCCATGGTCTTTTTTTTTGATCAATTTCTGATGGTCTCCCTGGTCTGCCTCTTGGCTCTCTCCTCCCATCCCTAACCAATGAGAAGGCAGGGAATACTAATACCAAACTCTTTTTCATGTCATTTAGGACAAAGCAGAATTAGGAAGGTTAACCAGCTACTGTAAAAAAGGATTACATAGATTAACATAGCTCTACACACCAGATATGTTCTCATAAAGCTGTTAAGTGGCTATTTTTATGTTGAGTAATTTTTAGATGACTTTCTTTATGCTTCTGAAGTAATATTCTCATAGAAATAAGAATCACTGTTAAGGGAAGAGAAGCTAATATTTGAATGTGAGACAACTTCCATATCCAAGTCTAATTGAATCTTCCTAGTCACCCAATAAAGAGGTCCTTATTATTCCCATTTTATGGGTTAAATAACTGAAACTCAGAGAGGTTAAATGGTTTATTCAGACTCACTTTTCTAGGGATGATGGAGCCTAAATGTAGATATAATTCTGGCTCCCAAATCAATTCATTTTCTACTGTATCACACTCAAAGGAGTATTCCTATTTGTAAATGGCCAAATCTACGTGCATTTAAGTTTCCCACACAAATTCCAGAAGAACTTGATCAATAAATTCACATGATCGTGAGTATTAATTTAATTTTTAAATATTTCCTCTTATAATTTAAAGTAGATATGCATCCTCTTTAGGAAATTATCCAGGTCTTCCCTGATGGCTCAGTGGCAAAAAATGTAGAGACACAGGTTCTCTCCCTGATCTAGGAAGATCCCACAGGCCGCGGAGTAAACAAGCCTGTGCCCCACAACTATTGAGCCTATGCTCTAGAGACCATGCGCCAAAACAAGAGAATCCATCTCAGTGAGAAGCCTGCATACCTCAATTAGAGAGTAGGCTCTGCTTGCCACAATTAGAGAAAGGTCCACACAGCAACTAAGACCTACCACAGCCAAAAGTAGATAACTAAATAAAAATTTTTAATTTTTTAAAAAGAAATCATCCACATTTCCTTTAATTAGTCAGTCAAAAAATGACTGTTGCCAGGTAATAATGAGAACATATTTATGATTCTATTTATGTAGAACTCTAGAAAAAGGAAGCTATTCTACAGTGACAGAAGTTAGGTCAATGGTTGGCTAGAAGGGCTGAGGCTGGAGGGTAGAAGGCAAAGGGGCAAGAAGAATCTTCTGAGGGGGACAAATATGTTTATCTTGATTGTGATGCTGATTCTACAAATGTATTTTATGTTATGTTATTCAGTCACTAAGTTGTGTCTGACTCTTTGTGACCTCATAGACTGCAGCACGTCAGGCTCCTCTGCCCTCCATTATCTCCTGGAGTTTGCTCAAATTCATGTCTGTTGAGCTGGTGATGCTAACCATCTCATCCTTTGTTGCCCCCTTCTCCTCCTGCCCTCAGTCTTTCTCAGCACCAATCTTTTCCAGTGAGTTGGCTCTTTGCATCAGGAGGCCAAAGTATTGGAGCTTCAGCTTCAGCATCAGTTCTTCCAATGAATATTCAGGGTTGATTTCCTTTAGGACTGACTGGTTTGATCTCCTTGCAATCCAAGGGAGTTTCAAAGTCTTCTCCAACACCACAACTTGAAGGCTTCTATTCTTTGGTAGTCGGTCTATTTTAAGGTCCAACTTTCACATCCGTACATAACTATTGAAAAAACCAATATAGACTTTCGTTGGTAAAGTGACGTCTCTGCTTTTTAAAACGCTGTCCAGGTTTGTCAGTTTTCCTTCCAAAGAACATGCATCTTTTAATTTCATGGCTGCATGGCATGAAATTACAAATGTATCAGTTCAGTTCCGTCGCTCAGTCGTGTCCTACTCTTTGCAACACCATGAATCGCAGCACGCCAGGCCTCCCTGTCCATCACCAGCTCCTGAAGTTCACTCAAACTCATGTCCATCAAGTCAGTGATGCCATCCAGCCATCTCATCCTCTGTCATCCCCTTCTCCTCCTGCCCCCAATCCCTCCCAGCATCAGAGTCTTTTCCAATGAGTCAACTCTTCGCATGAGGTGGCCAAAGTACTGGAGTTTCAGCTTCAGCATCATTCCTTCCAAAGAACACCCAGGGCTAATCTCCTTTAGAATGGACTGGTTGGATCTCCTTGCAGGCCAAGGGACTCTCAAGAGTCTTCTCCAACACCACACTTCAAAGGCATCAATTCTTCGGCACTCAGCTTTCTTCATAGTCCAACTTTCACATCCATACATGACCACTGGAAAAACCATAGCCTTGACTAGACGGACCTTTGTTGGCCAAGTAATGTCTCTGCTTTTCAATATGCTATCTAGGTTGGTCATAATTTTTCTTCCAAAGAGTAAGCGTCTTTTAATTTCATGGCTGCAATCACCATCTGCAGTGATTTTGGAGCCCCAAAAAGTAAAGTCTGACACTGTTTCCCCATCTATTTCCCATGAAGTGATGGGACTGGATGCCATGATCTTAGTTTTCTGAATGTTGAGTTTTAAGCCAACATTTTCACTCTCCTCTTTCGCTTTCATCAAGAGGCTCTTTAGTTCCTCTTCACTTTCTGCCATAAGGGTGGTGTCATCTGCATATCTGAGGTTATTGATACTTCTCCCAGCAATCTAGATTCCAGCTTGTGCTTCTCTCAGCCCAGCGTTTCTCATGATGTACTCTGCATAGAAGTTAACTAAGCAGGGTGACAATATACAGCCCTGACATACTCCTTTTCCTATTTGGAACCAGTCTGTTGTTCCATGTCCAGTTCTAACTGTTGCTTCCTGACCTGCATATAGGTTTCTCAAGAGGCAGGTCAGGTGGTCTGGTATTCCCATCTTTTGAAGAATTTTCCACAGTTTATTGTGATCCACACAGTCAAAGGCTTTGGCATAGTCAATAAAGCAGAAATAGATGTTTTTCTGGAACTCTTGCTTTTTTGATGATCCAGTGGATGTTGGCAATTCAATCTCTGGTTCCTCTGCCTTTTTCAAAACCAGCTTGAACATCTGGAAGTTCATGGTTCATGTATTGCTGAAGCCTGGCTTGAAGAATTTTGAGCATTACTTTACTAGTGTGTGAGATGAGTGCAATTGTGTGGTAGTTTGAGCATTCTTTGGCATTGCCTTTCTTTGGGATTGGAATGAAAACTGACCTTTTCCAGTCCTGTGGCCACTGCTGAGTTTTCCAAATTTGCTGGCAAACTGAGTGCAGCACTTTCACCGCATCATCTTTCAGGATTTGAAATAGCTCAACTGGAATTCCATCACCTCCACTAGCTTTGTTCGTAGTGATGCTTTCTAAGGCCCACTTGACTTCACATTCCAGGATGTCTGGCTCTAGGTAAGTGATCACACCATCGTGATTATCTGGGTCGTGAAGCTCTTTTTTGTACAGTTCTTCTGTGTATTCTTGCCACCTCTTCTTAATATCTTCTGCTTCTCTTAGGTCCATACCATTTCTGTCCTTTATCGAGCCCATCTTCGCATGAAATATTCCCTTGGTATCTCTAATTTTCTTGCGGAGATCTCTAGTCTTTCCCATTCTGTTGTTTTCCTCTATTTCTTTGCATTGATCGCTGAGGAAGGCTTTCTTCTCTTCTTGCTATTCTTTGGAACTCTGCATTCAGATGCCTATATCTTTCCTTTTCTCCTGTATACTCATGTCAAAATTTATGAAAATTTATCTATACACAGAAGTAATGCCTCATTAAAAGTATAGTATAAAACAGAGCACCAGGGACTTCCCTGGGGTCCAGTGGTTAAGAACCTACCTTCCAATGCAGGGGATGAAGATTCAAATCGTGGGTTGGGTAACTAAGATCCTACATGCCATGGGGCAACTAAGCCCATGTGTGCCACAATTAGAGAAATTCCATGTGCTGCAAAAAAGGCAACACACAAAAAAGGAGCCCCCATACTGCAGTGAACAGAGCACAGTTTCCCTACATCTCATTGTGTATAAAACATATTGCCCCTCCTGCCTCAGAGCAGCCATGATGGAAGATCTGGACAACAGCCCCAACTTCCTCTCAGGAAGGATCTTGGACCTAAAGCAATAAATGGAGATTTTCAAAGTGAAAATTTTCAAAGTGATGCTGCTTTATGGGTGGACATATCTGATTCTCTTAGTGAGAGAGATAAAGTAAAATTCATTGTTCACACAGAGTTCATTGCCAAATTTTAAATAAAATGAGTTTTCTGTTGTTGGACAGCATGAGAAATTTACCTGGCTTAATGATTCCTTTGTTGAAAATGAAGACTATGCAGGTTACATTATCCATCCAGCACTGCTGAGACCTGATTGTGATGCTTCAAGCGAAGAAGTACAGAAACTTGGAAAAGGGTCTATGACAAAGGAAGAATTCATAAAGATGAAACAGGAGTTGGAAGCTGAGTATTTGGCAATATTCAAAAAGACCGTGGCAATGCACGAAGTGTTCCTGTGTCATGGGGCAGCACATCCTATTTTAAGGAAAGATTTAAATTTCTACATCTTCTTGGAATTTAATAAAGATTTGTGTGTGGAAGGAAAAAAATAAAAAAGAGAAACTTGAAGATTTCTTTAAAAACATGGTTAAATCAGCAGATGGAGTAGTTGTTTCTGGAGTAAAGGCTGTAGATGATTTCTTTGAGCATGAATGAATATTCCTTTTAGGATATCATAACCAAGTGGAGGGTACATCTACTAAATCTGATAGGATCAAGATCCCACAAAAGCGCTGGCTATGATTGCAATAGAATTGGTTCTTCATCATCTGCTTTAGGAACTCAGGATTCAACAGATGTATGCAAGTTTTTTTCTTAAAGTTTCAGAACCATTTGATAAAACAGGAAAAATAGAAGCACAGGTATCAGCTGATGAGGACCTCAAACTTCCTGATCTTTTAAAATATTACTTAATAGAATTCAAACTGCTAAGGATATCCTCTATCGGAGATGTAGGTCACTAGTGGATTATTAAAATGCTAACAAAGCACTAAGTAAAGCAGGATAGAAAAATAAAGATGCTCTGCAGGCTGAAATGTCCCAAACAATTATGCTGTCAGAAACTTGAAAAAATATCTGAATCTGCAAAACAAGAATGTACAGATTTTTAAACAAAAAGAGTCACTGCATTTGGGAAAAAAAATCAGTGTAACTGGCAGAGAGAGAACTGAAGCACGAAAAGGGTAACCATAGTTGCTACAGAATTGCCTGGAGATGTTATGGAGACACATAAGCCACACGCTATCTTCCTTAAAAAGGGCTGCCTTCCTTCAGATTCAATTCTTTTAACAATTAAAACAATTTTTTTTCTATTTTTTTGGTCACACTGCGTGGCATGTGAGATCTCAGTTCCACAACCAGAAATTAAACCCGCCGCCCGGCAATGGAAGCACAACATCTTACCTGGACCACCAGGGAAGTTCCCAGATTTAATTTTTTTCTTAATTATGTGAGGCATTTACTGCTCACTGGAAGCAAAAGAAACAGATGATAAAGGGCATCTACTCTCCTCTTTTTCTGAGAAACAATGGCCTGGTGCCACCCACGGGACCTGCAGACCTGCGGACCTGCGCCTCGCGCCCTCCTTGTCTTCAGATACCCAAAGTGCTGTCTTTTTAAAAGTAACCTCTAGAGCTGTGTTTATTTTTTAAATAGTATCCCTTATGGTTGTCAATCTTTGGGCAGGAGGAGAAGGGGCCGACAGAGGAAGAGATGCTGGATGGCATCACCGACTCGATGGACATGAGTTTGGGTGAACTCTGGGAGTTGGTTATGGACAGGGAGGCCTGGCATGCTGCAATTCATGGGATCGCAAAGAGTCAGACACGACTGAGTGACTGAACTGAACTGAACTGAACTGAATGCCTCAAGTTTAACCCTTTCAAAATACATTGCTCAAACAAGGTGAGATTGCCGTTTCGAGTTTTTTTTTTAATTGTTTTTTTTTTAAAAAAACATTGTACACCACCTTAGTTCACTCTTGTATCCTGGCAAAGCATCTTAATCAGACTTATTTTTAATTAATAAACATTTCTTAGGAGGTTTGGGACAGACTTTATGTAATTTTTATAAGTATGATTTCTGAAGAAAAGCAAATGTATCAGTATGTTTGTCTTAAACTTATAGACTAAATCAATTATTGTCAAATAAACAGTGGTAACAGTGAAATAAACAAACACCTTGCCTTCTACATTCCAGAGCACAGCTGCTTCCCCTAGTTGTCAGCTGCCCAGGGGCAAAGGCTGTGTCTCTCTGGTTCTTAATCTCTAGCATCTAGTACAGTACCTGGGACACAAGTTCTCAATGGGCAGTGAAGAGGACTAGGTATTTCCTCTGGAATTTACACTTTGGGAATTCCCATAGAATTCAAATGTTTAAGCAGCTTGCTAAACATTTATCAAATTGCCCAAAGTGGAAGAGCCATATCAGGAAGCTTAAGTTAAAAAAAGAAGTTTGTGCAGAAGTCAGTTCTCAGTGGTTCCAATTTTATATTTAACCTTAAAAAAAGTGAAGAAATTACATTGATTTGCTAACTGAAGTTGTTCTGATGTCAACCAACTTTGAGTAGCGTGTCTACAGGGAAGAAAGAAGCTCTAAGAGAACAAAGGACTAGTAAGAAGAACATCTATGAAAATAGCAAGCTCTTAAGCTGTAGATTGCAACTGTGGGCTTAGTATTATGACTTCATTAATACATATAGTTGGGAGAGTGCATATAATAGTGTATTCTCACAGCTCACATCGCTTGTTCACCTTTGATAGATGATCTTTCCTCCTACTGCCCCCTCCATTAAAACCAGCTAATGCTAACACTCACAACTTCCATCCCCTTGGTCTCTAAATTTTATTATAACCAATAGCCTTTCCAAGTTTCTTATGTTAATCAGGGGCTTCCCTGGTGGCTCAGAGGTTAAAGCGTCTGCCTGCAATGCAGGAGACCTGGGTTTGATCAGATATGGCCTTACTGCTTTCAGATGAACTTCTCCACTTCTGTTCTCACCCCATCTCCTTCCTCTTTCACCTGTCCTTGATCCATGTTTTCATTTTCCTCACCCCAAATAAATCTATCCTTGAATCTCTTTCTCCTAAAATGCCAATCCCCTTTCACTCTTCAACCCATCATCTTTCCAAAGCTTCCTTCTCTGGTTTTTCCTATCTCAGTTTATGGAGTCACTGTCTACTCAGTCTCTCAAGCCAAAAACTTTGCAATTATCTTTAAGTCCCTATCTCCCATATCAAGTTGATCTTCCAGGCTTGTGACCAGTTGAATTGTATTTCAGAAATATCTTGTGAATACATTTCTCTGCTATCTCTTCTCTTCTCTGTTTTGGCTTAGACCATGATCATCACCCTGAACTATTCCAACAATCACTAGATACTTCTTTCTACCAGGCATCTTCCATTCTGTAGCCCAAACTTCTACACCTGCCCCACCACTGCCACCACCAGAATTATCTTTCTGGAATATGAATCCAGTTGGGTCACTCCTCTGCTCAAACTTTGACTCTGCATTGCCTATAGGACAGAGGCCAAGCGCTTGGGTGTGGCACTAACTGCCCATCATTCAAACTCCACATCACTTACCCGAGGCTGCCGCCACGTTGACTTGCCTGTTGTCCTGTGCTCTGTGAAGCCACATATGTCTTCATATGTTGGTTCTTCCGTCTGAAATGCCCTTCTCCTTCTGGAAAATTTCTACTTGTTCTTCAATGCAGCTTAAGTATCACCACTTCTGAGAGGGCTGTGTTCCCCTCTAAAGAGTTGGGTGGTCCCTCCTATATGCTCCTGGCATTTTGTTTATACTTTCTTTTTTTAAAAAAGGGTTTTGCCTCTTTAAAAAGTTATTTATTTATTTATATGTATTTGGCTCCACCAGAGATTAGATATTAGGCATGTGGGTTCTTTCATTGCAGCATGTGGGATCTAGTTCCCTGACCAGGGATAGAATCCGGGCCCTTTGTACTGGGAGCCTGGAGTCTTAGCCGTTGAAACACTAGGGAAGGCCTTGTTCCTATTTTCATCTTAACGTTTATAATGTTGTTTTAAAGTGTTTTGAGAAATCAGTTTTCCTCTACTACCTCTCTATAAACTAAACTGATTCAGGACAGGAATCAAATTTACTTGTCTTGTATCTGTTATGCCCAGAGCAATAACTGGCATCTAGTAGAGACCAATAAACATTTGTTGAGTGAGTGACTGAACCAGCAGCAGTTTTCTCTTGGATAGTACCAGGCAGCTTGTGTGAAGTTAATACTACTTCTTCAAATGTGCAAGAGAAAGTGCATTGAGTAGATATGCTAGAACTGCAGGGTAACACACCCCAAAGACAAATGCAAATGATATTTGCTCTTTTTCTATTATTTGGATTAGCTGATGTTTTAGATGAATTTCTATTTAGGATGAACTCTACCTCTACCTCTACCTTCTCCCTGTAATGTTGATCTAGGTGAGTATACAATCCTTTCCTTAGATCATCCACACCACTGTACCTCTCGCCCAGAACAAATCGTGAGGTCATAAACACTGCCTCATTCTGAGATAGCAGATTTAGGTGCTCTTTCCTGGACTATTGTGAGTCATACTCGACAGAAGTTGGCACAGATTTACTTACAGTTTTCCTGGCTGAAAGATTTATTTTAAATGTTTGCTGTTTTCACCTTCTAATTCTGAAATCCGTTTTTTTTTTTCTTTCTGTTTTTTTCACTCCTACGTCTCAACCCTAGGAATAGGGACTGGCACATAGTAGGTATTTGATAAATAGTTGTTGAATGAGTGAACATTTTTAAAATTTTCAGACACATCATACTTCCCTGGGAGCTCAGTGGTAAAGAGTCAGCCTGCCAATGCAGGAGACATGGGTTTGATCCCTGATCCAGGAAGATCCCATAGGCTGCAGAACAACAAAGCCTGTGTACCACAGGCTGAGCCTATGTGCCACAGCTACTGAAGCTCGAGCACCCTAGAGCCAGTGCTCCACAACAAGAGAAGCCACCACAATCAGAAGCCTGTGTAGTGTAACTAGAAATTAGCCCCTGCTCTCCACAACTAGACAAAAGCTCACACAGCAACAGAGACCCAGCATGGCCAAAAATAAATAAATAAAATTATTTTTAAAAAATATATATATAAACTCTTAAATAAATAAAACAGATGCCCATGTACATAATAAACAGATTCAGCAAAGTTGCAGGATACAAAATCAAGACACAAAAATCAGTTGCATTTTGATACTCTAACAATAAACAATCCAAAGAAAATAATCCCATTTGTTGTTGTTGTTTAGCTGCTAAGTTGTATCCGACTCTTTTGTGACCTCATGGAAGTAGCCCTCCAGGCTCCTCTGTCCATGGGACTTCCCAGGCAAGAAGACTGGAATGGGTTGCCATTTCCTTCTCCAAGAGGTCTTCCTGACCCAGGGATCAAGCCCAGGTGTCCTGCGTTGCAGGCAGATTCTTTACCACTGAGCCACCTGGGAAGCCTAATCCCATTTATAACATCAAAAATAATAAATCACTTAGGAATAAATGTATTATGTGTATATATTTAATGTATATAGATAAATGTATCTTTTTATATATTAATTTTTCCCTGTATATTATGATGTTTTGACATCTTAAAAGACCTTTCTGGCTGGGTTGAGACTGCCCTTCCTGGGCTAGCCAATTTTTAGAGAAAGTAAAAAAAACCCAGCTGGAAGCATGCCTTTGGTATGCAAACTAACCACTTGGCAGTCCTGCCTCCTCCATCTAGCTAGTGCAGATATTCCTTTGCCTTATCATTCCAGGACTAGATACCAGGCAACCAGAGACCATCTCTATAGC
Source organism: Bos mutus (assembly GCF_027580195.1). NCBI lineage: Eukaryota > Metazoa > Chordata > Mammalia > Artiodactyla > Bovidae > Bos > Bos mutus. The sequence continues at coordinate 46,293,688 of NC_091621.1, forward strand.
CCAAAGTCCACCAAAATTACTCGAACTAACCAACCCTAAGTTGCTTACCTTTCCCGGCCTTGCCTTTTCCATGGAAATCCCAAGAAATTCTACAGCTTAAACTTTCCTCTCACTCCTGTCTTCTGCCTCCTGATCACCCTGGTGTTTCCCCATGTGGTCCCACGTGGGGTGCCTCCTGTTTCTAGCATGGGTGAATATAATAAACTTTATTTTTCCTGAGCATATCCTCTATCTCTTCTTGTGGTTACACCTGAGTGACTGTCTTATCAATAAAATGCAAAACAAGAAACCTAATCAAGAAACTAAAGACTTGTACACTCTAAAACAATGCTGAAAGAAATTAAAGAAGACAAATCAGAAGATGTCCCATGTTCATAGATTAAAAGACTTAATATTGTTGAAAAGTCCATGCTACCCAAAGTGATCTACAGATTCAATGCAATCGCTATCAAAATCCCAATGGCCTTTTTTGCAAAAATAGGAAAAGAAACTTAAAATTCATATGCAATCTCAAAAAACCCCTGAATAACCAAAACAATTTTGAAAAAGAAAAACAAAAATGGAAGCCTTGCACTTTCTGATTTCAAAACATATTAAAAAGTTGCAGGGACTTCCTTGGTGGTCCAGTGGTTAAGAATTCATCTTCCAGTGCAGGAGATGTGGGTTCAATCCCTAGTCAGGGAACTAAGATCCCATATGCTGGTGGGACAACTAAGCCTGCACACCACAGCGAGAAAAGCAGCGCAATGAAGATCCAGCATGGACAATAATTAAATAAAAGTTCATTTGTTAAAAAAGAGGAAGAAACTACAGTAATCCAAACAGTATGGTTTTGGCATAAAGACAGACATATAACTGATGAGCAGAATAGAGAACCTGCTAAAAAACCCTCAAATATATATATAGCCAAATAATCTTTGAAAAAGGTGCCGAGGCCACACAATGTGGAAAGAATAATGTCAACAGATAGTATTATGATAGCTGGATATCCATGTGCAAAAGAATAAAATTGGACCCTTACTTTACACCAGATACCAAAATTAACTAGAACTTAATTAGATACCTGCATATGAGATCTGAAACTGGAAGAAAATATAGAGGAAAGCTTTATGATACCGGATCTGGCAATGGTTTTCTGGATATGGCACCAAAAGCACAGGCAACAAAAGCAAACAGAGACAAATGGAACCACATCAAACTTAAAAACTTCTGTGCAGCAAAGGAAACAATAAACAGATTGAAAAGGCAACCTATAGAATGGGAGAAAACATTTGCAAAAGATATATCTGATAACAGATTAATATATAACATATATATGAAGCTAACAACTCAACAATAAAAAAATCTAATTAGAAAATGGTCAGAGGGCTTTAATAGATATTTCTTCAAAGAAGATTTACATATAGCCAACAAGGATATGGAAATATTTTAAGCATTACAGTCATTAGGGAAATGCAAATCAAAACTATAATCACCTGACACCTATTAGGAAAGCCACTGTCGAACCACAGCAAACAACAGAAAATAAGTGCTGGTGAGGATGTGGAGAACTGGAGCACTTGTGCCCTGTTGGTGGGAATGTGCAGCCACTAAATGTAAATATAAAATCATATGGAGGTTCCTTCAAAAATTAAAAATAGAACCATCATGATCTAGCAATCCCACTTCTGGGTATTCATCCAAAAGAATTGAAAACAAGTTCTCACAGAGATATTTGCACATCCATGTTTCTTGCAGCATTATTCATAACAACCAAGAAATAGAGACAATGCAGTTGTTTGTCAACAGATGAATGGATAAAGAAAATGTAGAATGTAAATACAATGGAACATGACTCAGTCTTTATAAAAAGGAGAGACTCTGCTTTGGGAAAGCAAGTGTTCTTACTTGCTGCAGGTAATAAATCCTTCCTTCTCTGGAAAAAAAAAGAAGGAAACATTTTCTTATGCTACAGAATGGATGAACTTTGTAGATATCATGTTCAGTGAAATAATTCAATAACAAAGAGAAAAATACTGTCTGATTCCACTTTTATGAGATATCTAAAATAGTCAAACTCTTAGCAACAGAAAGTAGAATAGTGGTTGCCAGGGACTGGGAGAAGTGGGAAAGAATTGTTCAGTATGTAGTTTCAGTTTTGCAAGATGAAAAAGTTCTAGAGATGTGCTTTGTGCATATAGTTAACACTACTGTACTGCACACCTAAGGTTAAGATGGTAAATTTTTTTTGATCTATGTTTTTGATCACACACACACACAATGAATAGAGTTGCTGGCTGATGTGTATCTTCAACTTTAGAAGATAAAACTAAATTGTTTCCAAAGTGGTTGTGCCGATTATACTCTATCCAGCAGTATATAAGAATTTTGCTCCTTATCCTCACCAACATTTGGTATTGTCATCCTTTTTAAATTTGGCCAATCTATGGATAATTTTAATTTGCATTTTATTGATTACTATAGAGTTTGAACATCTTTTCAGATGTTAATTGACTATTTGGATTTCCACTTAAGTGAATGACCTATTCATGTCTTGCCCACAATAAAAAATGATTTTTAAATCAATTCTTTATATATTCTGTCCACAAATTCTTTGTAAGTTATTGAATAACAAATATCTCCTAGTTCATGGCTTATCATTTTTTTGATGAAGGCCTTTAAAGAAAACACATTTTTAATGTAGTCAAATTTACCCATCTCTTCTATTATGGTTTACTCTATTTACATCTTGTTTTAAGAAATTTTTCTTTACCCGTAAGTCATAAAGACATGTTTTGTGGAATTGAGTTTTGAAGAAGCGCAAAAATGGAATAAGAATCCATCAAAAGAGGTACTTTTTCTTTACATAGAAGGCGGATGCCGAAGGTGGTCCATCTACACAGAATTAGAGCTGATGCTGCTTCAGAGAGAGTTGATCTAACCACAGGAAGGGTTTCCTATCTATGATAGCTTATTGAAGCAATGGAGTCTATTTCACTCTGCTTGGGAGTGGTAGTGGTTGCTTGGGGGTTGATGAATACTAGAGAGATAATTCAACTGGAGAGGAGAGACTAAGAGTCAAAGGACAGACAAAAGAATTCTCCAGTTCTCAGTGAGCCTAAATATATCACTAACAAGGTGCGAGGCACAAACTGAAAATAGAGTGTACCACCGTATCCAGGTCTCCCTGTCTCTGCTGGCATCCTTACCCCTCATCCTTCGCCTGGAACTTTCTATCTAGTGAAAATAAAACAATCTAAAGAGAACATGGCCAAAACCACAGTGGAAAGGATAAAAGGTAAAGCTTTGAGAGTTAGAAATACTCTTCTTGAGGAACAACAGAAGTGTGGATTTATCTTCCCTGGAATCTTTAAAAGTTACACTAAAACAGCTTTGAGTGGAAAAAGGAGGAAACCTCTGGAGCTATTTGGATCCCTGTGGAGGACTTTTATTAGAGCAGAGGGCCAGGGAGGGAGGGAGTCTCATGATTGGATCAACTGAAAAGTCCTTCTCCTTCAACTTGACCCAAGGTGGCTGCCCCAGTGAGGAGAACATTTCAGAAGGAGTCAGCGGACAAGGTTTGGGGAAGAAGAGGAGACAGACAGAAAGACTGGCCTCTCGAGCTCCTAAAGCAAAACAGAAGGAGTGGAATGAGAAGAAAAGCTCTAGAGGGGTAGACAGAGAGACAGGATGAATGACATTCCTGGCTCCTCCAAAGGGATGTCACCGTCAGTCTTTAGTTTTTCATCCTAGGCAAGAAGGGGAGCAAGAGAGGAGGGACGATGCAATGTAAATTATTACACAGCCCTTGGCTTTCAGAGTCCTGCCAGTAAAAGAGGTTTATGGAGTGAAGCTTCGAGAACAGAGTTCTAGAAAATGCTCACACCACCTTCAGGCACATTTCTTTACATTTGTGCACTCGTGCATGGACCCCCTCCATGTGAATACTCAAGACATCCATGTCCATAGAAAGAACAGGTATGCAATAGCATGCAACATAATTTCACTACACTTTTCAGATACAATCCTGTCCATTCTTGTGTTTCCACATAGGCTCCAGGCTAGATCCAACCACTGACGTGGGTTTTATTCAGGTTTGCATGGTTGAGAGGAGCAACTATAAAGGTGATGAGGAGTTGCAGAAATCTCCACTAAGCGTTCCAAATTGAATTCAGTAAACGATTGTTCTTGAGGAAGGACGTGAGGAAAGCAGTGATTCACACAGACTATTTTAACTATGTAGATGGAGTTAAATTTTGATTCACTAGAAGCAGAGACTGGAGAGGAGGCAATGCTGTTGAACAGACACAAAAGATGAGTCTCGGAAACATCAGATGAAAAATTAGGGCTGTGACAATAAAGACCAGACAGGTTGAACCTGGGGTAATGTCTATCTGTCTCCTGTTTCTTTCTTTCTATTTCCAGATTCCTGGGAGTCAGGATGCAGCCAGGAGCTGGAGGAAAGAGATCTTTGATCGTATGCTTCTTCATGCTCTAAGGACGCCCTGCCTGGGTTTCTCAAGAGCTTACTCAGAGGCCTGCAGGTAAGTACCTTGGAGCCAAACTGTAGCAAAGTCCTGGTTGTTGTGGGGCAGCTTCTGAGACAAGCTGAGAAAGCAAAGGGGAAGGGAGACTCGGGCTGTTGACAGGGCAACTCCGTCACTTCCCCCCTGCAACCCTGCTGTGGTTGGCTCTTACACCACCTACACTATTGTGACCTTCCTTTCTTCACTTGATTTCAGAGTTAATGGTCAGGAAGGGACTTCAGGCATTCATGCTTCAGTGGTAAGAACATCTAGGACAAGCATGCAGAAGTCTTCCATACATTTAAAAGCAATGACAGAGTCATCATTGAGCCTTGTCATACGATCATTTTAATTGTATTTGTATTTCTTAGCCATTTATTGCTTGAACCATATGCAATTGCTGACGTATTTGGCCATTTTGGTCTACAAAAACCATAATCTCATAGATTTCAACTGAATATTAAGAACATTTTGTGTGCTTAATAGGACTAGGAGGCGATTTGGTGTAGTGGTTAAAAATCAGAGCCAAATTGCTTTCCTTCTCCCAGATCAGCTCCACCATCTAATCTTAAATAAGTTGTTTAACTTCTCTGCATCTTCATTTCCTCATCCCTAGACTAAAGATAATAGTACTTCAAAGGCTTGTTTTGAGGGGGTTTTATGGTGGCTAGTGGTTAGGATTCTAGGCTTTCACTGTTGTGGTCTGGGCTCAATCCCTGGTTCAGGAACTGAGTTCCTGCAAGCTGTGGGACACAGCCAAAAAGAAAGAAAGGAAAAAAGCTTGTTTTTGAGATTTAAATGAGCTATCACATATAAAGCACTTAGAACAGCACTCAAACCAGATTCTATATAAATAGTGACTATTTTTATACCCTAGTCCTTATCTCTTTTTTTAAAAAATTGCTTATTACCTTTAATAATTCTATTATTTATAAATCTTCCACAAAGGGGCATTATAGTTCTTCAGTTTATTGCAAATATATCTTTAAAAAAGTCGGCCCTACTGTTGAAGCTATAATACAAATTATTTTAATTATCAGCACTATACTAAAAAGCACAATGGAGAACATCTTATTTAAATAAAACAAGGATAATATTTCACTGGGGAGTATATCCAACAGATTTTTTTCTATATATATATCTACAGCCAGTGGTGGTGTTTATAGGCAAATTTTAAACAACTGCAAATTTTTTAAAAAGCCATGTTTTGCTCAGGAATACTTTTATACACATACTCTATTGGTTGTTTTATACAGTCGTGTCCAACTCTTTGTGACCCCATGAACTACAACCCACCAGGCTTGTCTGTCCATGGAATTCTCTACTAGTCTGCCAAATTTCAGATGGCAAAATGCTAAGCTGTGGGTCTGGTATTGTCCAGCTAGTTATTTCTTGTCATCCTGGAAATGTGTCATTGAGAAATGTGGAGATCATGTTGTCACCACCACTTCTCAGAGGTACCCCACCATGACAGAACATTCATATCCTGAAGATTCAAGGCCTAGCAAAAAGCCTCCCACAAATCCACCGGATATCACAAGGTTCTGTTTGACAAGTTCTGTTGCTGATTTCAGGTGCTGCCTTATTTGCTCATTTCTTCATCTGTCTTTTGGCTTTGTTTATGTCTTTCTCCACTCCCTTCTGGTTGCTCTGCACACAGCCACTGCGGCTGGCAATCTGAAGGAGAAGAAAGCCACCACCTACTCCAGTTGCTGCAAGTTTTCCAACTTTCTGGAATAAAAATCCCACACACCTGTCACTCACTTCATCCATTACAATCTGGGTGGCTACTGAGTAATTTTCTACAACAGGTCCAGAACTGTGGCCAAACACTAGACTCCACCAGTGGTGTCTTCTTACATACTCAGTTAAATCTAACGTCAGAAAAGTCATCACCACTTTCCTATTCTTTGGGAGGGGAGTTCTGGGCCCTATTATTAAATTATTAAATATTTCAGTCATATAAAAAGTACATATTATAAGAAAATTAACACTAAGTGCCAACTTTTCAGCTTAGAAATAAATTACAAAAATAAGGAAAACCCATGGATAATCTTCTCCTATCATATTAGTGTTCTTCTTTCTCAGAAGTATCCTCCATCTTGAATTTGGTGCTTATCATTACCATGGAAGTTTTCAAAAACTTTTATTTCATATGTATGTAACATAAGCTTTATACAGTATTGTTTTATATGTTTCTTAATTTTTATCAGTGGTATCATACCATACTTATCCTTCAGCTAGCTTTTGTTGTTCAATATTGGTTTTGGTATTTATCTGTGTGGCTACAAGAAGCTTCATTTATTTATTTAACTGCTGTAGAGTATCCTTGGGCTTCCCTGCTTGCTCAGTGGTAGAGTCTGCCTGCCAATGCAGGTGACGCAGATTCAATCCCTGGCTGGAGAAGATCCCCTGGAGAAGGAAGTGGAAATCTGATTCCAGTATTCCTGCCTGGGAAATCTCATGGACAGAGGAGCCTGGCAGGCTACAGTCCTTGGAGTTCCAAAAGAGTTAGACACAACTTAGTGACTCAACAACAGCAATAAGCTAGAGATGTAAATTTAAGTTATTAGCATAATAATGTTTATTGTATTTTCCTCTAATGGTGTTACACTTCTGCTTTTCACCTTTACTTCTTTAATCCAGTTGGAATTAACTTTTTGTTTAGTGAGAGAAAAGGATTTAATGTCCCCCCTAAGGGAAGCCCATTGTCCCCAGCGGCATTAATTACATAGTCCAGCATTTTCTCTACTGGTTTGAAATATCAGACACCAGATTTAAATAGCAGAGGTCTGTTTGTGGGTTCTAGTCTTTTAAATTAGTCAATCTGATCATCCCTATGCAAATACCACACTTACCTGGTGTTGTTGTTCAGTCACTCAGTCATGTCTGACTCTTTAAACAACCCCAGGGACTGCAGCACACCAGTCTCCTCTGTCCTCCACTATCTCTTGGAGTTTGCACAAATTCATGTCCATTGAGTAGGTGATGCTATCTAACCATCTCATCCTCTGCTGCCCCCTTCTCCTTCAGTCAGAGCTTAATGTAAGGACAGAAATAACCCCAGGTATTCTAAGCAGAAAGGAATTTACCACATTGATGCTCGATGTACGATGCTCACAAAACTGTTGGAAAGACTGAAAGAACAGGAGTCAGAAGGTACCACTAAACTTGTTGGTTGAAGAACATACTGCTGTGGTTGTAATCAAGAGGCCCGGAAGCTGCTGCTCCCAGCGTCATAATTGTCAACACCACCCACATATGGCCCAAAGCTTCTGAGAACAAGGCTGTAGCTGCTACTTATAACTTTCTTAATCAACTACCCATTCCATGTTATTTTTGTCTTCAATCAGCACCTAGCTGGTTTGGGTTCCTAGTGGAGAGGCCCCAACCTTTATTCCTGAAGGAGCTAGCCTTTAGGGGTTCCGTCTACACTTGGGGTGCCCCAATCTTCCATCAGCTCTACCTTAGTCATGGAGCTACTGTGAGGCACCCCAGAGGATCCCCTGCTCTCACTGCAAGCAACCACTTTCTTTCACCCCAGCTGGTTCAAGAACCCCTTTGCCTGTTGATTCAGTGGCATAAAGGATATAAAAGTTTCCTAGGAATGAATACCTCTAAACCAGAATCTAAGTTTAGAGGGATGAGAATCAAGAAAAATGTTGAAGTTGGTCAGTATGTGTAACAGTGAGAGAAATCGGGGCTTCTCCACTCAGTGGTAATAAGAATCCGCCCGCAAAGAAGGAAACGTGAGTTCAATCCCTGGGTCGGGAAGATCCCCTGGAGGAGGGCATGGCAATCCACTCTCATATTCTTGCCTGGAAAATCCCATGGGCAGAGGAGCCTGGTGGACTGCAGTCCTTAGGGTTGCAAAGAGTCAGACACGACTGAAGTCACTGAGCATGCGTGCACTTACATGAGAGAATTCCACCCTACATACACTTCTTAGTACCTAGACCCATACATTTTGGCTATAGGAATAATATCTCCAACCACGGCCCTCTCAGTCAGTCTTACAAGACAGCACCCCAAACTCACAAAGTATCATCTCCCAGGTGGCTCTGTAGTAGAATCTTCATTAGACCCTTCTATCATTTCATAAAGTCCACTATCTATGGATAATAGAATACATGTTAAGACTGCTGAATCCTATGAGCCTGAACCCACTGATTCACTTCTTTTGGTGTGTACTTTGGATGGGAGAGATACAGTATGGGTTATCATAATGGTGAATAAGGCACTTGGTAAGTTCATGGATGAGGGGGCTGACAGAAGCATTATGGGCAGAGAAGGCAAATCTGGAGCCAGAAAAAATGTCTGTTCAAGTGAGGCAAAACACGACCTCTCCATGATGGAAGGGATCCACTATAATCAGCCTGTCTTAGCTGATTCCCTCAGGCACAGTATCATATGGCTCATTATGGTCTGTGCGGTTGGCAGATTATCCTCAGGAGGTATATGGTAGCCAGATCTACTTTGATGAGAGAAAAATCTGTTTCGTTGCATAATTTCCAACTTGTGCCCATAGCTACTGTATTAAGAGTTCTCTATCTCCTGAGCATTTTGATAGAGAATGACTGACATTTAAAGACCCAGGTGATACCAACCACCTCATTATTGAGACTTCTTGGAACCCTTTGGTGAGTGAGCACTTACCAATCTGTAGTTTTGTTGATTGTCCCTATTGTATCCTTGTTTTCTAATTTTAACTTTTACAATTATTATTTCTTACCATCTGCTTCAACTATAGGAGAGGTTTTGTGCCTTTTTTTTTTTTTTTTGGTAATTTCTTGAGTTGGAGAAGACTCTTGAGAGTCCCTTGGACTGCAAGGAGATCCAACCAGTCCATTCTGAAGGAGATCAGCCCTGGGATTTCTTTGGAAGAAATGATGCTACAGCTGAAACTCCAGTACTTTGGCCACCTCCTGCGAAGAGTTGACTCATTGGAAAAGACTCTGATGCTGGGAGGGACTGGGGGCAAGAGGAGAAGGGGACGACAGAGGATGAGATGGCTGGATGGCATCACTGACTCGATGGACGTGAGTCTGAATGAACTCCGGGAGTTGGTGATGAACAGGGAGGCCTGGCGTGCTGCAATTCATGGGGTCACAAAGAGTCGGACACGACTGAGTGACTGAACTGAACTGAATTGAGTTGGAACTTAGCTTTTTGTTTCTTTTTCTTCTTTTCTAATGTATTAAGACTATAAAGGACTATTCTAATGCTATGTTAGCTATATCTTACGTATTTTGAATGTATGTTTTCTTTATTAGTCTAAATATTATCCAATTTCCATTATTAGTTATACTTCAAATTTTTTCATGAATTTCCAACAATATGGGAATTTAATCTTTTTTTATTATTGCTATCTAAATTAATTGCTTGCATGCAGAGAAAAATGGTCTGTATAACACATTCTTTTTTAAAAATTGGAGTATACTTGCTTTACAATGTTTTGTTAGTTTCTGCTGTACAGCAAGTGAATCAACTCTGGGTGTACACATATCCCCTCTTTTTTGAATTGTCTTCCTGTTTAGGTCACCACAGAGCACTGAGTAGACTTCCCTGCGCTATGTATAACACCAATTCTTTTTATTTGTTGAGATTTGTTTTGTGGTCCAGTATGCGGTCAGTTTTTGAAAGGTTCTGTATATTTTTAAAACATAAGTGTATTTCCTAATTGTTATATAAAGATTTGTGTTATTCAAATCTCCTATGTCTTTACTAATTTTTATCTACCAGTGTGCCAATTACTAGAGAGTTGTAATTTTAAATCTCCAACTATTATGGTAAATTTATAAACTTCTTATTATAGCTTTGTTTTATGTATTTAAGTGAGCACATAAAAGTAAATGCTATATCTTCCTGGTAAACTGTTGTTTTCATGATTATATAGTGATTACATTTTAAAATCTTAAGGTCTAATTTTTTAATTGTGGTAAGATAGACACACCATAAGACTTACCGTGTTAACCACTGTTAAGCATACAGTTTGGTGGCATTAAGTACATTCACATTATTGTGCAATTATCACCCCTCTCCATCTCTAGAACTTTTTCATCATCCATCACAAACTGAAAATTTGTACCTATTAACCAATAACTTCCTATTATCCTCTCCCTGAAGCCCACAGTAACCACTTTTCTGTGTATCTTAAAGCTGATTTTGTCCCATCTTAATATAGTAATATCAGCTTATTTGGTATTTTTCCTATTCTTTTAATCTCAAACATTGTATGTCATTATGACATATAGCAGCACATAACTAAATTTTAAAATCCAGTCTGACAATCTCAATCTGTTAACTGTTGATCTTAGTCCATTTATATTTGATGAGCTTACTGATAACTTTTGTTTTATATGTACCAGATTATTTTGTGCTTATATTTTTTCAGTGTCTCTCTTGCTGCCTTCTATGAAGTTGATGAAAGTTTTGAAAAATTTTCCTTTTCTCCTTTACGAATTTGAAAGTTGTATATTCTATTTCTATTCTTTTCATGATTATTCTAATTTTTAAATAGTAATCTTATTGGCCTAAGCAATATTCCTATTGTCTTCCCAAATAACGCAAGAAACTTGGAACTCTAATTCTGATCGTATCTCTCTCATTGTACACGTTACTGCTGTCCAGTATTATAACACCCCTTATTTTTCTATCTCCAAATTAGTCACTATTACTACTGTCTGCCTAGTCAACGCTTGTTTAGATATACCACATGTTTTCAGTGTCTTTACTCATCGAAACTATTCTCACAATTCTTATTTTTATCTCACTTCCTCCTCCTGGGTTGAAATTTTCTTTAAGAAATTCCCTAAAGAAAATGTCTTCAGTGGGAGATCTATTTGTGTTAAGAAACCTACTGTGTTTGTCTGGAAATTTATCTATTTCATGCTTACTCTTGAATGATAGTATAGCTGACTAAAGAATTCATGCTGAAAAATATAAGACTTTAGAACTTTGAATACATTTTTTCTTGTTATCTAGTCTCTTTTGTTGCTTTCAGAAAGTCTGCCGTGAATAAAATTGTTGTTACTTTGAAGATAATGTGTCTTTCTCTCTGTTTGCTTTTTAAACTTTCTCACTGTAGTTGGAATTGAATAGAACATTCATAGCAAGGTATACGAGTATGGATTTAGTTTAATCAATCCTGCTGAAGATTTCTGCAATTTGAATCTGAGGACTCAGGTCTTCAATTAATTCTGGAAAATTCTCAGCCATAATCTCTTTGATAAAATGTGTCCTCCTCCCAGTCTCTTCATTCTCTCCTCCAGAACTACTATATGTTGGACCTTCTCATTCTCCAACTCACCTTATAGTCTCTAATATATTCTTTTTTTTTCTAATATAGTCTAACTCTTTATCTCCTGCATTACCTTCTGAACAATTTCCTCAGATCTCTCCTCTAGCTTTATAATTCTCTTTTTACTTATACCTAGATTTCTGTTTACGCACCCACTTAGTTTCTTTTTTAAACATAAAAAATTGAAGTGCAATACATACACAGAAGTGTACACAGAAAAAGCATTGTTGAATTAATTATTATAGTTACAGTAACAAATCAAGAAACAGAATGTTGCCAAATCCCAGGTGCCCTCCCGCTACATCTTCCCAATCACACTGTCTTCCTCTCCACTAGAGGTAACTACAATCCTGATTTTCATGGTAATCTCTGTCTTGTATTAAAAAAAAAAAAAAGCTCTACCACCTAAGTATGTATTCCTAAACAATATAGGTTAGTTTCATTTGTTTTCAAACATTATAAAATGAATACTGTATGTAAAATTTTCTGTCCTTGTCTTTGGACCAATATTATACATTAAATATTTACCTACTTTATTGTGTTTATCTGTGGCTCATTCATTTTTGTGTGTATGTTTATGTACTATTCCACTGTCTAATATACCAAATATTTAACTATTCTACTACTATGAACATCTCATTGTTTTCAATTGGGGCTGTTATGAGCAATGTTGCTATGAACATTATGGTTCATGTATACTGGTACATACATACGCATTTTTGTAGGTTATATACTTAGAATAGAATTCCTGAGTCCTAAGATATGCATACCATCAAACTTACCAGATAATGCTACACTGTTCTTCAAGAGGTACTAAATTATACTCCTATCAGCAGTATATAAGCACCCCATTGCTCAGCAACCTCACCAATACTTGGTATTATAAGAAGAATTTTTTATTTGAGCCAATCTGGTGGATATCTAATAGTATCTTATTGTGGCTTTAATTTACAGCTAATAATTTAACTTGCAATTAGTGAAATGATACACTTCTGTCCATTTGGTTTTTATACTTGGCCACCCTCATAGATATGGTCTGCTGGACTGAAAATCCCTTCTCATTCCCTTATCTTTTCATAAAAGAGAATCTAGAAAGCAAATAAGTATCTACCTACATTTCCCAGGTTCTGCATACAAATTAGATTCCATCCAGAAGATATATGCATGAAAGATTTGGAAGGCAGAGCAGAGGGACCACCTTTCTCTACTTTCAGTGATGAATTTATCTTTGTGAAAGGAGGTGTGATAAAGAATGAATTGACTGAGGCTTCCGCTCCTCTCAGTTCAGTCAGTTCAGTCGCTCAGTTGTGTCCTACTCTTTGCGACCCCATGAACTGCAGCACGCCAGGCCTCCCTGTCCATCACCAACTTCCGGAGTCCACCCAAACCCATGTCTGTCGAGTCGGTGATGCCATCCAGCCATCTCATCCTCTGTCGTCCCCTTCTCCTCCTGCCCTCAATCTTTCCCAGCATCCGGGTCTTTTCAAATGAGTCAGCTCTTTGCATCAGGTGGCCAGAGCATTGGAGTTTCAGCTTCAACATCAGTCCTTCCAATGAACACCCAGGACTGATCTCCTCTAGGATGGACTGGTTGGATCTCCTTGCAGTCCAAGGGACTCTCAAGAGTCTTCTCCAACACCACAGTTCAAAAGCATCAATTCTTTGGCGCTCAGCTTTCTTCTCAGTCTAACTCTCACATCCATACATGACCACTGGAAAAACCATGGCCTTGACTAGACGGACCTTTGTGGGCAAAGTAATGTGTCTGCTTTTTAATATACTGTCTAGGTTGGTCATAACTTTCCTTCCAAGGAGTAAGCGTCTTTTAATTTCATGGCTGCAGTTAACATCTGCAGTGATTTTGGAGCCCAGAAAAATAAAGTCAGCCACTGTTTCCACTGTTTCCTCACTTATTTGCCATGAAGTGATGGGACCAGATGCCATGATCTTAGTTTTCTGAATGTTGAGCTTTAAGCCAACTTTTTCACTCTCCTCTTTCACTTTCATCAAGAGGCTCTTTAGTTCTTCTTCACTTTCTGCCATAACAGTGGTGTCATCTGCATATCTGAGGTTATTGATATTTCTCCTAGCAATATTGATTCCAGCTTGTGCTTCCTCCAGCCCAGCGTTTCTCATGATGTACTCTGCATATAAGTTAAATAAGCAGGGCGACAATATACAGCCTTGACGTACTCCTTTTCCTATTTGTAACCAGTCTGTTGTTCCATGTCCAATTCTAACTGTTGCTTCCTGACCTAGCCCATTCAGTAATTTGCAAGGACTTAGTTCCTTGATTTCTTCCTGTTTAAAATCCCTAGGGAGATTTTTTTTTTCCAGTCCTGAATCCTAACTCATACAATGACTCTTATACATCACATAATCTAAGATGATATCAAAGGTAAGAAGCATCATTATTTTACTGAATTAAGAAAGCCATTACTGCAATTAAACTAAGACAAATACTTTATTGACACAGAAATTTTTGCTATCTATTTAAAGAACTAGTTCAGATTTCAGACATAGGTTTTATAGTTTATTACTCATGTATTCATTAGAAAAAAATAGGAAATTCCCTGACGGTCCAGTGGTTAGGACTCCACACTTTCACTCCCAAGGGCCTGGGTTCCATCCGTGGTTGGAGAACTAAGATTCCACAAGCTGCACGGTGCAGCAAGTAAAGAAAATATATATATAAGGGAAATAAATGAATTAAGGCACTTCTAAAACTTCTTCACCTTTGGAGTCCATATATTCTGAATGCTTTTTAAATGCCATGCATTTGCACGGAATGGCATCCTCTGTGATCTCAAGGGCATTTCCTAAGAGTGCCCCGCATGGGATCCAGAATTTGTTCAATGTTGCTGTTACACTTCTTAACTAAAGAATTCCTATACCATGCACCACTAATAAAAATTTGAATTCCCAAACTGGCATGAAGAGAGGCAAAAAAAAAAAAATATATATATATATATATACACACACACACACATATATATATCATAGGAGAATGTGTTTTGATATGTTGCAATTGTTTTCCAGACCAGAACCCAGACCAAGACAAACTTTGTTCTTTCCCTTTACTAAGGAGCAGATATATTAGTTGCAGTATAGTTGTTTTATAATTTTTTTCAGGGAGCAGATATTTTTTCTACTCTTCCTTTTTATTTGGGCCAAATTTTGATTCCTATTCTAATAGGACCATTAAAATCCTAAAAAAAATAAAATAACAATAGTGGGTATTGACTGGAGAAATGGAATACAAATTACTTAATCTAATTAAACATATCAAATTGGAAGAAATAAGCAAACCTAAATAAATCTAAAGTTTATATTTGTTCCTGTATTTATAATATTTATTTATATTCCTGTATTTATAATATTTTAAAATTAACATTCTGATTGGTGTTTAACTTTAAGAACAAAACAAACAAAAAAAAAAACAATCCTTTGATTACCAGAATCAGCAATCACTCCTAAATACACTGTAGAAGAAGCTTCAGGCTCAGTTCTCACATTTATGGTTCAAGTTTTCAGTTCTCTTCTTATTTTTGGTCCCTTAGGAGAATTTTCTAACAAGTTCAGCTATATGTAGTTTTTTAATTTATATTTTATCCAGTATTTCTAAGTGGTTCATAGTAAAGCATTTTTACTTGCTATAATTCTGGAAAGAAAAGCCCATTTCATTAATATGTTCTACAAAATTTCCATTTAACAAATGAGAAAATTAAGTCTCAAGGAGATTAAATCATTTCCCAAAGCTTACACAGATAACAAATGGTAGAACCAAGTTTAAACCTGAAGTCTTGAACTTCCTTGTTGAATCAGTGGATAAGAATCTGCCTGCCAAAGCAAGGGACACGGGTTTTATCCTAGTTGGGGAAGATTTCACATGCCTCGGAGCAACTAAGCCCTTGCACCACAGCTACTAAGCCCACACGCTCAATAAAATTTCTAGAAGAGAACATAGGCAAAACATTCTCTGACGTAAATCATAGCAATGTTTTCTTAAGCTATTCTCCCAAAATGATGGAAATAAAAACAAAAATAAACAAAAGCTAATCAAACTTATAAGCTTTTGCACAGCAAAGGAAACTATCAACAAAATGAAAAGACAACCTACGGACTTGGGGAAAATATTTGCAAATGATGAAACCAAAAGAGCTTAATTTTCAAAATAGGCCAACAGGTAATACAAGTCCATACGGAAAAAAAAAAAAAAAAACAACAACAACCCAATCAAAAAATAAGCAAAAGAACCTAAATAGACATTTCTCCAAAGAAGACATACAAATGGCCAGTTAGGCATATGAAAAGATGCTCAACATTGTTAATTGTTAGAGAAACACAAATCAAAACTACAATAAGGTACCACCTCACACTGGTCAGAATGGTTATCATTAAGAAGTTTACAAATAATAAATCCTGGGACTTCCCTTCTGGTCCAGTGGTTAAGAATCCACCTGCCAATGCCGGGGACACGAGTTTGATCCCTGGTCCAGGAAGATTCCACATGCAGTGGGACAACTAAGCCCGAGCGCCACAGCTATTGAGCCCATGCTCTAGAACCTGACAGCCCCAACTCCTGAAGCCTGAACCATCTAGAGCTTGTGCTCACAACAAGAGTAGCCACCACAATGAGGAACCCTCTCATTGCAACTAGAGAGTAGCCTCTGCTCGCTACAACTAGAAAAAGCCCACACGTAGCAACAAAGACCCTGCACAGCCAAACATAAATAAATAAATTTTTAAAAATACATGCTGGAGAGAGTGTGGAGCAAAGGGAACTCTCCTGCACTGTTGGTGGGAATGTAAATTGGTGCAGCCAATATGGAAAACAGTATAGAGGTTCCTTAAAAAACGAAAAATGGAGTTGCCATATGATCCAGCAATCCCACTCCTGGGCATATATCTGGAGAAAAAGCTAATTCAAAAAGATACATTCACCTCAGTGTTCATAGCAGTACTATTTACAAGAGCAAAGACATGGAACTAACCTTACTGTCCACCAACAAGTGAACAGATAAAGAAGATGTATACACAACAGAATACTATTCGACCATAAAAAAGATTGAAATAATGCTACTTGCTGCAACATGAATAGACCGAGAGATTATCATCCAAAGTGAACTAAGTCAGAAAGAGAAACAGAAATGCCCTATGATATCACTTATATATGGAATCTGAAATATGACACAAATGAATTTGTTATAAAACAGAAGCAGACTCACAGACATAGAAAACAAATTTATGGTTGCCAAAGGAGAAAGCGGGTGAGGGAAGATAAAGCAGGAGTTTAAAATTAGCAGATACAAACTACTATATATAAAATAAATAAACAGCAAAGTCCTACTATACAGCACAAGGAATTATATTCAATATCCTGTGATAAACCATAAAGGAAAGAACACAAAAAAGACTATATATATAAAACTGCATAACTTTGCTGTACACCAGAAACTAATGCAACACTGTAAATCAACTACAATTAAAAAAATTTTTTAGAACAAAAAACAAACCACAGTGGAACGTTGATGAATTTTTGAATGTTCTATTTTTAAAACTAGACTTCTGGAGACTTCCCTGGTGGTCCAGTGGTTAAGAATCTGCCTTGCAATGCAAGGACACAGGTTTGATCCCTGTTGGGGGAACTAAGATCCCATCTGCCTCCGGCAACTAGGCCAGTGTGCTGCGAATAGAGGGCCTGCAAACCACAGCGAAAGATCCTGCACGACACAACAGAGAGTCTGCAACTATGACCTGATGCAGCCAAATGAATTAAAATAAATAAAATTATTCAAAAATAGACTTCTGGGCTTGAAAGCCACCTTAAAAGGGCATCTTGTCCATCCCCCTGCCTCCAGGCAGAACCACCCTCCAACCATTATTCACAGTCTTTGCTAGATGATAATTTCCCTGGGATCTAAGGTGCTACAGAAGACAAACTATAAATCCTTTTAGTCGAGCTCAGGCTTAGTGAGTCTCCCTGGCAGGGTTTTCTCCCGTGTCTGAACTCATTCTCTCCTTGTGCACCTTCAGTCATTCCTATTCACCGGGGAGAGACCAAAGAGCTTTCCTTGTCCTCTTTAAAATAGCATCTCTGCCCTCTCCCCAATACCCAGTAACTGCAACTGCAAGCCCCTATTGAATCACTCAGATCCTTTAAGCTTTCCCTTCTTTCTTCCATTTGGGTCATGAATTTTTTTCTTAGCTATTACTCCTGGTGAGTTATCTCCCATTAATGATGCTGACATACAGAACACAGATAAAGTACTATATAAATGCTAAGTAATCACACAGGCTTAGCTTGTGATACAGGTTATCTCAGACTGTTGTGTTATGGGATCAGCCCCCTGCTGACATTCAGGATGAAGTTTACCAGCTGCAGACTTTATTTATTTATTTATTTGCAATGGAATATTATGGCAAGTGCCAGGGCTCTAATAGGAGCCTTCAAAAAAAGAGTGTGCTATTATTTGCTGGTCTGTATGTTTGACATGCATAAGTGTGTGGATCTTTAAAGTATGCTAATAGGTTTTCAGAATGTGGCTGCTCTGGGAGACCAGAGCAAAGTCTTTGTGTTCAGTATTAATCAGGATAAAGGTAGAGAGAGATCCAGAGAGAAGAGGGCCTGAACACAAATTCTGGAGGAAATGGGCACACATCCATAACACAGACACTCAATCTCTTTAAAATGTTAAAAAAAAAAAAAAATGTTTTGACTACATAGTGCCAAATGGCCAACATGACTGATTTTTCATTGACTTAACTAAAGCATTCCATTGTGTAACTGCAGTCAATCTCCAACATTTGGGCAGAACAAGTGACTATAGACCTATTCATTCTCACGTTCATTATGTGACACCAATGCAGCTGTTAAAAAATGAAACTTTCAGTCATTAACCCCTTACAATATCAAAAGTCCTCACAATATCAAAAAAATTAAAATTTTGTCATTAGAAAACAGAACTAAAAATTTATTTGGGCATTTTGTGGACAACTATGGTCATCTTCGGAGAAAGCAATGGCACCCTTACTCCAGTACGCTTGCCTGCAAAATCCCATGGACGGAGGAGCCTGGTGGGTTGCAGTCCATGGGGTCACTAAGAGTCGGACACTACTGAGTGACTTCACCTTCACTTTTCACTTTCCTGCATTGGAGAAGGAAATGGCAACCCACTCCAGTGTTCTTGACTGGAGAATCCCAGGGACGGGGGAGCCTGGTGGGCTGCCGTCTATGGGGTCGCACAGAGTCGGACACGACTGAAGCGACTTAGCAGCAGCAGCAGCAGCATGGTCATCTTCTGATCTTCTTTTTCACCAAACTTTCTGGCCATTTGGATAACACTACATATGTGATATATGTGTATTCTGACTATATCTAAGAGGAAGCTTAGATTTTATAAACAACTTTCACACTTAATGGATGAAGAAACAGAGTCAGAGAGAAAGTAGCTTACCAAAGGACAGTCTGCTATTAGGTGATAGGTATGGACTAATAATTCATATATTTTTATTCCTACAGGATTCAGTGCACTTTCCTCTATAGCACACATGCTAGTGGCAGTGAGATATTGGACTAATTTGTTGTAGTTCGTTCAAAAAAAATTAAGCAGTATGTTGCTTGAAGTAGTTGGTTAGCTGGTATTCTTTCTTATAGACAAAAAAAATAGATGATTTAAACACCATTTAAACTCTACTGTTCTCTTAATTTTTTCTATAGTATATGAAATGGGTAGCAGTTAATAGCACTTGTGTCTCTGTGTGGATCTGAAATGGTGTATCTCCATACATGTGCTTTTCTAATACAGATATATATATATATTAGAAACACATATAAATATATATATATATATGAGTGTTATTCAGCATGTGTGTGTGTGAAGGGGTCAGTGCTACACTTTCTTCCACGGGATATATGCTTCTCAAGCTCTCTCAGCAGTATGCCTGTTAATCTATTGCACTACTATATTTGTTGGTGCAGTTTCTGCATACTTTTTCTAAAGGGTTCCAGAAGAAACACAATCAGAACATATAAAGACATGTACCTGTAGCCTTAAACACTCTGATGGAGACATACAGACAGGCACATGCTGCCACACATTCCTTAGCTCTTCCCTGGATGCTCCTGCAGTAGCTAGAAGATATTATTGCTACTTCAGGCTGGAACTGGGGAAGCGGCTTGCTTTTTCTGTTTATCCTCTGTTGCTGACCAAAGATGACTGCATTGCCCTCCTTTGCTTGGATTTTACTTCTTTCTGAAAGGTAGCCAGGGCAAAATCTTCCTCCCTTGTCAGCATTATGGCCACAAACACCTTTACCCAGAAATTCAAGTTTGGCCCATCTTTTCCTGCCAGCTTTATAATTCAACAGCTTCCTAGCCTCTTCTCCCATAACTTCTGTTGCAAAATTTCTGTTCAACCAGACTCCTGCACTCTGCACATCAACACAGTCTCCAGTCTCTAAATTGCACAAGCCATTGCCCAACCTGGGGCACAAGCCGTTCCCCACATCTGCCCTCAGCCCCATCTCAGCTCTGAGCGACGTCCCCTCCTTGAGGATTCCTCTCTGGCACATTCCTCCAGCCTCTCTTCAGCTCCCGCTCCTCCTCCTCCCTGTGCATGGACGTCTCTGTCACCTCTTCTGTCTCTCAGTCTTCTCATCTTTTTTTGCTAGGTCCTGAGCCCCTGTTCCACCTCCACGCACAGATTGGATAAGTCTCCCGCTGTGCAGGAACCCAGCCTCGCCTCTTGTGGTGTCCCCGCCCCCCGTGTGGGCAGGGCCTTGCTCTCCATAGGGGTGTTGATTGACAGACTGGCTAGGGTAGAAGCTCAGCCTTGATACCTCTCCTATCTCTTTTCTCAATTAATTTGATGCGTTTGGCATCCATTACTTGAGAGGTATTTTCGAGGAGGAGAGGAGTGCCAGAGGCTTTCCTCCTGTTCTTTCCCTTCCCAAATAGTCTAGTATTTCAACCTGACAGCTCCCAGCCAGTCCTCTGGTGATGGGGCACTAAGGGTTCACTTTCCTGATGTTTTCATTCTAAAGTCTTTGCCAGGGTCATGTTGTTGAAGTCTGCCAAGTGACAGCAGCCCCTGACCCTGCTACTGAATCCTACACATTTTACAGGTACTACCGTTGTCAGAAAATTATAGAAGCCAACAGCAAAAAAGAGGGAAAAAAAGGGGTCTTGAGAGATCATCTTGGACATGCTCCTGTCTCTGGTCTAGTACTCATCGATTTCTGCTCAGGTAAATTAGAAAAGATCTAGTATTCAAAGTGATACACAAGGAAACTGGCGACATACTCTTCTTTTTTTTTTTTTTTTGGCTACATACTCTTCAATTCCCATTCCATTGTCTAACAGCCCTCACTGTATGTAAAACATGTTTCATTAAAGAGACCTGCGTCTTCTTTTGACTGAAAGTCCCTTCCCACTTTGGCTGTTCTCAGAAAGTGGAGGACAGTGAACATAGCTTACTGTACACTTGAAAGTGTGAATTAGAAGACTGGACATGATCCAGAGAAAATGGGCCAAGTGGCCATCCACGATGGATTATTCAGTCTTTAACCCAATCTGCCATTATTTCCAAAGACCAGGCTACTTTCCAGACTGTTTTAGTTGCTCTTTGTAGACATCTGAAATCCCTCCGTGCTGACAATTGTAAGCAGGTTTCTTAGGTGGTAAGAAATGGTAGGCAAGATTTCAATGCCTTTTGTCTACCTACATCCCACTCTATAGCTCTTCCCCTAGAGCAGGCTCAGAAAATGCCACTTAATAAAATGCACACTTAAAAGGTCTGTTATGCCAAGCAACTGTTCCTAAGCAGGAAGAAAATGTCATCTGGTTAATCCATCCACTCACTACAATATATCTAGATATTTTGAAATAACCCAATGAAGGGTTGAAGTTTTCCTTTATCAGCATGTAGACAGCCCTAAAAACTTATAGCCAAGCAGGATCCACATATAAAGTAAACTGTATCATTAACACTTCTGCACTTGGCATGCTGTTGCTGGACAGGCTTTCTCCCCACCTGGTGACCCCAAGGCTGGCCTGAATGGCTTGGCACTGGCTATAAAGAGGGATGCCAGTATCTCAAAAATGCCAGAGTCTGGCAGGCATTTTAACTATCAGACAACTGCTGTGATTTCCATAAAAGAAGTAAAATGCAAAACAGAACTGCAGAGAGGAAAGGGCTCAGTTCCTAATATTGGAAAGGGCCAAAAACCAGGAATTCATTCTCTGAGAGTGAGCCTAGTCTACAATCTAGGCAAGAGGATGGGAGAAGTTTGGGTGAATTAATTCAAAACAATGTATTCTCGTTACCTTTGGAGAAATGCTTACATACCAGCCATTTTTGCAGGAGACCAGTGGGGGCCATTTCTACAAAACCTAGTGAATGAATGGTGATTCTTTACTCAAATTTGGAAACACATCAAACTAATAATTCAGAAAATCTACTTAAAAATCATAAATTGTCTAGACCTCCACTCTCTATATATCCAATTAAGTAACTAATGGCCAAAGTTCTGCTTCATTTGGTGCTATGTACCACTACAGTAGCCCTAATCTGGTTAGTTTATCTAAACTCAAAGTCACTGGACATTGTTCAAACCAATCCCCCACTGTCTCCACCTCTCAAACCACTAGTTGATCTGAAACAGCAGGTGAGGATAGGGGGAGGGAAAAACTCAATGCTAAGTAATAAGTCAAAACTACCCCCTCCTTCCCTCTACAGGCGTCTAGACTGAAGCAATCCTGAATTAGGGAGAGGAGAAGATATCACATTAAATCAAACTCAGTGCCTTGAAGATACACCAGACTGAATATTCTAATTACAGATTTGAAATTGTATATATGACTTGAAGTTGTTATCAGACTGTCACCTAAGAAAAGGCAGAAGAATCTTGGAGCCTCTTGGAGTTTTAATCCCAATAAAGGTGACCTAACATCCATTGACATTTATAAGGGACGATTTTGTTTTTAAAGAGCATGTTAGTCAATAATAAAATCCAAAATGTACAGTGGATCAAACACAATAGGTTATTTCTCCCTTGGGTAAAGTCCTAGGCAAATGATACCTGCCAGTGGGCAGTTCTTCCCCTGAGAATCTCCACTGTTCCCTAAGGCCTCAAGATTAGCATTAAACAGAAGAAGGAGACAGAAAGCATTGGGGGAGGGGATGGGGGCACATCCACTTATTAAAAGCTTTGGCTAGACAATGGCATTTCATTAACAAAAACTTGGTCACGTGGCCACATCAAAATGCAAAGGAAGCTGGGGAATGTAGTCCAGCTGTGAAGAGCTACCAGATTTGGGGGAAATAATTGCTATAGAGACCAACCTGGAAAATCCTCAAGAAGAACCAATGGTTCTACAGCACCTTTGTAAGAATACTTCTTTCTTCAAAAGGAAGAGCATCACTCTCCAAAGAGATCTTTTTTCCCAGATGGCATGTGTTGGTGAATGGGGTAGAGAAAAGATAAGGAGGAAAAGAGAGGACTCCTGTGAAAGAACAGAGGGTACTGCAATCAGGTGGCCATGAAGATGGACAGGGTCCTGCAGCTTGCCTGCCCAGACCTTCCACTCACAAGAGACCGGGTTCTTCTCCCATGGAACTTCTGGCCTCTTGTGTAATAAAGATGTGCCTAAAACCCCTAGGTCTTGGGAAGTGTGGAAGGGAACACAACCCTACAAAACTTCTTGTTATTGAAAAGAATCCAATAAAACTTAACCCTGGACACAGAGGCCATAAAAATCCAGTGAAAGCAGAAGAACTGCCTGGTCTCTCAACCCTAAACAAAATCATATTTTACACGAGGGTAATTCCAAAACTGGATTTTTTTTTTTTTTTTTTTTAATGCTTCATTCTGGTAGGATCAGAAGACACATCTGGCAGAGATGAGGTCATCTCAAGAGGAGTTTGAATATTTACAATTAAAAACAAAAAAAAAAACTTGCCTCTCTTGGCGTCTCACTCCTCATGGGAAGCAAACAGCTTCTTCACTGGATTTATCACCTAAGGCAAAGTTTCCAGCAACTTGTTATCTAAATTTCAGGCCTCTGGCTTGCTATTAAAAATAAAAGGGCATCTCCGTTCTTCACTAGATGTTCCATTCTGCAGAGACACTCATTACCTTATTCATGTATGTGTGAAGAGAACGTTTTCCTGTTCCCCTAGTTTCACCGGAGTTTTACGTTAAGCACCCTTCCCCGCTAGGTTTCTTGAAATAATCTGGAAGTCACGCAGGAAAAGCACACTGAGGGAGACGGGTCTGTCAAATCCCAAAGCAAAGAGCAGCGGAGGCTTTCTAAGTAAAATGAAACAGACTTAGGGAGGAAAGAATTCGTTGCTGCTGCTACTGCTACGTCGCTTCAGTCGTGTCCGACTCTGTGCGACCCCATAGACGGCAGCCCACCAGGCCCCGCCGTCTCTGGGATTCTCTAGGCAAGAACACTGGAGTGGGTTGCCATTTCCTCCTCCAATGCATGAAAGTGAAAAGTGAAAGTGAAGTCGCTCAGTCGTGTCCGACTCTTAGCGACCCCATGGACTGCAGCCTACCAGGCTCCTCCGTCCATGGGATTTTCCAGGCAAGAGTACTGGAGTGGGGTGCCATTGCCTTAGTGGGTTGAATTTACTCCGGGTCCCCGCAACGCCGTGAAGGAGTAGAACGTCGGTTCTGGGAGTTCCAAAGCTGCGAAGTGAGGTCTTTGGAGGCGTCCGGGATCCGAAGGTGTGGAGGATCTGGGGTTCCCGGCGCAGCACCCCGCGGAGGCGGGAGATGAGTACCCGCCTGCAGCGGCCGAAGCTTGCACACTGCCTGGACAAGGAGGTGAACTTCTGGAAAACGGTTTTGAGGAGCGATCAGTCCTGGAAAGGCGAATGCGGTTAAGTGATTCGGTCCCCTGCAGTTGAGGTGCTTCGGCCTCGGCTTCTGGGAAGGGCGGGAGGCGCTGGGCGGATGCCGGGCCCTAGTGAAGCGCCCATACACACAAGGTCCGCTAGGAAGTTTGAAAACACGTTTCTCCCCATTCGAGGATTTTTTTTTTTCTTTTCTTTAAATCTGTTCCCCTCAAAAAAACAAAGATGTGAATGGGTAGATGCCACCTGGTCTGGGAACTGAGGTTGTGACTCGGGCAGATTTCGTTTGGTTCAGGCTGAGAAGAAAAGGGTCTCCAGGCCCCAGGCTGGGAGCGTGGGACGTCTGTCTGAAATGGTGCAAACCGTCTGAGGCTCCTTCGAGAGGGGCGCGCGACCCCAGCTGCCCAAAGACTCAGGAGGTTCCATGGAAGCAGGCGTCGGGACCGCTGGATCCCAGATCCCCGTGGGGGAGTCACAGCCCGCACCCCTCGAAGTCACCGCCCGGAAGGCGCGGGTCAGCACACGAGGCCGCAGGGCGGAAAGGGGAAGGATTCTCCTGCTCAACTGCGGCCATTCTCTCCGCCTGATTTCATCAGTTCTCCAGGGAAGATGAGGAAGCTGCTGGGGAATTAGATAGGAAGACAAGATTCGCGAGCAATTTGAAAGGCCCTGGGAGAGAAAAAAAAATTAAATAATTCGGCTGAAGTTTAAATAAAGATCTGGAGCGAGATTATGACCCCGCCGGCTTTTCCACTGAAGACCCTCCCCCATTAGTCTGTACCGCCTGAGCTCGCTCCGTCAGGAAAAGGTGCCTTTTCGGCCTTGAGATGGGGGACTCTCCCCCACAGTTTTAGATTCTCGAAACTGAAGCTACCTTGTCATCAAGGCAGGTTTTGAAATTTCACAGGTATGTTTCCTATTCAAATAGCATGGCCCACATTCTCCAGGTTCACCGTGTGGGGCGGGTCATAGACGCAAGGTTGTCCGTGGACGGTGCGTGGGGAGGGCAGTACTAGAAAGCATCATCGCGATGAAATCCTGAAAACATTCTCACAACTCCTCCTCTCACCTTTGGATTGATTATTTGTGTAATTTAGGAAGAGGAGAATTCTAATTGCTTGTGGAGACTCTCCTGGATGGAGAAGAAAAAGAGAGAGAAAAAAAAGGAAAATCTAATAGAGACCAGAGCAGTGTGCTCCACAATGGTGGAACGGGTCCTTTGTGCATTTTTCCTGGCTTAAAAGGACAGAATCTGCCTTTCCAGGGCACCAGTTCCTCTAAGGATATGGCTTCTGCTGCGATGAAAGGCATAGAACTAGACACATTTGTCAGAATGCATATATGATATAGATATGAAAGAGAAAGTGAGCAAGAGGGAGAGAAAACATGGGTTTTCTCCTTATGTCAATGAAAAACATATTTCTTGGACCTCCAGGGTTTTTTCCAGGTTGATCACAGCTGGGTAGGGCTAGCCCCCTCCACAAAACCCTTAGGCTGAATGCAATCACAAAGTGAATTTGGGGCATCAACCCACTTGAACTGGTACATTCAGATCCATATTCCAAACTGGGCAAAACATCTGAGAGATTCCTGCCCGGCTCAGAGCCTAAGGAGTGAGCCTTGAGAGGCCAGCATGCAGAAGGGAAGGAAGTCTCTTCTGTTTGCACCCAGACAGCCAGAATCCAGGGACTAATGGAGCAGTCATTTTGAGGGAAGAAGGGATGGGACTGTTCTTTCTTCTTCCTAGGACAAATACATTTGGGAAACTTTTTTTCCGCCCAAGAATGAGGAGGCTAAACTTTAAAAGGTAGTGAGCCTGTTCTTTTTACTGGCAGTGTTTGAAAAGAGAAGTTTGCCACTGCTTATGAGCCTGCCCCTGCCATTTGAAGGACAGTATTCTAAAGAAAAAACTTAGCATTCAGATATTTGTAGGCCTATAGTATATATGCACTAGGTTTAGAAGTACAACTGAAACATATCCAGTTGGAGGGGATATTGTCTTCGTGAGTTTCTACATGAACGCATGCATGACTGTGCCACTTCATACATATTATATAAGCAGATGGTGACAAATATGTAAATAAGCAAATGGCAACAAATACATAGCCACCCAGAATTTAATACCAAGATCCCTAACATCTGAATAATTTGCTTTCTTCCTTTACCCTAAGGCAAATTAACATTTAGGAAGCTTTGCAGAAGTCTGTTCTCAGGGCTTCTCTGCCTCTGGCCTCCAGCCTTTCCACCCACCCATCCACCCACCCACTTAACCCCACTTTTTTTTTTTAAACCAGGGATTCTCTCAACTCTTTGGGAGAAATCTTTGTAAGTGTATGATTTTTTTAGAAGACCACTTTCCTACCCCAAGACTGGACACAGGGCATAGAGAATAAGGGGAGGGGTTTCTTTCTCTATTTAGGAGGTACCCTTTCCACAGGAGCAGGCAGGCAGACAGAAAAAGGCAAAGGAAAGCTGGCTGATTCTTGGACATGGCAGTGGTGGTTATCAACAAAAAATCCACAGTTAGGATGCGTCCCTTCAAATAAGCACAGGAACCCCTGGAGGCGCAGGGACCAACTTCCAGAACCATCAGATCGCAACAGCACGCCCCAGCATTCCAGGCACCCGCGCGGACCCGCGCCTCCCCACACGCCCAGAGCTCTCTGGGATCTCATTAGAGTCCGCTCTGCCCCACAGAGAAGTGTACTCACCGGTGTGCTCGGCCATCAGTGCCCACGAAGTGCACCCAAGTGCATCAGTCAGGATTACGGGTGTGAGTTGTGATTGTGACTGTCCCCTGGTTCTGCGCTGGCGCCACGGGAAGTGGAGCGGGAGCTTGCGGGCGCGTGCGCTCGTCCAGCTCTCCTCACGGCTCGGTCTTTGATGCTCCCGGGTGAAGCGGCTTTCGCCAAGCTTCAGTTTAGTCGGAGTTAGTGAAATCAAATACTAAATAATTATCATGTAAAAAACACAAAATCAGCCTGTTAAAATTAACGGAAGAGCTCTCGAAGTCTTGGGAGCAATCCACAAAGAAAAGAGAAAGGAATTAGATGCTGGTGCCGCGTTCCCGGCGGAGCCAGGCGGCAGTGATTGCTCTTACTGAGGGGACTAGCCATCCAGGTTCCAAAAGTGACCCGAATCTCCTAAAAATCTGTGCAGAGGGAAAAAATACTCTGAAAGAACAGTGCCAACGCCGGGACTCTGCCAAGTTTGGCTAGATGGCAATTTGGTTTCTGGCAGGCACATAATTCCGCTAAGTGATGGCTGGGGTGAAATGGGTCTGAGAATTATATACTGCAAAGTTCATCCTGGATATCATCAGACATGGTGTCTTTATTCTCTCTTAAATAGAAGGCTTTTAGCAAAATTGTTAACAAGCATTTCTGCCTACATACATGCCTGAATACCATCTCTGCTCAATAGCTGACTGCATCAGAGGAAACACTGGTGAAGGTGATTATCAAACCCATGTGTCTGTCTCAATATGTTTTTACCCACCAAACCACAGGTCCACCAGACTCCCCACACACATCTCAGCACTGGCATAAAGACAATTAAAAGCTTGGCTTTCAATTTTAAAAAATTTTAAATGTGATTCTGTTGAGACATATTCAAGGGAAACATTATTAATTTTTTTTACAAAGAGTAACTAATTAGATGGAGATGGGTATCTGAGGGTATATATCTTATGTTAATATTTATCTAAAGTTCCCTTAACATCTAACAAATCATATATTACATATTTATTTGTTTAGTGATGATAGGTCTATAATAGATGACAGAAATATATCTATAATACTTCTTTGGAGAGAAGTTCATTAATAAACCAAGCACTGAAAAAATTACTAGTGCTTCAAATCACAAATGCAGATTCTAGCAGAAAAAAGGTTGTCCTAAGTCCTCAGAGTAGGAGAGGAATTGCACAAGGTTTCCTTAACCCCTTAGAAATAGCATTTCTGTGGACATAAGGATGATCTTTTCTCCCATCCATTTGCTTACAGTGGTTCAGCTAAAGGAGAGAAGACCACCACTGTAGAGAGCTGGAGTCGGAGGATCCTCTTGGGGTCTCCCCAAGCTCAGATCCTGTGTTTCCCTTTCTTTCACCATCCTCAGCCTACCCCCACCAGCACCTCTGTCATGATCAACCTGTCTCCATGCTAGCATAATGCATAGCCATCGCCGTGCATGTTTCCCAGCCTGTGTACTATCCAACAGTATTCAAAAATCAGGACCCTACAGTCATGCTCCCCAGAAATGCTGAAAACCACCATGTGCAAGAAGTCTAAGGTGTTCTCTATACCTTGAAATATACTTTTTCTTATCTAAGTTAAAATTCCTCTGACTATGCAAATGAGTGTGGTAATCTTTCAGAAGAGAGAAAATGGATGTCTGAATCCTCCTTTCTAGTTCTTTAGATGTCATCGACTTTACTGCGTGCATGTACAAGACCATAACTAAGAGAGAAAATTCTTCTAAATACATTCTAGAGAAGGAGAAACTGGAATTAGAAGGAGGAGACAGTGAGGGAGAGAAAATCTAGCAGTTCCCTACTTACAGATATCATAGGGACAGTTTCCTTCCAGTCACTAATAGTTCACCAAATTATATCTTTTTAGGAAAGTGGAATTAATTGCCACCAGCAGAAATCTTGTCCCAAGTACCTACTGAATCTTCTTCCTGCCTTTTTGCTCCATATTTCTCAAGCACAAACAGCTATTTTAGCAAAGAAGTGTTCTTCCCCCTTTAGTTGAGTCTTGGGTTTTCATTTCCCTCTTTTTTGGAGATAGGAAAACTACATTTTCTTTCGTTTGGTGAGGGATCTTCTGAAAGTTCTTTAATTTCTGGTGTCCAGCTCAATTATTTTCAAATTAGAATGATTAGAATGCATCTTCTGATGTTACTTCTGAGGGTATCTGGTCATGGGGAGAACTAGGCTGTAATCCATTTAGAGTATAATTTCCCCCATTCCTCATAATGAAATATACATACAACCTCTTACTGTCTCTATCTAACTCTTAGGAGCCACTAAATTCCAGGTGTCAGCTTCATGATGGAATTGAGGGCAGACTTTCACCTAGTTAGAGAAGAAATGTTCAGCCCTTCAGCTATGCCTTTTATATTTATTCTTTATTTGGGACAGGAAAAACAGTCCATTTTGATCCAGAAGAATGCTGTATTGAGGTCTACAATCCTTTCTCAGAAAAATGTTATTTTCCATTATCTTCTTTTAAAGTAATCTGAAATCTTAAAGAAACACACAAAAAGGCGAGGGGGAAGGGAAAGAAGGGAAGAAAAAAAGAAGAGAAGAGATGGTCTGTCTCCTTTCTAGAAGCCCCAGATTTAAACTTTAAAAGATGGAAGAAATTATCAAAAGTGATAAATACCTTTTCAAGCGTTCGTTTGTTGGTTTTCTGACCAAAAGAGCCTGTTGTTAGATCTCTGCAAGGAATTCAAATACAGCCCCTAGCAAACACTACTCCACCTCTTCCCCAACCCCCCTCAGTTCCCTTGTCTAACTTGAAAATGAACTTGGACTTCCCTCTCAGACAGGCCCTAAAACCAGGAGAGATTTTATTTGTCTGTTTCTAAAAGGTTTCCAAAAAGGAGGAGGTGTTTGGGGGAAGAGGAGGGGGACAGGGGGCTCTCTTCCACTGCAGAGATGGAGTAGGGGTAGGGACTCTGGGCCGTAAGAAGAGGGAGAGATACTTTGTTAATTTTCTTAACTCTGTTTATTCCCAGAACTTCTGTCCATGTGGGGTGGTGGGAGGGCAAGTGACTGGCAGAGATGCTGCTGAAAAAGAAAAAGGGAATAGGAAGAATGAAGATAGAAAAGGGGTGGGGCTGAGGAAGGAGAGGTTGAGGAGGGTTGGAAAGGGTTTCTGTGAGGCGCCTGGCAGGGCTGAGAGGGCCAGGATGCGAAGCAGTGGAAGAAAGAGGGCTGAGGCAGGAATCTTGGAGCCCACTGGAGGAGGCTTCCTGAGACTTCCCCAGGGAAGTGGCTACCTGATCCCCCCCACTCAACCACAGAGCACAACAAGCAGGGTCTGTGATTGAGGGCAGGCTGGAGGAGAATCCAGGAAAAGATTGGAGATGGCAGCCTAATCCCCCACCTTCCTGTGGATCCCTGCAGAACCAGAGAGGAATGTTTAACGTGACTTCCCAAACTTTCAGCCAGCAATGCAACCCTAAATTGACAAAGAGGGTAGGTTTCCCTAAGGTCTAAGACAGGGAAGTGAATAGGGCCTGGAGGAAAGCAAGTTTGGGTTTGAGAGCAGAAAGCAAGTTAGGAGCAAAGCAATGCTTCGACCCATCCTGGTCCTATCTTCCTTCAATTGAGCGGCCCAAGGAGGGAGAACAATAAAGGTGGAAGATGCCAGGCTGGCAGCTGCTGTCCAGGAGGTGAGCTTCAGACTGGAGGAAAGGTCTGGGTGGATCTCCTCTGAGTCCAGGCTGTGAGGGTGGAGAGAGAAAGTGGAGAAGGTTCCAAAGGAATCCAGGAGCCTGGGAGTGGCATCTGCATCTTCATGCTAGAGCCAGGGAGATGAGGGGAAAGGAGTCAAGGAGGGAAATGGGCAGGGCCAGGGAGTCACAGCATCAGTCACTTTTCTTTCCTTCCCTACCAGTATCACCCTTTGTGACCCACTGGGAATTACCGCTGAATGTGTGGAAGGCTCTCCCATAGCCCCTGCTCCCCCAACTCCCACCCCTTCCTGTTTGTGGCCTCTCCATCCCCCAAATCCCTTTTTTTCCTAGTTAGCTCAAGTCCCATGTCCTCTGTCCTCTACAAACCTCCTCTTCCCTCCTGCCTGCAGCTTGTATCCTGGACCTGAAAGGGCCCCCCAAACTCTATGCCCGCCCACCAAAGCCCCAAGTCTGGGCAAGAATCCAGACCCCATGGTGGTAAGGCTCTTTGTTCTCTTGCAGCCTCAACCCACTCCCTCCTCTTTTTTTAAAACTGGAATTTCTCCCATAAAAAGGGGGGGGAGCAGGAGCTTCAGAGCTTCAAGCTCTTTTTTTTTTTTTTTTTCCCCTTTCCTTTCTTTTTTCTGGAGAATATAGAGGAAATAGAGGAAAGGGTGCATGGGGGCAGGGAAATTAAGGGAAATCAACTGACGCTTGATTTCCAGAGAAAGCGATCTGGGCATTGAATATGGGGCACACAAACTTCATTTCTCTCATTCCCTTCTCCCTAACCTGGTATTCTAGCTACACCCAGCCTGCAGTGTGTGCGGCAAGCTTGAGAGCTCCTGCTCCAAATGCTGCTAACTTACCCCTCCGATTTGGTCTCTAACACAGCAGGCCAGGAATTTCACCCCTCACCTTGAGAAAGACACAGACATCTGCTTTCTCATTTTCCTGATATTCTCCTGGAGGTGTCTAAGTAGAGAGCAGGATAAGCATATAAACTGTGTATCCAGAGAAAGAAACAGACCAGCAGAGATCTTTATTTGCACAGAGAGGATTCGAGCCAGATATCTTCATGCATACATTTGGGCTTTATCCACAAGAACATGTGCTGAAACAGTGCATGGAGCCTGCCCACAACCCCAGAACCACAAGGCCAGGCATGTGCACGCACCTACACCGCGCGCGCGGGCGCGCACACACACACACACACGCTTCCAGTAAGAAGGCACATCGAATATCTCTTTTATATATTGGAGCCTCTGAAAACAAGAATTTCAGAGTTGAACTTAGCAGTGAACCCAGTCCATAGAGGACGCTGAGCGAAGAGTGGCTCCCGTGGCCTCCCCATCACAAATGTCCCTTTGAAAAAAAGAGCGGAGCGCGCAGCCCGGGGCTTCTGTACGGGGCTAGAGGATCTGTTTTCCATTTTCCTTTAGTATGATGAAATGCTCCATCCTTTCCTCCACACACCAACATCACAGTTAGAGACCGAAGGGTCATATTCCTATTCATTCCTCTTGACTTCCTGTCAACCGCAGTCCAGCTCCATCATCCGTCCGCGAAGCCCCGGGCGGAGCGAGGTGTGGCTGCGTGGTGGGGGGTGAGCGAGCGCCCGGCGTGAGGATTTCAGCGCCTGGCTTTCTAGAGCGGGATCGCTTCATCGCCTCTGAGATGTAATTACGCTTCCAGTAGTGCATATTCTCCTGGAGTGCTTAATTTGCTTTTATTTGTGTCTCAGTGAGATCCACATTTTTTTTTCCGGGTGAGGAGGGAGAAGCTACCCCAGGCTTAAAGTTAGTTAACCAACAAGGCTTTACTTTGAGCCTCCTGCCTCAGGCTCTCTCCTCGAGTCCTCGGTCCCCACTCCCGAGGCGCCCCACTCTTGGAGTCGGCAGTTTCAGGTGCAGAAGGTCTTGGGGGAACCGAGGGAAAAAGAGTGAGGGATCGTTCAGAGCCTGCGGACGCTTCTCCAGTGCTTTCAACGCCCTGAGTCCTGAACTTTCGCTGCAGCCTTCCCACTCTCTCTAGTCTCTTGGGGGCCTACATCTTCCGCCGGTCTTCCTTGAAGGAAGGGGACTTTTCCCTCTCTTTCCACCAGTCGCTAAATTTTGGCCGCACAGCACCGCTAATAAATGGAATTGTAAATTGTAAATTTGCTGGGTTAATTAAATCTATATCTCACTGCAATAGGAATAGTTAATATAAACCTGGAAAAGAACATACTATTAATTTTATTTATTGCTGGGCCGCCCGTACCCAGAGCCTTTCGCTATTCTGCCCCTTATTCCCAAAGGCTGGAGGGACTCGTCTGTCTTTGGGTTCTGGAGCGGGGAAGACGCGTTGGGCTAGACCGTTCCCCGTACCCTGGAGTGAGTCCTAGGAATGGGGTTGCCATTTCAGGCCCTTTGTTTCTCCCGGCTGCCCCCCATAGCCTGGTCCACCTCGCCCGGGGGTTCTCTTTGGGGACCCGGACCCCGCACTTCAGAGGAGGGGAAACCAGGGCCTCTCACCACCCCAACACCTGCCTCTCGGAAAGCGGCAGACTTCTCCACCCACCCACCCCACCAGCCAGACAGCAGGCAGACTCGGGGTCCAAGGTCACAGGACCCAGTCTAGACTAGCCAGGCCGTGTTTGCTTTCCTCCGTTTATCTTGACCTTGGGGACCCCAGAAAGAGAAGCTAGTTTCTTAGCCAAGAATTGGCTCCCAGCAAGACCCACCTTCCCCTCCACCCGGCTCTCTTCCCTCCACCATCATTGCCCTCAAAACGCACTCAAGCTAGCCTGCTGACGTTTCCAAGATTCCTGATATATTTTTCTTCCTACTGTAGCTAGCCCAGCCCGAAGCCTTCTTTCTGGAATTCTGAGGTGGCCTGTCCGAATCAAGATCACACAGATAAGGATTACAGCTCTTATCCTAACTCACCCACGCCAGGGCGCTCTCCATCGTCAAACACCACCTTGCCCCTACAGGGAGAAGGGAGGCGGCTGGCCCATGGGCCAGATCTCAGTACAGACCTGGCCACTTGCTCTCCTCGAGTTGGAGGGATCCAGTGGGTTAGGCTTAGCCGGATGCTATTGCCTCAGCACGGCCTGTGTGCTGTCTGGACAGAAGCACCCAGCATTGAAAATGTTTAGCAGCGACAGGGAAGATGGAGATGCCACAGCCCCCTCTCCCCTCTTTTTTTCTCTGT
This sequence comes from Bos mutus, assembly GCF_027580195.1. Taxonomy (NCBI): domain Eukaryota; kingdom Metazoa; phylum Chordata; class Mammalia; order Artiodactyla; family Bovidae; genus Bos; species Bos mutus. The sequence goes on from NC_091621.1 coordinate 46,327,956, forward strand.
TTATTACCGCTTCTCCTCAGGGAGGCCCTGTGCTGAAAGGGAACATGGCTCAATCCCACCGAAATGCTCTCTGGAAAGCATATCCAAACTGAGCACAGAAGTCCGACAAGTCGGGAAATTGGGAGGAGGGAAAAAGGTGGCTTTTTAATTTTTTTTAGAAAATTAATAAATTGGTGTTGATTTTTTCTTGAAAGATTAGGTAAGTTCAAAGCATTGAAACACTTCACATTAAAAGGGAGTGACCCCAAGAATGCTCTGGGAGCTAAAGTTGGGGTTATCCGGCTGGGAATTGCGTTGATCCAGACTCTGCCTGGCTCCTCAGCTTATGGCCGAGGGCGGCGACGGATCCGCGGGACTGGGGTCAGGCCTCCTGGGGTCTCCCAGAGTAGCGCCTGGGAAACGTTCCTCCAAAGGGGCAGCGCTGCCTACTCTCCCTCATGCCACGTTCCTTTTGTATATGGATCCGAGAGCGCGTGCTCTGGTTCGCATCCAGGGCTTTTCAGCTTTCCTAGACCGAATCCCTGCTCCTCCTCCCCCTTTCCTTTGAAAAATCTCACTCCGAGGCTTTTAAACTCTACTGTGTATTGAAATGCCTCCATTTCTCTCCTTTATTCTATCTCAATTTTTCATTGAGAGCATCCTGCCCTCGGTGTGATGATGTTTGTGTCTGGGAGTTATGACATTCTCCCAGTTTTCTGCTCCGCTGGAGGAAGACCTGCGGGCAACCAGACTAGAGAGGGTCCCTGTCAGACAACTGGAGCTTTGGAGAAAGTGTATGAAAGTCGGAAATGGAAACCCAGTCCCGACATTAAAGTCTTGCTGTTGGCGTCGGCGTCGGGTTCCAGCCGGAGTTCCCGGGTAGTTAGGCAAGGCCAGACCCGGGGCTCCCTACTCCTTGCCGGTGCGCTTCCGCGTGCTTTCTAGATTTTTTATTTATTAAGAAAAAAAAACACGGTGTCTCCTCCACCCTTAGCTGCAAGCCCCCATCCAGTCAGAAACCTTTGTGGGTTGGAATCAGTCTTCCCCGTACCCCTCCTCAGCCTAGGAGGAAGCGCCCAGGAACTGTCTGTTCTCTCCAGACCCCTTTGCGTCGGCCAAATTCAGCCTCACCCTCCTCACTCTCCCTCCCCTGGGCCTGCCAGGGGGCGGTACCCTGTCCCTTTAAATCTCCCAGCTCCCTCCTCTTTGCCCCCCCCCCCGAGCCAATCAGCAGAGACATCTCCCCTTTCGCCCCGCCCCGCCTCTAGGGGTGGGAACCCCAGGAAACCCAGCCAGGAGGTCACGTGCACCGCCGGCGTCACGTGAGCGCGGGAGGGTAGCCTAGGGGAGGCAGGCGGGAGACGGTGATTTCTTAATGAAGTGTACCCGCATGCGTAGAGGGAAGGTGGGGAGGGCGGTGGAAACACCAGGAGGAGGAGGGGAAGGATGGGGAGGGAAGGGAGGAGGGGTGGGGAGGGAAGGGAGGAGGGGTGGGGGAGGGGAAAAGGGAGCGAGGTGTCTCCCTAGCTCGCAGCCTCTGGCAAGTGGAGTTTTTAAAAAGCTCGAGCAGATCATGTCATGACGACTTCGCTGCTCCTGCATCCGCGCTGGCCGGAGAGCCTTATGTACGTCTATGAGGACAGCGCGGCGGAGAGCGGCAGCGGCGGCGGCAGCGGCGGGGGAGGCGGCGGCGCGGGCGGAGCGGGGGTCGGCTGCAGCGGAGCGAGTCCCGGCAAAGCTCCGAGCATGGACGGGCTGGGCAACAGCTGCCCCGCCAGCCACTGCCGAGACCTGCTTCCGCACCCCGTGCTGGGTCGCCCGCCGGCTCCCCTGGGCGCCCCTCAGGGCGCCGTCTACACGGACATCCCGGCCCCGGAGGCGGCGCGCCAGTGCGCCCCGCCGCCGGCGCCCCCCACCTCATCCAGCGCCACCCTGGGCTATGGCTACCCGTTCGGTGGCAGCTACTACGGCTGCCGCCTGTCGCACAACGTGAACCTGCAGCAAAAGCCTTGCGCTTATCACCCGGGCGATAAGTACCCCGAGCCGTCGGGCGCCCTTCCCGGTGACGACCTGTCCTCCAGGGCCAAGGAGTTCGCCTTCTATCCCAGCTTCGCCAGCTCCTACCAGGCGATGCCCGGCTACCTGGACGTGTCGGTGGTGCCTGGGATCAGCGGACACCCAGAGCCGCGTCACGACGCGCTCATCCCCGTCGAAGGCTACCAGCACTGGGCTCTCTCCAACGGCTGGGATAGTCAGGTGTACTGCTCAAAGGAACAGTCGCAGTCCGCCCACCTCTGGAAGTCTCCCTTTCCAGGTAAGGAAGGGTCCCGACCGCGGCCGCCGCCAGGGACCCCTCCCAGCCCCGTCTGCCCCGGGGCTCCGCGCCCCAGCCACCCCCGCCGTCTGGCCCTGGCGCGCCGGCTTTGCTGGGCTGCAGATGGAGCCGGCCGGGCGAGCTGCGCTGAGGAATGCGCCGGGGAAGAAATCTGCTCCGACACGTTCCCCGGAGCTGCCCGGCCGAGAGTGAAGCAATCACAGGCGCCCAAGCGCCGGGCCGCCGTCTCCGCTCCAGTCGGGAGCTCGCCTCCTCCCCCTCCGCCGGGCTCCAGTCTCACGGGCGGCTCTTGGCCCCCTAAACGCGCTTCCGGCCTGAAATGGGGGGTGGGGTGGGCCTTGGGTGCCTTGGAATCTAAAACCATTAGAACAAAAACACTCAAGCCACCGAGTCAATTGGAGGAGAAAATAAGAACCCCAAGCATTTTCTTGGCCTGAATTTCCAAGAACATTTAGACACTAGACAGGTGTTTTGTCGCTGTTGCTGTTTTTAAAATACGGGTCTAATTTGCCAGGGTCTACAGAAATGTAGATTTTTAATTTTTAAAAGTTTTCTCTTTTTTTCTTGATTTAAGAATTTCACCACGAATTTCCTGATTGTTGAAGGAGCAAGGGAACTGAAATCTCTGGAGAGCGTGTGGGGAAAAAGGGTGTTCGCATCCCTCTCCTGGGATATAAAATTCTTTGCCTGTCTGTGGGGCTCATATCCTGTGTGTGTATGCGCACTACCAATTCCGCCAAACGTCGGGGAGAGAGTTACCCATGCCTTATACACAGAAAGAGGGGAGTGAGAATGAGGTTTCGGGGGAAGGCTTGTTTTGGAGGAATCTGAGGTCCAGGCCCAGGCTGGGAACCCCTCCGCATTGTCTGGCTATGTATTCGGTGGGGGATTGGAATTCACTGGTGTTCTGTTCCCTCTCCAATTGAGACTATCTCTGAACAAGAGAGAATCCCGCAACACCCACCCCCCACTCCCCAGAGGAAAATACCAGTTCCAGGGTTCTCAAAATCACATCAGGAGCTTTGGATTCAGCGCAATGCTGAGAAATCAGGATTCAGCGAATCCAGATCTTGAGTCTGCTCTAATTATATATAAGCAGAGCTCAGTGGGAGAGGGTTGACTGGCTCCGTTCTGATGCTCGCAGGGGTCCTGGGGGCCCAGAACAGCCATATATGTTTCCTCCTACTACCCAGAGGGCCCGTCATGGCTCTCTGTGGGGACCCAAGGACATTTTCATTGGGAAGACCTGAAGACCTCCTGAGGGTGGGCCTGAAATTCCTCTGCATCCGGGATTGGGGAAAGAGCAGACAGTTAAAAAAAAATACTGGATGATGTTACAAAGTATAGCAAATAATATTCTTGTAAATATTCTGAGATGACTTAGTATAATACAACTGACCAAGGTGGGACCCACACTAGACACTCAGTTTCTGACTGCCAGAAGATTTAAGGATGATGGAATTTTAATGTACAGTATCATGCATTACCTACTCTGCATTAACTATATTTTTATATATGATTTATGTTATTAACTACATAATATGAAACACATAATAACACTTTCTAGAAGATAAGCACCTCACATGTAGGTGTGCAATAATGTGTTGTGGAGATATGACCCTTTAATTTCCCATCTCACCCAGATGGGAAGATCCTTGGGAGGTGGGGATTTAGCAGGAATTCCTGGAGCATGGGTAGCTGGTAGCCAGCAGACCATGCTAAGGGGCTGAAGGGCAGAGGGGCCGATGCCCACCAGCCCCACTGTGGGCAGAGCAATGGGCGGCTGGTTTAGTGTGAAGAGGGGATGAGAAGGAGCTGCTCTGGCATTGCTGTGTCTGTATGCGGAGTGAGTGAGAGACTGGAGGAGGAGCTCAGAAATAAATCTGAGCAAAATAAAACACCTTAAAGATTCCCAGAAAAGAAAAGAAAAAAAAAAAACCTGCTAAAAGTAAGCACTTTTTGATCACAGCCTCCTAGGGAAAAATATCTTTAACATAAAAAAATCATACAACCCAACTGAGGTTTAACACACTTGAAAATTATGGCATGAAAATGGATATAAAACCAAATATGTCTCAACAGCTATGTGCTCACACACTCCCAGTGTGGAAATAGAAACCAGCTGGTGTATCTCAGTACAGAGGTACACACAAAAGGTAGATGAATAAGAAATTATCTTCAGACACCCTCCATCTTTCTACCCACACAGAGCCCTTTTAGAAGTAGTGAGATTGCCAGATAACTCTGTCTATGCAATTGTGGTTTGTTCGGCAGCATCTCAGCATAAACAGTACTGTCTCTCTTCAGTGCCTCTGGCTCTGAGAAACCTCATCTGTGGCAGTCTAGGCTGGTGTGGAAGACGAAGGCAATTGTTCAGAAAGATCCAGATAATTAGGGCCAAGATGAGTTGCGGCTTCTTCCTTCACCTAATTATATAGACCCTTGCTTTATCGCTCTTTTTTTCCTTCCTATAGTGAGGGTAGACAATTTTTAATTTTGACAGAGATTCCGAGAGAGGAGGTGGGTGTGGTGGGGAGACAGGGAGACAGAGACAAATAGGATGAGGGGAAGAGAATAATAGAAATAATGGGCTCTTTGGGTCATACTGAAAATCTCTGTTGATAAGCCATTGGATTTTGGTTGAGAAGAGTGGCTAGGATTTCTAGCAGAACTAGGTCCTCTTTGGAGCCCAGAGCCCTGTTGTGGGAGAGAGTGGGCAAGATCTAGTGGGTGGTAGAAACGTGTACACAGGACCCCAAGAGAGAGCTATGGCTAAGCATCGATCTGATTTTTTATTTGCTCCTCAAAAGTGTCCGTTGGGTTCCCAGGTATGAAGTAGGGTGTGTGTACGTGTGTGTGTGCCTGCATGCCTGCGCATGCTCTGAAGGGAGACTACTATGGAAAGGTTGATTGTAAAATTAATCACCAAGTCCTCTACTTACTTTAGGTAGCATAGACACAACTCAGGGCCGAAATTTCCAGATGTCTCCATATCTGTAGATCCCACTTCCTTTCCGAACAAGACAGAAGACAATGAAAGGGGGCTTCTTTGAGAAGGCAAGGCTGAAGGTATTTCCCCAGCTGCCCAAAATAACTGGCAGTTTGGTCTGATCCAGGGAAAGCTTGGCCAGATCAACCCTTGGCATACTGTAGAAAAAAATAGCCAATTTAGACCAGTTATATGCTTTTCAAAAACTGATTCTTTTAGGGTTTGTTGATTAAACCTCATGGGAAATTTATAGTTGGGGTTTAGGAGAGCCCAAATCAGGTAGATAACTGTGAGTTTTCTCAGAAAATGATGTTTGACAAATCAGGGACAATTATCTGGTTAAGTCAGGAACACAAACCCACTTCTATCCCATTTGTTCTCCAGGGAAAAGGAGGTATTTTAAAGCTAAATTGTACCAGGTGGTCTGTTTCCATTTTAGAACTTACTGTGTCATTATGTTGAGCCCAAAAATCTGGTTTTAAAACCCGGCTCTGCCACTTGAGTTTTTTTAACCTGTTCTGAGGCTCAGATTCCTTATCTTGTAAAATGGGTTTAATAAAATAAGCCTTAAAAAGATGTTCCAAGGATTAAAAAATAATCTCATATTATCACTACTTACCTTCTGTGTTTTACTCTTGTTCCAGATTCATCGATTTCTCAAATCATAGTTACATTTGTAAGAGCAAAACATATTTGAGAACGGAGAGTTTTTTTTTAATTATCTTGTGCAAAAAAAAAAATCCTTTTTAACATAAAGGATCTGCTTTGCTAAAGTGAAGTTGTTTTGTTTTTCAGATTTTTAAAAAAATTTAGCCTGTTCCTACATAGGCAGAGGAAAATGACAAGTCCAGCAATTTCCCATAGAAATTGTCATCCTGGAGACAGCCAGACCAGGCCATTGGAATCCCCTCTCTCCCATATTCTTTCCATGTACTTTATTTCCCCCTGCCTGTGACGGTGACCTCTTCTTTCCTGTCCTGTGTAGACAAAGATCTCTGAAAGAGAGCAGACCCAATGAGAAAGGGGATAAGGAAAGTGATTCATGAAGGGGAGGTGAGAACAGGCATTTCAGAAAGAGCTTTGTGCCCTTATTCTGGACTGTGTCTACACTTCCAAGGGGCAGTAAGAATGAAGAGGAAACCTTATTCAGACCTACTCATTAGATCCTGCAGGAAGAAGTCAGCCAATTACAGTTTTTAAAGTTGAGGGGTGAGTTATTCAGATCATCTCCCTAGTTCCTTACTTTCCTTGAAAGTGTTGCAAGGACCTTTCTGTTGACAGGGGTGAGGTTGGAGTGGAAGAGGGGCTGTAAGTGACTCACATTAGCCTTTAGTTCCTGTGACATTCTCATAGAGCAGAAAGAAATTGAACTAGCAGTGGTATGGCAAGGTATTTAGAGTTTAGGATTAGGGTTCCTGCACGGGTTGGAGAGTTTCCTTCAGCCTTGGTGGAAAGATGAGGATGGGGAACCAGATCAGAATTGCTCTGTCCTGGTGAATGGACATTTGAGGGAAGTCAGGGGAAGGGCACTGATTTCTTTTTGTAGAAAATTAATGTGAACCGCTGGTCTTAACCCAAGAGGGGCTCTCTTGGTGTGTCTCCTCTGGCCGGCACACCCTGGGGTGTGGACTCTCTACTTCTCGGGACCTGATTTCTTACATTCTCACCTGGGATGTTACTAAGTGGCTTACAGTATTGGATTCCTTAAGAGATTGACTCCCAGGCAGTCTGGCTTCACCTGGACACTTTTCTCTCTAGCTATTGGTGCTGGCCTCAGATTCCCAGCACAGAGCCAGTGACCAAAGGCAAGAGGCCCCACCTGATGGTCTGTGCCGACTGAGACAGTCTCCCTCAAGCGTACAAAAGGACACCTTCCTCTAATAATTGGGCAGAGTATAACTGACCGATTCCCAAGTGATCTAACTGCTAGGAAAGAGGAATTTTCCTGAATACTTGCAATCCTGCAGGCTAGCAGACCAGGATGGAATTTGGAGGGACTCCTCTACGGGGACAAGGATTCTAATAAGGAATGCTGTGCAGAACCAGATTGGAGGCTGAAGCAAAAAGAAAAATCAGTAGTACTGGTCCTGCATTCATTTAAAATTTCGATTTTTTGTTTATCATGAAATTTTTGATAATCATATAGGTATAATATATAAAACGTTATTTATCTTGATTTCTGAGCTTTTGGCACCCCCTCCTTTAAAGTTCGAGCCAGAGGCATTACCCCAGTGTCATCATTTCAGCCGTGGCCTTGGTAATAGCAGAGGTGCAAAGGATTTGGGGACAATCTGCCCGCCCCCTGTGAGTCCCTGTGCCTTGCACCTCTACAGCCATTTGCCAGGTCCAGCCGCGTGACTCACTTCCTGCTGCCTGCCTTCTTTCTCCCCCCAGACGTGGTCCCCCTACAGCCCGAGGTCAACAGCTACAGGCGCGGGCGCAAGAAACGAGTGCCCTACACCAAGGTGCAGCTGAAGGAGCTAGAGAAGGAGTATGCAGCCAGCAAGTTCATCACCAAAGAGAAGCGCCGGCGCATCTCAGCTACCACAAACCTCTCGGAGCGCCAGGTCACCATCTGGTTCCAGAACCGTCGGGTCAAAGAGAAGAAGGTGGTCAGCAAATCGAAAACGCCTCACCTTCACTCTACCTGACTGCCCACCGGCCCCTGCCCCGTCTATTTATGTCGCCAATTTGTACCATATCCGAACTCACCAGAAGGACCCTTCTCCCGGGTGCAGACCAATATTTAACGTTAACCAGAAAGAGGAATGCAGGGAGGCAGAAAATATTAGATGGTTGGCTTTGCTGCCCTCTACTCCCCACCCCATTCTCAACCCCCACCCCTATGCAGATGGGACCTACCTGGCCTCAACAGCTTTGGAGGTGGGTCTGAGTGGACTGTGGGAGAAGGGCAGCTGGCCTGCACTCCCTCTGGCCTTCACCCCTCTCCCCTTGCCAGAAAGCAGAGTGGCAGCGAAGATCACTCCAGCCAAAGCAAAGTTGGAGAACCCTGAATGATCCCGTTCTTGCCTCATCCTTTGCCCCGGCAGGTAGACAGGCATCCCCACTGAGGGTGCCACCGGGGTGCAGGACCTGCTGAGCTCCTACTTTCAGTCCCTCTTCCTGCTCCCAACCACTTGGCACTCCTTAATTAGGCAAGATGTCCCCGTTAAGATTTTCTGTGCATATTTTAAAAGTCTCATTAATATTAATGATAAGTATTAGGGATCTGGCATCGTGATTGGAGTACAGACAGCACTTAGGTTTTCTTTTTTCTTATCTGTTTCAACAAAAGCTGGAATTGGCCGAGGACCACCTATCCCCTCTCCTACTTCCGGCAAGGAAGTGAGTTTCTCTGGAGCCACCAGTGCCCCCACAGCCTCCTCTGTTCTGCTCCTGAGTCCCATCTGAAAATCCAGGGAAGACAGAAACTCCCACCACGCTGCTAAATATGTCTTCTCTATCTCTCTGTCTCTCTATGGTGAGGCTGAGATTAGGGCAGGCACGGGGGCAGAACTTTTCTCGTAAGGAAAGGACAGACTTCTCTTCCAAGAGGGTGCCAAGTGGGTGCCCCAGCAGATTCCCTCTCCAGTCACTTCTCCATCAAGGCAATAGCTGAGAAGGCCTCACACTTTCACTTTTACTCATTGTCCAGAGGAGAGCCGTTTTCTTCCAGGAGGCCAAAATAATCGCAAGTAGCCAGCTAATTAGACCCGACTGACATTTCCCTCCTCAAAAGCCAGCTCAGTGCTGGGGAGGTGTTGGGGCTCGCCTTCTCCTTTCCCACTGGCACATTACAAAACAGTGTTCTTTTGAAATGTTCATCAGAAATAGGTTGTTTTTTTTTTTAAGTTGTGTATCTGTATATAGTATTGTGGTGTCTAAATGACAATGTACTGAATGCAAAAAGAAAAAAGAACCCACAAACCTGTTTTTAAAATAAAATCTTTTTTTTTTTGCCTTAATTTTATTGCTTGGATTATTTCTGAAACTCCTATCCACTGGCTCTATGGGGGAGGCTCTGTTGCCCTGACACAGCCAGGGTTGGCCAGGGCAAGAGTACTGACATCACACTGGGCTAGGTACATCCCAAACTCATATTTCGCTTTACTTGAGTTTTTTAAGTTAGTCATTCAAATTGTTGATAGTGTCTAGACAGGAGAAAACTCTTTACCATCCTGATGCCCCCAAACAAGTGAGAAGGTTTCAGAGAGAAGGATGTGATCAGTGACTAAAAAGGCCTGGCAGCAAGTAAGTGAGTTCACTTCAGTTAGTAGGGCTCAGATCTGGATCCTGGGGCTGAGAAAATGGCCATCCCATCTGGGAGCTGGATGCTCCGGTGGTGGTGGCAGCAATTGGGCTCTAATCTTAGGTTCTGGAGGCCATTGTGCCCCAGAGGGTCCCAAATCCTTGCCAACAGTTCAGAGCTGGAAATAGGAAGTGGTCCCCTTAGCCAATCCTGGTGGGGGGCGGCATGCAAGCTCAGCATTCCCAAGCTGCTGTCTTTTCTTCCCCACCGACCTGTGCAAGAGGTCAGGACCCAAGGATGCTGTGGTCCCCAAGTTTCTATTCTCTATTCTGCTTCTATTCTCCAGCTTAGCTTTCTTGGGAACCTCAGTCTTCAAGGCAATCAGTAGCTGTGTAGACTCTGCCACTAATTTGTTTTCACTGTCGTGTCCATCTGCGCCCATCTTCCTATCCGGCTGAGTTAATGAGAGCATTAAGTTGTCAGATTAAGAGATTTTTAAAAAGCAATATAGCCTAAAACAATGTTATCTCTGATTAAATCTTTACTGCAACAACTTTTATTTATATATGATATTATTCCTCTCCTGAGATACAGAAAGACTGGAGGCATTGGATTGGAATTCAGAGTGCTCCAATTTCTCTTTGCCTGATGGCTGAAGGTCTTCAAGTTTATTTAAATAAATGTTTGGTGGGGGGTGTGATACACACACATGCACACACAGCACACACACTGAATCTGAGAGACTAAGACAGACTGAAGAATTCACCCTCTGTGGAGCCTCTGCTACTGATGTGGCTGCCGATCCTGTTCTCTCCATCTCAACCCTGGATTAACTAACCAAAGAATCCCAGGCTGAGCAGTACAGATTTAGGAGTTGCAAATCGATGAATCTCCCAGGAATAACGTTCATTCTTAATTCCATCTCCCCTTTCTCTCCCCACTCACCACTCTTAACCTCTCTCCAAAACCCCTCAGACTTCCCTGAGATGTAAAGAATTGAACACTAAATGTGTGTGTTTCATCAGAAAAAGGAAGTGAGTAGACAAGAGACCTCAGGGCTTCCTTAATGGACCCACACCCCTCTTGACCTCTTTAAGGTACACTGGGTAGTCCCATGACACAGCTGTAGACACAGTGGAAACTTGGAGGCTCAGTAGGGAAAGAGAATTCTAAAGTTCTCCGAGGCTTCCTTCCACTTCTGCACACAAACCCACGTGAAGTCACATGAGCGAGCCTTCCCACACGGAGGGACCCGCTGTAAGGCCCCAGAAGGGGGCGATGGAAAAGACAGGGAAAGCTGGTGTAGGCTGGGACACCAGTGACCTGGGCAGGCACTGTGCTACTTCTGAGTCCCAGTGAGCCCCAGTGTGCCAGGGTGTTTAAGATGCCACCCATTCACTGGATTAACTATGCCTGGAGCAGTTTTGGGGATGCCTGTCCCATAAAAGTAAGCAGGTCTGAGAATGGAAACTCCTGTGTGAGACAGGTATTGTGTGAGTGTGTATTCTGGGGAGACACACATTCCCCAGAGTTGGAAAAAAAGTATGATTCATTCCCTGATTGTGTTGGTTCCTTATCTGTCCTTCCTCCAAGAGTTGGCATTCTCACTGCGGAACTCTGTGAGACATTCCTATGAAAGGGTGTGTGTGTGTGTGTGTGTGTGTGTGTGTGCACATGCCTGTGTGTGTGCCTATGTGCATCTTTGTGTGTGTGTGTGTATGGAGCCTCTGATTAGTGCAGAATTTCCCCAGCTTTTACTGCCTCTGTGTGTACATGTGTAACAATGCTGTCGGCCAGCACTCATCTCAAGGTGTAGAGTGTGTGTTTTCTTCATTCAAATTTATATAAGCTTTTCTTTCCAAGGCCAGTCTCCTAGAGTCTGTGTGAGAGTGAGGATGCAATAAATATGAAGGTGTAAGGGGATAGAAAAGGTCCGAAGGACTGTGAGCATTGCAGTGTCCTCTTCTCTGGGACTGAGGTTCCTGCTATCTTTCTTATAACCCAGTGGCATCGCCTGCTCCCTATGACTCTGTGGCCAGGGCTGGGGGACCTGGGAGAGCCAGAGCTTCACAGGACTCTCGTTCTGGACATCACTCTACCAGGCTGCCAGGGAGGACTCATTTAGAGCTTTTCCTGATTTGGGGGAGAAAACCCCTTCTCCACCCATCTCTTAGTCTTCAGATCTAGGGCCAGCACAAGTGGCCTTTTGGCCAGTAGTCAGTCTCACAGCCAGGAACCCACCTGAGGATGCAAGGCCAGCAGTTCTTGGGAGACTCCTCCATGGCTGTCTCCAGACCAGACGCTTTTCCACAGGCGGCTTGTCGGCAGGGCTGTGTGGGTGTAGGTGGGGGCAGCCCCTGGGACACTCTCCATCTCTCCAAGGATTGAAGCTGGGGACCCTGTAGCAGCCCCCTCTGTTCTGTTCTGAAGAGACCCCACACACCAAGATTTACTTGAGTCTGACTTGGATGGTGTCGGAAGCCCGGTCCTCAAAAAACTCCCAAGCCCTGGATCAGGCAGATGTGTATCCAGACCTGCGCTGGTGGAAGATGGAGGGGCCCCGGGGAGCCAGGAGCTTCTGGGAGGAGGAGGAGGGGGCCATAGCCTTTTCGCAACCAACCAGGCTCTTCCTCTTTTAGCCTTGACCGTGACTAGGTCTTTCTGACCTTGACATCGCAGGAAGCACTGGGAAGGGGGGGAGGGTGGAAAAGGCCTTGATCTTCCCGTGGCCAGAGAAGGAGAGGGCCACTCGTCCCCTCGACGCGCCATCCCCCTTCCCGCCAGAGGCCGCCGCCTCTGTTTACACACAGAGGTGTCGTCTGCAGTCTAGACAGGGGCGCTAATAACGCCCATAAAAGGCGGCCTCTCCAGAGATGCTCTGCAACTCGGCTCCCGCGCGCCTACCGCTGGCCGAAGCCTCCGCCTCCTCCGCCCCGCCCTCCTCAGATACCTCGGCGGGGCTTGCGGGCCGCCTTGGGGAGGGGGGGCGGGGATCCAGAGGGTTCCTGGAGGCTGAGATCCCCTGCCCCGCACCCTTCTGAACCTCTTCAGTCTCCAAAGGTAAGTGGGCCCCCGTTCCCGTTCTTCCAGCCCAGCCAGCCTTGGGGTTAGCAGCGCATCCTCCTACCCCCTCTGGCCTATCAGGCCGGTTGCCCGCACGCAATCCGCCTGTGCCCAAGACCATCTCCTCCCCCGCCCGGAACTGGAGGCTTGGTTTGGGAAGCAGTTGGGTAGCTGGGCAGAGCAGAGCCCAAGCAGATCTCAGCCCTTCCCCTGAGCAGGACTGGCCAGAGGCCATGGTCAGAGGGAGCGGCTGGTTGTGTGACAGAGGGCACTCTAGGTAGTCCTCACCCCATGCTGAACTTCGAGGTCCACGGAGACCCTGGCCCTGGGCTCCGCTTACGTTGCCGGCGGCTTGTAGGTGTGGTGTTGAGGAGAGGGTGCTTTTTTTTTTTTTTTTAAACTTGGTCCCCACACCTTTCCTGACACTCAGTAATTCACTAGGTGGAGGAGATCCTCTGCTGGCGGAGGGAGAAAATGTCAGAGCCGCGAAACTAGTTAACTATTCGCGCGCTGAAAAGACAGTGAAAATGAGGGAAGAAGGTTCAGGTGAGGAGTGGAGAGATGGTCTCCCAGATGTTCCCGCCTGGGACCCCTCCCCATCCCTTCCCCATTTCCTGAGTGGCAATCGGGCTGGGATCTTGTGGTGGGAGGGGGCTCAAGGGAGCTACAGAAGACTTGGAGGAGGTAAGGGCGCTGCTGACCCCGGACCGTTTGTGTGAGCCTGAAAACCTGACTGGGCCCCCTCATCCAAGTTTCCTCTCACATCCTGCTCCTCCAGACTGCAGAGCCCTGGAAGACAGCACAGGGGGAGGGACCTTCCAATCTTCTTGAGTCGCATAAGGGGGCCTGGGAGACAGGGGGCTCTGACCCCTGGCTAAGCTGGCGAAGCAGAAGAAAGAGGAGTCTGAGCCCACTACCACCACCCATCAATCTTGTCTGAACCCGACAATATCTTGTCCCAAGCCCAAGATGCCCCAAAAGGACGACCTAGAGAGAGCTAAGAGGTCGGGCTGGGGTGCAGACCTTCCCCACCCGCCGCTTCTCATTTCCCCTCTCTGGGCCAGCCCAGCTCCTGCTCACCTCCCTTCGGGACCCAAGGCCCTGCCTTATTTGCATACGCAGCAGAACCGCTTTGTGCAAACTAGGCAGTGACCTTGAACTGGGCCGCCTTGGCCTCTCGACTGGGGAGAAGGCAGCACCGCACGGAATAATTCCGACCTCGGGTTGGCAGGGGAGCCGGACCATGGCAGGCAGCTCACAGTCACTCCGCGGTGGCCTAAGCCACTCGCAGCCGCTCTGCCTCTGTCACCAGATCTGGCAGAGATTTTGTAATAACTCCTTTCGCCCTGCTCGGCGGTGGCGGGGACTCGAGGAACCGCGCAGAATCGGCGAAGATGCCGAGGCTTAGATAGAGCCAGGTGGGGAGAGGCCGCGGGGCATCCCGCTGGTGAATACGAAGAAGCACAAGGGCTGCCGGGGGTCTTCAAGGAAGTGCTTGGACCACATTCTGGTCTTCAGTTTTAATTAACCCCTGAGTTAATGAAAGGGGGGGGGGATGGTTGAGCCAGGCTAGCTGCAGCAGGAACCTGTGGTCCAGCGGCCAACAGGCAGCCCACCTCTTCTTGTGATTTTATGAATGTGTGTTAGAGTGGGCGCACAGATCGCTCCGCGCGTCCGGAGCCTGGCTCTTGCCATTATAGCTTTTCTTGTAGGCTGGCAAGTGCCGGCGGATTAAACCCGGCTGGAAGCGGCTGTCCAGCGCCTCGGGCTGTCCTACGAATTATTCTCACCAAGTCCGGGTCGGCTCCTGGCGAGCAGCTTTCCCCGAGGCTGGATTTAGCTTCGACCCGAACCTCCCGCCGGCCCCGGGGACCCAGGCTGGAAGCTGTCTCTGCAGCTTTTTAATTCGAGCGGGGTTAAGGAATGGGCGTCTGAGCTGCGTGTGCGGCGGGGAGCCGTAAAGGCGTACAGATCCGAGGCTTCCACGAGGAGGCTGGGCGCCTAGATTGCCTGGGTCTTTGCCGGGGTCCTAACAACCCTGTAATAACCCTAGTAATCCTCGAGGAGTAGGGTACAGGGGATGTGAATTTTGCTGATGGTCCTAGGCAGCTCTTGCCTAGAGGAAACAGAGTCGGCTGCACGCAAGGAAGGGGGTTTGTGTGTGTGCAAGTCCAGGGTCCGAAACCTGGGGGAAATAGTGGCTTTTTTTTTTTTTTTTTGGATGGGACCAAATCGGACTGGGAGAAACTGCATGTCTGGAAGAAGGAAGTCCTCACTCCATCCTCATTTCCGCGGCGTTTCATCTGCCGCCCTGTGGCCGCTGCTCTGCGTGCTCAGCTGCCTGGCCCGGAGGACAGCGAGCAGAGTTCCGGGCTTGAGATTTTCGAGCTAGGGAGGGGTGGGGAGAGCCTAAGACCTTTCTCCTTGCACCCCCCCCCCTTCTAGGAGACTGGAGTCATCTGGGAAGGGAAAAGAGAATGGGGAGAAGCCTCCACCCCATCAAGGACTAGTGATTATCCCGCAAAGCTCAGATCGGCGTCCCCCACACCAACAATAGCGGCTGAGCGCGAGGCCTGGAGGCCTGGATACCTCGCCGCCGGCGCTATGTTCTGATTGAAAACAGCAACAATATTAAAGTCACACCCTGTTTATCTTTATGACTCAAAATAACCCGCAAATAAATTTAATTAAATATTCAGTAACGCTTATTAATGCATCTTGAAAAAGAGGGCATAAATAAGATATTGGAGATGCTGTGATGTGGAATTCGCAGCTGAGGGATGCTCCTCTGTGCAGTCGCACAGCCCCTTAATCAACTAGGCACAAAAAGGCCAGTTCAATTCTGCTCGCTCCTTGCTTCCCCCACTGTCGCGGTTCTGACTGGAGGTGACTGCGCGGGGCTGACATCCCACCGCTTGACCTCGGTTCCGGCAAGTGGGCCCAGCGTGGGGTGGGCTCCTGGGGGCAGAAGGGACCTGGCCAGGCCGCCCAGCTGGCCAGGGCGGGGAAAAGGAAGCGGGGTGAGAGCGGAGGGTACCGAGCTAAGAGCTGCGAGCTGTGCCCGGCAGGGAGACGCCCGCGCGGACACATTTCTGTCGGAGTGAGCAGCTA
The DNA here is from genome assembly GCF_027580195.1 of Bos mutus. NCBI lineage: Eukaryota > Metazoa > Chordata > Mammalia > Artiodactyla > Bovidae > Bos > Bos mutus. The sequence goes on from NC_091621.1 coordinate 46,343,682, forward strand.
TGGTTTGGGATATGAAATTGCTCGAGAAGCTCTGAAATTCAAAGAATCTGCATTCTCTCTGCCGTGTCCTGCAGAAGAGAGAAAAAGAGGGAGATGAGAATCTTCTGCTTAGGTCTGCTTTTGTGGCTTCTGCTCATTTTCAGATATTTAATTTTCACCCACGTGGGTTTCTTTCTCCCATATTCTGTCGTCTCTCTAGTTTTCTCTAAATCTGGTGTATTCTCATATTTAGACTTTTGCCGGACTATTGATCCCACCTGGTATTACTTAAAGTGGTGCTTTGAGCTTTGGCTCAAAAGAACCCAAAATAATAGCATAGAAATCCGAGTATTCTGTCTACTAGACCCCAATAGAATACACCTTGTTTCGAAGGGAAGGTTTGTTTCCCTTTTCATTTTAATCTGCTTGACTGTGTGTTTTTGGACTTGGTTGAAGTTAGATCGTAGCTTCCAGATGTCCATTAATTTTGCCAATGGTCTGCATTAGGTTCTCAGCCTTCTGCAAAAAGAGCTGTTGGGGTTAGCACCATACATATAATTTTAAATCCCAAGAAGATAATTCTCTGGTGTTCCTTCCCTCACTCCCAGCACACCTACTGGACTGGGCATTGTTATCTGTGGTCCCAGCAGTAGGCTGGGCTCGTTCTGGGGTGTGAATGTTTCCTCCACAGTGGGAATCAGGGGCCTCTCCGGCCAACCAAGCCCTGCTGGGAGCCCAGAGTCTCTTGCTGCAAAGACTCCAAGAGGACAGCACCCCCCCCCCGAAGCCCCTCTGACCCACAGAAGTCATGGGGCAGAGTAGTTCAGCCCCCCGGGTTTTCAAGAGCAGATGGGGAAGTCCTCATTGAGCTGGGAGCGCCCTTATTCCACTTCCTCCATCTCTCTTCTGTTATTCTTCCTCTAACAGTGAATGAAGATGTGAGGCTGGGTGGCTCCCAGGTGGAGAGTGGGGAAGACCTGGCATTAGTAATCCTCCCTGAGCGCCTCCTGGGGGAGAGGACCCCACGTGTCTCCCCAAATTCCTGAGGAGAAAGAGCCGGGGAAAAGAAGCTGGCAGCGACAGGGCTGGAAGAGACAGCTGCAGGGAAACCTGTCTTTACCCCCACTTCGCCTCTACTGTAAATAAACCCCGAGCCAAAGGGCTCATCCGTCTCCTTAAACAGCCAGTAAACTTTATATGACACAATATCTAATAGTAATTTATTGGGGATATATTGTAAATTCCAACGGTTTTAGTTAATAAAGGAGCTAATTAAAGAGGGACGGGCTGTGCTCTGGCCAGCTGCTGGCCAGAAGATAATACATGGAGGGGGGAGGTGTCTTGTTCAGGGTGCAGAAGCGTGTATGTGAGGGTATTTTTGGTGTGGCTCTTTTCCTCTTGCCCCGTGTCGGGCGATTACCTCGATCTCTGCGTTAGGTTTTATATGATTTTTTTAAAAACCAGAAACCAGCGAATAAATCTGACCCCGCGATTCGTTCACTCTCACCCCCCTCTACTGGGGAAGGGGGAAGTTGGAGTTGGTGCAGGGTGGGGGGATTCTCTGTCCCCACCCATCCCCCTGGCGGCGGCGCCCACGTGAGCCGGACGGCCAATGGGTGGCCGGTGCAGGTTTAACTATGTTTAATGTCAGATAGCAATAAAGTAGAAGCTGCCTGTCGGGCCCCGCGGAAATGGGCGAGCATAATCTCCTGAATCCCGGGTTTGTGGGGCCGCTGGTGAACATCCACACGGGAGACACCTTCTACTTTCCCAACTTTCGCGCGTCCGGGGCGCAGCTGCCCGGGCTGCCTTCGCTGTCCTACCCGCGCCGCGACAACGTGTGCTCGCTGCCCTGGCCGTCGGCGGAGCCGTGCAATGGCTACCCGCAGCCCTACCTCGGCAGCCCGGTGTCTCTCAACCCTCCTTTTGGCCGCACGTGCGAGCTGGCGCGCGTGGAGGACAGCAAGGGTTACTACCGCGAGCCGTGCGCCGAGGGCGGCGGGGGCCTGAAGCGTGAGGAGCGCGGGCGCGATCCCGGCCCAGGAGTCGGGCCCGGGGCAGCGCTGCTGCCGCTGGAGCCGTCGGGGCCGCCAGCGCTCGGTTTCAAGTACGACTACGCGGCAGGCGGCGGCGGTGGCGACGGCGGCGCGGGACCCCCGCACGACCCGCCCTCGTGCCAGTCGCTGGAATCCGACTCCAGTTCGTCCCTGCTCAATGAGGGCAACAAGGGCGCCGGCGCGGGCGACCCCGGAAGCTTGGTATCGCCTTTAAACCCCGGCGGCGGGCTCGCGGCCAGCGGTAAGGACCTCGGCCCACTCCGGACGGGACGTCTCACTCGGGCGGGCAGTGTAGGACTGAGCTAGGGCCGCCTAGGGTGACAGACTGTGTGGTGAGAAAGCGCTTCTTTAAAAAAAAAAAGAGTTGAGGGGGAGGCCTATAAACATGTAAATATCCCCATAAAAGAACTAGAGAGATTCCCTTTTTGCTTGGCTTGCAGCCGAGGGGGCAGGGAGCTCCGGAGACCGGGGATTCTGACAGACTTTTCCAGGCCTGGGGGCTGGGGACCCAGAGCATGATCCCTGCCTGCCCAGGGTCTCTCTTTCCACCTTCCCACAGGGCCCCATTCCCTCCTTTTTTTTTTTTTTTTTAAGAAAGGCCAGTGGATATGGTTTACTCTTGTCACTAGCTCATGTCTGTTCTAACTGATCAGGGACTCCATTCTGGAGGATGTGAGAGGAAGGGGCCAAGATATCCTGGAGAAAAAGAGGTTTGAGGAGAAGTGAGAGGATAAGAATCTAGAAGGTTCTGGGATGCGGCACTGAGAAGTAGGGTTGGGGAGGCCAGGAGAAAAGAGTGAAAGGGGAAGAAGAGATTGATGAAGGCTGAGGACTTGATGGGGATGGGAATCTTTGCAAAACAGGAGAGGAAGAGCCTGGCGTGGGTTGTTAGGCCAAGGTGAAAGGGGCTTGGGAAGGACCGAGGGTACGGGGCTTGTCATCTCTTGGTCCTCTGGTCAACCCTGCTGGTTCGTCTCCACCCAGGAGCGCCCTGGTACCCGATCCACAGCCGCTCACGGAAGAAGCGCAAGCCCTATTCAAAGTTGCAGCTGGCGGAGCTGGAGGGCGAGTTTCTGGTGAACGAGTTCATCACACGGCAGCGCCGGAGGGAACTCTCAGACCGCTTGAATCTTAGTGACCAGCAGGTCAAGATCTGGTTTCAGAACCGCAGAATGAAAAAGAAAAGACTTCTGTTGAGGGAGCAAGCTCTCTCCTTCTTTTAGGGGGCCAAGACACGGGTGCCAGCCCCAGACTGAGCCTGTCTCTGGCGGACAGCAACAGGGGGTGCTGCCTGGGACACAGTCCCCGCTTAGAACGCCAGGCGTCTCTTGCAGGTCCTCCCCGGACATCCTCTTATCTCTTTTGTTCGCGGTTCCCTCCCACACACCCCCAGCAGACCCTGCCAAGTCCCAGAGACAAGGGAAGAACCCAGCCAGGGAGAGAAGAAGCCCACAGCTGCAGGTAGGGGGTAGGGGAAGGGAAGGCTGAGGCCCTGGGGAGGGGCTAGTTTGACCCCGGGGACTGGGGCTTTGGGCCTCCGGCTGAGGATCTGGAGGCAAGGTGACTAAGACACCCCCTCCCATCATTTTCCTTCCATGGTCTTTGGTCAGTTTGCCTGCAGGAATAGGCCAGGGTGGGGACAGTGGGACCAGTGCTCTCAGAGCTTGCAGTTGTTGGGTTAGGACTGGCCAAGAGGAGGGAGCGAGAGTGGAGTATCAGCAGAGATTGGGGATAGGGTCAGGGTGGCTCTGGGAGGGCAGGAGGAAGTGGGGAAACATAGGAGGAAGTGTGGTTTGAGAGAACAGAATGGTCAGCAGTGCCCAAGTCTGCTGGGGCCTGGGTCCTCCAGGCCTGGACGCCAAGCAGGCAAAGGCACGAGAAGGCATGAGCATTTTGTTGAGCCGGCTGTTGGATGGGGCGATCATCAGCCTTAGGTCCCCTTTAGAGCAGGCTACCCGAACGCACCAACCGTGCTCCTGGTCCTCAGCCCCCTGCACCGAGGCCCCTGCGCCCATTCGCTGACAGGTGTACTGCCATCCACTCTCCCTGCCGTCCAGGCGGCTGCGGACCGGAAGCTGCAAGAGGGGAACTGAGAGCTGAGCAGACGCAGTCTCAGGTTCAGTAGCCACCCCAGGGACCCCCACCTGGCTCTTTGGGAAACCCGGGAGGCTGTAAAAGAAGGAGCTGCGAAGCGCAGCACTGATTGGCCCAGAGAGTTTCTGGCAGCCGCAGCAGATCCTCTCTTCCTGCTGGCGTTCACGGTCACGGCCAGCCGGAGGCTGGACCAGGATAATTTACGAGGCGGGAGGAGAATCCGCCCCTAAAAGGGGCTACTGGCCGCAGAGGGCCCCCGCTCAGCCCGGGTTTCCCAGGCTGGTGACAATGAAGGAGGTGGGCGCTGCAGCCCCCCACCCAACTCCTTTCTCTCTTGCCCACCCCTCACTCCACCGGCTCCCCAATGTTCGCCTTTTGTCTGAAGATCCGGTGCCTCCGCCCCCAGGCCGAGAAGCCTGGATTAGGAGGACCAGAGGAGAGGGAAGGGCACATCCCCCAAACCCACTGTAGGCCAGAGAGTGGCTTCACCCGCCCAGAGCCTTTTCATAGCCCCCTTCCGCCGCGGCGCACCCCCATCTGGGTAGATGCCAGGCTGGCTTCGGAAAGAGAAGCAGTGAGGGAGTTGGCCTGCCTTCTTGCACTCATTTTTATTCCTCTTGGTGAGAGTCCCTCATCTTCCCATCTGCTGACCCAGCCTTGCCAGGAGGCAGAGAATGAGAAGCGGGGTGGGGTGGGGGGAAATGATGGGAGTTAAACCCAGCCTGGATGGTGTGAAACTGGGCTGCTTGCTTGGAGTTCTTCCCACCTGGGGAGAGTCTCTCCTTCCACATCCTGGAAAGCCAATCCACAGGGCCCCGCACTCTCCCACCAGCTTCAAGGCCCTGCACAAGATTGTACAGAGGCATGAACAAACAGGCACAGCTGCCCAGTACACCATTGGGCCTCCACCATTCTCCTGACTGTATTTGCAAGCGGGCAGACTCAAAACCCCAAATTCAGCCCTGCAGAGTAGCCTGTACAATCACATACCCCCATCCCCCACTGGGCACCTGACACATTTCCCCACCAACAGTAACCTATGTACAAATTCGCAAAAAATCACTAGGCTTCCAGCTGTCTTCGCACTCCTCTGTGGGCTGGACCTGGGTGTGAGGCACTCCCCTCTTTGCCAGGTCACCTATCTACCCCTTCATTGAGCCCCTCCTGTGACCTCTTGGCCTCTGGGGTGCTGGGTTTGAGCTCCACCACTCCAGCCTGACTCTTACAGCTTAATAGAGAAGAGATACCAGAATGCTCCAACAGAGGTGGGGGAACAAAGATATGCAATATTCTCTTCCTGTCGCTTTAAACTTGACTTTTGTGAGCGTCTGTTACTCTGTGTCCTCGTCTGTGTCTGTTGCTGGTACCTAGAGTGACCCTTGTGGGTATATGCCCTTTCTCCCTCTTTCCCCAGCTCTCTGTAGTGTGCCCTCCTATGCGGATGTCTGTCTCTAGCACGTTTTCCCTTTATATTGTCCTTGTACAGAGTTGCTTCATCATATTAATAATAATTAAAACATGATGGTATGATGATGTGATTTTTTGAGAGAAAAAAATTTAAACTGGCTCCCTACACATGGTCTCCACTGCCCAGAAAGAATGAGATCCCCAACCTCCTAGCTGTTCACCCACTTTATTTTCTCCAGCTCAGATGAATAATAAAAATAATAAACCTACAATAATGAAGAGCCGGTTGCATGGGCAACAAAAATATACAATCAACCAAGATCTGTTGATGAGCTGCCATCTCCAGTCCCAAGCAATTACTAGCAGAAAGAAAATTGAGGGATGGTAGATGAGTGGGGAGGAGAGGGATATCTGAGGAGTCACAGGGTTGTACAAATCATGTGGACAGCCTGGGAGAGGCTGACACTACCTGTGGGACCACAGAAACAAAGTCTGAGCTGCAGGAACTCCAAGAAGTGAAGCCAGGGTAGGAGATGGGATGGTGAGAGTGCCATGGGGTATAGGGCAGAGGCTGGTGGGTCCACACGTCTAGCTCTGTGGATTCACTGTGAGAGCACATCTGGTGCACTGTCAGATGACTGGACAGGGTACTAAAGACTGCTTGAAGCCGGTGATATAGGCTCCATCCCTGTCAGCCGTGGTCCCCTTCAGGTCATGCTAGAGAGGGGCTCGGGTCTGGGCCAGAGTCTAGTCCCAGCTGGGCCCATGATCCTCTGCACCTCCACCTCATTCCTTCCTTATGGATGATGGGACACCCTCCCTCTGCCTCCAGCACCCATGAGCCTCTGGTCCCCGTTTCCCTTTCTTACAGCCAGGCTCCAGTCACGAGTCTTCTCCACATTACCCCTCCACCCTCCTGGGCCTGCTCCAGAATGGCAGGAGCCCCATAGAGTTCAGCCTCCTGAGCCAGGCCTCCTGCCCTGAAATCTTTCTTTCTCTTTCTCTCCTCCTTTTTTTACTCCTGCAACTAGAAAAAGTACCAAATTCAGACCAAATCCCATCCTCCCTTTGCCCCAATCCCCTGCTGAGTGTGCATCTGAGGGGTTCAGGCAGGAAGGAGATCCCAAACTTTGGGGGTATTCATATAAAGGGCCCACAGAGTTCAGGGGAGGGTGGGGGCTGGATAGCGTCTGGAAGCCTTGAGGTGGGTGGGGGGAGGGACTGGATTGCTGCCCTTAGGTCTAAATAAAGGCTGGGGGAGAGGGTCCTAAATCCCAAAGAGACTACCCTCATCTATACAGGAAATTAACAGAGAAAGCATTTCTGGCTAAACAGGAAAGAAGGAAGGTCAGGAATAACTGACCTTCACCTTATTCCCTTGATTTATTCCCAGAGACAGTGCAGATCTGAGAGAAAAGGTTCCTTGTTGGGTGTTGTCTATGCAGGCCCCGGAGACTTAATAACTGGGGAAGCTGTCAGGGAAGAAAAAACACTATAACCTCTTCCCAATGGCTAAATAACAAGTCCTTGGCTCTCCTGGACAAACAGAAGGTCATGGTTGGAGCCACAGCCTAAATAACCCAGGGTGCAGTTGAGCTCTGTATCTGGGCAAAGACTGCATCTATTTTGCAATTGTTTGTCTGGTTTAAGCCCTCAAACTACAATTTACTCCACTGATTTAAGACAAAGCATCCTGTGTCTGTAATTGGGTCTTGAGGGACAGGAAAAGGGGAGCGTTATCTGGATAACTCCGGTAAAAAATAATTTCACTGTTGTGTATGTGTAAGCTTATACCATTCAAATAAGTTGTGTATTTGGCCCTGATTATCACCCAGTTCTACACCTTGCGCTGAGTAGACGCAGCTAGAGTATTTTAAGCCACTATCGAACGGACGGAAGATGGGCCGGCAGCCCTGGTTCTGCGGATGCTAATGCAGCCGGAAACCCGGCGCGATCGATGGCACAGACCCAGAGCCAAGCCGGGACCGCCGGCCTCATCTTCGAACAAAACAAACCCCCAGGACCTTGTGTTCCGGACCGGCCAGAGCTTCCGCCCATCCTCCCCGCCATTACCCGGAAAGTAGGAGAGGATTGTAGGCCCCCGACCCGTGTGGGAAACGCATACCGGAGCCCCCAGCCCTCTCTGCGCGGCGGGGACACGGAGGCGCCGAAGGTTCCAGCGTAATTAAGCGTGAGGTGGGCTGCAGGCTGAGGACCTCACCGCCGCGTATACGCCGAGTGTTTGGCCCGACCGGCAGCCCTACGGTGTCTGCCTCCGTCAAGAAGGAGCTGCCGATTTTCCGCGGGGAAGTGTGCGTCCCGGGCCCGCCGCCACCGAACGCCCCGTACCACCGCAGCCCGGCGCCGAGCTAGCGATCGCCGCTCCAATCCCCGAGACAAAGACCCGCCGGCCGCTGGTGGCCGACACGGGCGCCTGGCCGCTCGCTCCCCGCCCCGCGTCCGGAGCGCTCCGTGCCCCGGCCCGGCGGACAGGGCTCCGGGACCTCGGTCCAGTTCCCCGAGCGCCTGACCCGACCTTGGATCCTGGGCGCCCGAGATCCCAAGGAGAGGAAATACGGCGCCCCTCCCAGCCCCGGCCCCGCCGCCCCATGTAGCTGCCAGCCCAACCAACAGCGCCAGTCGCCGCCCGAGGGCCGCCGGCCCCCGCGAATGACGGGATGACCCCTGCTGGCCGGACCCGCGGAGACCGCCAAGACCCGGACCCGCCCAGCTGATCAGCCCCGAGCCCCAGCCCGGGGACACGCTCCGGGGGTTTGTGGGTGACCTCAAAGAGCAGCCTGAGTCCCAGACGCTGCCAGGCTGCGGGAACGAGGCCTTTCTCCCAAGTGTCCTCCCTCTGCTGGGCACGCGGCGTCCGCACAGAGGCGGCCGGCCCTCCTGCCGGGCTCCTCACCGCCGGCGGATCTGCCTCAGGCTCCTAAATAAAGCCTGTGCTGCCCCGCCGGAGCCTGGCACCCGAGGCTTGGAAGAGATCAAACACAGAGAACCTTTAGGCAGTGCGACCAGCCTGTTGCCTGGGGGTGACTTCTCCTCTCTGAGCGTGAGTCGCTTCGTGGATACTCCGAGACAAGCCTTTGGTTTATCAATTTTCATGATCTGGAGTGGAGAACTTCAAGGACCGGACTGTGCGGATGGAACTCACTGGCAGTTCCTGCTAGAAAAGCTCCCTGTGAAAGATAGTCCACATTCGGAGCAGGGAAAAGATGTTCCACAAAATGTACGCCTGGACATACTGCCCATATAACCAACATATTGAAACAGTCTAAAATGCACAGAGATCTATATTACATGTACATTCTGGCAATGGAAAATATATATCTCTAGAAAATATACAAACGTAGGCACTCATCTATTGTATGGGAAAGCAACCTCCTGAAAAAAGATTACATATAGCATGTATATCCATCATATATAAAAATTCATTTACATGTATAAACAGTACACTTGCACAGGGACAGTACAGTCCTGCACCTATTTAGATACATGAGTATATACACTCTAAAAGCCATATAAAATCAGTACATGGACAATGCATCCAGATAATAATTATAATATTAGATATTAATAGTATTATGTCTTATTATTAATATATCCACATTTTAAAGCTTCATGGAAAATATATCATGTTATTATATATATACAAAATGCATACCAACTCAGTACATGAAAAATATATTCTGTGAATTACATTTGCATACATGTTGTATGTGTACCAAATACCTTGAAGTACATACTTTGGGTTCACATAGTATTGTATTTATAGTACACATTTCTCTGCCAACATTAAAAACAGTATCAGGAGGAAGCCCAAACATTAGCAATGACATTCCCCATCAGCAGAAGTTCTTTTCTATCCTTCCATACTTTCTATTATTTCTGTCTTTTCAACCCCCCCTCTATATCTACATGGATTATTTATATCGGTGGTCTCCTGTCTCTAACTGTTGCCTCTCTTGTTTGAGGTCAGGGTCTATATTTTGAGCCCTAAGTCCTGTTTGCAGCAGGGTCTAACTGCACAGTCATGCCTGCATGGAATTAGCATTGTCTAATTACTTTACCCCTTCTATCTTAGCATTTGTTCTTCTGGACCTACTTTAAATATCCAGTTACTCTGGGTTGCCAGTTAGGGAAGTGCAGCAGCCAGGAGAGGTGTGTAACAGGCAGGTTCTGAGTGTGTGCTGGGCATACAAGGGCTCCTTGAAGGGTGAGAATTGTTTAACTTTTTTAAAATTTACTTTCAAAATTCAAGTCTAGGAAGCAGTATGAAGTAAAGACCGGACCTTGTCTTCTATGGTCCTCTATAATTCCATAGCAGCCCCACTCTGCCCGGCCAACCAGGAAGAGGACTCTGGCCTGCACAGCTCCTGGACTCCAGTTTCCAACCTCAATCTTGGCTAGGTCTATCCAAGCAACTGGGAAATTTTATCCCATAACCCAAGTTTTTCTCAACAAAACCCACTCCCAATGCTTTTCCAGAGGCAGTGATAACTTAAAGCATTTTGGGGGGCTGAGCAAATTCTGATTTGATCCCCTAAAAATTAGGTCCACTTGGGTCCTTCTTTAGTAGCTAAAAATCCGGGACTATCTGACACATGCCTATGGAAAAATTCTTTGACAGACAATACACTCACACCCAGCAGATACTGTTTTTGAGTCAATGGGTTCCTGTAGATGCGGCCATATTTTACTGTCCAAAGGAATCAATTAATTAGTGCCTCACCACTCCTCACACCCTCCGCTGCTTGGCTGAGCCTGCCTGAGCCTCGGAGATAGATGTAGGTGGCCAGCTCGAAGGTCTTGTTAACAAGCCTCGTCATAAAGATGGAGATGATAAGAAGAGCAAGGAAGCCCTGGTGGCCATGAGGGGCACTTCGAGGGCCCAGCCCAAGGGTGTGTGGGGCAGCAGCAGGTCGGAGCCAGAGCGATGTAGGAGCCAGAGCGATGTAGGACCGAGGATCGAGGTGACCCGAGACTGAGATCACCAAGGATCCAGTGTATCCAGTGTTTTTCCCTTCTAGGGTTGAAACGCTGTGACTCGAATAAGTCCCTCTCCCCTCCCCCGTTCTTGAGTTTTCCCTTTTTAAAATCAAGCCTCAAGTTTTTAAAAATTAGAAAAAAATAAAGATACATAAACCTCTGTCCATGAGAGCCTGTCTTGCCCTCCACCACGTTTGTTCAGGAACCTGCCGCTTTCTCCTTTCCCCGCATTTCTCTGCGTAGTCCTTTTTCATCTCCGTCTGGCGCTCTCTTCCCTCCTTAGGCTCGCTCTCTGGCTTCAAGCTTGCTTTTTCTACCAAGTTGATACTGGCTCAGGCCCCAATGAGCTTGTAAAAATAATATTACAGATACCCCTGCTTATCTCTCAGCAGAGTAAACACCCCTAGATAAGCCCAAAGGAAAACAAAAACAAACAAACAAACAAAAACAGCAACAAAACATTCCCCTCCCCCCAAAAGGATGTAATTGCTGGTTTGGGTTGCAGCACTTAATTCTCTTTATTCTCACCAATGTGGATACTGAACAGAGAGATACTGATATTAGTAGGCAGGGGGGAATTAATGTTAGTTTTACAGTCATCTATTAGGAGCAGAGAGCGATCTGAATCTACTTTAAAGGGACCAAAAGGGGGGGGGGGTGGAGAGAGAGAGAGAAAGGGAGGGGGAAGGGAGAAATATGACTGAAGGCAAACAAGATCTTTGCCTGAAGAAACAATGTAATACTAGACAGAACTATAAAGTCTAGGAATGTAAGAATGCAGGCTCTCTCAGCTTCCCCCTTTTGGAATTCCGTCCCTTGCACTTCCTGCTGAAATCTCAACCTGACTACCCAGCAGTATTCAAGGAAGGATTCATGCAATTATCCGGATAATTGTAGGGGGTGAGAGAAAGCATTTCCTTTTGATGGTCTGATCCTCTCTGGTGTCTGTGCAGAGGAGGAGGAGAGGGGGGTGTAAGGGGAAAAGGAGGTGGTAGGGTCTCCCAATATGACCCATCCCCTACAAGACGGCTACTCCTAAACCACGGAGGTCCTTGGCAAGCTTACAGATTCTGAAACATACTCAAGAATGGACAGAGTCTCACTTTCATTTTTCAGCATATTTCCTTGGCTTTACTTTGTCTGCATAAACCTGCCTCATCCAGTATTGTAATTATCACAAGTAAGCGAATAATAGATAATTATAGGGGTGTCCATAATATCATTTATTTTATAGCCACACAAGATATGATTAGAGTTAATGTTGGAGGCTTTGTTGGAGCCTGGGAGGCAACAAGAAGCAAAGCAGAAAGGCCTGAATAATCTATCTCTTTTCTATTTTTATGTGTGGGAATATCCAAATCCCTATTTCTCTAAATTCCCTCCCCAAATGCCTTAAGTGAAATATCTAGGATTTTACAGGCTGAAAGCTCAGAGAAAGGTAAACAGCAATTTACTCCTTAAACATTTCCCTAAGTCTCAAGAGCAGAGGTCTCTGCTCTCCCTATAACCGCCCCCCCCAAACAAGAGCTTCACCCTCAGTTCAAGACCCCTAGGGTCACAGACCTGGCAGGTGAGGCCAGTGAAAGGAAGACAGTCTTCCAAGTTCATTGCCATCTTCAGGTGGGCACTGGGCCCAGAATGAAGCCCCTTTGATCCCAAACTCGCCTTCTTTCCTGGTCCTTCTTCCTCAGGGATACCTGGATGGGGCAGAAGCCAGGCGAGGGCCATGGAGGTCAGTTGGGGTGGGGATGGGAGAGTATTGAAAATATTATTTCCTGTTTCTGAGATTCAAAAGATCAGGAAAGAAGAGAGAATGAGATTGCATCAGAGAGGCTAGGAAAGAGAATCAAGGGAAGCCATGAAACCAGAGGCAAGAATCAAAAGAATGAGTCAAAGGAAAGGGGGGTGGGGGAGAAAGAAGAACAGCAGGGAGGGGAAAGGAAGGAAGAAAGTAAAAAACAAAGGGCAGGAAAAGGGGAAGAAAGGGAGAGGAGGGGGAAGGAGGAAGTGAGGGGTGGGGGGGAGAAAAGGAGAGACATTTGACAGAGAAAGAAAGGAAGCAGGGAGGCAACGGCCAGGGTCGCCTGGGCGCTGCCTGGCTGCCTGCAGAGGTCTGGGTGGGCGGGGGGCGCCATGACAAAGTGAAGGTCAAGTTAGCATCGTACCTTATAAGGAAGGCGTCGGTCCTCCATTTCAGCCTTTCTTTCTGCCAGGACGTGGCCGTGGCATTTCTGGTCTTGTAAACACTGGAGTCTTAGGGGCCTTAAAAAAAAAATAAAGACCCCCCTCCTTCCTTTATTGGGGGTGAGCTCGGCCGGCTGGGGGAAGCAGTGGACAGAAGTCAACTAATGATGACTCCGGGAAACTTTTCTCTCCTTTTCTCTCTGGCTCCGCTCCCGCCAGCTGGGGCCCCCTCCCCCTCCCTCCGTCCCTCCCTCCCTCCCTCTCCCCACCCCAGTGCCTCTTTTTCTCTCGGTATCTCTCCGTCTTCCGTATCTCTCGCCACCGTCTGTAACTCTGGGCTCCGTCTCTCCACTCCCTCTTCCCAATACTGCAGACTTCTAAATCCCTTTCATGCTACCGCGAAGCGGAATGGGACGGAGAACTGGAGAGAAAATTAGCCGTCACAAAGAAAAAAAGTTCATTTACAGCTTAGATGTCTGACTATTCAGATTTCCTTCGAAAACAAGGCGGTACACTCGGTAAGGAGGAGGGGAAGTGAGGCAGCAAGAGTGGGGAGGGCTGATGAAGCAGGGGACTTGGATTTATTTATTTCTCACATCCAGAGGCGGAAAGGGGTTGGGGAGAAACGGGAAAGTGAGAGAGAGAAGCGGTTGAACCCAGCAACTAGCAAAGAAGGAGGCTGCAGCGGGGGACGGGGAGCGAAGCGCAAGAACCCGGTGGGGCGGCGGCGATCCGCGAGCGCTGAGCAGGCTGAGCCTAGGCCTTGGGTACGGAGAGACAAGGGCATTCGATGTCTGTTGGTCTGAGAGGTGGGGGCGGCGGGGTGTGAAGGCAGGGATGGAAGGAGTCAGGCAGAGACAGACGGAGTGAGGCGGCGCCGCAGCCGGCGGGCCGGAGGGAAAGCGAGTTCCGGAGCCGCCGCGGCGGCCCAGGCAGCGGGCAGCGGGCGGGCTCAGGGGAGAAAGGCGGCCAGAGAGAGGAGCCTGAAGTGGAATCCTTGGCCCGGTCCCTCCAGGGTACCAGAATAGCACTAGGAGAGGGTGGCGGGGGAGAGAGAGAGAATATGGCGTGGAGGTGTCTGTGAAGGACTCACCTCTATCTAGGACTTCTGTTTTTGCCTGCTCTGCGTCCACCTTGCCCTTTTTAGGCCTAATCATTGCTTATTACATGGGAATTCTAATAGCCAAGGGAGGGACGCCCTGATGGCGGCCTTCTGGTTAAACCTGATGCCCCACAATCCCTTCTGGTTGTCACCTACACCCTTCTTAACTGAAAAATCAGCGTCTAGGATCAGCCCCCTCCCACTTGGCCTACCTGGTTGAGGGCACCTAAGGGCTCTCTGGAACCTGAAGTGGGGCCTGGGGTCCAGGTGGGAGCAGCCAGGAGCAGTGAGGGTGGTCAGGAAGCTCCCAGGCCTCCGCCTCCGGCAGCCCTCCCACCCTGTGTTCTGATAATGAAAAACAAAGGGGGAGGATTTGATTATTTCTGCTGGTGTTAAAGGAGCCTGGCTTTCAAAAACAGCCTCTGACCCTGAGCTCTAAGGTGATAAGTGTCTCTCCTATGGACATTTAATCTGGGCAGGCCTCCTACTGCCTGGGCTCTGGGGGCTGAGGGGGTGGCCAGGGTAAGGACATTTGAAGCCAGGAAGCCCCAGGGAAGGAGCGGCAGGCCCTCTCTGGCACTCTCTAGAGTTCTGTGTAGAGTACTTTTAAAGGACCAATTGGACTGGGGAAGCCCTTTCTGAGGTTTCCCTCAGCCCGGGGAAAGGGAGCCCTAGGAAGGGAGGGAGTTTATTAGGAGCTGGGACTTTTCCCTAATGTGGGAAAGACAGAGATAGCCAGACCTTATCCTGCAAAAATGTATTTTGTGCCTGCCACAGAAAATTGGTAGCCACTGGGGAGACAAGGGACTGGCAGTGAGTGGAGCAGGGCCAGATGCTGTGGTGAAGGCAGAGGTTGAGGTGTGATTTCGGGTGGGTGCAGGAATCTGAGGGAAAAGAACTGGAAAGGTATCACCCAAACCCTTTTTCTCGGAGAAGCTAAACACACACACACACACACACACACACACACAATGGGCCCCAAATTGAAAAACACCAGATGATCTGCTTCGAAGAGACATAAACAGGCCAAGCGGATGCAGGTTAATAAAACCCGCAAAATCCCAGACAGGAACACTTAAAATGCCCCAGAAACAAAGCATACCGTGACAAATTCTCACCCAACACACAAGTACATGTACCAGAATGTTCCCAGGCACAGGCAGTCCTTCCCTATTTCCAGCTCCCACCCTGGGACACTCAGGTGAACCTGCCCAGCTCCCAAGGCACATGCACATTTGCGTCCCCTGCTAAACCTACCCACCAGGAGCCCCTACTGGGCAGGGGGGCTGCACACACACCCCACATAGTCAGCCCCGAGTCTCCTGAGCCTCAATAATGCATGATCCATACCCCGAGATAAAAGTCTAGACAATAGATGGCTGTTTATGACAACAAGGCTCTCCAAGTTTGGGGCCAGGCGATAAATCTCTGGCGAATCTTCCTGTAACTCAACTTCTGGCTGTAGTGACAGAAGAACCACGGAGACCGCTGAAAGGGGAGCAGCAAAATGGGACATACTTTGAATCTAGAGCAGAAGGCGACTTCCAGGCCCGGTCAAGGGAATGCAAGCGGCCGCACTCGGCCCCCATGGCAGGTCCACAGTGTGGAAGCTTTTGGACCAGGCTTCAGAACACAGGCAAGTCAGGCTTCCTGGCTCCTGAAATCAGGGAGAAATGGCAGGGCCTGGAGGCTGGGACAGACCCTCAAACCATTCTTGCTGCAGGCAAAGGGTCTTTTTTGTGGGTGACCCAAATCTTCTTGCTACGTGTCACCTGAATTTTTTCACCCCACGCCTTCTCTCTCTCTCTCCCTTTCCTTTTTGGATTGATGGGCTGTATCCTTTTGCATTTTCTACCCAGGCGTCTGATTACAAGTAAAGAGCCACTGAAGTTGATCTCATAAAAATGCCGCGAGTTCACTTTGATCTGCGCGGACTGGGTCCGAGCCTAAGTAGGCGCTAAAGCCGGGGAATGGCGGCTTCGGCCAACCCGGCCTCCGCTCCGCCGCGAGGTCGGAGATCCTGGTGGTGGGTGGCCGGGCAGGGCAATCCTGCTTAGAAAAGGCATTTTGTGTGTGTGTGCTGCTGCAGCTGAATTTGGAGACCAAGGTCCAGTGGTTGTGACTCCGTTTCCAGACTGCTTTTAAGACATTTCCTTCATTTTAGAGCATTTGCTGAGGGGGCCAGTGAAACTGGCTCATAAAATGGGACTTTTATGGGGAGAAATGGGGTCGCGTTGCTAGCCTCCCAGGACAATCCCTCCGCGGAGGAAAGAGGGTGGGGCCGCGGGGGCTGAGGGGCTGCCCTTTTCCCTCCCCTTATCCTCTCCAGAGGCCACAGGAACCTCGGAGCAGCATGTCCTCTTAGGTGACCTGAGTTAGGACCTTGGGCTTGGGTTGAGGAGAGATGAGTATTGGGAACTGGCAGTCCCTTTCCTTTCTAGTTCCCTGGCTGGAGGTGTGAGGTGTCCAGGGATGCAGGATAAACTGCTGGGCTGAAAATCCCCAAGCACACTAAAAGGATTATTAAAATCAGTGGCATTGCTCTAACGGAGAGAGCTGTGCCCAAAAGGATGCAACCGTTGCCTGCCCGGCAGTCTCAGACCCGCGGAGGGAGTCCATGTGCTGATTGCTTATCTTTTTACTGACTCTATAGAGACTGATCTTACAGACTTGAGAGCCCTAAGGGCCCCCTTGCTCCAACCTGAGGTTTCCTCCCAGTTCTTGATCTGTGGGAGTGGGCCCCTTTCCCGACCACAATCCACTCTCTCCTGAGCCTCAGCAGGAGGTGGACAAGCTGCAAGGGGGCCCAGTACTGGGTGGGGGGTGCTGCGCTGGGATCCGAAGATACTGCCCTTCTGAAGCCGCTTCTGATGTCTGCGTGTGGAAGGGAAGGGTGCTAGTATCTGTCGCAGCCCTGGCCAGAGTACCGAGGCAGCTACCCAGACCGCAGCCGCCCGCTGGCCGCCATGCAGGCAGACAGTGCTGACTGAGGCCACCCAGAGCCTCAGTGGGGCTGGCAGGATGGCCCCGCTGAGGAGGATTTCAGGTGAAATCTGGGTCTCCAGTAGGAGAGGCTACAGGCACCCATGAGATGAGGGGAAAGCCAGCCACCTCCACTCTGAGGAGTGAGGTTGCCCAAGGCTCTTGGAAAGTGACCTGGGGTCTCACTTCAGGGAAAGCACTGATGCCCAGGGATGCAGGCCAGGGCAGGTGGCTAGCCTATGCTTCAGGGTGGCCTGGACTTAGGACTGGGCAGGGAGGCCGCTCGCCCATGCCTTGGGCACTTTTGCTCACCAATATCTTCCTGACTTCAGCCACCACGGCCTTCTCTCCTTGACCCCAGTAGCAACCTCCTGTTGTTGGGACTTTTTCTAAGCTGTTGAAAAATTAAAAGTCAGACCAAAACTAGAAAAAACATTTTTTTGAACTTTGTGCCTTACTTTTAGGGAGATGAATATTAATATTCAGAAGCCTCTGTTGGAAGATCTCACAGTTTCCTGAACATCGACTCCTTTGACATTCTTTCTTGCCTTTCTTTTTGTTTCAAGGAAATCGAGCCGCCAGCAGCTCCTTGCAGCCGCCTGGCTCACTTTTATGGTGGCCCTGGAATAAACTTTGGTGGTCAAATTCAAGTGCTCAGGCCCACAGCTGTCTCCTCACAGGAAGTGCACCCCCTCCCCACTGTCGGCCCTGCGGTGCCTTGGGGGCTTGGGCCCCACAGCGCCCTGGAGGCCAGGATGGGGGAGGAAGCACAGCCCTGGGGGAAAGTGGGGAAAGCCCGGGCTGAGACTCTGAGCCGTCATCCACACCTCTGCAAGGGATAGGGGTACCTCTCACCTCCTTCTTGCCAGTTCCTATCACTGTTTGGGGAGCATTTTGCCTCCAATAAATTCGAGTTTAATGAGGAGAGCACGAACCCCATAAAAGCCATAGCCCATAGTTCCCCATCATTATAATTAAAAACGCTGGCCCCAGTTCACCCTATAAAAAGGGGTAGAGGAAAGAGGAAAAGCAACAGATTTTTTTTTCTTGCAGCTTACTCTTTAGCAAAACTCCAGTCTAGCTCCTCTTTGCCCTTAGTTAAGATCTGGCCAGAACTAAAGGAGGGCTCGGGAAGCAGTGCCCAGCCAAGAATGGGTAAAGGGAGCCCAGAGGCCTACCCTTGGGTATGCCAGAGCCACCCCAAGAACAGGACCCATGGTCAAGGCTGTCCCAACCCAGGTGTTGCACTAAAGTAGATTTGAGGAGGCAGAAGGGTTGGGAAAGAATGACTTTGGAGGGGTTGTATTTGGAGTCAAGGTATTTTTTTTTTTTTTTTTTTGTACCTTCCCTGTCTGGTATTGGGGCCTCTGTAACTCATCAAGAAAAATCAAATACAAATAATATTTTTTAAGTGGAAACCAAGTTTAACCATGAGTTAGGGGTTAAAAGAAGGTTTGGGCCATTTCTGGCTTTTCCTAAGAGTGCATGGACTAAGTCCTTGGGGGCTTCAGTTCCTCCCTCCTCCAACCCTCGGACCCGAACAGAACAGAATAGATCATACTCTGCTGGCTCCTCTTTAGATGCACGGTTGGTTTCTGCTCGTGGGCGGTTGCTCTGGTACCCAGTCCAGAACCCATCAATAAACTGATTTTCAACTATCCAGATGTGTCCTGTGGTGCCCAGAGGGAAGGGAGGCAGGCAAGGGAGGGCAGAACCACTGAGTCCACCCCTTGGGTCACAGCCATCTAGGAGGCTGGCAGATGTGGAGGAGGGCAGGGCAGGGCTGAGAAACAGGAAAGAGGCACCCACCAAGGTCTGGCTGCAACCCCTTGGGAGGGGGGAAGTGGGGCTGGGGGTTTCCATTAGGGAGTGGTCCCTGGCCCTGGGCAGCCTGCCAGGGTCCTCAGTTCCCTTCCACTGCCCTACTGGTCTGTCCCAGAGATCTATACTGTCCACCCAAATCATTCAAGGATATCACCCCCAAACCCAGATCCCCCATCATATCCTACCTAGACCCAACACTGGGCTTCTTTACTGCGCAGAAGCTGACACTTAGCACCCAATCCAAAGGGTCCCCAACAGAGAAAGACGTAGGACTCTCATTGCAACCTTTTTCTTGGGGGTTGAAATTTAAAAAGCCACTGTGGATGCAGCTTTCTGCGCATTGATTGACAATAAAGGCAGGCATGAAATATTCACCCAGGGCCACTCTCTCATACTAAATATTTAACACAACATTAGAGAAGGTTTTTCCCAGACTTCGCCAGGCACCGGCTGGGCGGCTGGCTCACTGCTTACCACTGTTTATGACTAATCTGAGTCCCTAGCCGCCAGCAGCACAGCAAGCCAGACAAAGTTGGGACACTGGCTGGTTGCTGGGCCACCTCACCTTTGGGAAACTTCAGATACCCTTCCAAAGAGTCCCTCCAAAGGGGAAAACGAGTCTGGATACCCAGCCCGGGCTAGGAAAAGAATCGACTTCTTCAAAGTCTTGTAAACAGGCACTGACTCTCTTCGGGTTGGTGGGGTAAGAGTCCCTGAGAGTTGGGGGAAAGATTCACGTCTCTGGAGGAATCAGGCAGTGGAGAAAGAGGTCCTCATCCCCACCTCTGTCTTGGGCTGATCTCAGGGAGAAGGCAAGACCCCCCATATGTGAGAACCCTCCTCCTTCTCCCAATCCTGGGGAAAAAAAAAAGAGCAGCAGCTAGAAAAAAATACAATTACCCCCTCCTAGCCACCGCCCCCGCCCATCCCACTGCCCACCCCACCCCAACCCTCTCTCTCTCTCCTTTGCTCGCTCTGTGGAATGGAGAGGAGGGGAGTGTCAAGAGCAAAACGAATACAAATCTGCAATTGATTTTCATAATGTTTCTGCGGTGTTTGCAAACCAATCGCCTGAACGTCCCCATCTTACCTAAGAGAGAACCCCTCCTACGACTGCGAAGTGCTCCGAACTGATATATGACAATATCTACTTTGGATCACGTGCTCGGGGAGAGAGACTAAGACGGATAACGCGTCATCTCGCCTTCCCAAATTTTACCCCCTCGCTAGACTTGGTCCAAAACCTCCATCTGGAGCCGGCAGAAGAGAACGATGTTTAACTCGGTCAACCTGGGCAACTTCTGCTCGCCGTCGCGCAAGGAGAGGGGCGCCGATTTCGGCGAGCGAGGGAGCTGCGCTTCCAACCTCTATCTGCCCAGTTGCACTTACTACGTGCCTGAGTTCTCCACGGTCTCCTCCTTCCTGCCCCAGGCCCCCTCTCGTCAGATCTCCTATCCCTACCCGGCCCAAGTGCCCCCGGTCCGAGAGGTCTCCTACGGCCTGGAGCCCTCCGGCAAGTGGCACCCCCGGAACAGCTACTCCTCCTGCTATGCGGCGGCCGACGAGCTCATGCACCGGGACTGCCTGCCTCCTTCCACCGTCACCGAGATCCTCATGAAAAACGAAGGCTCCTACGGCGGCCACCACCACCCCAGCGCCCCGCACGCCGCCCCCGCCGGCTTCTACTCCTCAGTCAACAAGAACAGTGTCCTGCCCCAAGCCTTTGACCGCTTCTTCGACAACGCCTACTGCGGCGGCGGCGACCCGCCCGCCGAGCCCCCCTGCCCGGGCAAGGGTGAGGCCAAAGGGGAGCCTGAGGCGCCCCCAGCCTCGGGACTGGCGTCCCGGGCTGAGGCGGGGGCCGAGGCCGAGGCCGAAGAGGAGAACACGAATCCCAGCTCGTCCGGTTCAGCCCACTCGGCGGCCAAGGAGCCGGCCAAGGGAGCCGCCCCCAGTAGGTAGCAGCGGCCGGGAAGCAGGCGGGCAGGAGGGAGGGAGCTAGGGAGGGAGGGCGAGCGAGGGTAGGGGGGAGGCGAGGGGAGCGGGGACGGCCTCGTGTTTTGGGTCAGTCCAATTTTATGTGGAGTTTTATAAGCATTCAAAGGATTTTATTATAACCTACAAAGCCCTCTCTCCCAACGACTCGACTTTTTACGATGGAGAAGGGGTGGGGAGGGAGGGAAAAGGGCTCTTTGGAAAAGCCGGGTGAACCCCCCTCTCCGTTATCTCCTTCGGTCTGTGAAATTTTTAAAAGCGCCACCATCGCGGGCAATATTAACTTTGATCGTGAACTCAGAGGAGCATTTAAGGAAGGATGGGGAGCCCCGCGGCCGGGGTTGGGGGTGGGAGGGAGGGGAGGGGTGGAGGGGGAGAAAGGGGAGGGCAAGGGAAAGACAGGGAGAAACTCCGAGAGGGGGAGTGGTGGAAGAGAGAGGCATTGGAGCAGAGCTGGAGCCCGGGGAGTCCAGCCAGGGCCGCTCTGCTTCTTTTAAAAAAACTATTTTTTGAAATGTTCAAACTCTGTGTTGGCGGGTCCCTGAGCAGGGCTCGGAGCGACCCGAGGGTCAGCGGCGACAGGGGGTGGGGGCGAGGCGGGCTCAGGGCTCCCCTCTGCTCCAGGCCTGGGGCTTGGCGTTTCCCTGCGGCCCGCGGCCTCCGCGCCGGCCTGCCCAGGCCGCGGGGAAGGAGCGGCCCGCCGGGCGTCCCGGGGCGCCAGGGCCCCCGGAAGCGGCTCTCGGGTGTCTCTGGTGCCTGCTCTCTTGCTTCCTCCCCGCATCCCAGTGACTCTCGCCGGATCGCACTTCTTTGCGCCTGTTCTCCGCGGTCCCCCCACATTTCTGGGGGTGGGGAGTGGGGGTGGGTTTTTAGAGCCACCCGGAGGGCAGAGGAGCGCGGCTGAGCGGGCGGGGGGCCTTGGGGACGCACTTGGCCGCGGCTGGCGCGCATCTCCCGAAGACCCCGCCACAGCCACGGCCCTCGCCGGAGGGGAGGGGGCACGGGCCCCCGCGGTGGCCCGGGACGTGGGACGCGCTTGCCGCCCAGGCTGGGGGTAGCGGCTCGGCCCAGCGCCGCGCTTGCGGGAGGAGACCCGGCCGGCCTGGTGGGAGGGCTGCCCGGCGGTGGGGCCGGCTGACGGGCCCGCCGAGCGCTCCGGGGGGCTGGGGTCGCCAGGGTCTCACGTGTCTCTCTCCCCCTCTCCTCGCACTTGCCCCCTCCCCTCCCCTCCAGACGCCCCCCGCACCCGCAAGAAGCGCTGCCCTTATTCGAAATTCCAGATCCGGGAACTGGAGCGAGAGTTTTTCTTCAACGTGTATATCAACAAAGAGAAGCGGCTGCAGCTGTCTCGGATGCTGAACCTGACGGACCGACAAGTGAAAATTTGGTTTCAGAACAGAAGGATGAAAGAAAAAAAACTAAGCAGAGACCGGCTGCAGTATTTCTCGGGAAATCCTCTGCTGTAACCGCAGACTGGGCCCTTTTGAGGGGAGGGGGGAAAGGGGAAAATTATTTTATTTTATTTTTATTTTTTATTTTCTAACTCGCCTACTTTCCGCGGGTGGAAAACTGGACTGTGGCCAGGGCTGGCCCGCACTGTCGTTTCCCGCACGTCTTTCTGGACAACCTCCTTCACCTTGGTCTGACTCCATGTGGGACAGGGACAGGGCCTGGAATGGGGGATGAAGGAAAGTGTCTGACCCACGGCGAGTGGACACCGTTGGCGCCGAGGCCAAGACTCTTTATTTAAAAGAAAACACACCTCGCGACCATGTCTTGCTGCTCGAATTGGGTGGGGGAGGGGCGAGAGTAGTGGGCGCCTGAACTGAACAATCCTTGAACTAAAAGCCTTCCCTTGCCCAAGTGACAAGATCTGCTAGGACACCGGGTCTGCGAGGGGAGACTTCCCGGGCTCCCCATCCCTACCCCACCTAGCTCCATTGGTAGGGGGCAGCTAAATGTGACCCCGCCTTGCTGTGAAATTTCTGTTCCTTTGACCTGGTGTTAGGTGTGCAAACTCGTGTCCTACCTCCGTCTACGCCCAGGCCCCACCCGAGCCTAGCTGTTCTCCCCTTGAAGGTGTAGAACCCTCTTTCGAAATTTCTTAACTGGTGCATCGAGGTTTCCTAATCTTTTTCCTAGCCGCGCCCCACTTCATGAATTTATAGCTATAGTCTATGCATTTGTTACCTCGTTTTTTGTTGTTGTTGTTAAGGAAAAAAATAAAAAAGATTAGGGTGGAAGAGGCAATAGGGAGATGGGATTGGGCACCTCCCCTATGCTGGGGCCTGAATTTTTTGTAAATAAATTTCACAAGCATTTCTTTCTACCCTGAGGGGGTGTGGGTAGGACTGGCCTGGAATGAGATTGGAATCACCCATCTCCATGTGCGTGAGTGTGTGTACATGTGCAATCCCCATCCGGCTCGCTCCCTGTCCCAGAGGGATTGCTGTGACTTTTTTTTTTTTTTTTTTTGTGGCAAATAAAGATATTTCATTCTGTTCAATATTATGATTTTATTTGATCCTTTTATTAGCCCCTCTCCTCTTAAAACCCTCGGTGCTCTCCAGGCGGAGGAGGAGGCAGGCGGGCAGAGCATGTGAAGGTGAAGTAGGCCAGAGCTAGCGGGCCTGCTCCCTCCTTTCCACGGGCAGGGGCAGGAGTGTGGCAGTAGCTTCCTCCAGCTCTCAGGCTGAGGACTTTCCACCGTGAGTCTCAAAGCTGTCCTTTCTCACGTGCTGCTCAAGCCTCGTCCAAATGCCCAGCAATGCTTTCCGCTTTCCGTTTAAGCACACATTTGTTGTGGAGTTAATTGTAACCATCATCGAATTTAAATTTATAGGAATTTTCTTGGCTCCACCGCCCTCCTGCCAGATGTCTCCGTCTGTCGCAGTTAAATGTGTAGGGTCGAGGGTAGGGTTTTCGGTTTTCCTTTTTTTCTCCCCCTCAACCATGAGAAGACTGTATTGGAATTTTTATATACAGTTTCGAGGGAGGGAGGGGAGAAGGGGGAAAGCCAGCCCCCACCTTTCCTCTCTGCGCTGGTCCCCGAGGGTGAGAAGGTGGGGCTGGGCCCCTTCCCCTCAAGCACAAATGGCCAGTTCGTCCAGACACAACAAGACCCTAGACTGGGGCTGGCCACCCTGATGTTTATACGTTGGTTTCCCAGAGTAGAAAGCCCCAGAGATTCGTTTTGTAAGGGGTTGGCTTGGGGTGGGGCTCTGGGGAAGGAGGTAACCTGTGAGACCGTCGCCACACCCATCTATATTTGCTGCATGTTTCTTCTGTATAAAGATAACCACAGTCCTTTCAGCGCGTTCAGTGAGGGCACTCTGGTGGTCTCTGTTCCAAATTCGTTCTGTGGGGGCTGAGATTTGGAAGCAATTCTCTCATCTTTCCCTTCTCTTTGGAATTGTTCTGTAATTCAAAGAAAATGTTTTTTTGTCAATAACAATTCTGTTGAATGAAAGAAAAAGCACCACGACTATGGACTGACTATTGCATCTAGGTTCTCATTTTTGATGACAGAGGTATCTGAACCTCTAGTTTGTAAATGTAGGTCTTGAGATGAAATTGACAAACTGGGGTTTATACGCAGCCCCACAATCCTTTCTTGTGCTTGCACACAAATATTTAAGTTGGGATGCCTATGGGTGCACATGAAAAGGATGTTATGTGTGTGTTTTTGCCTGCAGTGTGGAGTAGAATTGACCACATGCACATCTAGAGCTCGTGTCCTCCGAGCTGTGTAAGCACTCTGGGTGTTTAGTGAATGTGAGCAGCAATGCAGCTGAGAAGCCTCTGTGTGTGTGTGTGTGTGTGAGCTTGCACGTGTTCATGCGTATGCACAGAAATAGGAGAGATTTCTCTAGGTGTGGTGTTTGTCCACCAGTAATAACAAGGGATATTGACCTGCCGGCTGTGTTTCCAATAAAATAGGAAGGAGATAACGATAACGCTATAGAAGGAACCTGTTTATAAAGCAAAATACTAATCTCCAAATGGCTCCTGATTATGAAGGAAAATATTAAAAATCCAAAGGTACCACTTTCCCTGTATTGTGAAGCTCAGAAAAGGTCCCCGGCTCTAGAAGGATTTCTGAAGGAAAACGCAGAGTGACATAGTGAAAGAAAAACAAAAGCTTCTAGGATTCAAGCCCAGGAACCTGCCAGTCCTGGGTGACCCTCTAAAAGTTAGGGGAAAAAAGAGGTCTCTGTCCCCCAAACAAACCCACCTCCGGGCCCCTGGGATGTCCAACCCCGCCCTTGCCGGTCAGGGGCACTCTGGGCTCAACCTCTTCGGGTAATCCCCTCCAGCCGCGGCGCTGCCTGGGAACAAAAGAGCCTCGTCTAGACGCCGCCATAAAGCGCCCCCCCGCGCCTCTAAACCCAGTTTCATTTCGCCCTTAACGACCCAGTCTGGCCTGTGTTAGAAAACGCTTCCGCCCTAAATAGTAAACAAACCCGCCGTGGATAGTCTCGGCTCCCCCAACACACCCCAGACCCCCATTCCATTACCCCCTTGCCTGCATTTCCCCCCTCTTCTCCTCCTGCTTTTCTCAGCTCCCAGCACCCCCAATCCCCTCCCCCCACCCCAGTAAATAAACCCGAGGCCGAGTTCAAAGTTTCCTGGAGCTAAGGAGGAATGTTGGTTGTAAAAATCCAAGTTTATAGCGCACGTGGGAGTTTACAAGGGTATTAAGTGGTGTGGGCTGAGAGAGCACTCTGGGCCCCTCCCCCTCCCACTATGGGCTTTAGGGGTGCCGGGGGAACCTGGGGGACTTGAAAAGAAAAGTGGGTTGGGGCCAGTCTTGAATTTGGGTTTCTTTGTCGCTCAGACCTGGGGTTGCTGGGGGATGGTGAGGCAAGGGAGACTTGAAAGAAGATTCACAAAGCCCCATCAAGCACCTTTGAGAGAAAACCCACAGGTTCTAGGTGTCCCAGAAGGGGCCGGTGGGGAGCTCTGCTTTGGACAAGCAAGAAGGTTACAGACCAGGTGTCTGAAAGGTGGACGGAGTTGGGGACACCCGGAACCCTTCCTCAACCAGAGAAGAAGAAACTACCTGAGGCTGATTTCTCGAGTGGGTTGAAGGCAGAGGGGTTTTTTCCTCACCAGAGCAAAAAAGAACTTTGAACTTCAAGGGAGTCAAGGGCAACACCCCTTCCCTCTCCCCGCCCCTCTCCGGAATCTACAGGGCAATTCCTTTCCGAGCAAATATTCCCTCAAGGGGGCAGCCCCTGGGGTTTCCTGGTGCCCCAGGGCTGGATAACGCTGTTTGCTGAAGGCTCCCAGCTCAGAGCCCGCCAGAACTGTGTGCACGCGACTGCACTCTTTATTATTCATATAAACCTTTGGAAAAGGCAACGCCTGGGAAGTTTTTATAACTTTGTTTGGCATAAAAGTTTTACAAGATTCCTCCTCCCTTTTTAAAAAAAAAATTAAAGTTTTGGTCTTTCCATGGAATGAAGTCTCAGGATCTCTGGGAGGGTGGGGAGACAGAGGTTCTGGGGTCCAGGGTGTGGGGGGGGTGATGTCTGGAGCTGCATCTCTAAGGCTTCTTTGTCGCTCAGACCTAAAGGCTTAAAGGTAGGGATTACTCATTCCTGAGGCCCACCTTAGACCCAGCTTTGGGGGCTGCTAGGAAAGTCTCAGCCACTCTGCTGTTGAGACACACACTAACAGACCCCCAAAGTTAGGACGATGTCAACTGGACCAGATCTTTTCCATCACATCCTCTTGTTCTCCTGTAGGCATCTCTCTCTCTCTCTCTCTCTCTCTAACACACACACACACACACACTGCGCACCCTCAACCCACTGCACAAAGTGGAGACCCATAACCTTGACTCAGACCTCCAAGTTGGCAGAGTCTCTGCACACACACACCCGCATCCCTGCCTCCTGCAAAGTCCACAAAGGGTTTGATGAAAGACAGAATTCAAAACAAGAACTGCCTGCCCAGAGGTTGCAGCGATTGCAGGACGGAGAGAAGAGGAAAGCCAGTGGGCTGCAGTCCAGGAGCGTGCAGAACAAAGGTGCCTGTGTAGAGATGTGACCTTGGGCTGCTAAGCCTGCTTGTGACTCCTTGGATCTGCCCCCCACCTGGGACTGACGGAACCCCACTCCTTCATTTCCCCTAACTCCAGCCTCGGGACATCAAGTTGACTGAAACAAGGGCTATTTTAATGTTCAGCTCTGGAAGTCACGACGAAGACGGAGTAACTTTTCCAAAACAGGCCTGGCGGATGAGGCTTCTTTGGGGTGATGGACTTGAGGGTACCTAAGCCCTGGAGCTGAGCACTTCAGGGAGCCATCGGAGTCGGTCAGGACGTGCCCCAGACTCTGCTTTTCCTTCTCTCTAATGGCGACTGCTGAGGCCTGGCTGCCAGCCGTTGACAGCCCTACACTTCGCCTTGTGAGGAGCCGAGTTAAGGCTGGAGGCGGGGGAAGGTCAACTCCAAGCTTGAGCAGCGGGGCTGGGGAGGGATGCTACGGAACCTGGTGCTCTCCCCCTCTCCGGGCGCCGGGTGCAACAGAGAAAAGTAAGAAGAGCTGGGGGAGAAAGTCAAAGGAAAGGAAAGCATTGATGAGGAAAGAAGAGTAAAGAATAAATTGTATAATAAAGAAGGAAGAGAGAAATAAGGACGACAATTAATTTAAAAAGAGAAAGAATCCGAAAAAGAGAAGGAAACAAATGGATTCCAGAGAAAAAGAAGCAAATAACGAGAAAGGAAGAAGATGGGGAAAGAAAGAAAGGGGTGGGGAGGAAGATGGAAAACAAAGATCTTCAAAAAGGAATTTAGCCGGTAAGGGAGGAGCGAGATTCTCTCTGGAGTAAGCCGGGCGACCGCAGACCTGACTCGGGCTGGAAACCCGACCTACTGGGTAACTTGGAAGCACACCATAAAGTGGGGAGCAAGTCTTCCCCCTCCCCAGACATCCTCCCATCCGTCCTCCTCCTAAAGCTTCTCTTGGATGTGTTTGCTGTCTGGTTTCAATTCAGGAGGCAAAGTTAAATAACTAGCTGGCTTCAGCGGGGCAAGAAAGCCATTGTGCTGGTTATGAGACTTCGGGATGCGGGAATCGCAGGGAGTACATTTTTGGGTAAAAGTGACTATGTGTGGCCCTGTACATACAATTAAGCGCCTAGTCAGACACGTGTCTAGGCGGTAACCTCCATAGCATCTGGGTGCAAACGTGTACAATGTCCAGATGTGAGAGCGACTCTGGTGGCTGGGCTGCCGGCGTGGCGAGGAGATCGGGGTGGATCAGAGGCCCCTCCATGCGTCCTGTCCTCGGCCTCCCACTTGCCTCTTGTACCTGTTTAAAAATCTGTTTGCAGGGTGGGGTGGGGGTGCTGGGGAGCTTCTAAGCATTCTTTTGCCTGAGATTTCTCTGCTCCCAGTTCAGCCGGGGCAGAGCCCGGTCGGTGTTAAGGAAGAAAGCAAAATTTTCCTTCAAGTTTTGAGAAGAGATTGATTTATTTGGGCCTCCAAAACAAGAGGGGAAAAAACTCTGCAGTTTTCACCACTGGTGTGATTTTGTTTTCCATTTCGCTTGAAGATATTTCAACACACACACACTGTATAATTATTTTATTATTTGATCCTAAATGGAGAGACATTTTATTTTTGTTTCACTTCACCTTTGGAATTTCCTAGATGACTTCCTTAACCTGGTGAGGAGACTCCACTAGTTTTCCCTGGAGGAATAAGGGTGCCTCTGGGGCGTTTTGAAGGCTAGAGCGGGCAAAGTAGCCGAGGTTCCTTTCTGTTCATCGAGCACTACCTTTTCCGGCTTCTGTTTCCACGTGGGGACCTCTAGCGCCCCAGCCCTCAGCCTGTCCTCTAGAACCCGCCGATCACCCTGGAATCTGTGATGAGCACTCTCCACCTCTTCCTTGGTCACAGTCCCACTGGTGGCAGGAGGCCCAGCTCCCATCCCTGGTGCCCTTTCCAGGGTCTGGGTACTGGGAAGAAGGGCGCAAGGGGCCAGGGCGCTCGGGGTGGGGGGGATTGTCAAAATATAGGTGCCGCCTGAGCCCCACTCATTGTGGCCTGAAGCCCCTGAATTTTCGCATCCCCAAGTTGAGGCAAAAAGAGGGCAATCCTGAGTCAGGCATAGACTGGGCACTTTCAGGGAAAGTTGGGTAAATGGCTTAACGGTGATTTTAGCAACACAGACTTCTCCTGGACCCCAATCCAGTTCCCTAGGGGTGCAGGCCTGAGGCTCTAGGCCCCGTGGGCTGGGCTGATGGGCGCCTGGCAGCGGTGGCAGGCGGGGTGGCCGTGGTGGCCTGAGTGCCTTTGAACGCCAGGCCTGGGCAATAGGACTGAACCGGCCTTTGCTCGATGGAGCCCGAGGGGGCAGGGCCAGGACCCACACGCGGACCCACACAGTCGCCCCCTCTCACCGTTCTGGCCCATGCATCTTCCTTCTTTTCGCCTCCATTGGGGCAGAAACCCCAGTCTGCAATAACCCAACAAGTTATTCAAGTCTGTGGCTTCGGGTACTTGTTTAACAGCTCTGGGTTTGCGTTTATCCTGCGTAATTAAAGGCAAACATTTGTCCCACCGGGGGTCCCACTTAGGCTGATGAATTTGATTTCTTTTTTCATTAATGGGCCGTGTTTATCATACTTCTAATTATTTCAACTTTAAACACTATTCGTTCTTGTGAGGAGGTGGGAGTGGAGGCGGGAAGTTCGTTCTCCCCGGGGGGATTATTTCCATGAATAATACCGAGGATTCTGAAAGCAACTCTGTCCCCACCCAGGGCTGAGGTAAGGAGTGGGTTTGGGACCGGGGTCAGGTTGGTCTGGGAGACAGGTCGCAAGGCCCAGTGAGTCTGCTTCCCTCCAGCTGGTTCCCCAGGTTAAGCCGTGGGGCTGGATGTTTATGAGAGGTTATCTGGAGTTTGTTCCCCTCATTCTGCCGCCTCCCTCGCCCCCTCCCGGGCTAGGCTCACACTCTTCCCCTTCAAGGCTCTTGAAAACCTTCCACAACCCCAGCAGATACCAGCCCGGCCTGGGCAGAGAGGGTCAGGGAATGATGTCCCGGCCCCCAGCTTCCAACACGGAGAGAAAGACCAGGAAAAGCCTGAGGTGGTCAAGCGGCCCCTGGGTGTGGGGGACAGGGCCCAGCAGACCCCAAAATGGGGAGCAAGGGCAAGGGACTGGGACGTCAAACTCTAGGGACAGGCACACCAGGCAGGAAAATAAAGGAGACGTGAAAGAGGGGGGGAGGGAACCCCCCAAAGCCATATAATTCTCAATTGCTTTGGTCTTTAATTTCATCGCCCCATAAATGAGGAAATATCAGTTCCCATACTAAATTTTTATCCTCGGCTGATAAATATGACGGGGAATTTTCGTTGGGTCCTCGTAAAAGCGAACAGTTTCGATCAAACTGGTGGGGAAAGACTTATGCAGATAATACAAACAGAGTTGCCATAAAGTCTCCGCGTTTCCCGCGGGGTGGGCGGTGGGACAAATGGCTCCTTGGATTGACTGCCGCCCCGGCCGGCCAAGTCTCATCTGGGGCCTAAGCAGGCTAACCTTGCCCGGGCCATCCCCCTGTGCCGAGCCCACTGCGACCCCTGCAAATGAAAACACGAAAGCATTTCAAATCTCCCTTGGCTGGCCGGGTCAGCAAGTCACACATTACAAACATTTTCTTCCAGTTTTTCCTGGGGTTCAGGAACCCCTGAGCCTTCTCTCTCGCCCTCTGGATGCAAGAAATCCCGGATTTCTTTCCGAAGTCGTCTTCTAGAAGCCGCCGGCTTGGGCCTCCCTAGAAGGGATCCAGTCTCCTCACTCCACGCCAGGGCGCCCGGGGCTCAGATCCCTTTCTCGGCCCGGCTCCAAACCTTTGGAAAATCGAAACCCGAGGCTCAGCACTGGGGGAAATGTGGGGCCACCGGAAAATATTCTCCACATTCCGTCTCCTGAGGAAGGGGTAGAGAGTTTAGTTCGCTTTGGGAGAAAGGCGATGAAGAAACGGAAAGAACTATTTGAAACATACCTTGTCTCTTATTTCTCGCTTTCCCTTATTACAAAAAATAAAAATAAAAAAATAAAATAACAACCATAAAAATAGTCTGGTTCCGCTCCATTCAAAAATGCCCCCAGCTCCTTGGCTCCGTAAAGGACACTTCTGTAGGTCGGGTTTCGTCGCCGCCTCTGTTGTCCCGGTTTCCCGGTTAATACGTGACTCCCCCCAAGCCGCTCGAGGCGGCCCCGAGGGTTCCCTCTTTCTCTCTGGGAATATTCCCTGTTTTCATAGGGGGCAAGGTCAACTGGAAAGCGAGGGCCGCCAGGGCTCGGAGCAAAGCAGCCGAACCGGCTCCAAGGCCAAAGCCTTCCAGCCTCTGAGTTGATAACCCCGGAGCCGCCCACCCAGCCAGGCCCAGGCCGCACTCCCTGGTCGGGGAGCCGGCGCTTTGGGTTGCCGGCTTCTTCCTCCCGCGACCCCTAAACCCCTTCGGAACCTCCCTCGCCCACGCAGCCCTAAAGCCGTCTTGACCCCTCCCTGGCCTGCCCCGGACACTGGAGATTCCCCGTCAATCCCCGCAGGGAACTGGCGACTCAACCAACTTCCGTGACAGGCGGTCCCGAGCTGAACTCCCAGCCCCAAGGAAGGAGCCCGACGAAGGAGGACGCAGGAGAGGAGAAACTTTAGTTCTGTTCGGGAGTCCTTAACTTTTTCTCTCCCTTTTTCTGTCCACAGGAGCCCTCCCCCAAACCTCACCCCACTCCCATCCCAAGGGAAGAAGTGGGGGCGGGGGCCAAGGCGAGGAAAAGAGGAGGTGAGGAGAGGGGAAGAAGTACCTGAATCGTGTCTTGACCTTTTAATTTGAATTTGACTATTTTGAGCCCTGAGTTGCCTCGCTCTCTCACTCTCTCCCGCATTTCCCCCCACCTTCTCCCGCCCCCCTCTCCCCAGGAGTTACAGGCTGGTTCCCGGGTAAGCAAACCCCATTCTCCCTAGAACCCCCGCACCCCCCTCTACCTCCCTCCTGCCCCCGTCGCCCCGGGGGCCCTTCCTTTGTTCGCGGGGAAGGGCTCCGACGCCCCTACCCCGAGGCGGCTGCTAGGTGGCGCTGTTACTCCACGCTGCACACTCCGCCTGCCGACAACTTGACCCCGCTGACGTCACGGCCGTCTGAATCATCAAGGCCATTTTCAAATCCCATTGGTCTAGCCGTCACATGGTGAGGCTCGAATGCGCGGATAATTATGGAGCTGATATTTCCCCCCCTCCCCTTCTTTTCCCTCCCGCCCCTTCAACCGCCCCCCCCTCCCGGATGGGGAAAAAAAAAGATGTCAGCTCCTCCGCTGTAGTATTGCTCCTTAAAAACCCCTCTCTCTGAAAATGACATGCCCTCGCAATGTAACTCCGAACTCGTACGGGGAGCCCTTGGCTGCGCCGGGCGGAGGAGAGCGCTATAGCCGGAGCGCAGGCATGTATATGCAATCTGGGAGTGACTTCAACTGCGGGGTGATGAGGGGCTGCGGGCTCGCACCCTCGCTCTCCAAGAGGGACGAGGGCAGCAGCCCCAACCTCGCCCTCAACACCTACCCGTCCTACCTCTCGCAGCTGGACTCCTGGGGCGACCCCAAAGCCGCCTACCGCCTGGAACAACCTGTTGGCAGGCCGCTGTCCTCCTGTTCCTACCCACCTAGTGTCAAGGAGGAGAATGTCTGCTGCATGTACAGCGCAGAGAAGCGGGCGAAAAGTGGCCCCGAGGCAGCTCTCTACTCCCACCCTCTGCAGGAGTCCTGCCTCGGGGAGCACGAGGTGCCCGTGCCCAGCTACTATCGCGCCAGCCCGAGCTACTCCGCGCTGGACAAGCCGCCCCACTGTGCCGGGGCCAACGACTTCGAAGCCCCTTTCGAGCAGCGGGCCAGTCTCAACCCGCGCGCCGAACATCTGGAGTCTCCCCAGCTCGGGGGTAAAGTGAGTTTCCCTGAGACCCCCAAGTCCGACAGCCAGACCCCCAGTCCCAATGAGATCAAGACCGAGCAGAACCTGGCAGGCCCCAAAGGCAGCCCCTTGGAGAGCGAAAAGGATCGGGCCAAAACCGCCGACTCCAGCCCAGACACCTCCGACAACGAAGCAAAAGGTAAGGCCGCCTGGGCCGTGGTCCGGCTGGGACGCTCGGGCACTGGGTTTTAGTGGCCCCGGGCGAGGGCAGGGAGAGGGTTGGGCCGAGGAGGCCCTAGACGGTCTTGGGAATGCGACCCCAGCTTGAGACTCGTGTCTGCTGAGCGCCAGGCTGGTGGCGCGTCACTTGGCTGGGGAAGGTAAGCGGCGAAGTGGAGGTGCAAGGCCGGCAGCGGCCGTGGGCGCCGAGACCGGGGAGGTGCACACCGCGGGCAGCCTGCGGGCGCCTTATGCTGCCCAAGGCGGGTGACCGCGCCTGGGTGTGTGCTGCCTTTGGTTTGCTTGTTCTAGGTTGTTGTCCTGGGGGACTGATGTCCCCCCACTCAGGTCAGAAGCTTGCAAAAAAGCTTAAAATGGCGATCTTGGGCTAGGGACTAAGGGAAGCTTGGGAGACGGGGGATTTCGCTTTACTGCGTTTTCCCAGTTGGAAATGTTTCCTGCGAAGCGCGATTTGTTGTTTGTGGGTCTGATTCCTGCGTGTGGTTTGGGCTCCTGCGGTTTTTGGCTCGGCCGGGGGCCTCGGGCCGCAGGGCTGGGGCCGGAAGAGGTGGAGGTGAAGGGCTGCCCGCTGCGTCCCTCCCTCCCCCAGATGCCTAGGCCGCCTATGGCGTTGGAACAGGGCATGTGGAATGTTGTTAAGTTTTTTATCTTCCTTTGAAAATTTTTTTCTTTTCCTTTTTTTCTAGTTGCATTTTTAAAAATGTAGTTTTCTCATTGGTTTCCAAAAACAGACTACAAATGAGTGGTTGGGAAATTTCTGTGTGCATAGTAAGCGGTTTTCTCCTGCAAGGGAGTGTAGCTTTAGTTGGATTTCATTGTGATTTTGGTTGGCGAGGGAAAGCCTAGGCAGAGTTCAAGCTCAGAGTTCAAGATTCATTTCTGCTGAAGGAGCTGGGGGCCTTCAGGACCCTTCTCTGACACCTGGAGAAAATGTAAAGGAAATGGGAGCAGTGGAGGGAGGCTGAGGCGGTTTTCCATGAAAAGTTGGAGCAAAAAGCATCAGAAAAGGCCCAACTGGCAGACGAGGTGGGGGCGGATAAACTGCTCCCCACGGCACTGGCTGCTGGAGGCTGTGTGTAAGAAGGGCTCTTTGGGTGCAGAGGCAGATGAAATAGTGAGAAGTGAGCAGACTGAGGGCGGCCTGGGTCTTGTGGCGCTTTGTATATGGATGCGGTGCACAGGCATGCCCGGCGGCGACCTGTGTCACACTCACACACGCGTGCCCTCTCATACATGCACACTCACTCTTTCAGAGGGTGAGGGCAGAGCCTCGCCCTCTTGGGTCTCCTCTGCAAATCAAAGGTGGGCCCTGGCAAGTCAGCCCATGGAGACCCTGGCCAGAAGATGGGCACGGGTGTGTTCCTGAAGGTGAGGGGGAGAGAGGCACACACACCCACGAAGCCTTAGTGGTGGCACATGTGCAGCACAGAAGTTTAATTTTATACCATCTCCCCACACCGTGGGCTTGGTTGGGGTGCAGATTTGGGGTAAGAAAAGCTGCATTCTAGCCCCACCAAAAGCAAAGTCAAGGTTAACAAGCCCACCTCCTAGCTCAAATTGCCCCCATGCCCCATAGACTCTCCTTTCTCTCCTGCCATTCCCCACACCATCTAAACCCTCCAGCCCCAACTAATCTTTCTCTGCCTTCTGCCTGTGCCCTTCTTGCCTCCATCCCCCCATTTTGGTACCTCCTCCAGGCCAGAGGCAAGCCCGCTTTGGGCCAGACTTCCCCACTTGTAATTTCTCCCCTTCCCCTAAACCCCAATTAAAAAAATCAATAGCACAGAGTTATATGTGGAGAGCCTTTGAACAATTTGGCAGGAGGCTGCAGGTGCAGAGGTGGGAGCAAAATTAAGGACATTCAAGTGTTTTAAACTAGAGCCTCAAGTTTGCATTTTTCTGGTGCCTCCTGGTTCCCCTAGGGCCCCCACCCCACTCCCCATCAAGATAAGATCCAGGAACTTGGCAGTTTCATTGGGCATAGAGGGGAATAGAGCACAGAGCCATCAGCAGAGTCCTTTGCTTGGTGTCCCTCTCGGGTCTCTGGACTCTGGGTTTTCTCCCTGGAAAAGATAGCCAAGGTCCCTTCTGCTGCCTAAGGTTCATTTCAGCGAGAATGTGTGCCAGGGGGAGAAGCTATCCATGAGGGAAAGGGAAATACATAGTATATTTAGAATATCTCCTTATATAAATAGACACACATGTGCATATCCCTGTGTGTGCATATGGGGAGGAATGTGTGTCGCTGCAGAAATGCACATGTACATGCATGCATGCATATCTGCATAGACGAGGCAGGAGATTTCCAGGAGGCTGCATTTCCTCAGGATCTCTCTCCCTTGACCTTAGGTCTCTGGCCAGGGCAGTTGTCTGAGGACCCCTCAGCATGCCCCAGAGCTGTTGCCCCTGACCTCTGCTGCCTGCACAAGCTCCCTGCCTCAGGTACTCCTGGGGAAAACAGCTAGGAGAGGAAAAGCTGGCGATGGGAGATCCAGTGGGGGAAGAGTCGCTCTGTGGCACTTGGGGTGGGAGTCAGGGCTGGGGGTCTGACTCTGGCTGCAGAGACTGGGGCAACCTCCCTGCACTGAGTTGAAAAGGGCCAAAGCTCTCTGGGAATTGCCCAGGGCAGCGGGGTGGCCTCTGTTACCCAGTCTGAGGCCTGGAAACACCTTTCCTTCTGGTTGGGGTTTTTTTTTCCCCCCCTAGAGCTGGAAGGGAACAGAGAGGAGGGAGGGTCTGGTGGGGCTTAGAGAGCCCACCAGGGTCAACAAGCTGAGGGACAGTGGGAGTACTCAGAACCTGCTAAGTCAAGGTGGACTGGGGTGATTTAAATTTAATAGACACGTTGGAGGCAAGTACCTTCTGTCTTTCTTCCCTGTAAGTTTAGACCCCAGAGAAATTCTAAAAGCCCTGAACCCAAGAGGACCCCACCAGCCAGGCCTGTGGGGCGAGAGCAGCTCCCCTGGGCTCCCTCAGCCGCCCCCACAGCAAGCTAGCTAAGGCTGCAGTGCTGCGAGGGTTTGCCTCTTCCAGGGATACTTATGCAAATAATGTTATTTTTAACAGAGGAGATAAAGGCAGAAAACACCACAGGAAATTGGCTGACAGCAAAGAGCGGAAGGAAGAAGAGGTGCCCCTATACTAAACACCAGACGCTGGAATTGGAGAAAGAATTTCTGTTCAATATGTATTTGACGCGAGAGCGCCGCCTGAGATTAGCAAGACCATTAACCTTACAGACAGACAAGTCAAAATCTGGTTTCAAAATCGCAGAATGAAACTCAAGAAAATGAACCGAGAGAATCGGATCCGGGAACTGACCTCCAATTTTAATTTCACCTGAGCTCGGGGGGCCTCCCCTCCCCCTCCCTTCTCTCCCCACCACCTTCTTTTCCCCGCCCCTCCTTCCTTTGTGCCTGGTGGTATATTTTTTTTTTCCTCCCTGAGTATAAATGCAACACGCCTGCAAAAAAGGCAAAGACCTCAGACTCTCCTTCCAAGGGACCTATGGTTCGTGCTCCGAAGATGCGTCCACCTAAAGCATGAGAAATGGGGTGCTGGGGTGTGGGGTGTGGTGTGCCCACATAGATGAGGGTGGGAGTGTGGCTGGTGTGTGTGTCAACCCCTCACTCATGCACGCACTCACACATAGCATCCTGTTCTCCAGGCAAAGTTAAGGTCGAATCCACCCGATTATAGGGGGAAAAAAATCAACCAGAGAAGGTCTGTAATCTCGCAGAGCACAGTCAGAATCAGAATCGCTTCTTCCTTGCTGCATTTCCTCCTTAGAATAATAGACGTTTTGGAAAGTTCAGCTAGTGTTTGTGTGTTTGTTGTAGCGTCCAGCGCCTCTGCCAAACCCTCTCTGTGTCTTTACCTCCCAGTCGCTCTGAGAATCTGCTTGAAGTCTCGTATTTGTACTGCTTTTTGCTTTTCTCCCATCCTCCCAGCACCCCTACATCCTCCATCCACTGCCATCTCAGAAATTCCATTCAGAGGAACAAAAAACAATTTTTAAATTAAAAATAGAACATAGAGAAGCAAAGACAGAATGCCCCTCCCCCAAATATTACCCTGTCCCTGTCTGGGAGTTGTGTTATTTAAAGATATTCTGTATGTTGTATCTTTTGCATGTAGCTTCCTTAATGGAGAAAAAAAAAAAAATCCTAATAAATTTCCAGAATCGTAATCCTCAAATGGGTGGTTTTTTTGTTTTTTAGTGTTTTTTTTTTTTTTAGCGACACCCTCCCCCCAAAGAGGCTGAGTGTGTGGATATGTGTGTTTTGTGTTCGACTCATCTCCTAGAGCCTTTCTAGAACGTCTCTTGGCGGGTTTAATGTAAGTGAGAGACCATAACGTTGATTTAAATATTATCCAGGTGACCACAATAAGTCAAGGTCATAAAACAGTAATGTCAGGACGGTCTTGGTGCGCGCGAGAGGTGGATTTTATGATCTGCAAATATAATGTGGTGCTGCAGTAAAAGATGCATTTAAAGGTGACTGGAGGAGGGAAAGAGGCAGAAAGCAAACTGCAATCTTGAGGAGCAGACGGATCCCATTGCTTGGGGTGCTGGGCCAAGCGCACCCCACCGCTGCTGGGGGGAACCCCAAGAGCCCCCCACCTATCCAAGGAGAGGAATAAACTTAACCACCGGAGGGGGATGAGGAGCTGAGCACCCCCCCCCTTCTCGACAGCAGCAGCAGAAGCGCGGGCAGTGGCAGGAGGAGGAGGCAGCGACAAGGTAAGAGAAGCGGTTTCTTGTTCTTCTCTTAGCGGCGGAGTGGGGACTAGCGGCGTCCCCAGGTGCCCAGCACGCATTGGGCAGAGCAGGGTGGAAGGTGTTCTGGGCATCTTTGCTTGCTGGGAGCCCAGGCTTGCCCTGTGGCGGCTCAAAGCGGAGGGCAGTGGCCACAAGCTCCCCCTCCCTGACCCATTGCCTTGGGGTTCGGCAGTGAAAGGGGTAAATTGGTGGTTTTTGGCTTCTTTCTTTACTCGGTCACTCATGGTCGCCTGGAGCTCGACACATGGGTCTTGATGTAGCTCAGTCTGGTCGTCTGCTGAGGGAAGGCAGAAGGAGGATGGGCTGGTGAGGGCTGGAGCTTGAAGCTTAGGTTTTCCTGCTTTCTGCTGGTTTAGATGTGAGCCTTAGCCAGGCTCTCGGTCCCCACTCGCTCTGGCTGTGGGGCTTTGCCAGGCAAGTGGCCTGATTGGAAGAGGCTTTGGAGTGGTTCGGTCACACACGGACGAAGGGAAGCCAGAGTTCAGCTGAGAGACAGAGGGGATCAGAGGAAAGCTAGGAGGAGAGCACAGCAGAGCCAGAAGGGCAAGACAGGGGACCCAGCCTGAGAGTGGAAGGACACTCCAGCTTCCCTCAGGGCCAGAGGCAGGGGGATAGCCCCACTGCGGTGCTGGGGGCGGGGCGGGGGTTTGGCGGCTTGAGGTCCCATTTCACCAGAGTCTCCCTGAGCGATTGCTTAGACCAGAAGCTGATGAGGCAGTCAGACCCCCTGCCCACCCAGCCACCCAAAGTCTACCCTCTAGTCCTTAGGGAGGTTGTGGGGGTGGAAAAGGGGACGGGGCTGAATTTCTTCCTTCCCCAACCCCCTTCCCTTCTCCTCCCGATAAATGCAAAGCTGAATCTCCCGCCCTGCTCGCTCAGCTGATCTGTGGCTTAGGTAGTTTCATGTTGTTGGGATTGAGTTTTGAACTCGGCAACAAGAAACTGCCTGAGTTACATCAGTCGGTTATCGTCGAGGGCCCCAACCCACCTATCCCGCTCCTACCCTCCCCAGTGGGACTGCTCCCCAGGCCCCCTCTTAGACAGGGCAAAATGGGTACAGACTGAGGAGGGCAAGCTGTGAGTGGGGCCACACGACAAATCTGGAGAACCCCAGTTTATCCGTCCACTCAGCCTGTCCCAATCCCCGTGCTTGAGGGAGAGGAGTTTTTCCTGCAGCTATTGTTTCCTGGGCCCAGCTGATGGAGACAGACAAAGGAGGTCTAACCAATTCCAAGGAAATTCAGGAATTTGAGTAAGAGGTGGCCTGGCGGGCCAGCTCAGCTGGGTAGCAGGGTGGGGCAGGATGATTAGAAGAGAGAAGACCACAGAAATAGAAAGGAGTCTTTGAAGGGTTAGTTTTTCCCACTTGCCACCCCCGGGGTGGGGGGCGGGAATCTGCCTCCAGTCAACTGGGGCTGGAGCTTCTTAGAAAAGTGGGGTGCGTGGGGGGTCCCAGGAGCTGGGGAACTCTGAGCGTCAGCTCAGCCACCTCCTCTTCCTCTTGTATAGCCCCATCCCCAGGAGAAGGGCATATTTAGGGTGTTAGTAGGCTAGAAGAAAGTCATCAAGTCCAAGTAGAAACCCCCCTACACACACCCTACTGGGAAACATCAGGGCAAGAATCTGGCTCTGGTCTCTCTAGCTGTTTGTTGCCCGTAGGCCTTGGTCTGTTGTGTCTGTGCCTGTCAGGCAGCTGCTTGTCTTTGCACTGTGTGGAAAGGTCTGGGTGAACCGGAGGCTGCCAGCGCCCAGCATTTCATATTGTTGGAGAGGTTGTTGGCTGATGCCAGGGGGAGGAGGGGAGGACCTGGAGTAAAGGGGCATCTGAGCAATGTGCAACTTTGCAAAGCTTCTTCCCCTCCTTGCCCCCTCTGGTTCCTCAGTTCTGGTCCTGGTTGCTAGAGAGAGGGCTCTCCGAACAGGTTTCTCTGCCTGCAGAGAAAAATGGGGAGGGTCACGGAAAATGGAGAGGTACACCCCTGCTCTCAGATTGGGAAAGAGAAAGTCAAAAGGCAAAGGACAGGTTTTTGGTTCTCTTACTTTGGAATTATTATGATTATTAAAACATAAGAAACTTTCAGACAGGGAAACAAAGTCATGTCCCTGTAACACAGTATATCCATGAAGTTTATTCACGCAGTTGTCTGCTGGGGGATATATTGAACCTTGCATGCATGTGGGTCTCTGTTTCTATATCTCTGCCTCCTCCAGGCTCTCCCAGATCCCCTGTATATATTTTTGTGCATACTCATGTATTTTTCTCTCTCTCTTATACAAAGAGATCCCATGGAGATTAGAGGAGAGAATAGTAATAGAGCCTCCGTTCTCCCCAGCTGAAATTGTCAGTCTGTCTTTCTCTCTGTCCCCCAGCCCTTTGTAAGGGAAAAAAAATCTCTTCCCTTGGAAGGAAGTGCTCAAATCGCCCTATGGCTCCCAGAGAAATGGGGAAGTTTTCAGAGAGGAAGGCCAGCTGGTGCGAGGCAGGCAAGGGCTTCCCCGGTTTGGGAGCCCTTGGCAGTCTCTGAGTTTTCAGGCTGTCAGAAGCCGGGGGCCAGCTGGAGTGAAGGGAATCCCAGGCAGGGGCGGGGTGCTCAGGAGTGCCTGGCTTTGAGACAGTGTCCCTGATGGGCCGAAATTTACCAATGAACGACTTCTGCGCTTTGGGTCTCTCAGCCCCAATTTCCATTTCAGAGCTGGTGGGCTTATAGGGGGGTGGCCACAGAGCCATGGGTCTGAGTGTCCCCCCCACAATATCCTGGGGAGAGGGGTGCATTCCCACAGGGCCAAGGTGAGGGCCAGTCTGGTGGCCAGTGTCCACCGCGGGGCCCTGGGGCCGTGGATCATGGCTAAGGCGATGGTGATTATTTATTCGCTTCGCTGGAGGGGAGTCTTCAAAAGAAACAGCGTGAAGAGGAGGGAAAAAATTATCTCTCTCGTCTGTGGATATTAAGATGGATTTTTATTTCTTAAAGGACCCTCCCCGCCGAGAGCGCATAAGCGTAAACTTAATATATGCTCTGCAGCCCAACTCCAGAAATCGCAATAAAAGTTAAAACCTCCCCTACTGGTTTTTTTTAATTATGATATGGGAAAGAGGAGCAGGATTTATAGAGCTGAACTCTCGGCGTGTAAGTGTTTAAGACTTGCGGGAGAAGGAGGAAGAGGCAAGAGCTCGCCAAGGAGAGCCTTGGTCTCTGAGATCTCTCGCCGGCTGCAGGGGTCTCCGGCTTAGGCGGCGGATCATCTGTGGCCTTCCTGGGACCTCGGCTCCCGGGCACCCTACAGCCCGGCCCACCGCCCTGCCTCGGCTGGCTCGGAGATGCGGCCCTTCTTGAGAACAGGTGAAGGGCAGCGGGACTGGGGAGAGGGGGCCGCGGGTGGGGGGGTCGGGACACTGGGCTTTGTGTGCGTCCCGTGCAGGGGAGGAGGTGTGCAGCCCCGGGCAGGGCCGCGGCCCGAGGGTGGTCAGCGGGCGCCTTGGCTCGGAAGGGTGTCCGGGCCGGGCCCCGAGAACACGGACAAGGTGGATTGTGTGAGGACTTTGGCCGCAGATGGAGCGGAGCGGGCTCCCAGGCGGAGAGGCCAGCGGCAAGGCGGGCAACCGGATGTTGAGTCTGTAGGAAGGACCTTGAGGTCTGCTTGGTGTTTGGGCTGCCGGGGCGGCGGCCCAGAGTGTGGAGCGCGCAGCGCGCGGGGCGCGGCGGCCGGCGTGGGCGAGGCAGCAGGCCAGCACACCTCTGCAGCCGCAGGGCCGGGCCCAGGACGCCTGAACTGAGGCCGACCAATGGTCAGAGCGTGAAAAATAAATGCAGTTCAGGGTCTTTCTTTCTTTTCTACATCAGAGGTCCTTTCTTTTTTGTCTCTTTCGGAGATACCTGGATTTGGTCCAGAACAGGTTGCCCGCGGGAGGGCCCCGCGAGCGGCGGCGCGCGAGGGAGGGAGAGAGGGAGGGAGGGCGAGGAAGAGGGAGGGAGGGAAGGAGGGCGGGCAGCGGCGGCTGCGGTGGCCGGGGCTTCCCTCCCCCGGCGGAGGCGGCTGCCCTGCATCTGTGGCCGTGGGGAGCCGAGGAGCAGGTAACGAAGGCGCTTCCCGAGGCGGGATTGGACCAAGCCAGAGGGACCGAGTCTTCCGGGTCTCTGCCGGACGCCCTGGAGGGGAGAGAAGGTAGGGAGATCGGCGCCCGCCCGGCCTGGCAGAGAGGCCTGGGGAATGTTGAACCTGTATTTGATTTCAGACTCACACTCATGTTGTGAGTCTGTCTGCCTCCGGAGATGCGGTTTGCCTGTCTGTATGTCTGTCCGTCTGAGACGTCCTAAACCCTAGTCTGTCCAGCCAAAGGCTGAAAAAAATCGGGAAAAATTCGTCGGAATGTGCACTTTCATTCATTGGATTCTCGGCGACTCAGTGGGGCTGGTGGCT
The DNA here is from genome assembly GCF_027580195.1 of Bos mutus. Lineage (NCBI taxonomy): Eukaryota > Metazoa > Chordata > Mammalia > Artiodactyla > Bovidae > Bos > Bos mutus. The sequence continues at coordinate 46,385,669 of NC_091621.1, forward strand.
GGGCCCCCAAGTGGGAGGGCGCTTTCCTCCTGCTTTTTGGACGCCAGAACCTCTGGTTCCCTCCGCCATGGGCTGAGTTTCCGGCTCCAGGTTCGCGGGTTGCCCTGAGGTTTGAGGCCAGACAGCTCCTAGTCTGGCAGGGAGGGCGGGGGAAGAGACTAGCGGCTCTGGCTCCTTAATTGTACTTCGGACCCGTATTGTCTCTCCTTTCGCCACCTCCGCTTCCTCAGTCTGGGATCCAAAGTCACTGCAAATTTCCTTGCGACACATACATCATACAAAGATCAGGTAACCAGGCGCCCAGGACCACGGGGGGCTCCGGGCGGAGAGCACCCCTAGCTCTGGGACCGCTCCCCCTCCAGCCACTCCCCAGGCTGGGAAACCAGATCGGGTTGGGGGAGCGGAAATAGCCCCGTTTGCTGCGGGGCGCAGTGCAGGGGGCCGGAGGGAATGCAGGCCGTGGCGTTGAGAGGGCCACGTTCACAGGCCCTGGGGGTTTCACTCCTGCTGGGCTTAGCGGCTGGACTCCTGGTGTGTAAGGATCCCGGATACCCACCTGGGGTGGGGGCAAGACGCTGGTCTCCTCGCGGCGGGCCAGGAGAATTCAGTTTCTGCTTCCAGCGCAGGCCTGAGCTAGGAGGAGTTGTGTGTGTGGGTGTGTTTTTCCCAACAAAGAGGGATCAGGAGAGAAAAGGGGGGAAAGGAGTGGGGAACCGAGGAGGGGCGGGGAGGAGGAGAGGGCAGCGGAGAGGTGAACTGAGCCCATTTCAGGGGGAGAAGGAAAACGAAAGCAAATGGAGCACGCAGGGCCTCCTCCGCGCAGGCGGGTGCTGACGAGCCGGGAGCGGGCGCCCTGCCTGCGGCTGCGGGAATGACCCGCTGGGGGACCGGGAGAAAGCCTGTTTTAAATATAATCCGAACTTGACGGTGTAGATTGAACCGGAGGGAATTTAAATCACTAAAAGGGAGGTGCAGGGCCAGGGGAGGGGATCAGTCTAACCTGTCTTTCTGTCTGTCTGTCCTGCCCACGGTGGTGCTAGCTTGATTGTGATCCCAGCTGTCCAGGTCTGAGGTGATGTAGTCAGGGTGCTCCTCCCCCTGAGGGGGCTCTCCTCTGCCCAGTGCCGTCTTTTGGGGTCAGAAGAGAGCTCTAAGAACCACAGTGAATGCACAGCTGCTAGCTAAAGCTGGAGTCCTCCCATCTCCCAACAGGGACTCCCAGTGGCCTCCAGTCCCTCGGGCTGCCCATCGGTGATAAGGAAAATTGAGGGGACTGGTGGGGGTGAGAGGGAGTCTGGGAACCTGGCAGGCGTAACTGAACCTGGGAAAACAAACCCCTCCTTCTTGGTGCTCCCACATCCTTGGTGCCCTCCAGGTCTGGATTTGGGGAGAGCCCTAGGGTCTGCTTCAGAGCTCTGACCTGCCACCCCACCTCCAAATGCAGAGGATGGGGGTACCATCCACATGTAGTTGTGGAACCCAAGGGACGGCCTGGTGGCCTGATGAACTCAGGGATTCTCAGCCTCTTCCAGCCCCCCTCCCCCAGGCTGCCTCTCTTAGCAAGGCCCAGGCAAAATGGGGTGTTGGTGGGGAGGGGGCTGTGGGTGAGGCCTGCTTCCAGATCCACAGCTGTGTCTGTGCCTGAGTGGGGAGGGTCTGAATTCATGCTCTGAAAGGAAGGCAACAATCTCCCCTCAGTTTCACAGGGAATTTGATGGCAGCAGAGAGCGTGGGCCTGGTGATCTTGGTTGCCCCACTGCTGCTGCCTCTGCTGGGTGGGCAGACTGCTCAAGAGTTGAAAAGAAGGTGATGGCCAAGCTGGGTAGGAGAGAAAGGGGCATCTGTTTACAGCCACTGTGTCTGGGGGGCTTTCCCAAATAGTCAAAGGCCATAGGAGAGGGGCTTTGGGGGGCAGCTTCCTTCTAGGAAGACTGAGGTAGGGGTAGATGGGCCCTGTCCCCTGGCGAAGACGAAAAGGAGGAGCCGGCGGGCTTGAAACCTTCTCCTTCATCCTGTCTTCTTTGCTCCTTGATTGAGAGCGTGGCTCAGCTCCCAGCTGCCTGGGTAGCTGCCTGGGCTGAGATAGGGTTCTATATCCTGGAGGCCTGGTGTCCCCACCCCAGCAGGTCGCCCGGGAGGGGCAGGAGAGGAGGCCTCTTCCTCCTTTGTGTCCGGACAGAAGTGGCCGCCGCGCCCAGAGCCAGTCCCGCGGCAAAGGCCCGGCCAGCCAGCGGGTTGCACAATGCCACGGCTGCTCGGTCAGCCCGCGCCCTGCCCCGTCCTGCCTGCCTGTCGCCGCCCTTCCTCCGACTCTCTCTGCATGCCTTCCTTTCCTTGCTCTTCCCTCTCTTTCATCCTGCCTCCCCTCTTTTCTGTCTTTCTTCCCTCTTTCTTTTATTCTAACCCGTTTTCTTCTTTCTTTCCCTCCTTCCTTCCTCCCTTTCTCTCTGGGGACCTGGCGCCGTGCTTCAGTCTTGCTGTCTCAGGCTGTCTCGGGCTCAGTCTCTCTCAGGCTCTGTCCCCTGATGTCCTCTTGGTCACAGTCTGGCCCCGGGCCCTCTGAACGCTCCGCGGCTCTGCTCAGCATTGCCAGCAGCCACCCAAGAACCAGGCAGGGTTCCCCGCCGCCAGGGCTGGGGGGGAGGTGCAGATGGCGCTGGGGATTTGGAGGAAGCCTAGGCAGGGGGACTGTAACCTGCAGTCTTTTCCTTGAACTAGTGAGGGAGAATTTTTGATTGACAGCTAACCCAGCTCCATCAAGGCCAAAGAGATATTCTGTTTCTTGCTGTAATTTGACTTTTCCAAAACCAGTCCAGTCGGGGGGCGAGGAGCGGTGAGGAGAAGATAATCAGAGCTGAGGGTGAAGAGGCTGAGGCCCCGGGTTGCCTCTCCCCAGCCGGGTACTTCTCACGTCCCCCCCATGCGTCGAAATCCCAGCCCCGCTAGACCGAAAAGGAGAGAACCCGAGAAGGGGAGGAGCAGGGACTGGGGTGGGGGCCTGGCAGGCTGGGGTCAGTGCTGCGGGCTGCAGACAGACCCTTCCCCCTCAACTTTCCTCACCCCCCTTCTCCCAAACACACACACTAGTCTCTGGAACACCTCTCTCTAGCCCTTCTCCTCCTTAGAGGAGACAGGTTGACAGAGATGCAGGAAAAAAAGCAGCCTCCGCCCCCACCCCTGGTGTTTGGTCCCCTCCTGAGGACAGGAATGGGAAAGAAGAGCAGGCATCTCCAGTCTGAGAAACCTTGTCCTTCCCTGCTGCCTCAGAGCCTGTGTCTTAGCCTCAGCTCCTGCCTGTTTCCCTTGGCGCAAACTGGACTATTCCCTGCTGACCCTGAAATTGCACCCCTCCTTCAAATTCACTCTGCCCTGACTAGAACGCCTGTGTCTCTGGGGATATCACCTGCTCTTCTCCCCCACCCCCACCAACTTCCCTGCCCCTCTCTTGCACCCACACTGAGAATTTCCTGCTTGCCTTTGCCCACCTTTGCTAAACCACCATGGGACAGTCTGATGAAAAGCAGAAGGCTGGGCAATGAATGAACCCCAAATTCAAAGAGGAGGGTAACAACCAACTTACTGAGGGGGGAGGAATCCAAGTTGTGTGATCTTCCCTGCCATCACACTGCCCCCTCCAGAATTCCTGTGTCTGACTCCAAAGAAATTGCTTTCTCCCATTCCTTCATAGCTTTTTTTCGTTCCAAAAACAGCCTACAATTTTATTTAATGAAAGACACATTTATGAACAATCAAATGATCCTCATAAAAATTTTATTGAAGGACGTAAAAACAAGCTACTTGCCCACGACCGAGGTCGCTCTCTCGCCTTGCCCGCTCTCACCCTGGCTCTCTGTAGACAGAGCCCCGGTAGTGACTTCTTTTTTGGGGGGAGGGTAGGATGTCTCAGAGATGGAGTTGAGGGCAAAAGAGGGCGAACAGGAAGACGGGATGGGGACACCCCACTGAAGTTGTGTAGATCTCTCCTCCACTTCTTCAGGCTGGCAAAGAAAGATAAAGATACAGACAATAAATTTAAAGACGTTTGCATATCTGTGCCAAAGCAAAGAGAGGACTTCTGGTGACAGAGGTGTACAAGGTCCCGAGGTCCTACCCCTCCCAGCCTTGGGCCACCTTCCCCAAGCTTCCCCTGCCCCAGATTTGGGGGGCTGAGTTGGCCAGTGGCAGAAGGACGCTCCCCTTTCCCTCCTTCCCTCCCTCCACCCCAGCTTCCCCAGTCCCCTCCCACTCTCCCTCCCTCGCTGCTGCTGCTCCAGAAAGAAATACATACATACACACTATTTAAAAACGCATTTTTAAAAGCCACGTTCCGAACTGACAATCGCTGATCTCGGCTCGCGCAGAGACTGCGGGAGCGTCGGGACCGACAGAGACGGATTACGTCAAGAAATAGTTCCTCCACCTACCTCGGCCGGCCTCTCTGCCCCTGCCAGGCTCCAGCGCCCAGCTCAGCCCCGAGGGTCCGGGAACCCTGGCTTCGGGGACTGGCATTGGCACCCCATTAAGAAATCCTCCCGGGGGTGGGGGCGGAGGCCATCTGCTTATGGGTGGACACGGGCAGGGGCTTCTGTGCTGAGATGCGAGTTGTCCTTAGGGGGCGGCGGGTCCTTGGGTCCAGAGTTGCGGACCCCCAGGAAAACGCAGGTCGCGGGGATCAGCAGAGAGAAGGGGGTGGGAGAAGGGAAAAAAAAAAAAGCCAGGAAAAAAAGCCCCTGCGCATTGATCCGCGCCGTATTTTTGGGTAAATACGATCACGTGGGGGCCGGGGAGCCAATGAGCTGCGGGGAAAAGGCTGGAAAAATAATTACCTGCCTTGATTGTTCTGTGAGCAGATAAAAAGTACATATACAGTTCATACAATAATCTTATGTATGTAAAACCCTGTTACGATGTCGGCGACGGGGCCCATCAGTAACTATTACGTGGACTCGCTCATCTCTCACGACAATGAAGACCTCCTAGCGTCCAGGTTTCCGGCCACAGGGGCTCACCCCGCCGCCGCCAGACCCAGCGGTTTGGTGCCGGACTGTAGCGATTTTCCGTCCTGTAGCTTCGCGCCCAAGCCGGCAGTGTTCAGCACGTCGTGGGCGCCCGTGCCCTCGCAGTCGTCCGTGGTCTACCACCCGTACGGCCCCCAGCCCCACCTCGGCGCCGACACGCGCTACATGCGGACTTGGCTCGAGCCGCTGTCCGGCGCCGTCTCCTTCCCCAGCTTCCCGGCCGGGGGCCGTCACTACGCCCTCAAGCCGGACGCCTACCCCGGGCGCCGCGCCGACTGCGGCCCGGGCGACGGCCGCAGCTACCCGGACTACATGTACGGCTCGCCCGGGGAGCTGCGCGACCGCGCCCCGCAGACCCTGCCCTCGCCCGAGGCTGACGCCCTCGCCGGCAGCAAGCACAAAGAGGAGAAGGCCGACCTGGACCCCAGTAAGTTGGGAGCAATTTTCCTTTACAACCCGCGCGGGAGGGGAGGGGAGGCCAGGCGGGGGGAGCGGATTACAGCCCCTCGGAGCGGCGCAGGGAGCGCGGGAGAGGGGTGAGGGCGAGGACTCAATAAAAGCGAATTACCTTGGGGAGCTTTCAGGGGCAGGAAGGTCTGAGAAGGGGGCCCAGGGAGCCAGGTTGGGAGAAGGCTGAGGGGGGCTCCTCTCCCAGGAGCTGGCTTTGATGAGACCCCCGCCCCCACACCCCCAGCCCAGGCTTTTTGGCTCAGTCACTGCTTTCGGAGAAATGCAGACAGGGCCAGGGGATAGGATGGGGGCGAGTTTCATTTTATGGTTTGGGATGAGATGGGGGAGAGATGAGGAGGACACTGGGGATAGAGAGGAAATAACCCCAAGGAGAAAAGCCACCCCTACCTCCCAGGCAGTGTGGGGGTCCTCACCCCACTAGAGATTCATAAAACAGAAGGTCCATGGGCTTCTCCCCCAGGAACCTTGGATGAGAGGTCTGAGGGCTTTCTCAGCCTGGGAACTTGGAGGGATCAGGACTTCCAGAGTTGAGGGAGAGAAGAGGGGGTCCCAGTTTCCTTAAACTTGAGAGCCCTCTTCTGAGGCTCTGCAGGAGAGAGGGGTGGGAATGGGGGTCAGGGATAAGGAGTGGGGAGAAGCATCTCCCCAGATTAGAGAATTGCACACACACACACAGACACACACACACACACACTCCAATCAGGGAAAGGGGAGCCTTCTGAGTATTGCAGAGAAAGGCAAGGGTAGGTTTTTTTTTTTTTTTTTTTGGAGGGGGACAGGTGAGAGCTGCAGGGCCAGAAAGAGGATAGAAGGGGAAACAGCAGGAGGAGGGGGTGCAGCCCCTGGGTGTGAGGAAATGTCTGGGGGAGACCCAGGAGGGGGCTGCAGGAAATCCTTTCCTGCAGCCCCATCAGGGGCCAGGGCCTAATTATACCCCTCTGAAGGCTTCCCTCCTTGCCCTCAGCTACTCCCATAAACCTGAAATTGGAGGCTTGGCTCCTGCAGAGCCTGTCCTGGGGCTGGCAGGAGGAGGGGGCACTGGAAGCCAAAGAGGGAAGCTAAGATATAGGGGGGCCTGTCCCCAAGGCCAGCAGTTCCCTGGGGAGAGGAGAAAGGCTTTTCCCATCCCAGCATCACCCTGAGAATTCGCCTCAGCAGGGTTGAATTCCGAGAGCGGAGATGGGGCGCTGGAGAGGGTAATGAGGGGCTTGGGGACTCTCAGGGTCAGGAAATAGAACTGCTGAAATTTCAGGACTTGGTCGTGGGCTGGGAGGATGGGAGGGGGCAGAGGAGGAGGGAAGTGGGGAGGGAGAGAGACCTCGCTATAAAAATAAAAAACAAGAGAGAGAAGCGTTTATGGGCCTATGAAACGGTTGGGAATTTGGACTTTTTATGAGGATATTCTCGAGTTACTACTCTTGAAGCTGAGGAGGACCAGACTGTAGAGGCTTTGATAGCTTCGATTTCCTATAGTTTTAGGTGCTGGAAACTGAGGAGGGGAAAGATAGGGAGGGGGGAGACCGCAAAAGCAGTAAGGGGGGTGGAATTCCTAAAGCAAAACGTGTCCAAATTCAGGTTCAATTATTGGGTTTGGGGAGCCTGGCTGAGCCTGAGGATGGGGTGGCAGGGGTCCTGGGCTGGAAAGGGGCTCCACTGACCCCTGCCTGTGTTTGGCCCTCCAGGCAACCCCGTGGCCAACTGGATTCACGCCCGTTCCACGAGGAAGAAGCGCTGCCCGTACACCAAGTACCAGACGCTGGAACTGGAGAAGGAGTTTCTCTTCAATATGTATTTAACCAGGGACCGTCGGTACGAGGTGGCCCGGGTTCTCAACCTCACCGAGCGGCAGGTCAAAATCTGGTTTCAGAATCGGAGGATGAAGATGAAAAAGATGAATAAAGAGAAAACCGACAAGGAGCAATCCTAAACCCTGCCCCAGCCTGCTGCCTCGCACAGCCAAGGGAAAAACAAAACAAAACAAAAAACCCACAAAATACCCCAGCCCAGGCGGGAGACAGCACTGAAAGAAAAAAGGAAAGAGCAAGATAGAGAAAAGCCAATCGGCTTATAAAGGAAAAAAAAAAGGGGAAGGGGAAAAGGAAAACTCTTGCAATTTGGGAGGGTTCAATGTTGAGAAATTGGTGTTTTAGAGTTAGTTCTACCCAGCGAGGAGGAGGAGGAGGCGGGGAGAGAAACCGCGTTCTCTTCTCCCAGCGCAACTGAAATAAATGACACACACAAATGTGATTTTTTTTTTCTCCTTTCTTCAGAGAAGCCAGTACTTGAATCGCTATATTTCTATTTTTTTTCATGTATTGTATTTGGTCCGGGCCATCACTCCCCAGGCCTGGGGTGCTCTGTGTGCAGATTTTGTACAAACACACACACGCGCACACATACAACATACACAAGTATGCTTCCCAGCCCAGGAGCGAAAAGGCGAGGGCCAGGGACCATGCCGCAGGCTGGGTCCAGCGGCACAGGCCGGCGCCTCTGGCGTGTACATAGCAGTGTCTCCTCTCATCCTCAGAGTCGGTCCTGTAACGTGCTTCTGTTTGTTATGGTAGAACAGCTCTGTGTTAATATATCGAAGTCACTTAAAAAACCAGAAACCCAACTGCATCCAGTTCTCATTATTTCTCCTCCTTGTCGCTCCCAGGCTTCTGACGTGGAGGAGGCAAGTGCTTAGATCCTTTAGGGGAGGTGGGAGCCAGGCAAGGGTCTCCCCCTACTTCGGAAGGGCAAGTGCCCGCCACTCCTCCCCAGGCAGGGTGTGATGGGGCTAAGAGGCTCCCGGGGTGTGTGGAGGCTGCTGAGGCCCGGGTGCCGCCTGTGCCTTCCCTGGCTGGCTGCCTGTGAGTCTCCTGGTAGCTCGATGGAGTCCCTGGGGGTGGGGGTATGGCATGAATGGTTTTCCTTGGCTGTAATTAATTGTAATAATTTATGAGTACATGAGATCGGAGGGAAGAGATAGGTAAAGATGAAGGTTGCGTGCTGGGTGCAGGCCGGGGCTGGATTCTTGCCTGGCTGCATCGGTGCTTTGAGGGGTGTCGGTGGGGGGGCAGGCTGCTAAGGAGGGTGTGCGGTGAAGGGTGAAGAGGAAGGCCCTGCAGGCCTCAGGGAACTGGACAGGCACTGGACATTGAGAGTGAAAGAAGATGCAGAGAGAGAGCAGGGAGAGAGAGTAGAGAGGGAAGAAAGAAAAGGGAGGAAAGAAGGGAGAGAGAAGAAAGATGGCAAAACCAATGCAATCAAGATTAGATTTAGTTTCTATTTCTCAGTGTATTCTCAGTTTCTCTCTCCATCTCCTAGTTCTCTCTTTTCTATTCAACCTATCTCTCTGGTGCTTAATTTGAATGTTGATCTGGGGGTGAAGTTTGAATGTTGATCTGGGGGTGACAGTGGTTATGCTGAGCAACCGCAGCATTTCAAGAGATCCCTAGGCTAGGACCAAAGGAAGCTGGGCAGGGATTAGCCAGAAGTGGGGTGTTCTCTGGTGGCTGTGGGACCCCAGGGGCAAAGATTTGGGGATATGTGTGTGTAACAACAGCCCAGTGGGGATGGTTGACTGCCTAGCACCCCGAGAGCCTTCCCCAGAACCAGCAGTTTTCATCTGTTAATCAGAAGCAGACTCAAGCTGCTGGGTATGCTTCAGCCCAGCGCCCCCTTTCTCGGAAATCCCCCAATCTGGAAACTATTAAACTCAGACTGCTTGAAATATAGCCCTTTAATATCTCAGGCTGCCCATTTTGGCGAGAGTGCAGGGTGTTGTTCTGAATACTTGGGGAATACCACCGTAAAAGAAAATAATTGGGGACCCCGATTCCTAAGCAGCTCCCCCCATGGCCATCACCTTACAGGATTGGTGAGGCACTTGTAGGGACCAGCCTCTTCCCATCATTTGAATCTCCTACCCGCTCCTCCTATTAAATAGTCCAGTTTCAGGGGCTGGAGGAAGGTGGGAAGAGGTGAACGTTTTGTTTTTGATAATATTTTGAGGGAGACAATCTAAAGTCGCGGTTTGGTTTCCCCAGTCGCTGAAGCACCCCTCCTCTTTCCCGCTTAAGAAGAGACCTCCCAATTCCAGAAGCGATTGTTTTCTTGGTCCTTTTGAAAGGTGCTTTGCCTGTATTTTTCTGGCTACCTTGCTCCTCCTCTGGGACCCTGGCCTCAGTTGCGCCCCGCGCGGAGGACAAGGCACCCACCCATCTCCCTCGGTCCTGACCGCGGGGACTCAAGCTTCTCTCCCGGCCCGAGCTCGGCGGTGTTTCCGGGCCTCCACCCCGCCCCTGCTCCAAGGCCCTGTCGCCTCCCCTCGTCCGTCCGTCAGCGCGGCCTGCTTCCTGCGGCCCGCCCGAGCCGGTCTGGCTCCCGGCAGGAAGGAGGGCCCTGACCAGAGCGTGGGATCCAGAGCAGGCCCACGCGGTCCAGCCCGCGGTTCAGTACCAGCTCAGCCTCCAGCCTGCAGGTCAGGATTGGATTCGATTTTTATTTATTGTCATTTGTGAACTCAAACCACAACAACACGACACACATCTGGGGAAAGAAACGAAAGCTGGGGACGAAAGAGGGGCTTGCAAACGCCCCCCTGCCCTAATCCTCCCCTCCCACCTCTCCTCTGCTCCTTTGTCAGAATCACAAAACCCTAAAGGTTGTTCCACTTGGGAAGGCAGAGGGTAGGTACATTTCCGAGGCCCCGAAATGCCACTTTTATGGCGCTGTTTGTCTCCCTGCGCTGGATTCTGAATGGGGCCGAACAAAACAGCAGCGCGGAGCTGGCTAGACGTCTGGGCTTAATTGTTTTATGGTTTAAATAAGGTGGACACTCTTTCCTTTGAAATCGGATTATAGGAATGTTTTGTCTATGGCCCACGGAGAACAGGACCTCACTGGATGGGAGGGAGAGGTGGAGAGAGCGCGCGTGAGAGAGGGCTGGGCCACAAACCAGGGGGCAAAGAGCAGGGAGAAGTCAGAGTCCCACCCCAAAGTCCTGCAGGCGGCGGCGGAATAGGCGGTACGGAGCAGGCGGCAGGGTAAGAGGAGCGAGGAGTTTAGAGTGCGCGCCACGGGAAGGCGGTCGCGGGAGCTTCGGTGCGTGTGTCTGCGTGCGCGGTGTTCCGAGGCCAGAAATGCGCCTGGTTGCGGGGAAAATCGCGGCAGTTCCTTTTGCACAGTGTCTCAATGCGGGAAGGGAGGGTGACAAAAAGAGAAAATAGTATAAAACCTTGGACAAGGTTTATTTCGAGGATTTAGACCACAAAAGAACAGCGCTCCTGAGGAGGGGGGAATCCCTTCCGGGGACCCCTCTCGTGCGCATTCATTTGGAAACTCCTTCCTCCCACCCCCCATCTTTGGGTCAAGCCTGGGGACCTGCTTGCTCTTAGCTGCTGGCTTTTTCCCGGCCGAACTGCATTGGAGCAAGTGGACGCGAGGTGGCGCTGTTGCTCAATGTTAGAGGCGGCGACTGTGCCCCGATCCGGCCTGGCCGCACTGACATTTGAGACCCGGCCCCGAGGAGCAGCAACTAAAAGGCCGGGTGCCCCGGCCCAACCCGGCCCCTCTGGCTCTGAGCAAATCAATCCTCTCACCTGCGAGGTGTAAATAAATCGCGAGTGGCGGCCGGAGATGGGCCCTCGCTCTGCCAGCAGACTCGAGAGGCTCAGAAGGGCGGGCGTTGAAAATAATCGCTTTGCGGAGGAGATAAGCACGAAGCAGGCAGCGCGTAATTAACACGAAAAGGCAGAATGACCCGGACAAACGAACATAAATCCACGATACCTAGGAGGGCGGTGCAGGCCTCGGGGCGAGGGACGGAGACGCCCCAGCAAGGATGGCTGCTTGCGGTTCCTTTATTTCCAGGTTCGAGGAGCGAAATCAACCAAATATATGTAAAAAAACAAACAATCAAATGAACTGAAGAGAGAAAAGGCGAGGGACCTTTGAAAGGGGAAATCAAGTCCAGCCGGGGCTTTGGGGACTGGTGGGCTCTCAAAGCAGGCGATGCATGCAGCACACTCTGGACAGTTGCATTCCAAGACACAAAGGCCTGGAAGGATAGCTCTATGGCAGGATTTTCGCTGGCCCATAAAATGTTGAGATATCCCCCCACCCCCTAAAAGATAAGGCGCAGGCCCCAAAGCGGATATGGCCTGCCCAGCCTCTGCTTTCCAGGAGGGAAAAGGAAAGTATTTATGACAGTCCCCAGTGACCTAGAAGCTGGGAGTCCAGAGTCTGTCAGTTTAGTACCCACAGAGCAGGCTCAGAGAAGGCAGAGGCTGAACCAAGGCTGCATCGTGCTCTGGTAGTGGAGGATATCTTGGTCATGTCCCCCACTGCCCTGGACCCTGCAGCGCTGGCATGGCCCTCTGAACCTCCCCTCCTGTGGCTCCAGGGTCAGAGATATTGGTGTGGTGTCACAGAGTTGGAGCGGTCCCCACCTCACTCAGATGGGGGTGGATTCTTCCAAATTCAGAGTATCCTGATCTCTTGCTGGGGCCCCAGTGGTTCTCCTTTGGGAATGTGGCTGAGAGTGACTATTTCCCCAGCAATTATTTAGATTCAAAAGGGGGAGACTCATTTTCTCTGCATCGTCCTCCCCTGCGCTTTCATTTCTTCCTTCATCCCTAGAGCTGGGCTCCGGATGGATAGTGAAGAAAAAGATCTGATTTTCTAACTGCCTCTTTCCTCATCCAACCCTGAAACTTCAGAATGTGGAAAGAAATTAGGTAGCCTTTTTTTTTTTTTTTTAAATGATGCAAAGAGCGAAAGATGCATGTGTGTTTATCAGGTCTTATTTTCACATATGTCTGGGTGTGCACGAGTGTGCACAGTCTCTGTGAAGTGTCAGGGGTGCTTTCTGATAATTGAGTGTGTGTGCATTTGATGTTGTTCGTGGTGGAAGAGAGCATATACAACATGTGTGGATCCTGAGCATGGCCCCGCATTGCCCTCACATACTGTGGAGAGGGAGAACCAGAAAAATCATTCTTCTTCATTCACCTGCACAGAGCACACGTGTCCACAGCTCTCTTTCTCCCTTTTCTCTCTGTCTGTGTTCAGTCCATGTAACTGTACATGTTTATGGCCAGAGAAGGGTGCTGATGGGATAAGGGTCTTTTATCCATTAGCATTAACTTGAATTTACCCAGTCTTGGGGATGGGGGAAACCCCCCAGAGAAGTGTGGGTAAATATTTAAAGAGTGTCTGTTGACAGTTCCCATCCACATCCTGGCCTGGGCAGCCTGCCTGGGGAAGTTGGGGAGGGGGGATGCGGTGAAGCCAGGAGGCCAAACTGGCATTTCCTATGGGGTTAGGGTATGTGGGGACAAGTAAGAGGCCTGCTTTAGAGGCCTCCAACCCAGATACAGGGGGTCTTCTAAGAAGCAACCTCCTGGATCAGCCCAGCCAGAAGCCAGAGAACCACAGCTGCCCTCTCCCTCTGTTCCCACCAGCCGTTTTGCTCTCAGAGCCTCCAGCAAGCTCGTGGCCATTGCCCGGGCTTCCTGCCTGAGGCATGAGCTGGTGTCTGAAGGGGCAGTGCAGCCCTGACTGGGTATGTGGAGTATCCTTGCCTCTGGCCCTCTCCACTACCCACAGCCAGCTGACAAGGGATCTTAAGAATCTAGGGGGGACAGGGCAACTGGATAGGGGCAAGAGGGTTCTGATGGCTGACGTGTCTGGGGATAAGATGCACTTTTCCTCCTAAAGTCCCCAGACTTAAGGACCCCCTGGGGAACCCACCTTTGGTTGTTAGGGGACCGCTCTCTCTGGTTGGCATTCAGCCCCCTCGGGGGTCTTATACCTGTTGAGGTAACCTGAGTTGACCTGCTGTCTCAGGTACCTCTCTCTCTGAGAGGAAGGAAAAGAGAAGGGAGGAGAGGCACCTTCAAATCTGAATGCGCACCTTGGAAAAGCTGGCCCCAGCCATTAGCTGGGACTGGCTCACCACCACCCCCCACATACCACACCCCCATCCCTCCCCCTTCCTCCCCTCCCCTTCTTCCAGGTCCCCCCAGCCCTGAACCCCTCTACCCCCCGCCCGCCATCCCTCCCTTCCTTCTCTCTCTCTCTCTCTCCCTCTCTCTCTCCCTCTCTCTCTCTCCCTCTCGCCTGTCTTCATGTCGTGGATTGATGAACGCGAATCGCGTGTAAGCGCCGCCACCGCCGGGAGTCTGAGGAATTCGCCTGGGCTGTTAAAGGAAAGAGCTAAGTGCGAGAGCGCGAGCTCTACCTACCGACAGTGAAGAGAGCCGCCGCCGCCGCCGCCGCCCGCTTGCCCGCCGCCGCCCGCGCCCAGCCCGGGAGCTGCGCCGCCCCGCCGGCCGCCGGCACCCAGGCGCCCCCCACCTGCCCAGCCCGGCCCGCCGCCCCGGGGAGCCGGCCGGCCTGGGGATCGCTCCCGGGGGGAGGGCAGTTTCGGGGGTCCCGGGCGGGGGAGTCGGGAGCCAGAGGGGAGGGGGCGGCGGGTTTTCATGTGCCCAGCATGAGCTCCTACTTCGTCAACCCCCTGTTCTCCAAGTACAAAGGCGGCGAGTCCCTGGAGCCGGCCTATTACGACTGCCGCTTCCCGCAGAGCGTGGGCCGGAGCCATGCGCTGGTGTACGGGCCCGGCGGCTCGGCGCCCGGCTTCCAGCACGCCTCGCACCACGTCCAAGACTTCTTCCACCACGGCACCTCGGGCATCTCCAACTCGGGCTACCAGCAGAACCCGTGCTCGCTGAGCTGCCACGGAGACGCCTCCAAATTCTATGGCTACGAGGCGCTCCCCAGACAGTCCCTTTATGGGGCTCAGCAAGAGGCGAGCGTGGTGCAATATCCCGACTGTAAATCCTCCGCCAACACTAACAGTAGCGAAGGACAAGGCCACTTAAATCAAAACTCGTCTCCCAGCCTCATGTTTCCATGGATGAGACCCCACGGTGAGAAGCCTTTTCTCTTTCCCCCTTAGTCTCCCGCGCTCCGGGGTCTTCCCCCCTCCCTCGCCTCCTTTTTGTCTGCCCTCGCTCTCCCTCCTGGCTTGGGGCTCTCTCGGGCCCCACCCCCGGGCCTGAGTGGGTTTCTGGAGGTTGGGAGGTTCAGCTGGGGGTGGGGCACCGGGTTTGTCTGGGAGATTTGGGGGATTGGGGTAAAAGTGGGGGAAAAGGTGGTATCTGGGTGCAAAGGGTTAAAAAAACGTTTTCTCCACCTCTGTCAGTCAGTCTGTCTCTCTCTCTCCCCTCCTCTTTCTCTGTCTGTCTCTTTCTCTCACCGTCTCTAGTCAAAGTTGGGGAGGTGGCTGGGAAGGAGCGGGGGACCCAGAGGTTATCAGCCTTTGGAACAAGCCAGTGTCTCCATAAGGCAGAGAGCCCCAGTCCAGGACAGTGGCCAGGCTGTCTTGGGATGAAGACCCCTGCTTCCCTCCCCTGGCTGGGTCAGGGGGTGGCAGGACCCCAAGGACAGGTGATCTGCCTCTCTGGGGTACCCACCACCTCCTCTCAGAGAACTAGCCTTAGGGCCACTACCCCAACTTTGCTCTACTTCCCTCAGTTGGAGAGAAGAGAGGGAGTCAGAGAGAAGGGGAAAAAAAAAAAAAGAGTCCTGAAAAGGAGGGAGGCCATGTAGGTTAGAGGGCTCTGACGTCCAGAAGACCCTGGGGGAAGCCAAGCTGCCCCCCATCAAAGGCTTGTGGGGTCTTCCTGAGACCCTCAGGGCAGCTCAGGTCATGAGCCCCTCCAAGGGTGGCCCCTCATCGCCCAATTTCGAAGTAAAAGGGGAAGCTAGAAAGCGACAAGTTCCAGCAAGGATGGCCCGTGATTTATTTGCTGATCTCTAGTTAGCAATCAGGCCAAGCAGTGATACATTCCAGGAGATCAATTATTTTTCCTCCTTGCAAGGCATAAGGCAGAGAGATCTGAAGAGGGGCAGTGAGCAGAGCCTCACTTCTTCACCCCCAGCCCTTTTGCCTTCCTTTTGGAAAGGGACTCTGTCCCCAGCCCTTCTCACCCAATGCCCCTCTGCACTTGTAAACAAAGCTGCAGGGCCAGTTTCCTGGAACTGCAGGCCTGGGGGGACTCTGCAGTGCTCCCTTGGCCTCTTCCAGCCCCGGCTTTCCAGACAGATCCTAGTCCCTGCCCCCACCCCTACCCTACCTCCCAAGGTGAAGCTAAACCAAAACAAACCCCCCAAACTTTCCTGCCCTTGCCTGCTCTGCCTTTTATGCAGGAGGGAGGGGAACTGGGGAAACCAGAGGGGGGGATTTCAGGGGAGGAAGAGTGACAGGGGAAAGCCAAGCCCCTACCCAAACATAACCAGACTGGGCTTCTGTTCTGTCCAGCTCCGGGGCGGCGCAGCGGAAGGCAAACTTACAGCCGGTATCAGACCTTGGAACTAGAAAAGGAGTTTCTCTTTAATCCTTATTTGACACGAAAGCGTCGGATTGAAGTCTCTCATGCCCTGGGACTGACTGAGAGACAAGTGAAGATCTGGTTCCAGAACCGAAGGATGAAGTGGAAAAAGGAGAACAACAAGGATAAACTGCCCGGAGCCCGAGATGAGGAGAAGGTGGAGGAAGAAGGAAACGAGGAAGAGGAGAAAGAAGAGGAGGAAAAGGAAGAAAACAAGGACTGAGCAAAAAAAGAGAGACATCCCCCCCCCCTCCTTTAGCAACTCCCTTGAAGTTTCATTTTATGGTAGCAGATAAATTGAGAAGTTTACGACTGTCATTTGCTTTTATAGAGAATAGAATGACACTCACAACTCTAACTACCTGTCAGATACTTGCAGCTCTGGTTTTATTACGTTTGGACTTCCCCCCACCTTTATTTGTTTGGGGGCTGGAGGGGGGATACTGAGACACAGCGAAAAGTTCCGAGTTTCTGTCTCAGTCGTTGCCCCAACACACACACTTCTCCCTACCCCCACCCTTCCTAGTCTTGCCTGGATTTTAAGGTCTGAGACCTGGCCCCCTTTCCCCTTCTCCCGGCCCCTTCTTGCCACACTGCCACCTCCCTGCTTCTCTGGTATTTATTTTAGAGGGGAGCCCCCTCAAAATATGGAAGAAGACTCGTGGCTTTGTTTTCATGCTAGGATTAATGTCTTAGATTGACTTTTTTCCCCAAAGGACAGAAAAAGTGAAGGAAGGAAGGAAAAGAAAGGGAAGATATTCAAAGACATTTTAAAAATGATAGCAAGGAATATCCCCTCTCCCTCCCTGGGAGTCCCCACTTAGACCCCCTTGACTTTCTCTAGGAACCTGATGGAAACCTGAAGGAGACGAGGTCTCCCCTTCCCTCCTCCCTTTTCACGGGGTAGAAAGGCGCCTGCCTGCAGTTGCCGCTCAGATCCTACCTAGCCATCCCTTGGTCACTCGGGCCCATGCCTTCCTCCCCTTCAGCTGTCTAATTCCTGTTGTTGGGCCCAGCTTCCTCTGAGCTGCACTGGTATAAGCGCTCAGAAATCGCCATAATCATGAAAATAATAATAATACTGATAATAATCATAGTAAATCTTTAACATACTACCTAAAGGGAACCTGCAATAATCTTGAAAAAATAAAAAAGAGAAATTAAAAAATCCTAATACAGGAGAAAAAAAGAGAAAAAATTTAAAATAAAAAAAAAGAAAGAAACCTCCAACGTATTTTATCACTACCTATAGGAAGAAATCCTGCTTTGAGAGTATTTGTAATGCGGTTTTGTTGTCGTTTGTTGCTGCTTATTTCACTAAGAAAAACCCAACAACTGAGACTGCCTAGCCCTCCGGTCCTGTGCGCTTTTATTGTGCTTCTAACCCCAGTAGAGTAGAACTAAATTGCACTGAATGTATAGTTAACTGTCTTGAATCCTCTGTTTATGCAATGTGCTCGAAAGGAAAACAACGTTAAAAATATATCTATAATAATAATTTTTGGTCATTCGTCTTTATGTCCAGCTATGAATGTAGATTTTGTGTCCCGGCAGCAGCTCTGTTTCTGGTCGAAGTACTTTGTATTGTATACGTGAGTCATAATAAAAAAATGGAGAAAAAATATTTGAAGCTGTAATGACTGACTCGATTTTTCCCCATCGTACCCCATTTTCTACCCCTCCCCTCCTTACCCTTTTTCAATATTCTAGTAAAGGTTTCCTCCACTGATCTGACTTGGGGTTGGGGAGCACTCACATGGAGAGGAGTGGAGGAGCTGAGAGGGCTGGCTGGGCTGGGAGGGCAGGTGAAAGTGGGGAGGTGAACAGGAGGAGGAGGAAGCAGAGCAGAATGCCCTTGGGAGAACATTGGCTCCAAACAAAGTGGGTTGGTAGATGCCAGGGTCCCAATGGGAAGAAAGCATCTTCTCCTCCACTCATCCATCTTCTTCCTCCTGGCCCTGGGCTGAGCCCAGATCAAAAATCTGCCCCCACTCCCATGCCCCTCCAGGAACTAGGCCTTTTTCAACCAGGGGCTGGGGCTAAGGATGAGGAAATGTGATTCCTTCTGATCTCTCATGGTCAACCCTTAGTACTCAGCACCCAGCACTAGAAAGCAAACAGGGTGGGAAGGATGTGAGGCTTGAGGCAGTCTGGAGGACTTGGTTGGAAGAAGCCTGAGAGTGGGGGATAAGGGAGCTTAAGCCTAGGGGAGAGGAGAGAAGGGAAAGGTGGAGGGACTGGCAAGGCAAGCAGCCTGAGTCCACTGTCTGAAATTCAAATTCAGCCAGCACAGAGCCATCACTGTCACCCAGCCGCTTGCACTTACTCCAGCCTCTGTTCTGGCTGTATCAAGCCCTCTCAGCTTCACCTTGGCAATTGGGCAGCCTGCCCTGCCCTTATAATTCAGATCATTGGCTTGGGTGGGGGTGGGCCCACTGAGTGATCAGTCCCACACTCCAACCACAGCCGGGTAAGGACAGTCTTCACTGGACTCCCCATTCCCCAAAATAAAGGGTTGAAGGCTAAGGGACTCAGGAGGCAAGAGGTCTCTCGGTCTTCCCTGGAGAGTCCTAGACAGAGAAATCTGTTTATGCCAGCAAGATTCTGGTCAAATAATACCAAATTCCAGAGATACAAGCCGTCTGATTCAGTCAAGAGATGGGACGAGGGGAGGGGATGGGATCTTCTGGTCTTAAAAACCCAGACCCCCAAAGACTGAAATATTTTTGAGGTCAGACCTCTCTATCTCTTACTCCCTTCACTCTCTCAGTCTCTGTTCTCCCGTTCAATGATTTCCCCAGACTTACGCCCAGTAAGTCGACTCTAGTTTTGTGTAATTTCACCCGCGTCTGAGTCCCTGGCTCCCACGCAAAGTGGTCTTGAATACAGGATTGGATCAGGCGTCGTTAATAGGGGAGTCCTGCGGCCCGAGAGAGGCTACGGATTGGAAGCGCAGGCTGCGGGCAGGCAGTCGGGAACAGCTTTGAACAGCTCTGGGGTAAATCTTTCGGAACCTGGGGTCCCAGCTGACAGCCGCCGGGCCAGCCAGGTAACCCCGTTTGCTGCGGGGAAACACCGGCTGCCCGCCGGGGAGGCCCGAACAGAGAGCATTTCGCTCTGACCTCAGGCCTTCCCACGGGGCGTCCAGACTCCGAGGGCCGGCGAGGGTCGTTTCATTTTGAAATGTGGAATTATGCTTGCTATTAATAAAAAATCGCTGGCCCAGTAGCCATTGACCTTACACTAAATGCCTTCGAAGAACCTCACCGAATTTTCCCCACACCCAATGCCCCATTCAACCCCGGCCGTGCGCAGCAATGCCCGTGGCCCCAAGCCCGGCGTCGGAGGGCGGGGTGCGTCTGGCGCCCAGCATCGCTTGAGATGCGAGGCAACGGGTGGGCCAGACCCAGAGATCTCCAGCCGCCCTCTCTTACAGCACCCGCTCCCCCCAGCCCGTGGTGCCCACCGCCTCTGTTTTCTCGTTTGGAGAGAAAAGGAGGCAAAACCCGTTTTATGGGAGAACTTAATTGCGAGCGGGGACGCGCTCTCTTTAGAAACGCGTCCTCCCAAATACTCCCGCCGTCCCATTACCGGAATGGGGACCATTCGGCAACAGCAGCTAGGACTTTCTCCCATTCTTTACTTTTTTATTAGCCAATCAAAGTGGCTTCCGAAAGCTATTTGTGATTTGTGAAAAATAGTGTCTTTCAAAATGCTGAGTGGAAGCATCTCGCTCATTTCGCCTTGAATTTATTATTCTAATCTCAACCGTAGAGACAGGATAATGCAGCTATTAAGTTGGGGGGCAAATTCGTTTCTCAGGATTTAAAAACAAAAAAGAAAAAAAAAAAACACTCGGCATTATCTCTCCCTCCCCACTTCGTTGTAGAGGCCAAGGGAATTGCGGGCCTGTAGGGGATCTGGGGGAGGAGGATGAGGGAGGTAATAAGTGCCCTAAAAAGCTCCTTGGGGTACCCTAGGATGGGAGAGTGGATTGGCCTCCCCAGCCTCAGCTTCCCCAAATGAGATGCCCCAGCGGCTGTGTGCTGGAGAAAGTCACCCCGTGCCAGTTAAAGCGAACTGTGAGACAGGTTGTGCCACAGACTAGAAGTAAAATTTCCGGTGAACTGCCCGCAGAGCTGTCCCATTCTCCCCGAGGCCCATTGTGAAAAGCTGGGCCACTGCTTCCTTGTCGTAATTTTTAACTACCTGTTATAAAATTTATGGGTGGGTTTGTAAAAGAAACGAGGTCCCTGCATCCGGCTGAGGGAACTGCTTCACTTACTGTAGAGGAAGTTTGGGGAGGGGATGAGGGGACCCCCTGTTGGTTGGGGTGGGGCACCCAGCCGTGGAAGTCCCCATGCCAACATGACTCTGGAACCAAGAGAAGAGCTTTGGGCCTTCAAATCTCCAGCTTGTTGGGGAGAGTGGCTGGGTGGTGACTGGTGGCAAATAGTCTCTATGGGGGAATTTATTCTGGGCTCCCTCACATTGGATTCATTGCCAAAATCAGGGGTCTGGAGTCTCCCGTGCTCTGGTGTTTAGCATGGAAGGTAGAATTTAAGGAAAGAATAGATTCTTTTTTCAGGGCCTGCAAGGTGTGTCCTAGTTGCCCAGACATTGGAATTTTTCTGAAAAAGGCAGATGGGTTTGGGCCACCTGACCAGACAGAAAAAGGCTTCCTATGACCATGCACCCAAAGGAAAAAGAACTGGGAAGTAAGATCGATCATAGGCCTTAATTTTATATTTAATTCTAAAAAGATTAGGAGGAAGCTGCTATCTGAACCTAGGAACTGAGGAGACCTGACATCCTTAGGAGACCTAGGGATGGTCTTGGGGGGTGGGGGGATAGGAATGTCACTTTTCCGGAGAAAAGAATCTGGGTACGAGGGGCGCTTTGGGAGTTCTGCAGGCTGCTCCCCATTCTCGTCCGCCACGCCCCCCCCTCCTCCCCAAGCTGCCTCCGCAGGCCTAAACCCTCTCCGCTCTTCAGACCACGGCCAGGTCAGTCTTGGTTATGAGGCTTCCAGCCGCCTCCCCGTCCTGTTCCCATCTGGGGTGGAGTGGGGGCTTCCCCTACGCCCCAGTGGGAAGGATGTTGTTCTCTTTCTAGAAAAAAATGACTGGGGTAGGCTGAGCATCCCTTCTCAGTCCCTTCATGCCGCCGGGGCTGCCGTCACTGCCCCAATGCCACAAATCTTTGCAAAGCTGTGGTTCCCCCAGAGCCAACCTTAATACCCCATTTATTAAGGAAAATATGTAAAATTCGGCATGGCAGAGGGAGGCAGCCGACTCAGCGCCAGAATCCTTCCTTGTCTCCTGTCAGGTCCCCCCTTCGCCCTTCCGCGCTAGCCAGGAGCAACCCGGCCCGTGGGGAGTGGGCGGTGGGTGGGGGTGGGGTGGGGGGTCGGGGGATGCTCCCTCTCCGAGAGAATTGGGTAAACATGGCGACCGCGGCGCCCATTTGCACACGCTACACAAATGCATCGCATTCCCGGTTGTTTGCAGAAAATTTACAGCTGAGTAATAAAAGTTTACGATCGACTCACAAGTTGGATTGGCCACAAGAAGTCATGTGGATTCCATCCATGAACGTGAACTTTTTATTGTGGTTTGTCCGTTCGGAGCGCTCCGCAGAACAGTCCTCCCTGTAAGAGCCTAACCATTGCCAGGGAAACCTGCGCTGGGCGCTCCCTTCATTACTAGTATTTTTTTTTTTATTAATCTGATTAATAATTATTTTCTCCCCTCATTTAATTTTCTTCCTCCCAGCTGGAGTTGCCGGAAGCTGGGAGCACCTGAGAGGGGGGTGGGGGGAGAGGCTGGAGTAGAGGGCACCCCTCTCTCCCTTCCCGACCCTCTAGCCCCCCAAGGGGCAGGAGGAATGCGGGAACAGGAGTTGAGATAGGGAGCTGCAGATGCCTCCGCCCCTCCCCTCTCCTAAGCTCTCCCTCCTGCCCCCTTCTTGCATCTCTCCTTAATTTTATTTGGCTTTTTTAATTATTGGGACTATTCTTTTTTATTTTAAATTTCTATAAAGTATATATATATACATATATATGTATGTGGAGCTGAGACAGGCTCGGCAGCGGCACAGAATGAGCAAAGACGAGAAAGAGAGTGGGAGAGAGAGGCAGAGAGAGAGAGGGAGAGGGAGAGTGACAGCAGCGCCCGGTAAGTGTTTCCTTATTGGTTCAAATATGTAACTAATGGTCCGTAGCTGGGTGGCGGTTTCAAGATAAGGACAGCAGCGGCTTGTCTTGGTTAGAAAGGAGAGGGGGCGAGAGGGTGGGCGCGTGGCAATTATGGGAAGGAAAAGTGGGGGTGGGGGAGAAATTGGGTTAAACTGGAATATGGTAGTGGGGGAAGTATGTTGTCTTTATGTCACTGTACGCTGAAGTTGGGGGTCGGGGGGCCAGAGGACTGCGTGGGGCTCAAGGCCGGGGTCTAGTGCGCAGACCTTGTCCTTACCTGTTATAGATCTGCGGCCTTTTGGCTAACGGGACTGGGACAGAGAGGGCTCGGGAGCTCAAAATCCAGGGCAGAAGAGAGAACCTGTAAGCTGTAACCAATGCCCTCCGAGCAGAGTCAGCCCCCCAACCCCCAAACAAACTTTCCAGTGCCCCCTCCCTGCTCCGCAGCCCCCTCCCTCCCGGAGAGCGCGACCGCTAGACCTCACACATGCGCAGTGCGGGCCCAGGGCCTGGCCGCGGAGCAGGAAGAGAGCGCAGCTAGGCGGGCGGCGGGGCCTGTTAATTGGCAATTAGGGGGGAGGCTGGTGGCTGGTGCGCGTCAGCGGAGGGGAGAGCGTCTGCCCACCCCCTGCTTCCACCCCCACTCGAGCGGATGGAAAGATGGGAGGTGCTCTGCACTGCGGATGGATGGGTGGGGGTGGGGGACTCCGTACTCAAAAGCCATCTTGTGCTTGGAGAATGGGGGCCAATCTGCTTTTTCTCCCCCCATCCCCGGCCCGGCGTTCTCCACCCCCAACCGCGGCCACCCCACCCAGGATACCAACTGGACTGCTTCACCGGCGTAGCCTGGCTGCTCTGGGCTGTGATCTGCCCTGTCTGGGGCGGAGGTGGGAATTGAAGAGGCCCTAGAATGGGTGGGGACAGTGACCAGGCCTCGCCGGCAGGGCCTCCTGAATGAGCAGAGGTAGTGAGGTCTCAATGCACGGCTGGGGCACGACTGACTTACGGGGTCGGGACTCAGAATTGGGCGGCCCGGAGGGTCCTGGGCGCTGGGGATCTTCCTAATAATTGGTGCTAATGGCGTGTTGTATAGTCTTAACCCAACACATATGGTTTCATAACACAGTGGCTTAATTTCTTCCAAATGTACGTGGCCCTGAATGTGTTGCAGCTTGATATATGACCCCGCCCTGCTCCCTGGCCTGGGTCCGAGGCGGCCCCTATATGTGTGAGCTTCTGTTTATAAAGGGCAACGCACACACACTCGCTTACACACCCAAGGCAGACACACCCCAGAGCTGGGGGAGGGGAGGGTGCATACTTCTAGAGAGAGATCCGAGAGTCTGGGGGCCAGAGTCCCCTTCAGCCCGAGCCAGGAGCACGCCCCCCATCCTCTCCCAAACGCGCGACTGGGCTTCTGCGCCAAGCCCGAGTGGGGGAGGGGACCACTCCTCGATTTCCTGTTTAAACCCAGACTAGTCGCCTGGGGGGTAGGGGGGGGGGATAACCTGTTTTATCAAATTTTTAAAAATATAGTTCGACTGCATTCAAATCAAACCCCTTGGGCCCGAGTTGACGGTGAATCTTCCCTCCCCTCCCCCCACAATCCCCTTCCCTTCCTCTCTTGCCCCCCCAAAATTCCCCTTTCGCAGCCGACATAAAGGCCTGGGAGGTATTCTCCCGGGGGAAGAAATGGCATTTTCTCTCCCCCTTCCCCCCCGCCCCCCCCCGCAATAGGACTTGTGTGTGTCGGCAGAGGCGTCTGCCGAGGGGCTAATTTCGCGTTCCTTGTTTACGATCGAGAAAAGCGCTTGGCTCTCCCCAAATGGGCCCAGCCCGCCGCCCGCTCCGGCTGCCGCGCGCTCTTTCGCCGCCCCGGCGCGGCCCTGGGGCTGACGCCCCGGGGAGCCAGGCCGCGGCCGCTCAGACCCCGAGTCCGTGCGACCTGCAAAGGGCGAGGGGAGTACCGTGGGCCAGTGGAGGGGCCCCGGAGGCCTGAAAATGGGAGCTTTTCTCCTGGCGTATTCTGGGAACCGCCGATCGGTGAGGCCTCTATTTCTCTTTCGCTGTATTTTGTCTGCCCCCGCCCCAGCAGATGGCCGCACTGACTGGGGGAGGGGGACAAGTCTTTGTTCACCGCCCCCCCCCCAGGACAACAGTTTCCGGAGAAGGCCACTCGGGCCAGTGGGGTTCACCTGGAATACTAGAGGGGGCCCCCTCCCTTTGGAGGGGTGGGCCTGGGCTAGGCTGGGGTATCACCTTCGGCCTACAGGGATCTAACCGAAAGAAAGTGGTTAGTGAGATTTCACAGTGGTAGGGTTGGTGGTTGTCGGGTTAGTAGCACCATCCTGAAATGTCCTTATATATTATTTTTATACATTGATTTTCTGTCCCTTGTTGGCTATGGTCCTGCAGGCTCCCACTCATTTCACCCCTAGACTCTCCTCAGGACCCAGAGGGATGCAGAGACAGTCTAGCCGCAGTGACTGGCCCTAGTTTTCCATTTTCTAGTCTGGCCAGGGGAAAAACCCAGCCCCAAACGCCAGCCCCTTCCTTCCCTCCTTACTTTCAATTTTCCTTCCTTTCTTTCTCTCCCTCGATGGCACTCAAACAGAAGCACAAAAGGGGCCACCCGTGGCAACCCTCACCCTCCTTGCAGGCCAAATTCCCTGTGGACAAGGTCCTAAGAGCAGGAGGACACTCCTGTGATTATCTAATAATAGCCAGAGCAGCTGAGAATAGAATCGGGCTCAAGGACTCTGCACACCCAGAGCTAAGGCTGTGCAGAAGCCCTGAATCCATGGGTCAGGGTCTGGTGACACTCCCTTGAGCCCAGGGCCCCCAGCAGTCTCCACTGAGTCCACTCTTTGGGTACCTCAGGCCTGTCCCTTACGGGGCTTTGTCAGTCCTGCCACGGGCTGTATTTCACGCGCCAGCTCCTAGCTAAGGAGAAATGGGCAGAGCAAACCCTTTCTCCCCCTGGTCTGACAGTTGTGATCCCCACGAAGAATGCGACCTTGTTTGGAGAAGGCGGCCTTGTTGGGTTGGCTGTTATGTTCCGAAACCAGGCTTGGTAGCTTTATACGTTTATTAGATAGAGGCTCAAATGTACGGGCGCAGACTTCTGCACGAATATATACAGACTCATGTTTCCTCAGTGGTTAATTGTGTATTACCATGCCTATATGCGCTCAAACACCATTTTATGTGCGTGCGAAATTTTGTTAGCCCTCACTAGATGGGCTTAGGCTCAAGGAGGCACTGGGTGCCCTCTGTGCGTGCTCTGCTGAAAATGTGTTCGTGCTGGAATCGGAGTATGCGGGTATCAGTAACCAAGAGATGCCACAAAGGTTTTCTTAGACCTTATTGCCTTCGCTGTCCAAGCAGCTGGGCTGGGGAAAGATTGACTTCCTTCTGCTTCCTCTCCACACCTCCCTGCAGACTTCCCCAACTCAGGATTGTTTGAGCAGGCGAGCCCAGTTGTGCTGAAAGTGAGTTCGGTGGGAAACTTTGGTCGGTGAGGCATGCCTGTGAGCAGTTTTGAGCAGTCGCTGGGCCCTGGTGTTCGAAGCCTCACTGAGGCGGCAGAGAAGATTGGAGTGGTTAATAAGGTGGCCTCTGGGCAATGATCTGGGGCGGCTGTGGACGGACTAAGGTGCCTGGAGAGGCCGCTGGAGAAAGCCAGCCAGACGGATGAGGGTGCGGTGAATGCCTATCTCCCCACTCCTGCTCGCTCTGGTTGCTGACGGGGTCTCAGCTTTGCCTGTGTCATATGTGGAGCCGACTAGGGGATCTCAAAGTTCCCCAGAAACCTAGATCTGGTTACTGGTGGAACTTTATTTTAATCATGTCTGCTACCCAAGCCGTAGAGATAGCTGAAGCTTGGTCTGACTGCCAGTGGGCCTAGAGCACTGAGTGTGAGCCAGGGCTGAGAATTAACCAGCCTTCTTTCTCCCTTCTGGGGCCAAGGAAAGACAGAGGCTGGGGTATAAATGTCCATTAAAACCCCCAGGAAAGAAAGTAAGGATGGGAGAGGAGCTGGCGGGGGTTTAACTCCACTCCCTAGGTGATCAGGTTCCTCCCCAGAATCTCCTGTCCAGACTTGCCGCGGGTGCGAGGCGTGCAGCTCTTTCCCATCTTCTCTCGCACCAAGGGCAGCCTTGAGCTTTTAGGCCTTGGCGGCCCCGAGTGCCAGGATGACATTACCCCCAAAGTGTGCCCCTCATCACGGCCCACGGCCTCTGCCACGGCGCTGCAGCCGCCCCTGTTTATTGTGTCTGTGAGTTGTTTACTTGTTTTGTCTGCTGCCACCCTGCGTCAGAAACCCGCCAAACAGCAAACTCACCCAGGAGAACAAAGTGCGGCGCTATCCTGAACTCCCTCCCCTTTCCGGCACCCCGCTCCCGCCATTCCCACCTCCCTCGCTCTCCCTTTCCGAGGGGAGGAAGCAGAAATCGTCCTAAAATAGGGCAGCTGTTTATAGGGTCGGGGGAATTATGGAGATACCATAAACCTCCGGGTGTCCTGGTGGTGGAGAGACAGAACAGCCCTCCCCTGGCCTCCAGCTTTTTTTCCTTTCCCCTGGCAACTGCTCGGTTAAGGGGGCCACACTCCTTGAGAAAGCCGAATCCCCCTCACCCCACTCCTTTCTGCAGGAGTTTTCCCTGAGACACAGGTTGTTGGGTTTTAAATCAGGCTAATGTTGGCGGATTCATAAAGCTAGATAAAGCATGTCGCTCTCCCCATCACCCTCCCTTCTCCTCAGCCCCCCAAAATAGCAGTGAATTTAAGCAAATCCTACAAAATTAAATTGCCCCTTCACTAAAGATCCTATAAATCTCCAATCTCGCCAGGTGTAGAGTCGGAGAGGCCGCTGTTCGCCTCTAATTTTGCTCCTGGCTATCAAATCTGAAAGAGTATTATCGAAGTAAGTAATATTCTCTCATTTCTGAAATTAATTCCCCCCTCCCCATCTCTCTCCCTCTTTTCGCCAGCACAGATTAAATGGTTCTTTCATATCTGCAAACAATAAAGGATCAAATTATTTATAGGGAAATGAGGACAGTGTTTCTTGTTGGCTTATTGTTCCAGAACTTTAATAATATTTTATTTTCAAGTGGGAAAACTTAGACCAGGGGAAGAAGAAGGAGACAGGTGGGGGGAGAGGAAGTGAGGGGAGGCAGGGAACCCACACACAAAACTCCTGCTGTATGTAGTAACTTTTATGACATTTACAATTTCCTCATGACAACTCACTGTGACATCATAAATGCCGCGTTCTTGTTCTTGAATTTTACAATTCTCAAAACTTCCAAAATGGATCCAAGCAGTACTCTGCATGGAGGGATATAAGAAAAGCCAGAAAATTGGGGATCCTTTGTTTTCATTCTGGAGGCCAAAAAATATTCTGAGTGTTCTGGATTTTAATTTTCCCTCCTGGGCCAAACAGGACTATTTGCTTTCCCTCCCTGAAATGTCACTCAGGATCTGAATTCCCTCCCCATTCCCAATGGGGATGAGACACTATGTCTGAAGGCTTTCTGTATGCCCCCTCCTCAGTTGATACTCAGCTGCTTGGGACAGAGGTGGGAGGCTTGGGGGCCAGGCCCCTAAAGCCAGAAATGATTTCTTCCAAAGGGGGCCCAAATGGGCTCAGGGTTGAGTGCGATGGGATAGAGATGTTGAAGACCTACTGTACTTCTTAACCTTCAGCCAGAGAAGCCAAACAAATTCCGTTGTGGGAGTGTGTGTCTGCTGATGGTAGTAGCATTAAGTGGAGTGGTGGTAAAGAAAGGTCAGGCAGAAATCTGGAAAGAGAGGGAGAGAAGAGAAAATATGATGTGAGTTAGCTGAGCCCCTCCAGGTACCTTTCTTCTCTGTTTAATTGCAAATAAAGCAAAAGCAGCTTGGGTAGCCTCTCAACCTCTCAGCTCAAAAGCCCAGGCCTCTGAGGTGTTTGGGGCAGTTCTCAGGAGCTTGACATGCCCCATCTGGCCTTTTCCTCTATCCCGCCTCCCTGCTGCCCCCCAACTCCATTCAGCTGGCCAGCCTGGGCCCTGTCCCCAGAATATCAGCACCCCCAAATGGGATCCATTTCCGGGCTGGGTGTGTCAAATTTCACTTTTCTCCAAGTGTCTCCATGCCTCAACTTTGAAAGGAGAAAGAGCATTCTTTTTTGCAGTACAACACATGTGTGGAGAGGTATGAGCTCAGACAGTTTCCCCACTGGATCTTTGAGAAGCTGGGGGCTCCTTGGGTCAGCTATGCTGGGGTATCCCCAAGCAGACCCAGTTCCCTGCGTTCAGGTTCTCTGACGGACTAGGAAACTCTTTGCAAGCCTTTTACTCTGCATTCTGTGGAGATCAAAGGATCTCTTACACAAAACACTAGGCATTTGGAGTAGGATTTATTTTTTTAATTTTTAAATAAAAAAAATCCTATCATAAGCCAGTCGGGCCAACTGAGCAATCACTCTAGAACAGCAAAGCCTTAACCAAACAGTGCTATTGTGAGGTGAGCTGAACAATTATTGAAACTCAGCTTTCTCTGCAAGAGGGATTTCAGCCCTCGCCCAGTGGCACAAAAGGGGCCAGTGGGGCAACCGCTCCTCTCCCGCCCTGGAAGTCAAGGATCCAGGGGGTGGGCTGGGCAGCTGTAGGGGCTTCCAGGCAGCCAGGCGTTCAGGCCGACTGCTGAGTCCTGCGGCTCCAGTGCCCGCGTCCCCGAGCAGCCTTCGGAGGCGCCGGGCTGCAGTTGGCGCCTGCAGCCAGGAATGGAGTGTGTATGTATCTGTGTGTGAGGCTGGGTGAGTCACAGACAGCGGCGCAGAGTTGGGGGATCTGGGGAGAGAGAGAAGACTGGGAGAACACAAACTAACCAGGACCTCTGGAGAAGACTGGCCCCAAATAAAAATTCCAGATCTCATGCCTCTCACTTCACATACTCTTCCCCTAGAATTAATTAATATATTTCCCAGAGCAGAGTGGAAAGCAAAGGCAGGCAAGGTGAACCTTTCATGAACCCACCCATGAACCTCTCCAGGGCCAGAAGCCAGACCCAGCCACCCTCTCCCCAGTTCAGAGATACACAGGCCCCCAACCCCCAGTCTGGAGCAGGATAAGGCTGGAATAGGAGCCTTAACACTTGCCCTGGGAAACCCTCCAGTGTCCAGCCTCCAATGCAACCCTTGGGGACTCCCGACCAATGACTGCCCCCCATTTAGGCTCAGGGCACCTACAATGAGTTCTCTCCTATAATTAGTGTTCATGAAAAGCATGTGTTTTGGTTGCTGAGACAGGGAGCCGCAACTTTCCCCCTTTATTCCTTTTCTGTATTTTTTGAATTCTGTTTTTGAATCCACTGATTCCAGCTCCGAAAGCGAAAATCCGTTCTTGCCGCCAACCCCCCTCCCTATTCCAGAGGCCGAAGGGGCAGAGCAAGTCGGAGACCAATGGGCCTGATGAGGGGGTGTTCTCTGATTTCTCTAGGCTTGTTTTATAGAAACAAAGAACTAGTTCTCCCCCCTCCTTCCCAGGACTTGTGCATATTTACAAGAGCTCAACTGCAGTTTTAATAAAACATCTGTTCTTGCTTCTGCTGATGAGTTTCCATAATTGTTTTCAGACAAATTTAACAGGAAAATATAAATATATTTAGAAAAACCCAAGTCCCAGCTTTCCCCCCATAGACAGTCGTTCTTTTGCCAAAAAAATAAAATGAACATGAAATGAGAAAAGGAAAATATAATCCAAGGGAGGGAAGATTCGGCTCATCTGACTTGTTCTCCCCCCTTGGAGCGAATCCTTCCAGCAAATTTCAGCTGCATAATTAAAGATCTAACTGAAGGAAAAAGGCTTCTTTCCTGAGGAACGAAAGGTGATGGGGGAAAAGTGTGTTAGAAACTAATTTTGCCGAAAGTCTTTAAGCAGTGGCAGAATTTATTTGTATTTCTGCTTCCCCTTCTCCCCTCTTCCAGCATTTCTGCCTCCCCCCACCCCCAGCAGCTGGTTCCTGTTCATTATAAATTGGCGAGACCTTTCCGTCTCTGCCCTCTGTTTAGGGATGTAATAAAACACTTAACTTTCCGGGGCTGAGACTTACATTCTGCTCCTCAGGGCGCCCACCCCCTGCGCCCACTGCCTTTAGGCCCCAAAGGGGACTCTCCCCAACTTAGGCACCCTTTTCCTCTCCACACTTGGTTTAGAAGGGGCTCAAGAAAACAAACCCAGGCATCCTTGCTGGGGAGCTGCAGCGCATGCTTCCCCAGAAGCCCCTTCTTTCTTCCAAGGTCCTTCCTTCCCCCACCTACCCATAAAAGAGATTTTAAAATACATAGAAAATCAACAGTCATTGAAAGCGAAACCTCATTAAGACATCCTATCTTCCATCATTCAATTTGTTGTACATTGCAACAATTTAATATCTTGAAGGAAATATCACTGACATGATTTATCCCTCTAGCAATCTCTCTCTGAAGGGGGGGTGGGGAGGGAATTTACTCTCTCTTCCGGCCTGTTCTTCGTGTAACACTGCTGTCCTTAGGGCAGAATTGAGACTGGGAACTCAGAGAGCGGCTACTGGTGTCCAGGGGGGCACTGACTTGTTCCTTAGTTCAGCCCCCTCAGCCTTCCTTCCATCCCCTCCCCACTTCTCTTTCCCTCTCCCTCTTGCCCTCCAGGGGGCCTGGAGCCCCAGCCAGCTGTTGGAAACCCCTGCCCAGGCATGCCATGAATTCGAGGACAGCTGGATTCTAGAGCGAAAAGCAGCTCATGCTGGTGTCTGTTTGTGTACCTGCCATGACACCCCAAAAGAGACAACTCATCTCAAAATTTCTTTCTTATTTTAAGAATCCTCCTCTACACTTCACATTCATTTCCTTGGGGAGAGGAAAGTATGGTCCAGGAGAGGGAGCCTTTATAATTATAGGGGCCTTCCCCCTGCCCTTCTAAACACCAACACATTTCTCTCCTCTCTGAAGGACTGGGGCTGTATTTTTAAAAGCCAACACAAATTGTCTCGCAGGAAGACTCTTACATCCCGTTACGAGGTTCATGTATTAACTAACATGTTGTCTCCATCAGCTCCTACATACTGTCTGCTTTTGGGTTCAAAACTTTATTTTTCCCCCCTAGCGACACTCCAGGGAAACCTTAACGTTACAGAAGATGAATAAACGAGTTTTTTTCCCAGTGTAGTCCCGTTTATGGCTTTATTGCTACCCATTGATTACTCCGCTTTGTTACACAGAAGGAAAAGATCATAAAATCCGGCGACATCCGGGTTCTTGTTATAGCCAGTTCTCCCCCTCCCCAAAATGGTGAGGGGAAAATATGATCTGCCACTGTTCCCTTCGCTTGCCCCACCACCCCCCACTTTGTCAACTCAGAGCATTTTCGGCCTATGTTACAATATCAAAAGAAGTTTGGATTAATCAGGAGGAAAAAGCCCATCTGCACACCTTCCGCTGTTTCCGTTCGCCCACTGCGGCTCCTCAGAAGCCTCGGACTCAGCTGCCTTTTCCTAACCTTCTCTTCCTTTTTCTCAGCCCCCAGGTGGGAAGAAAATGGGGGTAGGGAGTTGCTGAGAGGCCTGGCCCCACCAGGTGTGGCTGGCCCTTGGGAGAGAGCGCCCCAGGAAACCTTGGCTGGAATCTCCAAGCCCCAGAGCTCAGGTCCAGGGGCATTTCCCTTGGCAGGACAGCGTCCAAGAGGGGCAGGGGTTTCTGCCCTGGGCAGGGGCTTGAGGCTGCAAGACGCTCTGTCTCTGTGTCCATCAGAGCCCCACCAGCTTTCTCTCTTTGGCTGGATGCTATGTGAATTACCCCAACGGCCCTGGCTGGCTCCAAATCATAAATTCTCACCAACATAAACAGGAGTTGATGTGTCTAGAAAGACTCTCAGAGTTCTTTCTTCTTCCTTTCTTCCTTTTTTTCTCTCTCTCCCACCTTTTACTTCTTTCTCTTCCTTTCCTATTGTATTTTAAAATAAATTTTCCCTTTTAGGCAAAAATGCTGTAAGAGTTTCCCCCAAAAGGGGTTCCTGAGCAGGAGGAGGGAGAGGAGGGCTAGGAGAGAGAGGAAGCAGATGCATGGCTCCTTTGCACACCTCAGCTCTGCCACTGCACCCTGAAGACTCAGCATTCCCTCTTTAGACTTAGGGGTTCCCCACATGCCCCCCGCCACCCCCAACTCTCAGACATACTCTACTTCCTCTAAACACCATGTCTTATGCAATTTCTTTCCATTCTTGATTTAAAAAAAAATTATTCGGGTAAAAATAGACTGGTTTAAAGATGGGAACTCGCTCCTTGGAGTATCAAACCAGATTTCCTGTAAGATTTCTGGGGAACCCCCTGAGCTGGGAAGGAGTTCCTCCTATGGAGAAATCAAAGTGTAATTTTAGAAGAGGGCAGATATAAAAGATGAAATCAAATTGAAAATACAGAGATTTCTCCTGTGGCCACAGCACAGCAAAGTTAGCTGGGGCTGAGAGATTTCCTGGGAGTGCAACTCTCCTTTTCTGGGCCTCAAGGCCCTACTAGAGGACATTCACCCTTCCTTCACCTTCAAATCAGTTCTCTTACATATATATTTTTAAAAGAAATCCAAGTCTTACTTTCAAAGCACACACTTAGTCTCAACTAGGGAATCAACAGAAGCAGAAGCGATTTTTTTCCCCCTTCTTGACATCTGGCTTGCGATTGGCTAGGAGGGGGTCAGCTGACTTTGTCATTTTGTCTGTCCTGGATTGGAGCCGTCCCTATAACCATCTAGTTCCGAGTACAAACTGGAGACAGAAATAAATATTAAAGAAATCATAGCCCGACCAGGTAAAGGCAAAGGGATGAATTCCTACTTCACTAACCCTTCCTTATCCTGCCACCTCGCCGGGGGCCAGGACGTCCTCCCCAACGTCGCCCTCAATTCCACCGCCTATGATCCAGTGAGGCATTTCTCGACCTATGGAGCGGCCGTGGCTCAGAACCGGATCTACTCGACTCCCTTTTATTCGCCACAGGAGAATGTCGTGTTCAGTTCCAGCCGAGGGCCGTATGACTATGGATCTAATTCCTTTTACCAGGAGAAAGACATGCTCTCAAACTGCAGACAAAACACCTTAGGACATAACACACAGACCTCAATCGCTCAGGATTTTAGTTCTGAGCAGGGCAGGACTGCGCCCCAGGACCAGAAAGCCAGTATCCAGATTTACCCCTGGATGCAGCGAATGAATTCGCACAGTGGTGAGTTTTACAGCTCCGAGATATAAATTAAATAAACTGAACTGGCTTTATGACCGGCTTCCCTAGAAGAACGGGCGGAGAGAGTTTTTTATGGCCCCATAAAAACAATCACGCTCGTCTCCTCGCCGACGCCGAGACAGGGCCCCCTCTTCTGCCCCCTCTGCTCGCCTCCTGCTTGCTTGCAGGGGCCTGGCCCCCTCGGCCCCTGACGGATTGGAGGGCTCTAAGGCGAGTTGAGGGGGCAGGAACAGGGCAGGGGATGAGGGGAGGGGGTGGGGGAGCCCCCAAAGTCGAGTCAGACTGAGGAGAAGGGAGTGGGGGGAGAATGGGACAGAGAAGTGGGGAGAAGTTTCCCAGGGGCTAGGGCGCTTGGGGAGATGGGGGAGCCCAGACCTTGAGAAATGGGGCCTCATCCCCAGTGTTTTGAGATTTTTCTGAAAAATCAGCTTTTAGTTTACAGCTTCCTGCTTGGTTCTGTCCCCCCACCCCCCACACACCTTTCTTTGGGACACACCTACCAAGCGGGGAGGGGGGGGGGACTGAATGAGCTTAGGATCCTGGCTGTACCCCCAGTGGGGGTGGGGACAGCAGAGGGGAGAAGGCTGGAGCCGGAGGGGCCCGTGAGTGCTGGCCAAGTTGGGAGGGTCAGGGCTGTGCTAGGCTAGATCATCTGCAGAGGATGCCTTGCTGATTGTTTGTAGTGTGTTTTGTGCCCGGATCTCTAGGGGTCGGCTATGGAGCGGACCGGAGGCGCGGTCGCCAGATCTACTCGAGGTACCAGACGCTGGAACTGGAGAAGGAATTTCACTTCAACCGCTACCTAACGCGGCGCCGGCGCATCGAGATCGCCAACGCGCTCTGCCTGACCGAGCGACAGATCAAAATCTGGTTCCAGAACCGCCGGATGAAGTGGAAAAAAGAGTCTAATCTCACGTCCACGCTCTCAGGGGGCGGCGGAGGGGCCGCGGCTGACAGCCTGGGCGGAAAAGAGGAAAAGCGGGAAGAGACAGAAGAGGAGAAGCAGAAAGAGTGACCAGGACTGTCCCTGCCACCCCTCTTTCTCCTGCTCCCTCGCTCCCCCCAATACCCTCCTAATCACACACTCTATATTTATCACTGGCACAATTGATGTGTTTGGACTCCCTGAGACAAAATTAGGGAGTCAAATATGGACCTGAAAAGTCAACTCTGGACGCCCCCCTCCCTCACCGCACAAACTCTTTTCACCAGGCGCCTCCTCCTCCTCGCTCCCTCGCTAGCTCGTTCTCGGCTCGTCTGCAGGCCCCTTCCCCCGCCCAGGCCTTGGGGCTCGTCCCTGAACCTCGCTTTAGACTCCACAGATCTCCCTCCAAACGAGGACTTGGCCTCCCACCCCCTCGGCGCCCCCCATCCCCGCCCCCGTGCAGAAAGCTGGCTCCCGGGCCCCGGGGGCCTCTGCTCCCGGGCCTCAGGGCCCGGCCTGGCAGCCGGGGAGGGCGGGAGGCCCGAGGAGGGCGCGTCCGGGCCCCACAGCAGCCCCCAGGGCCTCCCCGCAGCCCCCGCCCGGCCCCTCTGCCCCAGCAAATGCCCAGCCCAGGCGAATTGTATTTAAAGAATCCTGGGGGTCATTATGGCATATTACAAACTGTGACCGTTTCTGTGTGAATATTTTTAGCTGTATTTGTGGTCTCTGTATTTATATTTATGTTTAGCACCGTCCGTGTTCCAATCCAATCTTAAAAAGGGAAAAAAAAGAGAGGGAAAATTACGAAAAGAAAAAAAAAGTGAGCGACGTTTGTTTAGCCAGTAGGAGAAAAAAAAACAAATTAAAAAAATTCCCTCGTGTTACCTTCCTGTATAAATCCGACCTCTGGATCCGTTCTCGAATATTTAATAAAACTGATATTATTTTTAAAAGTTTATATCGGGATTTCTGTTACTTCGCTCGCCCGCCGGCCTCAGGCTTAAAGTTGGAGCAGGCTCTGAGCGCTCCCGCGTCTGCCCGCCGCCTGCGAGCCCCCGGCCCCCTGCACGCGCCTGGCCCGGCCCGGCACCGATCCCGGCCTTGCGGTTCTCCCGGGGGTCGCACTGGGGGCTGGGAGGCCTCTCTGGGCTCCCCACGCAGAGCAACGCACTCAAACCGCAAAAAAAAAAAAAAAAAAAAGGCCGCATGGGTTTGGTTGGGGGTAGAGTGGGACCCCGGGTTGGCCGCATTGGTCTCCGGCCCCACACAGGCCTTTCTTCCTGTCTTTGGTAGTTTGGGGTCCTCGGCTTCTGAACCCCGGACCCCCAAAGGCCAGAAAGGCTGCATCATCCAGGCCCCAGGTCGCCCCCGCCCACTCCTCGGAGTAGGGAGGGAGGCGCCGGAGCTAGCAGGGCAGCCCCCGGCCCGCGCCAGGATTCTTGCGAAACGTGGCGGAGGCGGAGAGCCGAGGGGAAGAAGACCGCCGGGATCTGAGCCCTTCTGCAGGGCCTGAGCGATTCAAGGACATCTCGGAAAAGAAAGCCTGGAAACTGATCTCTCGCCTGCTCTGGGACTCCTGACGTGGCCGGGACCAAATTCCTTCTTCCTTACTTCTCCAGCCCGTCTTTTCCTTACTGTTTCTTCTCCCCTCAAACTAGGCCAGTGAAGAGCGCAGCCAGACCCTAGCCCTTCCCCAGC
Organism: Bos mutus; assembly: GCF_027580195.1. Taxonomy (NCBI): domain Eukaryota; kingdom Metazoa; phylum Chordata; class Mammalia; order Artiodactyla; family Bovidae; genus Bos; species Bos mutus. Next base: position 46,421,618 of record NC_091621.1, read on the forward strand.
TCAGGCCGTCTTTCCTAAGCCCAGCCAGAGAAACCTGAGTGGATGTAGGGGGTGAGGTATTGAGGGGGTCTCCCGGAGGAAAAAAATCCGCCAGAGTTTTCCAGACCTTCCAGATCCCCGCCAGCGCCCCCTCCAGCGCCTCCACCAGCGGGGGGCGAAGGGGGGCTTCCCCTGGCAGGGGCGGAGATTTCCTGGGGAGAGACAGGCAGGAAAGAATAAGACTTGGAGCTAGGGGAGGGGGGTCGGAAAGGGGCCGAATGGCTGCCAAGGCCCTGGTCTCAGGCTGTGAAGGTAGACTAGGCGCCTGCCCTGCCCGCCCCCCACCCCTACCCTCCTGCCCCCAACCAGGTCCTTTGGGAGACCTCCAGATCGCTCAGAAATTGCTCTCCCTTGGACCTTCTGAACCCAGGTCCCTGGAAAGCCTGGTTCATAGGCCTTTTCCCCAAAGGGCACAAAACAGGCCTTTTCCTTTGCCCTGCTCATATAATATTTGTAGAAGCTTGGATTTTGCTTCTCCATGCCCTCAATGAACATATATTTTCCATTCAAAATACTTGGCATGGGTACCACACGAGGGTCATACACAGGGATGCAGAGCAGTCCTCCAGTTCATTATGTCTGATTCTTTACCTAGGCAGCTAGCCACTCACCCACCCACACACACAATTGAAAATTGCCTTGATGTCACTCTGGAGTCCCTGGGGTGATGAGAAGGCCTACCTATCTTCCCCTGGCTCCTTACCTCCAGGCTTACCCCAAAGTCCCCAGCAATCTTAGTCCCAGGAGCCCTCTATCTAGCTCTGTCCACCCAGGACCACTCCTCATGGGCATCCTGTCTACCTCTCCAGAGGCTGGGTTCATTTTCTGTCTGACAGGCACCTCCTCAGCGGTATCAGGGCTCCGGGGCCTCAAAGGAAAGGGACCTGGACCCTTGATTTAGAGAACCTGAGATAAGGCTCCTCCAGCCTGGGTTGGGGCTCTCCTACCTCAATCCCCTTCTCAGCCATTTTTGAACATTGAAACTCCCTGGGGTTGTGGAGGATGGGGCTATCCGTTATCAAAAAACGCTCTGCGCATCCTGGTGAAGGCTTATCTCCAGTTAAAATTAAATACAATTTAAAAGGCCATTTCAGGAGTTTATTGCAGCAACACCCAGCTTCTCCTCTACAGGGTAGAAAATCCTGAGAGGCCTGAAGGCCAGCCAGCGAGCCAGGATGCAATTCCTCCAAGTAGGCACCAGGTGTCGCTGTGGGCTTGTTGTCCCGGCTACCCCCCAATTCCAAGAACCATTTTTTTTTTCTCCCCCTTCTCTCCTTTTCTCTCTCTCTCACTCCCTCTCCCCCTTGGTTGGGCTTTGCCAACATATCAAGATGCGTTTCGCCGGCTTCCATCACTAACCTCCCGGAGGTCATCAAGCCAAATTTATGAGTGGCCGCTCGAGTCACGTGACTCTATTTAAGGCTCCCTTATTTGGGAAGAGCGCATAGGATAAAGAAAGAGATATCTCCACCTATAAATTGTGCACTTTGGAGAACAAAAAACCCCTCAACTTCAAAGAGTCACAAATCACCCTTAATCAAAAAGGGTGCAGAAATTTTTTTTGGGCCCTCCCCGCCATGAGCTCCTACGTAGCCAATTCATTCTATAAGCAGAGCCCCAATATCCCTGCCTATAACATGCAAACTTGTGGGAACTATGGATCGGCCTCAGAGGTGCAGGCATCCAGGTACTGCTACGGCGGATTGGACTTAAGCATCACTTTCCCACCGCCTGCGCCTTCCAACTCTCTCCACGGGGTAGACATGGCTGCCAACCCCCGGGCTCACCCCGACCGCCCCGCCTGCAGCGCCGCAGCCGCTCCGGGACACGCTCTGGGCAGAGATGAAGCGGCTCCTCTGAACCCCGGGATGTACAGTCAGAAGGCGGCTCGCCCAGCGCTGGAGGAGCGAGCTAAGAGCAGTGGGGAGATCAAAGAGGAGCAGGCGCAGACAGGGCAGCCTGCCGGACTGAGCCAGCCACCGGCCGCGCCACAGATTTACCCGTGGATGACCAAACTGCACATGAGCCACGGTAAACTTTAGGACTTCATTTTGCGCGCTCGGGTCCGCCTGGGTTTTATAGGCCATGCGGGGCAAATAAAGAAAAAAACCTGCGGCCATAAATTTTACGATCCAGGCATCAATGGCTCGTAAAACTGTCCACTAAAAGGCTTAGAGGCTGTGTGCGCCCAAATTTACGACGACATAATTGGATCATAGGAACAAAACGTGTATAAAAGGCAATATTCAATTTTTGGGGGAGAGGGAGGGAGTTAAAAAAATAGAGGGATCTGAAGGGTGAGGAGCGCGGGGCTCCAGAGCGGGGATCCCCCCGCGGTCCCTCCTCCCTCCCCTGCGGAGCCGGCTCGCCCGCCGCTTGCGGCTCCGGAGGATTCCAGCGACTCGGGAGGGGCGGGAGGGGGGTCCCCGGTGCTCGGATCTCGAGGGTGCTTATTGTTCGGTCCGAGCCTGGGTCTCCCTCTCCCCCCACCCCCAGCCCCTCCGGCTGCTGAGTGAAGGCTGCGGCGGAAAGTTTCCTGCCTGGGCGGAGGCTCCTCTCCCGGGGCCAGGCTGGGCTGGGCCGGGCCCGCCTGCGGCCCGCCGGGCCTGTCCGGCCCAGCTCGCGTCTTCTCCCTCTGGCCGCGGGTGGGGGCCTGGGGCTGGGATGGGGACGCTGGGGTGCTGCACGCTATTCACCCCTTCCTGGCTTGGGGGGTTTATATTCCAGAGACGGACGGCAAGCGGTCCCGAACCAGTTACACGCGCTACCAGACTCTGGAACTAGAAAAAGAATTCCACTTTAACCGCTACCTCACTCGCCGCAGGCGCATAGAGATCGCCAACAACTTGTGTCTCAACGAGAGACAGATCAAGATCTGGTTCCAGAACCGCAGGATGAAGTGGAAGAAAGATTCCAAAATGAAAAGCAAAGAGGCTCTCTAGAGGCATCGGGGAGGCCCGCCGAGAGCACCCCGAGCCCGCTTCGGTCCCGCGCCTTTCCCTGTCGGTTTTTCCTCTCTAGATATCTTGGGGGCAAGAACGGGGGCTGGAGCGCCGGTTCCCCACCTCAGACAAAAGCTCTTTCCCTTGGCATTGCGCATCCCTACCGACCCCAGGTTCCCGCGGGGCTGCCCGCGCCGACCGGACTCCCCTCAGTTCTGCTCAGCACCGTGGTCCGGGACAAGTTCCGCAGGGGACCCCCAGACGGCTGTGGCACAGGAGCTGGTGCTGAGCGAACCTGGCTTGGGCCGCCTCTCAGAATTCCTGCCCCAGCGTGGGCCGCCGGGGTTCAGGTGGGCCCTGCCGCCGCGGCAGGCCCCACGCCCGGACCCTGCGGCCTCGCCCTCTCCTTTGTTCGGGCTTAGGCGGGCCAGGCGGGCTGCCGGCTTGGTGAGAGCATGGTTGTGCTTGGCAAAGCCCGGCACCATCTCGGGGTGCTTCTTTGTAGCCACTCAACTCGATGCTCATTTTTTAAATGATCTGCATATGAAAGGGGGAGATGGCTGTCTGCCTAGGGCCCCCTCGGTTGCCCTATGCTCTCTAAACCTGCGCCCCCCCCAACCCCAAAACCTGGAAACCTGTCCAGCCTGCGCTCTCTGCATGTCCTCTCAGGCCCCCAGCCTCAGACCGCTAGCTAGCTCAACCATTGGGGTTCCCTGCTACTAGACCCCACAAAGGTTCTAGAGGCTCCTGGCTGCCCAGTAGTCCTTGCCACGACTTTCGGTGTCCTTCTGCCCATCGCTATTGTCAAACTATTTATTAACTCCACATCTTTCCTGAAACTATATTTTGTCATATCAAATAAAGACAAAGAGAGAACAGGACGAAAGATACAGTGGCTCCTCTCTGTTTGGGGGGCATGTATTGGGAAAAGTGTCTAAATGGGCTGCGGGGTGTTGGGGAAGGCCCACAGCCTTCAAGGGCTCCTTCAAAAGAATTTTAGGAGAGTCTAGGAGCATTGAATAGAGGCAGGTGAAACTGAGCTCCTTTCCTAACCCTGGCTCCAAGAAGAACCTCTTGGGGAAGGGGAGGGCACCCAGACCGTCTCTACTGCCTTTTCCTGTGCTGTGGCTGTCCCAAGCATTCAGGCCTCTGTACCCACTCCAACCCTGACTGGGTGAATCTGAGGCCTCTAGACTGGCCGCCGCACGCACTGCATGCCAGAGCTAATCTGCAGGGACCAGGGATCCATGGCTCTGAGGTGCTCAGACTCAGGCCCTCCTGGGCCTTTGAAGAGCTCTCTCAAGGCTAGGTGGTCTCTGAGGGGTCTCACTGGACATAGAGGAAGGGTTGAACTCTCAGTCTAGGGGCCTGTTTGGTCCCCCAGACAATGCTCAGAAAGAGCTGGTACTGCCTGGTAGAGGGGCACTGCAGGAGGAAGTGTGTGACCTTTGTTGGGGCGGGGGGAGCAGTGGGGCAACCTGCAGTTTGTACCTGCCTGGCCGGAAAAGTTCAGATTGTCTTCCCCACCTCCTAGAGCCTAGGGCTATGCAGACAATTAGCTGGGAAAGGAGCTGCGTAGACCAGTGCCTGAGTCGCGTCTGTTGGCCCGCCATCATTTATCTCAGTCTCAGAGATTTTGTGTGGAGGGGGAGGGGGAGCTAAAGAGAAGGGGGAAATGCAGAGAATTCAGGTGGTGCCTGAGGCTGGCCTAGGCCCAGAACAGCTCTGCCCCAGGCTCCTGGGATGGGATGAAGGAAAGAAGCACTTTACGGGAGAAACAAATGTGGGAAGGGTCCATAAAACTTTACTGCATTTCCTCTCCTGCCTCCCACGACGGGGTAATTTCCTGGAGCCAAGCCTAGGCCCCCCACACTGGGGGGCAGGGGCCAGTTCGGGAGCTGGGCTCCGAGGCTGTTCCAGCAGCCAAGAGGGAGAGGGAGCAGAGAGGATCTGGGGAGGGGGAAGGGGAATATTTATGATTATTAACGCTGATGCTACTTGGATTTATTATAAGGATGGACTTCTCTGCATCCTACTGCTTAAGCTGCCAGTCTGTCTTTTATTTATTTTTTTTGAAAGATCCAAAAGCCTTGCCTCACTCCTAACACACAGGAGGTCTTACACAAGTTTCTTGAACTGCACCCCTGGCTACACCCTTCGTCTTCTCAGAGCACTCACCAGGTTAGGGCACCCGTAATGTCTCTCTTCCATTAGCTCATAGCAGTCAACCCAGCCCAGCACCAATTCATCTCTCTCAAGCCCCCTTCCTCTCAAATAAAATGTGTGATTTTCTTCAGGGAGTCATTTTAATTTTTTCTCCATGCTGAGTAAAACTATTGGGCGAGCAGTGAAGCATGGAGAAGCACTGGCGTCTCCAGTGGGTAACAGTTAACTAAGAAAGAGGCCGTGGCACCCACCACCACCCACCCCAGCCTCCCTGACTGCCAGGGAACAGGCTCTGTGCTTCCTCCCCATTGGCGGCGGGGGCGGGGGTGGGGGGAGGGATGCACCACCCCAGGGGGAAAACCAGGGGTGGAGGCAGTGTGACAGACCTGCTGAGCAGGGTGCACAGATGCCTTCTCCCCACAGGGTTTGGGCCTCTTTCCCTGGAGGAGCTGGAGGACTTGGGTAGCCAGAGCCGTGCCAGCCAGTTTTCCACCCTCTGTCACAGTCTGCAGGCCTGCGCCCAGGCCCCAGCCTCTGCTTCAGCGGCATCAGCGACCATAACTTAGACAGAGGCTACAAATCTACTCCCGTGCACTGGGAGTGGTTGCAGCCCAGACCCCTGCTTTCACCGCTAGCAGAGGCCTCCGCGTTGGAGTCTGGGGTGGTTCCCCTACCAGCCAGCCTCCTAGAACGATCTTCAAGTACTAGAGTTTGGCATTGCTCTGGGGGAGTTTAATGGAGGGGCTTCTGGGTCTGACCAGAGACCACGGAGCCTGCTTCTCCACTCCACCCTGGAACCCACCCCCTCTGGCAGCGAGAAATAAGGGGAAGAAACATGACTTACCTTCCCGGGGGAGTGGGAAGAGGGGTACACGGCCCACTCTGAACAATTAGAGGATAGAGGAGGAAAAAAAAAATAGGAGGAAGAAAAATATCAACACGACCTTGAAGGCGACAGGTCCTTATGGAAATAAGTAAGTAAGTAAATAAATAAATAAGGATCCACTCCTCCCCCCCCTCCCCACCCTGCAAGGGGTGTGTGGGGGTGGGGCAAAGGAGCAGCAAAAGGGCTTTTTAGTGTAACTGAGCATTAGAGAAATACGCATGGCTTCTATGTGAATTTAGGAGTTTGAAACTTTTGGAGGTTATTTATGTGAATGGCCTGAAGGCAAGCCCGTGAGTGGCTCTTGGGGGACCACGTGATGTCATTAAACCAAGTTTTATGGTGTAGGGAGAGCTGACAAACCCACAATATATTTACATCATATATAATCTTAACTGTCCAGCCACGCAGCTGCTGGTGAGGTTTAATGCTAGGACAGAGGGCCTGGCAGTTAGAGGGGATTACGGCGCTGGGGATGATGGTGAGAGAGGTTACATCTTCGCAAATGAATCCCAGGCGAACGCTGTAAGTTAATTTTCTCTCTCTCTGACCCTTTCTCCCATTTACTTAATGTCCCCCCAACCCCGCTCCAGATAGGAGGCAGTTCCCACTCATTAAGGGGAGGGGAAGAAGGCCTCCCCAGGCCATGGTGGGAGAGAAAGAGAAGCCGCTGGGAGGTAGAAGGATGGGGGAGTTTGTCTCCTCAGACCAGCCCTCCCCACTCCCAGCCCCTTAGTTCCTCCAAATGCAAGTTAACTGGGGTAAAGAGAGACTTGGATTCTTTAGAGCTTCACTAGGTCTCCCTGACCCCCTTTCCCTTCTCAATTGGGAAGAAAGACAGCGGCAGACACAGGGATGTTTGGTGTTTGTAGGACTGTGTAAACTCTAGGCGCAAGCGCAAAGGGCCTCTGGGGCCTTTGTCCTGGGGAGGGGCCAGTTCAGCCTTGGCCAGTGGCCCAGAGACCAAGGCAGGGCGGGCAGCTGGGGAGGGGGCCAGGGAAGGAGAGTGTGAGACTACTGAGCCTGCGACCTGAAACGGCAGAAGCATTTTAAAGGTAGAGGATGGAGCCCAGGAGGTCCCCAAACATTCTTTCTTCACCACCAGACCTAAATGGGCAGCTGTCCCAGTCTCCACAGTCTGGGGGTCTTAGCCGGTCTGGGGCCAGTATGGTTTCATGCCTCCCTCTCTCCCTCTAGCTGTTGAGATCTTTCCTGGTGTCCCCAGCACTGGCCTGAGGTAAAACTAGGCCCGGGAGGCCAGGAGGCTCCTGCTGTGAGTGGAGTGTAAATGGGTGTGGGAGTGGAGGTAACATCTTTATTGAGCCTGGCCAGGGAAGTCCCTCAGCTCTGAGGAGAGAATGGCCTCTGGGGGATGGAGCCTTCAGGACCCAATATGGGTTTGCACCCTGGGGCCAGTCTCAGGCTTGGGCTCCCTTCAAGTTTCTAGGAATGTTCCTTCCTAGAGGTGTCATGGGACATGGAGGCACGTGTCCTCCACACCTTCGAGTGTGTACCCTACCTGACAACCTAGGAACTCAGGTTCTCTGAAGGGGCCAGGGATTCCGAAGCCGGGCCAAAAGGCGGGCCCTTCAAGGGTGTAGCGTCTTAAGTCCTGGGAAAGGGAAGGGGAGCAGATGGGGAGAGGGAGTGAGCCGCCTGGAGGGACTGACTGCCCTGGGGGCTAGCAGCTCTGGGTGCCTGCGGTGTGGAGAGGTGCGGTTGGATGACTGGAAGAGGACACTGCTACTGAGCCCCTGCCGCCCAAGAGACTGAGGCAGAAGCAGGCAATCAAGCAGAGGCAGGGAGCCCAGGCAGACTCTGGCAGGGTGAGGGGGGACAGAGACCCAAAGACACTGGGCACTGGGCGTCAGAGTTGGAGCCACATCCCTCAGGGGACTGTCACCTGTGTGAGGAGCACAGGCACCCTGGTGGAAAAGTCCAAAAGCCTCCCCCTGGGTCCTCAGTCCCTCACAACCCACCTGCCCCACCAGCCTCCCACACCTTTATGTTCCGGGAAAGTGGCAGGATCCCAACGGACTCCTTCCAGTGGCCCAGAGGAGAATTAACTTTCATGTTCTTTATGGGCCCTCCTCCCTTCTCCTCCTCCCCACTAGTCCAATTTGGAGAGTTTCTGGAAACTTTCCATTCAAGCAGCAGGGAGATGGGAGTTTCCCTTGGTCTATAACTTGACTTTTCCCCTCCCTCTGGCCTCCCTAGTACTTCAGGGAGCAAATCTAATGGTCTTCAATAAAGAATTTAAGCAGGGCCAAAGTTCTACACCCAGGCAAGACTCACCACCTTCCCCCACTCCTGGCGAGATCGCAGGCCTAGTTCTCTCAGCTCTGTGTAGCAGGGTGAGCGTGCTTCTGTTTAACAGACTTACATAGCATTTCTTGGAGGGTTTCTATAACTTCCTCGTCTTCTTTTCCTGTTTCTTAGGCTCAAAAGTTCCATGTAAATATCACCCCTTAATAGATCCTCCTTCCTCTCAAATAATTTGCCAGAGCGGTTTTTTTTCTTCTTCTTTTGTTTTGTAGGACTAATATAAAGGGAAGTAGTAGTACAACAGGTCTTGAAATTTTTGGTTCTCCCACCCCTCCCACACACTGGAATTTGAGGTTTCTCTAGAGTAGGGGGATGGGCAGTCCATCAGGTGCCCCAACTAACCTGGAAAGCTTTTAATTTTGTTTCTAGGTCTTTAACCCTAGAAGAGGTCAAGCAACCAATCAGAAATATGCTAAGCAGGGTCACATGGCCTCCACTAACCAATCAGCCAAAAAGGGTCTCACCCTTCCCTGCTCTCTTCTTCCTCCTCCCTCCCCACCACCCTCTTTAGTTTCTGGGTCCTCCCTGTCTATGATGTGAAGGGAATAAGTGATGCTGAGAATATTCCAACCCCTTCCCTCTGTCCCTTACCCAGCTCTCAGGAGTCTGCGGCTTTTGTCCTCTAGTTCTAACAAAGTTGTATTTCGAGGTCAATCTCAATTGTACTGGGACTGGAAGTTGTATGGGCATCCTCTGCATTACTCCATGTTCTCCTGTGTGATCCTACCCAATTCCCTGCACTTTATAGATATGCCCTTTCGATTAGGCTGTACAGTGGGTGTGGATGCAAACTCCAGCCCTGAATTCAAATTCTGTGATTATTCCCTATACACTTACCTTGCACAACTTTTCGTTTTTATTCTCTTCCGATCCTCTTGAGCACAGGTGGAGTGACTAGAAGCGATCTCTTTCAATTTTCTTCCTGGAAATGCTCCAGAAGTCACTAGCTTTATCAAAGTGCCTCTGGCATGGTTGGGGAAGGCAGCAAAAGTGGAGACTTTCTGAAAGTTGTGTTTGGTACCTTTAGTTTGTTGAGTAACTTCAAGTCTGGAAAAGGGAATCAGCACAGAAAACCAGGACCCTTGCCTCACTGCTCTCATATGAAACAGTTGATGGATTTAAGTCCCCTTCCTTTCCATTCTTTTAACAAGATATGCCACTGCTGCTGCTGCTTTATCCTGGCCAATGGCTATCAAAGGACACAGCCACTGAAGATGTGGGTTTTAGTGTTTATATTTACATGGGTCAGGTCAGAATAAGCAATGGGTGATAAACTATTTCTGAGCAAAACAGCTGATGGTGCAGACAGTGTGCGTGTATGGCAGGAGTGCATGTGTCTCCTGAACACTTGGACTGGGCCCTGAGCCAACTGACTTGCTTTTCAGGTCCAGACCCAAGCATTTCATCCCCATCCCTCAGTCTCCAGGGCTTTGTTGCAGGGTTAATTTTCCGATTGAGTTCCACCACCACCCCCCATCCCCGCAGCTGCACCCCCCCCACCCCCACCCGCACCAGCAACCTCCCCTTTCTCTGCTGATCTCCTGCCCTCTTTGAGCTGACTGAGCAGCAGGAGTTCTGATGGGTGGTGCCCCCAGACCTCCAAGCCCTCCTCTGGGGGTGTCAAGGGATAGCCCAGTTTGAGCTGGGCTTTGTCAGCATCCCCGCGGTGGTAGTTTGCTTTCTAGGTGGGGCTGATTTGGGGACAATGCCACAGGCCAGGTGGGAAGGATTAGAATGAAAAGCCAGAGGAAGGGCAGCTCTTCTCAGAAACCACTGGGCCCTCACTTCCCAAGTTACCTTCAATCCCACCATTCTATTGACTTCTTTCATGAACTAGAATTAGAGCACACAAACTTATTTTTCCCTGGTAGATGGTGTGGTAATCTTGTCTAAGACCAATCCTCACCTCTAGTGTGGATATCTCATGCTGGAGTTTCCAGATTCCATGAAACTAAGGCAAGAAGGGGGGAGGGGTGTGGCTGGCTCCTTCTAAGCAGGCACTGGGAAGAGAGCTTTTATTGCCTCAGCCCCTCCTAATATCCAGGTCAACTTTATCTGTCTCTTTGCCTCTCCCTCTCTTTGTGTAATTACTTTGGGTTGAGTTTCTCAACGGAAACATCATTGTCCAGGGCTTCAGTTCTGTGCTTTCTTTTCCTGAAGAGACAAGCACTGTTCTGAGCCTCCTCCTCAGTGGGATTGTAGACCCTGGAGCCCTTAGCTGTGGAGAAGGGAGAGAATCTGGATTCAGGACCCCCCAAGCTCGGGCTCTTTGGCTTTCTGAGATGCAATTTAAAGAAGAGGCTAGCTGTTAGAGAGCCAGGAATATCTCATCCTTTTTACTAGGTCTTTGTAAACCCGAATGGTGTACCTGTTCTAGTACTTCCCTTCACTGCTTTGATAGGGCCCCAGGAGCCCAAGGAGTCTGGACTGAGGAGCTGAAGTAGTAGAGATCTCTTTGTCCTTGAGTCCTACAGAAGAACTCTGGGGTCCATTTTCTTCTTCCACTGCTAGGAAGATCCACTGTGTGGGGAGTGGGAGGGAAACGAAATTTAGGACTTGGGAAAGTTGGGCTGTCTAGGACCTCGTTCGGCTTCTGATAACCAGGCCTTAGAAGCTACAATGAAAGGTTGACCAGGAGGCTCTGGGTATGCTGGGGAGCAAGTACAGGAAGGAGGCTACTTCTCTACAGCTGACTCAAACACAGAGAAAGCTCTGCCATGATGTGCAGCCCCATATTAGGGGGTGGGATGGTGGGCTTAATTCCCTGGGATCTCTTTAGTTCTGCATGTGTCACAGCTCTGACAGAGTTAGAGGAGGCTAGGTTCTGCCCTTGAAAGAGTCCCACTTCTCCCAGCCCCCGGCCCAGAACATCACACACCAAAGTATATGTATGTGGCCAAGTATGGTATTAAAGAGGTCAGAAGCCGAGGCGGGACACAGTAAACCAGCCTTAAACTAACTTCCCAGTCCTTGTCCTGCTCTGTTCTTCCCATCAGCCCAGCCTGAAGACCATTTGTCCTCCCCCTCCACACTCATGCCCTCAAGCCCCAAGCAACTATTGAGTTTCTTCCTTTCTGCTTCCCTGGAAAACCAAACCCCTGGAGCAGCCCCCACAGAGGGTGGCAGCCAGGCTCTTGGTGTCTTTAGTGTCCTGTTGGCCTGTTGAGTTGTAGGGGAGTTGGAAGGCAGTGTGAGACCATGAAGCCAGATCCTTATCTGATCAAATCCACTCTTCAGGATCAAACTCCAAATATCTCAGGGCTGCTTCTTTGCTCAGATAGTGGAGAAAATTATTGTCTATAAAATGCTTCTTTAAAAAGTTAATTTTCTGGCTGGAAAACCCAGCGTGTGCGTGTGTGTGTGTGTGTGTGTGTGTGTGTGAATGAAGAGAGTAAGGGTCAGGTCCCTCATTTTGGATTGTGTCTCTCCCCCTCCTCTGGGTGGAGGATGGGGATGTGGGCTGGGGCTTTATTGAGGGTGCTTTTCCTGTTGGGAGTAGTGGTGGGTCATAAAACCTAGAGGAGGTTGTTTTGATCTGGTGACCTCTCAGGAAGTAGCATTTGAGCTTTTGCTTTGTAAATCACTCTCCCCTAAACTGGCCAACTAGATTGGATTGCACTTCCCCAAGCCCACCTGGGGCCCTTCTTACTTCCCTTTCCCCAGTAAACCAAAGCAGAAAAATCAAAGCAAGTCCAGGGACCCCAGATCCTCTGCCTCCAATATGAAAAGGGCTCACTGGTGATTTGACCCCTCTAAATTCGGCATGTTCTGGGTGGTATGGCCATAGTTCTCCTTAAAATTCCAGATTTAAAAATCATACCATCTTTCATTTTCTTTTGCCCATGCAGACTTTGGTTCCCCCAACCCCTCAGTTAAAAAACAAGTAACATGGAAGGTAATCAGCTTCTGAGTCTGGTGGTAGATACAATGACTCCTGGGGGCACTACTCTCTTGTGGGGCTGCCATCTCCCTGTGATGCATTTCCTGAGCCCCAAACCCCTTCTTGACAAGGTGGGACTTTGGGTGTGTAAGAGAGAGCTCATGAAGAGAGGGGATGGGACTGAGGCATCATCTAGCATTATATGAATGGAGGAAACTCTCTGCAGTCAGTGACTGGGATTTATGTAATTAAGATGCATGCTGGGGTGTGAGTGAAAGCCCACAGCCTCCTTACTAACTGAACTCTAGCAAAAAAAAAAAAAAGCATTTTACCTAAATGGCTCCATTTTGTAATGTTAATGACCCTTTCCCTCCTAAAGACACCCCTGCTTCTCAAGGGTCCCTCTGCCAGCTTTGGGCTAGGGAGCTAAAGGGAAAAGAAGTAAAGAGGCTTCTATCTCTGTCTCAGTTCAGGCTACAAGTTAGGATGCTTTCAGGCCCAGACATCAGGGCTCCTATCCATAGCCAGAGAAATGCCCCGTATGCTGGAAATGAGGCCATAGATTATATGAATTCCCTCTTAGCACTTACTTGCACAGGCTCCAGTTTACTCTCCTTCATTTCCCTGAGAAGTCTGAGTTGGGGCATCCCAAACCCGCAACCATCAGAGAATCTCCCTCATTCCTAAGGCTCGATGCAAATACACTGCCTTTATAGAGAGCTGAGCACTTCCATAGCTGTATACGGGAAAATATATTTATAGATCACTCCGTGTATAATAGGATGTATGTTTTCCATATCTCTCTACTCCACATTTAAATGCAGATTTATAGATCTTTAGATTTATAGATCCACAGTGAACATAACAGTCCTCTGTCAGATTTCTGTGTGCACATTACCAATCTCTCTATAGTGCTGGATGTATAGGCTGGGATGTATTGGTACAGCACTCCCTAAATATCTGGATGAATATTTGGTGAGCTTTTTCTTTCCCCTTGGTTGGAAAAAGACTCTGAGTCTGTTGCTCAATCTCTATTTTGAAAAATTTATCTAGATTTATGCAAAAGCCCCAACTCATAAAATAGCTACATATTGAAGCTACATATTTGGAGATCTTTATAGTCTTTGCAGTTTTGCTGCAAACTTAAATATTTGAAAGTATGTTTAGAGATGGTTCCATAATACATGTATCTATATGTAGGGGCATAGATCTCCCTCCAGAAGGATATAAACTTAATTCATCTCTCTATCTCTGTGTCAATAAAGACATCAGGTGAGTGCCTTTATTGGGGATAGGGAACAAATATCTTTCTGGCTGTTTTGCTTATTAAAGAGAGTGATTCTGTTCCTGTCTTCAAGGTTCCCACTAAATAGAGTCCAAAGGAGTTAGCTGCCTCCTAAAAACCTGCTCTAGGGACCACAGCCCTCTCCAGGCTTTCCCTGTGACCTGAAATCCCAGCCCAATCTCCCCAACCTGCAGGACCTCCCAGAACAGCCGCTAAGAAGGGAGAGAAAAGGGAAGAGTCCTAGGACTATGCTCCTCTTGGCTCTCAGGGTGGAGAGGTTGAGGGAGGGAAGCATGAGTCTCCCCAACACAACTGGGCCTTTGAAATTTGGGGAAAGATGTTCAAGTCTCCCCCTATTTTTGGAGGGTGCCCAAATGGTGCGAGGGTCACTGCCCTACCCATAAATGCCTCCTCCCCAATTGTTCTTGGTGCCCAGGGCCCAATTAAGCGGCTGCCTCACTCCCGGCAGCCGAGCTCTTATCGGCCGGGGATTGATGCCTCCGCGGCTCCTGTATATCATTTCCAAGATTTTTTCTGTCCAACTCCTCGGCTCCTTCGGCTTCCGCGGCTTTGACTAATGATTGCTACAGATGCCAACGTCTCCAGAATCCTAATAGCCAGGCAGGCGGACTCTTATTTACCCGGCAACATTGCCGCGGGGGAAGGGGGGCTGGGGGAGCAAGGATTGGGGTGTTGCAGGTTGTGGGGGACAGGGGAGAAGGTTGTGATCAAGTTTCCCTGAACTTCTTCCCCAGTGAGAAAGACATTGCCAACTCCCTCCTCTCCCTGAGGGAAAAATAGAATCATAAAATAGGGCTAATAGTAACTCATAGTTTGCCTCGTTGGAAAAGATCAAAGAATGAACAGGACATGGGAGAATAATCAGAGAAGTGTTTATTACTTGTAAATAGATGAGATTAAGCAGGAGACCAGCAGTTTAGGAAGGAAAAAGGAGGGTTTCTTTTATTTTTTTGTCCGGAGGAGGAGAGACAGGGAAAGTCAGCCACGGTGGGAGAAGGGGCTCCTTTTTAAGTTTTCGCGTCTTCCCCGTCCTCTCCCCACCCCAAATCTGGTCTTCCCATCCGTGAAAATGCCTCCCCTTTTTCCCTTTCTTCGCCTCACCTTCGGTCACTCCGGTGTAGGGATGACCCGCGTGTTGCCGACCCCGGTGCCTCCTCCCAGAGGCCGCTCGGGTGCCCGCTGGGGCTGCCGGAGTGCTGGGGCCTCTGTCTGGGGGTGGGGAGAAAATCAGACCCAACAGCCCACTGCGGGCTGGGGGTCGCCGGTCTTGCGGTTCCACGCGGGCCGAGTGGCGGAAAGTTGCAGCCGAATCCGCTTCTCCGGCGCTTCTGGGCCGCCAGCGGGGCCAGGTCTTTGGGGGGAGAGGCTGGAGTTCCCCGCCGAGCCTGCAGCCTGGGCATTGCGCTTCCTCGGGTCTCCATCCTGACCTTCCCAGACATACACACTTCATGCCGGTGAAGAGACAAAAAAGCCGAGCGGCCCGGCTCCGAGCCCAGGCGTGGAGTGCTCACTCCAACCCGGAATATTTTTCTATCAGAGAATAATGGAGCACAAAATAATTCAGCAGAGCGGATGGGCAGGAGCGCAGTGTGGGAGCCCCGCGCGGTGGGCCGGCTGCACAGCGGGCCGCGCCGCCCAGCCCCGGAGGACCATTTCGTTGGAGTGTAGAGCGAGGCCGCAGCCCAGCCCTGACCCAGCAGCCCGAGGGCCAGTCTCTAAATGACGGCCCTTCAAGAGGACTCGGAAATGCAAAAAGGGAGCCGAAAAATTTAAACAGTCTGAAGGTAGAGGCGTCCCGGCGCGGCCAAAGCGAAAATCAATTACGTAATTAAAACGGGGAGAGGGCGAGGCCAGAGGTTGGGGGTCCCGGGTTCCGAGGAGGCGGCCAAAGTATGGGCCGAGGCGGGTGAGTGGCCCGGGGATGGGGCTCGCCCGCCACGGCCCGGAGCGCGAGGGGCTGCGGGGAGGTTTATCACAGATCGCTATTGATTCCCGCTCGTCTGGGGAGAGCAGGCTGCATGTCCTCCTCCAGGCCGGATCCTGAAACCGACCGATGGGCCTTTCCGGGCTCCCTCATTTTTTATGGGGTTGCGGCACGCAGTGAAAGACGGCTCCCCAGATCCCAGGAGTGCCCGGATCTGTCCAGGCAAGTTTGTCTGAGAGTGCAGGTGGCACCAAGACATTGCCTCCGGGTTTAAGGGGATAGAGGAAGGTGGTACCCTAGTTTCAGGCACTTACATGTTCCTCTCGGTCTGGATTCCCCCAGCCTGGGAATCCAGGCTTGCTTTTGGAATGACTCTTATCTAAGGAGGGAGGCTTGGAAGGGATGTGGGTAGGCTTATCAAGGGGAAACTTGGGCCTGAGCTAACTGGATCCCTTAGGGGTCCCAGGGACCCCAGGGAAGGAAAGGGAACAGTTTCTGGAGGAAGGAAAGAAGGCACACAGGGAGCTCTGTTTGTGAAGAAATGATGTTCTTGTTATTATTGAGGTTAATGATGGTAATGATTGGGTATGGCTGGGTCAGCCTGAAAGAAGAGCTCTCCACAGCCCTTTCTCACAGAGGCTTCTCTGGAGAAGTCACTGGCTCTCTGACCTAGCTGTAATTGGGGAGAATAAAATGAAGACCTTTCCTCCCCTGCCCTTTCCTCCCCCACTCCTTAAGAACTCCAGGAAAAAAGGGGACACCTTGTAAAATCTTCATCACCCACCCCAATAATTTCCCCTCTGCTCTCTCCAGTAAAACGCGTCATTTGGGGGCACTGGGCTTTTGCCAGGCACCCTTCTTATGAAGTTCAGCAAGCAGTTCCTGGGCCAAGTCCCTACTAATGAATTCTGTTTCTGACTCTGGAGGAGACCCAGGATTCTCTTGCCTGCTCCATGGAATTCTCCCTCCATCCTTGTCTCTGCCTTCCTTGGTCTAGGGTGCCTCAACCCATGAGTCCCTGGAAGCTCAGAGGCCAAGAACAGATTAGAGTATTTTGAGATGCCCTCATCAACCCCAAAAGGAACCCCACCTTCCTATCGGCTTCTTAATTCTGGGAGCACCAGGTCAGCTCTCTGGAAGCTACCCTAAGCCAGCCTAATTCCTAAATCTTTCAAAACCACATTTAGAGTGCTTTAAAAGTAAAAGTCCTTTTACCCACCTCTAACAGGAAAGTTCAAGTTAGAAATACTCAGCAGCGCAAGCTTCTTGCAGCACTGTCAGAATTTTTCAATAACAACAACAAAAATAAGAATTAAAGCTTTCATCAAGGGGAGAAAGGGACACCCCCACCCTAGTTTTAAAGAGGATATAATCCTGCAGCCTTGGACGAGAGTGGGGAGCAGGGGTCAGTGAGGCCAGGATGAGCAAAGAAGAGGATGGGGAACCCAACCTCTAACTAACAATTTCTCCAGCATAAAAATGAAACATCAAATTCGTTAGCCCAGGGCCTTCATTTTTCCCCTTCCACATTATAACTAGTTATTGAACTCACTGGAAGATCTAAAGGCCATTTGCGAAGAGACAAATTTCAATGGAGTTTCCCCATCAATAACCCCATGGCAGTGACCTATTGGAACAAGTCAAACACCCGAGGTGAAATGCAGGTCACTCTGTCTAACCAATATTAAAATGCGGCCACTTTTTAAAAAGCCACTTTAAATGAGATTTGAGGAAAATTGAATTCCAAGGAAGGCAAAGCAAGGAGGGGGAAATTCACGAGAGGACCCTGCTTATGGTCTCCGAACAAACAGGAGAAATTCATCTTTAATATTTTAAAGGGGGGCAAATTAACATTCCATGATTGCTTTTTTTTTTTTGAGACTATAAGCGATTCCAGGAGAAAAAAAAGGTTGAGTATTTTCTGGTGACACGTCTGGGTTATTAAAATCATTTTAGACCAATTCATTACTTTTACTGACAAGAGATTTAAGAAAAAATCAATTAAGCATTTGCATATTCTTTTGCATACATTAGCCCTGCCTGCTGGCATTAGAAGGGGACAAAACACATACATATATACAAATACACACACAGCGGGGAAAATGGGAGCCTTGCTTTATTTGGGGGTTTGCAAGTTGCTTGGAGAAAAAAAAAATGGAATGAATTACTTGATGGTATACCATCTAAAAGTCAAATTTATTTGAGGAAGAGGAAAGAGACGTGTTGCGATGTTTAATCTCTAAAACAACAACAAAAACCATATATACACGCGCGCGCACACAGTCACATCCTGTCCTTCTGAGAGTGGGGAAAGGAATGACACCTCATTTTCCCTCTCTTTGCCCGCCAAATCCTGAGTTGGCTCTCACTATTTTTCTCCCTAGGAAAATCCAGGGAGTCTGAGAGGTGAGATTTTAATGCAGCAGAGAATCAGTGGAGTCGCTGAGGTCTCTCAGCCGGCAGCTTGTTACTGGGGAGGGGAGGAATATGGGTTATCCAACGGTCAGTATGGTAATGCGGGCACAATAAGGCCTCGCACACAATGGACACATATTTTTCTTCAGCGGTGTCAGAAGGGAAGCGCTTTGTACTAAAACACGTTTCCGAAAGAGAAACCAGATCGAGATTTAGAAAGAATATGGGGGCGGATGCGGGTAGCATTCAGAGAGTGATTGTTTGGAGGCTGGCAAAAGGTGATCAGAAAAAATAAAAAAAATAAAATTGGGGCTGAGAGAGGTAGAGGGCAGAGCAGGGGTTGGAGATCCCTGGGCTGATGAGGCAGGAGGGCAAAACACAAAAGGAGATACAAGGATTCATCACGGACAAGAGCTGCTTTAGGCCGCCCCCCCTCCAACCCATTAAGCTAACGCTAAGTACAGGAGCCCTCAGAAGGGATCTTATTTCTATGCTCGCAATAATATCCAGGTGAAAATGTTTGTATGTGTGTGTCTGTGTAGCGGACTCTGGCTTGCTGTTTTCATGTGATAGGCGACTTTCTTGCTACTGAGATATAGGAGCCCAAAGAGAGTTTTTTTGGTAAATGATGTAGATACATGTGGACAAATTTGGGGAAATCTCCCAGATTTTACTTTCTGGATCCGAATGTCAAATTAGCTGTGCAAACCTGGGAAGAAAACTCCACGTATTTATGGCTGCATAAGGAGGCACTTAATACATCAATAAATATTAATAGTATGAATGCACATGGACTTGGCATTCAGTTGAAGGCATCTGAACTCTCTTGGATCTGCCTACACACACTGGCCCAAAGTGGGTTTCGTGCTCCCTTTCCCTCAACGCACCTGCAGGAGCTCAGAATCCTGGCGAGTGGGGGTGTACAATGGGCCGAGCCTTGGAAAGGACTTCCTAGCAAGCCCAAGAGGGTGAAAAGAAGGAAGAAAAGCAAGTTGAGGCGGGGGCAGGGCTGGTAGAAGGTAACAGTGAGGGCTGGGAGGAGGGGAGCCAGGTGGAGGTGAGACTATTCCTGGCCAGCATAGGGTGGGGCAGCCTGATCCAGGTGCAGGCCTAGAAGGGAGGATGGGGGTGGGGCTGGAAGGCTTTCTCCTTCAGCAACCTTTCCCCCACCCTACCTGAGCTCCTGGAGTTCTGCTTCTCCCCAGGTTGGGGGCTGGGGCTGGGTTCAGAATTTTTCTGTAGGACAGCAGTCAGCATTGGTTTCCCTTTGGCACTTCTAACAACTTGTAATTAACCCACCCCCCAGCACCAATAATAAACCAACTAAGCAGCAGCCTTCACCTTCTCAGAGTCTCAAGCTCCTCTTCCAACCAAACCAGCCAATCTTCACACGCAGAGGGTCCCAGATAAGAGTGAGCAGGAGTACTTTGGAAATTTGAGAATCGCCTCTAAGAGGTGGTCAGCCTCCAGGGAATTCCGGTTCTCTCACCCATCTAGTGGCAGCAAGTGGGCACTGACCTCTGGGCAAGAGGTTTCCAGGGACTCCCAAGCACTGGCTCTTGGTGAACCTAGGGTGAGGGTAGGGGGCTTGAACATGGCAGGAAGAAAGGTGGCCACGGGCCCAGGCAGAGGGAATCAGTCCTTTGGGGCATCTGCTGTGGCCCAGCTCTCCAACCTCAGGGTGAGCCCTAATTTGGAAGTGAGAACCCTCTCTGGCATCCCAAAGGTGGTGAGAGACAGGTTGGGAATCTCCTGCCTTCAGCCTCCCTCTCGCAACGGTTTTATTTTTTTCCCTTTCCCCTCCTCATTCCCTTAATTGCAGATGTTCTAATTAAACCCTCAAATAGTTGTTATGCCGTTTTAAAAGGTACTTATTCAAGTGTCAACCAGGCTGGGCTGGGAGGAGGCAGCGTAGGGCGGCGAATTAAAGGTAGATTGACTAATCACAGCGGCGATCATAATAATAAAATCAGAGGGGAAAAAAATCACATTACGACTTTTCGTGGAAAGGAGGGAGCAGGCAGCCAGCGGCCGCCAGCCCTGCGCCGCCGCCGACACAAAGAGTGCGGGCGATTCCGCGAGACTGATTTATGACGTTTTACAGCCCTATAAAAGCTGTAGCGACGAGGCAAGCGCTCCTACCACCGCTGGCAGATTTAGTCTAATAAATAAAACATAAACAGTTAACTTTATGTGTCACTTTTATTGTTATCAAGTAAAATATAGCCGAGCCCCGGCAAGCTATGATTTTAAACTATAATTGTTATCAAGTGCAACAAGGGGACCCAGCTCCCTCCCTGGGCTCTCCCTTCTGCCACCCCCACCAACTCTGAGTTATGGGATCAGTTAATTAGAATTGGTGGCATGACGTGGCCACCCCTAGCTGGCGGGGGGGGGGCGGGGCGGTGTCAGAAAGCAGCTCTTCTTGCCCCCTCCCTCCTCCATGGCCCTGCCACCCCACCATCAAGGCTATTCCTGTGGGTGGGTGGCAAGAGAGAGGGGAGGGCGCAGGAATGGACTGGAGACCCCCGAGTCCCGCCCAGCCTCCCCAGCTTCGTGAGCTCACCCCTCAGCTTTTGGAAGGCAGCCTGGAGCTGACCCTTGGGGATGCGTGTTTACATGTAAACACATGTGTTACATGGATACAATCCCTGGCCGGAAGCAGGCTCTACTAACGCAGGCCTTCCTCCTAGCTAGGTCTGCCCTCTGTGGGGATGGAGAAGGAAGAGCTCCCAGGGCCTTGGCTGGGCACCATCCCAGGGGACTGGCCCCTGGCAGAGTGCTCTCCTCCTTGCCCCAAGTCCTCGGGAACCGGCCTTGGAGGTAGTTGTCAGAAAGCGGCAGGCCAGGCAGAATGGAGAGCAGAAACAACTGGCAGCGGGAGAGATCCTCTGCTCCAGGCTGGGCAGGGAGGGTCAGTGGGCACTTGGGGAGGGCAAGGCTTCTGAACTATGCTTTTGCCAACCACTTCCTGTCTCTCTTCAGCGGGGGCTCAACCCCCAGACCTCCAGAAATGACGTCAGAATCATTTGCATCCCGCTGCCTCTACCTGCCTGGTCCAGCTGGGACCCTGCCTCGCCGGCCCCCTGGCCAGAGGGTTGGGTGAGTGTGTATGGAGAAGAGGGCTGGACTCTGGTCTCCTTGGATGGCGGGGTACCACAGGCTCTCCAGCCTCCTGGGCTCAGCCTGGGCCCCTCCCCATCCAACCGCCACTCCAGTCCTCATTCAACTTCCTCTTCCTGCGAAAGAGGGGCGCTGCCCCGTGACCTACACAGATTGAGACAGGATCGCCATGAATGGGGATCTCTGGAAAAGCTCGGGAGCCGAGGCCCGAGGGGTACACCGGAGGTTCAACGGGAGACTCTGGGAGGGGGCTGAATCACAGCCTCCCAACAGCCTCCCAATGCCCAGGCTTTGGAAAGGAGCTGGGGGCTTCCCATCTCCTTTGGCAGGGGAGCGTTGTCAGTCGGAGGGGTGTGTACTGGGGGCACCCCAGCCCCTGCCAGCTAACCCCACATCACCACCACCACCCCCCAGCACCACCACCACCACCACACACAAAAAAAATTGGATACATTTTGAATAAAGCGATTCGGTTCCTTATCCGGGGACTGGGTTGCTCCGTGTGATTGGCCGGCGGAGTCACATGGTGAAAGTAACTTTACAGGGTCGCTAGCTAGTAGGAGGGCTTTATGGAGCAGAAAAACGACAAAGCGAGAAAAATTATTTTCCACTCCAGAAATTAATGATCATGAGCTCGTATTTGATGGACTCTAACTACATCGATCCGAAATTTCCTCCATGCGAAGAATATTCGCAAAATAGCTACATCCCTGAACACAGTCCGGAATATTACGGCCGGACCAGGGAATCGGGATTCCAGCATCACCACCAGGAGCTGTACCCACCACCGCCTCCGCGCCCTAGCTACCCTGAGCGCCAGTATAGCTGCACCAGTCTCCAGGGGCCGGGCAATTCGCGAGGCCACGGGCCGGCCCAGGCGGGCCACCACCACCCCGAGAAATCACAGCCGCTCTGCGAGCCGGCGCCTCTCTCAGGCGCCTCCGCCTCCCCGTCCCCAGCCCCGCCAGCCTGCAGCCAGCCAGCCCCTGACCATCCCTCCAGCGCCGCCAGCAAGCAACCCATAGTCTACCCATGGATGAAAAAAATCCACGTTAGCACGGGTAGGCAACTTTGCTTTTTGCTCTCCCCCTCCCCTCTTCCCCAGCGCTCCCCACCCTCCTCGGCCCCCGCCGGCCCCGTCCTCCTTTCTCTCCTTCCCCCTCTCTCTCCAGGAGCGACTCTGGGTTAGCACAATTGAACTGGATTTACGAGCGAGAATGGGTAATTACATCCCCCATAAATTTTATGGCTTAGCTACTCTGGGCAGTCCGAGCCATGTGCTACGATCTGTTATGTATGTGTGAAAACTATGCTCGCTTTCTAAGGGCGCATAAATAATTCAGTGTCGTTACAATGAGGATTCCCCTCTTATTACACTACAAAGTCTCCAGCTCCCTTCAACTTCTTTATAACCCATTTAGCTTGATGACTTTATTTCCATCACCCCCTCCTCCTGTTCCAACAGAGCTGAGGATGGGGTGAGGGTGGGGGGCGGGGAGCCTGCTGCCTTTGAACCCCACTATTTGCTTTCCCCCCTCCCCTCAGTGAACCCCAATTATAACGGAGGGGAACCCAAGCGCTCGAGGACAGCCTACACCCGGCAGCAAGTCCTGGAATTAGAGAAAGAGTTTCATTACAATCGCTACCTGACCCGAAGGAGAAGGATCGAGATCGCCCACTCGCTGTGCCTCTCTGAGAGGCAGATCAAAATCTGGTTCCAAAACCGTCGCATGAAATGGAAGAAGGACCACCGACTTCCCAACACCAAAGTCAGGTCAGCGCCCCCGGCCGGCGCTGCACCCAGCACCCTCTCCGCAGCCACCCCGGGCACTTCTGAAGACCACTCCCAGAGCGCCACGCCGCCGGAGCAGCAACGGGCAGAGGACATTACCAGGTTATAAAACATAACTCACACCCTGCCCCTATCCCAGGCCCCCCATCCTCCCCTCACACACAAATTGACTCTTATTTATAGAATTTAATATATATATATATTTTGGTTCTTTTCTCTCTTCCTCCCACCTTCCCCCTTGTCAGTTCCAAACAGACAAAACAGATAAACAAGCCCCCTGCCCTTCTCTCCTTTCCACTGTTAAGGACCCTTTTAAGCATGTGATGTTGTCTTAGCATGGTACCTGCTGGTTTTTTGTTTTTTGTTTTTTTTTTTAAGGCCATTTTGGGGGGTTATTTATTTTTTAAGGGAA
Organism: Bos mutus; assembly: GCF_027580195.1. NCBI lineage: Eukaryota > Metazoa > Chordata > Mammalia > Artiodactyla > Bovidae > Bos > Bos mutus. Next base: position 46,444,825 of record NC_091621.1, read on the forward strand.
AAAAAACTGCAAAAATTATATATTGCAAGGTGTGATGGTCTGGTTTGGGTGCATTTCAGGGGAAATGAGGAAAAGAAAGAAGGAAAAAGATTTTTAAGCCAGTACTCCTCCTCCTCCTCCTTCCCCCCTCTTTCCTTAGGCCTTTTGCATTGAAAATGCACCAGGGGAGGTTAGTGAGGGGGAAGTCATTTTAAGGAGAACAAAGCTATGAAGTTCTTTTGTATTATTGTTGGGGGGAGCTGGGAGGAGAAGGGGGAAGACAGCAGACAAAGCTAAATGCATCTGGAGAGCCTCTCAGAGCTGTTCAGTTTGAGGAGCCAAAAGAAAATAAAAATGAACTTTCAGTTCAGAGAGGCAGTCTATAGGTAGAACACCCCACCCCACCCCCCATCATGGTTATTGTGTTTTTGGACTGAATTTACTTGATTATTGTAAAACTTGCAATAAAGAATTTTAGTGTCGATGTGAAATGCCCCGTGATCAATAATAAACCAGTGGATGTGAATTAGTTTTACGTCAGTGTCTGATGGTTTCTTTTTCTCCCCCTTCTCCTTCTGGCCTGGAAACATCCCACCTTCTCTCTAGAGTTGCTGAAGTTTACTCTAAGCAAATACACACATCTTAACTCTCAACTCCAGTTTCCCAAGGTCCTTAGAAGATCCAGCAATAGGTTTGGGGCAGAGGATGTCAGAAGAGGGGATGTGGAAGAGTAGGGCACTCCCTCCCTGAGTCTGTAGGGGCCAGACTCTCCTGGGGGGTCTCACTTTTCTAGAGTTAAACATGGTGCCTTCTTTGTCTCTTCCTCTCTCCTCTCTTCTCCCTTCCCTCTGGTGAGTAGGCCTGCCTAATTTGCAGATTAGAAGGCAAGTTTAGGGAGTGGGGACGAAGAAGAGTTTTCATCTTTGGGGAGTTCTTTGGGGCTGAAGGATTAGGAAGATGCCTCTCAACATGCCTGTTGTCATAAAAAGAAGAAACATTTTGAGCTGGTGATTCTAAAGCAGCAAAGTGACCTGTCAGGATGGCTTTTCTGTTTGTTTAGACTTGGAAAGAAGGGTGAAGTGGAGGCCAGAGGCCTGGGAGGCCCTCTTGCATGGGTAGGCCTCAAAGCCTGATGCCTGGAGATAATGAAGCACTCTTATTCCCTGCTCCACCCCCCCCCCCCACCAACTTTTATCATGGACCTGCTAGATGTGGAGAAAAGACACAGGGAGAGGCAGGGGGATCACCTTTCTTCCTACAACCTCCCAGGTCTCCACAGGACTTGAAGATTGAAGGAACAAGACTTCCTGCTTGTAAGAAAAAAATTTTTTAAATTGCTTCCTTGGGGGTTAAAACAAACAAAAAACTGATTTGGATTGCCTGAATGATTACTTTAAGCCAAAGTCTCCAAAGAATTCTAGTCCTGGAGACCAGGCTCTGAGCAAGGCCTGCCCGAATTTTTGCTTGTTTGTTGGGAGAAGGTAAAGGGGTAGTTGGTGAGCTTCTCCGACAGTTTATCCAAATATCAGGATGGAGGGCTGTCAGAAGTAGAAAAGAGAGGGATAAGAGATCTGGGATAAGTAGGGAAGCCATGGGTACTGCTGTCCTCTCTCCTCAAATTCTGGAGTGAAAGGCAACAGAGGAACCAAGTTATGAAAAGCTGTTTGATATGCTTTGGATTTATTTCCTCTTGAACCACTTGCTGGGTATGTGTGTGTGTGTGTGTGTGTGTGTGTGTGCTGGGGTCCTGTAGGTCTACTTTCCCCTCCCTCAATGGTGCCCTGGGGACAGCAAAACATGCTGCCTACAGTGTGAGGAAGCAGGGCCAACAATTATCTGGAGTGATTTTATGTAATCAAGTGAATTAGGGGCCAAATCTGACTGTAGCTCCCATCATCTTGATGCAATTGGCTTTGGGGCAGGAAAAGGGGGTCTAGTTGCTCTTAGGAAAAGGGAAGGTGTGAGAGGGGGACCTGGAAGTCTTTTCAATCCCTTAAGGAAGTTAAGATGGAAAGAGGGGGCAATGGAAATTAAGATTCATAATCTTTTCCTAACTTTGCTCACTTGGTTTCAGGGGAATGTATTCTTTCTCCTCCCTAAAGTGGAAGGGATGAACACAGGGGAGGGAAATTCACTGTCTTCTATATGTTAAGATGAACTTGCTAAAGGTACACACTCTTGTTCGAGAAAAGCAGTATAAAAGGATTGGGACAGTTCTTTTATTTTTCCTTCTTTAGGAGCTTCTGTTTTAAATTCCTCTTCTCACACATCCACATGTAGTCACTCTCTGTGTATCTCAGTCTGAAAAGCAGAAACATCAGACATCCATAGTTTGACAAATAAAACTAAACCCTCTTGTATTTGAGTTTTGGAAAAATTTGGCCTCTGGCCTTCCCTCCAGTGGGTTCCATTCTTTGCTCTTTCCCCAAAACTCTCCTTTGCCTTGGACCTGACCACCTGGAATGGGATCAGGCTCTCGGAAATGAGTGGGATGTCCAGAGTAGGGGGCCAACCTGAGCCCCTAGCTCTAGCTGTCTTGACCCACTGGATGCTGCTACAGCCTCACTGGGAAGCTGAGGGTCGGGGCTTTTATTGAAGTTGGATTGAATAGTGGGGAAAGCCTGGGGGAGGGTGGGGAAGACGCAGCCCAGGTTCACGGGGAGGACACAGCATTTTCTCTCCCATCGCCTTTATATTCGGCAGCGCCTCTGACCTCTCCCCCACCCCCAGCTCCAACCCTCCCAAGCCAGCCCTAGCTCAGCCCCCTGTCTCCAGACAGGATGCCACAGCTTCTGTGGGGCTGGGGATTTCTTGCCCCGAGTAATGGGAGAGGCAAGGCGCAAGAATGCCTGCTAGCGTATTGTGTGTGTCTCTCCAATGGCTAAGTAAAAAGAAGACGGGGTGAAACCGGCAACACCAATCTTCCAAGGTCCTTCTCTCCAAGCACCAGGAGATCCCCACAGGTCAAAAATCCCCTTGACATGTAAGTAGTTAGCACTCATATGCTCTGGGGGCGAGGAGCACAGCAATTTCAACTCTCTCTCTATTTGCCATTCATTTTTATTTCAAAGCCCCGTCTTGGGGGGGAAGGCGGGAAATCCAATCAGGAGCGGTGAACTTCTGCTTGGGGAAAAAATTAGAGTATCTGAGCCGAGGAGTGTACCTGGGGAACGAAGAAACTTGTCTCCCAAAGGAGAAAAAGAGTGGAGAAAGTGAGCCTGGGGGCGGGGGCGGGGGCGGGGGAAGGACTGAGGAACTTTGCATGTCTGAGGGCCTCTCACTGCCGCTTGTGTGAAGTTTCCTACAAAGTTTTCTCTGCAATCTGTGCATTAGCTTTTTTTGAGCATAGACTTGGCGGATTGCAATCCAGGGACGCCTTCCCGCTGTTAGATGTATGTATCTGTGTGTATTTGGGGGACCGCTAAGGAAGACAAACAGTTAAGGGTTTCTCCGGAGCTTGGGGCCAGGGTACCCTCTGCTAGGCACGGTTTGTCTGCTTTTCTAAGACTAGACTGATTCTGAAGGGGGTGCTATGGTGGGGAGGAGAAGCCTGCTGGGGCAATTTTACCATCTTTTTCTCAGCTTTCTGCCCAGTCCTGGGGAAGTGTGGTTCACAAAGCCACTTCTCATGGTTTTCCACAGCTTCTATCTGCACCCCACCTTTGCAGAGCTAATTTTTATGAAAATGTTCCCCTTTCAAGACATTCTTTTTAGGCTTGGAAAAAGAGATGGAGGAACCCCCAACTTCAGCGGCCATCAGCGCAGCGGGAATATTTATTACCTCTCTGGATATCATTACCTAAGAATACAATTTTATGAACTTCCTAATCTGTTAGCTTGATTTATCTGGGTGGGTAGGGGCCCAAAATAAACATTTAGGGGATTTAGTAGGAAAAAAAGTCTTTGCCTGTGACCAGTCTTTCTGATGGAACTGACCACCCCCCTTGGCATGCTTTTTCTGCATCCCATCTCACTAGCCCCAGTTTAATTTTTCTCCTGCAGCATGTGGCAGCTTTGAGTATCCAAGTTTTAGTTGCTTCTTGAGAATTAAAAAGGGTAATGTGCACTGTTTGAACCAGACACCTGGAGGGCTCTCTCAGCCGCCTTAAAATCTATGTAGTTCCCGGAACTCGGATCCCCTTTGGACTTGGGGAGCAGAGAGAAACCGAGGTCTGCTCACTGCCTCCCAGGTCCAGGAGCCTCTTCTCTGGCTTGGCTCTCCTCTACGCCTCAGGATTTTCCTGCTCTTCTCTCTGGTGTCATCTCTGTAGTTTCTTTGAACAACTGGGTCCTTCCAGAAGCCAAGCCCACAGGCCCAGCTAACTGATGAATTAGGAGGCAGGGGAGACAAGGATGGGTAGGAAGAGTCTCAGAGGATGTTTGAGGAAGAGTAGGGCCACATAGTCTAATAAACCTAAAGGGACTGTTTTAACTTCCCAGTCCCCATCAGCAATTGCCAGATTCCCTGAGATGTAGGGTCCTGTAGGATCCACTCTGCAACCGTGATGGGAATGGGTCCAGTCCAAAGAAGTGCCCCTCTACTCACTCCTTTCTGACCCTGTCTTTGCAGCATCAGAGTTTGGGAGAGGGAAGTATATTTGAACTTGGGGCGGAGAAACCCTAAATCATAGCATGTGGGAGGCTCTGCCAAACAGCTCAATCCTAGGTTCCTGCTCCCGGGGGTGCCTCTGGCTTCCCAGGAAGCTGGGCCTAAGAGAACAGGGCACAAAGCAGCTGCCTGCATTCGGGGTCCTCGCTCCCCTCCTGGCAGCGGCCAGGGTCTGGAAGAAGCCGAAATGGGACCAGCCCGACAAAGACCGCGAGAGGCCGACGGGCGGCCCGGCTTCTGCTCTGGGTTCCACGCTGCGTCTGCTGCGGGGCGCGGTGTCGCCTTCAGCTGGGTCACGACCCCCAGCTCTCACAGAGGACAATAGGGCGCAGGGCGGGGGCCGGGGGCTGCGTGGCCGGCCAAGCGGGTTCACTGAGCAGTGAACTCCGCTCCACCTCCCGGGGCTCGTCCTTCAGAGCCCAAGCTCACTTTGCTTCCCCCATTCTGCCTTCCATTTTTTGTGGAAAATGGAGCGGGCCTCTCGGTTGCTCTTCGACCCATCAACTCCCCACCACCAAATAAGGAGACTTTATTTCCTTTGGAAAGGAAAGGATAGTTTTCTCTGACTCACAAGAGCAGGAAATGGGACCCTCTCACAAGATTTTTGTGGGGACCGATGGAGAGGAGAGATCTCAGTCAGTAGTAGAAACATTTCCAAACCCTAAAGAATCCCGGGTCATCAAACCAACAGTCTCTCCTGTGTCAGAGGAATTCCAGGCCCAGAATGGGTCCACTCCGCACCTCAGCCCCAAATCCTGCGAAGAATTGCCTCCCTCCTCCCCGGCCTTTGTCTCTGAATGCCAGGTTAGGATTAGGACTCTTACAAAACGGGAGGCACCTTCTCCAGTCCCATGGACAGGGGACAGGGCTGGGTTATCCATGGGGGTGTGGGAATGAGTCACTTGGGAGATGGCCCCCAACCAGTTTGTTCTTGTTCTGAGGTGTCACCCCACTCCCATGACTGCCTGGCTCCTGTTTTGACTCTGTCCCTTTGGGCAGGAATGCAGTGTTTGTAACTTTCTACATGTGGAGTTTTTCCACTCAGCTGGAACAGACCTTGGTAATTAAGGTTACAGAACAGGGCTTGAGTTCCAGCAGGAGGAGAGAAGAGCTGGGGAGAGGAGAAAATGGAGGAGGTATGGAATATTCCCCATGGGTGTTTGTTCCTGCTTTTACCGGCCCTTCTCCACACCCCACCTCATCCCTCTGCTGCCTGACCCCACTCAGAGGGGAGACGGGGAGATTTAAGCTTCCCAGCTGGAAACCTCTCTTCTTGGACTTGGTCTTTCTGATGATTTTGAACCATTTTGGGATGTGACTGCCTCAAGTTCTATCCGTGTCTGTCTCTGCTCAGCATTTTCAAGGAAGCCTAATGTCCCTGCTGCTTTCTATGTTCCGTATTTCCTCCGGTTGGTTCTTGCTCCTCTGCCCTCTCATCCCCCAATAATCCTCTGGGACAGCCCCCAGCTCCAGTGCTCCTCCTGGAACTCCCCTCCCTTGAGAATGCAGAAGAGGAACCAAAAGGTAGGGGGTGGCAATCTGGGAGGGACATTTGAGGTTCAAAGGTTCCTGGCTGAGCTTCCAGTCCAGGTCACCTCAGGGACCAATCTGACTGCTTCAGAGTGGCCCCTGGGCCAGCAGCAAATAGAACAAGATTTTATAGCCCCAGGGCAGATGTTGGCTTAGCCATCTCACCCAGATTCCACCAAAGAGGCTCCAATCCCCACCACACCTTTGTTCTCTTTCCTTTTTCCCCTCCTCCCCCTCCTCTTCCTCCGTTTGATCCTGCCTTTCCCCCTCAAATTATTTCTTTAGATCTGGAAGCATCTGTTCCTGCCTGCCCCTCCCCCTCCCCTCTTTCCCTCCTTCCCCCTCCCTCCCTCTCTAGCAAAGAAGCCCCCAAATGAAGGGCCTCTGGCCTCTAGCCTGTTCTGTTACCTCAGAGCCCAGAGACCTTTGAGGCCAAACCTTGAGACCCCTCCCAACCCCCCGGTCCCTTTCATTTCATTCTCTGAGCTGGAGAGGGTCCTGGAATTGCACAGTTTTGAGTCTTGGCCCCCAGGGACCAGTCTCTTCTCTTACTGGGTCAGTTATCCATTAAATTCAGGCAAAAGCACTGTAGTCGAAGGGTTTGGTGCTGAATTATTTAGATTATTGCCCCAATTCTCTGCTGGGCTTTTTTTGGACTCTGGATTTTGAACATATCTTCATATTCTGACCATAGAGGGGAGATGGCCTTTTCTAATCCTCTCTACCTGGTCATTCTTTATTACCTTCCCCTGCCCCTTCCCTTGATTGCAAAGTCATTTTCTGAGCAGTTAGCATTTCCCTCAATACCCCTCAGAATTCTGTAATCTAACAGAGGAGGCCAAGGCATTGTTCATACTATACACACAGAAGGGTCTCTTTTCTCTGTCTTCCAAAAAATAAAAAAGAAGCCAAGAAATGACTGCCTCACATCCTCCTTGCCTCCACTCATATCCAGGAATATGTGGTCTCCAAAGCTTGATGGAGAGGGTGGTAAACTTAATCAAGGTGAACAATAGCTTGTCTTATCCTCTTAGTCAATCCAGTTGGATTTTAGTCTGGATAATGCCAGCCCAAGACTCTTGAACTCTGTCTGCTAGACCTGTCTGTAGCAAGAACACACCTTATATCCCAGAGTACCAGACTGGAATAATCCCAAGGTCCTTGCCCTAGTACCCACAGTTGAAAACCAGTAGAAAAGATTAAATCCTTCTCCGTCCCTTCCTTCCAGCTCTGTCTTGAGATTCAGCCCTGCTTGGGATTCTGCCCCTCTTCTCTCTTTGTAGATCGGTGGTTGGCCAAAAGCCCCAGATTCATGCTCCCGTTGCTCTGCCACTCGGTTACCATGACAATGAGAGGCAACTGAACTCCCCACCCACTCCAGGTGGTTGGATAGACCCAGACCAGCCAGGATGGTCTCTGGGGGAACCTGACCTAAGAAAGACACTGGAGATGAGAGCCTGTATTTTGTTATAGCATCTTTGCTAATTAGTCAGGATGGAAGACGGAAAACTGGGGAGAGAGTCTCTCTCTGCACTCTATAATTTCATACAGTCCTTTCTCTCTGCATACGTGTTTGCCTAGAGGTACACCATCAAAACAAGCATGAAGCAAGGACCTCAACACATTCATTTCTTCTGTTTATAAATGCATGGGAGGTGATTTTGCTGAAGGTCTGCATGTGTGTATGTGTTCGTGTGTGCGGAGAGGCTCTGAGTGATAGAGAAGAATAACGTCCCAAGTATAGCACCTGTGAAGTAGGTCTTTTAACTTATCACTGATGTTGCTGGTGACAGAGGTTTTTGCTGTCCTCTCTTCCTCATACACTGCTTTAAAAGGCCTGCCCCTTGGCCTGAAGGCCATGTGGCCTGAGGACTCAGTCTTGATCCTACATCTTGGCTCCAGAGGCCTGGGGTGGTTATATAAGAAGAAGGCAGGAGTCAGAGACATCTGGAAGATCAGATTCCTCACTTAATGCTCTCACTTACATGTCGAAGTTAAATCAAAACCACAAACATTTATCTAACCCTTCGATCTACACTATTCTGCTCATAGGCAGGGCCTGGGAAACCACCACCACCACCACCACAATAGCAGCAGCAACTGCACAGTAGCTGTCTCCTAGGGTTCTTAATTGCCTTGGGATTAAGTGGATAAATGTATGAAAAGCACTTAGATGAGTGCTTGGCATATAGTAAGGTTTCAGTAAGTGCTGCTGCTGCTGCTAAGTCGCTTCAGTAAGTGCTAGCTGTTATTATTATTAACAATAATAGGCATTTTCTTAAGTGCTTACTATGTACCAGGCAGTATGCTAAATTTATTTCATTTGAATCTTATAATAACACCGCAAGGAAGTTGTGTCCCTATTTTACACAAGGGGAAGCTGAGTGAGGCCCAAGAGGCTGATGATATACCCCACTGGCAGAACCAGGACTCCAATCAGACTTGCCTGACCCCAGAGTGGGCACTCTGAACCATTTCTCTGCTTCTGATGACCTTGGACACTGCTTTAGGCTGGGACTGAGTTTGGCAGGGAGCACTGATGAGGATGTGGGTACAGCAGCAGCCTGAGGGTGAGCAGAACCTAACCTGGGCTTTGCTACTTGCCTTGGTCTTGCCTTAGGTTCTTGTCCCTAGCAGCAACAGGCTCTGACGGTTGTTCACAAACTTTTTGGTCTTAGAACCCCTTTATACTCTTAAATATTATTAGAATCTCCAAGAGCTCTTTTTATATGGGTCATACCTATCAATATTTACCTTACTAGAAATGAAAACTGGAACTTTAAAAAAAAAGTCTTTTAAAACAATGATGATCTGTTGCACGTTGTCATAACTTTTTTAAAAAATTTTAATTGGATGTCATAACTTTTTTTGAAAAAACTATTTTGAAAAACAATTTAGTGAGAAAAATGTCATTGTTTTACATTGAAGCATATCTTTTAAATGTCTAGCTTAATAGAAAGTGATTGGATCCTCATATCTGTTTCTCCTTTCAATTTGTTATGATACAGTTTATGTTTGAAGTATATGAAGTACATAGCCTCATGCAGATATATATTGGAAAAGAAAGGAGTTCACAGAACTCTTGAAAGGATATCCAGGACCCCCAGGGATCCTTGGGCCACACTTTAAGAACCACGGATCTAACCAACTGAGACAACCAGCAGAACTCACTTCATAATAACTATATCGAACATCTTTTTTGCTCTTGATTGTTGCTTCTAACTCCAAGACTCCATCATTTCACTAGTTTGGGCTGTATTCGAATTGCGTTATCTTAGGAAATTACTCATTTTTTTCTATCCCATATTTTAAATTAGATAAATAGATTGGCATGCATGCATACAAATATTTATATGTTATACATGTTATTGGTGGATATTCATTATTTTATTTTGAATATGTAGAGTAAAATATAGATTTATGGAGAAAATAGTTTTTATGTTTAGCATAGTTTGACCTGGGCAGCTTAGCTATTCCTATCAATCTTGTTTTTCCAAAGAGGAAACTGAGCCAAAGAGGGGTGATGTGACTTGCTGAAGATGACATGCTCAGTGTGCGGTGGACAGGAGGTCAGAACTCCTGTCCTCTGACTCCAGCACCTGCGCTCACTGTGCAGGAACCCTCCCTCCGAAGACATGGCTGCATAACACGTGCATGAAGGTAGCTGGGTGCCATACACTGTTTATGGAAGTATATGTGATGGCTTTAGTTATCTGAACATATTTATGTATGAAAGGGAAAAAAATCTTGTATCCCTGGGTGTGAAGTTGCAGTTTTATTGAGAGGCACAAGGCACCAGCTTGCCAATGGTTTTCCTTCCTTACAAAACTCACTGTGTGTCTGTGCTCTTGGGCTTGATCTAATTTTAGGGACACTTACTCCTTGCAAATCCTCTGTTGGTACATTCTCACAAGGGGTATGCAGATAGCCCAGTTCTTCATATGAACACACAGAACAGGCACACCTGGAGGTAACAATCTGATCCCCTTTCTTATTTTTTACCCTGGACATCATGCACAACCTCCTGTATTTTCAAAATAAGTTATCTACAAGTGTATAACCGAGAGACGCATAGCTGTGTGAACAGAGGTGTGTATGTGTCTCTGCGGATGCAAATGTGGAACCCTTGGGTGTCCATATACTTGTCTAGGTAAGCACCACGCAAATGTACAAGCAACTGGAGCCTCAGTAATTTCATTAATCTGATAGGGATTTATTCACAAATTCTATATTTTATGACTGCATGAGGTTCATGTTTATGCACAGTCCAATGAGAAGAACCCTAGGTGGGAAGCAGGCTGTTGGAATTCTAGTCAGGGCTTTCTGCTCCCAGTTGCCTTAAACAAATCACTTACCTGGTGAGGGCCCTCCACCTCCTCATCCACATAATGGGGGGAATAATGAGAGTTTCAGCTACATCTCCAGATGGAGAGTGCAGTGGGGAAAGAATAGGAGATGTCTGTGAGAATGTGATTCTTTCATACTAGGGAAAAATCCAAAGAAAATCAAGAGAGAGTAATATAATCAAACATTCACATACCCATCACCTCACTTTAACAGGGATCAACCCATGGTCAATCTAATTTCACCTAGTTTGAGCCCAACACTTCCTCATACACTTTTAAGCAAACCCCAGACATCATATTGTTTCTTATGTGAACAATTCAATAAATATCTCTAAAAGATAAAAATCATTTTTAACAACCTAACTACAATATGATTATCATACTGACCTGAAAAATGTCAGCAATTTTTTTTAGCTTTTAAAGTGTGAGAAAGGTCTAAAAAATGTAGAGCAGCTGCCTTCCCTACGCCTCATGCTCAGGGTTGATTAATGTTAATAAGGGAAAATGAGGAAAATGGGAAGGAAAGGATGAAGTTTCCTTTTTTATTTCTCTCTTAAAATCCCAGTTCACCTCCAGAAACTCCCCTCTCCTCATTAGGGCCATTAAAAATGGACTGAGAGGGGACCGTGGAGGTCTAGATTGCTAGAGGCAGCCAGAAGGGGCCCTTGGAAGACTCTGCAGACTTCATCTTGGAAGAAAATAGTTGTTGAGCCAGAGGGAGTCTGAGCAGAGGGCCTGCCCAACCATTTCCAGCATCAGATTTCACCTTTGGCTTGCCAGGCATTTGAGAGATGTCTGAAGTCTCATTGGAGTTACTGATCTCTAAAGACATGCAGATACATGTAATAGCATCCTTATACAGAAACCCAAAAGGAGATATGCGCAGAGGCACAGGCAAATCTACCCATTCATACACAGGTCGTGTACAAACACATGCAAGCATTCAGAGACAGATGCAAATGTACAAGTAGATGTACACCCAGGTGTGTGGGAAAACACAGAGACAACCCGAACACTCAGACATATGTGAGTATGCAGGGATACAAAAACATGCAAGTCATGGAAAAAAATATACAAAAAGCCAAATACAAAAGCCCAGAGACATGCAAATGCATTTGGGGCCATTTTTACACAGGAGAAGTTAATGTGGCCAAGCCCCATTCTAGCTGGTTCCTTCCCTCTCAGCCTATAAATTTACCAAATATTGGCCAAAGCTACACTCTGAGTCACATTCATGCAAGTGTGCACCTAAGAGAAGTTGTCCCAAGGGTTTCCCATTGCTCCTGCTAGCACACGTTTTCTATCTCTCAATCCTCTCTCTCCCAGAAAGACAAAGACTAAGGGTAGCATGGCATGGTCTGTATGTGTGCATGTGTCCATATGAACATGTGTTTCTTTGTTCTAATGAGTCAGCTTGATGAGAACAGAAGGGTGCTAGCCACGTACAGACTGCAAGTCACTGCAGGCTGATGAGAGAACGTTGCTTTGCCTACTCTGTGTTGCAGCTATAGGTTAGACTGATATTTTGGGGGAATTGATTGACCCACGTGGGTATTTTGGCATCTTATAGACATGACTGAGAGTGCTTTCTTTGAGCCTGAGTGAGGCTGTCAGTTGTCTGGGTTTGATTTTTTTGAGTGAACTTACCAATCAATTCAAAGAATAACAGTGATGGAACTGAGTTGGTCAGGTGGTTGACTAGGCCTCACATGGCCACAGAGTGATTCTGAGTCAAAAACGATGGGCAGAATCTGACAGTTTAAAAACGGGATCCATCAATTAAACAGAAAGAAACCAGTGGGGCTGTTTGGCACTCATTCACCCAAACCAGTCAACTGATTAAAATGTTCTCATTTCAACCAATTTGTGCAAGATGCACCCACAGCACCTGAGGGTCAGGGAACCCAAAAGGCTTTGCATCGAAAGCTGGATGTATACCAAGATCTAAAAGAGGAAAGGGCTGTGTTCGTGGCTATACACTTGGAAGAAAAAAGTTCTGATGCAAGGCTGTGTGTGATTGCATGAGTGCTTGTATCTGGACCTGTGTCTACTTATAACTAATAACACTGGCAAGACAGTAAAAGCTGTGTATCATAACTGGTGCTTTCTTTTCATGTGGAATCACAGAATGTTAGGTATTGAAGGAACCTTTAGAGTTCATGTAGAAACTGAGACTTGGAGAGCTTTTGGTGTTTGTTTTTTTGTTTCGTTATTTATTTTTTGGCCATACCCTACAGCAGGTGGGATCTTAGTGCCCTGACCAGGGATCAAACATGCGCCACCTGCATTGGAAGTTCGGCGTCTTAACTAGTGGACCACTGGGGAAGTCCTAAGGTGTGGAGAGTTTTAAATGACTTGTCCAAGGTCACACAGTGAGTGAACAGCTGAGACACATCTAGACACCATATTTGTTAAGGCTGTCATAACAAACTACCCACAGAGTAGGTGGCTAAAACAATAGAAATTTATTTTTTTCACATTTCTGGAGGCTAGAAGTCCAAGACCAAAGTGTTGGTATGGTTGAATCCTTTAGAGGCTTCTCTCCTGATCCTTTTCACATGGTCTTGGGGTCCACCTGGTTTTTCTGTGTCCTAATCTCTTCCTTGGACATCAGCCAAGTTGAATTAAGGTCCGCCACTATGTCCTCATTTTGTCTTGATTATCTCTTTAAAGGCCCCATATCTAAATACAGTCACATTCTCCAGTACTGGGGGGTTAAGACTTCAACATAGGAATTTGGGGTGACACAAAGCCTAAAACAGACATCAAGTCCCTAGACCCCCTAGTCCAGTGCTATTGTGCCCACGTCAAACTGATAAGTGATCTGGTGAATTTTGTTCCTGAATTGATTTAATTTTGTTTGGTTCCTTAGAGATGGGAAAGTTGGTTGGGGCCAACATGAGATTTAAAAATGTATTCCGGAGCCAAAGCCCAGTGGTAAACTGAGTAAGCACTGTCTGAGGACTCTGGAATTAGACAGACCACCAAACACTGGGAAAAGGAAGTTTCCAACCAGAATCTGTGGACTAGAAGGAACCATGTGAGGTTAACTTGACCGTCTCAGGGGTGAGAATTACCTGATACGTTCAGTGAGCACAGGTGTCTAACAATGTTCATGACTGGCAAATTCTTCTTATATATCATCAGCATTCTTTGTGCTAAGTTCAACCCTCTTCCCTTGCAAAGAAAAGTGCACTTATCCCTTTGCTCTTTGCCCTGAGACCTTCAGCCCCTCTCCAGGTCTTGGGCAGCGCTAGAGAGTGGATTGAGGGGAACTGACACATACGGTGGCACAGAAACAGGGTCTTCCCCTGTTTATTAGAGAGGCCCTCTAATTTCACAGGGCTTCCCTGGTGGCTTAGACAGTAAAGAATCCACCTTTAATGCAGGAGACCCAGGTTCGATCCCTGGGTCAGGAAGATCCCCTGGAGAAGGGAATGGCTACTCACTCCAGTAGTCTTGCCTGGAGAAGTCCATGGACAGGGGAGCCTGGCAGGCTATAGTCCGTGGGGTTACAAAGAGTCAGACATGACTGAGTGACTAACACTTTCTAATTTCACAGAAATCACAGATGGGCTCCAATGGGATTGTGGAGTGTGGTGTGGGTATGATAAGGCATGTGCCAAAAAAGTGGCCATAACCAAGCAAGAAAGTCCACATTATCATGATGGTTAGTATCTCTGTTCTCTGCCATGGGAATCAAGCTCAAATTCTGGGTTTTGGAGGAAGAAATTACAAAAGTATCTAGCGGAAATGCAGAGAGCCAGGTGCAGTGTGGTATACTGGGAAGGATGGTTTGAGGATCAGAATGCTTGGGTTCTGGTCTCTGTCTGAGCCTCAGTTTCCCTTCCTTTACAATGAAGTGGTTCGATTAGGTTATCACTCAGATCCTTCCAGCTCTGAAACTCTAAGCAAAAACTAGAGGATGCTGGGGGGCAGGGAAGGAATACTCTTTGTAGCAAATCAAATGATGGACTATGTGTCTCTGTGAACCAAACCAGGCACAGAAAACTCTCCATCTTCATTCCAGAGCTGGTGGGGGTTGGAGGAGTGGGGGTGTTAGCTGTGGTGTCTCCTCATTTGACAACTCAACCTTCTGCACAGGGCCCCTGCAGACACACCATGGGGAGCCGTCTCCCTTGAGGACTCTGCCCCTGAGGGGAGGGAGGCAAAGACAAGATGGGGCAGGACAATGGGGAGGGTGTCTGGAGGATGCCAGCAGCCAGGTAAAAACAGAGATATCAGCCCACTCTCTGCTTAGCTTCAAAAATCAGAATAAAGGGATCCAATTTTATAGCTTTCATCTGAAGTTAATGGATAATGAGATGCAGGATCAGCCTTATGCAGTGATGCAGTATAAAGCCCCTGGGAAAGCTCTGTTTTCCCCCTCCCCAATTATCCCGCCACTGAAATGCCTTAAGTTCCACCGTTAGAGCACATGGTGTTAAGTGCAGTCCTCTGCACATCACATCCTTTAAAATACAAAAGCACCGCTGGGATACTTTATCAAACAAGGCTAGAACCAGAAAAGTAGTGCTTAGCGGGGATGCTCAGGGAGACGAGGGGCTCTGAAGATTAATCTCTAGATGCTTCTCAGTTTCACGTTGGCTGAGCCTTACAAGAAAGCTAGACTCTGCCTGGGGAAGTGGGAACTCAAGAACTCCACTAGAGATGAGGTGCCTCAACTCTGGCTCTATCTCCAGTCTTGGGAAAGGGTTGGACTCTAAGTGGTAAGGCTAGTCATCATGCTGAAAGAAAAAATCACAGACTGCCAATAAAGTAGAATTCAGGGAGATGGAAATTTTGAGTTATGTGCACTTGGATCTACCACTGCAGAAGCCAGTATAGAAGTTCCTCACAGGGCCGCCTCTGCACGTCCAGAGGATGTCAAACTATTAAAAAAAATTTTTTTTTTCCTTTCCCTGGTTATGTTCTTTTTTTTTTTTTAACCCAGGAGGCATGATTTGGAACTATGAAAACCTAGCAGATGGGGAAACACACAGCCAGGGTTCAAACCTGGCTAAGCGACCTTGGGCAGGTGACTTAACCTTTCTGAGACTACATTTCCTCATCAAATTCAGTATAAAGCACCTGGCATATAGTAATCCTCTATAAATGGAAGCTATTATAGTTATGAGTATTGAGAGGGCTTCAGGACACTACCCATGAATTGGAACTGAGTCATGGAATGAATAATTACCATATTCGGAACAAATCAGAAGCCCCGACCCTGATAATTCATGCATAATCTTCTCACTGCATGGAACCCAGTCTTTCCCTAACTTAATTTGACCTCTCAAAAATGGGCGATAAAAGAGGAAGAATGCATTCTGGACTCTTCTAAGCAGCCTGGAAACCTTAGGTTTAGGGCAAAGATACTCTTCCCCAGAGACAGGATGGGTGGCTGTCTTCATGATATGGTTTTAAGAAAAATTGTACACCACCCTCACACAAATCTGTATTATGCCACCTGCCATGGATCTGAAATTCCATCATCATAGCTACTTCTTTCCACCTGGGCAATGGCTCCTGCAGACCCCTACCTAAAAGCACACAATTTCCTGGGAGGATGTACATGTGCACACATTGGTTAAGGTTTCCTAATCTGGCAATCCAGCTTTTACCCCATGGGTACTGAGATGGAACTCAGGATAAGTAAGCTTTGATAGGACTGGGGATATAGAAAGGCCAGAGGCGTACAGTGGAAAGTATGGGCAGCAGAAAGACATGAGGGCCAGAAAAAGAAGAAAAGACACCCAAAGAGCTAGGGGACCTGCTAAGAAGGGCCACTATGTCACCGAGGGTTTAAAGAGGCAAAAAGTAAATGCAATTCTAACTTTTCCAGTTTGCCTTGATACTGACTTTATCTGAGTCTTGTACCCTCCACCCTGGACTGGCTTCTTTCCAGGAGCAATTGTGTACTTGGGTGGAGGGAGAGGTGGAGGGCTGCCCTCAGCGTTCCGGCTGTCTAAGCAGCAACACCCAGGATCTCAATGACTGGCCAAGCAGCTTTGTCTCTGACCAAGGCTACCATGACAGCCACGTCAGTTCTCCACCCAGGGTTGGGGCTGAGCACTGAGTAACTAGGAGTGTGCTCTGCACATTACTGGGATTCCTGGGGGCCTTTTAGAATCTGTCATCCAAAAACATGTGTCTGGTTTGTGTTTTAATTATAATCTGTGAAAAGATGAAAAAAAAAATTGTTACTCAGTCATATTTGACTCTTTGCAACCCCATGGATTGTAGTCTGTCAGTCTCCTCTGTCCATGGAATTCTCCAGGCAAGAATACTAGAATGGCTTGCCATTCCTTTCTCCAGGGGATCTTCCCAACCCAGGGATCGAACCTAGGTCTCCTGCATTGACGGCACATTCTTTACCATCTGAGCCACCAGGGAAGCCCCTGTGGCTTCTATTGCCAAAAAAGCCAATAGACATGTGGGGCCTGGCACCTCCGAGATCTGGTCTGAACAGGTCTGAAGGCCCCTGATGTTGCTATGTTTGCAGGATGGGCCGTCCTCCTACACTTGATTCAGATGTTTTGGCATCATGGCAGCACAAGTTCTCTCTTTAACCTGATCTGCCTAGAAACTGTGCAAGCAGTTTCTGCCCCCAAAAAGGGCAATCAGAGAGGTAAGAATTGGATTCCTCCCACATTATCCTAAATATCACTGTGATGTCAGGGAGACAATATTAATACTTACAACTCTTCTCCTCCCAACTTCCAACTCTCTCCTCCAACTTCTGAAACAGGAATGGAAAAGGCTGGGAACAGGAGAGAAGAATCGGGACTGGAGAGACTGTTAAGCAGGTGTAAAACACTGGGGGAGGGGTTCTGTAAACACTCCATCTCAGAGAGGGTGACTTTGTGGATGGGAGGAGGAGAGGGAGCTGAAGGGTGGTAATTAGCTTATTATTGTCTCCCCTGGGTGTTGTGAGAATTCCTTAGGAGACACTTGTAAAAAAGCAGAGGGAAGACTGTAAATACACATCTAATGATATGCTAAATAAATTATTATTGTTATTATTATGACTATTATTATAGCAATTGCAACTTGCTCCTTGCATCCAAGTTTCCACTAGAGATGGGAATTGGTCCCCTTATAGCCAGGCCTCCACTCTGCCAAGATGCCCCCAGACTCCCCCACCCTCAGGAATTACTGGAATAATTGGGCAGAGGAGACCAGGCTTCAGTTAACAGCCAGTTGCCTGGTTTCTGCAGGAGAGCAGATAAGGAGCTTGCAGAAACGTGCAAGGCCTCGGCCTGGTGCTTGTGATCCAGCAGGAAAGCAGGAAAAGGGATTTGCCTAGAAAGGCAGGGCTTGTACCTGGAGAGGAACTGACTCCCAAGCAAGGGGACTCAGAGAGGACAAGAAGCAGACAACTGGGGATGGGTCACAAAAAGAAAGGGTAAATAATATATCAATTAGGGACGCCCAACCCAGAGATCCTGGTCTTCCCAGCTCCCTATCATCCTGGCGACCGTCCACACTGTGTATTTGCCTTTGCTGGGGACAGAGCAGATTGTTTTTATCAGCTTCTCAAGGGGGTCTGGGACCCAGAAACAGCTAACAGTCATTCCAGCCCAGGTAAAGGGACCCAACCTCTCCAGGCTCAACAGTGTACAGTTGACTGCCTGGGTCTCTTGTTTCCTGCCTTTTGGCCAAAGACGGTTGTTATTTGAACCCTGCAAGTTCTGAGGTTTATAGCAAACCATCCCCACCTCCTGGCCTGAGCCTAGAGACACCGGCCCAGAGTCCAGCTTAGGCAAACATATGTAAATGTCAGCCCCTCAACTCTCTCTCTGCATTTCCGTAAAGAAAGTAGCCACAATCCATCGGTGGGCATTAGGTGTTGGAGGGTGAGGGTACAGATTGTCTGCAGAGGAAACTGTCAAAAACTGGGGGACTAGAAATGAAATTCCAGGTTTAACTTAGCCCACTTTCCAGACTTCAGTCCCTTATCCATACCCCAGGCAGATTGCCTCTAAGTGTTCTGAGAGGAAATAGAAACCAAAGCAGGGGCCTCCCTGCTCCAAGCCTTGATGGGATCCTGCAGACCTGGATCCTCACTAGATGGGGATCTCTGAACCTGACTATCTCACCCCATGCCAGTGACTGCCTGCCCCCAACTCCCAGAAGGAATTATTCTACAGGGACCGAAGCAGGGGGATTATGACAATTAAGAAATAACTATATGAAACAACCTAAATGTTACTGCAGCAGAAAATCTGAACCTTTTTAAAGTTAAAAAAATTTTTTTGATAACTTTATTTATTTATATTTTTGGCTGTGCTGGGTCTTTGTCCTTGCATAGGCTTTTCTCTGGTTGTAGCAAGTGGGGGCTACTCTCTAGTGGTGATGTGCAGGCTTCTCATTGCTGTGGCTTCTTTTGTTGCAGAGCACAGGCTCTAGGGCGTGGGGGCTTCAGTAGTCGTGGCACTTGGGCTCAGTAATTGAGGCTCCCGGGCTCTAGAGCACAGGCTTGATCATTTGTGGTGCATGGGCTTAGTTGCTCTGTGGCATGTGGAATCTTCCCAGACCAGGGATTGAACCCATGTCTCCCGCATTTGCAGGTGGATTCTTTACCACTGAGCCACCTAGTAAGCCCCATCTCAAATTTTTTTAAACATTAATTCTGATCAGTTTGGTAGCATCCACAGAGCAGGCCTGAGGCATCCGGCATTTCCTCAGCCAGGCTAACTGCCTCCAGCTGATTTATGTTTATTTCATTTGTATATTTCTTAATGGATCAGGTGGTGTTTCCTCTTTGGAACTCTCAGGCCCACTGGCAGCTCTAGCCCAACCCAGGTCTTGACTCTGGTTTAGTTTTAATATATTTGGGATTCTGGAAAATCAGGAGACTGAGGGCAGAGGGCAGAGCCTGACTTGCCCCCTCCCCTATTTCCTGGCTCCAGGTGCCTCGCTCCAGTCCCTAACCTCCCATCTTAGGGCTGGAGCTACTCTCTTGCCCTGACACTAACCACTGGCCCCAGCAGAGCTCCTGTGGCCAGTGACCATGTGATCCCCCAGCCAGGCTCCCGTCCATGCACCCAGATGCCCTAGCCTGTGGTGGCCAGTGGCTGGGAAAGGTGAGACTCCCTCTGCCAAAAGCCTTTGAATTGGTTGCCATTCAGTTTACTACAAGTACCTATTGGGCAACTCCTCTGTGCCAGGCGTCAGAGAGAGTCCATGCTCTGGAGCTCCAATCTAGTGGGTAGGGGTGTGTGGAAGCTGGTGCTTGGCTTTTAACCCCAGCTGAGGGATCTCCACTCCCTTCCAGCATCCTAAAGATCTTGGAAGCCCTGCTGGCTGCTGAAACTAAGAGCCAGGAAACTCCTTCATGCAAACCATTCAGCAAACATGCCTGCAACTCTCAGGTTTTCAAAAAATAACGAAATGAGGTTGACGGTGTCTTTTTTCCCAGGGGATGGTTGGTGCAGAAGAACTGTGGAGCCTGGGCTCAGTGGCATCTGGAAGGGGCTGCTGGGAGAGCCGTGTGGATGAGTAGAAGTGAGGGACAGAGGTTCAGTTCCATGTTCCCTCCTCATTAAGGTCATATTCTCCCCATAAAGGCTCAAGGCAGGGCTATTAGGGAGCTAAAGAGGCCCCTAAGAATCCCAATTTGGGGACCAACAGATCAGAAATGGCCCAAAGGAGGAGAATTTGGCCCAAAAGCCCAGGCCTCAGAGAAGGAGGGTGGGGAGGACCTCCCCAAACTCCTATCAGAATAGGCCCAATACTGAAAAATTCACCCCTCCATCCACCAGACTCCTCAGGAGCACAGGAGGCCCAGGCTAAAGCAAGCTTTATGGGGTCACATTACCTTGGTTTCCTGGCCGTATTACCGGAGAGCAGCAGGGACAAAAGTGTACCCCACTTCCTGCTCCATCCCTCCCAAATGTCTTCATCTCTAAAGCCTACTCCTTAGAGACCCCAAAATTAGGGTTCAAGAGAAAGGTACCAGGCATATGAGAGGGGCTGAATGGTAGCCAATCTTTGGTTCATCAAAAGCCAAACCTAAGGCCCTTCAAGATCTGTTCCCTGCCTCCATCAGTGGTGATGGTAGGATATCCTACCTCCATCTGGGTGGTAGGACAGTTCACTGCCTTCCCTTCTGTGCCACCTATGTCAGCCCGTCACAAAATTGGTTCCACTTTCAGTGGGTGCCCACTGTTTACCTCTTTCCTCCCTGACTCTCTGTGCTGAGCCCCAATGTCTCTCCTTTTGACTTCCCCTGCTCTGTTTACCCTCCTGTAACTCCATCCCTCCATAAGTAAAGAACTCCGCTAGCCGGTTTCCTAGTCGGCCAGATACAGCTGCTCTGTTGGCCCTCTGAAAACATTTCCTGAACAAGTCTCTCCCAGCCCCTGCGTATAAATATGCCTGAACAGAGATAGACTGACCTAAGCCCAAATACACACACATCATGAGATAATTACACCCTTATATACATACAGATATCTCTATAGAGTTATATTCGCAAGTGTCTATAACTCTTGCGAGATAGCAGCATGTACATATAGGACTATAATTACTTATGTCTATTTTTATAACTATGTAGTTATAAATAGATATGCCTATATATAGTGATAATAATATAGAAATATCTCCAGAGCCATATATGGCTCTAAGTGAGTGCTCTAACTACTCTATATCACAATCAATAAGTATATATCTCCTGATACATAATTCCAACGATATACATTTATCTATATAGCTGCTCAGAGCTGTAAATCTGTCAGGATATCAAATGTCCATAAAGCTGGATGGCTAGAAGAGAGTCGTATATTTTCCTATATATAAATCTGCTCTTACAACTACTGTATATGCACAAATACAATGGAAATAATTATATTTTCCTCAAGCATAAATCTGTAAACACTACCACAGCACATTTAGGTATGGTTCGAGATAGAGCAATATTTTCTAGACATCAGTCTGTCAATAGAGCCACCAGTGCCTCCAAACAGAGAGAGTTATAGTGGGAGGTATAAATAAACTCTCCAGCCGCCAAGGGATGTGTAGACCGAGATGTAAACAGGACTCTAAGCCGCCTTTCTTCTTCTTCTTCGCAAGTTTCCTGCTGAGAATACAGTGCAGAGGTGTCTGGGTGGTGCTATTTCCCCCCTAAAGAGGACTGGAGGTCGCTGGACTTTGGGAAATCAGGCAGGAGTTGGTGGGAGCAGCCCAGAAGCCCCTTCTAAGTCAGCCGACCGGTGGCTGAGAGCTTGGGCAAGTGGAGAGGCCTGGGGGAGAAAAAATGAAGCAGAGTCTGGCTTGAGTCACTGTCCCCAGTTTTAGGCCCCAAATCCTCGCATCACGGAAGCCCCCCGACCGACCGGGCATCCAAGCCGAGAGAGCCAGGAGAGCCGCGGAGGCTTGGGAGAAGAGGGCTGCAGGCCGACCCGGGGAGGCTGAGACTCAGCGGGGTCGCCTGCCGGTGCGGGCCCGCACTTCGCCCCGTCGCCCAGGGCAGCTGCCTCGGCGGGCGGCTGCCTGGAACCCAGACCTGGGCCCTCTCTGCGCGCTCCGCGCTCAGTGCTTCCACCGACCGCAGTTCTTTCCTCTTATTGTTATTTTGCCGGGTTGGTTATGGCAGTGTCCTCCACTCCGCACGGTTCTCAAATACTAGGACGCCCAAGGGTCTCTTTCGGATCTTTGTATGTCTACACTGGTTTTAAAGAAGTGACTCAGTGAAAAGTGTTTCTCCGTCTTTTCCGACCAGATGGGTCACCGGCTGTTAAAAAAGAATCCAAACCCCTTAAAAGGTTTGTGACTTAAAATTTTTTAAGTTTTCACGCCCACTTGTTATGATCATTTTATCTTATTTCTCTTTTTAAAGTTAGCTAATTTGTTTTTGTATTCCTTTTTTGATTTTCTTTCTCTTTTTTTTTTGCATACGATTATTTTTAAGAGGGGATTTCGTTAGACCCGAAACTGTGGGACGGCTTCCTCCCCCGAGAAGCGTAGGTCGCATCTCTACCCCTCTTATTTCATCCTCCCCTCAATACATAAATTCATAAGATGACCAGAAAATTGTACCTGCATAGAATGAGGCGGACGTGGACGTATCCGGGACCCTGCGCTTCTCTTCCTTTATGGAAATCCTCTCCGCTCCAAGCCCGCGAAGGAAAATTCTGCGTGCCTCAAACCCTCCTTTCTTTCTCTCTCACTGTCCCCCCTCTCTCACTCTCTTTTTTTAAGACCCCAGGAAGGCAACTTCCCTGGTCTTGCCTCGCGCTCTCCCTTCTCTCCGACAAGGCCATAAATGTTTTTCAGCGTGGATCTCTGCCCGCGGCTGGTCCTCCCAGACAACTCCAACTCGGGCACCTCGGCAGCTCACTCGCTGGGCCTGGACCCTGGCTGTGATCATCCCCTCTTCCCTTTCTGCTCCTGTAGGCCCTGACCCTATATGCTTTAATTCCTCTTTAAAACAGGGGTTCCAAAGAATCCCCAGAGCTACTAACCCTCCTCTTACGTGGGGTTCCTCCCCCATCAGACAAAGCAAAAGCCGAGAAAGAGAAACAAGAGAGAGCGGCCTGCAGGCTCGCCTTCTCCTCCTCTGGCGGAGGACCTTATCTGGGGAGGGGGTTCCCAAACCCAGCCCCACAAGGGCATAGAAAGAAGCTAACTTCCTTCCTTTCTTTCTCCCTGGGTTGCTGTGATCATGACTCCTTCTCCTGTCCCCTCCTCAAAATATCTCCTCTTGCATTTTATTGTTATCCTGCTAGGGAGGGACTGTTAACTACTGTTTTTATTGTTATTATTTATCGTTATTATGATTGTTGTTAGAGATTTGTTCACCGGGTTTGGGGGTGGGGGGAGCAGCAGCCTGGCCCAGAGGGAGGCCTGCTTGTCACACGTGCACATGTACACACACACACACACACACACACACCCTAGCATGGTGCACACACAGGTATATATCCACAAATGCCTGTTATAGTCAGGCCCTGGAACAGCAATTCGCAGTAGGCTGGCATGCTCTTACCCTAGCACACAAACAAAACATTGCCCACGCACACCAGCATTCAGTCGCAAACACCACCCCCAGACCAGTTTCAAAACCCACACAGCAAGCTTGCAAGGAAAGGAAAATAGGTAAGAATCCACTTGCAGAGATCACTTCTCTCCCAGAATCTGGAGGGGTGAGTCAAGCCTCTGTCTCTTCACCCCCAGTCTCTCTCTCTCTCTCTCTTTTTTTCCTCCTTGTTTACAGCTTCAGAGAGCTCAAGGCCCATAAATCTTGAGGGGCCTACAGAGGCAGAGCACATTTGTATGCATCGTTAGGACTCGCTAATACCTAAGCCCATTAACGAGCGTGTTTGCTCGTGGTTTCCGGTGTGTATTAACTTATAGTTAAATTCTGGAGGAAAGGGCATTGTGAATTAACATATACCAAATCCATCACGGGGCTTTTGTCATATCAGATTAGTCAGCGACGGGTTTTGGGGAGTGGAATGCCTGAGTCGGGGTGTACCCACCCACCCTCTTAACTTTCTGGTGCAACATGAGGGTCTAGGGTAAGAGGATACTCCTGTCCCAGCCCTAGCATTCAGATCCCCCAAGCCGGCGGCTGCACACCTGCGGGACGGTGGATGGCCCAGGGAACGGGGTCTCGGAGATCGGCGCCGGTGAATGGAGGCGGGCCAGGGGAGGCCCAGCCGGCTGGGCCGGTGGTTGTGCTGGGACCGCCCGGCCCGCGGCTGCTGGGCTGTCTGGTTTCGGCTTTCTGAGGAGAGGCAAGTGGAGTCGCTGAACTTTAATTAAACAGAGGAGAAGACAGTGGGGGAAGGACCAAACGAACGGAGGAGGAGGAGGCAGCCGAAAGGCCGAGGAAAGGAAGCAAGTCCGACTTGGGGAGATCTGTCTGCAAAGGGCCGCAAGCTGGGCCCTGGTGATGGTCTATCCCTTTCCTCACCCCAGCTTCTCTGCCCTAGTCAAGGACGGTCATTCCAGCCCTCTTTTAAAAAGAAAGAAAAAGAAAAGAAACGGTAAAGAAAAAATCCTTTCTAATTATAAGGCATGTTTCAGCCAGGTGTTCTCGGTTCCAATGACTCAGACCCTGTTGGAACTCCAAGGATCTGTATAATTGGCTTGGACAGACAGAGATGAAGGATGCCACTTCTGGAGGGAGAACGGAGTGGAAGTTCTTTCTCTTGGGGTCCTGCAGAAAATACCAAAGACAAAACCAGCTGAATTATCGTGTCCGTGTAGATCTAGTTGCCTGTTTAAATAAAGCAAGCAGGGAGGGACGAGGGTGGATTGAGTTGGGGGGGCGGGGTACGGAGATCCACGGCCGGCCGGCCCGGAGCGGGCTGACGGGAGGGAAAACGCCTCCCTCTCCCCTTGCGAGAGCAACTCAGGGGCCTCCCTGGCGGGGCTGGGGCGGCGGCGCGCGGGCCGGGCCGGGGCGGGCCGGGGCCGGCGGGAGGAGGGGAGGCGGGGGCGGGCCCTCCCCGGGCGCTGTGAACTTTAGCTGGGCCGCCGCCTGTCAGCCCCAGAAAGCGTTAAAGGTGCAGCAGCCCGCGCCAGCCTCCGCAGCCGCCTTTGTACGCGTGATTTATGACTTCAATCTTGGTTCACCGAGAGTTCACACGGCTTTCGCTGCTGTTGAAGGTTAAAAGATGGTCTTCGCTTGACAAGTGGGACTATTGAAAATTCCTTCTTCTTCGTTTTTTTTTTAAAGAAGCGAAGAGAGAAAAAAAAAATTGGGGAGGGGGAGGGGACAGAGTTGCAGGTGGGGAAAATGGTAAATCAGGAAAGTTTGTCCCTCTAGGATTTTTTTTCCGGAACTAGGATTTGGGGGTATAAGCTGGGGAGGTGCATGGAAAGTAGGAGGAGCTAGGGAACAGATTTTTTTTTTTTTTTTGGCCTCTTTGGAGGCCAAAGGAGTGGCATTAAAACACATACACACACAAACTCGTGCTTCCACAGTTAATTATCTGGATAACTTGAATCACACCTAACTAATCCTCCTCTTGAGACCAAAAACTGGGACCAGGGAAGGAAAGAGCTTGAGGTGGGTGTGTGATGCCCACCCAGTGTGTTTGGCTGACCGTCCACCTTGCCTGTAGCAGTTTTTCAAGGACACCCTTGTACCACAGATTTGGAAAAGGATACTTTTAGGTTCCAGTTGTCCCAACTCCCTTCAACCTGTAGATTTAGCCTGACGTGCACACTTGAGGTACATGCTGAACTGATGGGAACACTCTAGAACTGGGATTGGAAACCCTTTCTAATACCAGATCTCCTTGTGCACCTCCACCATCTTCTCATTCCTTCTTCCAGTACTTTGAAGGTGGTTCCACATCAGAGATGGTGGTCAAGGATCACCTAAGGACCAAAAGATACGGCCCCTTTGTGGTCTAAGGCGGTGAATGCTTAAAAGAACCAATCTCTCCTTTTCAGATTCCCTGAGAGAGAGAAGATTCCCTGGAGCTGAGAGTTTCTGAGCAGCTCTTTGAGGTTCCTTTAAGGTTTTTTTTAATCCCCCAAAGTGGGAATTTGGGGTTGTAGGTGTTGGGAAGAGGAGCAGCAGAGAGCTGGGTCTGGTGCTGGGTATGCCTCCCTAGCCCTGTTTAGACCCCACCACTATAACTGGGCTTCCTGGTAGCTCAGATGGTAAACAAGCCTCTTGCAATGCAGATAAACCTGGGTTCGATCCCTGGGTAGAGAAGATACTCTGGAGAAGGGAATGGCTACCCACTCCAGTATTCTTGCCTGGAGAATTCCATGGACAGAGGAGCCTGGGCTACAGTCCATGGGGTTGCACAGAGTGGGACTCGATTGAGCGACTAACACTTTCACCATAATTGATGCCATGTAGAAGTGACTTAGCATCAGCAGCAGATGTCTTCTCAGGAAGTCAGCCTCTCTAATTCAGAAGCTGGAACTAAGGGCATCCACACTAGAAGGGGTGCTTCCTGTTTCCCTTCCTGCAAAGAGTTGGAGAGGTCTTCTGCCACCCTCTGAGGGCTCCTAAGGCAATCTGCAAGAGAATGGAAGGAAGAAGGAGGAGAGCCAGAAGATAGCCACATCAGTCCCTCCCACACCCCATATATAAACAGTAGAACAGGCAGTAGGGAACAGAGGGATTCCAGAAGTCCAGAATCCCAGTTCTCAGGTCTCCCTGGCATGGATGCCCCTCTGGCCTTGGAAGAGCTGGAGGCAGTGTGGTACTATGTTTAGTGGCTTGGGGAGGGAGGGGGGATAGTTGTTGGGAGGAACCAGCCAAGGAAGCTAATGATTGCCTTCCATGTTTGGCTAGGGAAGCAAAGGAATGAACTTAAGGGCCTCTAGGGAAGTGATGGCTGTACTGAAGTCCCCCTCCCATCCCCTCCAACTATGTTCCTCCCTGGGAAATCATTTCAATGGGCTTGTGCTTATCTGCAAGTGGGGAATAATTATAAATTATTAATTCATAATTAAGACTGTTGGTGCTGACCATTGCCCTCCAGTGGGCTCCTTGATTTCCTTCTCCCCTGTGAAGCACAGGGCAGCCTCTGTTAGCCCCTGCCCTCAGAACAAGCAAACTGAGGCCAGCCCCTTGAACTCAGCCTCTATGTGGAATGGTCGCCTCACGGTGCACCGCATAGAGTGTTTATATTCAATAAATCACCTCCCAGGAACCTCAGATTTCAAAGTGCTTTGTAGGCTTGGCTCCTAGAAAGACAGAGTGGGGACTGGACGTGAGACCCCAACAAGAAAAGCATCTTGGCCAACCTTGTGTGGAGAGAGGAACTAAGATGTGCCGGCAGGACTCCCAGGCGCAATGTTCAAGTGGTCTGGGATCAGGGATGGGTGGTCTGCCTCCCCTGCTGGGAGGGGATGATGGCTTCTGTCAGCCCTCTGGGGACCCCTGAAGACACACTGGGCTCCTTTTCCTGACCCCCTTTCCCCCCACCTCACTCCCCTGTAGGAGGCACCATACCCTGGGATGGTTGGGGTGGGGAAGTAGAATCCATCAGTTGTTTCACGTCTGTAATGGCCTAGAGAGAAAACTGTCCTGAGGGATAATTTCCCTTTAAATCCCTGCCTGCAGCTCACCTCCCTCTGCACTGAGACAGTTCTCTTCATCCCCTCTTCCTGCCTTTCCCGTCCTCCGGAAATACAATGGGGAGGCTGAGGCAGCTCCCACAGCTGCACCTAGAAAGAGACAGAAGTAGGAAATGAGGAGAGGGGTTCAGACCTCCTACTTCCCTTGACTTGTCCCTCTGTTCCTCAAACTCAGCTTGACACCTTGATGGCAGGGCCCTCCCACCTCCCTCCCCCAACTCTCTCTCAGGGAAAAGAAACCCTCTCTTCCCCCCGAGGCAAAGGCTGCTGTAAGAACACCACCACTGGGGACCCGGCCCCCATGCATCTCTCCATGCTGTCTGGTCCCAGGTAAGCCAGTGGCCCAGCCAGCGCACATCACCGCTTCCTGCCCCAGTGGAGCTGGTCCACGGAGTCATCTCAGCCACCACCCCAAAGTTCACTCGCTCTTCCTTCAGGCCACCCCAGCGTCTCTGGGTCTCTCTCAAGCCAGGAGGCAGGTAGGAAGCCCATCCACAGAGTCCTCTGGAGCTGGCAAGTATATTTTAATTTACTGTTTGATGGCAAATAAAGAGACCTTGGGAAAAAAGGGAAGGAGCAACTGTGCCCGGCATCCTCCCCACCGGCCCCTCCTTTGGACATTGGCTTTCTCCACGAAACAGTGCACTGTTGTTCTTGGACAACCATTCCCCACCATCTCTGTTCGAAGGGTTTGAGTTTCACCCTCCGTTCACCCCCATTAATCACCCCAGCAGCTAAACATCACCCAGCCCCCTCTGGCCCTTTCTCTTCTTCTTGCCCTTAGTATTCATGGCGGGCATTCCTCACTGCTTCGGGCCTCACAAAGACCCCTCCTCTGACACAAGTTCCCTCCCCGTCCCAGCCACCCGGTCCTGATGATGGGCTCTGCTCAGCGGTCCTGGTCCTGCTGTTCTCCGACTGCCAGCTCCTTCCCACACCCTCCTTCAGGTACCTCAGCCCTTCCCCACAGACTCTCTCCAGCCTCTCCCACCCACCACCACTCTTTCCTTCATGCCCCATCCACGTGTAGCCCCTCTCTACCCTTTTCCCTTCCTTTTCCCCAATATATTCCCTAGGACCTTCAGATACCAGCTAGGAAACACTTCCCTTCCAGCCTTGAGAAACTGAGTAGCTAAAAGCATGGGTTTTGGATTCAAGTCCCAGCTCTGTCACTGGCTGGTTGTACGACCTTAGGCAGACTGCTTAACCTGTCTTAGATATCCATAAAATGGACATACCCACTGACCTTATGGAACAGTTGTGTGGATCAGATTAAATTTTATTTGCATGGATCCAAGCATTCAGCAGGAGCTTGATAAATGGTGGTTATTAATATCAAGCTTCTTGTAAGGAGGGAAAAGGATGCTCTTCAGATTCCAATAAAAGTGAAGGAATTGCTTCCTCTAGCATCTAAAAGGGAGGGATAACAATGATGGTGTTGTGCAGATAAGCAGCGCCCTACACCAGCAGCCACTCTCTTCTGTTAGCTCTCTAGGGCCACGTCATTTGCCACACGTTGGAACTGCCTCTGGAGCTTTAAGAAATACTGATGCCTGGGTCCCACTTCCTGAGATTCTAATTTGGTTGATTTGGAGTAGTGCCCAGGCTTCTGTATTGTTAAGAACCCCTCAGGTGATGCTAATTTGTAGCCAGGGATTAGGTACAGGCCCTGGGAGAAGAGAGGTGCTAGAAGGCTGCCTGTCCTGCTGCCCTTTTCCTGTGTGTTAACGGGAAGTACAGCAGGAAGGGTACTCAGCCTAGAACTTCTCAACTTGGGGCCCCCTCAGCAGCCACATTGCTTCAGGTGGGATTGATGGGGGGCTGTCACTCAGGATCGACTTGAGATTGCAGAATTTCAGACTTTGATCCTTTTCATTTCTTACAACTATTGGGATTTAGAAAGGGGCCACTCCAAGAGAAAACAGGGGAATGGACAAATGGACCCCTCCAAGGTTCCTTCCTCATCAGAAAAGTATATGATCCCCAGACCACCAGTGACAGAGGTAGAAGCAGCCAGTGGGGAAAATCTGTAATTACGTAGTAAATGGAGTTTCTACCTGGTTGCTACAATAATAGGCCAAGCAATTAGGATACAAGTTTCCAGGATCTTTTCCTATATTTCCAAAAAGACAAATCGCCCCCAGGAACAGAATCTGCATATTGTAATTAACTGATAAATATTTCATGCCTGGCTCAAACTTTCTCCTCTTCTATTTAATGGCCACAAACTTGAGCACAGAGGAAACTGGGGAAGAGAGAGGGAGGGGAGGGCCAGGAGGCCCCACACTGGCTTTGAGGGAGGGAGAAGCTGTCTCAGTTGCTTCTTTACCTTCCTCCTGTTCTTTTAAGGAAACATTGCTCACCTCAGAAAATCAGGTCCCAGGTGGCAGAAGATGTAACTTGGGCTTCTTGGCCTCAGCCCTGACCTCCCCCAGAAGAGGCCAGTCTCTGGTGACCCTGGGGCGCTGGGAGCTGCCTGCTTTGGAGTCCAAGGGCCCAGTGTTTGAATATAAGCTCAGTTCTGCCATTTATTAACCAGTTGGTTTTTAAGAAATTTACTCAATTTATCTGAAACTCAGTTTCTTCATCTGTAAAACAGGCATAGCAATCTTTTCCTTGTAGGGTTGCCTGTGCCCAGGAGTATTACACCTGATAACTGTTGTTATCAACAGTGACAGTGTATAATGATTAGTCACCCCATTGCATCACATTGCACTGTATCCCTTCCCTTGCCCAACCCCACCCCAATGTTTATGGCACTTAATTGAATGCTTCCTGTGAATGGGGTGAATACCTTACCTCATTTAATCAACACAACATCTCTGTGAAGGGAGTATAGTATTACCTCCATTTATTATCTGTATTATGCAAATAAGGGAACTGGTACCTGTAGCAGTTGAGTTTCTAGCCCAGGGTCACCCCAGGATGGGCTTAAGAGCACAGGCTTTGTGGTTTGATAGTTTCAAAGTTGGGCTCTGCTGTTTCATAATAGCTATAGGATGCTGCGGAGTAAGCTACGTAACCTAAGTCTCAGTTTCTTCATCTGTAAATTGGGACTATTCATGGTATCTATCTATGCTCAGTCCCTCAATTGTGTCCAACTCTTTGCAACCCTATGGACTGTGGTCTGCCAGGATCCTCTGTCCATGGGATTTTCCAGGCAGGAATGCTGGAGTGGGTTGCCATTTCCTTCTCCAGGGATTCATGGTACCTACCTGGAAGATAACTGTGGTACTTAAGTGTGAGATTTACAGGCAGTGCCTGACTCGGTACTGGCACTGCTAGGTGCCCAACAAGTATTAGCCATCCTCATTTTGATCCCCATTAGACCAGAAGTGGCCTTCGGCAGTTCAGCCCTGGTGTCTCCTGCTGTTTGGTGGTGCTTGGAGGTTAAGTGTGTGAGGTTCTCCACAAGCCACAGAGCTGCTCTCTCATTAACTCCCCCTCTCTCCCCACACACACTTCAGTACTCAGGACTTGGGAAAAAGGACACTAAACAGATTATGACTCCATTTCGGGAATTAAATCAAAACTCAAGACTAACTCAATTTGGCTTCCTACGAGAGGGAAAGGTTAAAAGGGAGTGAGGAGGCGTCTGGGTGCGCTCTCAGAATGGTAATGGGTTCTGGGTCCTTGCTCCCAGCTCTCAAAAGAGCCCTTGCCTGAGGGGGATACCCTGGGGTTGGGGAGCAGAGGAGCCTTAGAGCTCTAGGTCACCTGGAGTGGCAAGGGGTTGGAAGATGGCCCAGGAACATTTCCCCAAGCAGGATCTTCTCCTCACGGCCCTCAGTCAGCCCAGCCCTTGGCTGAAGGGGATCCCAGGACTGGACAGGACCTTGAGGTGGTCATCTCAGAAGGAATATCTGTGCTGACCTGCTTCTTAAGACCTCGAAGCAACACTGATACTGTAGTGTTTTACGTGCAGATACACTTGTTAGACAGCCCTAAGCACTGTGACCTGTGTTCTTGTATGAACATACAGTCTACATGTGAATATCCGCCCAACTCTCATTCAGCTTCCTGCATTAACCCAGATGATTCTGAGCGACATGAAATAAAAAGTAAAAATCGATTTCTACTTCCGGAAAAGTGATAATTTTCCACAGCATTTCCTCCTTTGCTGCTAACACTCTCTTTCCAGTCTTATAAGGACCATATTTCCCCTTATACAGAAGGGGAAACTGAGGCTCAAGGAGACGGGTAGGTTGAATCACAGAAGCAGTAGATCCAAGGATGAACCCCGAACAGAAACCAGTGCCTTTAGGAGGAGACAGGGCAGGGAAAGCCCCGCTTTGGGCTTCACCTGGAGGTCCCAGGCCTCCCCAAAGTCCAGTGGGATGGGGACAGCGCCGGGGAGGCCGTCGCTGCGGAGGGAGGGACTCAAGGGCTCGCCGAACAGCGGGGCCTCGGGCGAGAGCGTCGCCAGCGCGTCCTCATTCCGCGATTACTGTCAGGGGACCATCCATCAGCGCTGCCCGGGACGCTCGGCCAGACTGCCCGCCGCCCGCCCGGGTCTCTCCAGATCGCATTAGCGTGGGGTGAGGGCGCGCAGCGGCACCGGCTGCTGGGAGAGGGGCGGGCTGGCCACGCTGGGGGGTTGGGGACCTGGGCTCCCGCAGTGGAGCCGCTGCAGGGGCAAGGCGGAGGCTGCTTTAGGGGGTCTTCCTTCCAGTCTCCCGGCTCTGGCGTCTTAAGG
This sequence comes from Bos mutus, assembly GCF_027580195.1. Lineage (NCBI taxonomy): Eukaryota > Metazoa > Chordata > Mammalia > Artiodactyla > Bovidae > Bos > Bos mutus. The sequence continues at coordinate 46,477,043 of NC_091621.1, forward strand.
TCGAGGAAGGGGGCACTAGAACACGGGAGCGGTGGGGGAGGGGAACCCAGGGCTCCAGGGAGGGGGCAAGGTAGTTTGGGAGACCTCTCTCACTCTTTACCGGTAAAGAGGAAAACGGGAAAGAGTTGGTTGGGGAGGGGAGAGATTGAGATAGGGAAGGGAGTGGATTAAGTGGGAGTTGTTTATTCTTTGCTCAGTGTCTGACTCTTAAGTGACCCCATGGACTGTCGCCCGTCAGGCTCCTCTGTCCATGGGATTTTCCAGGCAAGAATACTGGAGTGGGTTGCCAATTCCTTCTCCAGGGATCTTCCCAACCCAGGGATGGAACTCAAGTCTCCTGCATTGGTAGGTGGATTCTTTACCACTGAGCTACCTGGGAAGCCCGGTTAAGTGGAAGACAGGGACTTAAAAGGGGAGAAAATCGAGGAAGTAGAGAGAATGGACGAGGAACAGATACGCAGGGGTGAAAAAAACCTTGGAAATAATCTAGCGCAGCCCCCTCATTCTACAGAGGGAGAAAGTGAGGCCAAGAGTTTGGCCAGCTCTCCCATAGCCTTCCCTGCTCAGTTTGTCCTCTGGGGATGGGCAAACCTCACTAATTGCCATAAGATCAAAACCAGCGGGCTTGAGGTTGGATATGAAGAAGTACTTCCTGGTCCCACAGTCTGGAACCACTTTTTTTGGCTGAGACTCTAAAGCAGCTGTCCTTCCCTGAGTGTGAAGTTGGCACCATCTGCCAGGGAAAGACTTGTCCACTGCAGTCAGATTCCCTGGTCTGCCTGTATAAGCCTTGGTGCTGACATACTGGGGGGCTCCAGAGAGCCTGGTTCCTATCCATGGGGCTTGTGCTCTAGACATGGATAAACTCCCATCTCTCTGGCCTCCTCTCCCGTCCCTGCCAGCTCTGCAATATCATGGAATCCCTGAATCCTTGGCAGCCCTCAGATCATCTCATCCTTCCTCCTGCCTCTGGACTGTATCTGAGTGGTTCCTGCTAACCCACCCCAGCCTCTCTCCTTCAACCTGTTTCCTGACAATCAGAAGTCCCCCCTTATGTCTCAACTTGACCCCTCCACCCCTGTGGTCCTTCATCATCACTTTGGTGGGATTTTGTCATGACCAGGACTGAAACAGAACATTCTTTCTACAAGCAAACGCTCCTCCTTTCCAGGGGTACCCAACCCTTTTGAGAGCTCTGGAAACTTCTCTTTCCTCTTGCTGAAACCAGCTCCTATATGTGCTGAGGTAGGGATTGTCTTTTGAGAAGAGTTCATCTTTCTCCACAGCCCAGGTTACACTCAGAGGAAGGAAAATGTGAGGGAGTTTCCAATTCCAGCCTCTGCCTCTGAGTCTGGCCCCTGAAGAGGCCTGGGGCTCAGTAGAGGTGATAAATGAACAGAGCTGGGATAGGGGCAGATTCTCTGTACCCCCTTTCCAGCCCAAACTCCCAGGGACAGGGCCCCTACAGGACAAGAGAGATATTCCTGACACTCCAGTCTAAAGGCCATAGATAAATTTCAGCATTACTCCTTCTTGTGGACAAAGGGATGCCCTCAGGACTTGTTTAGTTGCTAAGTTGTGTCTGACTCTTCCAAGTGGAAAAGCCTGGGAAAGAGGTTGTTTTTGCAGCCGCTGTTGCTTTATTCAGAGGAGGATGTCAGCCTCACCCCAGGAGCAGTGCTGGAAGCTGAGAGGTTGGGAGTATAGAGTGAATTCTTCCAAGGGCATGCTAGTCAAGGGGGTTGAAACGCCCAGGCCAGAAAACCATCCAAGGAAGGAAGCCATGGCAATAACTCTGTCTCTGCGCTAACTCCACATACATTGTCTCATGTGATCCTCAGTGCCGGGTGCAGTGCCTGGCACGGAAAATATGCTTGTTGTACAAATGGATTCATGAAGAGCCCTGGGAGGAAGGTCACGATCCTCAATTATAGATGAAGAAACAGAGGCACACAAAGGTTAAATGACTTGCTCAAGGTCATGTGTCTCATTGGGGCAGGGCCAGATTTCAGGGGAGAGCTACTTTTGTGGTCGAGGGTGCTGGAGAAGAGGAAGGCAGGAAGGGAGGGATAAACGATCAGACACCAGACTGGGGAGGGGAACAGAGGAGAGCTGCATAAAGAGATGACTCCCTGGACAAAGATGACATTTCAGACCATGCAGCTTTAGAATTATCTCACTGAAGGCTGACTGGTAGCATACACACAGCCCTGCGCATAACATGGAGAGGTCGAGGGGGAGACTGGGCCATTAAAGACCAAGAGAGGGAGTTGACACTGACAGTCTGGACACATGACCCCTTAATGCCCCTCAGTGCTGTAGCAGTCTCACTTCCCTGGATCTGTTCTTGTTATTGTTATTATTGTTGTCATTGCTTCTGTCTGATTTTAATTATCTTATTTTTTTCAAATAGGAAATACATATACATGGTTGAGAACTCAAAAGGCATCAAAAGTTATACAGTGACAAGTAAGTCTCCCTCCCACATGCTCAGGACCGCCAGGCCACCCAGGTCCTCTCTCCATTCTAAACACAGCAACCACTGGCTTGTAGAACCCTCCAAAGATATTTTCTCCTTCTCCTGGCTTGTACCCTAAAGTTGCCACAAAGCTGAGCTGAGCACAGTGGTTTGGGAGAAAGGGGTAAAGGGAGACACCTAGATTGGTGGATCTGGGAGGACCAAGCACCTTCACTTCCCCCCACCCCACCCTGCTGAGATGACTGTATGCCTTGGGAGCTCGGAAGCCTTGCAGGTGAGAGGGAGGGGTTAGGGGTCCCAGCCGAGGCAGGAGCCCTTTCCAGGGCTCTAAGTCCCCACTCTGCCATCCCAGGAGCCTCAGTGTTCACCTGGCTGAGGCATCACCCAGTTGGGTCCTGCTCAGGTTCTTCAGAGAGCCAGTCTCCATACCTTCCCTCTCCTACCCGTTGCACTGTTGGGAAGTCTTCCTGGATGTCTAACTCCAATTCCTTTTACTTTTGGTGCAGCTCATGGTTTTGGCTTCTGCCCTCAGTGGAGATGGAACGTCCTCTTTGAGATGATGACTCGATTCCCTCCATGAACATACACAATAACATACGCCCTCCCCCACCTTGAAGACCTCTGAATTCCCGTCCACCCATAATTTCCAATCACTTCGTTCTTGCCTGGCACATCCCTTTGGTATTATTATCCCAAAGTGCTTCTTGGTCACTGAGGTGATGAAATTCCAACATAAAGTCAAATCTTCCACCAGATTCAGGGGGTAGATCCAGGCTAGTCTTTTTGCCAACCCCCCAGCTTTAGTGATGGCCCAGCACAACCCTTGCACTTGTGTGCATCACCTTGACCCTCCCCTCTGGCTCTGGGCCTCGTTCATGGCCTGCAGTGTGATGAGGCATAAGTGGAGCCCATCCTAGGGTGGCTTCTCCTGCCTTCCCTCCAAATCTCATCTTTTGTGTTTACTCATTAAGCAGTTATTATTACTGAGCACTAGTCTAGGTTCTTGGGATACACTGGTGACCCAAAGAGAGAAAGACACCTATCCAGGCCAAGTTTACATTTTAGCAGGGTGAGACAGATAATAAACAATACATTTATTAGATAAGTAAATTCTATTATATATTAGGTGGGAGTTATTACCGAAAAAAATAAATCAGAGAAAGAGGGATCAAGATGAAGGGGAAGTCTGCAATTTTAAATATTTTAGTCAAGGATGTCTCACTGAGAATATAGTATTTGAATAAAGACCTAGAGATGAGGATGTAAGTTAGTCCTGCAACTATGTTGGGGAACAGAATTCCAAGCAGAGGGAACAGCTGATGCAAAGGCCCTGGGGCAGGTATGTGCCAGGCAAGTTTCTGGAACCTGGAGGCCAGTGAACAAGGAAGAGAGGGGGAAAGGATGGTATCAGAGAGGTAATGAGGGGGCCTGGTGACATAGGGCCTTGAAGGCTATCTTAAGGAGTTTGATTTTTATTCTGAATGGAAAGGACAGATATGACTGAACTGACATTTTAAATACGCCTTCTGTCTTTTGTGTTGAGAATGGATTGCAGGGGTGGAGGGTGGGTCAAGATGCAGGGAGACCTGTTGAAAGGTTCTGGCACTAATCCAGGTGTGAGATGAGTGGCTCGGACCAGGGTGGCAGCAGCCAACGTGGTGAGAAGGGCCCAGATTCTGAATCTGGTGACAGTTTTCCCTTCCTCGACTTCCATCCTCTGCTCTCTTCATGTTCTCTCTTCTTTTCTAGGTTGTATGTTTTCTTTTGCCTTGAAGACTGAGAGCTCCCTGGGGGCGGAGCTCAGTGCCCGTCCCCGGATCTGCCCAGCATCTAGGTGTGAAGGTCAGCAGGCCCCAGGGCTGCCCAGGAAGAGGCTCGTGAGCAGGGCAGTCCGGCAGCCCTCCTCGGTCCCAGGCTCCCTGAGCCGAGGGGAGGAGGCTGCTGACTCTAAAGAGGATGTGATGGACAGTTATTGAAGGCACTCAGCTGGGGGCTCCACTCCAGTCTTAATCTGAGCCGCCCTCGAGGAAATCATAACCAGCTCTTAAAAACATGTTAAGACCAAAGCTAGTGTGTGTGTTTTTGAGCAGCGCTTCAGACAGCTGCTTAATACTGGGGCCCTCTGGGCCTTTGATTTCTCCACCCTTTGCCTGGCCCTCTCCCCCCATCTGGCTGGTGTTTATCGGCCAAGACATTGTTTAAATCACACTCATTTCCTATAAACATTTCACTTGAAATGCCATCCACTGCTCCAGAAATTCATCTATCACCAGCTCAGGACTGTACTTGAGGAGCCTCGGGGTGATGGCTCCCCACCTCTTCCTTCTGTCCCCCATCATCCCTCCTCCCCTGACCCATATTCTCAGGTTTCACGCCCTAAGAACAACTTCCCCTCAGTGTAACCGTGCACTTAGTGCCAGGATTATTTATAACAGTTGAGATGGCAACAGGCTACAGGGAACAGCCCAGCCCATGGACACTGTCTCTTACAAAGCTCAATAAATGGACTTGGATCACTGTTTACCACCTGGTGTCTCAGTCTCCTCTGTGTTCCCTGCTTGCTTCAGGGGGATATGGGGGGATGGGGGAACAGGGGCCTGGGCCAGGTCAAGGCTGTCCTCAGAGTTTAAGGTTCTTATAAGCCAGGCCCCAAAGAAAGCGAACCCTTGTTCTCTCTCTGTCTCCTGCCTCTCATTTCGGGCCTCAGGTGAGTTCTCCTCTCAGAACTGAGCCACTCTTAAGGGTGTGTTCTCCAGCAGGGAGCCCACTGCCTGCCCAGGAGTTAAACTTGTTGTTTTTATTGTTCAGTCGCTAAGTCGTGTCCAACTCACTGCAACTCCATGGACTGCAGCACTCCAGGCTCCCCTGTCAAACTGGGGAAGGCATCTAATCTTAAATGGAATGGGGTGTGGGAGATTCTGGGGTCTCCTTCCAAGGAAAACTTTGAAATGGCTCAACTCGAGCTAGAGTGGAGGCAGGGGGATGGATGAATTCACTTCCTAAAGACGGAAAGCTTCCTGACTGACTTCCTCCCCCTCAGCCATAACAATTCACTAGTTGCCCTAATTTGAAGGCACTCATGTTAGGGCTGGAGGACCCTAACCCATTGAATGGCTCCTCTCCCAATCTCATTCATTTGGTTAGAGTCACCTGAAGGAAAAGTGTCATCAGCTCTCCTAGTCCTTCCCGAAGGCCTGATCCAACCCCTCCCCAGACACTGGGGTACCTCCAACTCCTTCCCTTCACACCTGTGACCACTTGCTGTGCTGGGGAGGCCCCCAGCTGAGTTCCAGGGAGAGCCCAGGTGAGAAATTTCTAGAAGGTAGGGAGGGATTCAGGGTTAAACCCAAGGTGGGGCAGGCAGGGGAGCAACCCTCGTCTTTGGGGGTCAAGTAGCACCCCTTTACAAGCCAAATGAAGAAAAAAGGTTCTAAAGGGAACACATGACTCCATAAAATAAAGGGACATAATTGGGAGCGATATCTAATTTATCTATTGAATGCCTCCTACGTACTCTTTTATCACTTAGATGGACAGAATATAATTGGTGTGCTGAACGCCATCAATCTCAGGGCCTGGGCTTCCTGTGCTGGCTACACCTATTACTGTCAGATTATGACACTGTAATACCAAGATCAATGACATTTTAAATGTGCTTCAGTTATGGGCAATTGCTGACAATAAAAACAGTGACAAATTGATGAAACTTGGGCAGCGATGATCTGGTGTCAAAAATAAACCATAAATAATCTGCTTTCCAAACTGGGAGAGGTGCCTGGGACACCAGCTTAAGGGGGAAAGGCCCAGGGAGAGCAGAGCCCCCCTCTACAACATCTTGGCCACTCAGGAAGCCACACCTGCTTTGGCAAACTCCCTGAAGGCCAGACTGTGAGGGCCTGATGGGGAGATGCAAAGGATGCAAAGGTGGTCTTGGGTTGAAGCCTGAGGTCCCTTCAGAGAGAGTCCCCATCACTTGGACTTTGGGAAGTGCCCCTGTGTGGCTGCCAAGTCAGGGGCCCCCTTTAACGGGAGTCAAGACACCCTCGAGCGGTCTTGTGGGATCCTGCCCACACTAAGGGATTGTTGGTCAAATCACAGAGTCAGACTTAGTCAATGTTAAACCTGGTGGAGACTTTGAGAATCTCTCTTGGCAAACAGTCTGGCTTTGTCCTGAGGGCTGGCTGGCAGAGGGAGGTTCAGTGTCTTTCCTCAGAGAGGCCTGCATGCGGGTGTGTTCTGGGCGCCTGGCACCAGTGTGGCAGGAATGAGTTAGAGGCATGTTCCTTTTGGGATCATGGAGTAGACATGGAAAAAGACGTGGTAAAAACAGATCAAGCCCCCCTGCTCAAAACCATGATGTGTCTCCTTCTCTGGTTTTGACTAATGTTAAAGGTTTCTCAGTGAAAGGCAGCTCTAGGCCTGCAACCAGCAGAGCTATTCAAGGGCGCATTAAGGCAGACCCTTCTCCAGTTCCTTATTTTTAAGGGATTTATCTTTTATTATTTTGCTCTCACATTTCCCCCTCATTTTAATAATCACAATTTCTTCGTATGGATACTACCGCTGATACTATGACAAGGTTTAATATTGGAGAGCATTTATTGAGCAACTACTGCATGCCAAACTCTGTCCTGAGTTTTTTACAGATATGGTTTTTAAGCCCCATAGCAGTCCTTTGAGGTGAAAGACATTTTCCACATTTAGAGGCTTAGAGATTTGGTGTCTTCCAGAGAGTCACCAAAGGAAGAAAGGAGCAAGAAAGGAATCTAAGATACAGACTCCAAGACTCACCTTTGTTTTTTTTCACTATCCTTTTCACAAACCATTTCATCCCATTTTATAGATGAGGACCCCAAAGCTAAGAGGATCCCTCAAGAACCTAGCTAGTCAGGGCAGAGCTGGACCTAAACCCGGCTTTTCTGACTCCTGTACTAAACCTCTGCTCTTCCCAGGTGTCCCACAGCTGTCTCCTTCCTCAGGAGACTGCTACTCACTTGGCCAGGTGCTGCAGCCTGAAGGTGGCAAGTGGCCACGGTCTGCCCGATTCCAAGCAAGCAGTGGTTGAATCTTCACTCTGCCACTTGACAGCTCTGTGACCTTAGACAAGTCACTTCACCTCTCTGAGTTTCAGGTGGTTTGAGAATTTAAATGACATAATCCATATAAAGCATTTGGCACCAGAGCCTGGTGCATAGTAAGTGTTCACTAAATGTAATCATTAGAGCTATAACCTGGGACAGTGGCAGGGAGTGTGACAAATGAAAAATCAAATTGAGAAGGGACTTCCTGGGGGAGCAGGGCACACACGGAAGCATTTCTCACCTGGGGTATAGAAGCCACTTGGTGGGAGTACCACAGGATACATGAGAAGCCTCTCTGAGGGCCACAGAGGTTATTTGATGGCAAATATCATTTTTATATGAAGACATAAAGACATAAAAAATATACTATGAAAAAAACATATATATACTCTGTAATAGAATGCAAAAATTGCATGATTTTAAAGCTAAAATTTAAAGCATCAAAAGAATTTGGTCCTTGGTGAGGGCCCTTCAAGCTAAGCCCCCAGGCCATGCGTGTGTGCTAAGACGCTTCAGTCATATCTGACTCTTTGCTACCCCATGGACTGTAGCACTCCAGGCTCCTCTGTCCATGGGATTCTCCAGGTAAGAATACTGGAGTGGGTTGCCATGTGCTCCTCCAGAAGATCTTCCCAACCCAGGGATCGAACCCGTATCTCCTTCAGTTCTTGCATTGCAGGTGGATTCTTTTACCGCTGAGCCACCAGGGAAGCCTGAGCTCCCAGACCACTGGGGTCCAATTCATTCTTGTCTAATATCAAAAGGACTTTGGCAGAAAAGCTTGAGAATCCTCATGTCAGGGACAGAGCCTGGACAAGAGCCAGGATTTCTGACTCAGTCACTCTTTAAAAGAGTAAAACAAACACAATTGTTTCCACAGCTTAACCTTCAAGTTTAGCATTAAGAACATGAAGTATTCAATTTAAATTTATGACAACTTATTTCTGATTCCTTCCTGTTTAATAATTACAAGCCAAATCACTAACCATAAACCCTGTGAAAAGTCACACTTTATAGAAGGTGGCAAAGCAGAACACTTAACATTGGTTGGATTCTTAAGGAAAAACCCAGGGGCTGCCAAACACTTAGATACTTTTAAGTTTTATGACCACGGGAGGGATTTGCCCCTCCAGGTCTCATGGACTCTTTCCTCTCTTGACCCCTACTCTAGTCCTCTGCGGATGCTCTCTGTTGGCCCAGCCTTGGGGCTGCCGAGGGTTCAGGGCTTTCATATTCCCAAAAGGCCTTGGAGTGTCCCTTGACCAATTATAGAACACCCACAGGACACACCTACCTAGGGCTCTGTAACCAACCCAGCAGCTGCTGCCACCATGGCTAACTTCTGCTCTTTTTAAAATCCTACCTTCTTCTCTCTTCTTTTTAAAATTTATATGTATTTATTTTTCATTGGAGGATAATTGTTTACAACACTGTTGGTTTCTGCCATGTAGTGTAAGTAATACATGTTAATTGTAGAGAAATGTTAAGAGTCCAGGTGAAAAAGAGGAGAGAAAAAAGTCCCCAGAGTTTCCCCACTAAGGAAGATCCTCAATTCACTCGGCAAGTCAAAGGACTGTGGGAGTGGTGCTGAGTCACCTCCTGCTTAAGGCGGAAGCCTGCATAGTGTGACTCTGTTCAGAGTGGCAACGTGGTATTCTATAGGGTCGCAAAGAGTTGGACACAACCGAGCGACAAAAAAACAACTTTGGTAGGGAGTATTGTTCTGATAAAAATCAGAAGCCTTGGTTTCCCTGGTGGCTCATTGGCAAAGAATCTGCCTGCCAATGCCAGGGACAAGGGTTGGATCCCTGGTTGGGGAAAATCCCACATGTCTTGAGCAACTAAGCCTGTGTGCCATGACTATTGAGTCTGTGCTCTAGAGCCAGCGCAACCACTGAGCCCAGGGGCTGCAACTACCGAAGCCCGTGCGCCCAAGAGCCCGAGTTCCGCAACAAAAGAAGCCACCACAATGAGAAGCCCAAGCCCCACAACTAGAGAAAAACTCGAGCAGCAACAAAGACCCAGCACAGCCAAAAATACATGATAAATAAATAAAACTTAAAAAAAAAAAAAATCAGAAGCCTGCCCAAGTTTAAGGTGGAAGGGGACTGGCCACAGCCCAGTTTGAAGATCGTTAGATTGATCCTTGGGTGACTCTAAGGATTGGATCCGGGGGACAGCAGACCTTTCAGTGGATCCCACCACCCCATAAAATGACAGGCTCTTAGAGAACTGGGCTGACCAGGGTCAAGATTTTTCCCTCACCTACTCCACTACTTCATGACATTAAAAGTTCTTTGAAAAAAGAGCAAGTCTAAATTGCAAATACTCTCAGGAAAGAGAGTTGAGTGACTTAGTTCCATTTCTGAGAGGAGGAAATGCCTTACTCTGCCAGACCAGACAAAACTAAAGTGAACTTCTGGTCCCTCCACCCCACCCCGAGAAGGGCAGTGGGAATGGTAAAAGTATTTCTGCCCCCCAAACCCAGGGATGATGTGGAGAAAGGCCACTTAGTCATACCCAGGTCCCAGAGACCTCTGAGACCAGGTGAGGGTCTAAAAAGAGGATCTGAGACAGATAAGCATGAAGCCGTGAGCTGGCAGAGTTAGTTCAGGAAACTGGTGCTGGAGGCAGAGAAAGGGCGGGCAGGGAAGGCTTCCAGGGGAAGGTAGTGAGTCAGAGGAGGAGAAAAATGAGACTGAGCAGGTCTCTGTGTAGAGATGGAATTGGCAGCAGAGGGTGGGTAACGGCTGGGATGGGGCAGGGGGTGAGGAGGTGAGGAAGGGGAGGGGTGGCAGTGGCTTTGGGGGGGCTCTCTGCAGAGGGTAGCCTTTTGAGGCGATGGCCAGAACTCTGGGTCTTAAGAGCAGGAAAGCAGGTTATATTTCACATCCTTCTCTGAATAGAGAGATTGGATTTGGTCAAGAATAAGTCCCTAGGAAGCAATTGTGAGCACCCCGCCCGTCCATCTTGTTGATGAATATGGAGTGGGAGCAAAGTTAGGAGTGTGGGCGTCTGACAGGTCTTTATGATTCTAGAATCACTTATTACACCTTCTTCCTCCTCCTCTGCCTTGGCTAATGGGCTGTGGGTACCCACCACGCAGAGGGCAGCAAAACTCTCATTGTGGGTAGCACAGAAGCTGGGTCCTGCACTCCTGGCCTTCTGAGGAAACTATTTTTTTGAATTGTTTGTTTTTTCAGCCCTAGAAGGACTGAACCTTTCCCCCTCCAACTTCTGGGTCCCTCCAAATCCTTCATAGCCAGCAATCCTGAGAACCAGAAGTCTGGTCTGTTCCCTAACATCAGCCTTCCTGTGCATGGCTGTCTCATTACCTCTTGCCCAGAAAGATGGTTTCTGGATGTACCTTTCTCAGCAATCCAGGTTCACCTCCTGGGACCCTCATCTTGGAGGCTGGCACCATCACCAGGTCAGTCACGTTGGGCCGGGAATCTGGGAGTCATCCTGGATTCCTCCATCCCATCAACCTCTCTGAGCCAATACTTACTGAGCATCTTCAGAGAGGCAAGCCCTGTTCATGGTGCTGAAGACCACCAGGTACAAAACAAATCCCTGCCCTTATCAGCTTGAGAATCAGTGACCTGATGTGTGGGTTCCACTTTCAGAATGCGTTACCCTCTTTCCCGCTGTTACTGTCCTCAGTATTCCCCATCACCTGGAAGCTTCTGGTTAGTCGCCAGGATGGTCTTACAAACTCAAGTCTAACCTTGTTGGTGCTTTGCCAAACCTCAAATGAAGACTTAACTTTTAAAAATTCAGAGTGAAAAAATCAAGTTGTAAATTATGTCATAACAATTGGATGGTTTTTTAAGAAGCACTGAAGCAATATAGTATGCTATTCATGGATCTATGTATGTGGTTAAAAAAAACAGAACAAGGAATTCATGATGGTGGGACCTTGGGTAGGAAGGAGAATGGTACTAGGAGGGGAAAAAGGAGCTTCAATTTTATGTCATGACCTGTTTATTTTTAAAAACTCCAGAGCAAAGTTGATGAAATATCAGTAGTAGCTTAATAAAACCTGAAGTCTTTTGGTGGATACAAGAGTGTGATATTATTCTATTTTCTTGAATTATAGAAAAACTTTTCAAAATTGAAACCATAAAATCCTCAGAAGTCCTTCACGATCCCCACCCCTTTAAAAGACTACTATCTTGGGCCTTCATAAACTTGTTTCAACCTACTCTTTACAATGAAGGACTGGCCGTTTCCCAAAGATGCCACAGGTGCCCTGGCCCCCGGGGCCTTCATCAAGGCTGCTCTCTTCTCCCGAATACCCTTTCTGGATTGCTACTTCACCCCTGCCCCCTGGTTAGTATAGCAAGCTGGTTAGGACTGGGAAGGTAGAAACATTATGGGAAAGACAACTCTTAATTGACCTGGTTTGTATTTCACTGCAGCTAGCGAGACAGATCACCTGTTTCTTTTTATTTAAAATCTGGTTTGTTTCAAAGCTGCTATCAATGAGAAGGAAGTGGAAAGAGTAAGACCCTCCACAGAGCCTTCCTGCCCTCCCCTCTCCCCCAAATAACCCAGCCCTGAGGCAGAAGCTTCCCAGCAGAAAAAGGAAAACTGATAACCTCATTCCCTGGTCTGGCTTTGTTAGGATTATCATCTGGTGTTCCCTGCTGCTGCTGGAAGAGCTGCTTTAGTGCAGACCAGTGCCATCCCCTGCCTAGAGGGAAGAAACTTGACCGGAGCCTGATTTGACCACAGCTCTTGGTGGGATGCTGAACAGGCACACAGACTGGCCCAGAACACCCTGCCATGCTGAGCTGATCTGTCCCTGATTTCCACGCACCCTTTGGGATAGCTTTGGTGTTGCTTCCCTACATCCTCCTTGCATGCCCCCTCACAGACCAGAGTAGGTGCCCCTTATATGCCTTCAATGGCAACTGTCCCTTCCCCTTCATAGCACACATCACCCTGAACTCTGCCTGCCATTATGAACCTGCCTCCTGTATCAAGTCTTGCTCTCCAAGAAGGCAAGGACCAAGTCTGTTTGCTGTTGCATCTTTAGTGCCTGCAACTTTACCTGGCTCATAGTAGATGCTCAAGACTTTTTTTTTTTTAATGAATGAGTGTTCTCTGTTACTAGACTGTGAGTATCTTGTTGACAAGGACTATGCCCTGATTATCTCTGGATCTTCAGTGCCTTGTATAGTGCTTGGCACATAGTACGTGCTCAATAAAAGCTCCCCCATTTGAGTGACTGGAACTTGGTTTCTCCCCTTACAAGCTGGGTAGAAGAGAGAATCTTTGCATCTCTCTCTCTTCTCCCCGCTGTGTTAGGGCTGGTGGTTGAAGCTGTGGGACCCTTCCTGCCTTCAATGACCATAGATTCAAACATTCTAATGGGACAACAGAAAGTGCTAGTCAAGTTTCTGGGTCCTGATGTCTCTCCTACTGACCACCCCAACTGTGGGTGAACTCCTTCAGAGAAGGCGCTTCAGGGCCCCTCCCCATTCACTTCAATCTCTAGCATCATCAAAGAGTCCAGGGAAATTTCATTTTCACCCCTTCTTTCTAATCCCATAGCATCTGTAGTTTGTACTTGTTCCCCCATACTGTTTGTGTGAGTTCTGTCTCTAACCATACTGCACCATCATGCACTATTTTAAGCAGGTTTAATAGATGATCCTTGCAAATTGACAAGAAGAAAACAACACATACCAAGAGAAAGCAGAAGAGGATGTTTTCTTTTTTTGTTTTAACCTAGAATTTGTCATCTGGTGCTTGCTAGCTCCTTAGTACAGTGAGAAGTGCACTTGATTTCTGCAAAACATCTGAGGAGGCATAAAGTACTCACTCCAATATTCTGGCCTGGGAAAGTCTGTAGACAATTTTGTTGTTGTTGTTTAGTCACTAACTCGTGTCCCACTCTTCTGCCACCCCATGGACAGAGGGTCACATGGACAGACAATCCATGGGGCCGCAAAAGAGTTGGACACGACTTAAAGACTAAACAACAACGATAACAACAACGAAAGTACCCTGGAATAAAGACCATGTCTTTTATTTGTATTATTTTTCTAATTCCTCCACTCTAAAGAGTTTGCCAAAGTCCTCGGTTTAAGCCCTGAGTGTTAACTGGTTGATTTAGCTTTGGTTGTGGTCCACTGAGATCCCTGGATCCTTTTAAGCCAAAGAGTTATGCCCTCCGATGGGGAAACATAAGGTAGGGGAAGGGCCTTTAAATGTGACCCGTGAGAGGTGGTTCTCCTGGGCCTCAGCCCCCAGGCTCCGAGTGTAAGGTGGGAGGGGAGTGAGGAGAGAGGACATAGGTACTCTTAGAAACTGAGCTGGCAGTTCAGGGTAGGGTTGGGGGAGTGGGGAGAGGGGAAGAGAGGAGTCTGGGCGAAGGCCAGAGGTGGCTCCCAGGGGAGTCCTCAGAGCGGGCAGCCGGACGTCGCTCCATCCTTCCCGCCTGACGGATGGGTCTGCTGCTCAGGCACAAGCTGTCAGGCCAGGCCGCTGCCAAGGCAGAACAGTGGCGCTTCTGTGAGCGCTACTCCGCGCCTGGAGAATGGGGCCCTCCAGGAGAGTGATGGACAAAGCAGACGTCCCGGGCAGGAGCCGTGAGGGGCGGGGCCCCGGAGCCGCTGGGTCACAGGAAGCGTGTCCGCCTCCCCAAACGAGGGCCACAGGAGGCCAGCAGAGGTGGGGCGGTGGGCAACCGTGTGGGCAGGCGGGCAGGGACAGGGTGGGGGTGGGGATACAATTTGGGATTGCTGTAGTTGGGGGTTGCTGTTGGCCCGAAGAAGAGAGGCAGAAGGAAGGCCGCCGAGGAGGGCTGAGCCCCCGCCCCTTTAATAACACGAGCCTTCTGCCTTCAGTTGCACGGTGTTTGTTTCCGGTCAGACGCCCAGAAACCTTCCCATCTCTTCCCGAATCCCTTGGCCTCTGTTAGCTCTGCCTGCATCTCCCGCCGGTCCCTCCATGCGGGCGGGATCCCTACTGCTCTCGCTCGGACCTGGGGATCCACGAGGCTCCGCGATCCGCTCATGGCCCGGCTTCGACCCCGCCCCGCAGCCGCCTCCCCCTCAGCGTTAATTAAAACTTGCGAGATGGAGAGGCTGGCGCGGGCCGCTCCGTTTTATTTGCAGCATCTTTCATGCTGCTGACGATCGTAAAGGGCTTTAATATTGAAATATGGGCCATTTTCCCAGCTCCAGCCCTCGCCGCGCGCTCCCTACACCCCCACACCCAGCCACCCCGCGCTTGATGAAAGAGCCCCTGCAAATCCATTAAGAAGAGATAATTGAAAACTCCGGGGTAATATTTAAGGCCGCGCGCCGACGCGGGGCGGAAGGCCCGGCTGCGCCCACCGTGCCCATGAGTGCTGGTGTGCATAGGTCCCCCGCGCTCCAGACCGCCAAGGCCCTGCGGCCTTTGCCTCCGCGAGGCCTCATCCCGGTACTCGCCTCCCTCCCAGCTCTCAACGGGTCTGCTCTGCGCTTCCTTGACTCTGAAGAAGACTTGCCTCGAGAGACTCCTAGTTCCATAAAGTGACAAGTCACACTTGCGAAAGATGGCTCAGGGGCACGTGTGCTACGACACAACTCTGGCCCCACTGGTCCAGCCTGAATTTGATGCATAGGTCTGAGGAATTGCTTAGTGGCTCTGGGCATTGCATTTCCTTCTGTCTACAGTGTTCCTCCTGCACTTGGCTGTTCCTCCATCAAAACTAGCCCAGCAAGATCCAAAGTAATGGTGCCCTGGGGTGTGGAGGGGGCAGGAGAATAGTTACCCCATGATCTGAAAGAGATGGGAATACCAGACCACCTGACCTGCCTCTTGAGAAACCTGTATACAGGTCAGGAAGCAACAGTTAGAATTGGACATGGAACAACAGACTGGTTCCAAATAGGAAAAGGAGTACGTCAAGGCTGTATATTGTCACCCTGCTTATTTAATTTATATGCAGAGTACATCATGAGAAACGCTGGGCTGGAAGAAGCACAAGCTGGAATCAAGATTGCCAGGAGAAATATCAATAACCTCAGATATGCAGATGACACCACCCTTATGGCAGAAAGTGAAGAACTAAAGAGCCTCTTGATGAAAGTGAAAGAGGAGAGTGAAAAAGTTGGCTTAAAGCTCAACATTCGGAAAACTTAGATCATGGCATCTGGTCCCATCACTTCGTGGCAGGTAGATGGGGAAACAGTGGCTGACTTTATTTTTCTGGGCTTCAAAATCACTGCAGATGGTGATTGCAGCCATGAAATTAAAAGACACTTGCTCCTTGGAAGGAAAGTTATGACCAACCTAGACAGCATATTAAAAAGCAGAGACATTACTTTGCCAACAAAGGTCCGTCTAGTCAAGGCTATGGTTTTTCCAGTGGTCATGTATGGATTTGAGAGTTGGACTATAAAGAAAGCTGAGCGCAGAAGAATTGATGCTTTTGAACTGTGGTGTTGGAGAAGACTCTTGAGAGTCCCTTGGACTGCAAGGAGATCCAACCAATCCATCCTAAAGGAGATCAGTCCTAGGTGTTCATTGGAGGGACTGATGTTGAAGCTGAAACTCCAATACTTTGGCCACCTGATGCAGAGAGCTGACTCATTGGAAAAGACCTGATGCTGGGAAAGACTGAGGGCGGGAGGAGAAGGGGACGACAGAGGATAAGATGGTTGGATGGCATCACCGACTCAATGGACATGGGTTTGGGTGGACTCCGGGAGTTGGTGATGGACATGGAGGCCTGGCGTGCTGCGGTTCATGGGGTCACAAAGAGTCAGACACGACTGAGTGACTGAACTGAACTGCACTGAACTGGAAGTGATCCTTCCTGCACCTAGTGATGAGGATACAGTGGCTTACCATAGTGTTCCACTTCTGTAAATGTTCTCAATCTTCCATAACAAACATTTTTACAAAATAGCTCAAGTATCTTCCTTTCACTTCACCCCTTCTCTCAAGGATGGATTGGCTACCTGTTGTCCTGTATGTACATTACTATCCCTTAGCACTTTGTGTTCCCATTACTGTTGAAAATCTGTCCTCCACTAGGCTATGGCAACTTGAGGAAAGGGATCAGGTCTAAATTCCTTCCTCAGTCCTTGCTCCTGGCCGAGGCCCAAGTATATAATATGTGCTTAGTAAATAGCATTGAGTTGACAGCTGTCTCTGTCCTAGAGGTCTCCAAGGTTTGCAGATCAGGATGCTAACACTTGGGGAAGGGGGCCAGAGGACAGAAGAGAGGCAGGGTCTGCGAGTCTGGGTCAGTGTTAATGTCTGTTTCCCACAGTAACTGGCTCCAGGCTGTTCCCAGTGTGGGATGAAGGGATAGGGGAAGGGCTGAGGACCCTGCTGTGCACTGTGGTATAGGAATCCATAGGTTTCTACCCATGTCATTTGGGCTGTGAGGGTTCTCTACGCCATTTGGTCAGACTCTGTGTGAGACTAGTTCTGCTAGGAGTTAGGGTCTGCTGTGACTGTGAGTGCCCTCTGTGTCTTGGGTGGGGAGGAGATGAGAAGAGAAGGGAGGAGGCTATTTTGTGCAAAAGGCACAGTGGTTTAGGCATTTCCATCCATCCCCACCTGGCCTCCTACCCTCTGCTGGGCCTTTCACCCCTCTTGCTCCAGACCTCCCCACTACGGTGCCCAGCCCCGTATGCACAGGAAGGCGGCATGAGGGGGGTGCTGTTTCTGCTCGGCTCCCACCCCCACCTTGGTCCCTGAGGCCACAGTGGCAGATTCTCCATATGGCCAGGATGAGGCATAGCCTTCCGGCTCTCCAACTCAAGAAGTCCTTGTTAATACCACAAAACATCAAAGCTGGAAGGTGTGCACAGACATTGGGTCTAGACCTTTCTTAATATCTCTGGGACAGCTGAAACCCAGAAAGGGTATGTGTGTGTGTGAGGACTCAGGACAGAACCAGTGCTGGATGGAACCCCAGCAAGTTAGTGGCTGAGCTCGAAACCCAATTTCTTGATCTACGATTAGTGTTTAGGGTTTTTTTGTTTTGTTTTGTTCTTATTTTTTTGCCATTCCACAAGGTATGTGGGATCTTAGTTCCCCAACCAGGATTTGAACCCTTGCCCCCTGCATTGGAAGTGTGGAGACTTAACCGGTGACTGCCAGGGAAGCTCCTGCAAACATTATCTCACTGGATTCTCACAAACCTATGGCATTGTATTATAATTCTCACCTACACATGGGGAAAATGAGGCTCAGGGAGACTAGCCATTTGTCTAAGAGACACACTGCTAAACAACAGAGCCAGGATCTGAAACTTAGCTTAACAGGCGCAAATTCCAGTGCACATTTCTCCAGTGACCCCCTCCTCCATCTGCCCGCCCGCAACACACACACACACACACACAGCCATGCTGGGCTGGTTTCCCAGACTCACTCTTCATCCCTGGAACATCCTCAGTCAGAGATCATTTCACCTCCCCTGCCCAGCGCAGGGGTCTTTGCCCCAAATGAAGTAGCTGGTGGTGTTCCCAGTATGGTCTTGGGCATGGGACTCCATGAGCTGAATCCATGCAGAGCCTGGTCTCCTGCACACAGCCCTGCTCCTGTCTGTGGCCACTGAGGCCTCTGCCATAAATCCCCAGGTCTCAGCTCATAACCATTAGCAAGCGATTGGACTCATCAGTATGTGCTTATGAGACTCAGGTCAGATAAATGGATTGCCGGAGGTCAGGAACAAGGGATCTCTTCACCCTGCCTTACGCCAGAGGTGTCCCCGCCCCTATCCAGAGGCTGGAAAATTCCTCTTGACTTACAGCTTCAGTACGAAGAGGGGGTGTTATAAAGATGTATCCCCAGTAATCCACATTCGTGGGAAGAAAATGGCCTGGAGATAGAAAACCTCGGTTGTCTCATGGTCATTGAAGCTGGAGTTACCTACACACTCACACACAGACGGCACACCCACAAACATGTACACTCTCACACTCCATCTCGGATCAAATCCAGATTCTTCAGCAACTGCCCCCAACCCTGCCCACCCCAGGGTTGGCCTCACACTGTCCCACCTTTGAGGTGTTCTCTGGATCAGCACTGCTTCAACACCCCTGTGCCTACTACACATGACTAGGGGTCTTGTTCAAATACAGATTCTGACTCAGTAGATCTAGACTGGAACCTGAAATTGTTTTTCTAGCCAGTTTCCAAGTGAGGTCTCTTCTCCAAGGCTGTTAAACAATGGTCCTCCCCTATTGATCAAGTAGGAGGGGGGGAAACGAGGGTATATAGTTTGGAAAAGCTCCCCACCCCCACTCCCTGGAGATGCACACTCAGGCACTGAGCCAGCTCTAGAATGCTGTTCTCTCACTCTTCACGTGGCTCCTTCTTCCCCCTCAAATATCAGCCTAAATTCTCTGCTTCTCCAAAGAAACCTTCTCTGACCCCCCTCAGTGTAATGGGGCCCCATTCCACCAACTTACCCTACCCTCTTCTTAGCAGGTATCACAACTTGCGTTTATGTATTTACTTACTTATGTTGGGGGGTGGTCAGTCTCATCCCCTGAAATGTAAGGTGTCAGAGTTCAGGGATCATGCCTGCCTTGTTCACACATGAATGCTCAGCACCTGATGCCTAGCATGGAGTAGACACTCATTAAATCTTAACAAATGAATGAATGAATGAATGAAGCACTTTCCTGATGATAAGTGGTGTGGGAAAGAGTATCTGAATGAGGGGCTGATGTCATAGGCAATTAGAGAAAGCTTCTTGAAGGAAAATGAGAAGCATGGTACGAAAGACTTGGTATATATGATGCAAGGGAAGGGGAGAGGCAAGTGCATCTGGGTAACAAGTTGGGTTTTTGGTCACACCTGGCATGACAGGGGTGGGGGAGGGTCCTGAAAGAAAGGTCATCAAAGCCGGGCAGGTGCTGCAGGCTCTTGACAACCGTGGTTGTCAACCATGGGCAGCAGGAAGGCTACTGTCCTCTCCACACCTCATGGACAGGGACCTACACTTATTCTTTCCTGTACTTGACAAATTCTTCCTGAGCCTGTGTCACATGCCAGACACTGTGCTGGGTGCACATCCAGAGATAAACACAATGGCTCTGATTCCTGCCCTTATGGGGCTGACAGTCTATCAGGAGAGACTGAGGTTAAACTAAATCATTAGAGTTGGGCTAAGTCCACAAAGAAGTACATGATGAGGGACGTGATGGTCAGAAGAGGAGCTTCCCTAGGGGATAACAGTCAGCAGAGTCTGAGGGGTGGGGTTTGTCTTCCCCGGCCCCCAGTCTGCCTCAGCACTCGCCCTGGACTTCCCGCATTCCACTGCACTGCCCCTTTAAGAGGCGCGCCTCTTTCCTGAGCAAAGGAGGTTCCGGGCACACAGCCGAGCCTGCCAAGGTTGTGGGTTATAAATCAATGCTGGCACTCCCTTGGCAGCGGACTCTCCTCTGAGCTGCCCAGATGGCGGGCAGGCCTGGGGCTCCAGGGGCAGCCAGACACACAGGAAGGGGGAGTAGGGCAAGGTGGGGACACAGCTGGGCCCTGGGCCCCAGTGGCAGCTACCCACCTCTGCCTAAGGACCTTGGGCCAGAGAAAACGCCAAGGTCCTTCTATGCTGATTACAGAGATTTTCTGAATCCTGAGTCACAGGCTGGCACCCGCCTTTGGGGTTGTTGCCTCACCCCTGTCGGTGACCCAAGCCTCACAGACACCCTCTGAGACCAAGGGTCATGGATTTTCCCTTTGGGATGACCTCTTGGGGTCACGGTCAGCTCCAGTATCCAACCTGAAAGTTCTACCTGTGGTCTGATCCTCTTCCCTCTTGCTGTAGCCAAGAGGTGCTCTTCTACATTCTCTGAAGGACAGCAGCTTCCCATTTTGGGGGGGTGATGGGAGGGCTTTGGGCTCTGATTACATGCCCCCTCTGCCTTCACTTTACACCTCCTAGAAATGCAGGATAGGAAGGTTTCTCAAGGTTAACCAGAGAGGGTGGAACTCCGCCCTCTTGGGGGTTGGCATCCCTCAGCCACCCTCACAGGTGCTGTGACAGAGGGAACATATGTCGATTCCACCCCTGAGGACAGTGACGACATCTCAGCAGACACAGCCCCACAGAGCTGGGCTCAGCAGGCCTTGACAGAACTGGAAAGTCAGCCCCTCTCCCAGGCCTGGGCCTGGGTCTTCATTGTGTGCCAAGGGGTGGAAGCAAAGCCTGGAGACCCCACCTACCTATTGCCTGAGCAATAGGCAGATTTTTGCTCTCCCCACGCCCTCTAATATCCACCAATGTTTCTAGAACAGTGGGGAATTCCTGGGTTATAGAACAATAGATATTTCCTGGGATGTTCTTGTCTTCCAATTCTCCTGTGAAAAATCAGAATGCACAGGGCCTTCGAAATCTTACACATTCATTGTACAGATGAAGAAACGAGACTCAGAGAAATAAACACAGGCCTTTGAGCATTAAGGTTATTTCTACTACCCTACATTTGCCTCCTGAATAGAAACCCCTGAGCCACCACTAAGCAGGATACATTAGGCTCCAACTATAATAGAACAGATGGAGGTTAGATAACAAGCTGAACTTTCTCAGAATAGTCGATCACAGAGAAGGATGAGAAATGAAATAAAGGAATGGAGTTTTCCCCAAGAGTGGGGTGGGAGCGGGTAGAGATAGACTCAGGACTTGGGTTGGAATTTTGCAAAAAAGGAATGTAGGGAATGGAGGAGGAAGCCGCTGGTATGGAGCCCAGAGCTAGGCAGCTTGGCTGTGGGGCTTCCAGGGTTCCTCCCCAAGGACCTCCAGCCTCCACCCACAGCAGGCCTCTGGGTGTCTACAGAGTTTAAATTCAGGCCTTACTTCAGCTGATTCTCTTGGCCTATTCCTTGCTCTCCCGGGATGGCTTATCTAGCTGCCAGAGTCATTTGCCTTCTCTAATTTGTGTTTAAATTAAAGTTCCCACAAAACAGGGGCTTAATGTGCTGTTTCCAAGAGCTCCCAGGCCCCCCGCAGCTCTGGAAGTTAAGGGCGGCTGGAGGGAGGAGGCCGTTGAGCTCCCATAGAGGCTGATCCCACTGGGTGTGGGGGTCCTGGTGCGGATGATCCAGCTGGGTCTCTCTGGTTCTTGTCGTTCTCTCCAAAATGGTAATACGTGGGGGCAGGGCAGGGAAAATCATGCCCACAGAGGGGTTGGGGACCACCAGACCTGTCTATGGACTCCTGGTAGGTGTTCACCCTTTTTCAGAACCTTGTAAGGATGGCAGGGAAGGCGGGCAATAAGAAGGGGTAGAAAATAAGAAGAAAGCTCGAGGCTCCTTTTTCTTTTTAACACTGACGCATAGCGCTACACTGTGTGTCTGTACTTCCTAAGTGAAAAGTGAAAGTCGCTCAGTTGTGTCCGAGGCTTTGCGACCCCATGGGGAATTCTCCAGGTCAGAATACTCCCCATTCCCTTCACCAGGGGATCTTCCCAACCCAGGGATCAAACCCAGGTCTCCCCCACTCTCCCACGTTGCACACGGATTCTTTACCAGCTGAGCCACAAGGGAAGCCCAAGAATACTGGAATGGGGAGCCTGTCCCTTCTCCAGAGGATCTTCCCGACCCAGGAATCGAACCCAGGTCTCCTGCATTGCAGGAGGATTCTTTACCAACTGAGCTGTCAGGGAAGCACTTCTAAGGACCTCATAACCTTAAGCTTACTTCACTGTCTCCACAACCCTATGAGGGAGTGTTATTATTATCAGCCCCATTTTTACACCTGTGGAAACAGAGGCACAGAGAGGTCAAGTAACATGCTCAAGATCACACAGCTTAAAGTCTGGCTCCAGATTTCAGTACTACACTGCCACTTATTCCCAGATTTTTCTCCCTGCCAGTCTCTTGATTACAAAGTGAGGCTTCTTTTTGATTGACAGCAACTGAAGTGGAGTGACGCTCTTTTCCGGTTCCTCCTTCCCTCTCTGGGCCACAAGCTTCTCTCCTGTAAGATGAGGACAAGGTGCTTGAAGGGATTAAGGGGGTGAGGAAGGCTTAAGGAGACAGCTTGTCAGAGCAGCCACCACTGGGTTGTGATTCCCAGGTGGCTCAGAGGTAACGGATCCACCTGCCAATGCAGGAGACACAGGAGACATGGGTTCCATCCCTGGGTCGGGAAGATCGCCTGGAGAAGGAAATGGCAACCCACTCCAGTATTCTTGCCTGGAGAATCCCCATGGACAGAGGAGCCTGGCAGGTCACAGCCCACGGGGTCGCAAAGAGTCAGACATGACTGGGCGCACACTCAGTGCAACTATGAAGGCTTAAGAAGATAGCTTGTCAGAGTGGCCACCCCAGGGTTGGTCCTCAGTCATAATTTCCTTCCCTTTGGCCCAACCACCAGGCCTTCTGCTGCCCTTGCCTGCACCACCTCTTGATTCTGCTTTCCAGAGAACTCCAGGCCGTGATTCCTCAGCAGAGGAAAACCGTGAAAACCCTCAACAGAGAGCCGTCCCCCATTCCTTGGTCCAAAACTCTCTCTTCCTCCAGGGAGCCCTTGGAGGAGAAGAAGAAGAAAGCTCACCTGGAACCCCAACCTACCTGTCCCCACCACCCTCACCTTCACCCAGGCAAGCCAGTCAAGGTCCAAACAGCAAATCCATGACACACCCGAAAGGGTTTCACTGAAGAGAGTTTAATGACACAATTTTCAAGGCACAGATGGAATGAAGGGAGCCAATAAGAGCTTCAGGCAGGTGGGCGGGTGAGACCGCAGGGGACGGGGAGACAAATATCTCAGCTCCTCACTCCCTTCCCTGCCAGGACCCCTGCTGGCCAAGCCTGACCAGTTGAGAAGTCAGGAACTCAAGCAATGCCGTCTGCATCAAGCAGCCTCCGGGGCCAGGGCGACCCAGAGAAAAAAGGCGGCGAACATCATCACCCCGCCTGTAGCCCAACAGGGACCCAGCTCACAGGAAGATGGGATCCAGGCAGGAAGAAGCGGGAGCGAAGGGGCTACACTGACCATAGGGCAAGGATAGGAGGAGGGCAGTTTTTGGGGGTAGTGATATCAAATGGTGACATGAAACCAATTCAGTACTTGATACAAATCACTAATCTCGCTCCAGCCTCCCCTCTCTAGACTGCAGCCCCTTTGGGGCGGGGATTTTGTCTTGTCCATCCTGGACATCTAGCGTGGTGTGCCTCTGAAGTACATAATCAGAACTTATTGACTCAGTAAGGGGATAACCAGTAAATGAGTGAACAAGCCTACTCACAGCTCATGTGCACACCCTGGGCCCCCATCAGAAAGCCCCAGTGAGTGAATCACACATAACACTCCTACAGGAGCTTTATTTCAGCCGTCCAGCACCTCAGATTTTCCATGCAGCCGTTCAGCCCCTGGCCGCCCGAACCCACGTCTGTCTCCGAGCTGGCCAGAGGCTGTGCTTTGACAGCCCCCATTCAAACGTGCCGTGACTTCATTTGGCTCCTCTTGATGAGGGAATCAGGGAAACAGCAAGTGACTTCATTTCTCACAGCAGCCTTCCTGTGAGCTTTCTCCGGAGAAGTCTTGATCCATGGCAAACAGTCTGTGGTACTCCCGGTTGGAGCCCCTGGCAAGAGATGGGAGACGGGAGTGACGGTGCCAAGGAGGAGCTGAAGGATCGTCACCCTGGGAGCCACATCTCTGCGCTGCTTTTTCCAATGGGCCATAAAGACTGAGGGAGGCAGGGGGAAGGGGGCGGAGGCAGCTGGGAAAGCACACTCAAGTTCCCAAATGGAGTCACTGCGCCAGGCCCACCTGGTGGAGCGATTAAGCACAGACTCTGGGGGCCAGGTGGCTGGCTGGCTTCGTGATCCTCGCCCTGCCACTTGCTGGCTGTGCAACCTTGGGTAAGATGCGTCACGATTCTGCCTCAGTTTCCTCATCTTAAAAAACATATGCGGAGAATACTAATACCTACTTCGAATGGTGGTAGGCAAGAGGTGAGTTTAATAGCCATGAAATATTGAGCAGAATACATGATCCCTGGTCAGCCCTACATAAATTTCATTATGTGAAATTGATCGGGACACTTGGGTTCTAGCCTCACAAACTTTTTTTTGGTAGTAAGTCCAGCCTTGGATACTGCTTCTGTTTGTTGTGAGAAGTGAACAAATGCATATGACAATTAGAACTTGTTAGAGTTTGTTATTTGTCGTCAAGCTTGCCTATGTTCCTGATGGAGCAGGGGTGGGGGGATGCCGTCAGTCGTCAGGTTCTGGTTATCTGCCTTGCTGAGGTCCCCTGCTTGTCAACATCATCAGCTCTTTGGGTGGTTAAAGCTTTTGCTTGACAACATCCAGACCTCTCACAGTCCCTCCCACACAGCAAGAGCTGGAAGAGCTCGGCTTTTGAAAGCAAAACTGGTCCTTCCCTTCCTACCCACAAGGCAGGTGTAGCCGGTGGACACAAGTTTCCAGAGAGGAGAGGGCACCTCCATATCAGCCCACTTTGCCTTTGGGTGGGAGGGGAGGGGCCAGCCTGGGGCAGGACAGTGGAGAGTGGCCAGATCCTCTGGGCCAGGGCCTCAGAAAGAATTGTATTTGTCTTTGTCCTGGAGAGCAGAGAATGGAAACAAACCCATCCCAGAGTCCAATACGAATGTACTACCACTTACTACTACCAATGTGATCTCAAATAGTTACCATAATCTCTTTAAGTCAGTTTTTCTCATCCTCAAAATGGGGATGGTGGTGGTTTAGTCACTAAGTCATGTCCAACTCTTTGCAACCCCATGGACTGTAGTCCACCAGGCTCCTCTCTCCATGGAATTTCCCAGGCAAGGATACCAGAGTGGGTTGCCATTTCCTTCTCCAGGGCATCTTCCCAAGCCAGGGATGGAACCCTGGTCTCCTGCATTGCAGGCAGATTCTTTACTGACAGCCACTAGGGAAGCCCCAAATGGAGATAATTATATGTAACTCAAAGAGTTGAAGGGAATTTCCATGGTGGTCCAGTGGTTAGGGCTTGGTGCTTTCACTATCGCGGCCTGGGTATAGTCCCTGGTTGGGGAACTAAGA
Source organism: Bos mutus (assembly GCF_027580195.1). Classification (NCBI taxonomy): domain Eukaryota; kingdom Metazoa; phylum Chordata; class Mammalia; order Artiodactyla; family Bovidae; genus Bos; species Bos mutus. Next base: position 46,502,606 of record NC_091621.1, read on the forward strand.
TTCTGCAAGCTGTACAATGCAGCCAAAAAAAAAAAAAGGATGAAATCAGTGAGATATATAAATCCCTTGGTACATGGCTAGTCCAATACTTGGTAGTTGTTATTAGCTGGTATTTTGTGTTGTTTGTACACCATCCCTCTGAGAGATGGGGAAGTAGTGCTGTTTTCCAGACTGCAAAAGGTGGTGGCAGCAAAAGTGACTCTCAACTCTGCTTTGTTTACATTTTCGTTATGGAGCACATAGTAAGTACATCATTTGTTCATTCATTCATTTGTTCAACAAATATTTACAGACCTTTGCTTTACAACAAATGTTTACAGACCTTCATCACTTTGCTCACTTGTATTTATCTTACTCTCACCGTTACAGTTCACGAGGGCACAGGCAGTGGCTCATGGGTTCACTGGGTCCTTTGTGCATACTTGCTAGGTGAGTGAGAGCGTGGAGCTCCAGGTGTGCAACACTGAAATGGGCTAAGGAGGCGGGGGCAGGAGGCCTGCATTCTAGGCTCCATCACTCCTCCCAGAACAGAATGTTCCTTTGATCTTGGAGCCTGCATACACCTTCCTTCAGCTGTGAGACACTGGAGGATCACTGGAGACTGGACTCAGGGAACCTCTTCCCCAGTGGGTAGAAGTCCATTCGTCTACTCCGTGTCTCTGAAATCCCTGGAGAAGGGTTTGAGTTCCCAACTCTGAGGAGCACAGCAAATGACTCAAATAACAACAATGTTAAGAAAACAATGACTAGAAAATGGAAGGAGGTGCTCTCCCTCAGTCACTTACAGAGGAAGGAAAATGCCAACTTGTGTATATTAGCTTATGCGTGCATTAGTTCTCAGTCCTGTCTGACTCTTTATGATCCTATGGACTGTAGCCTACCAGTCCCCTCTGTCCATGGAATTCTCCAGGCAAAAACACTGGACTGGGTTGCCGTTTCCTTCTCCAGGGTATTTTCCCAACCCACGGATCAAGCCTGGGTCTCCTGCATTGCAGACAGATTCTCTACCGCGTGAGCCATGTATATGTAATTATAGTTTATGTAATTAACACAAAAGAAGGCATGGTCCCAAGATCCTGCCTTCCTGGATATTGGGGATTCTCATATGTAAGACATACTAGGTTCTTTTTTTTTTTTTTTTGCAGAACTGGAGTTTTTATTTTTTAGAACAATTTCAATTTTTATTGTTACCAATAATTAACAATAAAACCAGTATCATTTTATGCCTCCACATTTAAAAAATTTTTTTATTATAGTTGATTTATAATATTGTGTTAGTTTCAGGTACACAGCAAAGTGATTCAGTTATATGTATATACACACTTTTTCAGATTCTTTTCCATTATGGGTTATTACAAGATATTGAATATAGTTCCTTGTGCTATTCAGTAGGACTTTGCTATTTATCTATTTTATATATAGTAGCGTGTATCTGGAGAAGGCAATGGCACCCCACTCCGGTACTCTGGTACTCTTGCCTGGAAAATCCCATGGACAGAGGAGCCTGGTGGGCTGCCGTCTATGGGGTTGCACAGAGTCGGACATGACTGAAGTGACTTAGCAGCAGCAGCAGCGTTTATCTGCTAACCTTGAACCTGTAATGAGCCCCTCCCCTTTCCATTTTGGTAACCATAAATGTTTTTCTGTCTGCAAGTATGTTTCTAGTTTGTTAATAAGTTTATTTGTATTAGATCCCTCATATAAGCATATAATATTTGTCTTTCTTTGTATAACTTACTTCGCTTAGTGTGATAATCTCAAGGTCCATCCATGTTGCTGTAAAGGGACTTATTTCTTTTCTATGGCTGAGTAATGTTCATATATATAATATATATGCCCATTTTTGCCCACAGATCTCATTCCATGTGGTCCAAGCTCTCTAGAGACATAAGAGTTAAGGGAGAATCATAGTATTCAAAAGGTAGAAAGTGAAAGTGACACTCACTCAGCCGTGTCCAACTCTTTGCAACCCCAGGGACTATATAGTCCTTGGAATTCTTCAGGCCGGAATACTGGAGTGGGTAGCATTTCCCTTCTCCAGGGGATCTTCCCAATCCAAGGATCAAATCCAGGTCTCCCTGACAGCCCAAATATCCATCAGCAGAAAAGAGGATAAACAAAAGTAGTGTATCCATATAATGGAATATTATTCAGCCATAAAAAGAAGGAAGCGCTGATAGCTGCTACAACATGGGTGAGCCTGGAAAACACTGTGCTAAGTGAAAGAAGCTGGTCACGAAGGACCACGTAGTGTATGATTCCCTTCATATGAGATTCCAGAACAGAGGAATCTGTCGAGACAGAGAGCAGATCAGTGTTTGCTGGCAGGGGTATGGAATAAAGAGGGATAAAAAGAGGGTGGTAAAACACTTCCCTGATGGTCCGGTGGTTAAGACTCTGTGCTCCCAATGCAGGGGGTGCGGGTTCAATCCCCAGTCGGGGAACTAGATCCTGCGTGCCACACCTAAGACCTGGCACAGTCAAATACATTTTTCTTTAAGAAAAATGGGGGAGTGCTAATCTCATAAGTGTATGAGATTTCTTTTAGAGGTGATGAAAATGGTCTAAAATGGACTGTGGTGATCGTTGCACGTATCTGTGACTCCACTAAAACCACTGAATTATATACTTTAATAGCAAATTATATGGTGTGTGTGAATTATATCCCAAGAAACTTGTTTTAAAAAAAGAAAGGGAGAAATGGAGACGGGGCAGTTGAGATGGAGCAGGAAGGCCAAAACGAAGCCCAGGCACTGTCTGTCCTGGCAGCCCCCCAAGCCAAAGCCTGCAGATCGCACAGGCAGTGTTATGGTAGCCCCCAAGCCACGACTCAGGAAGATAAATTGGCCCCAGAGGTATGGGACTGGGTCCCTTCTCCCCTGACAGCTCCCTCTCTGTGTTTTTTCTGGCACAAGAAACATTCTGTCTTCTTGTATAAATAGGGGAAATTTATGACAGTTTTCCCCCTTCTCCTCCCTGGTGGGCTACTAGGAAGAGGCTGGGGTGGGGGAAGGAGGGAGACATAAATGTGGGAAGACTAGAGGGAGGCAGGGAGCTTGGCTCTGGCCCGGCTCTGCTCTGTGTGTTGGACCATCTGGGTGAGAAGGCGGCTGGAGCAAAGATGCAGCCCGTTGGTTCCCAGGCGCAGGGAGGTGGGGCTCCGAGGCAGACATCCAACAGGAGGACACAGGGGAAATCAGGGAACTATGGCCTGGCCATCCCAGAGTTTTATCCAAGGAGATGCAGGCTCCCCCTGCCTGGTTGGGGTGTTTTTGTCCTGTGATTTGTTGAGGAAGCTGATATGGTGATTAGAGAGCCCATCCTGGATTCAGAAAATGACAGAAAAACTGTGTGATCTTAGGTAAGTCACTTCCTCTCTCTGGGCCTTGTCTGTAATTAAAAAAACAGGGGGGAAGAGATTGAACTTGCAGGGGGTTTCAAACTGGTTTTCTTTCTCTAAATAAAACTTTATGTAGCAACCCAACATCTAACTCGGGTGTTCTGCTGAACTTCTTAGGTTGAAGTGAGGGTGGGGATGGAAGATACCTAGGTCCCTTGGTGATAGGAAGGGGCTTGGCCGAGCAGAGATGATCTCCAAGGTCCCTTCCATCTCTGTTCTTAGGTGGGAAGGTATATGAAGAAGGATGATGGCAAAACTGCTATTAAAAAAAAGTCTCAAACACAGTCACAAATAGAAAACATATTTATTTATCGTATGACGGTCTGGAAGGGAGCCATCCTGGACGGCAGGTGGCTCTGCTCGACCTGGTCAATCAGGAACTTGGGATCCTATCCTACCGCGGTTTCGCCTTCTCTTAGGGATTTCTCCTCAACTGCACAGTCACAGCTCAGTCTCAGGCACATCAGCTCCAGCTCATGAAAAGAAGAACTTACCAACATCTTAAGGCTCTGATGCCATTCCTCGACTTACATTCCCTCTGGCCCCCCTGGCCAGTGGAGTGTCCAGATGGGAGGTGCTGCGCCCTCGCAGAACAAGAAGAAAAGGCGCTTAGTGGAGAGCCCAGCAAGTCTGAATCCAGGGCTCAAACCACCCCCAGCTGAGCGGCCCTCTTCTGCCCCTCCTCCCTCTGTGGAGGAGAAATTGAGTCCATTGTCCAGAGGACAGTGTGATGCCCAATAAAGTCCCCCCATCCACCCCAAGATCAGAGTCCCAGGAAAGTGACTTGGAGGCCTCCTCTAGAGAGAATACCCATCGTCTTCACAAGGGTGTGAGAACAGCTTCTGCCCCCACTGCCCCCTGCCCGTCCCCCTCTCTATCTCACCTTATTCTCCAACTCCTGTTATGACTACAAATAGTGGGCAGCAAGGTGACCAGAACTCTGAAGGGAAGGAGAGACCAGGCCGGGGAGCTGCACTTTGCAGGCGCCCAGGTATGCTTTTGGTGCCAGGCAGACCCGGTTACCACATGCATGACTGGAGGTGGGGATTCAGTTCTCAGAGCCTCAGCTGACTCCTCTGGCTATAGGAATGAGCAGCTCACTTGTCAGCGTCACCACAGGCATGAAACAAGAGTAACAGATCCACCCGGCACAGTCTGCGCTAAGAAATGGTAACCTATTGTACCTGGTGCCAGAGAAGTCAATCTGATCCAGACCCTCTGGCTTCACCCAGCCTTTGCACAGTCAGTATTTCCCCACCTGCTCTGCCAGTGCACCACTTCCATCCCTCTTCTTTACTTCCGATCTTCCTTCCCCTCTTATCTAAATCCTGATCTGTACTTTCCTCCTCCAGGAAGTCTTCCCTGACTGAAACATTCCCACTCCCCACCCTCATCTTCCAGCAGCTCCATGGTCCTGGCCTCGTCCGTGTCCCAACTTTACGTGTGTCCTAACTCCCCCTTCAGAAAGTCCCACCTCTCTGTTCAGAAAATGTGCAGCAATGGAAGCAAGTTGAGATTTGTCATCAGGCAGGTCAGCATTCAGATTCCAACTTTGCCACTTCATAGTTTTATGATTTTGGCACGTTACTTCATCTCTTTGGACCTCTGTTTTCTGGGCTCTCTCCAGTGGGGTCAGGGATGTGGAGGGTGGTACCTAGTTAGACAGTATTTATTAAACTTCAGTCCCTTCTGCTCGACCCAGTCTCCCCCAACCCACACTCCTGGGGACTGACTCTCTACCAAAGGAGGGTATTAGACCAAGAAAGCAATCTTCCCATCACAGCCCTCCAGAGGAAAAAGAAGTGACTTTCCTTTGTTTGAAGTCTCTGGTCACTGAGAGGGGACCACCAACCCAAGAGCCAAAGCAGAGGCCAGGGAACTCAGGTGTCCCAGCTCCCAGGGCCCCAGGTCTCACTCTCCCCCTGCTCTCACCACATGCACCTGAGTTATTAGACCAGATCCAGGGATGGGGGTGAGAGGGCTGACCTGTTCATGATCCCAGAGAACCCACTGACCCCTTAACCTCTAAGAAGTTCTGTGACCATCTCCAAACTCCCCAGCTCAGAAAAGCTACAACGTCAGTAACAACTAGCTTTGTACAGTTTGTACAATGCTTCCCACACAACTAACACTGGTCCAGACACTTCACACATATTAACTCACTTAATCCTCAAAACAGCCTATGAGCTAGGCACAAGTAAATCCATTTGCCAAATAAGGAAACTGCAGTGTGGCAAGGTTAAGTAACTTGCCCAAGGTCATACAGCTAGCATGAGGCAGGGCTGAGCTTCAAATCCAGGCAGCCTGTCTCCAGAATCTGTGCTTTTAGCCACTATGCTAGTTTATTGGTAGTTTCTAGGTGCCAAGCATCGCAGAAACAGTAAGTGTATTTCATCTCATCACTGAGATAGCTACTTCAGAACCCCTAGCTGCTTTGCTTCACGTCCCAGCCTCCCAGCTCCTCCTTCTCTAGGGGGGGTTTGGAAATACTAGCACCTTCCTTCACAAAGCTACTTTACCCTCCTCACCAGCACCCAACCTCGTGCCCCAACTACTCCCATTCACTTCTGCCTCTTCCTCTTGATCCTCGCCTCTCAGCCCTCCCTCTCCCCACAACATCCCCAAACCTTTCTATCCCTTCCCCTCAACTCCCTTCTGCCTTCCCCCAAAGCTCCAACGGGATCAGATAAATTTCACCTAAAAAGACTGTCAGATGGTCCCCAACCAGGCCCCCACTGCGCGTGGATCTCATGCCCCCGGGGAGGCACCGCAGTGACTGCGCTGGAGTCAGAAATAAAATCCTCCTCGTCCTCCCCCGCCCCCCACTTCCCATCACTCATCTGGGAATCTAGGGCGAAGAAGGGAGCTAAAGTGCAGAGCGTTCATTTAATATTAACAAATTGAAATGAATTCTTTTAATGCCAATTAACTTGGAGCGGCCCCTTATTAATAGTAATTTAGATTCATACTTGGGAGAAGCAGGGACGGGGGTTGGGCCGAATGTGCCCAGAATGTCAATGTGACGACAAAGCTGGGGACTGATTGGGGAGGAGCAATGACAACGTTACTTTGGCCAAGTTGGGCTGTTTCCCTCAGAGGCACGGACAAAGTCAGCAGAGGTGGGGCTTCGGGAAATGAAATTTCTTTCATCATTTGATTTTGGTACCTGCAGTGGATCTGAATAGGCTGCAACTGTATCACACTACTTTGATGATTTTTACTTCACAGTAATGCTAGAGAGAATGTCTTCGGAGCTGGAATTTACCCCAAACTCTCCTAAACCAGACCCCACTGACCCGAAGTGATCTAGTCCCCAGGCCAGCCCTCTCATTCTTTGTGTCCATTCAAAGCTAGAGCTGGAGATCAGAATGGGGTCCCCCAATCCCTGCCCCCTCCACCTTATCAGAAGTAAAAGAGGGAACTACATGTTGTGTCTCTCTTCTGGGAATCTCTCCCAGGAGGCAAGAGTCCCTAGAGGCTGACCCTGAGCTCACAGTTTACATTTAAGGGAGGGGGGAGGGAAAAATCTGTTGGTACTTTGCTTAGAATTCAGGGTCAAGATGAGAACTAAAAATTCAACTTTGTGTCCCAGAGACTTGCCCAGAATAGAGCCAAGGAGAAAGAGCTTGGTCCCCAACTACAAAGTCAAATAGCAGTTCTGTTTTTCCTGATTTTGCTGGCTTGGGGAGTCGGACTAGAAGTGCCCAGAGCCTCGAGTTTAAGCTCTGACATAAGTAGGACATTTTCTTATCAGGTATCCCTCCTTGCCCTTGGGTGAATCGAATTTGATGCTGGGAATTGTGGAAGTTGAGGGTGGGAGTTCTGAAATGGAGGAGGCAGGAGGGGAAAGGGGGTCGGACAAGGGTAAGGAAATATACAAAATGGTGAAGTGTATAAAATTAAAATTTTAAAGATGGTTTAACAAACTAAAGTTTAAATTTCAAGAACAGGTCAGGTTTTTATTAATAGAAGAGGTAAACTACATCAAAATTGAAAGATAAAAATTGAAGACAATGCATACAACAGTTGAAGTAAATTGTCCTTCAAAAGAGGGGTCAGAATGAATCAAAAGAGACCTCATTCACACCCCCATAGAGTTTCCCAAACAATAAATTCATTTACAAAACAAAAAGAGAAATCAACACAAAAGTAACCCTTGGTCCACACTAGGAGGAAAAAAAAAATTGCGAAGATTCAGTAGCAGCTGAAAACTAATGAGGGAGGAGAAAAACAAAAATGAATAAACTTGAAATATGTTAACTGGTTCTTTGTAAATACTGAAACTGGAAGATGGGATGGAGAAAAGCACCCACTTGACATCATCAGAAAAGTGAAACTTGCAAAAACAAAAGGGTAACTCATCTCTAAAGTAAACTCTCTTCAAATAGAATGCTCCTCTCCAAAAGAAGAGAATAGAAAATTGATCCAAAAAGTACTAGTCGTCCTCTAAGGAAAGTATATTAACCTGAACTTCATCTTTCCCCAAATCTGAAATTATATATATATATATATATATATATATATATATAAATACAAAAGGATTATATTTTTTTCAACTAAGAGAAAAACAAAATCATATTAAAATTGTCTAACGGGGCAAGAAAGGCGATGCTTTTTGCAGGTGCCAGAAAGGATGGGGGAGGGGGTGGTTGAAGGGTGGAGGACCCGCTTACCTTGCTCTCGAGCAGCGGCTGTTGGACAGAAGTGGGTGCGGGACCCTGCAAGTGCCTGCGGGGTTGGGGAAAAAGAGGATTCGGGGATCCCGGTGCCCCGCACGAATAAGGTGGGTGGAAGGACTGGGGGCACCCATTTCCCTCCCTCCGCCCGCCTCCCTCCCTCCAGTACCCAGGCCTAGAGAGCTACTGAAAGTTACAAATTGCTTCCATTATTAGCTCATCCCGGGCGGCCTGGTCATTGGCCAACCCCGGACCACGTGGTCCCTCGTACCAATCGATCGAATTTCTAGTTGCAATTCTCTGTACGTCCCTTGGCTCTGGGCAGGGACGGGTGGGGGGAGCGGTGGCGCGGGGCCTGGGGAGGGGCTAAGAAAAGGGGTCACTTTTCCCCCTCACCCTCCCTCTCTGCGTTGTCCGGGTCCTGAGTGTCGCCCCAGAAGGGGCTTGGGGAATGTTGTGGGTTGGGACACACCGGGGAGGTTGCAAACTGGAGGAAGAGAGGGACGACGCCAGGGACCCAGGGCCCTCTCCTTCCAATTCCCGAGCCTGCCCGGCCCCGCAGGCTTCTTCCTCTAATAGCGCCCAGTCTCCCCTGGACGGTCCCCAGCTGGCAGTCTGACCCGGTACCCCGGGCACTTGAGCGTCATCTCTCCGGATCACTGCTTGGGCCCCCACCTTGGGGAAGATGCACCCGAGTCCTGCTTCTCAGGGGCTCGTTCTGAATCAGGCGCCTGCGCTCTTAGGGGGCGCCCACCCCATCCCGACCGCCGAGTTTGCGCCCCTCCTCAGACAATGTGAGAGACCGACAAACTTTTGAATGGATTAAAATCCAGAGGAGCCCCGCCGGAACAGGTGAGCTGGGTCTGGGAGGGGTGCGCTGGAGCCTGAAAACTGTCTTCCCCATCTCTGCCTCTCTCCTCACTTCATCCCGGCTCCCCTGCTGGCAGATACTGATCTACCCGACCTCGGGGGAATTTGGGCTGCGGTTGGAGGAGCCACTGGCAGAGGAGTGGAGCCAGAGCAGCTTTCCTCACCCGTTTGGGGACTAAGGTGGCAATGTCAGAGGATAGGGGATGCTTCTGAAACTGGAGAGAATGGGAGAAATTGGGCGCTTGGAGACCCGTAGAGTCTGAAGGTGATCACTTCTTTCCCTAAACGCAACTTGCAGGAACTTCAGAAAAGTTTTTTGAGGAGATGGAGATGGGAGCAGAGTTTGGGTTTTGAGGTTTGAAGTGGGAGAGAGGGCCCTGCTTCTTATATCGGAGGAAGGATGCATTTGTTTATTTCTCCATCACGGCTAATTACGGATGTATAAAAACCCGGACAGGTCCCGAACCTGCTCACCCAGCAAACTCTTAGAGGCGCTTAGAGATCCCCAAAGGGCTTTCCCAGGAAAGCGAGAGAAGTACCAGCCGCAAACGGTAGTTTTCGACTCTGCCTGGGTAGGGGGCGGGGTATCGATCCAAAGCATCAGCTCGCGACCTTCTCGGGGGCCCCCTGCTGCCCCTGGGAACCTTTTGCTGATTTTAAGTTAGGAATGACATGAATTTCTTCTTCTTCTTCTTCTCCTTTTAACTCCAATTTGACTCAGAGACCCATTTTCCCAAGATGGAATCCGGGGAGCGTCCCTCCCCACCCCCCAGCAAAACCACCTTCCAACTTCTTCCAGCCCACGCAAGAAGGTCAGGAAAAGACCCCCTACCCCTTCCCTGGGGCTGAGATTCCAGCCCCCCTCCCCAAGAGAAGTTCTAGGAGGAAAAGACTCTTCAAAAGGGAATCAGAGAGGGTGGGATCAGAGGGTGGGACTGAACTTGGGGGCACAGGTGGAGAGTGGGCAGGCTGGTGTGGAAATGGGGGCTGGCCTGCCGGGTCTGGGAAAGCCGGGAGAGTGGGGGCTATGGCAGGTGTATAGCAGGACCCAGAGAACTCTAGAGCCAGGCAAAGGGAGGCCCAGCCAGGGCGGAGGGTCTCCATGGTGCTGAGGTTTACCCGTCTGACCCAAGGAGCCAGGCAGGATGTGGCTGGAGCCTTTGAACAGCTTCTTGGAAAAAGCCAGGAGGGGCTGTGGATCCCAGGAGAGAAAATTCCCACCTCCAGCGAGTGGTGTCTCTGGCCTCTACTTGACCCGCATCTTTTGGTCGGGAGTGGCCAAACCGCCCAGGCCTTTGTGTTCAGTGCACCCGAGGTTTTTCTGCGGGTAGTCCAGGGACTGCTCAGACACTGCTCATGGTGGAGCCCCTAAGTGGGCCTGCCTAGCTGAGAGGTTCCGAGAGAGCCACAGGGGCACTGCCTAGGGACTCAGAGGTTTCCAGAGCATGGCCCTTGGGAGGGACGTATCCCGGGGCAAAAGTGAAAGGGGCTGATATTCAAGTCTAAGCCCTTTTCTTTCCTCCCACCCTGTGGCCCTGTGCACCTCTCTAGCCCAGAGGAATGGGATGGAAGGTCTTATCTCCACCCAATCCCAAAATTAACAGGGAGCCGACTGAGGTTTCTTTTACCGGCTGTCCCAGCTCTGGGTGAGCTAAGAGAAGGCGCCTGGGTCTGGACTTTGCCCCCTCCCTCTTTGATGAATCTAGACCTTTTTCCACCTCTTCCCCCATCTCCACCAACTGCCCCCCACACGCACACAGTCTGTAGAGCTGTCTCTCTTTTACTCTTTTCTTCTCTTCCTTTTTCTTTTTTATACTAGGATTGATGGAGTCATGACAGTTTGGCAGAGCGTCCCCTAAGCCTGTACTGGGGAGCTGTGGACCCAGCCCTGACTTCTCAGCTAGGGGCGAACAGCCTCGTCTGTGAGCCCTTGAAATTGAACCCCGCATTGAGGGAAGCTGAGAAAGAATGGTGTGAGGGGTGGGTAGGCTGATGCAGGACAGAGCCCTGATCTGAGGAGGGGGCACATTTATGCCTTCTGCCTGTTCAGAGAGAGGATTTATAAACAATGGAAGATGGAAAGGAGGCTGAGGAAGCTGCACAAAGGACTGGAAAAAACCTGAGAACGACAAAAAGACTGGTGAGGGAAGAGAAGATTTGAGAAAGCCCTGTAGTGAGGGCAGAGGAGGGGACTCGGAGGGAGCAGGGAAGAGCGATGGAACGAAGGAACATTCATGAAAGACAGAATGAAGAAGCAAGATTTGTTTGTTGTACGAGAGAAGGGAAGAAAAGCAAGAGAGGAAGGAAAAGCACATAAACAAAAGGAGAAGGCTAGAAAGTAAAAGAAAAGGGCAGGAAAAGAGAGAGAAGTTTAAAAAAGTAAAAGAGAAAAATGAATGGGAGAAAGAGATGGAGAGGAACAGAGGAAAGCTAGGGAAAAGGAAAGAGGGAAGGAAGAGAAAACAGTGGAGGGAGGGCAGGAGGAAAACAAACGAAGGAAAATTGAGAATAAATATACAGAGAAAGAGGAAAGAAAGAAAAGAAGAGGGAACTGGGTTAACAGGAAGGAGGTGCAGACTTGGGAGGAGCAGAGGGAGGGAAGGAGTGGAGAGGAAGGGGTGAGGAGAGAGGCCGGTGGAGCTGAGGTGGGGGCTCCCAGGTACCCCGGCCTCCTGGGAGTGGATCCTGACCTCCCACCACCTCTCCCTCTCCTAGGGCCCTGGTGCCCGCCTCCCCACCAAGGTGGAGATGGAGGCCAGCCTCTTGTGATTAGCTTCTCCCCAAAGTAGACAGAGCTGGAGGAGTTCTTCCTGCATCTGCACCTGCCTTGGGCCAGCCTTAAGGCTCTGCAGATCAAGATCTGGTTCCCAAAAGCAGAAGAAGCACTGCAGAGCGGCGCGAGTCACAGATTCACCCTGGCTCCGTCTCCTGACCCACCTCCACTGTCTGCAGACTGGGCCTCTTTGTTCTGCCATGCTCTGGCTCTGTGACCTTGGACCTCAGTTTGGTCGCTATGTCAAGCAAAACCTTTGCACTGGTGGGTTCTTGTGTCCCTTTGGTTAGGCTGCCTGTATGTGCACAGGAGAGAGAGGGTAAGGCCCAGTCCATTCCAGAAGGGACATCTTCATTTTCTTCCTTGGCGAGAAGAAAAATCGTCCTCCTTTGCCAGCCTCATCTCCAGCCCTGCCCCGGAAAGCTACCTTTCAGGGCAAGGGATTTCTCCATGCCAGAAGGGGTCAGATTAATCTAGAAGGAGCTTGGTATAAGGTTTGCAGACACTGGAGGAGCCAGCGAAAGCGTCTCACGCCAGAAAGAGAATGAGAACATGCCTTCCCAGGGCATTTGGACTTTCGGTGTGCGGTATATTTCACTGAAATCTTACACACATAGATTAATTGGCAAAATGGCTCTAGGTGCAGCCCGTAGGAGAGGTTGACAGGGGGTGGTTGTGTCTGCAGCCTCTTGGGCCTATGCTTCCGTACCGTGTCCATGGGATCCAGTGGCAACTACCCACTTAAAGCCGATTAGGTAACCCCTTTGTTTCCCCAAAGTGGGATGGGGCAGGTCACTGAGTTCAGCACATCTTCCACGGACAGCGCAACCCTTGAAGATAAAACTCTCAAACCACCGGCTGGAAAGCCACCTCCCCAGTAGAACCTTGCAGCTCCCCTCAGGGAGGCCTCAGTCCGGCAGTTCCAGTGTGGCTGTTAGCTTTCCTTCCCTTCCTCAAGGCTCTTCCTTCCTTCTTTTATCTCTCCCTTTTCCCCCCAAACCCCACCCCTGCCTGCTTGCTTCTTTCCTTCTTTCTTCCTGTACTTTCCTTTTCTTTCTCTCCCTTTTCATCTAGTCCAGGCTGGGGCTCTTGTAGCGTCTTCATACCCAGAGGCTTTGTTCTGAGACCTTCAGACAAGCTAACATGGACGCTGACCTCAAGAGTTCATTGCTCAGATGCAAATATTGGGATTGGAGGATGAAAGGCAAAATGGGGGAGTAAGCTTTGCTAATCAAGTGCAGACTGTAGTAACTCATTTTCTGTATCAATCATGGTTATCGCTGTCATGTCCCTGTGGCTTACCCCCAGAAAATCCTTCTCCACCTCACCCATCTGCAGGCCACAGTCAACCTGTCCCTGCCCATGGGGGTGGAGTTGCTAGTGCCCCCGAGGCCGTTGCTCTGCCCGGGTGAGTGAGGGCTACAAGAGCTCACCTTGGTGATGTCAGTAATGCCAGATCAGAGCCTCAAACTATTAAACAAGCGAAACCTATTTCCCCATTCCCGATGCATTTAGGGGGCCTCTTTCCCTTGGATGGAGAAGCTGGTCAATTCTGACTCTTGGCCGTTTCTCCAAGGAATGCCCCCTGATTAGCTGGGCCCACCGCCATCCACAGCAGTTCAGCAAAAAAAGGACGCCTCTTATTCCAGGCGGTGGTGGAGGGAACACCGACTGTCCACCCAGAACAGCTTCCTTGCCCCCAGCCTGGCCCCCACCTGGGAAGGAGGGAGCCCAGTTCACTTCGCAGGATCCGGAATCTTGAATCTCCTGGGCAGAGCCGACAGCTGCGACCACTTCCAGCCTGAGCCTGACGCTGGAAGCAGCTTCTGCCGTTGGGTACTCACTGCTGCCTCCACTTCTGCTCTGTTCAGTTTGCTGCTGTGTTTTTCCGTGTCGTGTAGGGATCTTGGGGGACAGGGCAATGAAATGTTTCTCCTTGGGTCCCCCAGTCCTTCCCCACGCCCCCACCAAACCTTAAAGCTGCTGATGGATGGTATTAAGCTGCAGCTTCTGGCCCTGCTCAGAAGCTACTCCAAGCAAATTCAAATTTTCTTCTGGGCCGGAGGAAGGACACAGGCTCCTTCCTCAGTCCTTCCTTGCTCATTGATCCATTTGAAGGGCATTTGGGGGTCAAAACTGAGACCAGACTGCTTCCATTGATATAAAATCAGCATCGTTATCACACGAAAGGCCCAGATTTCTCAAATCAAGGAACCGAGAGGGCTTCACCCAGCCCCACACCTCTTCTCTGGCCTCTCAAACCAGTGATGATGTAAAGGTTTGTTGAGGTGGAGGAAGAGAAGGGAAATAGGTAGTTTGCTGTACCAAGAGATCAATCTGTAACTGCGGCTGTTCGTTACACCAATGTTTATTTCATACCTACTATGTGCAAAGCATTGTCCCCACCTCAGATTTGTCATGATAGTCAATAATGGGATTCCTGCCACTGTGAGGCTTCAATACGTATGGACAAATATATAAATAAACAGACTGATGGAAAAGAAAGTTTGGATTTTGATTGCCACCTTCCATGTGCCTGGGCTTAGAGCCTCTGTCTTCCCAGCCCCAGCTACCGAGACCCAGTCAGTCGGCAAAAAACAAGACGGCCCTAGGGCTCATTTCTTTCCCCTACTGGAAAAATATTAGAAAAGAAGCAAGAGTCGTGCCCTGCGATCAGCAACCATGGAAGCCCTGAAATAAAGGGTTTGGGATGCTGAGCAGAAGGGTCACCCAGAGGTACCTTCCCATCCTTGAGATGTTGGGGGAGGGGGGTGGGCTGTTCTGTTTCTCTGGGCGTCTGAACAGGCCTGCGGGTTTGCCTTGGTGTTATCACATGCCTAAAGGTGACAGCAGGGTGTGCACGTGCAAGGGGCCGGACGAGCATTCCCGAAGCAGGCTTGTGTTCGCTGGACCCAGACGCCTGCACTGGAGCAGGTGCATGTTGGGGGGCGGGTGCACAGATCCAAACACATCTCCGCATACATGATCCTCTGTGTATGTGAGAGCGTGTGTACCCGCTGAATTATTATAAAATTACACTGACCCTTACAGAAAATCCATACCGCCCGGTCTTTCTCCCCCGACCTCTCGACCTCTGGGGTGCCTGAGGAAAGAGCTGACCGGGTCACCGCCTCCCCCTAGTCAATGAGTCTCTCTCCATTAGCATGAAACATGAATCTACTGGCAGCTTGACAAATTATAACTAGCAGCCAGAGTTTTGCCAACTGGCTGGCTTGGGCGCTGTCTATTTATCATTGAAAATGGTAAATCATAAGAATCCAGATGACTTAATTATTCAAATCCACCCAGACCCAGAGAAGCTGCAGGCCCGTCAATCAGCTCTGGGCTTGGGGAGAAGGGCAGGGGGAGAAGGCTGATTGCTTGGGAGCTGAGAGATGCGGGTTCCATGGCCTCTGCTCTGCCCAGCGAGCGGGGGCTCTCTCTGCCGCCCTTTCCCTTCCCTGCCCACCTTCCAGGGCAGGAGCCTGGCCAATTATTCGGGCTGCTGACCCTCCCAGGGCTCTCCCTTCCCCGCCTCCCACTGCCCAGTCCCCAGGCTCCTGTGATGTTTCTCTGCCTCTCTTTGTGCGAGTCTGCTAGCTTGCCCTCTGTTTCTGTATTTCAGTGCCTTTGATTTTATTTCTTCTCTTTCTCCTATTTTCTTCACCATTTCTTTTTCTCCCCTCTCCCTGCAGATGGACACTCATTCATACATGCTCACACACACACGTGACTTCTCTGATGGGGATTTGTCTGCATCCCTGGCCCCTTTGTTCTCACTGGCCAAGAGGTGCCCAGCTCAGGATCCCCATGCACACACACTGCACCCCTTTAACCCAGTGCCCTGCCTGAGTCCTGGAAGGTGTGAATCCTTTCCACCTTGGAGCCACACGAAAGCACAAGTCACTGGATGATCTGGGCTTGATCTGCATTTCACCCCCAAATGCCATATACACACTTTCCTGTCCCTCCTTCTGTGGAGTTCTGCACGGCTTGAGTGGTCAGAGATGAGCCCCAGCAGGAGACAGGCCTGTGTCCCAGCAGGGCCCACCTCGTGCTGTCCCCTTGCTCTGACCATGGAACCACCACAAGCCTTAACAGAGGGACCCCTCAACGTAAGTTTTTGCAGAAGGAGAAGGGAATCTCTTTACAGAACAAATCCTAGACCCGGAGGTCTGCACACTGAGCTTCTAGGGGCTCTTTGATCTCTGGATCCTTTTATCTTGGTGCCTCTCAAAACCCGCTGTAAGTATGTGCTCCTGTTCCAGTCCTGGGCCCCAAGGGAAGCCCATGCTCCCCCGGCCCCCAGTTGGGGTGGTGCTGGGTGGGCCCAACGTGCCCCAGTTCAGGGGTTCGCTCCCTCTGGAGGACAGTGTGGATGGTGGGGAGGGTCCCCTCTTTGAATGGTGTCCTGGCTTGTTCTTTGAGGGGTGCTTGTTAGTTTGGCTCTGAGTGGCTACGTCAGCGCATGTGACCACACGTTTTCGGGAGTCCTTGTGCAGGAACAACAAGTGACAATGTCCCCACCAACAGGGCACCTGAGGAAACAGTCCTCTGATCCCTGCAATTCCACTTCAAGGCCTCCAACCCTCGAAGCTCTCAATAGAAACTGGCCTTGCGCTCTCACAGAACTCTAAAGAAGGAGCTGCTTGTCTCTGCTACTGAAAGGAAGTTCTTCCTTGACTCTAGCCGTATCCTTTGGTATTGGAGGATGGAGATGATCAGGAATCTTGGGAGGGGACTCCCCTCTCCTCCAAGAGAGTGTGTATGGTCTATAAGGGACCCTTCCTTACCTGGGCCCATCCCCCCGGCTTTGACACCACCTGCCACTCTTTCTTTCGTCCCCACCTTTCTGAAGCAGGTTGATATTTGACCACAAGGGCAGTGTTGAGGGGTGAGGCAGGCAGGGAGAGGATCAAGATTCCAAAGCAGCCCAGCAGCTGGGCGGCAGGGAGATCAATAAAGGGAGATAGATTGAAGACAGGTTTCTCTCACTTTTTTTCCTGCTGGCTCAGCGCCCCTGCCCGGCTCCTACGAGCAGGTGGAGGACAGAGTGGAGCCCTGGCCTCTCTCTGCCCTTCTAACTCAAACAGGTTCCTAATCCCTGGGTAGAGGGTAAACAGCCTCCAAGCACGGCCAGGATTAACCACAGAAATGCCGCTAAGGTATTTTGGGCACATTTCCCTGTCTGCCCCCGCCAACCCCATGTTACTAATTAGCCCAACAGTTTGAGAGAAGCTTGCGGGGAGTAGCTAGGAATGCCTTTGTGCGTTCCCGCAAGCCCAGGGCTGAGCTCTGGACAGTGTCTCTGGTGCTGGACTAGCTGAGGGGGACAGAGGGTTTCCGACCCCTACCCACCCACTGATTTCCACATCAGCTCCAGGGCAGGCCTCGCATTTTTTCTCTGCATGCTCCCCGAATCCCCCGGCCTCCCCTTGGCTTTTCACAGCTGGAAGGCAGGTGGGGGACAAGGGGGAGAGTGGAATCAGCTCCGGAAATCAAACGACCCAATAAAAAATTAATTGTCTAATTAAAACCATGAGGAAGCCCCTTGCCAGAGTCTGGCTCTGAGTCATCAGGGCTATAAAGGGTGGGAAAATGAGTCTCAGCTCCTAATAAATTCCTGATTTGCAGCTTGGTCTATCAGCAAAGGAGCAGGAGTGCCGAGGGTTCTGGGGGGCTAGGCCTCCTGGAGGTCACACCATCTCTCCCTGGGCCCCCAGCCCTGGTGAGCACACCCACGTCCACCCCACAAACCCAGCTCGAACCCAAGGACTGGAATCTCTCCCAGAACCACTGCTCAAGGTGGGCGAGCCTTCCCAAGACTGACCCTCAGGCTCCCTAATCTGGGGCTCATACATTTCTTCCAGATCTTTCCTCAGGAAAGCAAACATCCTGGGACTTCCCTGGTGGTCCAGCAATTAAGAATCTATCTTCCAACGCAGGGGACGTAGGTTGGATCCCTGGTCGGGGAAACTAAGATCCCACATGCCAAGGGATAACTAAGCCCATGCACCGCAACTAGAGAGCCGAAACATAGCAACAAAGACCCAGCATAGCCAGAATTCTTAAGAAAGCAAACGTCCTGGAAACTTCTCCAACTGGAGAGTTCTTCATTTAGATTAACTGATCATTGTTAGAAACAGGTTGCTGTGTGGGTGTGTTTTGACCTCATCCCCTCCATTTTTTGTGAAAAATACATTTTTACATAATTCATGAGCCAGAAACTTCCCTCTCTTAAAATTATGCTGATTTTTGCATGAATGACAGGGAATCATGCTGCAAAATGAATCCCTCTCCCCTAAAAAAGTGCTCTGCCCAGTTGACCAAATCCCCCGGGAGAGTGAACACAGAGCTATTCCAAAAAGGAGTGCAGAGTTAGGCAACTCTCGAGGGTAGATGGGGATCTGAACCTTCGCCCTGGATAACGGCAGCAGTTCTTCCCGCGGGGAGCCTGCCCCATTCCTCTATTCCCTGCCTCCCTCAGCAAAAGTGCATTGTAGACAGAGGCATGAAGTCATAATAGCAGGAGGAGGAGGAAACTGTTAGCATATAGCCTTCAACATCCTGATACATTATTTTATTACACAATACAATATGGGATGTGTATCTGCGATTAGCTTCTTTAAACAAACACAGGAGAACGAACAAAGGATGTCCTTCAGCACAGTCACCTCAGGAGGACATACATCTATACCTCCCTTGATTTAACCACTTTGGCAAAGACTCCTTTAAATTGGACTTTGTAGCCATTCTACAAATACTCAAGACAAACATGATTAGCTACAAATCATTTTTTGACTGATTCCAGAAAAGCAAGTGATTTTCTCTCCAATAAGGACATTCAAAGACTGAGTCAGGTACCCTCCGGACAGTTCCCAAAGAGGAGTTACAGAACCGGTGTCATTGCTGCCTTGTTGGAAGAAGGGCTTTTCCCCAAGGTGACTACTTGGAGGCAGTGGTGCTTTCAGTTGCATTTCTTTCTGGACACATCTGGAGTGTGTTATTTATCATTTCTGATGATCGTTTTTTTGTTCATCTGGTGGTTATTTTTCATCCTAAATAGCAAACTAAGCTTTTCCTAAGAAGGAGAAAAAGGGAAGGAAACAAATTCCTGACCCCCATCTGGGTCAGAATCTCATTTCAGATTTCAGCAAATTCCCATACACAAATGTCACCATGGTGGCTGGGTCTTTCTGCTTTCATGAACTCCAAACCTAGAGACAGGAATGTCAACACTGATTCTGATTCACCTCACAGTAACTACAGACCTACTAAGTGCAACTAGGTAATTGTTTTCTATCTGAATTGAAGATAGAAATTCCTTCCTTGATGGATGGAATCTGCATTTCTTTTCCCTGCTACCCAATTTAAGACTGCATCCTGCTCCATGGGCCTGTTGTTTTGGGAGACACTCTGGTTTCCTGGCGCCCATGTCTCATGAGTACATGACTTTGAAGATCATTTTGTCCACTTTTCTGTCCCCAGGCAAAGCCTCACAAATATTACTGGTTCTCAGCTTGACTTGCTTGGGTTGGTAAATAGAAAAGTCCTCAGTGTCCAACTATTTGCGACCCCATGGACTGTAGCCCAGCAGGCTCCTATGTCCATGGAATTCTCCAGGCAAGTATACCCATGTGGGTAGCCATTCCCTTCTCCAGGGGATCTTCTGGACCCAGGGACTGAACCCAGGTCTCCTGCAATGCAGGCAGATTCTTTACCATCTGAGCCACCAGGGAAGTCCTGACCCAGAAAGGGCATGATGGTGGCCCACCATCACACAATCTTGTGGGTGGGTGGGGGCACAGGTGCCATGCACATCAAACTCTATGTGAATGGCACCACCTAGAGTTGTGCTCCAGGAGTGCAGTGAGTGGTTGGTCCCTGGAGCTGAGCAGTGCTGCCACCCTGCAGCCCAGAGACACTGGCGATTCAGTTTTGCCCAGTATTCACAGATGAAATATCTACATTTTGACAACTAAAGGGTCAGCAACTCAGCCCCAAAAGAAGGGCTCAAAGTGGAGATTCCCTCCCCTCGCTGAGATCTAGGCTCAGAAGACAGCTCACTAGTCTTCTCTTCACAACTTCAAAGGCAGCTCCAGCCCTAGGGAAGATCTCGGGGGTATGGAACAAAGCTGATCCGACCCAAGCTCAGTGTCAGGTGATGTGGCTGGAACACAGGTCAGTCTGGGCCTAGAAATTGCAGTGAGATGTAGGATCGCTCCTGGCCTAGAGTTTGGGGAGGGATGGCAGTGGGTCATGGAGTGGTGGATGGTCAGGGTCCTTGGTGTAGAGTGAATGTTTACAATTGCCCAGGCCCTTCCCTCCTGGGCCCTCACCTGCAGGCAAAGCTGCCTTAGCCTCCTTACCCACTGCAAAGTCCATCCCACCTGGATATTCTTCTGCATCCTCTGCCAGCCCTGCTCTTCTCTCCTTCCACCCTCTTTTATGCTTTCCTCTCTGAAAGAGTCTGAACAAAGCCCACTGACCTCAGTCATTTCCACAGCATCCCCCTCAAGCATTCTCTTGGCGTGCAGGATCACTCAGACTCCGTGTCCTTACCTCACTGGGACCAAGCTCCTTCGTGTTCAGTTCACCCCATTCTGCCAGGACATCCCCAACTCAGCAGCTCCGGACACTCAGCCATCAGAGCCCTAGATGAGCCACCACATCAGAGGCTGAGACACTAGGACTTGGAAGAAAGAGTCAGCCAGCCCACAGTCAGCCTCTCCTGATGGGACTCCTCCACACTGGGCACTGCGGGCCATGTGGAGAGTCGGAGGAAAAGAATCTGGTCACAGAGAGCATCGATCTCATGTGACCAAAAAAGACATCCATTCCAGATTAACATAACAGTAATAGCCCCGACCACGGAGGTGAAACTTGCACACAGTCCATTTCAGAGGTAAGAGAGAGTGCTCGCAGCTAGGGGCCCCTCAAAGGACCCCCAGAGCATGTCAGATAGGAGCTGCCCTTGGAGACCCTCGTAGGGCCTGCGACTGTGGAGGGATCATCACATGGGTGCCCTTTGTTTCCCAGTATGCAGGTGGTGGGAGAAATGCATGCCAGCTGGGAGCTGGGATAGGGCTTCATCACCGAGCACCTATTCTGCCAGGCACTGGGAACCCAGTGAGAGTGAAGGAGCCCATGTTTCCAAGGCTGACAGTCTAGACGGGGAAAGAAACCAGAAGCAGATCTTTACAAGGCAGTGAGGGAAGGCCCTACACCGGTGCTACCCACTCCAGGCATCGTGAGGTACCACGCCCACACCTAAACCTCTCAGGGCAAAGAGAGGAGGGGGCAGGGAAGGCATCCTGAAAGGGGGGCTGATGTGAACTGAGAGTGAGTGGTACCCTTTTTCTTCCCATACTCTCCCAACTGAGGCTTATCTTCCACCATGAGAAGAATCCATTGGCTTCTTCCAAACAGTGGGGTGTCAGCACCCTCTCAGCTGCTCTGTCTCTGGGCAGAGTATTCAAAGGTGGACTGAGGTCCCAGCCATCTCTGGGGCGCCTCCTGGTCCCATCTACCCCTCCCTCATCCCTCCCTGCTAGCATCATGGCCAGGTGAGTGGATGGAGCCTGGGAGCAGGAAGGGAAGAGCCACCAGCCTCCTGGAATTACGTGCTCTTCAGTCTTCCTCCCTCGGCCTTTGTGGGTGATGCCCCTGCTTCCCCCTCATTCTCCATCCGGATCCAGCTCCCACCTCCCAAGGCTGCAGCTGCTCCCTCCCCTGCACCTTGGAAGAATGTCCTTCCTCTGCCTCCCTCCACAGGGGCCGAGTGGGAGGGAGGCGGCATCTGGCCCCATTCTCCTTGGCCTGGGAAGGCTATCTGGAAAGGGGAACCCCCCTTGCCCTGTCCTCCTCTCTGGGGAGCACCCTCCCTCCCCTCTCCACATTCCCCAGAAGTTCTCAGACTGAGATCCCTCCGACTACGTGCAGTTATGTGGTGAAATCACTGCTTTCCTGCCCCGAGGCGCCAAAGCTGGGAAGGGAGCCTGCTCAGACCTTTGATGTAGGCACGTTTTAAAAGGCCCACCTGTCCCCTCTCTCTCCCCCACCCCCAGCCTGAACTGCTGGCGCCCCTCCTCACGGCTCTGACTCCCAGGCTACCCCCGATGCGGCCTGGATCCGGTCACACAAACCCTTTCCCGCTGGGGTAATCGAACCCAACCCCCAACTGTGCTCACTCGGGGACATCTGTCTCCAGTGAATAAGGGGAGATCCCAAACTTGAGTGGTTCAGTGACACTTAAAAGCTTAGAGCAGGAAGATCTGCAGTTTCTCTTGGAGCAGGGCCTGTGGGGAGGGTCGCTCCGAAGCCCTCGTTTGATGTTGTGCTTTCATGGTTGCGGTTTGATCCAGATGTTCCCCACTTGTGGGATTTTCTCCTTGGGAGGGAGGGGGCCCTTGGCTGTAAAGACAGTTCCATCGTGCGCACATTTGGATCTCAGTGGCTGGGTGGGGGTGCTCTTCTGGCTGATGTCAAACTCTGCTCTGGACAACCCTGCCCTTTCCCCTCTGAGGATCACATCCTCTCCCTTCACGTCCCCAGCCCCTTGTAGGCTTGCTGTGCTACTGTCCAGAAGTGACTCTACCTCTCTGTTCTTCCGGCACCACAAGATGGAGCCGGAGTTGGTTCCCAAACCATGGGAAGAACAGGAGAGGGAATTCAAGAACCAGATTTCTGGCCAAAGAACAGAGAGTTATCAGAGAAATTGTGAATGGGATTGCACTGAGAACGATGAGTCCTGAAGAGGAAGTGGCCAGCCCTCCTTTACATCAATCCTATAAGGCTGGAAGTAAACCTTTCCACATTCACAAGCCCCTTGACTCCCTCCGAGCTTGAAAAGGCCAAAGCCATCCCTCCCCAAAGGCTTCATGGAAACCCTGGAAGTCTTTCCTTCCACCTCAAGAGTCTTCAGAAGGTCTTCCCACTGTCCAGCCTCCATCACTGCTTGCAATAGCGGGAGGTGGCTTCCCCAGGGACAGTGCATCAGTCATACTCAGTGGTCCTCTAAGACCCTCTGCAGCCTTCTAGATACTTCTGCCTCATGGAATCAAAAGGAGAGCTCTTAACTCTATCAAAAATCAGGTTGCTCCCGGAGTTATGTTGGTGACCACATAAACACTTGGATCCTTGCTGGCTTTGTGGAGGTCACAGCCTAAACTGGACATGTGGATGTTGAGTGACAGAGGACAGATGGATCAAAGAAACTCCAACCCCGCCGGACCAAGACACCAGCCCATGAGTGGACCCTGAAGAACTGTCATCAGCCACAAGGTTAGGTAAGTGGACTTGATTTGGGGGGCAGGGCCTATGTGGGACGAGACAAAGCCTGGGAGGCTTGGCGCAGGAAGGGGAGACGAGGAAACAAGAGAGGGCGGGAGCCAATGAGTGGACAGGAGGAGAGAGAACTGGCTCCCCACTGGAAAGAGAGGGGGAGGGATGGGGAGTCAGGCGGGAACAGCAAGGAGGCCACGCAGCAGGCTCCACCCACAGTCCCACCTGGAGAATCTGGGCAGCTGTTCCCAGCTCCCCTTGCTCTGTGTAACATCAGGGAAATGCACGTTTTGGGTATCAGCTTTTGCCCCCCAAAGGCCCTGAGGGTCAGTTCTCAGGCCTCCCCGTCCCCTTGGACTTTGATCCAGCCAAACACAGATGGGTCAGGTCATGATGTTGAGGGGGCAGGTGGCACTGGGTCCCCCTGGCTTGAATTTTTTCTTATTCCCCCATGTCCTCTCTCTCTTAAGCAGTAATTTCTCATTTTGCTTGGTCTTATATGCCCCATATGTCTCTAGCTCAGAGAACTAAGAAACACTCCATCATTCTTAAGCTGGGCCTTGCCACCTGTGGGTCCCTCCCCTCCACACATATGTTCACACAACTGGGGCAAGTGGCTAGCTTCCCCACGGCCCCCTCTGGCCCCTCTGTCCCACCACAACCCTTCTCATCTTTCCAGCTAGAATTAGAGCCTTCTCCCCTGCAGAGGGTGGGAGAGGCCTGGGCTGGGTTCCTCACAGCTGGATAGCAGCTGGGAGAGCCCCACCTGTTCTGTGCACTCACAGCAGCTCCCTGGAGAAGACCAACAACAAGAGCGAAAGGTGCTGGGCACTCGCCTGGGAAGAAGCGACTCATGCAGTGGGATGCTCTACCTGGTCCGGTCTGACCCTGGGGGAGGTCACGTGTTCAGCAAGGTGTCCCTGGTCTTGATGGTGCAGCGGAGGGGATGAGGGGAGGCTAGAGCACCTGCCTGCTCGGGCCATCCAAAGACTTGCCCCCACCTCCTCTGCCTCTCCCACTTGCCTTTACTGTGAAATGGACAGAGGCTGCCCTCATCCCTTCCTGCGGCTCCACTTCCACCATGCATTAAACCCTTTAATGCATGCCTGCATCAGCCCCCGAAGGGCCACCAGAGTCTCTTACTCCAGAGACAGATCCAGTCCTCGACTCCCACAGCTGCTGTGGATGGAGAAACTGAGATGAGACCAGAAGAAATGCTCCCATCTCCTCTCATGAGAGCACTGCAGATCCCCAGCCCCTTCCCAGGATCACACCTCCCAGGCTGACGTGAAGAACCTGAGAAGGGAAGGGTCATTAGGCCGAAGACTGGGGCCGGGAGCAGCAATGCTCCCCACGATCTGCTTATGAGTGCGTGTAAACCCAAATGTGAGGCTTCTACTTTGGTGCCATGGAAGACCCCCAGCACCTGCTGCTCGCCCTCCTCCTCTTCAGTACCATCTTTACCAAGACAGAGTTGTTTGGGCAGCCTCGACTCCCAGGACGGGGCTAAGGAGTTTGGGTGGGAGAGCAGAAGAGAAAGACACTTCCTTAGTGTTTCCTGCAAACCCTGCCAGGCTAGAGGTGCCACGATCTGGGCCCTGTAACAGACCTGCGGGATCAGTGGGGCATATGTGAGGGCCCTGGATTCATTGCAGCTGATAGATAAGACTGTGGCCAGTGGACACAGAGCATCTACTACGTGCTTGGCATGGGCCTGACACGCTGGAGGAGACCTAGAGAGGCACACATTACAAATACTGGAGACCAAACCCTATGTAATCTTACCCTCACTCCTGTTCAAACATGTGATCATATGTGGACCTCCAACACACGAGCTAGATAGAAGAAAGAACTTCCCTGAGCCTGGGTTGTCAACACTGTTCAGTAAAATCATCAGAAGGCCTTTCCTCTTGGAAGGTGGTGAACCAGAAGACCCTCATCTTGATGGGACAGGATCAGGTAAGGCTCCAGTCTGTAGGCAGGGGTATAGCTGACTTGACCCCTCAAGATGTTACCCTAGGCAAGGCAGAGAAGTGGAGGTTCCAGAAGAGGGGCATGAAGGGGAGGGTCACACAAATGGACATACAGACAGAAGGAAGGACTGGAGGAGCCAAGGGGGCGGGTAGGGAAGCAGGGTTGGAGAAATGAATGGTCTTGGCTGGACTGACGGACGACGCCAGGATGGATGGATGGCGGCTGAGGTTTGTTTACGGGCAGCCCCCAGCCCGCCATCACCAGGGAGAGGAATGGCGGCTGGCACATCAGAGGGCTCTTAGGGAAGCTCATGGAGATGATTTAGATGGAAATGAATCAGCTCCATATGGATTAAGTGTCCCCACAAATCCCAGGATCTTACAGATGAGGGGACAGGGCAAGGGCACTGGGGGGGGGAGGGGGCGAGGTGGGGAGCAGCGTGGAGCTGGTGCTGGAAATGGGCCCCTAGGTGCTGGAGGTGCCCTCCCAGGGCACGATGGGCCAGCCTGACAGACACCACCCTCCCCAGTCTGTCTGCACCACCATCTCTCTGGCTGGGTACCAGGCTGGAGGAAAAGACCTTATCTGTTGGAACATCGTCTCTGGGTAAGTTTCTGTCTGTCCCCCCCTGCCTCTGACTCTCTCTCTTTCTTCCGGAGTCTTCATGCATCTTTGCATCTTCGTCTTTCTGTCCCTCTCTTCCCTGGCCTTCTCCCTCCCCACTGTTCCCTTCTCTTCTTCCACTCCCTGGCCCCCATCACAAGTTCCCGTTCCCTCCAGCCCTCAGCTCTGCCCTCCCTCTGGCTGCAGACCTGCTGCCTGTTCTCTCCCAGGCCCCTCAGGTTTGGAGTTGGATGGGGAAACCAGGAAGGTGGTCTGAAAAGTGACTTTTTGGCTACAAAAAGTTCTTTTTCTTCCTCTCTGCCCACCCGGGCCCCAGCCCTTCCTTCTCGCAGTGCCCGAGGCAGCTTGGACGGAGCCCTGTGCTCTGCAGACTAGGGCAGGTTTGAACAGATCTGCATCCCCAGGTCACCAGCTGGCTGTGGGGTTATCAGAGGCACCATCTCCCCACACCCCTCCCAGGCCCTGCGTGGAGGGCCCCGGGCTGTGGTTATGAAGCTGGCTGCCATGCGGACGACCTGGATCAGAGCTCGGGGTAGTCATATATGACAATTGGTTGAAATATCACAGCCGCTCTCCCCCCACCCCCATTGGTGATCTATGGGCTGCGTGCCCTGTAAAAATTATTTATCGGGGCCTCAGAGTGTCCTGATTTAGTGCTGCTGCCTCTGGGGCCGAGGGGCCTGCCTGTCCGCCAGAGCCTAAGCGTTAAACGACGCTAAAAAGTTAAACGGCCAACGTTGGGGGCTCACTCGAGGAGGCGCCATAAAGCTGTCGGAGCTGCTTAAATCAGGAGCGAGGATTCCCCGGGACATCTTCTCACCATATGCTGCAAGCCAAGAAGGCTCTCCTCACCCTTCTGCGCTCACCCCAACCCAGCCGCACACACGGGCCAGGGGCCACGTGGGCCAGGCCTGGGGTCCTGCGCAGAGCGGTCAAGGTAGACCTCCTATCAGCCCTCCCCCAGGGTCAATCGGGCAGGGCCCAAGAGGGTAAGAGGCCGCGTGTCCAGCCCTCTGCCTCGAGCCAGCGTTTCCTCGTTCAGATCCAGTTCTTAAGGACTTGCAGTGAACGGCTGCACAGCAGCCCCTTCCAGGGGCCCGTGTCGGGGCAGCGCTTTCCTGGTGCTTCACTGACAACTGTTAGTGGGTCGGACCCACTGGAATCAGTGTCTTCCTGCCTGGGTTTGAAGCAGGTGCTCTGTCCCAGCCAGATGGGGACCTCAGGTCGGCTCTCCGCCCCCACCTCCTTCCATTCACAGCTCTTGGAAGAACAGAACTCCACCCTGTGATCACTGCCCTCCTCCAGCCACCCCTGGGTGCCAGCCTGACACTCAAGGCTCACAGGCAGTCTTCCCGGCCGAACCCCAGTCCATGCTGCCACCGCCCGGCCAACGCCGAGTACGCGAGAGGGAGGTGGGTCTCCGCGGGCTGCCTATCACGCCTTCTTTCAGCAGCAGTAAAACTCACCTCTTAAAACCTCCGCTTGGGTCCCTAATATTTGCCTGGCTATATATCTCCGGTGATATATGGACAGAAATTGCTCGTAAACGGCTATAAAACCTCTCAGTTGAGCTGGGGAGGAGGCGCTTGAGGGTGGACATGGGCCAGGCTGCAGTAGGGTCGGAAGCGGAGACACTCCACCGAGCACCCCAAATTCAACCCTGGATCCCAGGACGAGGGGCCGGGGGTGGGGCCCTTGGGGGAAGGAGGGAGGAAGAGACCCAGAGAAGATCTTCAAGCCCCTCCGGTGGTGTTACAGGCTGTCTCATCTGGCTGCTCCCATGATGTGCTGTGTGGCCTCGGGCACGTCACTCAGGGGCTCTGTGCCAAGCTTCCCATTCCTAGAAGACAGTGACACACACCCAGGCTTGATGAGGAGCCACACAGAGAATTAGTCTGGCCTTTGTAAAGGAAGGAGGTTGCACATACTGGGCACTACCCCAGGTGGGCAGGGTGTCTTTGGAAGGCCTACTGTGTGCTGGATTCTTTGCCTAATCATCTCTAATCCTGACAACGGCCTGCCATGGAGATATTGTCGTCGCCACATTGTTGGATAAGAAACCTCAGATTCACAGAGGTGCACACAGGGGGTCAGTTCCCAGGGAGCAACCCCAGAGCTGGTGTCCTTTCCACAGGTGAAGATGAAATCCGGGTAACAGGAGGGGCAACAGGGGACTCTAGGGGGACTTCCGGATAAGGATGTGGGGTGCTGGGAGGCCTTCTGGGCCCCTCCTCTTCCCAAGGGTGCAGGCCTCTCACCTTCCAACACTTCAGTCCCAGTCTCCCCAGGGCCTAGGGATTTCTGCAGTGAATTCCCAAGCACTATACCTGCTGACATGGCCTATGAAAGCCGTTCCTCCCCTGGCCCCACCAGGACTGGACCCCTGTCTCCTGGTCTCCTGGGTGGAGGGTGCTGCCCTCCCACGAAGCCTCAGGTTTCCACTTCTGCTTTGGGAGCGATTTCTCCGGGAGGTGGAATATAGTGCTCTGGCCAGAGTTTCAGAGCCCTAGGCCAGGTTCTGGTTACCCCTAATCCCCACCCCGCCCCCACCCTCCCCAGGCTTTGGATGCCTCTTCCTTCCATGGCTCCAGCCCTTCTCTTCTCTCCATGCTATATCCCCCTGGACACCCCACAGTCTCCTTCTCCCACAGCTCCCTGAGAGCTGGTCCCCCCACTGGTTTTTCCACCCTCACACTGCCTCTCCAGTACCTGGTCTCCCCTTCCCTCCACCGTGAGCCCTAGTTCTCTTCGTCCTCTTGCCCAAGTCCCTTTAACTCCTGGTTGCTGCCTACGGTCACCCACCCTTTCCCTCCCTCCTGGCGTCTTGTCTCCCTTGCTCTCCAGATGCTCCTTCCTTCCACGACCCCCAGACACTACCCGTCCCCTAATGAACCTGTTGTCTCTCTCCCCTGCCCTCCAGGATCCCCAGTATCCCACCCTTTGTCCCATTCTTGGGATGAACCAGAACAAACAGTAGGAAGGCTACCCTCTGCCCCACACCTCCCCTTTCGTGGTGGTTCCCACCCCCAACCCCACTTTTCTTTAAGTTTCCAAATCAACCTTCCTCCAATAATAATGATAAAGCAGGAAGCTGGGCCGGAGGACAGTGCAGATTTTTCTTCTTGACACGGAGTTTCCGATTAAAGGCAAAGGGACATAAATCCTCCTGCGTAATTGCTGTGCTCCAGCTTGGAGCCACTCAGAGGGGAGGTGCCCACCCCTCTGCCCCTGCCCCTGGGAGCCCCACCCCCATCCTGAGCAGGGCTCATTGCCCCCAGAGCCTGGGGCTGGGCTAGGAAGGGGGAAGGGAATGGCGCCAGGTGTCCAGAGGCTGTGGGAAGGGAGGGGCATACACCCAGCAGGGGCCCTGCTTTTCTTTCCAGGGGTCCCAGCCCCAATGATGGACCCCTGCCCATGGCCCAACTCTAAAGTAAGCACCTTTCCCTTCAGCCCAGGCAGCCCCTCAACCCCGCACATTGAGAACACGCATTATATTTCTGCAAAGCTTTTTGGCATTCATGATCTCATTTGATTCTTGTAAGGACCTTGAAAATTATTAAACAAATATCAGATGGAGGGAGGGGCCTGAGTGATCTGTCAAAACAAGGCCCCTCGTTTTAGGGGAACTTGGGCTGCAGAAGTGACTGGCTAGCGGCAGAGCTGACCTAGCCCTCTCAGAACGTGCCTTCTCACTTACAAGGAGGGGCTGACATTGCTGAAATCTATTTAACTAGGGCCTAAATAGCCTCCTCCCAAGCGGTGTTCTCACCCACCAGAGCAGTTTTTTAAATATCGAGAATGCTTGCTTTATCCCCTATGATTAGGGAAAGAAGACTCTGTCAGTGTATGTAAATTGCTCAAGGTCGAGGGTTAGGGGCAGAGCCCAGAGTACCAACACTTCCACCTTCACACTCATTCTCAGAATTTTACCTCCAGATTCTAACCTCTGGTGACTGCAGGTTGGACTCTCAGCCTGGCCAGGAAATCTGCCTCCCCTTCCCCCACCAGTGAGAACCCTCCCCAGCTCTGCCCCTCCCTTCTTTTCCATCCCTATTGCCCACTCGCCTCTTCCATGAAGCCTTCCTGATTTGAAACCCGTGGTTCCTCTCCTCTGTTTCTTCCTGCACTGAACAACTCCCTCCAGCTCCTGCTAAATCAGGTCCTAGATGTGAGTGTCCCCTGTCACCAGACTAACAGACCAGGCCTGTGTGTCCTCCCTCTGAAATGCCATTTCCCAATCCCCCCTTCATCTTGCCCTCCCATGCCTGCCCCCAATCTAGGCCCAAAACACTTGTACAGCAGGCATGCAGACAGATGTGTGTCCAGGGGACCCAGCAGTCCTGTCTCCTTTTACATCAGTGGATGTGTCCACAGAACCCCAGGTGTAAACGCCCATGGCTTCTGGGTTTCCCTGGCCCTCCCAGGCCATCTGGTCTGCTGTCCTCCCAGACCCCCTACTTCCCCTGTATCTCTAGGGAGCAGGGTCCTTTAGCTGAGACCAAGGAAAAGAGGAGCCACCTCCACCACATCCTCATTCTGCTTACCCACCTATGAATAAACCCAGGCCCGACCGATTCAGGCAAGGCCTCCCGAGGTCTGACCTCTAGGCCTCCTGCCTGAGCTCTTCAGACATTGGAGCTCTTCAGACATCGGACGAGTTGGTAGCTGACTGGGTCCTGACATCCTCCATGAGCCACCCAACCCACACCCACGCCCTGCCTACCCACCCTTTCCTCTGCCACAGTGAAACTATGCGGGCAGGGTCCAATGAAGACTTTGGAGTCTTCAAGAAGAATGTCCTGTCTGGGTTAGGAAAGAAAACAAGTGCAGGGGAGCAAGAAGGCCAGCCTGAGGCTCAGGTGCTCCTGCAGGGGCCTGCGTTGGTGTGCCACGCTTGGGGTGGCACAGTAGCAATGCCTGGGCTGGGGAGTCCTTGGTGTTACAATGGGTTTGGAGATGTGTGTATAGATTCTGGATGCTGGTGTAAGGCTAAGGATATTGGTGTTTCCCTGGAGATTATGTGGGTTCTCTGGGCTTTCCAGTAGGGCTCCTATGGGATTTCTATAAGGTAGTCTGCTGCTGCTGCTGCTGAGTTACTTCAGTTGTGTCCAACTCTGTGTGACCCCATAGACGGCAGCTCACCAGGCTCCTCCATCTGTGGGATTTTCCAGGCAAGAGTACTGGAGTGGGGTGCCATTGCCTTCTCCGATAAAGTAG
Source organism: Bos mutus (assembly GCF_027580195.1). Classification (NCBI taxonomy): domain Eukaryota; kingdom Metazoa; phylum Chordata; class Mammalia; order Artiodactyla; family Bovidae; genus Bos; species Bos mutus. The sequence continues at coordinate 46,533,423 of NC_091621.1, forward strand.
TCTAAAAGGCCACAAAGCCCGTGCTTCTTCCTGGGCCTGAACAGGGCAGAGAACTCGGGCTATTAAAAAAAAAAACAAAAAACAAAAAAAGCCAGGTGTGAGGGAGCAGAGGTGGGCCAGGTTTCCGGAAGACAGGGATAATCTGAGGTTGCAGGCAGTGAGGCCCTCTTCACTCCACCTGGGTGCTCATGTCCCAAACCCTGATCAACAGCCTTATTTATTGACAGTAAGGGGCCAGGAGTGACTGCTGGCCAGAGACTGGGCATGTAGGGAGGAAGGACCAAGGAGAGGTACACAGGCAACCGGATAGTCTTCCTGGGTGTGCGTCCCCAACAACAACCAGGCTCTGAGCTCCCCCTCAAGCCAAAAGCCATGCCTGAGTGTTACTGAGGCAGGGGAAATCTGGAGGAAAAAGATATAGATCCTTCCTCCTGGAGACCCCGGTCTTTTGGGGTGATAGCCCCTCACCTTGGACCTAGGCAAATAAATAGAGAACTGTCCTTGCAGCTTAGTGACGGAAAACTTCCTGAGAGAGGGGGATGTGGGGCAAGGATTGGGCAGAGAGGTGGGAAGGGCAGGAGGGGGTCCCAAGCAGGAACAGGCTGAGGGCCGATTCAGAGGTGAGCAAGGGTCAGGGGAGCTCTAGCCCCAGAGGCTTGGTGAGCAGAGAGGAGTCGTCACTGAGTCCATCATCATTCACTCAGCAACCATTCGCAGGGCAGCCATGCTCCATGCAAGGCACCAGGACACACAGATGAATTAGGGAGGCAGGGACAGCCACTGGAGAGGTTCCTAGAAGCTTGGTTCCTCCTCTCAAACTTGCAGTTCTGTAAGCTTCTACCTCCATGCCTCTCCAAGCCGAAAGATGTCCATCATCCATAAGTTTAGCTTTCTTCTTCCCCAGGGTCCCACCCCTGCCCAAGCCCTTGCCCTAGGCCCTGCCACTCAAATATGCCAGTCTGGGCGGACTTTGGAGCATCTTCCGAGACACAGCGACAGCAGGAAGGACTGGGGTTAGACATTCTGAGCACCTTCCCAGCTACAAGGAGGAGGAGATCTGAGGAGCTGAGCAGGAGGCCAAGGAAGAGGTGTGTGAGCACATGAGTCCAAGCCTGAGATCCTCAGGCGGGCTCTGCATCGCGCTGGGAGAGGCATCATTCATCTGCCCAGGGGTGGAGATGGGGCAGGGGGAGAGGAATGAAAAACACCCACAGCCCATTAACCTACTTTTGCAACTTCATTAAAACAGAGTCTCCGACGTGTCGCCATAAATTGTCTTCGGAGGAAGAAGCCAGATCCAACACCCAGCTCTAGCCGTGAAGCCTCTGAGAAGAGGCTAGAATAACCAGGTGGTTATGGGGAGGGGTGTGGGTCACTGAGTGTCTGCAGGCTGGACCAGTCTGACTGCCTATCGTAGATCTCCTAGGTGGGCAAACCACTGTGTGAGAGGCAAGAAGGGGATTTTTTATTATATTATACAGTGCTGATCAAGAACCTCACAGCAACAGCAGGGATGTGTTACACAGCACAGGGGACTATATTCAGTATCTTATGATAAACTACAATGGAAAAGAATTTTTAAAAAGAATATAGATACATACAATACATGTATAGCAGAATCGCTTTGCTGTACACCTGAAACGAACACAATATTTTAAATCAACTGTGATCGTGAACATGTTAGTCGCTCTGTCATGTCCGACTCTCTGCGACCCCGTGGACTATAGCCTACCAAGCTCCTCTGTCCATGGACTTCTCCAGGCAAGAATACTGGAGTGGTTTGCCATTCCCTTCTCCAGGGGGATCTTCCTGACCTAGGGATTGAAGCCAGATCTTCCGAGTTGCAGACAGATTCTTTGCCATCTGGGTCACCAGCAGTAGAACCCTCACAGCTTTCTGGAGTCCCTTGTAACAAATCTAACAGCTCCTCTCAGCCATTCAAAGCCTCCTTCAAGAAGCCCTGTTCTGCCCCAAGGCTCCCGTTCTGCCCCGAGGCCCCCTTCTGCCCTGAAGCCGCCTTCTACCCTGAAGCCCCCTTCTGCCCTGAAGCCCCCTTCTGCAAGGCCTGCACTGAGCATTAGCTCACAGCCTGAGCTCAGCAGACCCCAGCAGCCTTCAGACAGTGTGAGGCTCTTACCACCCTGGCTAAACAGGTAGCCTGGTCCAGCTGAACCGACACCGGTCCACCGCACAGTGGGGCTGGGCTGCCACTCCCTGGCTGGCTGATCTGGATCCAGTTGTCAAGTGAGCAGTGAACTGAGTGCCCAGGCCCTGGAGAGGGACTGCCAGGGGTCCAGTCTGACTTTGCCATGGAAAGACCTCAGCCAAGTTATTTAACCTCGCTGTCCCTTAGTGATCTCATGGGAATAATGACATCTCATAAAATTATTGAGTCTTAAACGGAAAATGCACAACACTTAGGACCTGGCACAGCCTACTACATTATTGTGTACTTATTTATCTAGGCCTTCACAGGCCTGAAAAGGACCTTGGAGTTCATGGAATCTGACCCTTGTATTTTACCAGTGAGGAAACTGAGGCCCAGGGAGGGGAAGTAACTTGAGTCAGAGTCAGAGCTCAGATTTCCTTCTAGCCAATCCAGTTCAGTTCAGTTCAGTTCGTGTCCGAATCTTTGCGACTCCATGAATTGCAGCATGCCAGGCCTCCCTGTCCATCACCAACTCCCGGAGTTCACTCAAATTCACGTCCATCAAGTCGGTGATGCCATCCAGCCATCTCATCCTCTGTCATCCCCTTTTCCTCCTGCCCCCAATCCTTCCCAGCTTCAGAGTCTTTTCCAATGAGTTAACTCTTCACATGAGGTGGCCAAAGTACTGGAGTTTCAGCTTTAGCATCATTCCTTCCAAAGAACACCCAGGGCCAATCTCCAAGGATCTTCCATAAAATGTTCTCTTGAGCCTCAGTCACGAATCTCAGTCCATAGTTCATCAGGCACTCTATCTGTCAGGTCTAGTCCCTTAAATCTGTTTCTCACTTGCACTGTATAATCATAAGGGATTTGATTTAGGTCATACCTGAAAGGTCTAGTGGTTCCTATGCAATATTGCTCTTTACAGCATCGGACCTTGCTTCTATCACCAGTCACATCCACAACTGGGTATTGTTTTTGCTTTGGCTCCATCCCTTCATTCTTTCTGGAGTTATTTCTCCACTGATCTCCAGTAGCATATTGGACACCTACTGACCTGCAGCCATGAAATTAAAAGACACTTAATCCTTGGAAGAAAAGTTATGACCAACCTAGATAGCATATTGAAAAGCAGAGACATTACTTTGCCAACAAAGGTCCGTTTAGTCAAGGCTATGGTTTTTCCAGTGGTCATGTATGGATGTGAGAGTTGGACTGTGAAGAAAGCTGAGCGCCAAAGAATTGATGCTTTTGAACTGTGGTGTTGGAGAAGACTCTTGAGAGTCCCTTGGACTGCAAGGAGATCCAACCAGTCCATTCTAAAGGAGATCAGCCCTGGGTGTTCCTTGGAAGGAATGATACTAAAGCTGAAACTCCAGTACTTTGGCCACCTCATGCGAAGAGTTGACTCACTGGAAGACTCTGATGCTGGGAGGGATTGGGGGCAGGAGGAGAAGGGGGACTACAGAGGATGAGATGGCTGGATGGTATCACCGACTCGATGGACGTGAGTTTGAGTGAACTCCGGGAGATGGTGATGGACAGGGAGGCCTGGCGTGCTGCGATTCATGGGGTTGCAAAGAGTCAGACACGACTGAGCAACTGAACTGAACTGAACTGAGCCTCAGTGTCTTCGTTTGTGTAGTGAGGGTATTAGAGTAGACCACTGGTTCCTTCTTTTATTTATTATTATTGTTACTATTACTGCCTAAGAACCACTTTTCAAACACCATGCCTGATGTGCAAAGGTGGACTAGGTCTAGAGAAAACAGTGGAAGAGCTGGAGGTGGACTGGAGCCTGAGCAGCGGTCCCTCCTTCTGCCCTGGCCACCACCCCAGAGGCCTGCCAGGGTGTCACAGACCCCAGGACAAGCCCCTGGCCGGGTGACCTCAGGGCTTCTGCCCCTGGCACTCTGGGAGGCTGGAGCCCAGGGAGAGGAAAAACTCTTAATAGCCCCACTGGGGGAAGAAGAAGAAGGAAAAGAGACTGCGGTGACAAGGTTGTTCTACATCCTGTCTGCACAGAAAGGAAGGAGGGAGGGAGGTAGGGAGTGGACCAGAGGGCTGCCCAGGTGTACACCGCCCTCGAGCGCCTCCACCCTCTCCAGGCTTCCCAGCTCTGAGCCGCCCACACTCCTGCCATAGCTGCAGCCCAAGAAAACACGGCCATAAAACAGACATTTGCTTTAATTTTCACTTGGAGGGGCAATTTAGCACAGGCTGTTTGCAAGCTGTCGAAATTCTTTACGAGTCTCTATCATGTTTTCCCAAAATGCTCCCCCAAGCGGCTTCTCGGGGTCAAAGTTCATACATAACTATTTAGGAGGAAAGGGGGTTGGAGAGAGCATGGGAGATTGTGGAGAGTGGGGAATATGTATTTTTAAAATCAAATCAAGAGTGGCTGAGCAACTAAAAGCAAGAGAAAGACAGGTCAGGACAGTCCCTGGTCGGAGGTGAGTGCTGTGCGACTTTGCCCAGCCCTCCACCCTCTCTGGGCCTCCCACAAGCAGAGGCCAGTCCTGGTCATAAAAATGAAACATTGTGACTCAGCCCCCCACACCCTTGAGGGCCCTCACACAGTTATTCACAACGACCCGGGTACTCAATTCACAACCAAACCGATCTCGCTGTGTCCTGATTGGCATTTCTGCTCACTAGCTCTCACTCCCAGAAACTTCAGCCCCCACAAACTACTGACCCTTCTCTGTCCTCAGTCTCCCCATCTTGGTCTCCACCTGCCACTTATTTTCTAGGGTCCTCTTTCCCGAGGAGAAAGTGCTAGATTTTACTAAATCCTGCCAGTTGCTACAAGGAGGGGAAAAGTCACTGACCAAACTCCTCCCAAAGCTGAACTTGGTTCCTCTTCCTCAATTTTCCCACAGTCCCATCCCCTCTTTCCTCAAGAGCCCTGGGTGGAGAGACGTCGGTAAGAATAAACCTCCCACACCATAAACAGAGCAGCAGCTCCTGGGTCTGGATGCACTGAGGTCCTGGGAAATCACAGAGCGGGAAGCCAGACCCTGGGGTCTCCTGAACATACCCCAGGTCCTTCTCAGTGCCCTATGAAGAAAGTTTCATGCCTCTAAGTTCTTGTGGAGACTGGGGCATGGGGGCTTGGGGGAGGGAACACTCTGGGGCCTTCATCCAACCCTCTCCCAGGGGTGACGTGGGAAGCGAAGGGGAGCCAGAGGCCATAATGTAGGACAGGGGTCTCCCCTCACTCAAGATCCCTCCCCCTTCCTCACATTTCTGAGGAATTTTCCTGGCCACTGTGGACAACTCCAGCCTCAGTATTCCCAGGGAAGGGTGATTAGGCAAGGGGAACATTTCTCAGGCTGGGAGAGATCCCAGAGGTCAGGTCAGATTGGGGGCAGGGTGGCCGGGGGCCTATGGGAACCTGGGGTGAGGGAAATCCCGTGATCCCTGCACAGCGCACGTACCTAGGAGACTCCCCCCATACCCCCGCCCCCCCATCCCCCGCCCATGGCCAGGAGCTAACTGGAAGCTCCCCAGGGCATTCTGCAGCCCAGACTAAGACCCTAGTAAAGCCTGATGCCACGTACCCCCTGCTGATTGCAAGAGATATGAGCAGGGTTCCCTAGGATCAAGATATGAGCAGGGTTCCCTAGGATCAAGGAAAGAAGAGACAGAGCAGAACCCTCACTAGAGGACATGAGAAGGGAAAGGGACCCAGACACATGACTCCCCAGATAACTGAGTCCCTAGACGTGCTGTGTGCATGAATTAAGCTTCCACCTACTTAATCTTCTCTAATGCCTGAAAGAAGCCTGAAACATTCATCCTATTTTTCATATAAACTGAGGGTTCAAGAGGTAGAGGAAGTTGTCCAAGATCGCATGGATCTGTCTAGACCTGAAACCAATCTGCTTTCTCCCTGGGTCAGGAACTCTCTGGACCCTTGAGTTTAATTGCCACTGAGCTAGTTACCACCCCCAGTCTCCTCACCCACTCTATTGAAAGGGGCCATACCTGCATCTACCTGAGGATGTTTGCCTCCATCCTCATCACAACAGAAATACAGAATCCTCGAGTAGGGAGGTCTAACCTCCTTATGACACAGAGAAGATAAGTTGCTTGCTCAGGTCACATAGCCAGGAAGTCTGAGCAGGGACATGATCCAGTTTAGAGGGATGTTCTTCCCAGAGCCAGGTTCTGAACTGTTTACACATACAGATGCCAGGTGCCATGTTGGCACCAGAGAAATAAAAATGAATAAATACAGGCCTTGCCTGGAGAGGCTCAGAAGTGGGCCCCTTCCCCCAACCCCAATCTGCAGAAAAACTTCTCCAGATGTCAAGGACATGGGAAGGAAGGAAGTTGCTGTAAGAAGAGGCAGTCAAGAAGGCCTCTTGGAGGAGGTGGGCCTAACCCAGTAGAAATGGGAGTGGGAAGAAGGCTTGTGCCCTCCACATAGGAGGAGGAAATGTAAGTTCACACAACCTGTCTTTCTTTAGGAAGATGTTCCTGTTGGCGGATTATGGGAGACCAGGTTGAGAAGTCAGGTTGGAACCAGCTCAGACTTTGAACACTAGGATAGACAGTATGAGCCTCAATCCAAGGGCACTGGGAAGTCATGGAAGGTTTTCATCTAGGGTAGGAGAGGGAATCCACACAAAGGAGTTTCTTAGGGAATTTACCCTGGAAGCAGCTCACACGACAGACTACTGGAAAAAATGTGTCAGTGTATCTGTGTGCTATCTCTGGGGTGAGTGTGTGTGTGTGTGCATGAGTGCACGTGTTAGTGTGATACTAAGATCAGGAAAATCTGGTTTCAAAAACCGCCCTGGTCTGCTCTTGGGAAGATGATGGATCACCAGCTCCCCACCCCTTCAGTCTCCCTTGTAACTACCCTAAATAGGCCACCTCCCCCAGACACTCCACGAGCCTGCACCCAGCAGGCCCAGGAAGAAACCCTTGGAGAAGGAGACACTCAAGAACAGAGGGAGCATCTCCTCACCTGAGACTTCCCCTGAGTCTCATGACAGTAGTGAAGGCCACCCCGGACACTAGGAAAGAGCAGGGGAGGGCTAGAGCTGACTACTCAGCAGCCTGTGAACTCAGAAGGGCAATGAGAGTCAAGCGGTGGGGTTCAGTTCAGCCACCCAGGACCCATGTAAACACAGCGAGGCGGGGAAGTACGCTGGAGAGACAGAAGTAGAGACCACTCAGAAAAGGGGTCACTGGGGGGCACTGGGAGCCCACCTACCCCTGACCTTTCTGCTCACTGTCCTCCTCACTGCAGGCACTGAGGGAGAGCAAGGGGAAGAGCCGTCTAACCAGGACTAGGACAGATATTTTATTTTGTCCTCCTTTCGGACCCAGAGCGCCAGAGACTCAGGCCACCTCTTCCCTCTCTTCCCTTAGCTGAGAGACCCCCAGTGGTGGGGGGACTGTGATTAATGGATTTTAGTGGGGCTGTCATTACTGAGACCTGCAGTATCCATTAATAGTGATCAGAGACCATCACAGCCACACCTCATATCCACGGCCCCGAGGTGGAGGGGGCTGGTAGTTAGGATTCCTGGGGCTATTCACTGGCTCTGCTGAGCCTGGCCCGGTTCCTTTCTTAAATCCCATGAAGAATCCTATTTTGGGGATTCATAGGGTCTTAGAGGCAGGACAAATTTGGAAAGACAAATCTCGTTCCCTCCATGACCACCTGTTTGCCCACCTCCAGCCCAGGCGCTAGTGCCCACCAGGCACGCTCTGCAGTGGTGATTCATTAAAGGTGTGCCCCACCCCCCTGAGACCTTGGTGCCACTGTGGAAAAGACTGCTGGAGTTCTGACCTCTTTACAATCCCAAGGTCTTCCCCAGCCCTCCCCAAGCCAGCCCAGACATAGAGCCTCCCCCACTGATCTGTGACAAGCTCCTCAAATGTCCGAGTCCAGGGTCACCCAGCCCCACCCCTCCAAGAAGCCCTTCCAAGTTCTATCTCCAACCCTGCTACTCTAACTCTAGCCTTCTTCTCCTGCAGCTGTTCGCTGTGAGCCTCCCACCAGCCCGGAAAAGGATGATCTCATTCGCCTTCTAAGAAGTCTTCCAAACCTTGGCCTCCACATTTCTGACTTGTGCACAAGTGTCCCTTGTCCCTGCCTGCCAGGAAGTTCTCCTCCATGTTTAACCTGAACCTTGCCTTGGTGGGGTGGACTTGGGGAAAGGTCGTTTATCCAAAGTCCTATCCCAGTCACGATGTTACAGTGGTGATGTGCTTTTGTTCCCTCTGTCAGCCTTCCAGAAACCCCCCACCACACCACACTCCCAGCCAGTGCCCCCTCACGTCCTTCACCCCAGAATGGCTCAGGGGACGCCTGCCTCCAGGCCTGGCTCTGGCTCAGATGTCAGCCCAGCCCCAGTGGAGCAAGCAAGTGGGGAGCCATCAGCCCTGCCCAGCCCTGCCCCCAGCCCAGGCTCGAGAAGGAGGTAATTAGGAACTGTGCGGTCCCTGTCCCCCAACAGGTACAGCTGAGCAGCTGCATCCATCATCAGGGGCAGCTGCCAGAGAAGGGGAGGGTCACGTGGCTCAGCCGGACCAACAGGAGGGTGGGGGGAGGCTGTGGGGGCTGGGGATTGGCTGATCAGTAGCTGGAGAGTCAGGGCTATAGGGGATATAGCCTGAGAATGACCTTGTGGGGACTTCAGCCCCCAGTCTCTGCTCCTCCCTAGATGCCCCCCACTTTCCCCCAGTCCTTAACCTTCTCAGCCACCCCTGCCCTGCCTTTTTCTCTCCTCCTCTGGTACCACTTATCTAGGGTGCAGGGCCCCTCTTACTCTTGTATGTTTTTTTAAGAGGAAAATGGCCTCTTGTGTGCTTAATAGATCTGTAAAAGCATGCGGGAATGGGAGGGGGTAGTTTTCTGGCCTGGACAGGGGCTGGTGACCCCATGAGAAACACTGTGGTTAGGGCTGGAAGGGAGAAAGGAAAGAAGGGCAGAAAGGAGGGAGGGGGTGCTGTTTGGATGGAGGAAGTATGGGTACAGGTGCGTTTTTCTCTAATTGCCTGTGTTGGTGCCAGGGCATAAGTGTGAAGGAGCGTGTGCTGGCAGCCATGTGCAGGCGCCTCGCGTGGGTACAGCCTGGGACGTGTCTTGCATATTTGCACTGACCTGGGTACGTTACCGCATGCTGCAGTGCCCTTGGGCAGAGATGGGCGGTTTGACCTTGACCTTGTCCCTGTGCATGTGTACAGGCTCCTGTCCACTCGTGTCCACAAGTACCCGGGCCCCTCCAAGTACACTGTCGCAACGGGCTTTTACCTTGCCAATTTCTGACCCAGAGAGGGGAGCCCTCCCGCAGTTTGCCTGTGCCTGGGATCCCTCAGTACATCCCCCAGCTGAGTGGGCAGAGACCCTCATGCCCGCCCCCAGAGCTACAGGTCAGGGTGGCAGCTGGTGGGAGAGAAGAAAGGGAAAGAGAGGAGGGGCAGCCTCCCCAACACCTGTGAAGGTTCTTCGTTATATATGCAAATGCCCTCATTAGAGATGCAGAGCGCTTCCCAGAGCTAATGGCTGCTGCAGCCATTTCTGCGTGGAAGTGCTGAGCAGAAGGAGACTGCGGCTGAGAGGAGGAGGCGGGACCACAGGCTCTCATTCCCCATGCCCGATCCTGAGCAGCCCTTGGGGAGGGGGAGCCTGCGGGAGGGCAGGCCCAGCGGGATCAGAAGGCATTAGCTCTGGCACTTGGCACTGCCTGGCCCCCTACCCCCACCCAGGGCCAGCATTGGCCAGCAAGGTCCTGAAATGCACGCCCCCCCACCCACCTCTCCATCCACCAAGCCCAAAAGCCAGGGTCCCTCTGGATCTGGGAGCCGGACTCTGGTTCCTGCTCCATAGGACACCAGGCGCCTCCTCGATACTACCAGCCCAGCCTGAGACATGGGCAGACTTACACTCAGCCTGCTTCCTAGGCCTCACCTCCTGCCACCTCTGCCATTGAGCCCGGAGGAAAATAGTCTCATTGTCGTCTTTTCCTGTCACCCAACCATAGAGAACAGAGCCTGGTTCTAGTCGCCGCTGCCTCTCAGGCCCATTGGACATCCATTTATAAACCAGCCACTCCTCCAAGCTGGCTTGTGCTTTTTCACCTTGCTGCCGTCAACATGGCACCAGAGACCAACACAAACACACAATGAGCTCACACGGGCCCTGGGAAACGTGTAGTCACCCTCACCTCTGGGGCACACGCTGGCCCACTTTAGGTGAACTTGCCCTCAGACTCACACCTAAAGCATCCCTCCAGCCTCCGCTGTCCTTGAGTACACCCAGCACCCCATTTTGGGGACAGAGTCCACAGAGACGTCCCCTGCCCTACCCCCCACCTCTCCTTTTCCTGCTTCTCTCTCCCCCTCCCGCCCTCCTCCCTGGGCACCCGTTTGCCAGGGTTATTTATAGAAGCAAGCGATAAATTCAGTGTGTTTCTCGGCGCGCAAAGCTATAAATAATGGCACAGATCATTAAACCCCGAGAGCAGGCCCAGCCGCCCCGCAAACAAGATGAAGTGCAAACCACCACGTGAGAGGGAGAGAGGGAGGCGCAAGGCAGAGCCGCAGACCCCGGGCACAGGCTCCAGCCTGCACCCGGCAGCCTGGTCCCCGTGAACCTGGGCCTCCGAGGAGCCTGCCGGGGTGGCGCTAGGGGCGGGGAGAACAGAGGTGGAGCCTGGGCTTGCAGGCTGGCCCCCGGGCTCACCCCCGCCTAATCTCCGCTCCCTCTCTCCTTCTTCGTCCTCTTTCCCACCTCCCAGCCCTCGGCCTCTCTCTCCACAGCCCTCACTGTTCTTCCATTTTGCCAATGTTTTCTTCTTCCAAGTTTCCTCTTTCCCACCTCTCCCTCTCTCTCCACTTGTTCTCCACCCCTGCCCTTCCGTCCCCGCAATCCCGAGTCCGCAGGCCCCAGGAGGGGTCTGATCCCACCCCAGAGCCCTCAGAGGCAGAAAGTCCCCCGTCAGCAGAACGCTAGAGCTGGCTGCTGATTCAGTGTCTGTAATCTCCCAGGCGGAGGCGGCCGTGGCAGGGGGGCGGGGAGGGGGGACAGGGAAGATGGATGAGGAGCAGAAGAACAAAATGGCACGGACTCCAGGGACGGGCTCCAGGCTGAGGCAGCTTCCGGGGAGTAAACCTGGACCCAGAGCCTCAGCCCGACCCCATCACCACTGCCAGCTGGTCAGTGGGGCAAAAGAAGTGTGTGCTGGATATGAGAGCTGGCACCACGGGAAAGAGCAGGCAGATGGAAAGGAGCAGAGGGGAGCAGGCAGGGGCGGCTGGCAGGTGTTGGAAGAGCCAGAGAAAGAAGGGTCAGAAGGAAGCCAGAAAAACCAGGGGCACCAATGGAGGGCTGACCCTGTCCAGGCCCACCCATCCCTAGCTCCAGTGTGGACCCCGGGCAGCCTTCCTGAATCTGAGTGGAAGGGTTTGGGATACCAAGTGGCTACCACAAGCCTCCTTCCTTCACTTTCAGAAGGCACCTCTACCCTTTGGGGTTCACCCAACTGGACTCAGACCTACTTTTTAGAGGTCTCCCTCAGTCCCTGCTCTAAGTCACCTGCATTCTAGGGTCTTCCACGCCTTCCCACTGGGAGGTTCTTACCACTTCCTAGTTCAGTGTGAGCCTCCTTCCGGAGGGCAGAACCTAAGTCCAATAGATGCCATATCAATTTGATTGAAGCCTAAGCAAACCCAGGGATGGTAGTCAGCTCACAAGCAACGTCAGGCAAATAGACTTCACATGGGACCGCAGGACGCAACCTCAACCAGAACGTGTGGGTGCTAGGGGCTGGGAGATGGCAGGATGGGGCGGGGTGGGCCAAGCCTCTGAAAGCTAAGGGGATCCATGGGCCTGAGGAAGGCACGGCCTGGCCTTGTGGCTAGGAATGGACAAGAAAAGCCTTGGAGCCTTCCTGCCTGCCCCTGCCCTCCACACCCCACGGCTGAAGAGGCCATCTGCTCCTGCTCGCTCCCCTGTCGGGTGCTTTGATGCAGAGCTCCGTTATTTGCCCGGGAATTTATAGTAGGAGCCAGGACAGCAGCTAAATCCCCCAGCCACAGAGGTAAATCAGCTGCCGCGATGGGCCGGAACGAGGGAGCTGTTGGGCTGGGAGGCGGCACAGCGGGGCTGGAGAGGAAAACACTTGTCCCTGCTCCCTGGGGACAGCAGCCAATAAATCCCCTCAGGCACCGATTAGGGCTGGCAGCCAGACCAGACCTGGAGGGCCGACGGTGTTGGTGGCAGAGATTACACCACAGTGGGCAGTGCCCACAGAAACCGGCCGCAGCCTGGGATGGCCAGGCCACAAGGACTTCGCAGAGCAGCTGAGCCAGTAACAACGGATGGGAAAGCAAAACCAGGTTCCTCAGGAACTGAAAGGGGCAGTGTCACCACCTAGGAGAACAGGTTCTCTAGAGCCCAAATCCTACCTGTGTGAGCTGGGCAGGTTACTCACTTCCCTGGGCCTCAGTTTTTCCATCTGTAAAATGGGGCTGGCTAAACAGGGTGACAGGCATACAGTGTTTAGAGCAGTGCCTGACAATGCCGTGTTAGTGGTACCATCACACAGAACAAGCCACCCATGCCGCGTTAGATCCAGTCTTGTGCAGAGAAGGGAGAAGGGAGCCAATCTGGGGGTACCAAGACGATGTTTAAAGAAAGAGGTCTCTCTTAAACCCACCGGGGAGAAACTGAGAACAGCTTCTTCCGGGGTCACTGTCGATGGGTTCCTGCAGGTGGGGGAACAGGCTCCTTGGTCACACAGGCTGGCCTTCAAGTTCCAACGCCTATGAACTACGAGTCCTTCAGCGAGACATTTCACTTCTCTGCACCTCATTGTCTGCATCTGTAAAATGGGGCCAATAATACCATTCACCTCACAGGGTTATGGAGAGATTACATGAGATCAGACATAATCAGACTGTTTACTGGTGCCTTGCCCGTGGTGAGTGCTCATTAAATTTTCACCTTGTTATTACTGTTATTTCATCAAGGGAGTGAGGGCTACACAGTGGATTCTAAATCCAAGCAGTGAAGCCAACAGGGAAACAGAGGAGGGGAGAAGGGCTAAAAGCTGGGGGCAGGGGCAGTGGAGTCAGTAACAGGAAAGGAGACCAGAAAATGGGAAGGGAAGATAGAAGGGTAAAGATGGGAGACTTGGAGCCAGAAAGAGAAAAGGGAATGACAGAGAGATGGGGGACAGGGAGAGATGGGGAGATGGGGGGATGGAGAGAGGGAGAGGAGAATGCTTGGTGTGGGTGGGGGACCCCAGGTCAGGAGGACAAATGAATGGGGCCTCAGAGCAGGAGTTGGGGAAGTGGGAGGGGGAGAAGGGGCCTGTGGGGCATATCGAGGGGCAAGGGAAGTGAGGGAAAAAGAAAGAAGAAAAGTGATGGGAGTTCAGAATCTGGAAAAAGAGCTAGCTGAGCTGGTGCGGCCCGTTATGCAAAGGTGATTCCAGCCGCTGCTGTGCTGTGCTGCCCCCTCTCCTGCTCTCATTTTCAGCTTGGCTTCCCTCTGGCCTCCCTCTTGCACCCTCCTGCCATCTTCTACCTTCTCAGCCCCATGACCGTGGAGGTGGGGGGCGGGTAACATGGGAGGGCAAGGGGCCTGGGCTCTGCTCCCCAGGGGGTGAAGAGGGAAGGAAGGAAACAGTCCCTAAAGTAGAACAGAACCCAGGTCCTTGCCTTCTTCTGGCATCTTCCCCTTCATCAGTATGAATACAAGACAGCAGCCAAAAGAAATCCAAGAATGAAATAATAATAATAATAGCAGCTAAAACATTAGCAGTCTGCAGTTTACAAAATGTTTACAAGCCTCAAGTCTCCCAATACCCCTTGTGATGTAGGCAACATTACCCCCATTTATTACTATCATTATCATCAAGGAGTCTCCCATGCTTCCTACCTGCTAAGTGCTTCACTTGATCTAATCACTTCTCTTGACAACAAGCCTATTATCCCCATATTACAGATGACAAGCTGGGGGCTGGATCCTATGCTCCTATTCTGATCTCTCCCATCTCTGATCTCATCTCTGATCTCTCGCATCTCTGCTAGACCCTCTTTTCTATTCTCTCATCTCCTCTTGTCTTCCCTTGATTCCCCTCATCCAACAGGGCCGCCTCACTAAACTTCAACTTAGCTATCTGTTCACTCCCCACCCCCACAGGGACAGGCAGGAGCTGGTGTGACTACATGGAGCCTTTCGTGGTTGCGGAGGGGTCATGCCACCTGCAGGGAGCAACCTGAAAGAAATCACACGGCAGAGGAAGTGGACTAGGACAATGTCTTCAAAGATGCTGGTTTTCCCCACATTCCTCCCCCAAAGATCTGAACCATGTAAGACACAGATAAAACAGAACCATTAAAACACACGTGAAAGAAGAAGACAAGGTCAACAAGTTGGGGTGAGAGAATGTCCCCAGGAAAGCAAACCTAAGCAGGGAGAATTACTGAACATTGGGAGTAGCTGAAATCTTCCTCGCCACCACCAAAACCCCTTTACCTGTTCATTGGTCATGGACCCAGCACCCACCGTATGCCACGCATCAAAGATGTGACTAACGCCAAGGTCATGGACTTTTCTCTTCACTCTACAAGAAGACCCCTTGGAGAAGGAAATGGCAGCCCACTCCAGTATTCTTGCCTGGAGAATTCCATGGAGAAAGGAGTCTGGTGGTTACAGTTCATGGGGTGGCAAAGGGTCAGACACAACTGAGTGACTATCACTCACTCATCACTACAAGTTTCAGGAGGGTTTACCTGAGATGGGCTGGGTGCAGTTACTGTAGAAGGAAGAACTGACGGGACTCTGGGCTGAACGAATGAGCAGGAGAGCAGTGAGGACTATAAAGGTCGGAGGCCATGGGACACGGGGAGAAGGAAGGGCCCACACAACATTGTCCCTTGCTAGTGTGTCTCAGACTGGAGAGTGTCCCAGCCTGGGGTGTGTCTGTGGCAGCTTTAATTTCCTGCCCCAGGCCTCCCTGGGACAAGGCCCCTGTGTGCCTGTCAATCCATTCACCTTGCACACGATGCTGTTGACGCCTGCTCCTGGCTACTTCTGCTCGTTAGCACATCAGCACAGGGATCATCAGGAACCGAAATAAATCAGATGAAAATAACATCCCACACTCTCCCACAGAAACAAAATCTGCCCTCCCTGTTGGCACAGTCTCTTGCCTGCAGGAAGGGTGAGCGCAAGTGAGAGTGGCAGAGGACGGGGCAGGCAGGCAGGGAAGAAGGAAGCGGATCCCTGTCGGGGAGAACCCCGGATCTGTTGGGGGGCACCCTCCCACAATCACAAAAGTGCTGTGCCTTCCCCAGCAGCCAGCAAAAAACAGGCCTGAAAAAAAAAAATAGGGCCTACACCTGTATGTGACTATGGATGAGATATGTACGTGTGAAACCTAAAACCTGGTTCTCAGGAAGGCTGACACATAGACTGACCAGCACTAGAGGTACTGGGAATATGACCAGTTTAACACCTTAAAAAGCTTTCAGGGAGTGTGAGCAGCTAGTGGGGCTTCAGACTGAAGCCCAATCCTAGGCAGGTAAGTGTGTCCAAGCATTCACCAGCTCAGATCAAGCCATGCTCCACCCACTCAGCTGCCATGAAAAACTGGCCTCCTTTCCCCTTCCCTCTCTCTTTCTTGAAGCGGTTTGTCCTCATCAGGGACTCCTGGGTTAAAGAACCTGGAGTTAGGACAGAAGATCATAAAACTTCCCACATAACAAAATCTGCTCTTTCCCACAGTGGGAGAAAAAAAATCAACAACACCCCCAACTCTTCCCAAACCCAGGCATCACTCACCTCTAGAGCCTGACCAAGCCTCCAGTGAGTACAGAGATGGACAAGAAAACTCACAGAGATGGGTCCCTCCCCGGTAGGCCAGGTAAACCATAGGTGGCAAAGCCCTCCCTCCAAGCACCCCTTCCAATACTTGGACATCCCTTCCATGGCTCCCTAAGGCATACAGAATAAATCTGCCTTCATGCCAAAGCACTGATTCCTCAGACTGACATCTAGAGCCCTCCTTAATACAGACCCATACTGAGCTCCTCTAATTTCTCCTTCCTCCATCACCCTCCTCTCCCCAGCTGCTGATCCCCATATGTGTCAAGGAGCATGTTCTGAACCATCCTGCTTCCAGCTGATTGCCTGGAATGCCCTCTCTACCACTTCCCCGGGGCTCCCATATGCTCATCAAAGCTCTCCCCATCCTCCTCCAAAGCCAAATGCAAACCCACCTTTCATTCATGCTTATTGTCTCCCTTTTCACAAGACCAACTTCCGGGCTATCCTTCACTCGTTCACGTTGAGAGGCAGTTTGGGGAATGTTCATGGAATTGGGTGAAGACTCCAAACCTGTTCTGGGACTCCCAGTGGTCTCAGAACTAAGTGGGCAATCTGTGACGCAGAGGTGGCAGGTGTCTCCAGAGCACCTTTACCCCATCGGGACTGGACCCTGGGGAAACGAGGCTGCTGCTGAGGGAGACGCTACAGGTGCTTCTAGGCTTCCTGCAACTGTTGGGAATGGTACTTCTGAGGGGCTCTAGGGGCTGTTAGACCAATGGTGGTGGTGGGCTTCCTTTCTTCCTCTGACTCCTCTCTCTGTCATTCTCTCAGTTTCTCTCAATCATCATAATTCTCTTTCTTCATTAGGCAGGGGCTTCCTTCTGCCTGAGAGACACCTCCCCTTAGAGCTTTGCTTCTCAAAATGTGACCCAAGATGGGACTTCCCTGGTGGTCCAGTGGTTAAGAATTCACCTTCCATTGCAAGGGGTGCGAGTTCAATCCCTGGTCAGGGAGCTAACATCCCACATACCTTGCAGCCAAAAAAACAAAAGCAATATTGTAATAAATTCAATAAAAACTTTAAAAAATGGTCTAGATTAAAAAAAAAATCTTAAAAAAAAAAAGTGATCTGAGAACCTGCAGCATCAGCATCCCTGAAAACGTGCTAGAAATGCAAACTCTCAGGCCCCAGACTGGCCCCGGCCAATCCAGTCCTCCAGTTTAACAAGATCCCCAGGTGGTTTGTATCCACATTAAAGTTTGAAAGAACTCGTTTAAAGAACCAGAAAAGCTAGGCTCAGGGCCCAACAGGGAGGCTGAATGCCTCAGATATTCATTCATTCATTTATCCTTTCAATAAATATTTAATAAGCACCTACTGGGTGCAAAGTGCCGTGCTAGGCCCTGGGGGAGGACACGGTGACTGACTCAGCTCTGGGTGCACAGGCTGCAGAGGGTGAGGCCAGCTCCTGGCATGGGGGAGGGGGAGGGAGGGACGGAGGTGGGAGGGGCAGGCAGCGGATTGGGTCAGGAACAAGGCGGGTGCATTCGACTGGAGACTCCCAAGACCCTGGCACTGGTAAGGGATCTCTCCTACCTCTCAATATGGAGGATCAGTCAGCGAGATGGAAAGGAAGCAGCAATGAGAACAAGGGAGAAAGCTGAGCTGGTAGAAACGGAAGATGGAAATGAGGAAAAGTGAGTCCACAACAGACTCTCAGAACTACCCTCGCTGCTCATCTCAGAGACACACTCGGCCTCACTTCCCAAGCTCCCCATTGAGTGCCCCCTCCAGGACGCGCCCCACCCCACCTCCAGGCAGATGGCCTCCCACAACAGGAGTACCCAGTGCCCGCAGGAATGGAGGACAGCTTCAGCTCTCCGGCACCCCCAACTCTGGGGGCTGAGAGGAGAGGAGATAGGTCACACCTGGAGAAAAGTGGCCCTGGCCGGGGGAAATTGCCAACCCACTCCAGTATTCTTGCCTGGAGAATCCCAGGGACAGGGGAGCCTGGTGGGCTGCCATCTGTGGGGTCGCACAGAGTCGGATACAACTGAATCGACTTAGCAGCAGCAGGGATAGCAAGAAGCACACAGATGCGGGGTGGGGGCGGGGGGGCGGGGTGTAGCTTCAGATGAAAGGGACCAGAGTGTGGAGAATGAACTGTAGGGAGGCCAGCTGGGGAGCTGCTGTGCTCAGCAGTGCAGGCAAGACTAGTCTCAGCTAGGACTGTACAAGTGGAGATGGCGAGTCGTGGTCAGATTTGGAATATATCTGGATGATAAGGCTGATAGAACTTGCATACGGATTGGGGATGAGAGGTGAGGGAAAGAGAGTTAATGAAGATGACTGACTCCTGGGTCTGGGACCTAAGCTACCTGCTAGATTAGCATAATCCAAGGTGATCTGGGGAAGGTTCTGGAAGAAAGGTTTGGAGCAAGCTTTGGAGGGAAGGAAAGACCTAGGACCTCAACTGGGGAGAAGAGAGTCCATGTTGGGAAGTCATAAGGAATGAGAGTGAAGAGATGGGAAGGAAGGGGGAAACCATTCAGGGGTCCTTAGTTCAAGTTTCCTGAGGGCAAGAATAGAATCATCTGTGTCCCCTAGGGTCCTTCATTGCTATTCTGCACATGGTAGGTTTAATCAGGTACTCCATAAACATTTGTTGCTTATTGAGAAGTGACCCAAAAGGCAGGGTAGGGTGGTATAAAGAGCACTCAACTGTGTCTTGGCAACCCTGTCCACATACTGCCAGAGGGACCTTGGGCAAGTCACTGTCTCTCAGGGCCTCGGATCTTCAGGTCCTTTCTTGCCCCAATCCTCTTTCCTTGACTCTAAGATTAGGATGTTAAACTTCGGGAGGCACTGTAGGTTCTCGAGCAGAGGTAGTAAGAAATGGGCAGTCTGGAGGGAATGAAGCCGAGGCCCAGAGAGCGGGTCAGCATCATCTAGATGCGGGTCAGTGAGGGTCTGCCCACTCCCAGGGTGGCTGGGAGTGAAGAAGGATCCAGCCAGGAGCCCCCCACATCTCATGCCCAAATTTTCTTTGCTGCGATGTCTCAGCATTTGGGGGGAGTTTCTACAACTGCACAGCTTCTCAATATTGGAATGCTTAGACTCAGTCATTGGATGTCCTTTATTCTCTTTCTGTTCTCACTCCTTGAAAGTGAAAGCGAAGTCGCTCAGTCGTGTCCAACTCCTTGTAACCCCGTGGACTGCAGCCCACCAGGCTCCTCCGTCCATGGGATTCTCCAGGCAAGAATAGTGGAGTGGGTTGCCATTTCCTTCTCCAGGGGATCTTCCCGACCCAGGGATTGAACCCAGGTCTCCCACATTGCAGGCAGACGCTTTAACCTCTGACCCACCAGGGAAGGGGATCTTAATGTCATTGAGGACCCAAATTTTATATCTCCAGCCTGGACTTCACATCAAACCCAGATCTGTATGTCACTCAGCCCATCATACACTCCTACCTGGTTGCTTAATAGGCATTCCAAACTTACCACGCTAAAGGACTTCCCTGGTGGTCCAGTGGTTAAGAATCTGCCTTCTAATGTAGAGGATATGGGCTCGATCCGGGGTGAGGAAACCAAGATCCTGCACCCAGTAGGGTAACTAAGCCCTGGAGCTGGTGCAATGAAAGATCCGACGTGCTGCAACAAAGATCCTGTGTGCCATAACTAAGACCCGAAGCAGCCAGATAAATATTTTTTTAAAACTCTAACATGTCAAAGACTGATGCCTCCCCAAAACCAGCTTCCTCCTGCAGTACTCCCCAAGTCAACTCTTGGCAACTCCAGTGGTTCTGGTCACTCAGGTCAAACCCCTTGGTCTCATCCTGACTCCACTCCTTCCCTCACACCCTCCACCAGGTCCATCCGCAGATTCCTGGGCTCTCTGCAAAGTATATTCAGAATTTGACCATTTGTCATCACCACTGCACCTTCCTAGTCCAGGCCGCCATTGTCTCTTACCTGGTACTGCAATGGGCTCCTGCCTGGTCCCCGCACGTCTCCCCTTGTTTTCTCAATTGAGTCTCAACACAACAGTAAGCATTTTCTATAACAATACAAGGCGGATCATGTCACTTGCCTGCTCAAAACCCTCCAGTGACTCTCCATCTTACTCAGCACTAAAGCCAAAGCCTCACGGTGACTTATTTATCCCCATGTGATCAGGTCCCCATTACCTTGCAGACCCACCATTCACCCTCTCCCTGACGCTCTCTCCAGCTGTATCAGCCTCGTTGCTGTTCCTCCAACAGCAGACACGCTCACATCAGGGCCTTTGCCCTTGCTGTTCTCTTTGTCGGAATGCTCTTCCCCCAGAAATCTGCATGGCCCCAGAGCATCTGGTAAACGGCAGGCTCCATATGCTGAGGGGCCTGAGCAGGGATGAGACAAGAAATGAGGAGGAAGAGGAGGTGCTAATGGAGTCTGGTCCCACATAAGAAACAAAATGGGTCGTCTTGCTTTCTCTGTCCTCCTCCTCATGAGGGACTTGCTCCATCCTAGTTCCTTAGGAAGGGCCCCACTCTCCCTCCCACCCTCCGAGAGCCTCAAGCGCACATCCCTCCAGGACTCCGTGGGCCTCCTGAACAGGAAACACCTCACTTGTGTGACACTGAATAAGAGGGCCCTCTCTGCTCGGCTCCAGGGGACCGGTGGGGAAGAACTGGTCTCCTCCAGTCATTCGTGCAGGAACCTCATCTTCACCACTGCCCAGCGGGGCCTGAGCGGGTGAAGTCCATCACCCTTCCCCGCTTCTCAGTCTGGCCTTTCTTTTCCTCCTCAGCCCTGCCTTGCTGCTCCCAAGCATCAGGCCCCCCTGGCCCACACTGGAGGCAGGCTGAGGAGTGAAGGTGGTGTTCCTCAGCCTGCCTCCAGTGTGGGAGGCCTCGGAGTGGTCGGGGGACGGCTATGGGTGTGGGAGGCCACCAGAGAGGCAAGGAAACAAGCGATACAGAAGCGGTGCTGAGATGGTGATCCAGAGGGAACCAAGAGAGCATCGGCCTGAAAACGGGGGTCACACTCCGGGGCAAAAAAGAGGAGAGAAGCGAGAGCTGACAGATGGCAGGAGCTGGAGACAGGGAGTGCGAGAGACAGTCTCACCTCCCCCAGAGACAGATGGACGGACAGAGAGACACACCAGAGGAAGGAGACTGAAAGACCAAGCCCGCCCGGGAGCAGGGGACGGCGGCCGAGACTACCCAAAGAGATGTAGAGAGGCACGGACAGACCAGAAGGCCGCAAAGAAAGCGAGGGACAAAAAAGAGCAGAGGCGGGAGTGGCGGGAAGCGGCGGGCGCGGGGCGGGCGCAGCGGAGCGGGCGCGGGCGCCGGGAGCCGGCTCGTAAAAGCCGCGCCGAGCGGGGAAATTGCCGCCAGAATCGCTGAGCTCCACAAAACGCCGCCCGCGCGGCCCGCCGCCGCGCCCGCTCCAATCTCCAGCCTCATCGCCGCGCGGGCTGGTTATGCATTTAAATGTTATTTAATTGGATTGCGGAGGAGCTGGGGGCCAGAGCGGCCCCCGCCCCCTCCCCGCACGCGCCGCGCGCCTGGGCGGCTGCCTCCTCCACAAATCTGTTTTCCGAGTCACAGATTGCAGCGCACCCCCTCCCTACCCGCTCCACCACCCCGACGACTCCCCTCCGCGTCTGGGCTCCTTCTTCTGTTCCCTCCTCCCAAACGGAGCCAGAGGACACTCGGAAAGACACAAGTCCTCTGAAGATGCGTGAAAACGCAGGGGCTACACAGAAATACTCCAGACGTACAGGGACCTACCGGCAGCAAAAATGGGTCACAGTGAATGACACGAGTGTCCATCTGGGAGATTTTTCAAAATGCAGAGACAAAAAAGATCCCCATGGATCACAAAAGTACACAAATCCATGTAATAAACCTGAGACCCACACTCTATAGGGAACACATCACCCTACCCCTTGGAATGGTTGTCACAAAGTGACACCACCATACAAGCGGCAAGATCATGCTAACTCAGTGTGAACTCTCATAGACCTTCCTAAAGCCTGAATATTCATTGGAAGGACTGATGCTGAAGCTGAAGCTCCAATACTTTGACCACCTGATGCAAAGAGCTGACTCACTGGAAAAAACTCTGATGCTGGGAAAGACTGAGGGCAGGACGAGAAGACAGCGACAGAGGATGAGATGGTTGGATGGCATCACCGACTCAGTGGACATGAGTTTGAGCAAACTCTGGGAGATAATGAAGGACAAGGAAGCCTGGTGTGCTGCAGTCCATGGGGTCACAAAGAGCCCAACATGACTTAGCTACTGAACACGACAAAGCCAGGTAAGGAGTAAAACACACATTCACTCTCAGAGCAGCCATCACACCCCAGTAGCTAGCTCATTGGTGATGCCTTTCTGGTGCTGGAAGGCAAACCTTTCCTTCAAAGACATCCTGTTCCTCTCCCAGTTCACAGCAGAAAGCATCATCAGATGAGGTTCTGAGAGGCAACTGCATCAGTCATCAAGTTTCTTAAAACTGAACAAACAAAACTGAATCAAAATCACAACAGGTGAACACTGGAAAGGCCTTCCTCAGAAGACAGAAAGTTCAAGATCTCAAACGGTGAGACTGGGCTTCTCCCCGATCAGCTGCAATGAGACGCATTCTGCAGCCAGGACTAGGAGTCAGCACCATCAAGGTAGATGGAAGGACAGAATGACCCGCTGAGGCATGTCCCCCACACACTCCCCGGAAATTGCTGGCCTGAAATGATCCGGGTCAAGTTGCTTCAATTAATGAAAATGGAAATGACAAGCTGGCTTGGCGAAGGCCACCACGGAGGACTATTCTGGGCTCTCAGCCACTCCCTCTGCCAACCGGGCCTAGAGACTGACATCAGACTGAGATCCTCAAGAAGGAATTAGGGGCGGAAGAACAGGCAAGAAGATGTACAGGAAAATCCCATTGCAGTTGTTTTGTTTTTGACAGAATGAGGACCAAGATAAGGAGAGAGAAAAAGGGGGAGAGAAAGTTTCCCCAAATGCATTAAATACATTATAATTCAACCTTGACCGGTAAGCTTGGGCTGGGGCCAGGCGTGGCATTAAGACCTCTGAAGAAGAAAGCAATTTAGCCTCCCCCAAAGCAATTTATTTCTGTATCAACTGATGGTCATACCTGGGAAGTTTATCCATGTGTCTAACGTCAATGTCTCATGCTCCAGTTGAAATTATTTCCTTCTTTGGGGCATTAGGAAAAAATAGAAAACTGCTGGCCTACATCCTCCCAAAGAGGAATATTCGGAGAATTAAGACCTAGTCTGGGCTGGGCCTTAGTCTCTATTCCTCCCCTCCATTCCACTCATCTTTGCCTAGTGTATGCCCAGGCTGTTTCTGACCTTTTTTGTTTTAGCACCTGGACACCCCCTAAAACACCTACTGCTGTTTTCCATCCTAGAGATTCATGGAACAAGAGATGAAAAAGGAAGCCCCCTTTCCCATCTCCCATAGGGCCAAGCCCAACCCCTGGTTCCAGCCAATCCTGGCCCGGAGTTCATCCTTGCAGGTGGGGCTGGGAATTCTTGGGGCAATCTGACACCATGGTCCCCTTTTTCGAACACCCACTCCATGGAGGTGGCCAAACCCGGCAGGTGATGGGAGAACTCCCCAATCACCACCCTATCCCACTGGCATACAACCTCTTGCGCACATGGAGAGCTGATCCCTTCCTCAGTCCATGTGCCCAGGGTGCTGTGTTTAGAACTTGCTCACAACACCTTTTCCGCTTGATTTATACTATAATTATATGCTTGTGTCTCCTAGCGTCCGTCAGTGAGCAACGTGAGGGCAAAGAACCATCTAATTCACCTCTGTCACCCCCTGCGGTACCTGGTGTAGGGAAAAGCACACAGGGGACATCAATAAATGTTTGTCAAATTGGGAAAGTGAAGGACCACACAGCAGTCAGACACGACTCAGTCTTCCTTTAAGCCATCCTGTTTCAGTAAGGGGAAAAAAAAAAAGAGGAAAAGTCTCTTTCCTCCCAACACACTCCATCCTGCAGAGTCTCAGAAGCACCCCTACCCAAAGCCCAGTTTGGTTTCTATCCAGTTGAATATGTATACTTGTGTGCATGTGTGTGCACATGCATACATGTTGGGGTGGGACTTAGAAGACCCAATCACTCCTCTGAACCAGAACTGGATCACCATCACTGGGCAAAAAACAACAAACTCTGAATACTTATGTTAAGTGGATGGACACTCTGGGGTAGATCTCCAAACCCAGATTTGAGCATGGCTTGTACATTCATCCTGGACACCTACTGTGCACCAAGTGTAGGGTTATGTATGACAAAAGGAATATGAGACCCTCTCCTTGCCTCCAGGACCCCGAGTGCAATCCTGCCTTCACCTTGGCTGCATGTCCACAGCACAAAGAGAAAACCAGATACGAGGCTGTACTTCAGACCTCCCTAACCAACATCTCTTAAAGTGGAGCGGGGACACTTTCCTTTTTTAACACCTCTACATGTGAACCAACTCCACAGTTCTATCCAATAGAACTTTCCACGATGATGGAAAGTTCTGTGTCTGCATCATCCAGTCAGTAGCCTCTAGCCATGTATGGCTCTTGAGCACCTGCAATATGACAAGTGACTGAACAGTTGAATTTTTCACTTGGCTTCATTTTAATTAAATAACCATGCATGGCTAGTGGCCAGCGTGTCAGACTGCAAAACTCTTGATGATCTCACATCACTTCAATTTGGCTTTAAAATACTTTTCACAACATTGGTTTTTATCTTTGGCTGCACCATGCAGTTGGTAGGATCTTAGTTCCCTGACCAGGAATCACACCCAGGCCCCAGCAGTGAAAACGCCAAGTGCTAACCCCTGGACTACCAGGGAACTCCCTTACAATATTGTTTTGTAGCAGCTGACATCACCATTCCCTTTGGCCCAGGAGAAAATAAGGAGATTCCCCTCCCTAAGGACACTCTCATTTGTACTGAAGAACCTGCTCTAGGATGGATGGGGAGTAGGGGCCAGTCTGGTGGGTTAAGGCCCATTGGCCAGCTAAACCACCACACCAGCCTCCATCCCCAGACTGGAGGAAAGGCAATGAGCACCCATTTGTTAGTGGTTGACATGAGCTGGGGAAGAAAAAGGAGTGACATTTCTGTTATGGACTGAATTGTGACTCCCCCAATTCCTATGTTGAAGCCCTAATCCTCAAGTGACTTGGAGAGATACCTGGAGATTGAGCCTCAAAGAGGCAATTGAGTGAGGTCATAAGGGTGGGTGGGATCCAATGTGACAGGTGTCCCTTCTAAGAAGAGAGATTACGAGGGAAGTGCGACAGAAAAGATCACAGGAGGACACAGCGGGGAGGCATGCCCAGGAGAGAGGCCTCAGGAGCAACCAAATCTGCTGACATCTGCATCTTGGACTTCCAGGCTCCAACACCGTAAGAAAATAAAGTCCCCCAGTCTGTGGTATTTTGTTATGGCAGCCCTAGCAGACTAACATGGTGCCCTTGGAGAAAGGGAGGCCCAGGACTTTTTCAGGCCCGGGGACCTATTCAGCCCCTCCCTAAAGAGATGCACCCCTAGAATTGAGGGCACCACCACCACTAGAAGCCAGATGCAGCAGTGACTCTGCCACACCTAAGTCTTCAAGTCGTCTTGGTCACTACCACTCAAGGGCCTTTACACACTGCCCAACCCTACCCCTGCCCCTCACGATTCTCACCCCAACGCTAGGCTTTCACACTTAGCAACCCTATCGCCCCAGACATCTTCCTGCAAAGGAATTCCCCCCCTTCCCATTCCTGATCCCACTCACCTACACTGCCTCCTGTACTGGCCAGCCCCTCCCTCCGCCATCTGGCAGCTGTTTTCCATGCATGTGTTCTCTCACCTCACTTCCTTCACTGGACTGCAAATTCTCGAAGATTAGTCTAGCATTCAAGACCTTTCACAAGCTGGCCCCAACTTACTCTACTTGTTCTCCCAGCTGAGCCAAGTCAATATGAATCTATTTGCCAGCCCATGAACCTAAGAGTGCTCTTCTCTAAGCTCTCCGAAACTGTCTCAGTCTCTAAAGCCACCTGAAATGCCACCTCCTCCAGACAGCTCTCCCTGACTACCTTAGCTAAATATATAAGGCAACAATGGTTTCCATCTCCATGCAATTACTTCAGTGCCTGACCCAGTGCTCTGCAACATGGGGCAATAACTACCTAGCACCATTGCACTGACAACAGAAAGAGGAAAGGAGCCTGAGGCACATGGGGGTGCAAAATTGTAATTAGTTTTTAAAATATTAATATGGCTGTGCTGGGTCTTAGTTGCAGCATGTGGGATCTAGTCCCCTGGCCAGGGATTGAAACTGAGACCTCTTGTAATTCTGATGCCAACCACCTGCAGTTAGTCAGGTTTAAGGGTAAAGTGCCCAACAAGACTGCCCTCGCCACAGATGTCAACTTCAGGTTCAGGGGTCATCAGGTCACCCGCACTGCTGACTATGAATTCAGGGGTTCCTACACTCCCCTCAGGCTCAATAATTTGCTAAAATGACACAGAACTCAGGAAGGCACTCCACATATTGTTACAGTTTTTATTATAAAGGATACAAATCAGAATGAGCCAAATGAAGACACATAATGCAAGATCTGGGAGGGTCCCAAAGTGACTTCACATCCCTTCTCCCTTGGAATCAAAATACCACCCTCCTGACATATCCACGTGTTCACCAGTCAGGAAGTTCACCAAAGTCTCCCTGTCCAGAGTCTTTATAGGGTTTCATTATGAAGGCAGAACTGATTGAAATCATTAACCTCATGATTGAGTTCAATCTCCAGCCCCGCCTCCCCTCCCTGGTGGTCAGGCTGGTATCACCTGTCTTGAAGTCCCCACCCTTGGATCACATGGTTGGTCTTCGGGGCATGGTCAGCCCTCCTGAGTCAAATTTCAGCAAAAGCTCATGTGTAGTCTGAGGGTCCCATCACAAATGACAAAACTCCTGGCGCTTGGGAAATGCTGAGGACCTAGAGGCTCCCTCTCAACAACCAAGAGTGGAGGCCACTCAATTTATTTATTATATAATGGGGAGGACACATATTAAAAATCTTGAGATCTGGAGATGTTCTAAACCAGGAGCTAGAGTCCAGTCATGTGTTCCTTATTAAGGTGGTCTCTGCTCCTGACTGTATGCACTTTCCCAGCCCTTACTACAGGGGCAGACATGCGGCAGAGCTAAGAAATGAGTTAGCTGGAGACACCAGGCTCCCATCCACCTATCAAAGTGCCCCAAATAGCAAACTAACCACTCGACGGGCCTCTAACAGAGATCCTGCAGCTCTGGCAAGGTAATTAGAGACTTCATACCATTACCCAGCCACCCAAGAGAACCTTTCGCAAACAAGAAGAGGTAAGAGGGAAAATATAAACTACCACCTTCCAGCCCTGACGTGCAAGAGGGAAAAAAGGGCCAACACAAAAGGGTTTAGGAGCTTTTAATGCTTAGCCTGAAAAATCACAGGCTGGGTTTCCCATAAAGTCACTGGTCCATCTCTGGGGCAAGACCATGCCCGTCACTCAGGATACAGGTGGAGGCCCAGACCGCCACCCCTCCCCTCACCCTGGTCTTCAGGGCAGAGGGGCTCGCTGTGTAGTGTAGTGCGTCCCCAGCCAGGAGGCAGAGAAGCCAGAAAAGGTGTAGTGAGCACCTGCGTGCCAGGCACTATGCAAGGCACTTTAAAGTGTTATCTCAGTTAATCCCCACACCAGCCCAGTGAGGCAGGGACCCCATTTTATAGATGAGGAAGGATCCTGAGGCTTGGAGAAGTCAATCCACTTGTCCAAAATCACAAAGTTCACAAGTCTCAGGGCTGGGATGGAAATCCAGGTCTTCTGGCCTTTCCCACGCTGCCACACAGAACTCCCCCTGACCCACACTCAGCCTCTCATCAGAGATTCACTTTTAGCAGCCACGACCCACGCTTTGTCCCAGTGCCTGTGAGGAGACGGGTGAGCTGCAGGCAGCCGTTCTAGGAGGACAGGTGGGGATCCTGGTGGGACCTTTTCTCTCAAACAGCAAATAGGACCTCAGAAGTCACTGTTGGGGTCTCTGCAGAAGAGAGGCTCCAGGGAAGCAGTGAGGTAGAGTGGCTCAACAGATGCTGGTTCTCTGTGGAGCTGGGTACCACAGACGGAAGGAAGGTGAAGTGAGCAGGAATCAGGTGGGCAAGCAGGAGCAATGTCAAAATGGCAGGTCCCCCAAACTGCGGAGCCCAGGGGGACCTTGTGGCTCCAGTCCAAGAGGTGTGTGGTCATCTGCCGGCCCAGAAGGACCCAGAGGCCTTGAACGCGCCCTGTGCCAGCCACAGGGGTGCTCAACTGGCCAACAGCGGCAGCAGGCCCAGCTCGTCCAGTCTCTCCTTGGCCACCGCCTCCCAGCCCTTGTTGGCCTGTGGGCTGCGAGGGGAGGGGTGCAGGAGCCCCTCCACCTGGACCTCGGGCATCAAACTTGCCAGAGCCCGCCGCGCCCGCTGCTCAGCCAGGCGGCCCACGCCCACCACCAGCCGCACCCCCAGCAGCTGCACCTGCCGGCACAGGGCAGCGTCACACACCCCCAGGAGCTGCTCGCGCTGCTTGGCCGGCAGCTCAGCGGGGGTGATGTTGCGCCCGCTGGGAGCCAGAAGGAGCAGCGGACACAGGTTGTGGACGAAACAGTGACGGAAGAAGACCTCGGGCTGTCCACAGAGGTTCCGGAAAAAGCCCCAGAACCGGGCTCCGCTCACCTCGGACTGAGGGCACTCCAGTCCCAGCACTGGTCGCTTGGGGTGCTCCTGGGGAGGGGTCCGCACAGGCCCCCCAAGGCCCAACCAGTCCCGGACTACACTCACTTCCCCAAAGGGCACCTGTGAGGAGAGATACACGAGGGCTTCGAACTGGAGACCTGACGCCTGGGGTCTGGACCGAGCAACCCCTTTCCACCTTCCAGAAGGATCTGTCTCCCATTGCCCCCACCCCCACCCCAAGGCCGGAAACTAGGATTCCTGGCCCTTGTCTGAGCCTGTCTGTGTTTCTCCAGTTTTTCATGTGGTCTATGGTCCAGAAGAATCTATTTGTTTGCCTCTACCCCAACTAGCCTTTGGGACCAGCCACAATAAACATGAGGGGATATCTGGCCCGACACAGGGAGTGATGGGTAGCAGGGGGACAGACAGATGGCCTGGGACAGAAAGGCGGCCAGGGTGAGAGGAGACACAAGGACAGGGCTGACCGCTGCTGCCTGGGTGCCCTCTCAGCCCCAAGCCTCGGGCTGTCATTTCCATTGATCATCATTGATCACCTTTCAGCCCCCAGTTGGGGTCAATAAAAGCGATTGAGCCTCCTGGCCTGAAGCCTCTTCCCCTCCCCCATCTGCCGAGCACCCCCACGGAGGGGCAGTCACTCATCCGGAGGTCTGAGAGGGAAGCAGGCAGGCCCTGCGGCCTGCTCTCTTCCAACCTCTCCTTGGCTAAGAAACAGAACCCGGGCTGCCAGAATGCCCTGCCTCTCTTCCCTGACCACCCCTGTCAACCAGTCTCCCCTGAGGAGCCCTGGTCCCTCTCCTGACCCCAATAACACTCTAGGGAGAGGGGAGATCCGGCAACGCAAGGTAAGGATGGGGCTGGCGGAAGGAAGGGCTCTCAGAGGCAATTAGTGGACCGCTCACAAGGGAAACGGAACTACCATTAATGTGCTTGGTTAACTACAGGCAGCGAGGCCGGGAGAGTGTCTGAGACCACAGGAGCCAGGGTATGAGGATGGGGTTGGGGGGCGCACCCACACGTGTCCACCGTCATGCACATACTCCTCCACAGCACATGCAGCCAAGCGTCCGCCCTGGACCCTCCCACTCCACCCCACAAGCTCTTTACCCCTGTCTGGGCCATGCCAAAGGGTCCTGGGTTCATGCCCAAGAAGAGCACTTGCTTGGGGCCCTGGCAGTAGCGGGTCACGTAGCTGCGATGTGGCTCCCACGCGTATTCCACAGGGTTGTAGACGATGCCCACGAGCTCCGAAAACTGCAGTTGCCTCAGCTCATCATTAAGCCGAAGCTCTTCCTGCAGGAAGCCCTCGGCCAGGCTTCGAGGGGAGGGCTGGGGCTCCATCAGGGCACCTGCAGGCTGGAGGTGGGGCCCCGATGGGAAAGGCTGGGGCACAGCCATGCCACTGTCACCTGGAAAACAGATGGACAGAGGCCCCAACAGCCCCAGCTGTCGAGTGGGAGGGGTCCAGGCTGAGCAGGGCCCTTACTACCATTTCCTGGGCTCAGAAGAGACTGTGTCAGTTAGCCCTCAAGCTCTAGGCAGGTCTTCACTCAGCCCAGTTCCTGGTAATGAAGGGCCTTTCCTCTCCTGGATTCAAGTACTCTTCCTCTTCATAAATCACCCAGTGAGCACAGCCTGTAACCACCAGTCATCCCCCACTCCAAACCCCATTTCCACCAGGCATAGGTTTAGGGTCACTAGCTCCTAGGCCATGCCAAGGTTTTCAGTGAATATTTAGATGGCAAACTTTCAGCACTTTTACTGTCATCCTTAATAAAACAAGCCCATCCAGGATGGGCTGTGTTCTGGAAACCAACGTGCTGAAGGATGGGCTGCAGGTGCACAGCCACAGCACAGAGACTAATTACAGAGCTGATTTCAATAGATGCCAGGTGGTGAGCAACGCTCTGTGCCAGGTACCCCTCAATGATGCATATAACAACCGCATGAGGTGGGCATTACTGCTCCCATGTTACAGGTGAGAAAACTGAGGCTTAGCAAGATGAAGCAACTCGCTGAGGGTCACTCACTCAGCAAGTATGCAGCTGGAATCTGAACCAAACCATCTCACACAAGCCTTTGCTTTCCACCACCCACACCCATCTTGCTTGAGATGGTTTGATCAGCCACCTTGCTAATAATTCTAGAGCCCCCCCAACCCCAACCCAGCTTTTTGCTCACGTTGAAGAATCTTCAGTGGTGAGTGAGACAATTAGCAGACTCAGACTAGACTCCTACAAGCTATGTAACTACGGCCAGAGCTTCAGGTCTCCTCATCCAAATACTAAGAAAAATAATATCCACTTAAAAATACTGGAGACCCATGTGGTTCAGTGGTAAAGAATCTGCCTGCAATGCAGGAGACATGGTTTCAACCCCTGGGTCGGGAATATCCCTTGGAAGAGGAAATGGCAACCCACTCCAGTATTCTTGCCTGGAGAATCCCATGGATAGAGGAGCCTGGCGGGCTACGGTCCATGGGGTCACAAGAGTTGGACACGACTGGGCGACTAAACAGCAAAACTTAAAAATATTACTGTAACAAATGGAATAAGATGTGTAAATGGTGGTCGGGGGATCAAAGTGGGAAACAGAAGAGGACAAGAAAGAGGGAATGGGGAAGAAGCAGAGGGAGCACCCCAGCTAGCTTTGTAACCCACAAAGGCCACTCCTTCCAATCTTCCTTCTCATCACTCCCAGGTGAACGCAGAGGCCCAAACCGATTGATCATTCCATTCACACTTTCAAAATGCCCTTCCTATCCAAAGTCCCAAAACCTAACACATGCTATTTTCACAAATTCATAGACTCCTTGACTGAAGCAGGACTGACTCCCCCATCCCCACACACACATTTGAGTCATACCTGCCCTTCCAGATGAAGCTCAAATTCTCCCTCTGGGAAAGCTGTCCCTCTTCAGAACACCGCAGCATTTGCTGTAGCTTCCCAGCCCTACCCAACCCAAGTAGGTCTGGAGTGGGGCTTGGGAATCTGTATTTAAGCAAACTTCCTCAAGAGATTCCGATGACTGGTGATGGCTGAGAACCACTGCATGTCACCATGGTTAGTGGCATCTTCATGAATTCACACCTTGCCTCCTAGACTAGACTTGAGGCAGATCAGAGAGGAAGCCCTGTTTCATTTTCCTCCATATCTCCAAGGTCCCAGCTTTTATCTGACAGTTAACTGTGTCCATCTCATCTTTTTTCAATGCTGTTTAAAACTACCTTCTGGGAGTTCCGTGGTTGCCTAGTGGTTAGGATTCCTGCTGTGGACCGGGTTCAAT
Source organism: Bos mutus (assembly GCF_027580195.1). NCBI lineage: Eukaryota > Metazoa > Chordata > Mammalia > Artiodactyla > Bovidae > Bos > Bos mutus. The sequence continues at coordinate 46,565,456 of NC_091621.1, forward strand.
CCCTGATTAGGGAACTGAGATCTTGCAAGCCACGCGGCGCAGCCAATATAAATAAGTGAAAACAAAACTACGTTCTACCAAAGAGCCTTTCCTGACAGACTCCTCTCCACTTCTACACCCTGAGTTGACTCAAGGCCCAGCTGCCCGTTTTGCACTCTGCTTGCTTCTGAGAGCTTGCCAGGCTCTGGGCACGTTTCCATCACATCTGGGCCTCCCACAGGACAGGGATCATGGTTCTTCTCCCTCTCAACCCCATATGCAGGTCAAGAGTAACCTCTTCCCCCAGATGGGATCACAAGGTTGACACAACAGCTTGATCCATCAACCTGTTCTCTGACCCTAGCCCTGGGAAAGTGGGAAAGAGAGAGAAAAAAAAATCCTAACTATGCTCCAATATAATATAAAAATTTAAGAAGTCAGGGCTAAACTTAGGAAATCCTTCCCTAGACTGCTCTCAGAACTCTTTAACTGATCTGTCCGGTGGCTACCCGGGCCAGCTAGACTCAAACAAAGGCTGAGAAGGGCGCTGTGGAGAACTCATTGTCTCCGGGGCCCTCCTTTGCATCTCCCCATACAGTGCCAACATTAGCAGACTGCCTGCTCCAAGTCTGGCATCTCTCTCAGGTCTTAAGGTTGAGCCTACCTTTAATCTTTAGGGACCCATCCTGAAGACAGCAAGGCCAGGGATACACCGAAGAGTGACAAGGCCTTATTTTCAATGTTCTAGAATTTCAAAGCCTGATCAGAAGGCAAGAGCTACAGGCTTATGTGTCAACTGACTCTAATTCTAGTCCCGGTTTCATCTCTAAGTTCTCTTAAGCAAGTCATTTAACTGTCTTCTCTGAGATGAAAATCAAAATTCCCATCCAACCTACCACCAGCTGTTAACTCATTCCCCCACCCCCCTCCAATATTTATGAGTCTCTTACATGATAGGCATTGTGGTAGTCTTTTGGTGGGGAAGAAATCCAAAATGAATAAACGAATCATAAACGACTGTGACATGGCAGATAAACAACTGTAATACACTGTGACATACTGTGATTCCAGTTTTAATGCCCTGAACAAAACACCATGGAAGCCCAAAGGAGAAACCAGGAAGTTCTATGTAAAGTCACCCACGGACAGAGATCAAGAAATGTCTGTTTCTGAAATCACTGATAAATTACAGTGTCACATTAAGCACAAGTGGAGGGTGATCAACCGATAAGTCTGGCCACCTAGGCTCTCTGGCACTAAACTCAGTAAGGGCAGAAGAAATCCAAGACACTGTCCACTCCCGTGTCCTTTGGGGGCACTTTAGGAATCCACATGGACAATCAGCGAATCCTTAAAACCAATAATGATAATAATACTAATAGAGCATGGGCTCAGAAGTTCCCAACACTTCATCTCTCCTCCTAGTTCGAGGGGGCTGACAAGTAAGGATCCACAAGAAACTTCCACGTCCGCCCGCGGGCTCCGCCCGACGGGAAAGCCTCGTCTCAGCAGGTCTCCGGGGCGGTTCCATAGGCTCGGCTCTCTCTGCGCCGGGCGAGCCCCTGACAGAGAGAGGGGGCCCGAAACACAGACATTTCCACTCCCCACCTGTCACCTCCGGCTAGCCCGGGGAGCCCCTAGCCCGCCCCCCAGCGCCCCAGGTTCCCAGACTCCTACTTCCTCACCTGGTCCAGCGCCCCATCCGGTTTCCGGTTCCTCCCCCCCCCGCCCCCGCCGGGCGCGGAGGACTGTGGGAGTTGTAGTCCACTTTGTTTAGGGAAAGAGATTGGCATAGCTGCGGCCACTTCCGCCGGAAATACTCAAATTCCCGGAAAGTGTGCTAAGTTCGCAATAAGTAACTCTGGGGGTTGTAGTTTATTCTTTACACCAGGGCTAAATCCAGACGACTTGAGAAGTGAGAAGCTAAGATCTGAAAGGACCGTGAAGATCCTGGGCTCTAGCTGTAAAGGGCATCACCTCTCCAAAATTTCATACTCTTTTCCCAAAGGGATTGTGAATCTAGGAGCTTCAACTATCTGCAGTCTCTTAACTCACCTGAGGGTATTAACAATGGCTACGGACTATTTCTAGCCCTCCTGCTGCTCCAGATATAAGAGAGCTCTCCTATGCAGCCCTCCAAGGACTGTATGTAGAACACACCACGAAAGCACTTCTGGCATCTCTAGCTAAACTCCTTAGTAATACCTTTGAGACTCTTCCATTCCTCATTACTGTCCAAGCCCCTGTCTCCACAGCTTTACCATTTCACTTCTCTCCCTCCTCGGCCCTGCTGTCTACCCAGCCCTATTACCTTCCATCCTTCGCAGTCCTACCTCTGGAATACTCTGTCCAGGACACCTTTCTTGACAAATTCTAAGGCTGCATCTAACAATTCACTCACTCCCACCTTCCCAACCCAATACTAATGTCCAAAGCTGCCCCACTCCTAGCTTTGTTCTTGTCCTGTGGCTGGATCTGTGTCTGTGTCCTGACTATAATATTGTCATTAGACTGGAAACCCCATGAGGTCAGTTATCTGGTAGATTCTTCCCATCCCCACCCCCTGAACACCCCAGCACAGCTATGCTGGAGACCAGAGGAAAGCAGTCTCCCTGCAGGTGGAGACCAATGAATCCCAGAAGAGGAAGAGGTGAGAGAGCAAGGATGCGACCCCCTTCTTTAGCCTCCTCTGCTCTCCTATCAACAGACAAAAACTAAAGGGTGCAGCAGGAGCTTCAGGGAACTGTGAGTTGTGACCCTCTGAACCACAGATGAGAAACCACCCCTACCCTTGTAAGACTTTGGAAACTGAATTAATCATCCCTTTCAACAAAGTCCATTATTTCCTGAGGTTTCATTTGTGCCAGATTCTCTCCCTCTCTGTCTTTGCCTCTCTCTGCCTATGTATATGTATCTCTATCCCTAGTCTCTTGTATAGTCTCTCTCTCCGTGTACATCTGTCTCCCTGTCTCCGCTTTTTTCTCTGGAATGAGTGAAATAAGAGTATCCTGACCTTCTGACTGGCTCTTCACTCAGGTGTCTCTATCTCAGTAGATCTATGCGTTTCTGTGTTTCTAAACAAAAATTAGGCAGGGAGGGGAACCATGCTGGTGGTATTATCTTATTGCTTAAGAATTCTAGGAGGGAATTCCCTGATGGTCCAGTGGTTATGACTCAGTGCTTTCACTGTTGTGGTCCCAGATTCAGCCCCTGGTCAGGGAACTAAGATCCCACAAACTGCACGGCTTTGCCAAAATTTTTTTAAAACATCTAGGAACGTCACCATCCCTTTGACAACCTTCCTGCCGCCCCACCCGTAACCCCTTGCTGCCAAGCACCACCAGGTTGCCATTAGAGCAGCCTCTCCACACTCCAGGTCAGCTGTCAGGACAGTGATGAGTGAAGTGACTGACAGGCAAGCAGAGATCCCCAGGGCCCCGACCCATGATTCCATCTTCCTGGACGGGCTACATAACTGTTTCTGTCCGTAAGCCCATTCACCCCTGGGAACCCAAAGATAGGGAGTCCCGACATGGGGATATGGGGAGAAACTAAGTCCTGGGCAACCTGCAGTCCCTGTAGCTGATCCTAGAGGCACCTGAAGGCCTTCTCTGTCTCTGGTCCACGCTACTCCTCCCCACCTGGTGAGTCCCTCTCAGGAAAGATGGATGTGAGGAGCTCTCCCAAAGTGGGGGTGATGAGAAACAGAGATCCACAGACTTTTAAGAGATGGAGCTTGAGAGATGAAACTTGGGCTGGGGTGGGGCCTCCCACCCTGCCTTGTCCATGTCAATCTCCTGGCCCTCTGGGAAGTCTCCAAGGGGCTGGCTGGCATCCATGGATGGAGCTTGTGGGGAAGGAGCAGAAGCAGACCCAAGCTGTGGCTTGGGCAGAGCCTAGAGAGTTGAGTCACTCTCTAGGGGCCAGCCGGGTTTGGGACAGGGTCCTCAGCTGCCCACCAGCCTGCTTCTGGAGCTGGAGCCCAGGTGGTAAGGGGTTAACCTGCTGGCTTGTTTTCCTTTGGTTTTCTTGGGCTGGCTGGGTTGTATTGGGCCACGAGCGCCATCTATCGGCCTCTGGAGGTCCTAGCTCTGACACCCAGCTCACTTGGGCTTCTATGCTGATCTTTCAGCCCTTTCCCTGCTATCTCCAGGCTCCTAGGGGAGGAGCAGGGAGCTGTCTAGTTGCAGGGCTCCAGTGCAAAAAATAGCTATGGGGATTGGAGAAGGTGAGGGCCATGTTTCCCCCTCCCCAAGCACCAGGTATCACCCTGTTAGCTCCTGCCACCTGTGTCCTTGGCAACCCCAAAAGCTTCAGGCGTTTGACTTTTAGTGTAGCCATGTCGCTCTGCCTCAATGCACTGGAGGCTGTCTCAGTTGCCCAATAAACATTTAAAGGCATTGGTGTGGAGAGGTGATGTAGCAGAGGACTTTAGAGTGTGGGCTCTGGACTCAGACCGCCTGAATTTGAATCTCAGCTCTGCCACTTACTAGTGGTGACTTGGGGCAAGTGGCTTAATTTCTTTCTGCCTCAGTTAGCACAACTGTAAAATGGGATGATCACTGTAATCCATGTCTTCTTTTGTGATAATTAAATGACTTAATTACGTAAGGTGCTTAGTACAGTGGGTAGCACAGGATTGGAGATCCATAAAGATCCATAGTTGTTGTTGCTTTATTATGGCCATATGCCAGGATCTCAGGCAGATGCTAGTCTGAGGACCCCAGATCCAGGCCACAGAGCCACATCAGACACACAGACATGAGGACAAGACTAGGCAACTCATCCCTGGATATTTCCACAAAGAAATGAGCTAGATTTGGGGGCTGGAAGTTCAGGATTGCAAGGAAAGTGGTTTCAGGTCACCAAAGTCAACAGGAGATGGGATGAGGGGAAACTGGAGGAAGGAAAGGCATTAAAGAAGAGGCATGAACAAGCCCTTTAAAGGACCTTGATTTAGACAGGTGGCAAGGAGTCGCTGGGCTTCCCTGGTGGTTCAAATGGTAAAGAATCTGCCCACAAGTGGGAGACTCAGGTTCAATCCCTGGGTAAGGAAGATCCCTTGGATAAGAAAATGGCTACCCACTCCAGTATTCTTGCCTGGAGAATCCCATGGACTCTTTGAGTCTGGCAGGCTACAATCCATGGGGTCTGGGTCACAAAGAGTCAGGCAAGACTGAGTGACTAACACTTTCACTGACACTTTCGAGGAGTCTCTGATGCATGGGGTGAGCAAGGACCGCTGCTCCGCAACGACCTGTCCTCCTTGGTACAGGCTGCAAAGTCTCAGGGTTTGATCAGGCTCCCCACGCCTCCAAAGACACATCATATCACAGCCACATCCGAGAGCTTGCAAGGACTTCACGCTTTCTCCCCCAGGCTGGTGGGGTGGGGGAGGGGACTCACAAATGGAGAAAGCCATCCGCAGGTCCCACGGGTTCTGCTCCCACCTCATTCCTGGACCTGAAGAACCAGGGGGAGCTTGGCTGTGAATCCGTCCATTTGTTTCTTAACAGGTTTAGTCATCTCCCTGTCTCTGTGTCTTCTGTATCTCTGCCTTTATCTACCTTACTGGAAAATGGGTACGTAGAATTCTTTTCCAAGGGGCAAGAAAGAGGGGCAGAATGATACCCTCTAAGTTAAGACAGAAACACAGAGCCAGTGGGGTCCCTAGTCCAGGCTCACCACTCCATCACCCCCTCCTCAGCCCCAAGGCAGCACAGACCAGCTTTATAGATTGATGGCCCTTCGCTGGAGGCAGGTGACAGCTTCCAAAGTCTCTCCAACTCAGGTGCTCTCCCTCTCCTGGGGCCTGGATGCCTGGGTCCTCAGGAGCAGGGACTGGCTGGATGGGTTGATTTGCATGGCTTACTTGGGAAGCAATTATCGGAGGAGCTGTCAGCTCAGCGCAGTGCTCTCCTCACTAATCGGATTTCACCACAGCCTGGGGCTGGCAGGAGTGGGGGTGGGGGTGGCTGAGTAATTTGGCTTGATGCAGTGGTGGGAGATGTTGGGGCCAGGAGGCTGGACAATCTGTCTGAGTGGTGTGAGAGTTGTCCAGAGCAATTCTGAGGCAACCACACAGATATCAGACAGACAGACAGCCAAGGCAACTCGTCCCATCGCAGCGCCTTGCAACAAGAGATGGAAGTTGCACTTCGGGCAAAGTGGGAAGTATATCTCCCACAGATTGAGCCAAATTGAGCAACTGAGAAGAGAGGTCAAGAAGAGTCTGGAAGAGGGACCAAGTGGCCAGTGAGAAGACGACCCAAGAACCCCAGCTTCCAATCTACCCCCGACCCAGGCCCTGTCCTGCCTTGCCCTCCCAGTATACCAGCCACAGGGCAGGGACTTGACCGAGTCTTCCAGCCCAGCTCCTCTCCCTACAGTGCTTCCAGATCACTTTCCTCCCTTTGCCTCTGGCTCTGACACTTGCTCTCTCTGGTCCCACAGCCTTCTATCTGCCCTCTCCTTCCTAACCACCCAGCCGCCCCGCTCCATCTCTCCCCAAGTTTTGCAGGGGACTGTTGAGCCCTCTCCCTGCCTCTGTCCTCCGTCCCATACCTTCCAGAGCGGTGATGAGGGTGATAGAAAGAAGCCACCTTTACTGAGTGCCCCTTCTAGACAAGACAGCACCCTAAGAACTTGATGTGGATTCTCCCATCTAATCCTCACACTACAACCATGAGGGACATGCTCTCACGTCCCCTTGTGCTGATGAGGACACTGCTGCTGACCCAGCTTCCTGAAGGAGGGACCACACCTGGTCTTGGCATCCCAAGCTACCAGGATAGCCCTGGTGTGTGGCTCACATACAGTCAACATCTGTTTACTGAAGTCATGATTGAATGAATGATTCACCCTCTCCTCTACTTCTGGCTGACCTCCAGCCGGGTTCCATCCCCGTCCCAGCTCGCTCCTGTCCTGACCCCCCTCCCCTCCCCATCACAGCTGGAGCTCCCTCACACCTCTCCATACACTCTGTGCTCCCACGCATCAGACAGCCTGACCCCCTCACCTGCTCCTGCCTTCCCACAATGGCCCATCTTGCCCCGCCTTGCCTGGAACATTCTTCCCTCTTCCTTCCCCATTTCTCCCACTGAAAACATTCTACCTGCTCCCCAAGGCTCACATCAAACACCACCTCCCTCTGCAAGCATTCCCTGATCCTCCCTTAGCCTGTACCTCTCTGGTGACCCTTGTCACCAACTGTTCAGTTTCACTTATTGCTAAAAATGTCTCATGAACCCTGCTACAGATCGACACTTAAGTTTTCTCTCCTGAGCACAGGCCCACTGCCTTGTACCTAGTACCATGCTAAGTCACTCAGTCGTGTCCGACTCTTCGTGATCCCATGGACTGTAGCCCGCCAGGCTCCTCTGTCCATAGGGATTCTCCAGGCAAGAATACTGGAGTGGGTTGCCAGTTCCTTTTCCGCCTTGTACCTAGTAGGTGCTCAATAAATATCTGTTGAAAATATGAATGTCTGTTCTCTGTTTTTATCTCATTTGGAGATGCTTTTATGGTGGTTTGAAAGGATCACTAAATCTTCAAGGAATCGCAGAGTTGAGGGTTTGGCACTTACCAGCAGTGTGACCTTAGGAAGATCACCACCTCTCTGGACCTTGGGCTGGGCATTTCATTCTTCACCTAGAAGGCAGGACATGTGAGGCATCCTCGTCTTATTTGCATATCTGTCTATGAGCTGTGGGGATCTGTCTGTCTCTCTCCATCTTTCTGCCTCACCACTGAGCCTCTGCCTCTCAGGCCCCCATCAGTTCAGGCCCATAGCCCAGGAGTCCTACCACATCTCCCTCCCTGTCTCTCAGGCATGTCGATTTTCCTGATGCTACCATTCCCTAGAGGGAGGGGAGATGGTCTCACCCTCTCCCGGGGAACCCAGTGGACCAGGCTCACCTTGGCTCCCTCTCCCCCTTAACAAGTGAGACCTTGTGTTTTCCCTCTGAACGTATTAATAATAAAGAAACAAGGCACTGGGCATGGAACTGGATGCAAATTGGCCCCAATTCTCAGCCCAAGGAAGAGAATGTCTGAGCTATGGACTCAGAGAAATCCTGTGCTCGTTTGCATGTCATTTGCATTATATTTACATGTGATCAATTTCATGTTCAAATGCACAATCCTCCCGCCCCAGTTTTTCTCCCCCAGGGTCCCCTCAGGCACTGCCCGCATCATCCCCCGCAGCCCCTGTCCTTCTTCCCCTGACCCCTGCCACAACCCACCTCATCCTTTTCCTCCTTCCTGCCAGGGTCCCCAGCCCGGTCCCTTCCTTACCCGCTAGGACCCACTTGTCCCACATCCAAAATAGACTCCTGGGGTCTTACCCCTCAGTTCAGGAGGGACATCCCTGCCTGCCCCCTCCCGCCCTGAGCCGGGCGGGCACAGCAGACAGCAAGCGCGGCTCTCAGCAAATCCCAGCCCCATTCAGCCTGGTGATTAATGGCGCTGCCCTCCCCATGAACCTGCCTTTAATACTGAGGAAGTTATGAAACCGCTATACATCAGCAGCTCCGGCCCCACTGCCCCCGCCCGCCGCCTCCTCTCCTCCACCCCCCACCCTCCAGCTCCCTCTTCAAAATCTCATTTGGGTTCCTGCCGCCTGGGCCCACCCCTCCTCTGGCCTTTGCTGGGAGGAGGGGGTGTCTGCCCCTGCCGCCATCCTGGTGAGGACCTACATCTCATTTTCCCTTCCTCTCTCCCCCCTGCTCCGCCCTCTCTCCCTCCCCACCCCCCACGGCTGGATCTCCGGACCCATTTAGAATTGCTGACATTTTATCTACATTACATACATCACTCCGTCCCCAGCAGCCATCTCTCATGGATTGGGGTGGGGGGGCGGGGTGGTCCTGAGCTTGGGTAGATGGTGGGGAAACAGGGAGAGTTGGGGAGATAGATGGCACTTCCTCTCCACCCCTTTCCCCTTGGACCCTCTCCCCAGCCACCTGGAAGGTTGTGCAGGTTGGTAACCTAGCCTCCTCATGTGAGTCCCTGCTATGTCACAACATCGAAAGACCTTTCCTTAGACTGCACAGACTAGGGAAGTCCACGTTGCCCAACACCCCTCCTTCCTCCACAGGGGCTCCTCCACAGGAGATTATGAAGGTGGTTGCTTAACCTCTTTTAGCTGACCTATACTAGTATTTCCCATACCTATCGGGAAGTCCCTCTGAATATCTAACCAGTGTTCCTCATGCTGCAGTCATTATTTTCTTCTTGCTTTGTCCTTAGAAGGCTGAAAAACAATATTTCCTCTCAAGTGAAGTAAACCTTTTGTTCCAATGCCCGAACAAACATAAATACAGTCACCAGCCCACATCCCTGGGTCCTATAGAGGCAATAAGAGGCAGAGCGTGGGACCCATGGGACCCACCCTAGACAAGAGGAAACTGAGACCCAAATTCAGGAAGAGGAAAGGCGAGAACCTGTCTGAGACCAAGAGACAAGGACTCAGGGATCCCACAGTCCCAGGGAGCAGTCTTCTCTCCACAGAGGGATGGACAAGGCAGAGGGCAGCAGCAGATAGCGAGGTCTAGACCAACCGACAGACAGCGGAGGGGAAAAAAGGAGGAGCCGGGAGAGACAGGCAAACAAAGAAACAAACAAACAAAGAGCTAGACAGACAAAGGGACCATCAGCCTGGGACAAGCAGACAGGCCAGAGGAAGCCAACAGAGGCGCTGGGTGCGGCGTGGCCCAGGCTGGACACATGGGAAGGGCTCTCTTCGTCTGTCTCTATCTATCAGGGTCTCGGGCTTGTCGCCCACGGGGTCCACAGCTATCCACTTTCCCAGGAGTGTGGGTTCTCCTCGGGCCTTTCCACGCCTTGTCCCTTACCCTTCAGCCTCCCTAGCCATGCCCCATCCCTGTCACTCCTTCTCTCCCAGGTCATCTTTCTGACCTGCCCTTCACTCTCCATCTCAGGGAGACTCAGACACTTCCTGTGGGCTTTGGGAGGTTCCCATAGGAACCCAGCCAGTCCTCCAGGGATGGACAGGAAAAGCAGGGCTCCAGCTCGGGGGACAGCTCCCAGGCCTGCAGAAGGGAAAGTGCAGCATGGCATGTGTCCTCACGTCTGGCCATGCTTAGCCAACAGGGCCGGAAAGGACCCTCTCCCCTCCCCCCTCCAGTGCCTCAACCTCAGACAAAACAGACCTTAGGCAGTGGGTCTGGGGGGAGTGGCCGATTTGCATATTGTTTGCATCTCATTTGCATGTCCCGATTCCCACTTATCTCACACACCCTGTCTCTCCAATTGCAGGCTCTCTCCAGCTCAATCTGTCCCTAGGAGGGCTGGGGGCGGAGAGAGGGTGGGGCTCACACACTGGTGCCTGCCAGTCTTCCCTCCCACACCTCCTGCCAGCACAAGTCACATTTCTGCCCAGCCAATGGGCAATTCTCCTCCTACTTTAGAGCTACCCTCTCAACCCCATTTGCCAGCCACACATTGTCTTCCAGACATGACTTTCACTGTCCTGCCTCTGACCTTTGTCCCCACATGTGCCCCAGCCTTCCCCACCCCTCTGTGTTTAACTCCACATTAGCATCCTTCAAGGCCAATCACTAAGCCCTCCTCTTCCATGAAGACCTCCCTGATCACACAGCCCAGAAGGATCATAAAATTGCATTTCTCAGTACTGGAAGGCACTTCAAGAAACCCTATGGTTTGTCTTACTGGTTTTCAGGTAGACAATGCATCACTATCCCCATTTTATAGAAGAGGCAACTGAGACACAGAATCAGTTAAGTTTCCCAGTATAGGCAGTATAGGCAGCAAGCAGGGAGGGAGTGTGAGCCCAGGACACTCTCTCAGTGTTCCTTGTCATACCCTCTCCTTGTCATTCATTTACCTGGGAGCAATGCCGTGTTCTGGGAACCTTCTTTTCTGGCCAGTGAGCAAACCATTGGATCTTATTGCTTAACTTCTCCTAGATTGGGATTTTGGTCTCCCAAAATCTTCCGGGGTTCCACCACAGAGAACTACTGTAGTTCCCTGAATCCTCCATGCCCTTTCCTAGCAATATGTCTTTGCCCATGTTGAGTCCCTCTGAAAGGTCTGGCTTTATTCCCACCCCTTTATGAAGTAGGAAAATTCCAGCTCCTCCCTCAAAACCCAGCTCAACTAATCACCTCCTCAGTGAAGCCTTCCCTGATTGTCCTCCATGGCTCCCTAGCACCATATTGAAGCCTCGGAGGCAGTACTTGCCATACTCATGCTGACATCCCAGCCTCCCTCCTTAACTGCGAGTCCTTCCAGGGCAGGGGTCACCACATCCTGTTCAGCTCTTTCCCCAGAGCACACAGTGTTTTACTGGACCAGATTTCACCACTGCCTTCCTTCCCCAGCCCAGGCCCGTGAACAGAAGCATCAACCTCTTGGGGAGGTCAACAAAAAAGACCAAGAAGTTGGAACCACATGCACGAGGAGAAGTCCCAGGAGACGGTCCAGGAGTACAGGATGTGTGTTTCTTAGTTTTCTAAACAATCCCTTTCACCTAGCTTAATGCCTCAAGGAGAGAGGAAGGTGGAGGAAGAGAGAAATAGAGCTGAGGAGAGAACGGGGAACAGGAAGAAAAGAGGTGGGGTGAGGGGGCAAAGGGGAGAGGAGCAGGGAGGAGAAGCGGGGAAACCAAGCCTTTGATCCTCAAGCATGTCCAACACAGACCCCGCCTGTGGCCCTGGCATCATGTGTGGTCCCTTTTTCCCAGCCAGGAACATCTCTCCTGCCCAAGAACCGGTGAGGCTGGTGCAAGGGGCCTTGTCTCATAAAGCTCATCCTACAGATGGGGGTACTGAAGCAGAGAGGTACCCCATTTGCCTTCATGCTGTGGGGTCGAACCCCAAAACTCTGCTCTCTCCACAACCCCAGGGCCCTCTCGGTGTTGAAGACACACCAGAAAGAGGGGCAGATGACATTTCACGCCCCACTTGGAAAGTCGAGGTGCAGAGGACAGGGGGTAGCAGTCACCTCCACATTCCATGGAGGAGCTTGAAGTGCAGGGCCATCTCCCACTGCAGGAAGCACCCCCGTTCCCCACCCCCTTGCGTCAGTGAAGTCTGCCTAGCATGTTTAATCTGCTGTCATTTTTTCTTTCCCCTGTCAATGATCATGGCAGTGGAGAGACCAGCTCAGGTGCTTTCCTCTGAATGACCCCTCACAGGGCTCTTCCCCACCCCCAAAGTCCAAGGATCCAGCAACTTTTGTGGGTCTCTGCCCAGGGGCAGGCACTGGTACCCAGCCCTCCTCTCTAAGCCTCACTGGGGAAGTAGAGGTGGGAGCGTGGGATCACAGAGGACGTCCCCCTTTCCCACAGAACCAGAGCCTCCTCCCAGATGAACAGGCAACTTCCCTGTGTCTAGCCTCCCTCAGATATCCAACCCAGTGGCTTGTGCCTTTCTTAGTCAGGAAGTCCCTCCTGATGTCTAGCTTACATCTTTGCTGCTGCTGCCTGTCTGGTGCTCAGCTGTGATAGAGCAGAGTCTGCGCTCTAATGATCAGGGGATGGGGAGGAGAGGAAGTTCTTCACTTTAAGCCTGCGAAGGGAGGAGTGGTAATACAAAAAAAAAAAAGGAAAAAGGAAAATGGGGTTCACTCTCTCAGCCCCATCTCTACGCCTCAAAACAAGAGGAATGGCGGGTAGACGGCTGAAGACTTCCTGACAGAATTGGATGATGAAGGGCAAAGGCAGTGTGCTCCTCCAGTGGCCTCCCAGCCTGGCAGAGACCCCTTAGCGGCAGCTGCAGGGGAAAGGTCGGCACTTCCAGAAAAGCTCAGTGCGCCGACGCTGCTGGGAATCCCTGCGGCTCCGCCGGAAAGGAGAAAAATCTGATCCCAGAGCCCCCTTGTGGTCACACGCAGGCAGGACAGGCAGCTCTGCCTGCCGCTGCACACCCACCACCACCCAACACGCACACCCCGCCGGGGATGGCGGGGTGGGAGACCTTGAAGCCCTGACTCTGGGAGGCAGCTCCCAGTGCCCCATCTCTGGAGACAGACCCACTCTGCAGCCCTGAGCTCATCACACCCCCCAGTTAACCCCAGGGACAAGGTGTGGACAGAGACCAAAGTGTCTCCACAACCCTGTGTCAAGGGCTGACGCAAAACCTCATAAGTCCAGTCAGGCACGCACACATGAACAGCCACACACACTCCTGGCTCCACAGATGTAACAGCACACACAGGGGTCTCCCAAGAGGTGGCTCCCGCAGATTCTCTGTTGCCCCTGTCCTGAGAAAGAGAGGGCGATTGGAGTGGGTGGTGAGGGCATAGGTCCAGAGCAAAGACGATGCCCAAGGCCAGGTTGGGAGGGTGCCCTGGCCCAACCCTCATCATCAATGGGACCCTGAGGAGCCCAAGACCACTACCACCCCCACACCAGTGTCAATGAAGAGGTCAGAGGATGGGGACAGACTCAGCCTAACAGGGGCTTGGGGGGTGTGAAGACGGGGAAGTGGGGAGAGGGAGAGAGAGCGTCATAAGCCCAGATGGAGACCAGACTAACCCCTTGGATCCACAGCCTTCTTTCAGGTCTGTTCTCTTTAGCTAGTTGGAAGTCCTTCCAAGCATCTAACTTCGATCCTTTCTGCTGGGATCAGAGAAGATTTCTCCCTGGCTTTTTGCCTCTGTTATGAACCAAACACTTCTGAAACCTCAGGAGGAAGCAGGGGTGGGGAAGGGGGTTGGTAATGAATGAGAGGGAGAGCGCCTCAGGCAAGGGGGAGGTAGGTGGGACAGGTGGCCATCAGGAAGGTGGGGTTTATGACTCTCCTCCCATCCATGAGGAAGGAATGGAGATTATGAACTCCCTTTGAAGGAGGCACTTGGGGCAGAAGACAGGGAGGACTTTGCCGAAAAAGACTGATGAGTCTCAAAATATTTTAGATTATTACAAACTGCAGATGATAGGGAGAGAGAGGGAAGGCAGAGCAAGAGAAAAGGTCAGGAAATGGAAAAGGGAAACATCTTATCCATGAAAAAGAAGAAAAATGAACAGAGAGTGGAGACAAGGGCGGCAGACCTGCTGCGGTGAGGACCTGCAATAGGACTGTTGATCTTAACTGCCCTGGGCACCAAGATGGGAGTGACAGTACCTGCCTGGACTCTCAGTGAACGCAGCCCAGTGCCTGGCAAGGTGGCTTCCTCCCAGGTGCCAGCTGGTCACTGAATCAGAGCAAAGGGCAGGAGGGGCCCTGGGAGACCCCGCAGCCTTCCAGCTCCACTCTCATCACCTGTTGTTGTTGCTGTTTACTCACTAAGTCATGTCCAACTCTTTGACCCCATGGACTGTAGCCCACCAAGCTCCTCTGTCCATGGGATTGATTTCCCAGGCAAGAATACTAGAATGGGTTGCCACTTCCTACTCCAGAGAGATTTTCCTGACCCAGGTATCAAACCCACGTCTCTTGCATCTCCTGCATAGGCAGGTGGATTCTTTACCCCTGAGCCACCAGGGAAGCCCCCCATCACCTGTCCACCCATCAAACCATTATGGCCTTAGGGGAACAAGGTAGGTGCTGACCCCATAGCCCATGGATCAGAGGGACCCAGGAATGTGAATTCTGACCATCCCGCAGGTCATTCTGAGTCAACATCTGAGAACTGCTGATTTACCTCACACTGTCATTTTTCAGGGGAGGGAAATGGGGCTCCGAGAGGCCAAGCAACCTGCCCAGGTTGCCATCTGCACACCTACACGGTCCCCACACATCAGTCATGGAGAGCTTCTTGTTTCTTTCTGGCTCCAGACTCCAGGAAAGGTCTTCCTGGCCTTGCCTCTCCGTGCTGACTCACGGGGGCCTCTGTCCCCTCTCTGACCTGTGTCCAGGGGCTCCGGCTTCACTAGGACCTGAGTTGGGTCCGAGTTTCTGATGTCCATCCCAGCACCTAACATACAAGAAGCGTTCAACAGACATTTTGTAGAATGAACAACACCATTAGTCAGTCCTTCCTAACCTCCACCCTGGGGGCAGGAACTTCCTCGGAGTCCCTGGGAAGAGGCCAGGAAGTAATCCGCTGGCTTCTGTTCCCTCCAGTCTGGGTCTTAGAGGGAGCGGGGACCAGCTCCCTTGCCCCCAGTCTTCCAGAGCCAGCCCCACCCGGAGCCAGTGCCAACCAGGGCCAGGAGAGCGGCAGGACCCAGCTCTGCTTCCGGGGCTTGCTCCGTGAGCAACTGGTCTATTTGTCCTCCAGGTAAACACGTGAGGTCAGGAGCCTCCTCGGGAGACCAGGCAAGGCTGGTGGCATAAAAAGACAAAGGGTTATGGGTGCTCCACCCCTACTCCCCAGCCAAAGGCCGAGAGAGAGACCAACCTGAATGCCAGTGGTGCAACTTGAAGGCAAGTCCCACGTGGTCCGCCTCAGGGGGTCTGTCCACGCTGAAGGTCTCCTGCTGCAGAAGGCCAGGTGGACACAGACTGTGGAAAGATCCAACTGAGCAGAAGTGGACACTAGGGTGGTCCAAGCAAGCAAGTTAGCACCATCCACTGTTACTCTGCAACTGTGCACTGGCAGGCTGGTGATGGCAATGGCACCTCACTCCAGTACTCTTGCCTGGAAAATCCCATGGACAGAGGAGCCTGTTAGGCTGCAGTCCATGGGGTCGCTAGGAGTCGGACACGACTGAACAACTTCACTTTCACTTTTCACTTTCATGCATTGGAGAAGGAAATGGCAACCCACTCCAGTGTTCTTGCCTAGAGAATCCCAGGGACGGGGGACCCTGTTGGGCTGCCGTCTATGGGGTCGAACAGAGTCAGACATGACTGAAGTGACTTAGCATAGCATAGCATAGCATAGGCTAGTGATAGACTGGAGACAGTCAACTAGAGCTGGGGTGAGCTTAGGAACCCCCAGGGCTGAGTGACAGCAAAGACAGCAAGGGACAGAAAGGGGGCGAGAAGAGAGAAGGAGAGAGAGCAAAACATACACAATGGCACCCATGCAAGGAGGGCAACTTGCCTCCATCTGCCTCAGTTTCCCCTTTGACACACCATACGGACTCATCACTCATCACACAGCCACTGCCCAGCAGCTGGGCCTCCCTGCAGATTCCCAGAGCACCGAGGACACCCTCCAGGAGGAGTGCGGGGTACCTGACAAAGGCAGGCATGTGGGTTCTTGTTACGGATCTGCCATGAATGTGCTTTGTAATTGTCAGAAAGAACCTACCCTCACTAGGGCCCTGTTAAAGCAGAGGGGGCACACCGGGAGGACTTGAAGATCACCTCCACCTCCACCCCGAGAGATGGTGATGCCAGGTGCATAGAGATGGCATAAGGCAGTGGGCGGGGGGAGGAAAAGAGCCTGCACTAAGAGTCCAGATGCATACGTGCCTCTTCTTCTTCTCAGATGGGGACACTGAAGCCCAGAGCAAGCCCATTGTGCCAGGACTTCAAGGACCCACAGACCCTTAGTGATTGACATGTGATCGTGCATCAGCAGCCTCAACACTGCGGTAAGGAGCTTACAGAAATGCTACATCTCAGGCCCAGCCCCAGACCGACTGGACCAGAATCTGCATTATTTTGGCCATGCCAAGTGGCCTGTGGGATTTTGGATCCCCAACCAAGGATTGAACCGGGGCCCTCGGCAGTGAAAGCATGGAGTCCTACCCACTGGACCGCCAGGGAATTCCCAAGAATCTGCATTTTAACAAGATCCCCAAGTGATGTAAGGTTTGAGAGTAGCAGATGGCCAAGCACGTGGGTTTCACATGGATCTACTCAGGCCCAGCTCCTCTGTTTACTGTTCCCTCCCCTGCAAAGTGATGACAAAACTTCCTTCACAGGGTCATCAGGAGGACTGGGGTCCACATGGAATGAGAAGCGTTTGGCACAGTGCTCGGCCTGTGGTGAGCCCTCAGGAAGCAGTCAGGTCACTGGAACTAGGGCTCGCACCATTTTGTGATCCATTATCCTTGGTGCTTGGAGCTTTCTCGGGACAGCCTGGTTACCTGCTGGCTGTGTGATCTCAGGCAAGGCACTCAACCTTTCTGTGCCTCCATTGCCTCACATGTAGATTAAGAGTAGCCAGAGTACCTCCCTTGTAGTTATTGAAGGATTAAGTAATTGAATGATCTGATGCATGTGGCAACTCGATAATTTTTTTTCATTTTTTTATTCGACAATCTTTTTTTGGCCACTGTGCAGCATGCAGGATCTTAGCTCCCCAACCAGTAATCAAACCTGTGCCCCCTGCACTGGGAGCAAGGAGTCCTAACCACTGGGCCACTTGGAAAGTCCCTCAGCAAATATTTCTACTGCTATTATTGTGAGAGCTCTGACGTCCAGAAACCTAGCTTTCTTCACCCGCTGGGTCATGAGGAAGAGGCTGGGGCAGAACCTCTTGGAAGGGGAGTCAGGAAGGGGAGGACAGGACCACTGCCAGCAGCTGCTGTGCCCAGGGACGGAGCAGGCACTCGTTCCAAAGCCCCATTTCTGAATGAGACCATATGTGCACCTAGATCATGCTGACACACAAACACCCACTAATAATAGCACCAGGGTAAGAGTCTCAAGCGGAGAAGGCAATGGCACCCCACTCCAGTACTCTTGCCTGGAAAAATCCCATGGATGGAGGAGTCTGGTAGGCTGCAGTCCATGGGGTTGCTATGAGTCGGACACGACTGAGCTACTTCACTTTCACGTTTCACTTTCGTGCATTGGAGAAGGAAATGGCAACCCCCTCCAGTGTTCTTGCCTGGAGAATCCCAGGGATGGGGGAGCCTGGTGGGCTGCCGTCTATGGGGTCACACAGAGTCGGACAGGACTGAAGCAACTTGGCAGCAGCAGCAGCAAGAGTCTCAAGGGGCTTCCCTGGT
Source organism: Bos mutus (assembly GCF_027580195.1). Taxonomy (NCBI): domain Eukaryota; kingdom Metazoa; phylum Chordata; class Mammalia; order Artiodactyla; family Bovidae; genus Bos; species Bos mutus. The sequence continues at coordinate 46,583,271 of NC_091621.1, forward strand.
GGCTCACGGATAGAGTCCACTTACAAAGCAGGAGTCGCAGGATCAGGAAGATCCACCAGAGGAGGGCATGGCAACCCACTCCAGTATTCTTGCCTGGGAGGGCTACTGTCCACAGGGTCATAAAGAGTCAGACACGACTGAAGCGACTTAGCATGCAAGAGTCTGAAAGCTTTGCCACAAACTTGCTGTGCGAGCCTTAATAAGTAGCTTGCCTTCTCTGTGCCCTCAGCCTCCTCATCTAGAGAAAAGGATCAGACCATTAAACAATCTCTTGTAACATTCTGATTCCGTGGTTCTGGTACATTGAAAAACACACCTGCCCCCCCGTACACGTCGCAAAATGGGTAACCACAGGGCAGCCAGCACGCTCCTCTCCCCACCCCACCTCACCCTCACACACACACACACACACACACACACACACACACACAGGACCAGAGGCCAGATGGAGGCACTCTGGAATCAGCCTAGCCTTGCCACAGACGCTGGGCTCTTCTCAAGGCCCCTCCCGCCCCTTCCCTCCACAGGGCCAGGTGAGCTGGGGCATACCCCTTCCCAGGCAGCACAGTAAAGTGTCTGCTGCCCCCTCCTGGCCAAAGAGGGGATGGCTGCCTGGCCTGCGGAGCCGGACTGAGGGCCTGCAGGGGTGGGAGGTGGAGGTCCAGCAGGCACCCTGTCCTTAAAGTCAACTCCCCTTCAGTTGCTTCCCTTCCAGGATCCAGATGAAAGCTTGAGAAAAAAATGAGGACAAGAAAACCCATTGGCTAAATCGCACCCCTGGGTGAGGAACAGAGACAGGAAACAGAAATAAATACCAGACACACTAATATTTATTATATTAGCAGACAGATAGATGACACTTCATATGAGCCTGGCAGGGTCATAAGTGCTTTACACATATTACCCCATCTAGCATGATCCCCCACTTCACAGTTGGGGAACAAGGCAAAGTCACCTCATTACACAGCCAACGGGCTCACATAGAGGCTGACCCACCCCTCAGAGGAAGGAGCTGAGAAGGACCAAGTAGAGGGAGAGACTCAGACTCGTGGAGGCAGCTACAGAAACGTGGGCGAGGAGGGGGTGGGGAGGGGGAAAGGAAAGAGCAGCAGGATGGCCCGGAGAGGGAGGGGTGGAGGGCGGGCTCCCCTTTGACCCCAGGGCCCCAAAGATGCTATCATGCCAGACCCGCCGGAAAATCCTTCCTGGATCCCTCCACATTCCAGCCTCTGCCGGGCTGGTTTTACAGCCTCTCGGCTGCTGGACACTGTTTATGGCAGCCCCATTCTCCAGCCCTTGTCTCCAGGCCCCAAAGGCATCTGGCCAGGCTGAGGGAGGCTCGTGAGGGCGGGGGTCCCCCGCCCAGCCTCCCAACCCCTCCTTTGAACCCTGCTGGGCGCCGGAAGGAGGGGGCTGGGTGGGCGCCACAAGGGCCCCTTCCAGGCTCCTTCCAGGCTCCTTACTGCATGTCTGTGGGGAGGAAGCAGTCTCCTGGGCCTGGGCCACCCCACTAGGACCAAGTCCCAGCTCTGCCAATTCCTTGGACACATGATTTCCCATGATTTAACCTTCCCCAGCCTCAGTTCACCATTATGTAAAGTGAAAATAATATTACCTCACGGTTATTTTCAGAACTTGACATATTATAAATAAAGCATCTGCTCCAAATGGTAGCCGATATTATTAGCTATTACAGAATTTGTAAATGAGGCAAGAACTAGAGAGTCCCACCCCGTTCAGTGGTCCTAGAAAATTCCACTAATTCTACTCTCAAGCCAGTCCCTGCGCTACTAGCTCCCAGGGCTCAGCAGGTTGGGCCCCATCCCAGGCTGTTCAGCCTCCACACCTTCTGCCTGGGCTTGGGTGTGTTGCCCTCTGCTGGCAGTGGGGAGAACTGCAGTCTCCTCCCCTACCTGGGGCCTAGAAAGCAGAGGCTTTGGGAGCAAAGAGCCACCAGGAAGGAAGGTGGAGAGGCTGTTCCCGGTGCAGGAAGTACAGGGACAACCTCTATGGAACCCAGAAAACCACCAAGGGCAATAGGACCCAGAGAGGGCTCGGAGCAGGAGTCAAGGACTAGAACCTCTGTATTCTAGGGAAAAGTTTGGGCGGATGAAACTGAATGGAAGAGGAGGGATGAAGGAAGGCTTTCTAGAAGGGCTTCCCAGTGCTGCAGGGAGAGTTGATGGGAAGGGAGCAAGGGAAAGTGTAAGACAGGTCCTTTCCAGAGACGTGCCCACCTGACAAAGACAGGGAGGGCTAGGGGACCACATACCTCCAGAGACACACAGAAAGGGGATGCTAGGGATGGGAGAAAGATACCCTCTCGCACACTCCAAGGATGGGAAGAGGTTAATCTGTCTGCAGGCAAGTCTGGAGTGTCTTCCAGATAACTCTCAGAACCTGGCTGAAGATGAACAACTCCCAGGGAGATCAGGAGGGGAGACCCAGGAGCCCGGCCTTCTCCGCTCTCCCTTCCTCCTGTCCACTCCCCCAGTCCCTTACAGAAGTCGGGCCAGAGGAAGAACTTGCAATCACAGCTAAGGTAGCATAGCATTACCCTTCCTGGCCCCCAGGCACTGAACATTTATGGATCCCCCCTCCTCTAGCTCATTGGCCCATGCCCACCACTGGGCAATTTCCTAAGAAGGGAACTCAACCTCCAGGGACTCTGGACGCTAGACCTTTCCTCAAAGTCATCAGCAAGGAGTCCTCGAGCAATGTCAAGGGCTGCGGGGCCACAGTACCCTTTTTCTGAGTCTCCAGACACTCCAGGAGGTCTGCTCTCCCCTCTTTCAATTCCTTTCCCACCAACTACCCCCTCCCTATCCCACCACCAACCCAACTGTCAAGAATTCCAAACAAGAGGCTGGGTTCCAGGCCCCGTGTTTGTGTTTATCTCATGACAGGCTCTGTCTTGTCAGAAGCTGCCCCTGTGCCTGACCCCCTGCCCACCCCCAGAGCCCTGCTGGGAGGATATACTGAGCAGGGATGCCCACGGGCCGGGGCCTCGGGAGTGTGGGTTCCATATCCTCAGAGCAGCCTGGGCCCCAGACAGGTGGAGCTGAGCCTGTGAGGGCCCCCTCCCCACCCGTTTCAGAGTAGAGTCTTGAGGAAGGGCCTGCAAAGAGGATGTCAAGAGCAGGAATAAACACAGGGCATGGGGGAGAAACTGGAGCCACAGAGCTGAAACTGACCCTAAGCAGGTCATAAACAAAGCAGGACTACAGTAAATAAAGAGTGAAATCCACCATAAACAGAAAGTGAAATAGACTATGCCAGAGGGACCTGGGGCAGTTAAAAACAGGAGCACTGACCCCTTCCCAAGTAAGCCATGAAGGGAAGGGGCCCTGGGAACACCTGGCCCCGGGAGAAGGAGGCCTGGGAAAGGGACAGCACGAGGGACGAGAGCTGACTGCTAACTGATGGGGCACCACCACGGATGTGAGTTGATGGAGCAAGAAAGACGGAAGTGAAACTTACAGAATGGCTTGCTGGTGTCAAGGGCAAGGGTCGTCTACCCCACTTTGCCTTTTCTGTTGATCCTCGCATCTCCCCTCCCTCCAGCCCCACAGGGCAGTGGGCAGAATCCCAGGAAATAGCCGAGGGGGAAGATCCAGAAGCTGAGGCCCACTCCAAACCTCAGGAGAGAGAAGCACCTGAGTAGGGTGGGTGGTATGGAACAGACGGCACAGAAGGAATCCTCAGATACCTCAGCAAGAAAAAAATATGAAATACTGGAGTCAGCAGGGCTCCAAATTCAAAGAGCCAGCTCTTTGCATCCTCCCCTCCTTCCTGCCCCATTCTCCTTACTGTCTCACCTTCCCTTTCTCCCTCCTCTGGTCTCTTCCTCCTCTATTTCCCCTCCTCTCCCGCAGCATCCACCCCATTCCAAAGCATCATTCCAAAACTCAGAGTCAATCCCAGCATCACTCTTCTGTATCAGCTGACCCAGCAGACTGACACTGCAGGGACCCCCAGCACATTCAGGACTTGTCTCTGTCTCTCTGTCTCTCCATCTCCCTACTGGTCTCTCCGCATTTTCACCCTGTCCACACGCACTCACAGGCACTCACAGTCACGCACTCACACTCACACACCCTCATAAGTGTAAGTTCTCTTCATCTTCCTTTCATCTCTGTGTGCACGTCCTGGCTGCCATGTCCTGCATCCATCTGAACTCTGGAAATCAGGAAGAGAAGGATGAAGTTGGCACCTGCCCTTGCCAAAAAAGGAATCCAGGTAGATCCCATTCAACTCCTAATCTGTAAGCATGAGTGGGGGCCAGGGGGGTGGGGAATGATGGGGCCTATAAACCTCCCCAAATCTTCCAAGGACCAGGAGAAGGTCCAGACATCATCAGCCCTTAAACCATAACCTGCTTCACTGCTGCTTGCGCCCCTACCCTCCACCACACAATTACTATTCATAGTGCACAGCGGGGTGATTAATGACCTGATTAATAATTACTCAGGCTAATAAAATAATTAATTAATTTGGCAAGTCATTATTTATCTGTTCATTCTCAACCTTAAACTCTGCAACCAGGAGTTTGGGAATCTCCCCTCCAGGCTCTTTCAGAAATGTGATCATTAATTCGAGTAAGGAAGGATGGGGGATGGGACCTCGTCACCCTGAGATCCTCCCAAGGTAGGAGAAGAGACAGGCTGAGTGCAGATGCGAAGGGCTGCAACAGACTGACCAGGCAACCTCAAGCCCTGGAAGGAGCTGACTAGGGAGGCTGGGGCTGTGGGAGAGGGGGAGGACACTTTTTTTTGGGGGGTGGAGAGGAGACCATAACAGGGAGTTGGGGGTGGGGAGCCAAACACCCAGGTTTGGGGAATTCTTGGATGTATTCTTTCCAGCACATGATGGATGACACCATTTTCAACAAATGATCTTTATCTCGCCTCTTGTCTCCCAAATTTATGATGTTGCCCCCAAGCCCCAGGCTAGACAAGCAAGGATCCGGTGAGTCCTGGGGTAGGGAGGGGGCTGACTTGAGGTGACGTCCAAGAATCTGTGGGGTGTCTCCAGTACTCTGCAGAAGGGAGAAGTCTCCCTCTATCATCAATTTCTTGATAAACAAAGTTCTGCACAGGACTTAGAATTGAGTTTCTAGAACCTACAGAGTCTGGACCACCCCCCTCCCAATAGGGATGGGAGCAAAGAATAGGGAGAAAATAGGAACAGCTGATCTCCTGGGGGCTGGGAAGGGAGGCAGAATCTGGCCCCAGTGAGGGAGATGATTGGCATATCCAGCCAGTCTTTAAACAGGCAGAGCTATCTGCCACATTCCAGGCAGAGGGGCATACACAAGACACCAATTCTCTGATGTCTGGGGCTGAGCTACCTGTCAGCCAGCCATTCACTGTGAGTTCAGACCTGTGGTAGGCTGCCAGTATGTGCAAGGACAAATAACCAAACCTTGCCCTAGAGGCACTCAATTTCCTAAGGGGGAAGACAGACTTGTAAATAGATAATTCCCTCTGCCTTAGTGCCATTAAAAAAAAAAAAAAGTATATAAAATCCACAGGAGCACAGAAACATCCTGCCTGGGGGTGTCAGAGAAAAGCAATCCAAAGAGGGGACATCTGAACTCAGCCTTGAGGGGAGAGTCCCTACTCTCCCCAAGTGCGGATGGAAAGTAGTGCAGAGACATGGAAGAGCGAGAGGTGCTTGGAGAGTTATCAAGGATGGAAGTGGCCTGAAAAGGAGTCTAAACCTTTTCTTGCAGGCAGTGAGGAGCTAGGAGAGGTTTAAGTAGGATAGTGACCTGCCCTTTGGAAAGAATATGGAAGGCGCAGAAGACAGATGATAGCAGAGGGTCCAGTTAGAAGGGTGAATGAAGCATGTCCTGGCTGAGAGATCCCGAAGGTCTGACAAATCAGGACCAGGCAGTGGTCTGGAAGCTAGGAGCAGGCAGTTTAGATTTCAAGCCTCCATGAGTCTGAGAATAGAGAGTCTAAGCCTCAGGCTGCAGTGATTTTCCTCACCACCCACAGCCATCCCACCAGCCGGGTATAGAGAAGGGCAGGAAGCCTGGAACTGGGACTTTGATCCAGCCACAATTTTGAGGGGTGGGGAAGAGCCAGACCCTCCTCCACAGAGCTGAGGAATAGGGGAATTTTGAGCCAGGCCTGGCTGGAGGGTCAGATGTCTGTGTTCAGCAAGGCTTCAGCAGGGGGCGTGGACAAGAGACCAGAGACAAGCAGAAACCCGCCCAATGGGTGGGTACAGGGGAGGGGCCGCGCGGCGGTTTTCCCTGTCGCCAGCAGAGGGCGCGCAGGAGGCAGGCCCGATCTGGAGGTAGCCGTATTGAGTTGGCCTCGCGGGCCCGGGCGCCCTCTGCTGGGGGCCTCTCCTGGAGACCCGGACCCGCGGCTGCAGCAGTGGGGTAGTCTTCCATCACTCCCGCTGGGCTACACCCAGAATTCCGCAGGAACCTCGGGTCTCGCCCTGGAATAATGGATTCTAGGTCTGAGACAGCCAGTTCTGGGTTGAACCTCCATAGCTCACAATTTACGTAAAATAATACTTTCTCATCCATTCTTCTTTCCAGCCGTCTGGAAAGTGAACAAGACAGGGGTACATCCCCATTTCAGAGATGGGGAAATGGAAGCTTCAAACCGAGGTCACATGGTTAGTAAGTATACGACTTAAATCCAGGCCTCCACCACAAGGCTATATTTGATGTTCCTGGTGGTGGTGGTGGTGGTTTAGTCGCTAAGTAGTGTCTGACTTTTGCGACTCTACGGACTGTAGCCCGCCAGGCTCCGTTGTCCATAGGATTTTCCAGGCAAGAATACTGGAGTGGGTTGCCATTTCCTTTTCCATTCATGTCCCTACTATGTGCTAGTCAACGTGTGGTCACTGTTCACAGATGAAGGATCACCCAGGGAAACAAACTAGAGGGCCAAGAGGAAGACTAGTCCGGCTGGCGCGCGCAGGACAAGCTCCCGTTTCCCAGGGGTACAGAGAAGCCACTTAAGGAAGTACTCTGAGCGCACCAAAGGGCGGGGCGCGGGGGGCCGAGGTGCAGCAAGAGCCAGTGTGCAGACCTTCGTGGAGATCTGTGCCGCCAGCATGAGGTCCGAGACTCGAAGCCTGGGCTCATCCAGAGACAGCTCGCCCCTCCCGGCTGGGGAAGGGCTCCCAGCAAGCCCCAGGCGGGGGGCGGGTCGCAGGGCCACCCAGAGTCTCTCCCAGTGGGCGATCAGAGTGAGCGCACCTGGTCAGACTCCGCCAACCCCTTGGGTCCTTCAGCCGCTTCCGTGGGGGAAGGGCGGCCGCCTCCACCTAGGCTTCTGCCAACTGCGTCTAACTCTAAAACTATATTACTTTTCCCACCCCAACCACCCTTGACGGACTTCCGTGGTTTCGGGTAACTCGCCTCCAGCTCCTGATAACAGGGAATCATTACCCCCTTACACTATACCCCGCAGGTCTGACTCCAAATGGGGAAGTCCTTCCTGGTGTCTGACCACCATTCTGCCTGCTGCAGCTAAACCTAACAAGCTCTGTCCTCATGGGAGAAAGTAGGTGCTTTAACTTTCCTCATTTTAGCTAAAGCATCCAAGCCTCCAGCCCCTTTTCCACATCCTATTTCCCCCTCCTGACAAGGCCTCTTTTTAGGGACCTTCGTGATCTTCGTCTCTCTTGCCTTTCCTGGTCAAAATAACCCAAAGTGTTTTCTGATTGGTTGTCCTCTCCCTTCCTATATCCCCTCTCTGTACTGGACCTCCCGGGCTGTGCTGATGTCCAAGTCCCAGTCGCCAGGGTCCACAGACGGGCTCAGTTTCCCCAGTAGGGCGTTGAGTGCGCTGCCTCTATGGTGCCCTTCGGTTTTTTGAGGTCCCCTCCCCCAGCTTCTGAACAGGACACCGCCACGTTCTTTCATTCATCTCAAAAATATTTATTGAGCGCCTACTATGTGTCCGGCCTGAGTTCCTCCCCTCGACTCACTCCTAGCCTTCTGCTGCTTCCTAAGCTTGGAGGAAGGAGCAGGAGATCTTAGAGTGCCGATCTCCAGTCCGGAGCTCGAGTCAAGAGAGCTGAAGGTCATCTACAACCGGGTGAAGCCACGAAGGTAGGGCGGGGCTAGCCGGACGCCTGCGGGTCTGAATGCTCGGGGACCGCAGAGAGGACACTGCGCCAGGCGCCGGAGCCTCCCAGCGTTCTGACCTGGCGCAAGGATTTCCCATTCTTAGCTCAAGGAAGACCCTTGTGGCCGTTGTGGGAAGAGCAGGCAAGAAAACAGGGCAACAGCCGGGAGATGACAGTCCCCAGCCAGACTCCCTTCTAGGTCTTGCCTGGCGGGGGGTGGGGTGGGGGAGGCGAGGGGGTGCTCAGTGGCTAGCCGTGCCCGGCAATCCTTCATCCCGCTTCCACACCCTCAAAACCCAACCACCGGCACTTCGGGAATAGTGTTCTTACCAAATCACAGGGAAAAATGTCTGAAACAGTAGCACGTGTGACTGTGGTTAGACATCTGGACGGACTTTTCTAGAAGCGGTTGGGAGGACTCAACTCATCGCAATGAAAGGATGAAAAGAAACGGGCCTTCCGACCCTCCCCAGGCGGTGAGGAGAAATTCGTTTTTGAGGCTGAGGCGAGTGTGGGATTATCAGCCCCTGCGGTGCGGCTGCCTCCGCTCGGAGAAGGAAGCTCTCACCAGCCGGGATGCTCAGAGAGCGTTGGAGCCGGGGCCGTCCCTTTGCCCGCATCCTAGGGGTGAGGGTTGAGGGTTGAGGGGTGGGGTGCACAGGGTCATCGGGAACAGGAAGGGAACTCCATGTTCGTCACAGTAGATTGTCACAGTCCTGAGAGGGGACCGTCAGGGCAGGGATGATGCACCCCACACACCCTGTGTGAACTCAGCGGCAGAGTACTTACTAGGTTGCGCCACTCCCCACCCCATCCCCCTTTGACGCTGCCGGCGACAGAGCCCTGTCTGGGCAGCGTGAATTTGCATATATTTGCATCGCCAGCTGCGCACAGCTGCATCCGGTTTTGGACCATAAATTCGTGGCGGGTGGCTCCTGGCCAGCGGGCCCCGCGCGGCGGGAGCTCTCTCTCCGCGCGCCTCTGCCGGGTCTGTTCACGCCTCGGGCGCTAGCGGGGTCTCACGCCTCCCCGAGCCGCCTCCCCCGGTTCGCGCCTCGGCCAGCCGCAGGCCAGGCCTAAAAGCCCAGATCCCCGTTCTTCGTCTCTCTGGGTCATGCAACGTATTCCTCTTGCTCTGACGCTTCAGGCCAGGGATTTCAGGGCAGATTTTCCTGCCAGGACTAACGCGTAGCCTTCTAGGTGGTAGTCCTGCCTCCGGAAGCCCCTTGCCAAAACACAGGTCTAATCATGGTCAGCGTTTTAAATTCCATGGACTCCCCAGGCTTGCAGAATAAACCGTGTATTGTTCACTCTCACCAAGGAAAGCCCCTCACATTTCGCCAGCATCTCTCTTCTTTATCTTTAGCCTTGTCCCTTGCATCACAGCCAGACCCAGGCACATAACAGCATGTGCTTCAATAACACAAAACTGCAGGAGAGTATTTAACTCTCCCAGAGCCCTCTCCCTCTGCCTGACCTGTACCTGCTCCTTGTTTCCACCTAGACTGCCCCTCCCTTTTGTCTGCTGGCTCAACACATCCTTAAATCCATGCTAAAACATTTCTTCCTCTGGGAGAAATTTGTTCCCACCCTAATTTTTCTTATCCCTGGCAATCTGTAATGACATCTGTTAACACTCACACATATAAACGTTTGGTCAGTTGCACCCACCAAATTGTTAAGACAGGGACCGTTTGTTGCTATGTCCTGGCTCTCCCACCAGGAGATGTTCAGAAATACTGAATGAATGCAGTTATAGTTCCCCTAGGCACCCAGAGTAGAACACACATCTGAAACATTATTCTGGCTCCAAGCATCCTTTACAAGACATTTGTGAGGCCACAGGAGAGTTCCTACCCCAACCCCATTCCCTTTTGGTCCAAGCACCTCTCCACTGGAAAGATATGAGGAGTGAGAGACTCAGAGTCATGAGGCCTAGGGCTGCATCACCTCGGAAAAGTTACTTCCTCCCACTGAGGCTGTTTTCTCAACTGAGAATAATGGGAAGAGTATTGACCACTTAAAAGGGACTTCATAATGATTGAATGAAATAGTTCATGAAATGCCTGAGTGCCTGCTTAGTCACTTCAGTCCTGTCCGATTTTTTGCAACCCTATGGACTGTAGCCCGCCAGGGTCCTCTGTCCATGGGATTCTCCAGGCAAGAATGCTGCAGTGGGTTGCCATGCCCTCCTCCAGGGGATCTTCCCGACCCAGGGATCGAACCAGTGTCTCCTGCATCTCTTGCGCTGCAGGCAGGTTCTTTTCCATTGAGTCACAGGGGAAGGCCTCGTGTATGCTTGCTCCATATCAAAAAGTGTTGGATTTCTTGAGATTCCAGGCAGATGACGTGAGGATCCATCTTGCCCCCCACCCTCTGGGCAAGAGAGCATCTCCACTCACAGTCCAAGCCAAGACGCTTAAGGGCCTGAGGTTTCCAGGACCTCCAATTTCAGCAGTCTGCATTCTACAGAAATGCATGGGATAGCAAGACATTTACCCAGGGTGGTGGAGGTCACACCTGCCTGTCCGCTGATAGTCCTCACTGCTGTTCCCCTAATGGCCACCAGGGGGCAGCACAAACCCCCAAATCACCTCAGGCTGCCTGACCACTAGTGGCAGGTACCTTCTGGGCCATTCTCAGGACTGAGTCCTGGTCCCTGACTCCCTAGTCTATTTCTACCATCCCCTCCCAGGCAGGTCTTGGTGACTCTCCCACCCCCACCCCTCGCCCAATGCCTCCTGCTTTTTCTGCTGCTTTTTTGTTCCCTTGGCCTCCTCAACAGAGAAGGCAATGGCACCTCACTCCAGTACTCTTGCCTGGAAAATCCCATGGACGGAGGAGCCTGGTAGGCTGCAGTCCATGGGGTCGCTGAGGGTGGGACATGACTGAGCGACTTCACTTTCACTTTTCACTTTCATGCATTGGAGAAAGAAATGGCAACCCACTCCAGCGTTCTTGCCTGGAGAATCCCAGGGATGGGGGAGCCTGGTGGGCTGCCGTCTATGGGGTTGCACAGAGTCGGACACGACTGAAGCGACTTAGCAGCAGCAGCAGGCCTCCTCAATGCCCAGCCTCCCCTCAATCATGGCCAGTCTTGCCCTAAGCAGGCACCCCAGGATTGAGGAGGGTACAGTTAAAGCCTCTGGGAGCAGAGCACAGCAAAAGTTCTGGGGAGGACAGACGTGGGTTCCAGGCCCGACTCTGTCACCAATCAACCGTGACACCTCAGGCAGACCACGAAGGGCGTGTCGGTGCATTCATTGCATGGCCAGCTCTACTTTGCTGCTCAATGTCGATCCCTCTGTCTCCACCCACGGTTCACCCTACCCTTGCTCAGGCCAGAGCCTCCCTCATACCAGCCCTATTTCCGGTCTGGTCTCGACCTCTCTGAGCTTGTGACAAGACCCATCCACCCGCTAAGACATTCCTGGTTACACAGCCCTCTGCCGCCCCATCTCACAGACAGGAGGCTAGCTAAAGTTGTCCCTGTCAAGACTCTCCTCACCTTTCTTTCATGGAGATGGTGACCAGGAGGTGCCTGGACACAACTCAGCTGCCCTTCCCTGCCGTAATGCTTCTTCCTTCACTCTCCACCATACCTCATCCTTCTCCCCTTTCTTTTGACTCTCTTTTCGTCTCTTTTTATGCACCCACCATTTCCATTTCCTCTCTCCTCTTTCTTCTGAGCCTTGGTTTCTTCCCATCCTCTCATCCTCTAGAAACCCTCTTCTCTCTCCATCGTAGATGTTTGCCCTGCTCTCCTAGGCGAGCTCTCCAGCATCCCCTTTCAATACCCATCGAACATCTTTTGTGCTTCAAGGGCCAGCCTCACTGATAAGGGTATTGAGACCCAGACCATGCCATGCAGAAAGCAGGAGGGCGGGAGGGAGCCCTGGAGCTGAGGCCAGAGTGTTTGGGCAGGGAAGGTCTTGTCAACCACATTAGTGTTCTTGGTGAGTTTCACACTTGCTGGTAACAAGAGAGGACTTCCCTGATAGCTCAGATGGTAAAGAATCTGCCTGCAATGCAGGAGACCTCAGTTTGATTCCTGAGTTGAAGAGATCCTCTGGAGAAGGTAATGAGGGAGATAAATCCAACCTCCCTTGATGTCATTTTTTTTTTTTTTAGGCCATGAAGCATGGTTTATGGGATTTTATTTCCCTAACCAGGGATTGAACCCGGACCACAGCGTTGCATGTCATTCTTTAAATTATGTTCACATCCTTGTTCACTGTCCATCTCTCAGAAAGTCTGTAATGACCATCCCCCAGCACCAACTATATCCTAGACTGTGAGCTCAGAAGGAAGAAATAAGATGTAACTCCATCTATAAAGCTCTTTGCTTGGAGAAGCCTCCAGGATGCTCGGGAGGCGGCAGCAGAAGGCACATGGACACAGAGGCCCAGAGTGACAGGTCTGGGACTCATGAGCTTTATCAGTACGTCTTGGCTGAAATGATGAGTGGTCAAGCTATCTCAGGAGGAGGGAACCCAGGAATGAGAACCAGAGCTGAGAGTGGAACACTGGGACCATCACTAGTTCAAAGGTACGAGGCTGAGTTAAAACAGCCAGAGAGGTAGGAGGGGGCCTTCCAGACCCCAGGTCCTGGTAGAATCCACATGTAGTACATGCATATTAATTTTAAGCAATAATTGTTAAGAATATATACTGCTATTTGTGTTTCACCTGGGGTTAAAAATATATATATATATAGTGCTATGGAACTATTTTATGATAAGCAAAAACATACAAAATGGTGAGTGCTGAGTGCTCACTCAGTCATGTCCTATTTTTAAGACCCCATGGACTGTAGCCCACCAGGCTCCTCTGTCCATGGGATTTCCCAGGCAAGAATATTGGAGTGGGTTGCCATTTCCTCCTCCAGGGGCTCTTCCTGACCCAGGGATCAAACCCACATCTCTTGTGTCTCCTGCATCTGCAGGAAGATTCTTTACCACTGCGCCAATGGCACACAATGTAAAAATATGAATTTGTCTTCTATGGGCAAAAATCTGATCAAGCACATAAATATAAAAATATGTATTATATATTAATATGATAGGATTATGGTTTTTCCACTTTTTCCTTTTATCAACTTTTTGTTATGGTTATAATAAAAGATAAAATATTTTGTGAAAAATGAAATAATTATTCAACATTTGAGCTGACTTCCCTCAGGAAACTGACAGCCAGCACGGGAAATTAATTTAACCAATATCATGCAGCCTATGAATGACAAAACCAGACTTGAATTCTCATCTGATGATTTTTTTCCCAGTTTCCCGGGCTGTTCTGGGCTCGTGCTTTGGCTAATTCTGGAGCAAGGTCAGTTGTGAGCGTCTATTCTTTCCTAATTTCTCTCCAACCCCACTTTATCCTGCCTCTCTTTGTGCCCTTGACCTTCCCATGTGCTTGCTAGCCTTGCAGTAGCAGGCTGCCCCTGAGGCCCTTTCTGGCCTCTCTGCCTTTCCACCTGAATAGACACAGTGCCTGCAATTTTCTGCTTCTGATCTGTATGGCTGTCCTGGTACAGAGCTACGAGCAGCTTTCCTTTGCCACCATTAATGCCTTCCTCCCCTTGGCCCACAAGGCATCTTCCAGAGCCTGTCCCGAGCACAGTTCGAAGCACCTCTCAACCATATTCATAAAGGGTTTGGGGATGATCTTCTCCCTGAATTACCTAGGCTATTGCATTCCCTCCATTAGAGTGACTCGACTTGGACTCCATGGAATTTAACATATTCAAATGAGCAAAAACATATATTTAAGAATTGTTGTTCTGTCTCTCAGTCGTGTCCGACTCTTTGTGATCCCATGGACGGCAGCACACCAGGCCTCCCTGTCCATCACCACCTCCTGGAGTCTGCTCAAACTCATGTCCATTTAGTCGGTGATGCCATCAAACCATCTTATTCTCTGTCCCCTTCTCCTCCTTTCCCAGCATCAGGGTCTTTTCCAATGAGTCACTTCTTCACATCAGGTGGCCAAAGTATTGGGGCTTCAGCTTCAACATCAGTCCTTCCAATAAATATTCAGGATTGATTATACTCAAATTAACACACCCCTTCAACTCTCATACACACACAGACCTGCCATTTCCTTGGTGGCAAAAGGGGAGCTGTTTGCCTCATCCATTTTGGGGGGATAGCAACAACTATTTTGTTCTGAGAAATCTCTAATGCACATTAGCAGACCCTTGCCTTCAGTCAATGGGACCCCTGTACAGCCACTCCACAGCACCCAACACCCTCTCCTCTCAGACCCTTCCTGGGATGCTGGAAGCAAAATTGGGGATTGAAGGAAGAAATATCAGGATTCTAGGCACTCCACCTCCTACACTAGGGTGGAAATTGAAGTCATTCAGGATGCAGAAGGACGTTCCAAATTTAAAAGTTTCTAGATTTTCTGGGTGGTCATCCAGTCCACAGCAAAGATGATTCTAACTCAAGACACATGAGGGTAAACACTACATTGATTCACCGCCCTCAACTCTTCAGAAGTGAAGTTCCAGCCCGCTGCGTCGGGTGAAGGAGAATATATTATGCCTGGACGCAGAGGATTCAGTCTTGAAGGGCCTTGCGGGCTCCGCGGTGAGCCTCTTTCCTCCTATCTGCGGTAGCGCATACGTGCATACGCGCATGCGCACATGCCCCCAGCACAGAATGGTTTTCCAAGCCTCCTCTCCGGAGAAGGCAATGGCACCCCACTCCAGTACTCTTGCCTGGAAAATCCCATGGATGGAGGAGCCTGGTAGGCTGCAGTCCATGGGGTCGCTAAGAGTCGGACACGACTGAGCGACTTCCCTTTCACTTTTCACTTTCATGCATTGGAGAAGGAAATGGCAATCCACTCCAGTGTTCTTGCCTGGAGAGTCCCAGGGTCGGGGGAGCCTGGTGGGCTGCCATCTCTGGGGTCTCACAGAGTCGGACACGACTGAAATGACTTAGCAGTAGCAGCAGCAAGCCTCCTCTCTCCCATCCTTCCTCATTTAATTCTGGTCTCCCAGTCCTTTGCAGGGACATCCTTGTACCCCCGTTTCTCTCCCTTCCCTGCTACACCTCCTCCAATCCAAGCTGCAAGTTCTTCCCCAGTCCTGTCTAACTCAGCTCCTTAATCCAAACCAGAAACCTTCTCTGATCCAAACCCACAAACCCGCAATGAGTGAAAAAAGCGTGGGGTGAAATAAAGGGGAGGGGATGAGAGATCAGATCGCTGTCCCTCACCTCCCTCTACAAGGCAGGCTGGGCCGGCCTTCTGGGGTGAGGGCGGGAATCTGAGAACTGTTTTGACTTGTCCTTGATCCCCTAAGCTGACGAATGGGGGCAACAGGAGTCCCTGATGAAGAAAGTTTTTACTCCCATGATGAAAGGCTGCAACAAATTCATACAGAAATAAGTATCCAATTGGCTTAGCTGGACACTAAAGATCAGTGTTTTCCAGCCTTGTTACAACACCCAAGACTCCAGTCATCTCAAGGAGGGTTATGAAATTCTCAAAAGCGATTATCTTAAAAATTCTCACG
Source organism: Bos mutus (assembly GCF_027580195.1). NCBI lineage: Eukaryota > Metazoa > Chordata > Mammalia > Artiodactyla > Bovidae > Bos > Bos mutus. The sequence goes on from NC_091621.1 coordinate 46,598,899, forward strand.
GAAAAAGTATCACACAGTGAACTGACTTTGTAGGGATGGCAAGGTTTTCTCTCCCCTACAAAATCATAAAGAAACCAATAAAAATATAAATGGTTTTACAAGGTTACGAAAATCCGTTTTAGACGTCATTGCTGAGAAAATCAGAAGGGCTGAGGGTAGAGATGCTCCAATCCCCAGAAAAAGGAAAACGGGTGATACTCTTTCCCATTCCTTCAAGGAAGTGGGGGAAAAAAGTGTACTTTACATTTCCTCTCAACCTCTTCCCTCAAGCCCTCTTACTAACATGAAAATAAAAGAACAGGGAGAGAAAAAAGGGAAAAACAAATTTTTAAAAATATTTTCAAAGGGAAAAACAGAAACTGACAGAGGGTGACGAACAGGAGAAAAAGTCAGAGGAGCAGGCGGTGGAGGAGAGGCAGGGAGGGTGGAGAACACGTGGAGAGATCTGGTGTCCCAGTCTAGCGGTGGACGTGCCTGCATTCTCCCCAATGACACCCTGAGGAGCAGACAGCTCCTGCTCTCGCCCAGGATCAAAGCGGCAGTTCCATGCCCTCCACCTCCCAGCTCCAGGTGCAGACCGGAGTGGAGGAGTGAGACAGGGACTAGAGGCAGGGGGGCTGAGACAGAGGCCAGGTCTCTGGGAGCTGACTCTCCCACTTCTTGCCAGGAGAGTTGAAATGGAAAGCAGCAGCGGGTTACAGTCGGGGCTGAGAAGTAAGGCAGAAACAGGCTGCATGGAGAGGGCTGCATGGTCTTGGGAGTCGCAGGAGTGGCCCATCACATTCCTGCACAGCTCAGGCAGGGGGTTCAGCATCCCTGCCCCCCTCCCTCTCCCAGCAGAGCTCACCTGCCCCGCTCCCACCCTTGCTGCAGATGTAGGAGCAGAATTTCATAAGCTGCAGCAGCTGTGGCCAGTGCCTCCACTCCTCACCAGCTTCCTTCCCCAGAAGAGAGCAGCAGCAGGAGGAAGGGGTGGAGGGGGAGAGAGGAAAGGGTGCAATAATAACCCCAAACCTTTTCATCTCAGCAGCCTCCATATTTATCAGCAAGCTCAATTCTCAGCAGCTCTTTCTCTCTCCTTGGCTCATGACCAAATGATCACACAAGGCTTTGCTGAGAGGAAGCATGAGGCCACTGAGCCGGCATCGCCTCTCCCAGTCTAGGGGGGTGGGAGGGAGTGGGGGGCACCACATTATACGGAGAAAGAGATGCACCTGTTTCCAGCGGTGGCGTGGGGTAGAAAGAGCTCATAAAGAGTCCCAGGTTGTTGCAAGAAAGATAATAATTTGATGGGGTTGAAATTAAATGTCCAAATTGAGGCTGCTTATGGACTTTGAAGCGGGTGGAGAGAACATGGGGTGCAGAGACCAGAATGAGAAGAAAAAAAAAAAATAAAGAAAAAGAAAAACACACACGATGGAGCAGACAAAAGGGAGAAACCATAAAAAATACCGACGCACAAATAAAGACAGAAGCTGCGAGAGGAGGGAGCTGGCACCTGGAAAGCAAGATGTTACAGCTGCAGAGGGGGTTGTGGGAGGAGGAGAGCCCTGGGAGGAGGAAACAACCAGACCCTTGCATTCATGTCTTCACCGGGTTCACAACTTTATGCAGGCGAGTCTGTGTGGGTTCTCCCCCGCCCCTTTACCCTCCACACTGTGCCCATGTGGCGTGCTCACACACCAGTTGGCCAGGCTTTGCCTTATCTGTCCCCCACCCACCACCACAGGTCACACCCCGGGCCTGGAGAGCCTCTTGGCCTATCCACAAGCTGTAATGGGCTGCTTTCTGCACACACTCTGGTGCAGCAGCTCCTAGCACGGGGGCTCTGGGGCTCCTCTCCCACTTCCTTCCAAAAGCAGGAGGCTGCCTGGGGGGCTGCTTCCTCTTAACAGGGCGATTTCAAGCTATGCACTCAGTCATCCGGCTAAGCACAGACTCCCACGCGGCGGCCCTCCATCTTCCCCAAGCTGTCGGGGCTGCATTGATTTTGCAAGCTCCGCAGCCCTTCAGTGGAGACAAAGGGGGAGGCACGACTGGCCGGCCGGCTGAGGGCTCGTCTGCTGGCATGCTGAGAGCCAGGGTTCCCGGGAGAAGAGTGATGAGCGGCAAAGAGCTTAGCTGAGTGCCGGGCCGGCATACCCTGACCCACCGGAGGGAAGCTGTTTAGGAGTGGGAGCGAGTGTCAAAACTCCAGTCGCGCTTTCTGACGGGCCCAAGGCAGAGATAAAGTGCGTGATGGTGAGAGAACTAGAAAGAGATGGAAAGGGAAGGGGGCAAGCAGTCCCCAGCTTCAGAGGTAGGAAATAAATAATGTCCAGAAGGGTCTGGCTCTGAAGTGGACCAAATGGCTCTCCTGTCCCATGTTTATGAGGTCATGGACCATTAAACCAGCCAACCTACAGATGTCTTCATGAGACTTTACGAGATTAGACTGGGGAGACCCTATAACTCAGCAGCAAGAAGGGAAAACAGGAGGGGAATTGCAGATAAGAGATGGTGGAAAAGGAGAGGAGGCGCCTCTCAGCAGGTCTGGGTTCTGGCATCCCTCCGTCTTCACTGCTCGCTCCCCAGGTTCTGCCCACGTTCCTATGAGATTCAAAACTGCGACAGGCTTACGTTACCCAGCAAATGTTCTATCTACGTTGATTATCTACGTTTTCTTTCTAATCCAACTTCCAATTGCCCCCCCCCCACTCACCGCCCCACCATCATCAGATGCTCAATTCCTTTGGTTTTTATGAAGCAAATCAAAAAGCTCATAGTCATTATTTATAAACTCACATGTATTGGGATTTTCAAACCTGTTTGTCCATGTGGTTTTCCACAAATTCAGTAACTAAGAGCTGACGTTTCTAGGGGTCCCTGAAAGTTAACGTTTATTCTTCCAGCCACGCAGGCACAGAATCTGAAGGGGTTAAGGGGAGGAGCAGGGAGCAGGGTCCACTTTCTCTTATTCCCTTAGGCTTGCGCCACCCTGTGGCTGTTTGCAGAAAGTCAGAGACCAAGAGTGCTTAGAAAAAAACCCTTGTTCTCCCAGCTCTTTCAGGAACCCATGTGCTGCTACTGGCTGAGCTTAAGCCCAAATTAAGGAAGGAGGGTAAGACCCACATCTTCAAACCACCACTCAGGATCCGTACTTGAAAAGCAACCATTTATTAGAACCAATACAAGAGTATGAAAAGAGGGAAGGGGGTGGGTGGAAGGGGGGAGAGAATGAGGTCTGCATCAGATGTCAGGTGTGGAAACACGTAAATTGCCTACTTTGAAACATTTACATTTAAAAGGCGAACATATATATATATCACTTATCCTAAAAAAAAAAAAAAAATCAAAAGCAAACATGTTTGGCTGAAATATAACCAAGAAACAACCAAAACTCCCCCACAAATCAAAAAGGTCCGTAGAGAGTTCAATTTCCCATTTTTCCATTCAGAAATCTGGCTACAAAGTGTGATTTGTTTTGCTGCTCAGGATGGTACTGAGTGCTGAAAGAAAGCCAGCTCCTGGAGTCTCTCAGAGCCCACCCTGTGGGAAGGGGTGGGGAGGCCTGTGGGCTGCGGGCGAACCAGCTCCTGACTACTTGGCAGGATGGCAGACGTGCTCTCTCCACCCTCCACGCCTCCCCAGAACTGCCTGGTGCTGCCGGTGCTGTGAACAGAGCAGTCCACAAAAGACCAAGAACTGGAATGTGACTGCAGCAAGGGGCCAGGACCTTGTGCTTTTTCGTGGGTTACACATCTAGGGCCAAGGAGAGGGACAGAAAGAGCCCTATTGGGAAGAAGAGGAGCTGGCTGAGCCCCTAAACTGAGATGGAGAGTAAGGCTCTTGAGCCCACACCTGGGCAAATAGTGTCTAAGAGTTTTCCCGAACCAGAAGGAAAAAGGTCAAAGTCAGGTTCAGAGTGGACACTGAGAAAGAGATGACAGATGCTGAAACCCGTGAACTGGATGAAGCTCTCAGGAGTATCAATGCCCAATTTGGAGTGTTAATCATGTCCCTAGAAAAAAAAATTTCCACCGTGGCTTTTTGGTGGGGGATGGAGGAAGCAGTTATGTTTATTGAACCAGCTGGTTCCTATGGGGAGGCGGCGGCTCGAGGACAGATACCTAGAAGAGGTGAAGTGACCCAGCTGTCCTGGGATCAGTTCAGGGAGGGAGAAACGTTAAGTCACACCCACGGTGTGCACTTTGCTCCTGAGACAGCTCCAGTACGTTCCAAGCCTTAGCTCCCAACCTGCAGGGAAACAAGCAGTAGCACCTGACTCCTTAATCCAATGCTCTCAGTCTCAAACAGCCTCTTTTTGTGGATGCAAGACAGAAAATACTGTGCCGTCCCCCATAACATCCTAAGTAAGTCTGGACTATTAAGATTCCAACATTCATGAAAACACTGTCAACATCTGAACTAGCAGCTTTGATGAGGGGTGGGGGGCAGAGAACTTGCCGAGGTCACTAAGTAGTTCCAACCTTGGGACAACTCAGTGAGGACAAAAACCTAGACTTCGGCTCAAGGCATCCTCCATCGAGGACCCTGAAGCATTCTGTCAACTATGATTTACAATGCCTCACAACACCCCTGTGAGGTAGGTCAGTATTATTACCCCCATTTGACAGATGGGGAACTGAGGCATTGAAAGGAGTGACTTGCCCAAGGTCAGCCATTATGAATCAGAGGAGGAGCTTGGCACACACAGTCAGCATCCACTCAGTTCTTGTTCCACACCCTGGAGTGTTTTTCTTCTCAGAGTACACTTGAGAGCAAAAGTCGTCGGTAGGCAGATCTCTCTCTGCAAACCAGATGAACTCAATCAACCCACAAGTATTAACTGATGGCCTATTATTTATCCAGCATATGCAAGGAGTCTTGGAGAAGAAACAAACTACTTCTGAAAGTCATGCGAAAATAAAGTTACATTTTAAACATTAAGGGCATGAATTCTTTTATAAAGAAATACTCAGTTTACCATATGTGAAGGACTAAGTCACACTGATTTCTCAAAGTTCTATACTGAGTAACCCAAATCCTGAAATTCAGAATGAAGCAAGACCACGCTCAAGCAGAAAGCTAAGAACCACTTCCTCAGCGGCGGTGGGGAGTGTTCTAACCTCCATGCTGGTGGGGAAAGGCCAGCAACAGCAGTGGCAGCTTTCTCTACAGGCTCCCCTGGGAACCCTGGCACCAACCCGCTGGTGCCACTCGTCCTTCCCCCATGACACCCAGGGGTGGCAGCTTTCCACCCTTTCTGCCTCAGCTCAACCCCAGGAGTTGTGGTATCTTCACATCAGTTCAAGATGGAGATAGATGGTGACACTTATTTTTCCATTTAGGGAGAGGGTATGAAGTGGTACGAAGTGATCTCTATTAACTAGTCAGAGACTCTTGTAATATTCCTACCTCCTGCCAGAGGCCTAAATCTTTAACAAAAAGCAAAAGAAAAACATATCCCCACCCCCTTTGGATTTATACTGGATTCTGGTAGAAATCACTATGACTGTTATCCTAAAACTAGAGGATAAACTAAACTAAACCCACAGCCAGTCCTGGTTTAGAATCAAACCGGAAGCTACTGGAAACTGCAAAACACTGACTTGAACCTTTAAAAGTGCCATGATATGATGACACTCAACCTCTTCCAAGGTCTTTTTGAAGAATCTCCAGGCAGGAAGCACCTCCTTTCCTCCATACCCACTTGCAGTAGCCAGAGCAACAGGATCCTATGCGCATCAGAAGCTCAAACAGTGAGTTAACACACACAGCATCATGTCCACCAGGGATACTCTAGTTCCAGGAAGGACCAACCACTGCAAGACCTAAATATAACCTTTTCTCATTGATTGCTGATCACACTGGGTAAGGCCAGGTGATGTGCAAGTTCAAGACTGATTAAAGCAGTGGTGACAATTCAGGGTCAGCCTGCATCAGAATTCCTCAAAAAGCATGACAAACTGGCCAGCGGGGCCTGGGTCAACTGTGAGGGTCACACTCACCAATGCCGGGGGACATCACCAAATTAAAAAAGAAAAAGAGAAAAAGGAGAGGAGAGGATGACAAGATAAAAAGTTCACTGCATTCAATTTGGCCTAATTTCTTGATAATAGTTTCCTATTAGATTTTCTGATTAATACTGATGGCTCTTACCTAGGCTGTGATAATTAGGTTTTGATCTATTGTGACATTAATGATCACAATCAGTTGACTTTGAAATTGTCTTAATTAATGGCTCTTCCCTCGTTGGCCGCCTCCAGTGCAGGGTCTGTCCCCTCCCCTCCCACCTTGTTTTAACTCCTTCTCCTACTGGCCTCAGAGACAAACAGCAGGAGGATCACTTTATTCCAAGGAACCAAGATTTTAAACTATCTTAAGACATTTCTCTGACAGAGGAGCAACATGAGATGTTAGGTGAAATGAGGATCAGAACGAAAGGCTAGAAAACATGCTCTCAACAAAGAGGAAATACTCCATCTGAGAAAACAGTCAGAGTAAAGCATGATGTTAAAGTGGCAAACGACAAGCTGAGGAAACTCTAAAAAGACAAGATGAGGTAGTTTAAAATTCAAGAAATTCAGCGCAAGCAAAAAGAAACTAGAATTTTTATGAAGCTATCCAAAGAACCTTCACCTTTAAGTCAACTTTCAATTATCCAACTCTCAATTATGCAGGCAGAGAAAAGTATCATTTTTCCTGTGGTCACATGGTCAGAACTAGGACATTTCTTAAGGTCAGACTGTTTCTCAGCACGGCTCTCTTAGCATGGCTCGGCCTCATCCTGGACCTCCCCAGACGGATTAAGTCAAAAACTCCAGGTCACATGTATTTCTGGGAGGTTTCCGCATAACTGACACAGTATCTGCTTAGAAATCACCATTTTGCAGCATGAAATGAAACTACACTGTCCAGAACAGAGGCCCAGGTATCACCAGATGGGCCCAAGCCTTCTTTTCAGCACATTGGAAAGTATGTCCCTGTTTTAGGCTCCAAGTCAGCCTCATGTTAATTCCTTCAAAAAGCATGAGAAACTGAAAAGGGTGTGAGCAACTCTTGATTTGCAAGGAATACATTTTACAGAATCTACAATGATAACAACACAAAACTGGCTGTGCAACATAGTCGATGCTTTCCACAAGCGAGGATTAACTATACTATTAAATACTTCGGCAAACAACCTAGGGACCAGAGCCAGGGGTTCTCAACCCCCACTTAACCTGTTGTTCTCTCTCAGGAGTAGCATTTCTACGTAAACCTGTTATCTTTACTTTCTGGGCTAAAACAAGCCCTTGCAGTTCATCTATGGCCAGTTACCTTGGTTCATCCAAGGTCACAGATCTTTTCTACACACGAACCTAACCATCACCCGACTACTCTAGAACCACAAACTACACCAACCAGTGGTCTCTGCCCCCAAATGTAAAATATGTGCCCACTTGTAACATTTATTACACTATGCAGCAGTATGGAAATTCTTTGAGGTCAGAGACTGCATCTTTTTGAACTTTGTATCCCCAGGGCCAAAATAATGTCCACTGAATGAAGTAAATGCTGGTGTACACTAATGTGACAGGAACTGGACAGCTCAATACAAACCCACTGTGACTAACTGGGCAGGTGGGGGCCCCAATTCTGAGCATATGCTCTTAGAGGCAAGCCAGGTAACACCTCTAGTTTTGAAAAACCTAACTTTTATGATTAGTGGTAGAGCCAAAATGAAAAAAATAAATACACTGGGTTCAGACCTTTCCTCTCTCTGCCCTGACAGGTATGCTTGCTTGGTGGTCTAATTACAATAGTACACATCTCGGCACTCTTAACCTTCACTCTAAAAACCTAAACCAAAAGGATGGAGTTATGGCTGCCAAATGAGCTTTTCCTTTGACCCCGTTTGTGAGAAACCATTTCCACATCTCAAATCTAATGACATAACCCTTCCTGAGGTTCTTGTGCCACCGTGAACTTATTTTAGGCCCCAGAATTCAAACCCTAAGGGCAAAGACAATCACTCGCTGGATTCCTCTGACCCCTCTGCACTTTAGCTAAGCTGGGTTAAACAGAGATCCAACCAAATCACAAGATGAAAATCACAAGCACTTTCCTCCAGGCCCCAGGATTTGGCCTAAAAATAAGGAAATTGAACTGCAGGGAGGCTACAGCACAGGAACAAAGAGTTAAGAATAATTGAAAACTGCCCAAGAACAAGACCAGCTTTTCTTCAACAATAGTAGTACAGATATATGGCTGAGGGACTGCCAAGAACCATCTAGACTTTCGAGTGTTAGAACGCACAGGAAAGCTGGAGTGCAGAAGGAAAAATGATATGGCCCTCTCCAGGTTAAAAACGGGTGCTTCCATCAGGGCTGACATTCTCTAACAGCTAATCTTAACATGAGGGCTTCTGCCCAGCCCAGGGCTCAGGCAAGCAGCTATGCTGACTTGGTAGACTCTGGTGCTCACAGCTCCGCTACATTCTGTGGAAGGAGAAATCTTTGAATGCTGATTACAAGAAAAAACTCAGCAATAGGAAGATGTTTTGAAAGAGGACTAACAGGAAAAACACACTTTGAGCACCTGAGACCTAGGTATTTAAGACTGCTTAGCCCAGGGCTACTAACTCTTTTGAGAGGAGAAAGCCCCACGAAAGCAGGTTTCTGTTCCAGGCTGCAATTCTCCAAGGGCCTGGACAGCTACTTGACACCATCAAATGCCGAAGGCACAGACAGGCGTCTAGTTTCCTTTCTTCTGAAGGGCTGAGATGAGTACTGGCGGCTGGCTCCCTCTATTCCTACAGAACTGGCTGTGGATAGGCAGGGAGAGAACAAGTTGTTTGGGCAGCACATAGTATAAGACCTTGATTTCAATAACTGTGGACAGAAAAAGATGAATGGAGTGAAAACTAAAGTATTAAAGCAGTGATGAATAGTAGACAATCCTGGGGTTTTTGCTGAAAGAAATCAGGTTTTGATGAATGTCGTAAACATTACCCGTAACCCTGGCAACCATGTGCCCCATGTTTCTCAAGACCAATCTCGGTACCAAATCATTGGGCTGCTTTTTGTCCATGGCCTAGATTTTCGCTCTAAAAACATGGTCACTGGACTCTGTTTACATGCCCACTCCTCCTGGGAGACAGACACTAGCCACATGGATGAGCTGTCATTTTCTCCACCTGGAAATTGAGAGACCCGGATGGTCTTCTCGGCAGCTCTGGCCTATTTGTTCTGTTCTAGCACATCCTAATTGATATCCTTAGTTACTCGCATGAAAGACCTCTTTTCTGACCATCCTTTCTTTCACATGCCCATCAGATTAGTACTAACAACTGTCAATTATCCAGCACTTGATCTAGGCCTTTAATTCCTTTAGTTAAAGAAGATGGAGATTAAACTCCTACCCATTTGAGGTGTGGGTTATGAGTTCTCACCCAATCACATTACCATTCAGAAGGATTTTCCTGGATGGCTAAAACCAAAAGCTTCATTGTTCCAGTCCGTCATGTCACTGCAACAGCTGTCTTCTCAACTGTGCAGTATAATCTTTGACATAATTTATACAAGCACACGGAATTCAATCAGCAGCTGAGCAGGGAAGCAATGTTAACAAATGCTATGAACGGGTATATGATTTGCATATTATTTGGCTCATCTGTGAACTGGAGCAATCTTTCCATTTCCCTCATTACTCTGAAAAATCTAGAGATGGTTGAATGCTCCTGGCCAGACAGCTATATGTTTTAAAAATCAAAAGCAACCACAAAAACAACCTCAATGGCTGGTGAACTCTAGAGTTAAGGCTATTTTAAACATTTATTCTTATTTCCTCAGCTTCAGGCTGGGACAAGGATGCTCAAAACCCTGCTATTTCCTGACTTTTAGTCTTGATTCTCTAGCCCCCTTTAACTACGAGAAAAAAAGGGAAAAGAGAAGTAGGGTGTTCCTTGGGGAACAAAGGCTGAAGGCTATAATCAGAAAAATAACCTCTCAACATAATGGCAAAGCAGGAAGAAGCCAAAAAAGAAATACTTTGCTGAGTTGGGAAGAGGCTGTGTCAACATGCCGGGGCCTGTCATTCTCGGAGGTCGATAGTCTTCTATAGAAATTAAAAAAAAAAAAAAAAAAAAAGATCCAACTAAGAATTTGATGGTGGAAAAAGGGAAGGGCATTAACACTTTGGGGACTCTTGGTGGCAAATCCAGAAGTCAACAAAGCAAGGAATTTATGATTATAAATGCTATGAATATTTAAAATTGATACTGTGGCCAGTGGCTCCCCTCCAAGAATTCCCCACTGAAAATAATGGCATGGAGGGGAAAGTGGGGTCCACTGAGAAGTCTGAAGCCTCTTTGGTAACACGACTGCTTTGGGAGGCCACAAAAGTTGGCAGGGTTGGAGGGTGCCTAGCACCTTGGCACAAGCACCAGGCAGTCACTCACACCTACATAAATATATAATCCAAATGAGAGAGATGGAAGGAAATAATACATACATACCAAATGTGATAATAAAGACAGTTGTATCCTACCCCATCATCCTCATGTACTAATAGCTACAAATTTCCACAGTTAATAATCTTGTCATTTTATAACAGACTTCACCAACTTGCAGAAGCCGAATCAGGGATTGCTAAGAAATAAGGCCAAAAGTCCTGGGGCTAGAAGGAGTGCCTTGACAAATCTGAATGGAAAATTTCAAGCCCTCCAAAGGATGCCGCTCTTCTGGGAGGATGGTGAGGATGAACAACAGAGGGTAGCCCAGAAGACCACATCAGGAACCCTGTATTCTCCTGGGTAGAGCTGAATGAGGTTGGGGAAGCCCCAACAGGTAGGCAGTTGCTGTTGGCTTTTTTAAAAGACGGGCAACATCTTTTCCATCCCAACATCTCAAAACAAAGGCTAGCTGGTCATCAATATGTTCTAAGAGCCAAAGCAAGAAACCAAAATTCAACATCATTATAACAAAATCCCCCACCTAAAAAGCAACCAACCCTGAAAGATCAAGACTCTAAGGTGACTAAAAAGTTAAACTTCATCTTGAGGTCACAGGGGAGCAGAAGGGAGAGAGAGCAGGGCAAAGGAAAAAATGGTGGGAATTACACACAGTATGTAAATGCCTGGTCTTCACAGAGAGACACTTATCATGAATCAGACCATCAGTTATGTTACAAGAGAACCAATACCAACATTTCTCCTGTGGAGCACAGTGATAAGCACATTTTTTATGGATGTGTTTAGGATAGAAGGGGGTGGGTAGAAAGGAGAGGAGGCAGGGAGCTGAATGTATTATGTACAAAGAGAAATGACAGAGACCACCCCCTCCTTTAGCTCTTTGCTGTTTCTTTCTCTTTGTTTTCCGCATCCTCAGGATATGCATGCCACGTCAGTCTCTCTTCATAAAATGCTATCACAATTTGTGGACATTTAACATTAGCTTCTTTTGCAAGAACCAGGTCTGCTTCATCCGTGTCTTTCCTGGAGAGAAAGAATATGAGACTTAGAAGAGAGGAAGAATGAGAGTCTGTCCAAACACTGGTTTGTGTTACTGAATTATGAATTAGCTGACTTGATTTCCTCTCCATCAAAGGGAAAAGGATCCTAACGGCTCCACAATTTCAAGGAGAAATTTAAGTCAATGAATCAAATTGTTAGTAAACATCGTTTAACGACTACATCAGGAAGAAACAGAAGACTTCAGCTAGAATAGATGGAACACATAGAGGGTTTAATTAAAAGGCTGAAAATTAAACTACTATATAAATTCTGCTTTCATAAGTTTTATTTGTGTGTATGAGCACGTGAGTGAACACACAATCAAAGCTACATTCAGCCCTATTGATTACGCATAAATTGCTCAATCCAGTTTCTGGATCATCTGGATCATGAAAGGGTCCTAACCCTTCTCATCTTCTGGCCTTTTAAACACTCATCCTTTTGGTCAGAACTGTAGGTTGGAACAATAAGAAAATAGAAATTTAAGTCAGCAAAGAATGTAAAACCTAGTCACTAAAATGAAATGCAGGAATTAGCTGCAAATTTCAATTATCCAAGTTACACTTTTTACTATCCAGTGTAACAAAAACAACAAAAATCTAGCAAGTTCCTTAACCAGGATTCCAAATCAAGAAGAAAAAAAACTTTTTTTAATTAACATTCCACTGAGATGTGGAAAAAGACAACTAACTTCTTTTTTTCCCCCTCCACCTAACTCCTTTTCTAGAAAATGGAGATACTGAACTCATGGAGGTAAGCATTATGGGTAGGAAGAGGAGGGGGAAAACACACAGCTTAGAGCAGCTACCCAAATTTGGACTGTGGTGGAAAAAGGTAGTTAATATGTGAATGTAAATCGTTAAGTTCCACATATGGCTAAGTGGGAAAAGCAGTCAATACAGCTCCTGACTTTGGACAGATTATAGTGATTCTTCAAATACAGGCTTCTGGGTAATTTACCTCAAAATTTCGATCAGATAAAATATTAAACCTCCTGACTATCCAACTTTTAAGCTAATTAGTTTCCTTAGTGGCACTGTAGCAGGAACCCTCTATTTAGAGATCAAACTTAAATCACAAGCCAGAACACATGGAAACAGAAAGGCAGGGGGGCTGCACCATAAATCACTCTGACTTTAAGAAACCAAGCTGAGGGGAAGCAACTACACTTTTCTCTAAGAGCTATTCCCTCTACTGGATGAAATAACCTGTGCTTTGGCTAGTATTATCCTTAATGCTTTTTGTTAAGATTACTTTTCTCTTTTAGACATTATTCAGCGGTCTTGGTCTTCAGTGGTGGCAGAAAGCCTCACTCAATTTCTATCCCATGGCCACAGGCTCATGGTGTTAACGGTAAATGATTCAGAACTGTGTAAATAAATGGTCAGATCATGTTTATATGTTTCCTACCTCAATTCTACCATTTTCTGGTATGTGGGCTAATGTAATTTGGCTTAATACCAAAGTTTTACAATCTTAAATCCACTCTGAACCACAATTCCCATTTAATACTGACAGCTGGTATCAGTTAAAAATTTAGATCCCTGACAATCACAATTCTTAGTTGGGGAATACTCAGTCTTCCCTCCCTATCTTCCATACGAATTCAAGTCACTGCAAAGAAACACAATTGCAGAGGAAGGCCCAATCTCTCTCACCATTTCATTAGGAACATTAAGTCGCCACAGGAATCTGTCGCCCCAATGATCTTTTCTGGTTCCAGTCCTCTCTCAAAGCCCCGAGCGATATCATTGCTCTGCTATAAATAGAAGATGAAGAAAGGTTACAGCTTGGAGGTAAGAGTGAAAAACCTCCCTGTTTCTCAGCTCAATAAAGCACAACCTAAGTTAATATTACTGGATACCATTTTGGTCACTCAATTCATAAAGTTCTTAGAACTGCAGAAATACAATACTGCGTCAGCCAGTAACAGAGATGCTAAGAGCTATTTTGCAGGAAGACGCAGCTGTCTTTTTAGTATTCCGTCAAAGGACTGGGAGTGGCCCCTAAAACTGCTTAATATCCCTTAAATATTCTGGAGTCATCATCTAGGAACTCCTCTCATCCCCTAATCTAATATCCTTAAACTTGCTTCTCAGATGATAAACAAGTCCAGGTGAACTAAATCCTTTTTCATTTTATAAACTTCAAGTATACCACCTCTCAATCTGGAGTTTATTCTCTGGACTTGCAGTTCACCTAACAATGACCAGTACTTTTAATACTTCTTTTCACATAGCCATCTGTACTTACAAATGAACAGTGATTAAGATTAAGAAGGGATTCAAAGAACTACTGTAAAATAGCAAATTTCTTTCAGAGATCACATATTATAATCCCCATGCACTGGGGAAGAGGCCCTGATCTGTGCCTGTCCCCTCCTGATGGAGATAGGTCATTAGCTTTATAGAGTAAACTGGAGAGGGATTTAAAACAAAAAAAATTCTGTAGGGGATTATTCAAACTTGGTCAAATTGCAATCATGCAATCTAGATAAGGAGCATAGGATTTGATTCAGGTGCGATGGCACTGGTGAGAGCAAAATGGTGAAATTTTATACAAACCAGGTAATTTAAACAACCTTACTATGGAAGATAATGCCAGCTTATCTAATGGTAACACAAAAAAGACTTAGAAAGACTGCCCAAATGAACTAAATCGCCAATGTCTGATTTTCATGATAAAATCTCTCATCTGCCGTTCACTTTGCTTTCTTCTGAGAGATACAAAGCCTTCAGCATCCAGGTGGTCCCAAAGATACCAGGGCCCACACTGAGCAGGAAATCCCATGCATGAATCAGGGGACATACAGACTCAAAAGCACAGCCTCTTTTGGGGGCGCTTAAAGGGAGGAGGTTCCCAGATGTGCACACAGCTGCTCACAGCTGGAATGCTGGCACAGCAACCAAGTCGTAAATCATAGCTGGCGGCTGAAAACAGTTTGCCACATAGGGAGGGAAGAGAAGAAAAATGTTCAAGCTGCTGAAAAGGAGCCGAGGCGAGGAAAATGCTAAAATCATCACACAGGCAGTAATCTTAAATCAGGCATAATGCCGACTAACAAATTTTTCTGCAGTGGTCTAAAGAAAGAAACGAAATCCCCTCCTGCACCTTTAAAATATACAATCACCTATCTTCCCAGCTGCCTACATGACAGCCATCAGGACTGCTGAGAACGCTGCCAGGGGCCCCAGATGAACATTACAATGTAAGGGACATGTGTGTGGGGGGCTGGTTTTCAAGGTCGGCAGCATCAAAACCTGGCCTAGGAACCAAACTCTGCACTGGCCAGTGTCTCAAAGTCAGATTGTTCCTTTTTTTTTTTGCCCCCCTCCCCCAGACTGCTCCTTTTTAAAAGAACAGAAACCTTAGGTTGAGGAAATACATACTGTATGTCAAAAATGGCTACAGAAGTCATGTTGTGTTGTTTCTTGGTCTCTTTACTTAGCTGGAAAATGCATCAAATGACAAAAACCAGAATACAAAGGACTAATAAAAAAGTAAAAAGAAAGACAGACCCAAGTCTTAGCTCCTTAGAGAAGGGAAGGCATTTTCAAATTATTTACTAGTATGCTATATCATAATGATATACACATCTCACCAGAACAGGGCAGTTTTAAAAAATAAGATTGCAAAAAATAAAATTAATCAGGGAAACAAACAAAATACTAGCGTCCACTTTCACTGACAGCCTCCAATCTTTCATTCTTATTTCAATTCTTTTTGGAAAGTTGTTCTCCCATTTTCTCTCCTCTAGAGACCAGGAATCACCTGTGTAAGTCTCTAGAAAATACTAATGCACAGGTCCAACCCACAGAAATTTGAATTTTATTGGTCTAGAGTGCATCTTGGGCACCGGAGGCTTTTGAAACACCCGGCTGCCCCCCTGCCATGAGTCTAATATGCAGCCAGGGCTGGGAACTAATGCTCTACCAAGACGGGTATCCAAGGAGAATGAAGATAAATATGGATGCTTATGGCAGGGATGCTAGAAGATTCAGAAGCAGACTTACACTTCTATTGTATTAAACTTTAAGGGTATGATATATCCTTCACCACAAAAGACTTCACAACCTTGAAATTAATGAAAGGAATGGAAGCACAGATGGAAAAGATATAGATGAGAAAAAAAAGACAGGAACAGTGGTTATGGCTACTTAACAGCTAAATATCAGGATTAAAAAAACTGAATCAAACCAAAATTTCATAAACACATTTTCAAAACTGAATAAAAAGATTCCAAAGGAAGATGAAAATTAATTTGAAACATGTAAAAATACAATAGGATCAAGAGAGACTATACATGCCACTAAACTGTTCACTTTAAAATGGTTAATTGGGGACTTTCCTGACGGTCCAGTGGTTAAGACTATGCACTCCCAATGCAGGGGGCGTGGGTTTGATTCTGGTCAGGGAATTAAGATCCCACATGTGTTGGTGTGGCCATAAATAAATAATTTAAAAATAAAATAAAATGGTTAGTTGTATGTTATGTGATTTCACCTTAGTTAAAAAAGAAAGACTATAAAGGGTTAAAGTTAAGTGCTATCTTTGGAATAAAAGAAAAAAATGAAGTGGTAGATATTTTAAAGCTTCTTTCTATCCCTAAAAAATTCACTAAAGACTCTCTGTAAGACAACTCAGCCACCTATTCACAAAAAAGGCACAGAGTGGCTGAATGTTTTACAGGGATTTAATTTTGCCACCTTAGCACAATTCAGTGGACACATATTACATTTCTTACTCAGCCAGGAGGGGGCGCTGTAGTGGATCAACAACCCTCCCCGGGGAACTCTCGTGTTCAACAATCTACCTTACAGGCCATCCTCAGAATAAAACCAACCAAAACAGTGCCCCCTTTTTTTGGGTGGAGCGAGGAGGAAGCACAGGAAGAAGAAGAGTGGGGGATGGGGGGGGGAGGAGAGGAGAAATAAAGCTTACCTCTCTCTTTTTTTTGGATTTGATATCATCAGCACTGTTTGAGAAATTGGATTTCCTCTTGTTACTTTCTGATTTCTCCCTGGGTTTGTTATTTTCACCCTCCTTCATCTTCTTATACTTTTTCATAAACTCAGAAATTAGTTCAGGGCAATCCAAGTTTTTCTCAGGTTCCCAAGTATTGTGCTCCCTGGGCAAGAATGGAGAAAAAAGGAAAGAAATGAAGAAGTTTTGGGGTAGGAGGGAATCCAATACTTTACTTCACAGAAGACAAGTAGGCAAAAAGGGAATAGAATCCCTATGCTTAAAGGAGATAATAAATTTGATTCTAGAAATCTATCTAATATATCGACACACACACACACAAAAACTTGCACACAATTATAGCAGCATTTTAGTAGTCAAAGACAGAAAACAATTCAAATACCTACCAACAGGCGAACAGATAAACATAACATGGTATATCCATACAATGAAATACTATTCAGCAACAAAAAAGGAACATAATACTAATATATGCTACAACATGGAAGAACGTCAAGACTGTGCTAAGTTAAAACTAAACAGATGCAAAACACCATACACTGTCTGATTCCATTTATATGAAATGTCTAGGAAAGACATTTAAAAACAGAAAGCTGATCAGTAGTTCCTTGTGGCTGGAGCTTGCAATTAAATACAAAAATGTTCAAGGGAATTTGGGGAGGTTACGGAAATGTTCTAAAACTGGACTATGCTGATGGTTGCACAACTCTAAAAATTTACCAGAAATCACTGAATTGTTTACTTTCAATAAATGAATTTTATGGTATGTAAACTGTATATCAATAAACCTGTTAAACACTCAAATATAAGTTCTGCTTTCTAAGTGGCAAATGTGATTTCATACATCATCTATGTAAATCCTGAAGAGAGGACAATTAATTATGTCTTAATTATGTTACTTATATTTCCAAGAAATGCCAACAAATTGTTGGAAGGCTTAAGTAGTTAATTAGAAAAAAAAAGGCAGTAAGGGGTTAAATCATCAGAATATAAGCAAACCATAAAAAGGAAAAGACTCAAAACTGGGATTTGGAGTGCATTCATTCATTGCTCTGGATTCAAGTCTACTGTCACTAGGTAATCAAAACGCATCTCTATATTAATAAGCAAAAATAATTCAAGTTAAATAACTGTGTCTAATTAAACTTGGATCAAGGGGAGTCCTTCTATGAGGAAAATAAGTTTGCATTCACAAACTTGTTCTCTGTATTCCCAGCATGGATTTTAGAAGTGCAAAACACCAATACCAATAGCAGGTTATGTAATGAAAGCAAGAAATTTATCTTCTTTGGGAAAAACTAGACCAGGCATCCTCTTCACTCCTAGCCAGTGGCAGAGGTTCTTTCATTAAGAACTAGCTACATCAAGATATATCTGTACATATATCACAGACACAGTTTCTATAATCCCTTCACTGACTTAGGAAATATTTTTTACATTTATGCACAATTTATTTTAGATACTTTATTAAAAACAAAAACAATGTAGTATCTTTAAATAAGAATGGTTTGAACACATGCTGTAACTTAATAATGATGGAAAAATCTGAGATATTTACTCTAGACTTCAGCTTTCTGCAAAAAGAGCTTAAGAATGAAACAAAGTTTATTTCTAAATCATTTGAGCTAAAACTGGAAAGCCTCTCCCTCACAGCTCTTCTTTCAGCCAAAAAAAAAAAAAAAAAATCCTCGTACAATAACTTCTCCCAAATTCACAGATATATATAGTTTACTATCCCAGGAGAGTTAAGGCACCAAAACCAAGAGGCATGCCAACACTGTAGTACAGTACGCAAGCGAAGATGCGGAGGTAGGAGAAGAATCTCTGTTGCCTCCAAGGAAAGCCAATCTTCTAACGGGATTATCCCTTCCCCACCAGGTTAGTATTGTTTCTACAACAATCAGTTTTCCCAAAAGACAACATGGTATAACTTACAAAGAATCTGGATTTTAGCACCGAAGAAATGTGATGCTGGATCCTTGTTTTAGCATGTATCAGGTATGTTATCTCTGGTAAACAATTAATTTCCTCGTCTGTAAACTGAAAATACCTCTAAAGGCTGTTACGAGAATTATAGAGAACACATGAGGTAGGATATAACCACTGCCTAGCAAACAGCAGGTACTTAGTTGTGGACAATGTTGAAGGGGCACAATCTGTCTCAGTCTTTAATGAAACTCTAGATACTTTTGAAAAACTCAGGACAAATGTTAATCCATCTACCCTAAATCTTTTCTTTACCTCTTTTATCTATGTAAGGTACCAATAGTTCAACTACACAGTCTTCAAATTCTTCAAAACATCCAACAATTTCCAGTGATGATTCAATGGGCCAAATAAACACCCTTAAAGTCTTCAGGTGTATTTTTGTTTTTTAAACATTTATTTTTTGGCTGTGGTGATCTTCACTGTTACACTCAAGCTTTCTCTACTTGCAGCAAGCAGGGGCTACTCTTCATTGCGGTATACAGGCTTCTCATTGCGTTGGCTCCTCCTGTTGCAGAGCACAGGCTCTAGAGCGCTGGCTCAGTTGTGGTACACAGGGCTTAGCTGCTCTGAAGCATGTGGGATCTTCCTGGACCAGGGATCACACCAGTGTCCCCTCCATCGCAAGGCAGATTCTCAACCCATGGACTACCAGGGAAGCCCCCTTCATGAAGGTGTATTTTAATTCCTAGCTCATGATGCTCTAGGCCTCTCAAATCTGTATGCTCAACTCTAGAGGATGCCACGATACCACACTTCTTTAGAAATATGGAGGGCATATTCTGACTGCCGTGCGACCCACATTTAGTTCTGTCTGTGCTACAAATGCTAAGCATCCTGCAGTGCATGAGCCGTCCCGCCTAAAACCCCAACAACGCTCCAGATGAGAAACTTGATTCCCATAATAACCTTGACTATATTCCAAAGGCTCCTGATCACACCTTTGTCCCAAGGTACTGACAAAGCATTCAATTTTTTATTAAAGTCTCACACTTTAAAGTTGTGATGTTCAATATGGTAACTACTAGCCACATATGGTAAATGAACATTTGAAATGTGGCTAATATGAACTGAGATGTGCTGTAAAATGAAAAATATATAACAGATTTTAAATTCTTAGCATGAAAATACAAAATTTCATTAATAATTTTTGTATTAATTTGGAAATAGCATTTTGATGGGAGTGTCTAATAAAATATATTATTAAAATTAATTCCACTTTTCCTTAATGTAGCCACCATAAAATTTAAAATTACATCTGGCTTGCATTCCATTTCTATTGAACACTCCTAGGAGCCTAAACCAGTTCCTATCAGCTCACTGCTGTTCAGAGAAATCCATTCTTTGTTATCAGGCATCCTGGGAAGAGAATTAATGAGAAATTAAGGCAAAATGCCTAATGATTACACAGCTTCATGTAATTCACTTTTCAAGCTACCTCTTCTATGCTTCAGTATGTGTATATTTACTTCAGCACTTAAAGTCAGTTACTGCCTAACTCTGAATACTCAACACTTCAGTATCATTCTTAAAGCTCACTGACGTGAAAGAGGGGTTTTAAGGTCTTTAAAATAAATAATAGTAAAAAAGACAGATTGAGGAATAAAGATTATATTAAAAAGTGTTATTGTAGAAAAGAGGTGGAATGTATTTGAGTGTTCAATTTCTTTTGCGTCAGTTTTATATATATATAATTTAAATTTTTAAAAATAAATATTGGGTCTCAGATTTAAGTCTCTTATTAGGATGAGTGTTAAAAAAAATAATGAAGATGAGTGTTTCATCTTAGGACACTTGTGAGGGCCAAGGGTCATTATGGAGAGCTATGGGATCAACTACAACTTCTACTTAAATGTATGTATTTTAGTTTGGTTACATCCAAAAGAATAACAGCTTACACTTAAACTGACCTTATGTGTCTGACTCTATACATTTCCCCAACATCTCTACGATATATACTATTTCTTATCCCTATTTTATTGAGGAGGAAAGAAGATTAAGGAACGTCACCAAGGTCACCCAGCTCATACTGTAAGTGGTGGGAGCAAGAATCTGGACCCAGGCAATCTGGCCCCTAATCTACGCTTCTAACCAGTTCATTACACTGCCTCTCAAAAGCAGTCTCATTAGAACATCAGCTCCAAGAAGCGGAGACTTTGCTTAGTTTACTGCAGTGTCTTGCAACTCTTAGAAAGGAGTACAGGCGAGGAAAGAACAAGACAAAGATGGTGATGGCTCACAGGGAAATGAACCAAAGCTGTCTACCTGCCTGAGTCCCAAAGCATGAGAGAAAGTACTTACTCGGAAAAGCCTTTCCACTTCAGTAGATATTCCACTTGCCCCTTAACCACACGCCTGTCTAGCACCTTCTCCACAACATACTCCTCCTCATCTTCTGAAGAAGAACTGTCAGCTGTCCGCTTGGTTTTCTTTCCCATGTCTCACGCTGATTCACCTGAAGGACTAAGGCCACCGGGTTCCTGCAAATGGAAAGGACAAAAATGGTCAGAATCCATGTGGGCAGTTAAAATGTTCAGTCTCTTCTTGATGGGATGCAGTGGGTGTACACAAAGCTGCCCTGTACCTTTCTCTTGGGTTTTGAAACATTCTACAGATGAGTCCTAAGAATGTAACCAAAAATGGGCAGATCCCCACTTTCTTAATTACAACTTTCTCTTTGGCTCACAAGATCAAAATTACTAGATGGCCACAATTATCTAACTCTAATTTCAGATTCCATAAAACAAGTAGTGTGTGGTATTTTACTCCTGGTACCTCTACAACTGTCTACAAGTCATAAACTGGAAGAGAAATATGGAAAACCTTCTATTTAAGATTTTCTATAAAAATGAGAGAAAAAAAAAAAGAAAAGCCACCAAAATCTAACTTTCCCCTGCTCTGAGCATTCTGAGCAGTCTCTTAGCAGGACAAAAAAGGCCTGCTCTGGCATGTTTCACCACATTTTCAGTGACTCGGTACATTTCCCTTCAACAAATTGAGCTTGTCCCTTCGGAGCATCCATCAGCTCACAAAAGCAAGGCTGACACCTCAAATATATTAAGCCTCATCTTTCATTTGGGGATAGGAGGGA
This sequence comes from Bos mutus, assembly GCF_027580195.1. Lineage (NCBI taxonomy): Eukaryota > Metazoa > Chordata > Mammalia > Artiodactyla > Bovidae > Bos > Bos mutus. Next base: position 46,620,435 of record NC_091621.1, read on the forward strand.
GGCAGGGAGGAGAAAAATATTTTTTTGTCCTAAAAATCAAAACTAGTCATTGGGCTGTTCAGTAATTCTTAAGGCTCAACTAATCCAAATATTAAGGAGGTACCTCTCCTCTTAACTGGAGCTGACTTTGGGCCAAAGGAAGAGGAGGAGGAAAACAGAGGTCTGGTCCCAGACTCACAGCAACATGAAGCCTCCAAACACAGAAGAACCATTCATAGGCCCAAGGAAAGCTGAAGCAAGGCAACACAAATGGAAATTGAGTTAAGCTCAGAAATATGCACAACCAGGGGGTATACAGCAGAGACTCTAGTGTTTTAAAATTCTCTCCTTGTCACCACAATCATTTTTAAGAATTCTTCCTTAACCTTGTTAAATGGTGCCTAGAGTCTTGATTATAGAGTAGCAGGGATTGTTTTCTTAGGTGAACTCCATTTTATTTTGCTGTAAACCTTAAAGCTTTTTTTTCAGCATTCTAAAAACATTTTCTTTCTGATCAGATGACCACCCCAGGAATAGGAAAGGTCACTACTAATCTCAGAATTTTGTCTTTGAGTACCATAAAAAGTTGCATTAATCAATTTACTGCAAACTAGCAAAATTTAGGGAATTCCAAGGATATATAGTTGTAAATCATACCTCCAGAACTTACTAGCAATAGGTGTGCCCACCCAAAAAACTCTTTTTATCAAAATACTTCGTTTGGATGAGGGAATGGGAGTGGGGGGAATGTAAGGTAAGGAGTTTCAAAATAATTTTTCCACGAATTCAGACGAAAGTCCTTTAGCTTCAAGGAAAAAAAATCTGATTTATTTAAAATAAAAGCAGCCTCCAACCTCACCAGAGACAGGAAATGTCATATTCCAGGGAGAATACCCCACCCCACCCCCACTCACCTTGGAATTTCCGGGAGCTGAGCAGTTTAGGTCAGAGCGCCAGGGTTAAAACCAGCCCCGGGTTACATGCATGCAGTTAAGCATTGTGACTATGGCCTCCCCTGCCTCACGAGGAAAAACAAGGATTTACATATGTGTTCTTCAGTTTCAGGGAGGAAAGAGGACAATCTCCCTTTATACCTTCATGCAGAAGAGGAGCCCCAAAGGTAGAAGATGAATGGGGGTTCCCTCCTTTACCTACCGGATCGCCCCAGTTCTTTCTTTCCCTCTGGGCTAACAGGAGGGGCCTCCCCTCCCAGGTCTGGGGCTTGGCGGGCTGGCAGCTCCCCCGCCCCCACCCAGCTGCCTAGGCGCCACTGCGCAGCTGTCCCAGTCCGTTGCCATGGCAACTGGCAGCCTTACTAGACTAAGGGGGGAGAGAAGCAAACGGAAAAGTTAAAAGGCTTAACTTTCCTTTTCAGTGAAGGCAGGGTGGAGAAGTTGGAAGGTACCTCCCTTGGCCTCAAGTCTAAGGCATTCAGAGCTCCAGGGAATTGGCTCTTGGGTTTTTAAATCCAGAACTTGTGCTTATTTCTCTAAGAGCACTGGGAATTTAATCAATAGCATTTTAAGATCTAACAGGATTATCGCTCAACTGGAAGTGGGGGCGGGGAAAGGCTAGATCCTTCTACAACAAGATCAGGACAAACTACGACCCCCTAATCCAGCCCGCCAGGAACACTTTAGGCGAGGCCTTTTCTACCATCTGTCACTGAACAGTTAATTAAAACTGGGAGGCGGGGGAGGTGCAGGGAGTAACAGGAAAGGGAGAAGTATTTCAAAGATACTATACAACTTTCCTTCTTGGGGGATTGCTAGATTCAGAAACAGAATCTAGAGACTTGAAGCACTACCGAATTTCAACTGAAATTATAGACAGAAAACAATTTAATTCTCCAGTAGTTTTAAAAAACAGAAGGGAAAGGAACAGTCCAGTCACAACCATTACTGTTAATTGAAAACCACTTCTCATTAGTTGTTTTTGTAATATTATAAAACACATTTTTAAATAATTACCCACTTGGAACATTAATTATACAATATAATAATAAAAACCCCGTGTATTAAAAATTCCTAATACTTGAGAAAAGGAGGACTGAGATAAAGAAAAGAGACTTAAGAGACTTGCAGTCCTGTGAATATTCCTTTCTGCTGGCCTTAAAGAACATTTTAGAGAGCTCCACAACTCTGCTCTCTTTACAGATATGAGTCTTTTAGAGACAAAGGCTGCTGCCACAAGAGAGTATGAATAAGGGACAATCAAAAGCAAAGAACCCAACTGAGGGGGAAAAAAAAAAAAGAATGGTGATTATTCTGCCTATCAAATAAGAAACTGTAGGGTATGAGAGCACAATGGGCAGTTTTCAACTATAAGAATTTCTTCAACTTTGAATAGACTCATCAGGAAATCTGAGTAAAATCTGCCTTTCTCAACTCTTTGTAAGTTTTTAAAACTTTTCATAGTTAAGGGATATGAAAACAATGCCAAAGGAATTAGATCAGAGTTGTGATTCTGTGATTAACTTGCCATGTGTGATCCTGAGTAAATAAATTTTAGGTCTAACCCCAGAATCACTAAAGGGGGCCAAATAAATCCCCACTGCCTACCTCCAAGGGAAAGGGTGAGTTTATGTTGAAACCAAAGGCTGTTAAGTCCCCCAAGAGAAGCGTTTATAAAATATTACAGGGCCTAATACAACAGCAGCAGGAAATACGTGACCTTCCAAATTCCTAAGCCATTAAGCCATATTACATGGAGTAACTCCTGCAGTTCAACATGTTAGAGAGCAAGAAAGGAGGAACCTTGTCTTTGTTAACCTGCTGCTGGTAAACCAATAAACTTTCAGAGAAAAGGCAGGTAACCTTTTCTCTCAAGGGCAAAATTCTTAGTCCTTAAAACTCAGGAAAACATTGGAGACGGCAGAATGAAAAAATAGCAGTTCTGTGAAGGGATAAGGGACAGGAAAGAATGACAGCAATAGTAAGATTTTAGTGAAACCTTTCAGGGAAAACAAGGGAATCCAATGAGGAAACGGACAAAAACATTCTGGTGTCCCATCTTTCTCCTTAAAACATCAAGAAATAAAGAACCAAATCAATTCCCTCTTTCCCACTCTTAAGAACTGGCTAAAATGCACATGGCTAAGATCCCTTTCTCTTTGGGAAATGGGTTTTGCAACAGCTGACAAATCAAATTGGGCCTGATGCCAGGAGTCAGAGTCCAACCATAATATTCTGTAAAGAATGGCATGCAACTGTCTTGTAAATCTCCTGGACAGTCACAGATCAGAAGCTGGCAAGGATGACGACATAGTTCTGATGGAATGTGTCTTATCTTAACCTTGAAGTTACAGATCTGCTCAGGAGCAGCAGTAAGAAATGAGAAATGCACTCAGACATCGGAGGGGACATAATTCTCTTTTAGACAGTGCGACCCAGTGTATTAGGGTCAAATGAAACACAAAGCCAGACGGACAATTTAAGGGCTAGAGCCTGGACCAGATAAAGCATCTAGACTGGTGGTTCACGCTGAGCTTGGGAGCAGGGAGTGCTCCAGTGTGAGAAATGAGACATGGCTGGCAGGATGATGGAGAGATTAAGGTAGAATCCCGATACCATGCCGGAGGAAGAGAGGCCGAGCCTCTTGAGCACAACCTTATTATCCGTATGGAAATCTCCATGGGAAGTGGTGAGCTTCTCAAGTCCCGTCTTTCAGACATAACATATCTCAGCCTTTTCTTGAACACACACAGGAACTCTCTGGTAAAGGCATCAACAACTACAGACAGAGTCCAGCAATTTAAGTGCCCATCCGATCACGAGAAAGAGCAGGCCCCACCAACCCTTCATATCAATGATACAAGGCAAATTCATCTTACAGGCAAGCCCCTGTGTGCTGGGGGAAAACACCTAAGCCAGGGAATCTGGTGAGAATTCAGCCTTGGACAAACATCAAAGACCTTTGCGGTCAGGCAGTCAGAACGTACATTCCAAGTCGATGACAGGGAACTTCTTTAACAGATGAAATCTTCCAGAAAAAAAAAAAAAGAGAAAATGGGAAGAGGTGAGGAGGTGAAGCAGAGAGGGACCCAAAAATCCCACACATTGTAAGGGTAAAAGATTAAAAAAAAAGGTAAAAACTGCCAGTCCCCAGAAATTAGAGAGGGCATCACAGAAAGCTGGGGCAACCCAGAAGAACAACAGATGTCATGATTAACTGTTTGCATTAAGAGATCAATACTGGAAGCAGAGAACCACTCACATGAGACCGTTGGTTTCTGTACTCTGCCCAATCCCTCCATTCACTGCTTATCAATGTCAGTTGTCCTGGTGGCTTTTGCATTTTCATGACGACTTACAAGCAAAAGCACACACACACACACACACACACTGTATATACTTATGTATACACAGTGTAAGGGGTGTGTGTGTGTATATATATATATATATATATATACACTAGGACTTCCCTGGTGGTGCAGTGGTTAAGAATCCATCCACCTGCTAATGTAGGGGACACAGGTTCGATCACTGGTCCAGGACGATTCCACATGCGCAGGGCAACTACGCCCAGGCACTCACAGCTACTGAACCCACACTTTGAAGCCCAGAAGCCACAAGTAACAACTACTGAGCCTGTACACCTGGAGTCTGTGCTCCTCCACAAGAGAAACCACCGCAATGAGAAGGCCACGCACCACGATGAAGAGAAGCCCCCACTGACCACAACCAGAGAAAGCCTGTGCGTAGCAGTGAAGACCCAGGGCAGCCAAAATACACACACATGCCTATATATAATAATCCTAAGTCTTTCTCTAAGCTTTCTTTGTATTGTTTAAAAAGTAACAAAAGCAACTGCTAAGTTGCCTCACTGAACTACCCGCTGAACTATTGTGGGTAGTCAAACCAAGTGTCAAAATGCATTAATCAATGAGCTCTTTTATAGAATTTTAATATAAATTTTATAAGCACACTAAGAACGCAAATCTTCTATAAAAAAAGTCATTCTAAAGAGCAGAAAAGGGCAAGGGCATATGCAAAGGTCCCTCTCACATGTATTAATTAAATATGCCACTGACAGGAGACTTCCGTTGGTCCAGGCTTGAGAAACTCCCAAGTCTCCCCTAAGGCCCTTGGGGAAAGCTGTTGGCTTATGTGAAGATTAAACTGTCAGCTACAGCGTTGTCTTCAAGGCGTCCTCTTTATAGCCCACTGTAGCAAATAAAAAGATGAAAAGAAACCAAATTTACAGAACCGTTTTAATCTGGTCTGTATTCTTTGCTCTTCATAGATCTAGAAGTACCAATGGTTTTAGGTTTGCCACACATACAGCATAAAACTAAAATACCCTCTATAAAGATGTTTTCTTCCACTAGATTTATGATTTCCAAAGTATTAGCCATGTGGCATCTTAACAAAAACACAGCATAGAGATGCACATTACAGCTGTCCTGGCTGTCTCAGGTTTTGTTAAATGGGCTGATAACTATCACTCCACATCCACCAAAAGCCCATGAGCACCCAATTCAAGAGGAGTTAAAAGCTTTTTAAATGTCTATTTAAGAGACTGGATTAGGAAAGAGTTGAGGAGGAAGATTAACTGTGGTCGTTAACACCCCTATCATTAACAAGCCACATATAGGCAACACAAACTTTATTAATAGAGAGGAGTGTGGAAAGAGGAAATGCTCCTCCCTTGGCTAGCAGAGCTCCAGTTCTCCATCCTTTAAAAAATCAGGCCAAGGCACTGCATCCACCAGTCACAGAATTATTCTGGGGCAAAGTATCCTATTTGCTGATTATCTAACCCTCCTGTGCCAGCAAGCAAGGGAGTAGAGTCTTTTCTTCTTTTAGATTAAAACATATACATTATAAATGGAGATAAAGGCTACCCTATAAATTTCACTGTATTGTCCTCCAAGCTCTGACCCCATTAAAAAATATAAATGAATGTGTACTACAGCAGTTCTCAGAACAACTGTTTTATGTTTGGTTCATTGGTATATTTAGCAGTAACACACAAATTCTTGATATCTCATTACCAGATCACAATCCTACAAAATAATCTTACATGGGATTTGTTTTTTTCCTACATTCCAATCTACTGTGCTTCGTCTCCCAAGTGTCTGCTTTCTCTAAATTTAGTTAGGGCACACCTAAAGCCATCATGGGCAAGAGGTTAGCTATTCAATTGTTTTTCGATTCAAGAGAAAGTAGAATTTGGTACCACTAAGGGGAAATGTCTTCCAGATGGTGCCTCTGAACACCTCTATCCTTGGAATGTACTGAATTTCTCAAAGCACCACAGTCTCTGGCAAGTGTTAACTCACACCCACTCCTCTCTACTAATTAAATATGATGAAGCATGAACTAGTAGAGCTTGTCACCTTTCATGAGGAACCTGGCAATTTCTCCATAAATTTTAAGAAAAATGGATAAGAGTACCATTTGAGTAGATGACTGCGAATCTCAGATTTTTACATACCACTTTGGCAAATCATGTTCACAAAATATGGAGGAGTTAAAAGAAAACTGAAGTGCACATCCCCAATTAAAATTACAGTCATAAAGCATTTCTCAAATAGTCGTAAACTTTAAGATTCAAACTTATCTAGCTTGTACAGATTTTGGTTATCAGCAGCTTAAGTTACAATGGTTTCTTCAAGTCATTTCAACATATCCTCTATTAGAAGGAAGAGCTTCTACTATGCCTAACAATTTACATTCTACCACAGTCTTAGTTTAGCAAAGACATTCAAGAGTCATAAAAATTAATTTGCATAACCATAAACTAAAATCTCTAATGTAACTATTGAGATGGTACTAGACTTTAAATCAGTATGTTAAAATCTGATTAACACATCCTGACAATAAGTTTTTATATAATTGGAATAAGAAAGGTATCTCAGACTGTAAAACTTCCAGGAGTAAGAGAGCATTCCTTCAACATATGGCATAGTTTTGTGCTCTGCCATTACCTTGGTGTATTAGCAACATGAATTATATTGAAGTCACAGCCTACAATTTAGATAAATAAAATCAACCCAGTATTGAACTTTTTCCCATCCCATACAACGGTATCCTTGGCAGCTCCTTGGCCATCTATTAAGATGCTGACCAATTTCTCTCTGTGGCAATTTAAAAGCTGTAAAAAAACACATAATGGGTGATGACAGGAGAAACAAACCCACACCAGAAATTATTGAACCTTGTACATCTTTGCAAGTGTCTCTATTGACATATAAGTGTGAGTTACTATGCTACAATATCATAAAAGTGTGCTCTACACTTTAGATATATTGACAGTTAAATGCAAAGAAAGGCCACCATCAGATAAATGGCTTAAGGGATGGCCAATCTCAGACCACCCAGCTCTTCCACTGAGCATTCTGACACATTGCTTAAGCCAAATAAGATGTTTCTTTTTGTCCAGCTTCCAACCATCATCCCAACTCAGAGCCTATGCCAAAAGGATGATATAGTAATACTGACCCTTGCTCTAAAATTCTCTGGTTGGTTATATATTTATTGAGAGCCAAGTAAGTGTCAAATATTGCATGAGCACTGAGTTTAAGCCCGTCTTCAACTTAAGAACTAAGCTGAAGTATCACCAAGTCTCTCCCTGGTTCACTCATCAGTGGCTAGCACCATCCCAAAGGCTGCTGTAAAAAAAAGCTACTAAAAGGGCAACTAGTTAACAGCAGCAGTATCAGAACTAGGAATAAGATAGGAGTCCTATCCCAACTAGATCACTGAAAAGTTGAACTACACAGGTCACTTAACCTAAGGTGTTAGCACTTTGCCCTGCTTATCTCACAGGTCTGCTGTGGGGGAATAAAAAAATTAGAAAACACTTTTAAATATATAAAGCAGAGAAGTTAAATGTCTGATAGTAGATGAAGTTAAAAATACACTTCTATCTTCTGGAAGAGTTTGCGTAGAATTGATGTTATTTCTTCTATAGAAGTTGGGGAAATTCACCTGTGAAGCCATTTGGACCAACAGTTTTTCTCTGTGGGAAGGCTTTTAACTACAAATTCCATTTCCTTAATACACATAGGAATAGTGAGGTTCTTAATTTCTTCTGAAGTGAGCTTTGGTAGTCTTTCAAGGAAGCCATTCATTTTATCCTAGACATTAAATGCACTGGCATAATTGTTCATAATTCTCCCTTATAACTCTTACAGTGTCTATAGGATTAGTAGTGATATCCCTTATTCCTGATGTTACTGTCTTTTTTTCACTGATCAAACTTGCTCACTACATTATCTTCTCCCAAAAAAACTTTTTCACTGATTTTATTCTCTACTGGTTTTGTTTTATATTTCATCAACTATTCACTGCTTTTACTTTCACTATTTCCTTTCTTCTGCTTACTGTTACTTTCACTATTTCTTCTGCTTACTTTGGGCTTGATTTTTAAAAATTGAATTTGTCATATAATATTTTAAGGTATACAGCATGTATATCTGATACATTTATATATTGTAATATAGTAGACAGTGTAGTCATATTTATCACATTATATAATTACAGTACAATATTATCCATATTCATGATACCATGCATTAGGTATTTTTTGATTTATTATTTTTAAAAATAATTTTATTTTTGGCTGCACTGGGTCTTCACTGCTGTGTGAGGGCTTTCTCGAGTTGTGGCAAACAGGGGCTGCTCTTCGCTGCAGTGCACGAGCTTCTTTTTGCAGAGCACGGGCTTCAGGTACACTTGCTCCAGTAGTTGCAGCTTGCGGGCTCTAGAGCATGGGCTCAGTGGCTGCAGTGCATCACGTGGAACCTTCACAGACCAGAGATTGAATTCACGCCCCCTGCATTAGTGGTGGATTCTTATCCACTGTGTCACCAGGAAGTCCTGCATTAGGTATTTAGAGTTTATTTACTACTTACTCCAACTCTGTACCCTTAAACATAATCATTCTTATCCCTTTTTCTGAGTTAAGATAGAAAGACTCTAGATCTTTCCACCTTTTTAAAAAAAACCTTATATTTGTATTGGGGTATAGCAGATTAACAATGTTGTGATAGTTTCAGGTAAACAGCTAAGGGACTCAGCCCTTCATCTACACATGTCCATTCTCCCCTCAAACCCCCTCCCACCCAGGCCACCATGTAACATCTACCAGCACTCCCTGTGCTATATGGTAGGACCTTGTTTATCCATTTTAAACATAGCAGTGTGTCCATGTCAATCTCAAACGTTGTCTTTTTAATTAAAGCATTTAATACTATAAATTTACCTCTAAGCATTGCCTTGGCTATATCCCACACGTTATGTCATCATTTTTATTCAGTTCAAAATATTTTCCAATTTTGTGTGTGATCTTGTCTTTGATCCATGGGTTACTCAGAAGTATATTGTTTAGTTTCAATTATTTGGGGTATTTTCCAGGTGTCTTACAGTTACTGATTTCTAATTCCATTACAGCCAGAAAACATACTTTGTATAATCAAATCCTTTTGAGATTTATGATAGATGGTCTGACTTGTTAAATACTGCTATGCACTTGAAAATAATGTATATTCTGCTACTGTTGGGTGGAATATCCTATGAATGTCTATGGTATCAGGCTCACTGACAGTGCTATTCAAGTCTTTACTGCTTTGCTGTCTACCTGTTCTATTAATGGGCTTCTCAGGCGGCACAGTGGTAAAGAATCTGCCTGCCAATGCAGGAGACTCTGTTTGATCCCTGGGTTGGGAAGATCCCCTGGAGTAAGAATGGCAACCCATTCCAGTATTCTTGCCTGGAAAATGCCATGGGCAGAGAAGCCTAGCAGGCTAAGTCCATGGGGCTGCAGAGTCGGACACGACTGACCCCAGAGCACACATTATTTCCGTTTTGTTTTTTTAAACTAAAAGGTGTTAAGGTTCTATTGTTTTCTTTCTTGTATTTTGATGATTATTAGTTGTGTAAATTTTAGAATTATTGTTTCCTCTTGATGAATTGATCCCTTCATCATCTACATTAGTGTTAACTCTTTGCCCTACTTACCTCATGTCTGTTATGGAAAAAGAATAAGAAAACTTTGCAAAGTACACAGGAAACAAAAGATAAAATGTTTGATAACAGTAGTAGTTAAAAATAACTTTAATGAATTTTCTGAACTATCTGTAAGTTTTATCTATCCTTGTCTCCAACTACATGCATAAATGAGGCTTGCCTATGTTTATCAGATTACTAGATATAATTTATTGTTGTGAAATACTGAACAAATTAGCAGTATATTACCCTCCACAACTCCCTGTGAGGTGAGTTGAGTCTTACTGATTTAGGGATGCGAAACAAGGCACATGGAGTTCAAGGATTTGCCTCAGAAACCAAAGATAGATTTCCTAGCCTGTTGGGTTGACCTCTTTGTACAGGGCATTTTATTCCGACATAATTATGCCCGTTGGCTCAGATATGAACTTGTTTTATTCTAAGAATTGTAGATTACAATCAGAGAAACACTTGAATTCAATTTGGTTCCTCCACTCCCTGGAAGAAATAAATAATGAGTGTGTTATAAAACTTGATCTTGAAGCAGTCCTTTCAATGACACCATCTCAATCCCATGATTTCTGGTGTGCTTCCTAGCAGTGAAACATGATGCCACAGGCACTCCGTAAGTCTGAAGAGTAAGACTGCACATCAGAACTTCCCTGAAGGTCCAATGGTCAAGAGCTTCCACTGCAGGGACTAAGATCCTGCATGCCGCACAGCCAAAAGAAAAAAAGACTGCAAGTGAAAAATTTTAAATCTAGGTCCATGACCTAGTTTCAGGTAGAAAAATCTGTCAGTTCTTTCTCCCCCTTAAAATTCTGCTTACTCCCCTCTCTTTAAAAAAAAAAACTTATCTTAATTGAGGTAAAATTGACTTTAAGTGTTTAAGTTTGATGAACTATTCTTACTGGATAGGAAATCCAGACTACACAGTCCTCAGCCTCATTGGAATGACTGAAAAGTGGTTCAGCTAGTCTATTACACTCGTTTTAGAAAATCACACCCAAGTACAGGTTTGTTATCACGTGTTAATACCCTGAGAAATTGACAACCAGTCAACAACTCAGTTTTCTGTCCCTCAAGTTCTAGGGAAAACCAGTTGGACTATATTGGCCCAAAATATAAGAACGAGTTATTGATTTGCATTTAAAATTGACTTCAAAAATAAACTCCCAAGACAATGTAGGAGTCACTTCATAAAAAATTTTAGGGCTAGAGAACTATAAGTTATCACCTAGCCAATTCCTTCCATAAGAAACTAAGGACCAAAGAAGGCAAATTGCTCACTTTGAGTTTCCTGTGCCTTTGCCTACTCTCCCCACCACTTGCTCCTCATTTTAAAAAATAACCTTTTCTTTTTTGAATTAGGTAATATTTATTTGGATAGGGATTAAAGAACCAGGGTACAGTAGTCTGAATGATGCCTCCCTCCACCCCGCAAAGATATACATGACCTAATCCCTCAAAGTTGTGACTATTACTTTATATGGCAAAAGATGTGCTTTAAAGATGTGAAAGGAGAAATTTATCCCAGATTATTAGGTGGGCCTTAAATGCCATCACACATATCTTTTTAAGAGAGGCAGGAGTTCTGAGAGAGACATATAGAGAAAGCAACGTGAAGACTGAGCAGGAAGTGAGGAGGCAAGGAAAACAGACAACCACCAGAAGCTAGAAAGGCAAGGAAGGGATTCTCCCCTAGGGCCTCCAGAACCGGCTCAACACCTTGATTGCAGACTTCTGGCCTTCAGAATTGTGAAAGAATAAACTCTTGTTGTTTGAAGCCACCAGGTTTGTGGTAATTGCAGCCACAAGAAACTAAGACACAGGGGAAATAAAATTTTAAAAATAATAAACCAAACATTTATAAAACTAATTACTGATGCAAAAAGAACTGTGCTTTAAATGACCCAAAGAATGCCTAAATCCTTTAATCTTTCATTTTAAAGGTAAGTTGAGGCAATCAGAGGATGCAATTTACTTAAAAGGATGGCAGATCTGAGAAGACAAATTCAGAAAGGTCTAATATTTACATAGCTGCTAACAAGAACAGTGTAGGTTTTCCCCCAAACATGCTAGCTGGTAGAGCTCCCGGGCAGACTAAACATAGGCAACAGTTGTCACTGTGGGTGTTCTGCCAACACAAGTGTAAAGTTGTCATCAGAAATGAATATGTGGCTTCGAGTGGCTTACAGAAATCCAACAAATCTGCGTCCTGGACTCTGCACAAGCCAACTCTTCTCAGGATGACCTGGACTCCTTCCCATTAGTACAATGATCAGTTAAAGCCATCCTCTACAAGGAGGGAAGGGAAATCAATTTATGTCAGAGAAAAAAGACAATTGCCCAGAGTCTAAGGTCATCAATAACAATGTGTAAATATCAGCCACACTGAGTCAGTTATAAATGATATCTAGCACTATAATTTATTGCTTTTAAAGTCAACATCCAGAGCATTTAGGCCCAATTTCATGTTAGGTGACTGGAAATGAAAACAGACAAAATAAAAGGACAAGAAAAAAATGCTTTACCAGGAGATGTGATATGAGCTATTTCAATAAGATATAAAAATTATGCCATGTGGTTAAATAAATGGTAAAAGCAAAAAATACTAGTCTTCCTCAGAAACCTCTGTATCCTGGATACCGTTCTCTCTTTTCCAGAAATACTGTCAAGGGCTCTGAAAATCACCAGAACTTTCCTAGATATATAAAAATCCAGTCAATTCAAAGGTATGCTCTGTCTTTGTCCTTCCCCAGTTATCATCCTGCTCACCTCCTACCTGAGAGAAGCTTTCTACCTATTGGATTTCATTTTCCTTTTAGATAACAATCATTTTATTGAAGAAGGAAATGGCAACACACTCCAGTGTTCTTGCCTGGAGAACCCCAGGGACGGGGGAGCCTGGTGAGCTGCCATCTCTGGGGTCGCACAGAGTCGGACACGACTGAAGCGACTTAGTAGCAGCAGCAGCAACAATCATTTTATGTTTGGATGCAACAGGATATGCCTCTAAGTTCTAAGCACAAGTGTCTGAAATTTGTGTAACACAGACTCAGCACTTTGTATTGTTAACAGAGTGTACAAGTTAACAATCAAACCAAGTTCTCCAAAAGCAAGAAATAAGTCTAAACTTAGGATTTTCAATATGATAGTCTCAGATTTCAATTAAAAACTACTCACCAAAATTTCCCCACCAGAGAGAAATGTTTATCAGACCCATTAACTATGACAGTGTAAGAGAACTTACAATAAAACAAGCAACTTTTATTCACACATCACAGTAAACCAAAAAGTCTAGGTACAATTCCTGAAATTTTTCAAATAAAAACATACCATTAAAAAACATCAAATTAAGGATCACTGATTAATTTGTTTATAGACCAAAGTAGGCAGGGCTGGAGATGAAAGGAATCTACTGAGAGAGTAACCTAGGGAGGCATGTTTTGGTTTACCTGTTCTTCAAGTAAGTAATTCTTTTCCCCCAAAGTATGGGTCTCTAAACAGCTGAAAAATCAGTTCAGCAGAAATCAACCTGTGTTTTTAAAAAAATGAAATAGAGTACTATAAATGAGAAAATGTCAGAATGCTTTGGGTATGTTTGTATAGTGAAACTTTAAAGGAAAGAGGATTAAGTCAGATGAGAATGTAAGAAGCATCTGAAGCAAAGTCTACCTCTCCAAAAACTTATTTGCCATTATTTTAGGAAGCCAAACACAAGATGCAATCAGTGTTTAAATGGAAAGAAATGGTAAAAACGTTAATGTAGCTTTCCTTTTATCCAATCAAACAGTGATCACTCTACATCTGAAGAGAGAATCAACATTTCCTAAACACTTCACCTATCTTATCTCTAAATTCCAATTGGTAAAATAAAAGATTTTGACAAGATAATTGATTCTACCATCTGTCATTTCAGATCAATGGTTTTCAAGTGGAGATTTTGCACTCTTCCCTCAAAGGACATTTGGTGACATTCTGATTGTCCCAAGAAGAGGTGTGGGGGAGGTGAGATGCATTTATTAAGCTCAAAATGTCAATATCGCTGAGACTGAAAAACTCTGTAGTAGATCAAAACTGTATTCCTTTCAAACCTAAATAAATCAGGGACAGATGGGGCTTCCCTGGTGGCTCAGACGGTAGTCTGCCTGTAATGCAGGAGACCCGAGTTCGATCCCTGGTTCGGGAAGATCCCCTGGAAAAAGGAATAACTACCCACTCCAGTATTCTTGCCTGGACAATTCCATGGACAGAGAAGTCTGGCAGGCTACAGTCTATGGGGTTGCAAGAGTCAGACAGGACTGAACAACCAAAGCTTTCACTTTTTTTCACCCTTAATCTGTTATCACTTTAGTTCTTATAAATGTTATAAATGAAGTAGTTACATTATTAGAATACCTACAAACAGCTTACAAGCAAGTACAAAATAGGTTTTCCTTTTGCAAGTGCCAAACAGGAAAATCTCTCCTCTGTTCACAATAAGCTCAGTTAAAATCATCTTCCTTTTGTATATCAGAAAAGTCTCTACTCATAACAGTATTTCATGTGGATCTGAATTAATTACAATATTTAAAGATTTTCTCTTTGACAATAAATCAGTAAATAATAGAGCAGTATAGACTCTGATACAGTCAATATGTAATTAAAATATTTTACTAAAAAATACTGGACAGAGTAGAATGGCCATTACCAACACGATATGGACTACTTATAAAATACTTTGAAGGAAATAAAATCAAAAGGCAAAAAAAAAAAAAAAAAAACAACCCAGGTGATGAATGAGTCCTATCTCCAACATCCTAAGCATTAACCTCCTTAAGCAACTTGTTTTTTTATCTAAATCCAGATGTCCTCAAAGGAACAGCAGAAAGGGCTTAGGAGATCTGTAATGGATTAAAGAGAGAGATACAGATGCAGAGAAAAGATGCTCAGAGAAGAACTTAAAAGACTCTGGAGACATGGGCAATGCTTGTAAAACATTTAGCATGATGCCTAGCAAGTACTCAGAGTCACCTTTTCAAAATTTGCATTTTAAAATCGAGGGTCACCTTAGTTCTTAACAGAAAAACAGCACTTTTTTGAGGTGAGAAGTACTTGCTTGTAACTAAAAAACACAAAAACAATTGGCTTTAAATTTTAACTTTAATTACAAATTATTATCCCTGCAAAGATTTAAACATTGGAGATCCAACCTGTCTCCATCCCACTGTAACCCTGGAGGTAACACCCTTTGTTATGTTAGCTTGCCAAAACTTTTTCTATGGATTTACAAATCTCTTTGTCCGTGGAAATATGCATTATTACTATTATGTTGACTTTTCCTGGGTACCTTTCCGCAACAGTACAAAGAGATTTATCCTACACTTTCTAATATTTCAAGGCAGTCTTCGTAAAGAAGTTCTCAAAGTCAAAAAACATTCCTTGTCCCCACCCCCCAACCTAAAAATGTGGGATTGTGGGATGTACCGATGTGGGAAAACAAAAGCCAAAATTCAGGCATTCAGTACCAAACTTACAGCTTCCCTACCAGATAAGTGTGTGGCCTGGAAGCTCAAAGGCTTCGTTCAAACCATTGTGGATAAAATACCCACCCCCACGCGACATCGCAGGCAGTGACTCCTCATCCTCGCATCCCCAAATCTAAGACCTCCCTCTGCTGGAGCGCTGATTGGGCAGTCAGCCCGAGCGCTTTCAATAGGCTGTGTGCCTACTGGCTCCAGATTTGGTCTATCCATTTAAGCGCTCGACTCCCGCATCCCCCACTGGAGTCAAACCGCTGCCTCTCCGAGGAGCCCAACCTACCGCGCGCTTCGTGCTCATTGGCTCAGTGAGCCGCTGCTCAGGAGGAGCAAGCCCTCCTCCTACATACCGATGGCCCAAGGACCGGTCAGTCGGCAGCTAAAGGCAGACCCAATTGGCCTATACACTCGCCAGTCAAACTCTTCGGCTGCAAAGCTCCACAGAACCTACGGGGATAAAACATCCCGCCCCTGTTCTTCCATTGGTTGGGTGGACCCACCGCTCCCCCTTCACGATCCCCCACCCCGCGGTCCATTCATTACACACAATAACGGGACCAATTGGAGTCGGTTCAAGACCTCGTATGCGTAGGCAAGACTGTCCGCCACTTACCCGGGATCGAGACCGACCACTCACGCTAACGTCTCCCCTGTTCTTCTGTGGTGAGACCACAAGCCACCGCCGCTGCCGCCTTCTGCGCAACGCCAACCGCCCGCCAAAACGGATCCTTCCCTGCGCCTGCGCGACCAATCCTGAGACCGGACCCTTTCCCCGCCCATTACGCCTGCGCAAAAGGGGCCCAACTCCCGCCACTACGCAGGCGCCTTAGGTTCGCCGCCGTCTTCTGCCCGCCATTTCACGTGTTCCTAGCGCCAAACGGAACTTCTTACGCGCCTGCGTAAACTCGCCATTTTCCTACACATGCGCTCAGCAGGCAGTCGTTGTCAAAAAAAGAAAATATTGTAACTTGCTAACTGCTTTTCTGATGTATAGTATTAATCATGGTTTGCCAGGTAAACTGAATATAACATTTAAGGCCGTAGAGGATTAAAAAGTTTCTTTAAATAACTTAAGTACATTCGAACATGAATGATTGAATTACTAGCCAATCACACTAGTTAAGAATAATATTACTCGAGAGCCAATAGACCCCGAGGGGTGGAGACTGCGTAGAACGCCCAAATGGATGACGTTACACAGCAATGCAACACCAGAGACCAATGGTAGGGGAAAGCTGTTTCAAATATCCAATCAGAGCTATTCAGGGGCGGAGTCTACCAATGCCGAAAGCGCGGAGGCGGGATAAAAAAGGGAGGCCGAAGGTAGGCTGGCAGATACATTCGTGAGGTTACTCCTTTCTGCCCGTGGACGCCGCCGAGAAAGCATCGTTGAAGTCTTCCCCGCCTCCACTGCCATCATGTCTAAATCAGAGGTGGGTAAGACGCCCTCCCCAGCTGAATATCCTTTCCTCTTCCTTTCCTGAGTTTAGCAGGGTGCAGTTTGTTTGCCTGCTTGCCCCAGCCCTGTCGACGGTTCTTCGATCGCTGCCCGGGCCTCCCCCTCCCTAAGTTGAGGTCGCCATTTTGTCCTCGTCGCCATGAGGCTGCTGTCTTGCGACCCTTAGCAATCACGCCTGCTCGGTGCCCCTTGCAAAACTCTTAGGCACATTTAGTCTGCTTTTTACCTTGTCCCAATGGGCTGCTTTTTAAAAGAGCAGCTACAGACGGATGTGGGCCATGTAGTTTTCTTTCTTAGTCCTTTTGTTGCGCGTGCGTCGGAGGGAGAGTAAGGGACGCATGCGCTCAGAGCCTCCGAGCCCACCCAGCCCCCAACATCTTGCCTCCCCCAGTGGGGAGAAACACGTGGTTTGTTGCGCCCCAAAGGAACAAGTGCTTCCTACGTTGCTATCTGTTTTCTTGCAACTGAAAGATAATTTGCGTTATAGCCTTGCTTAATTCTTCCCCTCCTCCTCTCCTAGTCTCCCAAAGAGCCCGAACAGCTGCGGAAGCTCTTCATCGGAGGATTGAGCTTTGAAACAACCGATGAGAGTCTGAGGAGCCATTTTGAGCAATGGGGAACGCTCACAGACTGTGTGGTAAGACTCGAAAGAGACAAAGGGCTGTAGAACTAGTTGGTTTCCTTGGCTTAAGTTGCTGCGGTTGTTGTTTGAATGCTAATAGGATGGTAGCTGTACGTATGGAGTGGCTTTAACTGAGTAAAAAAGCACCCAACTAATTTACTGCAGATGGTTAATGGGAAAAGGAAGGACTTGAGATAAACTGTTGGTAATAAAGTTTCTTGTTAACCTTAGTCAAGGAAGAAAAGTCAACCATTTCGGGGGTCTTAACACGTATTAAACATTTTAAGGTAATGAGGGATCCAAACACCAAGCGCTCCAGAGGCTTCGGGTTTGTCACGTATGCCACGGTGGAGGAGGTGGATGCGGCCATGAATGCAAGGCCACACAAGGTGGACGGAAGAGTTGTGGAACCAAAGAGGGCCGTCTCAAGAGAAGTAAGTACCTTTTTCCTTCTTGCATTAGTCATTTGAAGGATTTCCACTAGGAGGACTTTACATGTGGGGGTATAATAGACTTAATATTCCTAACTTAAATAGGTTTCAATAACATAGGTTAATTTTTCTTACATTAGGATTCTCAAAGACCTGGTGCCCACTTAACTGTGAAAAAGATTTTTGTTGGTGGCATTAAAGAAGACACTGAAGAACATCACCTGAGAGATTATTTTGAACAGTACGGGAAAATTGAAGTAATTGAAATCATGACTGACCGAGGCAGTGGCAAAAAGAGAGGCTTTGCTTTTGTAACCTTTGATGACCATGACTCCGTAGACAAGATTGTCAGTAAGTATCAGGTGGCTGGCATTTGTTAACGGTTCTGAAATCTATGCTGTATACTGAATTCTGAGATGACCTGTTTATTTCCAAAATCGTGTAGTTCAGAAATACCACACTGTGAATGGCCACAACTGTGAAGTGAGAAAAGCCCTGTCTAAGCAAGAGATGGCTAGTGCTTCATCCAGCCAGAGAGGTGAGTTTGCTACTTAACTAAACCGTAAACATAATTTTGAATAATTGCAGTCTGTCTGTATAGCCCAACACCTCATCTTGATTCTTCAGGTCGAAGTGGTTCTGGAAACTTTGGTGGCGGTCGTGGAGGTGGTTTTGGTGGGAATGACAACTTTGGTCGTGGAGGAAACTTCAGTGGTCGAGGTATCTTTGGCTATAGTTTACTAATAAAGAGTTAATGGTAAAATTGTAATGATCCCTTGATGACTTGTTGAAAGTTACATTTTAATCCAGATATAGTTCTGGCTCCTCTCTAACAAGTAACTGTTAAATATGGAAATAGTTCTAATTGAATGCTTCCTTAAATTTATACTTAATATAAGGTAACTTGTATGCAGTCCACATACTTTAGACCTGGTTTTTAAATTCCATTTTCTTCTAGGTGGCTTTGGTGGCAGCCGTGGTGGTGGCGGATATGGTGGCAGTGGGGATGGATATAATGGATTTGGTAATGACGGTAAGTTTTTTTAAAGAACCACAGGTAAAAAATTTTGGCAACCTTTAGAATAGGTTAGTAGAGACTAAAACCCTAGTGCATGATAAGCTCAACAATGATCTAATAGCATGTTGTGAGCAGGCCTTTAGCCATGCTTGCACAGAATTTGACTGCTGAATACTTTTGTCTTATTGAGAAGACTTGTATTCTTGTAGGTGGTTATGGAGGAGGCGGCCCTGGTTACTCTGGAGGAAGCAGAGGCTATGGAAGTGGTGGACAGGGTTATGGAAACCAGGGCAGTGGCTATGGCGGGAGTGGCAGCTATGACAGCTATAACAACGGTGGAGGCGGAGGCGGCTTTGGCGGTGGTAGTGGTAGGTATCCAGTGATCCAAGTACTTGGTGCAATAGCTAGATTAGCTTTTTAGAGTTTATCCTTAGGAGGATTTGATGGTTTTAAAGCATTGTGTGTTGTGCTGCATGGTACTTTTTTTTAATGGGCTTGCAATGCTACCTCCTCCTAGCTTTAAGCTGGGGCCGCCTCACTCCCAAATAGATAGATGGTTAAGTGGATAGTGGTGTCTTCAATTGGAATTAGATTAGCGTCTAGCAGGATTTAGTGTTAACTCTTGGGATCTTAGGCGCTTAGTTGATGTATCCAGCATGTGTTTGCTGTGCCCCTGGCTGGGTGAAGGCCTTAAAGGCGAGAGAATGTGTACCTTTTGTTATGCCATGGTGAGTTGGGTGAAGTTTTAGTTAATTGGATTATTCAATTGAGTGCCTTGCACATGAAATACAAAGATGATTGAAATTGGAGCCACAGAAGTTTGGGAGCAAGGCAGATCAAGCAACTTTTTTACCCTGAACACTAGGATTTCTCATTTTCCCTGAATAACATATAAAGGTCCTCTTTTCCATTCTTAGGAAGCAATTTTGGAGGTGGCGGAAGCTACAATGATTTTGGCAATTACAACAATCAATCTTCAAATTTTGGACCCATGAAAGGAGGAAACTTTGGAGGCAGAAGTTCTGGCCCCTATGGTGGTGGAGGCCAATACTTTGCCAAACCACGAAACCAAGGTATGGTATATATGTGGTATTGGAGGGCTAAACTAATTGTTTAGGAAATGTGGAAAACAAAATGCTGACAATTTAAAACGTTGAGGAAATTTTAAATGACTGAGTTAAAATAGTTTGAGTTGGGCTCCCCCAACCTGTGATTTTCAACTTAAACAATGTAAATAGGTTAAGCCCCAACTATAAAAACATCGTTACTATTCGTACTTCTAAAGCTTAAGAGAATAAATTTTGTTCTTAGGTGGCTATGGTGGCTCCAGCAGCAGCAGTAGCTATGGCAGTGGCAGAAGGTTTTAATTACTGCCAGGTAAGTGAACACCTTTTTTTGTTGTTATTCTCACTTAATTGTAATTTATAATGAACCCAGTAACCCTAATATAGCTGAGCAGTGCAACATAGTTAACATTATAATTACAGTAAAATTGTGGATATTAAGTTAATATTCAGATCAGCAAAATTTGTGGGAAACAACTTGCTATTGGATTGTAGCCTTGAGTCTTAATATGTTTAGATTAACAACTTTATTCCATATTGTTCAACAGGAAACAAAGCTTAGCAGGAGAGGAGAGCCAGAGAAGTGACAGGGAAGCTACAGGTTACAACAGATTTGTGAACTCAGCCAAGCACAGTGGTGGCAGGGCCTAGCTGCTACAAAGAAGACATGTTTTAGACAATACTCATGTGTATGGGCAAAAAACTCGAGGACTGTACTTGTGACTAATTGTATAACAGGTTATTTTAGTTTCTGTTCTGTGGAAAGTGTAAAGCATTCCAACAAAGGGTTTTAATGTAGATTTTTTTTTTGCACCCATGCTGTTGATTGCTAAATGTAATAGTCTGATCATGACGCTGAATAAATGTCTTTTTTTTTTTTTTAATGTGCTGTGTAAAGTTAGTCTACTCTGAAGCCATTTTGGTAAACTACCCCAACAGTGTGAAGTTAGAATTCCTTCAGGGTGATGCCAGGTTCCATTTGAAATTTATTTACAACCTGCTTGGTGGAGAAGCTGTTGTCTTCAGAACCTTGGTGTAGTTGAACTGACAGTTACTGTGTTGTGACCTGGAGTCCACCATTAAAAGGGTCACCCATGCAAAGTCATGGAGTTTTTTTTTTATTTTTTTTGGTTATTAATGATTGTTGGCACATCCTATGCAATATATCTAAATTGAATTATGGTACCAGATAAAGTTATAGATGGGAATGAAGCTTGTGTATCATCCATTATCATGTGTAATCAATAAAAGATTTAATACCCTCTTGAATGGAATGACAACTGTATGGATTCGGGACTGGCAGAGTTTTGGACCTTCCCTACCCTCTACCCCTGATGTTGAATGCTTCTATCAATTCAAGTTCAAAACTCTGCCAGAGAATAGAAACCAGCTGCTGGCTAATGCCACCTCGTAAATCCACAAATTAGAAGTTTGGGGGAAGACCTTTTTTAAAACTGACTAGTGCCATTAAGAATTTTATTCAACACAAAAAAAAGGCTTACATTAAAGGAAAACTGCAGTTTCTGTCCTGGTTGGGTGGGTCTTTATAGAGGTTTATGGATTGACCACTTACTATATGGAGATTAGAATTTAATGTGGTGAGAAACCATATTGTCTACTTAAATACATGCTAACTGCAGTTTTCCTTTAAATACAGCACAAGATCACACAACCATCCTAAAATGTTGCTTGTATAGAAAATGACTTTTAAAATCTTTATAACGTTATTATCCAATCATTGTTATTTGTACATAGCTTCCTTTGAGCCCTCGCTTTGGTGCCCTCAATTTCAGTGCCATTGTACCTAGTAGTATAGATAATTGTTTACCACTAGGATTGTGTACTCCATCCCATGGGTGTGTTACCTGGAAGTTGGGGGGTGGGGTTGGGGTGGGGTTGGGTGGGAGGTGGAGGTGGGTGGGAAAGCATGGGTAATAGTTCCATGGGCTTGATATTGGCTGAGTTTGCAATGGCAGGTGGAACCTTAACTATTGAGGGAGTTTGCAGATACCTCAGGATTCGTGACAATGCCTTTAAAGATCCAGGAGAGATGTTTCAGCTACTAGGAACTGCTAGCAAGTATAGCGCGAATGGCTCCGAGCCCAGACACTCTACAGCTGAGAGTAGACACTTGTGGTATGTGGAGTACAGATAAGCCAGGGGCAGGCCACGGCACTCCATGAAAGCTAGGAGAGAGAAGTTTCAGTGACCATCGCAAGGAAGGAGGCAGACAAGAGTAAGGCACACCTGACTCTTAGGACTAGCAGTCAGAACCAGGAGAAAAGGTTTTATTGCTATGCTGATAGGTAAGAACAGATTTTACTTACATCCATATAGCTCTCTAAAATCCAGCCTTCTCATTTTCCTTAATATATTGAGCCAAAACTAGTCCAGTTAAGCTGAACTTGGTTTTTCTGGAACTGAGTTGCTTTAAATTGACACCCTACTCTTGGTGGCTCCCAAATGAAGGAAGTGAGCACTTTTTTAAATTACCTCTACTGTGATATATATTTACCCTTTAATTTCTATATTTCTTACCTTCCTTTGATCTATTTCCTTAAAACAATGGCTCAAAGTAATATTAGAATCTTCCCCCAAATGCTTGTGGGAGGTTGGGTGGGCCGTTAGTGGGAGGTGGGGGGTTAGCCTGAGATGGAACTTGTCTCAGAAAAAAAGCTAGTTCTAAAGGCTGTTTACTTTTCTAGGGAGGACTCTGCTATCACAGGCATATCAACTCTTTAAAAAATCCAGAAACTTCAGGCCAAGCTCATGGATAAAAAGGTAAGCTTTTATAAAGCAACAGTGTTTAGTATTCCCAAAGAAAAATGACAAGCTGTCCCTCATAGACTAGAGAGGTCTCATAGCTTGATCTGTTATCTACCTAACAGACTAGCCAGCAAACACTATTAAAACAATGGGATTCTCAGTGAAGAGAATGGGTATAATGGTAGATTCTTTCATCTGCTTATGTACTTTTTTCTTTTTGCAGAAACATCCTTATGAGGACCTTTATCTGAGCCTCTTGGTGCTTGATTTGTCACTGCCATGCAGTTACTTACTACCTGCTGTGCAGCTTGAATCAATCATTCAGTTTTGTGAATGAACTTAAAAAATAAAATGCATTTAACTTGGTTTTGTGCCTTGTTTTCTTTGTCTTCCTTCATGATATTTACGGTAAATAACTTGATGCTGCCTGTTCTTTACCAGATGAAGTTTGAGAATGGGAAATAGAGGAATTAATGATAGCCAGGTGTCTGGTACACCAGAATTGGACCCTCATTCCTTATTAGTGTTAAGTTCTTGAGCATAGTGGACCTCATCCAGGAGTGAACAAGCTTTTATTGGTCAATTATTTCCAGCTTCAAAAAGAGCCACAAGTAAAGGAGGTACTTCACCTTCACAAAGGTAATAAGCCTAGAAATGTGTTTGAAAGCAGTAGTTTAACTCTGAGCAAGTGCTTGTATTTTTCTCTAGCCTGTTTCCATCTTTGGTAAAAGAAAGCTTGTGAATCCATGGGTCCATTATTAACCAGAATTACGAGTAAGGAAATTCCCCATTTTTTATATGAAATAACCAGTTTTTGTGACCCACCCTTCCATCTTTCACCTGAAGTACTTACTGATGAATATATGTGTCTGAGAAGTCTTTCCCACTAGTGTACCTCCATGAGCAGTATCTCCAGTGCCTAGAACAATACCTGGAGCTTATTATGTGCCTATTAAATAATTTGTTGAATAAATGTCTAGTCTCAATTACCATTTTTGTGGCTTTGATTTGAATGAAAAAACTTGAGTCTGCTATCTCAAACTACCTGACCTCACATTTTCAAGTTTTTGAGAAAGTTGACAAGTTGGACTGTCTTCAGATCTGTTAGGAAGTTTTCGTTCACTGGAGACCAACTTTTTCTGAATCTGTAGCCATTAAGTTTTTATTTCAATCACTTCTGATTTTTTTTTGTCTTAAAACTGTAATGAGTATCAAGAACTTGGAAGTAAGGTTTCTCTAGTGAAATGGAATAGAAATGTTAAATAGAAGCAAAATACTCCAAAGAGGTAATTTATATAATCTAGTGATCAGGAAGATTGGGAACTGCCCCAAATCCAAGCAACAGGACAAAGGTGTGTGGAGGGAGTTTGAAACTTAATTGTTCTAAAAAACATACGAGCAAAAGGCCCTAGATCTTTAAAAATATAGAAGGGGAAGTAGGGGGTGGGGGAAGGGCAGCACACTAAAACAAGAATTGGGTAATATCTAACATAACCAGGGAGATGGATGATTTAACCAAAATGCACATGGTATGTTGCTGTGGAGCAAGTTTTACCAGTCCTGGGTGTGTGAAGTCCTCTAAAACTTGATCAGTCACTCAGTGGTGTTCGGCTCAGACCCTGTGAACTGCAGCACGCCAGGCTTCCCTGTCTTTCACCCCTGGAATTTGTTCAAACTCATGTCCATTGAGCCCGTAATGCCATCCAACCACCCCCTCCCCTGTCACCCCCTTCTCTTACACTCAGTCTTTTCCCAGTATCAGGGTGAAAGTTGGGTTCCAATCCAATTCTCTTGTTCCAATCAAGAAAGGCCTGTCCTGTGGGCATTCTAGGCTTTTCAGTCCTAACACTCGGGAACCTCTTACAGAGGGTCTAGCCAGCTCCAGCAGCAATCCTAGCTCTATAAATAGGGGGCCACTGAAGAAGATGGGGCTCCTCAAATCATGGCCTCTGGCTCTGAGAAGGGGTTTAAAAGTGGTAGATCACACTGCTCAGGCCCAACTCGTGTGTCCCGTCTCCTACAGTCATAGGGGAGAGAGAGGAGCAAGCTCAGCAGAACACCCTCCCCACCACCAACAGGCAGTGAGGTCTGAGGAGCACCCCACTTCATCACCCTCCCTTGAAAAAGAAGACCGCACAAGGCCATTTCCATAGAGTGCTTTATATACCAAAGCTCAATCGAGACTGGAAACCTAGAAAACTGAACCACTGAAGAGAGATTCCAGCCCTCCCCTCACATCCTTGCCTCCAGGCAAGTCTCACTGAACACACCTCGGACCTTCCAAATGCCGGGTTTCCAGCTGTGGTCCCCTCCTGGTCTACAGAACTCAGCTCCCACTGGGCCTCATGGACGGGGAGGACCTTTATCAGAAGAGAATGAAGGAAACCCCCATCACCAGTCCCATCCCCTCGGGCCAGCTCAGTCTGTGGCCTCCATCTTGGTCCCCCGGGGCACCAGGAAGATGGCCCCATCAGCAGCCTGGTGTAGCGCATAGTCTTCAGGGGAGTAGCTGTTGCCTGCTTCATCCCGTAAGTGCTGGAAAATGTCACGGTACAGGTCCGTCAGCTGTTGGCGCATGACCTCTAGGGTCCGGTCGGCTTCGCCTCGGGCCCGGAGAAGCCGCTCCCGCTCGCTGCCCAGCCGCTCCAGTTCCCGCTCCAGCTGCACGATGGTCTCCAGCTTTCTCTTGCGACAGTTCTGGGCAGCCACCTTGTTCTTGCCCCGCCTTCGGATGTCCCGGACCAGGGCCAGCTGGCTCTCTGTCAGCGGGTACCGCGCCAGCAGCTCGTTAAAGTCGTCTACTGGCAGGTTGACAATCTTGTCCGTAGGGAAGGGGATCTTCATGGCCAGGGCCCGCCGCTCATCCCGACTCCCTGCCTCCCCCCGTGCAGTGGGCTTGGCCCGCACAGGGCCAGAGGAGGGTTCTAAGGCTAAGGGGGTCTCGGCAGGTGGCAAGGCATAGTTGGGGTGGGTCAAGGAGTTGGGCATTAGTGAGTAGGGGTACTCCACTGGGTACATCTCTACATACTCGCTGCGACGCCGGCCAGCCTCCGATCCCTCCAACTCAAGAGATTCAGCGTCGCTATAGTTGAGGGATAATCCTGAGTCAGATTCTGGGTCTTCTTGGGGCTTGGATGGCCCCGCTGACAACCCAATGTCCAGGAGGGCCAAGGGGTCTGGGAGGGGGTCACTGAGCAGGCCCGAGAGGGTCAGTGGCTTGGAGACTGGTACAGTCATGTTGCTGCCATAGGAGTACGGAGGGTCTGGGACATGAGACGTGGGTGCTGGGAGCTCATAAGGTGGTGCAGGAAGGGGAAAGCCAGGCTCCGAGTGGATAGAGCAGGGGCAGTAACTTGGAGGCGGTGGGGGCCCTGGGTATGGGACAGGGGCTGGGGGCTCGAACGATGGCTCACTTGGAGCATTCAGACCCTGCAAGAAAAGACACCAAGAGGTTTGTAGATGGGCTGAGGAAAAGAAGAAACCATCTCTCTCTCAGAACCAATCTGAGTCCCACTGAAAGAACCAGTGAGATAATCACAAGGGAACAGAAAGTTGCTAATAATCATTGAAAGCTTCTGGCAAAGTTGTGACAGAGTAAGTTCATGAAGAAAGCGGCTTAAACAGGAAGGGCACTCGCTGAAGTCAGACTTCAGAAAGGACTACCTAATGCCGCAACAGTTGTGGAATCCCCTCCTCTTCGGGAGAAGTTCTTACTGGCTCGAGATGTCTCTTGTCCCTTTATTTCCTTCAGGAAGACAAGGAGTCACTCCACGATGACCCTTGGAACCCTTTTCCTGCTGCCATTATCTAGGGTCAAAGGGTCAAGTTCAGACCCTGGCCATGCCCCGGGTGCCCAGCAGAGGGAGCTGCTGTGTGGGAAGAGGGCTTAGGGCAGATCCTGAGGGCCCAGGCTGGCGGCAGGAGAGAATGGAGTGGGCACAGTGCCAGGTCTGGGGCAGAGAGTTACTTCAGGGAGCCTCCGTCAGCTCTGCCCTTTCCCCTCCAGTCCCTCTGTCCCTGCCCAGGTGCAGAGAGGAGGAGAGAACATGCCGGGGAGAACTGGGCCCCCAACCCACATCGGGGAGCCACCCTGCTCCAGCCCAGCTGGGGACAAAGGCATCATTGTTAGGCCAACAGACACCCCTTTGTCCAAGTAGCAGAAGGAAAGGACCCCGGCATAGCCTGACCCCACCCCCCACCTTCCTGAGGCCCCTGAACTACAGCTCTGCTACCTGAGGGAAAGGGGCCCAGCTGCTGAGGACAGTGGGGGGAAATGAGGAACGAAGATGGGCAGGGTTGGAAGAGGGCAGAACAGAGGAAGGTGAAGAAGGGAAGGCGGGGCAGGAGGTGAGGTAGAGAGACGTGAGCAGAGTGGCTGCCCAGAGAGCTTGCACCCCCAATCAGATCCTTCCTTCCCACCACTGCTATCTCCTGCTCATCCGCACCCCTCCCCCTCAACGCTCTGGCCCTCCCTCCAGATCTCTTCGACTCCAGCCCTTCTTTTCACAGTGTCCAGAAAATCTCTATCTTGAGACCCTGGGCTCTGCTTGCTCCAGCGCCAGCCCCTGCCACGCACACCCAGGGCCTCAATCCCAGCCAGACTCCCTGTTTTGTTGCTTTTTCCTCCCCCTACCACCTCATTCCCCACTATCTGGCTTACCTGCAGCTCAGTGATGGACATGATCTCCTGCCAAGTCAGTTCCATCTCACCTGGCTCCGGAATGGGCAGCTGTGTTACCCTGTTCCTGCTCTGCTGTGGAGGACACGGGGACATCCTACTGGGCCAGGGCCTGGTCCGAGGTCCCGAGAGCCCAGATGGTCCCAGCAACCTGTATCAAAGGAGAAACAAGGGTTAGGGCCTCTCCTGCTACGGGTCAGCAGTTTTGTCCTTCTTCATTGAGCAGCTGGGCTTCCCAGGTGGCGCAGTGGTAAGGAATCCACCTGCCAATGCAGGAGACTTGGGTTTGATCATTGTGTGGGGAAGATCCCCTGGAGGAGTAAATGACAACTCACTCCAGTATTCTTGCCTGGAAAATCCCATGGACAGAGGACCCTGGCGGGCTACAGTCCATGGGGTCACCAAGAGTCTGACACGACTGAGCGACTGAACACGCGCGCATGCACGGAGCGGCTCCCTCCAGCTTCACCTGAGGGAAGGAGACGCCTCACCCCCCCATTCATACTGGACTCATCAACAACTCCTTAAGCTAGAAAGCCTTTTTCTGCTGTGTTATCTCTACCTCACCTGCTATGGCTGTAGGCAGTTCCTCTGGGAGCACAGTAGGTTTTATCTTCTTTTCAGATAAGATGCCTTCTCTTTCCCCTACTGCTTAACTCCTCAGGACTGTATCACAGGCCAGGAGAGAAGCCACATCACCTAGGGTCGTGGTTTTATTTTTCCTGTCTCCTGCAGCAGCATCAGGGATCACTCCTGATCTTCTCCTCTGCCCTCAGTTTTAGGATCTCAGTCTTTTCCTTTCAAGTTGAGAGTGAGTGCCTGGGGATCCCCAAGGAGCGTGTTGTGGGAAGAGCCAAGCAGACAGCCCCTCCCTTTCTCTAAGATAGGGCCCAGGCCTGCTGGCTGATAGCAGCCCTGCCCTCGCCTCCTATCCTGGTCCTGGGCTCCCCTGCCTGGGCCAGATAAGAAGTTTATCAGTGGCAGGCAGCAGAGGAGGAATGGTCTCTGGAGACACTGGACCTCTGCCCTGTGTCCTGAAGGGTCCTCTTGGCTATACCCCACCCCACAAACCAGGTCATATAGTAACCACAGCAAAGACTTACTTGGCATTTGTTGAGAACTGAGCCTGGGAGTCTATAGGCATTAATTTATGAGATTGATTTTCACAAAGATCCTATAAGGTCCATTCTGAAGCTGAGACTCAAGCTGCTCAATAGCAGAGCAGGTCTGGTACCTAGGGTTGCTGACTCTACTGCCTGTCCCACCTTCCAGGCGCCTTCCCAGTGCTGCTCCCGTGTCTTGCTACGCCGAGACTCTACTGGCAGGCAGCTTCAGTCAGCTCCTTCTGTGGAATCTTGGCCTCTTTTCTCTTCTAGGGAATATTTCTTTAGAGACTTGAATACTCACTCCCCTCCAGCCCCTTTGCTTTGGATCTGGGCTGGAGTTGCAGACCTGCGCAGCAGCAAGATGTCGGGCAAGCCGTCGCCTTTCTCTGAGCCTCTGTTTCCTCATTTGTAAAACCAGAGAGTGAGACAAGTTGAATTTGGAGGTCCCTCCCTCTCTGCTTGGACAGTTCAACATTCTCAGCAATCCCTCAGCCCTGCCTTCATCTTCTCCTTTCTGTCACCCTTTCTCCTCACTCCACCTCCCTATTCCCTGACACCCATCTCACCCTCATCTGTTCTCCCTTCCTTTGGCAAGACACTCCAAAAAGATTTGGCAGGGGCCCTCTGATCTCTTAGGGCCACGCACTGTACCCTATGTTTGCTGTAGAAATAAAGGCAGGCAGACTGGGTGGGTGGGGGAGACTTACAGAAGGACAGACAGAGTACAGGGTTGGATGACCTTAGATCACCACAAGGATGGCCTATCACAGGTATTTAATATGGAATCCACTCTGACTCACCACAAAATTCACGAGAGCTGCAAATTGTCCTTTCGAAGGAGGATCACCCCAAGTCCCTGCCTGCCCACTCCTTGTTGCATGGCCATCCCTAGAGCTGGGAGTTGCCACAGGCCCTTGGCCAGTGGGCAGAGGGCGGGGTGTTTATGTCTGTCCAGGATGCCATTTCAACACCGGAACCCCACCTTCTCCACCCAGGTTCTGGCGGAAATTGCCCAAAGGCAAAGTGAATGGAGAAGGGGTTTAGGGGGCAGGGACAATGACTCTTGCCTCATAGTCCTTCTCACACACACACACACATCCCGTTTTGTCCCTCTGTATAATTTCCCGGATCTGACTCTTAAGTGCAATACAAAGATCCTGCCCTAGGAGGCAGGAGACCAGGTTCTCTGGCATTCCACATGCATGATCTGAGGTAAATTGTTTTCTATTCATTCTCTGCCATTAAATGGAGACAGACCTGGAGAACCTCCTTACAGTAGATTGTATCTGGCTCAAGCAATCACAAACTTTATTGTGGGTTGCATTCACCTGGGGTGCTTGTGAAAACACAGAATTCTGAAAGCTGTCCCAGATCCATCAAAACTGAGTTCATAGGTACAGGTACCTGGCAATCAGCACTTTAACAAGTGGCCTGGGTAGGTGTTTCTGTGCCAGAGGCCCACTGTACTTTGAAAACTGTTAACCAGTCCAACCATATGGATTTACTTGAAAGAACACAAAGCCAGAAAGTCTGGCAAGTAATCTCCAGACTTCTCTTTCACAACCTCGATCCAGGCAAGGCTGGGTTCTAGGCTGCCCTGGTCTCTGAAACTAGATATCAGCCCCTTCTCATAAAGACCAGGAATTTAATTCTCCCTTTACCCTAGGACAGGGAAATGAGAATCCAGAAGGGTCACTGGGGGAGACAGGAAGTAAGGAAAGAGGCAGTTAAGGAGAACCTCAGGATCAACTCCAGCCTGCTCTCTGGTACAAGTCTGTGCCAGGCCAAAAGGGAGTAGTGTGTTCTTCCCTAGACACTCAGAGATGGGTGGTGGTCTATACACCAGCTGTAGGCTCCTCTGGGTCTTAGGAGCCTACCTTCCTGAAGACAGGCCAGGGAGCTGGCAGCCAGTGGTATAGCTTAGAGAGAAGGAATCAGATCAAATAGAACATCACGAAGGGTACAGAAGGTGAAGAGGTCCTGGGAAAGTGCAGCCTGCCTCCCTGTGTCCCTTTTCTTTTATAGCAAATGGTCCTCACTTTCCAGTTTAGCCCACACTTTGAGGTCACACACCCATCTTGCTCCCCAACACTGCGTATCGTGTAGGATGGACACCATCTCCAGGGAATATAATCCACCCTCTTTACTCTCATCCTAAACCATTCTGGCTTACCCAAAGAGATTTTATCACAATCCCTGAGTACACACAGAATGACATGGAGCTTTATGTTTCAGGATACAGACTGAGGACCATTTGGGGAGGGATGCTGTGGAGAGGAAGGTATTCGGCCCCATCTACTGCCCCAGGTCTCTAACACCTTGACAAGGGGGTTCTGAGGCTTACTAGACTTCCCTCTCCTCTCCAGGTGTCAACAGAAGCAGTGAAAGGATGGGGGGGGATCAGTAAAACCTGGGGTGTGGAGTGATGTGTGAGCAGCCTGCAGCTTAGAAAGATTAGAAAGAATCTCCAAAGAGAGGGAGGCACACAGAAGTGAGAGAAAGCAACAGAATGGAGGGGAAAGGGGGTGGGTGGAGGGAGCCATGGGGAGGGAGAGGGAGTTGAGGGTGTGGAGAGAGATTTGAGCACAGTAAGACTGAGCACAGTAAGATATGTGGGGTCACACATGACTCAAACAGGTGCATGGGAACAAGGGAAAGAGGGACGAGTTTCTGCCGTCCCATCACCCAGTCACTAGACCCCAACCTCAGTCCTTAGTAAGCCCAATGATAGAGAATCTCAGCTCCAGCAGCTGTGACAGGTGATCTCTCTGCCACTGTCCCCAGCCGACTGTCTCCTCAGCTGCCAAGATTTCCAGTCAGAAGCAACTATGCTGCGGTGGGATGCCTTCCTCTCCCTCCCACTTCGAGCTGATCCCCACTGCCCCAGGCCCAGAGAAGAGAAGGCACACAGAGAGGCGAGAACTCAGCACCTCCAAGCCCTAGCAGCCCATCCTGGTGCAACAACACTTCTCAGCGGCCCAGGTGTCCACTGTTTCAGATTCCTCAACTTCCCTTAGACCTCCCCAGATGGCTGGGCAGGGCAGCGTGATGGGATGGAGTAGGTGAAAGGATGGTACCGCATACCTGAGAGTCCAGCGACAGCCAGTCTGCCCAAGGGTTACTCAGGGTCACTCCCCAGCCCCTGAGGCATCCCTCGGGGAACCACTGTCTGGTCCCCATCCATAGCGTTTTGCCCCAAGAATCCCAAAGGGCTCAAGAAGCCACGTAGGTCTCCCACACCTGTCAAATTCCACGACCAGGGGCAGCCTGGTAAGGTCTGCGACCTCCTAGGATCGCCCTGCGAGTTGATTCTTCTTTCCCTTTGCCTCCTCCACCTCCCCAGCCTGTCCCCAGATCCACTGCAGTTCTCCCCGCCCGACCCGCAAGCACCTGTGGCAGGGTCCCAGCGAGGTGAGGAGAGCGATGAGAGAGATGAGGCCGGTCTGGGCTGACACCTCCTGGCTGAGGATCCCTGCTACCTCTGAGAGCCGCGGAGGGCCGTGCCCCGCCCCCCGGCCATCTCTGAGCGCCCAGTATGAAGGCTCCGGGAGCTCCAGGCGGTCGCTGAGCGCCCAGTGTGGAGTGCGGGGAGCTCCGGGCTGGCGCACCAGCCTCTTCTCTGAAGCCCTCGGCCTGAGTTCTCCGTCCTTCCTCCAACCCTCCCCTTTCCCCGTGGCCCTCCTCTCCTCCTGCCCCTTCTGGCGAAGAGAGGAAACTTGAGCCCGGTGTGGTTTCTGCCCACACCCCGCCCCCAACTTGCTCCCGGCCAGCATGGGGCACACATGGCTTCCAGCCCTCCGTGTGAGCCCAGGAGTCCAGCCAGCTCTGCGTTTCTCCCATGCGTATGATGAATTCCAACCTGATGATCTAAGCGACAGAGCGACCTCTAAACTTCATACAAGTTGTACCCCCTGCCCTTTGCCCCTTTGACTGTCTTCAGGACAGGGAAACTGAGTCCTGGCAGGGTGGAGAGCAGCTGGAGAAAAGGACCAGATGTCTAGCATCCCAGTCGTTAGGCAGGTAGGCCTTCGGGACACTTCTTTTATTTCAGGAAAGCCTGGGCTCTGGGAAAGGGGTAGGGGAGCTTTCAGGGGAGGGGGGCCCAGCCGCTTTGATGTGTCCTTTCACCTGTAGCCTTCTCCCCTCCCTCTGCAGCCTCAGATGTCCTAGGACAAAGGCCTCTTTCTTGGCCAGGTTTGTTGTCAGTGTGTGAGGGGAGTTGGGGTAGGGGAGAGCCGCCTGGCAGGGACATTATTCACCTGCCTTAAAGGGGACCCTAGATGCCCTCTGTCCTTTCTTCCAGGCGGTCCCCCCAGTCACAGGGCAGCCACATACTCTGGACAGAACAGGACATGTGTGTAGGGTGTCAGGTCCCCTCCCCCCGCCAGCATTCACAGCAGCTCTGGGGCAGGCCAGGAAGTACCCCTGGAAGTCACTCATTCATCCATTTGCCTCCAAGCCACAACCCAAGTTCCAGGCCAAACAGATCTTTCTCCAGAGACTAGGAGAAAAGTCTGGCTTCCTCCTAGCTTTTAGTAGCTTTCAGCTCTAAGGAAAGTCTTTCCTATGTCTAGCTTCACTCCTTACAGCTGCAGCTTGCACTTTTTTTTTTTTTTTTTTTCTTATGATATTCAAGTTAAATTGGAAGCAGTTATTGACTGGGGAGGTAGGCAGGTGCCACCCTAAGACATGACTGGCATTCAGCCAGCATTCTGTGATAGGCTTGTGTTCACTATAAAAATAATGAAAACATTCTATCCCACTTGGTAAAGAATAGCTTCTGGGAGTCTTCCAAGTATTCCCCATCATTACAGTACTATGTCAGCCACCCGAGTTCTCTCTTAGGATGCCCCCAACCCAATAACACAACCAAGCAACTCAAGAGGCAATGTAATACCTGCAGCCTGTGTGTGTGGGTTTGATCAACACCCATGCCAAACCCATAGTTCAGTGATTTGAATCTCTACCCCAGGAGATCATAATTCTACATACATGATCTGTGTGGGGCAGGAGGTGACCCATGGCTTCACTGCGTGTTACATGCAGGTTCAGAATCTCTTGATGACCTGGGTATGAATTTAGGTCACAAACATGAACACTCAGGTAGCTTATGTATTTATTTGGGCCCATTGGAGGGGATGAGAGGTGGTGATAGTCATACTTGTGGCTGATTCAGTAATGGTATCAGTTTAGTCAGATAGTCAATGGTATCAGATAGTCAACAAACATTTGCTGAATGAAAGCTACCAGTTCAGGACACTATTTGTGGCATCGCACATACAATTATAACACAAGTTATCCAGTGAATGAATGGATATTTATGGAGTATCTACTTATCATTCATTCATTCAACAAATATTTGTTGTGGGTCTACTATGTTTCCCACTCCAGAACCACACAAAGATGAATAAGAACAGTCTGTGTCCTTATTAACAGCCTACGCAGGGAATTTGGGGTTTTTCAGGCGGCACTAGTAGTAAAGAATCTGCCTGCCAGTGCAGAAGACTCAGGAGATGCGGGTTCAGTCTTTGGGTTGGGAAGAGCCTCTGGAGAAAGAAATGGCAACCCACTCCTGTATTTTTGCCTGGAAAATCCCATGGACAGAGGAGCCTGGCAGAATACAGTCCATGGGGCCACAAAGAGTCAGATACAGTAATAAAGGTCTATAAAAAGTACTATGGAGGGACTTCCCTGGAGGGCCAGTGGTTCAGACTTCTTCCGATTCAGGGGTACTGGTTTGATCCCTGGCTGGAGAGGTAAGACCTCACATGCCTTGTGGCCAGAAAACCAGAACATTAACAACAGAAGCAATATCGTAACAAATTCAATAAAGACTTCAAAAATGATCCACATCAAAAAAACAAAAAAAAGGTCCTATGGAGCTGAACTACTGTGGGGAAATTCAGAGCAGGCTTCACAGAGGAGGTGACAATTGATCTGGGCTGTGGAGAATGACTCAGGGTTCATCAGGAAAAGAGGGGAGAAGGGTATTTCAAGCTGAGGTGTGAAAGCCCAGAGGCATCAGACTGAGAAGAGTACTCAGGGTTTCCTAGGGTGGAGTGTGGGGAAGGAAGTAGTGAAAAATAAGCTTGGGGAGATTGGGGCTAGATGTAAAAGTCTTGAAAGTCAAACTAGGGAGGTTGTGTTTCATCCCATGTGCGAGTCAAAGGCATGTTTGAAGCAGTTTACTTGTTTTCGGGGACAGACATGGTCGTACAGGCTGAGCTAAGTCAACAGACAGCCTTCATTTAGGCGGCTGGCCAGGATATCTCTCCCACCTCACCCTATTCCCCTCCCATAGGAAGAGGCTGTTACTGGGATTAGCAGGCTGTGTTCTGCCTCTAGAACATTCTTTTTTTTTTTTAATGTATTTATTTATTATTTTTGGTTGCACTGGGTCTTTGTTGCTGCACACGGACTTCCTCCAGTTGCAGAGAGTGGGATCTACTCTTTCTTGCAGTGTGTGGTCTTCTCATTACAGTGGCTTCTCTTGTTGCGGAGCACAGGTTCTAGGTGCACATGGGCTTCGGTAGTTGTGGCTCTTGGGCTCTGAATGCAGGCTCAGTAGTTGTGGTACATGGGCTTGGTTGCTTCGCGGCATGTGGAATCTTCCTAGAATGGGGATCGAACCCATGTCCCCTGCATTGGCAGGCGGATTCCTATCCACTGTACCTCAAGGGCAGTCCAAGAACACTCTTTACAGCCCCCCAGGGGTCTGGATGGTTCCTTTAGTCCCCTCCTTTCAGATTCCTGCTGTCTAGAGTCAACCTCCTTCTATCTTAAATCTCCTTTGCTTGATGTAAGATTAACAGGGTATTAGGAGCCTGAATGGGTTGGACAGTGCCTGCAGCTAGGCAAGGCAGAATACCTAAGATTTTCCTAGCCCCAAGATCCTCCTGCGTCAACCAAAGTGGCAGAGACAGAGTGTGGAGAAAAACATGGCCACATATCTTTACTCTTATACCGTTCTTCATCCATGCTGCTCACGCACCCCCAAAAGGCTGTCTTATTGTCACCTCTGGTCAATTCACCCCACCCTCACCCCAGTGTGTGTGCACACCACCATCAGCATCAGGGCAAGCCACAGCCGTGTTGCCAAACACCCTACCGGGTTATGCAACCAGCTTCCCGAGTAGGGCGGGGTGGGTAGAGGTGAAACCAGGGGAGGGCCACAGGTCCCAGAGGGAGCTGGCTGCCTGGCCTGCTTGCCTGCTGGGCTGACCGCAGTGGCCCCAGGGGGCGGGGGCAGGGCTGGCCCTTTTATCAGTGCCCTGCAGGATTGCACCCGCCACCCCCTGGCTTCCTCTCTCAACAGACGGAAAGGGGAGGCAGCCACAGGGTGCAAGGGAGGGCTGGGCGTTATCCTAGGCTGCAGAGCCTGGCGGTTACCCCGGATGGCTGGGGGAGGTGTTGGAGGGGGTCTGGGACCAGGGAATAGTGAGGCCCCTCTTACTCAAGTAAGGAAAGGGAGATATAAACTGAGGCCCAGATGGTGGAGCCAGATGTCCTAAGCCATCCACTGGTTTTTCCTTGTGTTCCAGTTTGGATGAGGATAGGATAAAAAAAAAAAGGTCTCTGAAGAGGTTCCTTTCCATATATAAGAATTCTAAGAGAATTGACTCAGGAGTCAGGACACTGAGCCCCACTATCAGCTCTAAAGAGCTTGTGGCTCTCAAGGGTCCAGAGTGTTGGGGAGGACTGAGGTTCCCAGTCCTGGCATTTGTGGGTTATTCCCAGGTAGCAGAGCCCCACACCTAACCTAAGACACATGAAGGCTGATAGATGAGTCCAGAATAGTCCAGCATAACCCCTGGAGCTTAATTCTAAATCTAGAAAGGGGAGTATGTTGTGTGGTATTCAGTTCAGTTGTCGCTCAGTCGTGTCCGACTCTTTGCGACCCCATGGACTGCAGCACGCCAGGCTTCCCTATCACCAATTCCCAGAGCCTACTCAAACTCATCTCCATAGAGTCGGTGATGCCATCCAACCATTTCACCCTCTGTCGTCCCTTTCTCCTCCCGCCTTCAATCTTTCCCAGCATCAGGGTCTTTTCAAATGAGTCAGTTCTTAGCATCAGGTGGCCAAAGGATTGGAGTTTGAGCTTCAACATCAGTCCTTCCAATGAATATTCAGGACTGATTTCCTTTAGGATGTACTGGTTGGATCTCTTTGAATTCCAAGGGACTCTCAAGAGTCTTCTCTAGCACCACAGTTCAAAAGCATCAATTCGTGGGTGCTCAGCTTTCCTTATAGACCAGCTCTCACATCCATACATGACTACTGGAAAAACCATAGCTTTGACTAGATGGACTTTTGTTGGCAAAGTAATGTCTCTGCTTTTTAATATGCTGTCTAGGTTGGTCATAGCTTTTCTTTGAAGGAGCAAACATCTTTTAATTTCATGGCTGCAGTCACCATCTGCAGTGATTTTGGAGCCCAAGAAAATAAAGTCTGTCACTGTTTCCATTGTTTCCCCATCCATTTGCTGTGAAGTGATGGAAAAGGATGCCACAATCTTCATTTTTTGAATGTTGAGTTGTAAGCCAGCTTTTTCACTCTCTTCTTTCACCTTCATCAAGAGGCTCTTTAATTCCTCTTCGCTTTCTGCCATTAGGGTGGTGTCATCTGCATATCTGAGGTTATTGATATTTCTTCCAGAAATCTTGATTCCAGCTTGTGCTTCATCCAGCCTGGCATTTCTCATGATGTACTCTGCATAGAAGTTAAATAAGCAGGGTGACAATATACAGCCTTGATGTACTCCTTTCCCGATTTGGAACCAGTCTGTTGTTCCATGTCCAGTTCTAACTGTTGCTTCCTGACCTGCATACAGATTTTTCAGGAGGCAAGTCGGGTGGTCTGGTATTCCCATCTCTTTCAGAATTTTCCACAGTTTATTGTGATCCATAAAGTCAAAGGCTTTGGCGTAGTCAAAAAAGCAGAAATAGATATTTTTTTCTGGAACTGTCTTGGTTTTTCAATGAACCAACAGATATTGGCAATTTGATCTCTGGTTCCTCTGCCTTTTCTAAATCCAGCTTGAACATCTGGAAGTTCTCGTTTCACATACTGTTGAAGCCTGGCTTGAAGAATTTTGAGTATTACTTTGCTAGCATGTGAGATATGTGCAATTGTGTGGTAGTTTGAACATTATTTGGCATTGCCTTTTTTTGGGATTGGAGTGAAAACTGGCCTTTTCCAGTCCTGTGGCCACTGCTGAGTTTTCCAAATTTGCTGGCATATTGAGTGTAGCACTTTCACAGCATCATCTTTTAGGATTTGAAATAGCTCAAGTGGAATTCCATCACCTCCACTAGCTTTGTTCATAGTGATGCTTCCTAAGGCTCACTTGACTTCACATTCCAGGATGTCTGGCTCTAGGTGAGTGATCATGCCATCATGGTTATCTGGGTCATGAAGATCTTCTTTGTACAGTTCTTCTGTGTATTCTTGCCACCTCTTCTTAATATCTTCTGCTTCTGTTAGGTCCATACCATTTCTGTCCTTTATTATGCCCATCTTTGTATGAAATGTTCCCTTGGTATCTTTAATTTTCTTGAAGAGATCTCTGGTCTTTCTCATTCTATTATTTTCCTCTATTTCTTTGCAATGATCGCTGAGGAAGGCTTTCTTATCTCTCCTTACTATTCTTTGGAACTCTGTATTCAAATTGGTATATCTTTCCTTTTCTCCTTTGGCTTTAGCTTCTCTTCTTTTCTCAGCTATTTGTAAGGCCTCCTCAGACAACCATTTTGCCTTTCTTTTTCTTGGGGATGGTCTTGATCACTGCCTCTTATACAATGTCATGAACCTTCATCCATAGTTCTTCAGGCACTCTTGTCTATCATATCTAATCCCTTGAATCTATTTGTCACTTCCACTGTATAATTGTAAGGGATTTGATTTAGGTCATACCTGAATGGTCTAGTGGTTTTCCCTACTTTCTTCAATTTAAGTCTGAATTTGGCAATAAGGAGTTCATGATCTGAGCCATAGTCAGCTCCCAATTTTTTTTTTTTTTTTTTTTTTGCTGACTGCTGATGGAGCTTCTCCATCTTTGGCTGCAAAGAATATAATCAAGCTGATTTCAGTATTGATCTTTGACTTCTGCACCTTTTTGTGGTGTAGAGTAAGTAGAATGATGTTGTTGTTGTTCAGATCTTGAATCTTAAGACCTGGACTTGAGTCCCTGCATTCACTGGTTACATGACTTTGGGCAACTCAACCTTCCTAAGCCTTGTTTCTTTACAAGGGAAAATGGAGATAAGGATGATAATACCTATTCAGTGAAGTTTGGGGGAAGATTAAAGGAGATCAATAAGCGAGGCTGGGGAATGACAGGCTAGGCTAAGTAGCTTCAGTTGTGTCTGACTCTGTGCGACCCTATGGACAATAGCTCACCAGGCTCCTCTGTCCATGGGATTCTCCAGGCAAAAATACTGGGCTGAGTTGCCATGTCCTCCTCCAGGGAATCTTCCCAACCCAGGAATCGAACCCACATCTCTGCAGGTGTATTCTTCAGAAGCTTAGAAATCTGGAAACCAGAGTGTCTCAGAGGCTTGGGAATTGAGAAGAGTCTACTTATCTGGAAGTCAGACTCTGGTGGAGAGATAACTGGAACAGAACTGAAGCCAGGAGGCAGTCTGGTTCTGGGAGAGAACCAGGACTAGAATGCAGCAGTGTTTGTGGGGCTGGGTGGTAGACTTTCAGGAACTAGCTCTGGAGCCATGGCTTTCCCACCCCAGCACTATTGGGCAGGGCCAGTTTTAGCCACTCAATGGGCACGGTGCCAGCTTTATGAGCTTCAGTCACCTTCCAGGAACCCCAGAACCCTCCCCCTCACCTCACTCTGTTGCAATCCTTTGCAGTGGGCGGAGCTTCCTGGGAAGTCCCACCCTCTGCTCCTCAAGAGGATGGAAGGCTTGAGGCCTCCCTATTCATTTCCTCCTTCAAACAGGCATCCTGCTCATTCCAGCCTCCTCTCTCTGCTCCACCTGCTCCCTTGCACCAGAATGCTCTCCTTGGACCTTTCTACCAACCAGATGCAGTACAAAGTGGAAGAGAGATCTGGGTTTGAGTCTCAGTTCACACTTAAAAGTTCAGACTTGGGCAAATTATATAACCTCCTTGAGCCTTGGTTTCCCCTTGGTAAGTGGGGAGAACTGAGCTTCTTGTGAGGGATGTAAGAAAATGTACATATAGTGCTTATACAGAAAGACTTTAGTGTTGGATCCCTTCCTCTGATCCACTGTCCAAGATCCAGCTTCATTCAAGTTCTGTCTCCACGCCACTTTCTTGGGCTACTTTAACCCTTACCCATATTTTTTTGTCTAACTCCTTTTGCAATTATTTTATGTACCAGAGAACTAATAATCTCATATAAATGTTTTCCAGTTGAACTATATGATTTTGTGTGTTGTTATATCATTCTGTAATAGTGATAATATAACTATATTAGCAGGCTTCCCAGGTGGTGCTGGTGGTAAAGAACCCACCTGCCAGTGCAGAAGACATAAGAGACATGGGTTAGATCCCTAGGTCAGGAAGATCCCCTGGAGAGTACCTGGCAACACACTCCAGTATTCTGCCTGGAGAATCCCATGGACAGAGGAGCCTGGTGAGCTACAATCCACAGAGTCACAAAGAGACTAATGGAACTTAGCACGCATGCATGAAAACTGTATTATACAAAACCTGTCTCAAGCATCATAGTATAATGGTTAAGAAGACAAGTTTTAGAGTCAGAAATGCCTTCATTCAAACCTTGGGTCTGACAGTCACTTTGAGATCTCAAGCAAATTCTTTAATCTCTCTGAGCCTAATTTTATCCATCTGTAATTTGAGGATAATTACAATACTTATCTTACATATTATTGTGAGAAGTTAACAACTAAGCAGAGACATTACTTTGCCAACAAAGGTCCATCTAGTCAAGGCTATGGTTTTTCCTGTGGTCATGTATGGATGTGAGAGTTGGACTGGAATGAAGGCTGAGCGCTGAAGAATTGATGCTTTTGAACTGTGGTGTTGGAGAAGACTCTTGAGAGTCCCTTGGACTGCAAGGAGATCCAACCAGTCCATTCTGAAGGAGATCAGCCCTGGGATTTCTTTGGAAGGAATGATGCTGAAGCTGAAACTCCAGTACTTTGGCCACCTCATGCGAAGAGCTGACTCATTGGAAAAGACTCTGATGCTGGGAGGGATTGGGGGCAAGAGGAGAAGGGGACGACAGAGGATGAGATGGCTGGATGGCATCACCGACTCGATGGACGTGAGTCTGAGTGAACTCTGGGAGTTGGTGATGGACAGGGAGGCCTGGCGTGCTGTGATTCATGGGGTCGCAAAGAGTCGGACACAACTGAGTGACTGATCTGATCTGATGTATGTTTAATTTAGTGATTCAATGCCTGGGATATAATAAACACTATTAAATAGCACATATATGGTACATCTATTATTATAAAATAAATATTAAATATATTAAATTAAATTATTGTTAACTAATAGGTAAACTTCTTGTGAGGGATTGCATTTTAAGTTTTTTTTCTTTTTAAACCATACTCCACAGCATGTGAAATCCACCAAGGATTGAACCTGCGCCCCCTGCACTGGAAGGCAGAGTCTTAACCACTGGCCTGCCAAGGAAGTCCCATGTTTTGTCTTTTGTATATATATCTCAAGGTGTCTATTTCTGAGTACAGCATACTGTCACCCACTCATCAAATATTTTGAGAGTATTTAACAGATTGCTAAATTTGAAGGATACCAAGATAACTGAGCCTTGCCTTTGGGCAGACACATGTATAAACAGATAAATGGTGATGTGAAGTAAGAATGGCTAATTTCAGGGGGAACAAAGGAAAAGCAGCCTCAGAGGAAAGGCCTCAGAGAGGAGGTAACCTTTCAACTAGTCTTGAGAAACAGAAGAATATGAATTTGCTAGGGAGAAAAATGGGGGACAGCATTCTGGGAAGAAGAAACATCATGTGTAAAACACAGTGGTGGGGGAAGTATATAAAGTTTTGGTCAGTTACAGAGTCTAGGGGTCCAAGGGTGTTTTTAAGGAGATCTGGGTGGAGGGGTAGTTTCCTGAACTTTCCTGGGAAAGTAGGGTAGGTCGTGGTGACCAAGCCCAGGGCCCCCTCCCTGCCAGCAGTCTAGCTGCCTATCAAAGTTCTTGGGATAGTCCTCTCCCTCCAAGGACCCTGAGGTAGGTTTGGCTGACCTCCCCTGGGAGCACTGAGGGTTTTTCCCAAATTGCTTCCAGTCTCTTGGAGTGACTATTCTGGCCAAAACCGACAAGATGGGGGCATCCTGGGATTCTCTCCCCTGTTGTCCCTTTGAGTCCCCATATCTTATGTATGGTGATGGAGAACCAGGATGAGCATTGTCTAATTTGCTCAGTGTCTGGTCTTTGTGCTCAGTCGCTCAGTCATGTCTGACTCTTCACGACCCCATGAACTATAGCCCACCAGGCTCCTCTGTCCATGGGATTTTCCAGGCTAGAATACTGGAATGGGTTGCCATTTCCTCCTTCAGGGGATCTTCCCGACCCAGGGATCAAACCCAAGTCTCCTGTGTCTCCTGCATTGGCAGATGGGTTCTTTACCACTTTGCCACTTGGGAAGCCCCACTGTCTCTGGATCACTTCCCAAATTCTCTTGTGTTGAAAGCTCTTCCCATGAAGGCTGTCTCCACACCAGGGCCTCCGACTTTCCCTGATTACTGTCTGTGTTCTTTCTGGTTGCAGCTAAAACCATGCCCATAGGCTGGTGTCTGCAATCTCTGGCCTTTTTTTCCCTCAACAAGATCACTTGCCAGAGAATTAGATATCCACAAGGAGGAAGGTGGAGGGCTCATGGGCCCCATCATCCCCCAACTATCAACTTCCCTTTTTGAGAATGGAGAGAGAGAAGGAGAGACAGAGACCCATCTGATTGGTGCAGAGCCAGCATCTCAGTTGTCCAGACAGGAAATGGAAAGAGGACTCCATCACTTCTCTCTCTCTTGGGTTAGGAGAAGTGGAAAGAAGAAATAAGGGGAAACCAAGGGTTAGAAAAGAAGATAGAGCTGGAGCAATTCAGTGCAGACAAAATCCTCTGAAATTGAAAGTACTTATTCCCTGGTGGTCCAGTGGTTTAGGACTCGGCACTTTCACTTTCAGGGCCTAGGTTTGAACTAAGATCCTTCAAGCTGCTCAGAGCAGCCAAAAAAAAAAAAGGAAAGAATCATCCTCTGTTTACCATCTGCCTTTCCTTCTCATACCCTAACACTCCTCCTCCCATCCTAATACCCTCCTGCCTCAAGGACCAATAAACCATTAGTACTATCTTTTAATTTTAACTTTATTTAAAAAAGAAAAATTTTTTTTTTGATATGCCACAAGGCATGTGGGGGATCTTAGTTCCCCAATCAGAGATCGAACCTGCACTTACTGCATTGGAAATGTGGTCTTAACCCTGGACCACCAGGGAAGTACCTCAATTTTATTTCTAAAATAATCCGTCCACTTCCCTTCATATCCAGAACTATAAACTTGCAGACACTGTAAACTTCCTTACCCCTCTCAATCTCCACTGAACTTTCCTGCAAAACAAAACATTTTTGGTTAAATCCAATGATTCAGCTTCTTCACATCTATACCTGGGCAGCTAAATATGGATGGAAGAAGGACTTACTGGGTGGTCCAGTGGCTAAGACTCTGCTACCAATGTAGGTTGGGGGGAGGGGGGAGGGGCAGGGGGGCCAGGGGGCCAGGGTTCAGGTCCTGGTTAGGGAACTAGATCCCACATACCTCAACTAAAGATACTGCATGTCACCATGAAGATCGAAGATCCCTTATGCTGCAACTAAGACTCAGTACAGCCAAATAAATAATACATATTTTAAAATATATATATTGATGGAGGAAATTCCAGAATCTTGTTAAGTAGTATATTTCAAATTTATGCCCCTATAACTCAACTAATTCAAAGTTATGCCTCCAAAATTCAACTAGTTGCCAACTAATTCTATATTTACCTGGTAAATTCCTCTTTTGTTTTTTC
Source organism: Bos mutus (assembly GCF_027580195.1). Taxonomy (NCBI): domain Eukaryota; kingdom Metazoa; phylum Chordata; class Mammalia; order Artiodactyla; family Bovidae; genus Bos; species Bos mutus. The sequence continues at coordinate 46,664,080 of NC_091621.1, forward strand.
TTTTTTGTGTGTGTGGTAAATTTTCTTTTCTACTCTACTCTGTTCAATAACTATTTCAAGCTTTCTCTCTTTTAAAATCTCTAACACCACCTCCACTTTTGACCTTGCCTATATTTCATTGATAACATAGATGTAATCTGATGAGACTTCCCTATTTTTCCAATACGAAATCCTCCAGCTTACTTGCATCTACATGCTTGACATTCTACGTCATTAAAATGAAAGAAGTACCCTTGTTCCTAAGTAAGGCCATCCCCTCTCAGTTCTCTGAAAAGATGAGAAAATTAGATTCCTCTGGGTGCATAGCAAAATTCAGTTCTGCTCCATAGCAAAGTGCAGCCGACTGCATGGATCAGTCCTGAGAAGACTGATAAAATAATTCAGAGGCAGGGCTGAATCACAAGGTGGTAGTCTTAAGAGTTCACCCAGGTAGAACTCCCCACCCATTCTCTTGGATGAAAGCAGGAGTTATATAACCCTAGGAAGCTTCATCTTTGTGGTCTTACGTTTCATCATAGCTGTATGTTGGGGAGACACTTCCTATACGTCGGAGACAAAGCCAGACTGTTATTAGGTCAGAAAGATGCTACCTTCTTCTGTTGTCTCCTTAAGACCTGCTTCACTGAGCACCCAAGACTTAAGTGACGTGTCCTCACCAGTCACCCTGTGGAGGGCATGTGCCCACATATCTAGCCAACAGCTGGAGCTGCCAACACCGTTCTCCGTGATTACCGCAGTTTGTACTGTTTCCCATTCTGCAGTGGCTGCAGTAGAAGCAGTGTATGATTGCTTTAGCAAGAGGCAGAACAAGCCCTGGGCTTGGAGTTAAAGTGCTGAGCTGATAGAATTACATTCATTTTCTTTGTGTGTGTGTGTGTGTTTGGCCTCGAGAGACTTGTGAGATCTTAGTTCCCTAACAGGGATTGAACCCAGGCCACAGGAGTGAAAGTGCTAATTACTGGACAACCAGGGAATTCCCTTATTTATTTTTAAATTTTTTTCTTTCTTTTTAAGAATATAGTTCCCTGTGCTATACAGTAGGTCCTTGTCAGTTATCTGTTTTATTAATGTGTATAGTAATGTGTACATGCTAATTCCAAACTCTTAACTTATCCTTTCCCCCACCTCCTTTTCCCTTTGATAACCATACGTTTGTTTTCTCTGTCTGTGAGTCTATTTCTGTTTTATACATAAGTTCATTTGTCTCATTTTTTTAGATTCCACATATAAGCGATATCATAACTGATACTATCTTTCTCTGTCTGATTTACTTCACTTAATATGATAATCTCTCATCCGTGTTGCTGCAAATGGCATTATTTCATTCTTTTTGTGATTGAGTAATATTCCATTGCATTTATGTACCACATCTTCTTTATCCATTTATCTGTCAATAAACATTTAGGTTGCTCCCATGTCTTGACTTTTGTACTGTAAACAGTGCTGTGATGAGCACTGGGGTGCAGTATCTTTTTGAATTATAGTTTTCTTTGGATATTTGCCCAGGAGTGGGATTGCAGAAATATATGTGGTAACTAACTCAATTTTTAGTTTTTTAAGGAACCTCCATACTGTTTTCCATAGCAGATATACCAATTTATAGTCACACCAACAATGTAGAAGGGTTCCCTTTTCTCCAAACCCTCTCCCACATTTATTATCTGTAGACTTTCTGATAATGCTGAGCATCTTTTCATGTACCAAACAGAGAATCTTCTTTCCTAAACATCACTGGAGAAATATTTACAGCTTTTTGTTGTTGTTGAGAAGGCGAATTCTGTGCAGACTGTCTCCTCCCACGAAGACAAAGTACAATTCAAATGATTGGGTTTCAGCTTCAGTCAGTCTACGTGAGCTGTGTCTAAGGCAATTCCAATCACTTTTCTGAGTCTCTGGTTCCATTCTAGAATGGAAAAGCACAACAAAAAACCCCTCTCAATATCTCTGAGTACATGAAATACAGTTCCTTCCATGCCTAGGTTGATCTTAGAGTGACAAGAGATAGAACCACTGTTGACTTTTTTCTTTAAGATGATCCAAACCTCAACTTGCTTGCCCAGAGGTTGATCTTGGTCAATTAATTCACGTTGGGAGAGCCCATTCATGCTGACTATACTTAATAGAGCATAACATAAGCCATACAGCTGATTTACATTGTTCGTTGTTGTTCAGTTGCTGAGTCATGTCTGACTTTTTGCAACTCCATGAACTGCAGCACACCAGGCTTTCCCGTCCTTCACCATCTCCTGGAGTTTGTGCAAACTCATGTCCATTAAGTCAATGATGCCATCCAACCATCTCATCCTCTGTTGTCGCCTTCTCCTCCTGCCTTCAATCTTTCCCAGCATCAGGGTCTTTTTCAAAGAGTTGCCTCTTTGCAGCAGGGGGCTGAAGTATTGGAGCTTCAGCTTCAGTATCAGTCCTTCCAATGAATATTCAGGGTTGATTTCCTTAGAATTGACTGTTTTGATCTCCTTGCAGTCCAAGGGACTCTCAAGAGTCTTCTCCAGCACTGCAATTCAAAAGCATCAGTTCTTTAGCACTCAGCCTGCTTTATGTCCAACTTTAATATCCATCCATGACTACTGGAAAAAACATAGCTTTGACTGTATGGACCTTTGTCAGCAAAGTGATGTTTCTGCTTTTTAATATGCCGCCTAGGTTTGCCATAGCTTTTCTTCTAAGGAGCAATCTTTTATTTCATGATTTTCAACTTCAGTCACTGTTCACAGTGATTTTGGAGCCCAAGAGAATAAAATCTGTCACTTTTTCCTCATCTGTTTGCCATTCAGAAAACTAAAATCATTGCATTTGGTCCTTCATGGCAAATAGATGGGGAAACAATGGAAACAGTGACAGACTTTATTTTCTTGGGCTTCAAAATCACTGCAGATGGTGACTGCAGCCATGAAATTAAAAGACGCTTGCTCCTTGAAAGAAAAGCTATGACCAACCTAGACAACATATTAAAAAGCAGAGACATTACTTTGCCAACAAAGGTCTGTCTAGTCAAAGCTATGGTTTTCCCAGTAGCCATGTATGGATGTGAGAATTGGACTATAAAGAGAGCTGAGCGCCCAAGAATTGATGCTTTTGAACTGTGGTATTGGAGAAGACTCTTGAAAGTCCCTTGGAATGCAAAGAGATCCAACCAGTCCATCCTAAAGGAGATCAGTCCTGACTGTTCATTGGAAGGACTGATGCTAGAGCTGAAACTCCAATCCTTTGGCCACTTGATGCTAAGAACTGACTCATTTGAAAAGACCCTGACGCTGGGAAAGATTGAAGGTGGGAGGAGAAGGGGACGACAGAGGATGAGATGCTTGGATGGCATCACCGACTCGATGGACATGAGTTTGAGTAGGCTCCGGGAGTTGGTGATGGACAGGAAGGCCTGGCGTGCTGCAGTCCATGGGGTTGCAAAGAGTTGGACATGACTGAGCAACTGAACTGAACTGAACTGATGGGATCAGATGCCATGATCTTAGTTATTTGAATGTTGAGTTTTAAGCCAACTTTTTCACTCTTCTCTTTCACCCTCGTTAAGAGGCTCTTTAGTTCCTCTTCACTTTCTGCCATTAGAGTGGTATCATCTGCATATCTGAGGTTGTTGATATTTCTCCCAGCAATCTTCATTCCAGCTTGTGAGTCATCCAGCCCAGCATTTTGCATGATGTACTCTGCATATAAGTTAAATAAGCAGGGTGACAATATATAGCCTTGACATACTCCTTTCCCGATTTTGAATCAGTCCATTGTTCGATGTCCAGTTCTAATTGTTGCTTCTTGTTCGTCCTACAGGTTTCTCAGGAGACAGGTAAGGTGGTCTGGTATTCCCATCTCTTGAAGAATTTTCCACAGTTTGTTGTGATCCACACAGTTAAAGGCTTTAGCATAGTCGATGAAGCCAAAGTAGATGTTTTTCTGGGATTCGCTTGCTTTTTCTATGATCCAATGGATGTTGGCAGTTTAATCTCTGGTTCCTCTGCCTTTTCTAAATCCATCTGGAAGTTCTTGGTTCACGTTCTGTTGACACCTAGCTTGGAGGATTTTGAGCATTATCTTGCTAGCGTGTAAAATGAGTGCAGTTGCACAGTAGTTTGAATATTCTTTGGCATTGCCTTTCTTTGGGATTGGAATGAAAACTTTACATAGATTTACATAGTTTGACATAGAACTTACAGTAGCCTAGGCAATCCTATTGACTGATGAAAACAGTTGACAATTTGGAAGTCAAATGTTATAATTAGAAGTTGTTTAGTGAACAAGTGATTCAAATTAGCTGGATAATTTTGATGGCTAATAGAATTGTATCTCTCACCTTTGTAAATATATGATATTCCCTTGGCCAAACAGGGAATGTTCCTCCCTAAACATCACAAGAGAAATAGTGACAACTTTTTTTTTATTTGGTTGGAGAGAGGTAATTCTCTGCAGACTATCTACCCTTTCTAGGAAGACAAGGTGCAATTCAACTGATTGGGTTTCAGCTCCAGCCAAGTTAATATAATTGATTCTGTTTCTGTTCCCTTCAGCCATTTTATTATAATTGATTGGGTTAAAGTTTGATTGTGTTAGGGCTTCAACCATTTTACTTTAAGTGATTAGGCTGCTACAGCTTTAGATATATTGATAGAATAATGCTTTCCTGAAACTACACCAGGTTATTTGCTACTTCTAATAAGGCTGATCGCATCCATTACACTTTGACTTTTCCTTATTTCACTTGTGGTACACAATCTTTTGAGTGCATTATCCTACTGTTACTATTTTGCAGGTTAACTGCAACCTGAAGAAATGCAATGGCTTCCTAGTTGGTCCTTCTGCCTTTCATTTCTCCTCCAATCTTTCCTGTACACACAGTTGTCAAATCAGTTATCTTAAAATCTGTTTCAAACATCCTACAACATAGGAGAAAATACTTGCAACTCATATATCTGATAAGGGTCTAGTATCTGGACTATATAAAGAACTCTTAGAGCTCACCAACAAAAAGACAAACAATCCAATTAAAAAACGGGTAAAGCTCGGCCTCCCCGGCGCGGCGCACTCCCCGCCGGCCGCAGCCTGACACGCCGCGCGGCCCCCCCAGTCTCTCCGGCCGTCTCCCCCAGGCATGGCCCAGGGCCTCGCCTCACTATGGCAGCAGCACGGCACAGCACCCTCGACTTCATGCTCGGCGCCAAAGCTGATGGTGAGACCATTCTGAAAGGCCTCCAGTCCATTTTCCAGGAGCAGGGGATGACGGAGTCAGTGCACACCTGGCAGGACCATGGCTATTTAGCGACGTACATAAACAAAAACGGCAGCTTTGCCAATTTGAGAATCTACCCGCATGGATTGGTGTTGCTGGATCTTCAGAGCTACGACGGCGACGCACAAGGCAAAGAAGTCGATAGTCTTTTGAACAAAGTAGAAGAAAGAATGAAAGAATTGAGTCAGGACAGTACTGAGCGGGTAAAGCGATTACCACCCATAGTTCGAGGAGGGGCCATTGACAGATACTGGCCCACTGCGGATGGTCGCCTGGTTGAGTACGACATAGATAAAGTGGTGTATGACGAAGACTCACCTTACCAGAACATTAAAATTTTACACTCAAAGCAATTTGGGAGTATTATCCTCCTCAGTGGGGATGTTAATTTGGTGGAAAGTGATTTGGCGTATACCCGGGCCATCATGGGCAGTGGCAAAGAAGATTACAGTGGCAAAGATGTACTAATTCTGGGAGGTGGAGATGGGGGCATATTATGTGAAATAGTCAAACTGAAACCAAAGATGGTGACTATGGTAGAGATTGACCAAATGGTGATTGACGGATGTAAGAAATACATGTGAAAAACGTGTGGTGATGTCTTAGACAATCTTAAAGGAGACTGCTATCAGGTTCTTTTTTTTTTTTTTTTTTTGCTATCAGGTTCTAATAGAAGACTGTATTCCAGTACTGAAGAGGTACGCCAAAGAAAGGAGAGAGTTTGATTATGTGATTAATGATTTGACAGCTGTTCCAATCTCCACATCTCTGGAAGAAGATTCCACATGGGAGTTTCTCAGACTGGTTCTTGACCTCTCAATTAAAGTATTGAAACAGGATGGGAAATACTTTACACAGGGAAACTGTGTCAATTTGACAGAAGCCCTGTCGCTCTATGAAGAACAGCTGGGGCGCCTGTATTGTCCTGTGGAATTCTCGAAGGAGATCGTCTGTGTCCCTTCATACTTGGAATTGTGGGTATTTTACACTGTTTGGAAGAAAGCTAAACCTTGAAAATCAGTGTCCCCGAGTCACGTGTGCTGCAAATAGCCTTCCTGACCTTTCTATGCTGTACATGAAATCGAAACAAGTCAGGCAATTGATTGTGAATTCCTTCATGTTTCCTGTTTTTAATTATTTTTTTAATTTAAAAATCAAATGGAAAAATGTATATTTTGATGAACTAGGATGATTAGACAGCACAGTGAAGGCTGCTAAATGCACTGAACCCCTAGAATGTGATTTTTGTTTTTGTTTCTGTTTTTCTGTGTGGACTTTTTTTTGTTTGTTTGTTTTGTTTTCATTTTGGTAGACTTTGAATTTGAATTTGGTTGTTTGGAGGAGTGAACATCATTGTTTTCTTCTGGAGGGGAGTTCTTCATGGAGTTTCTTTCCCACCCAAATTGATATAGATATTAAAATTTGGTGCTTATGAGGAAAGACTTTAAAAATGATTAGCAACGATTCAATTAAAGTTACAAATCAGAAAAAAAAAAAACAACTGGTAAATGTCTTAAATCAGTTCAGTTCAGTTCAGTCACTCAGTCATGTACAAATCTTTGCAACCCCATGAACTGCAGCATGCCAGGCCTCCCTGTCCATCACCAACTCACAGAGCCTACTCAAACTCATGTCCATTGAGTCCGTGATGCCATCCAACCATCTCATCCTCTGTCATCCCCTTCTCCTCCCGGCTTCAATTTTTCCAGGATCAGAGTCTCTTCAAATGAGTCAGCTCTTCACATCAGGTGGCCAAAGGATTGGAGTTTCAGCCTCAACATCAGTCCTTCCAATGAAGACCCAGGACTGATCTCCTTTAGGATGGACTGATTGGATATCCTTACAGTCCAAGGGACTCTCAAGAGTCTTCTCCAACACCACAGTTCAAAAGCATCAATTCTTCAGTGCTCAGCTTTATTTATGGTACAACTCTCACATCCACACATGACTACTGGAAAAACCATAGCCTTGACTAGACCTTTGTTGGCAAAGTAATGTCTCTGCTTTTTAATATGCTGTCTAGGTTGGTCATAACTTTCCTTCCAAGGAGCTAGTGTCTTTTAATTTCATGGCTGCTGTCACCATCTGCAGTGATTTTGGAGCCCAAGAAAATAAAGTCTGACACTGTTTCCACTGTTTTCCCATCTATTTCCCATGAAGTAGTGGGACCGGATGCCATGATCTTAGTTTTCTGAATGTTGAGCTTTAAATCAACTTTTTCAGTCTCCTCTTTCACTTTCATCAAGAGGCTCTTTAGTTTTTCTTCAATTTCTGCCATAAGGGTGGTGTCATTTGCATATCTGAGGTTATTGATATTTCTCCTGGCAATCTTGATTCCAGCTTGTGCTTCTTCCAGCCCAGCTTTTCTCATGATGTACTCTGCGTATAAGTTCAATAAGCAGGGTGACAACATACAGCCTTGACGTACTCCTTTCCCAATTTGGAACCAGTCTGTTGTTCCATGTCCAGTTCTAACTGTTGCTTCCTGACCTGCATACATGTTTCTCAAGAGGCAGGTCTGCTATTCCCATCTCTTTAAGAATTTTCCGCAGTTTATTGTGATCCACACAGTCAAAGGCTTTGGCATAGTCAATAAAGCAGAAATAGATGTTTTTTCTGGAACTCTCTTGGTTTTTCAATGAACCAACAGATATTGGCAATTTGATCTCTGGTTCCTCTGCCTTTTCTAAATCCAGCTTGAACATCAGGAAGTTCATGGTTCACGTACTGCTAAAGCCTGGCTTGGAGAATTTTGAGCATTATTTTGCTAGCGTGTGAGATGAGTTCAATTGTGTCATAGTTTGAGCATTCTTTGGCATTGCCTTTCTTTGGGATTGGAATTAAAACTGACCTTTTCCAGTCCTGTGGCCACTGCTGAGTTTTCCAAATTTGCTGGCATATTGAGTGTAGCACTTTCACAGCATCATCTTTCAGGATTTGAAATAGCTCCACTGGAATTCTATCACCTCCACTAGCTTTGTTTGTAGTGATGCTTCCTAAGGCCCACTTGACTTCACATTCCAGGATGTCTGGCTCTAGGTGAGCGATCACACCATCGTGATTATCTGGGTCATGAGGAAATTTTTTGTACAGTTATTCTGTGTATTCTTGCCACCTCTTCTTAATATCTTCTGCTTCTGTTAGGTCCATACCATTTATGTCCTTTATTGAGCCCATCTTTGCATGAAATGTTCCCTTGGTATCTCTAATTTTCTTGAAGAGATCTCTAGTCTTTCCCATTCTATTGTTTTCCTCTATTTGCATTGATCACTGAGGAAGGCTTTCTTATCTCTCCTTGCTATTTTTTGGAACTCTGGATTCAAATTGGTATATCTTTCCTTTTCACTTCTTTTCTTTTCTCAGCTATTTTTAAAGCCTCCTCAGACAGCCATTTTGCTTTTTTGCACTTCTTTTTCTTGGGGATGGTCTTGATCCCTGTCTCCTGTACAATGTCATGAACCTACGTCCATAGTTCATCAGGCACTCTGTCTATCAGATCAGTCCCTTAAATCTATTTCTCACTTCCCCTGTGTAATCATAAGGGATTTGATTTAGGTCATACCTGAATGGTCTAGTGGTTTTCCCTACTTTCTTCAATTTAAGTCTGAATTTGGAAATAAGGAGTTCATGATCTGAGCCAGTCAGCTCCCAGTCTTGTTTTTGCTGACTGTATAGAGCTTCTCCATTTTTGTCTGCAAAGAATATAATCAATCTGCTTTTGGTATTGACCATCTGGTGATGTCCATGTATATAACCTTCTCTTGTATTGTTGGAAGAGGGTATTTGCTATTACCACTGCGTTTTCTTGGCAAAACTCTATTAACCTTTGCCCTGCTTCATTCTGTACTCTAATGTCAAATTTGCCTGTTACTCCAGGTGTTTTTTGACTTCCTACTTTTGCATTCCAGCCCCCTGCAATGAAAAGGACATCTTTTTTGGGTGTTAGTTCTAAAAGGTCTTGTATGTCTTCATAGACCCGTTCAACTTTAGCTTCTTCAGTGTTACTGGTCAGGGTATAGACTTGCATTACCATGATATTGAATAGTTTGCCTTGGAAACGAACAGAAATCATTCTGTTGTTTTGAGATTGCATCCAAATACTGCATTTTGGACTCTTGTTGACTATGATGGCTACTCCATTTCTTCTAAGGGATTCCTGCCCACAGTAGTGGATGTAATGGTCACCTGAGTTAAATCCACTCATTCCAGTCCATTTTAGTTCGCTGATGCCTAGAATGTCGATGTTCACTCTTGCCATCTCTTGTTTGACCACTTCCAATTTGCTTTGATTCATGGACCTGACATTCCAGGTTCCTATGCAATATTGCTCTTTACAGTATTGGACCTTGCTTCTACCACCTGTCGCATCCACAACTGGGTATTGTTTTTGCTTTGGCTACGTCCCTTCATTCTTTCTGGAGTTACTTCTCCACTGATCTCCAGTGACATATTGGGCACCTACTGACCTGGGGAGTTCATCTTTCAGTGTCCTATCTTTTTGCCTTTTCATACTGTTCATGGGATTCTCAAGGCAAGAATACTGAAGCAGTTTGCCATTCCCTTCTCCAGTGGACCACACTTTGTCAGAACTCTCCACCATGACTCGACCATCTTGGGTGGCCCTACACGACATGGCTTAGTTTCATTGAGTTAGACAAGGCTGTGGGCCATGTGAACAGATTGGCTAGTTTTCTGTGATTGTATTTTCAGTCCGTCTGCCCTCTGATGTCTCCTCTCAGTGCTTACGGTCTTACTGGGGTTTCTCTTACCTTGGACGTGGGGTATCTCTTCACGGCTGCTCCAGCAAAGCACAGCCGCTGTTCCTTACCTCGGACGTAGGATACATTTCTATAAAATTATCCAAATGGCCAACAAGCACATGAAAAGATGCTCAGAGCCTTAGTCATTAGGAAAATGCAAATCAAAATCACAATGAAACACCACTTCATGGATTTCCCTGTCGGTCCAGTGGTTAAGATTTTGCTCTTCCATTTCAAGAGGTACAGGTTCAATCCCTGGTGAGGGAACTAAGATCCCACAAGACTCACAGTGTGCCCCCCACTCATATGGCTATTAAAAAAGTGAGGGTGCGTCTCCAAAATGTGAGTGGTACTACTCCAAATTATGCAACATAGTGGGATTGTCTCCAGCCTCTTTTTCAGTTTTAATTTTCTCTATGACACTTATCACTACCTAACCTCCTATATAGTTTACTTATTTCTTTGGTTATTGTCTGCTCCTGCTCCCTAACTTGAATGCAAGTTTCATGAATTCAAGGAATGCTTGTTTTTTTGTATTCCAGAATGAATGGCAGGTCCACGGATGGCATTCAATAAATGTTTGCTGAATGAGTGAATAAATAGAAAGAAACATTTACAAACATAGTTATTCATGATTAGAGCCATACTTTTTTAGTGAATAAAATGGAATCATACCACAGAAATTCCTCTGCATTTTTGTTTCCTTTTGGCAGCACTGAGCAGCACGTGGGATCCGTGACCAGAAATGGAATCTGATTTCCCTGTAGACGAAGCTCAGAGTCTTAACCACTGGCCCACCATGGAAGTCCCCCTCTACAACTTATGTTTGTCCTTTAACATGCCATTGGCATTTCTCTAGGTAAATGCAATAGCTCTAACATACTTTTTTATGAACTGCATATTATTTCACAGTCCTGGTATACAATAATTTGTTCAGCTATTCCCCTATTGACAGAATAATTTTTTCACCATTATAAACAATTTAGCAATAAGCCTTCTTATGTATGTATCATTGTGTGCTGGCAGTGTTTTTAATTCTCTAGGAAAGGATGTGTCCAAGCTTAATTTTAAAGGATATTGCCCTAATACTTCCCAAAGAGCATAACAGTTCCAACTCGCACAATCATCTGGTTCCACTACATCAGCTATCTAGGTTTGCATTCATGGTATTTCACAATCTGGCCACAAGGTACCTTTCCAGTTTCATCTCCGACCTCTCTCTTATTTCTTTATTAGAATCTTCTGTCCCATGAAATAAACCCCTCAAAGATTTACACAATCATGAAGACACTGTATCAGTGAAATAAACCGCATACAAGGACAAATATTATACGATTTCATTTATATAAGATACTGCTGCTGCTGCTAAGTCGCTTCAGTCGTGTCCGACTCTGTGCGACCCCAGAGACGGCAGCTCTCCAGGCTCCGCTGTCCCTGGGATTCTCCAGGCAAGAACACTGGAGTGGGTTGCCACTTCCTTCTCCAATGCATGAAAGTGAAAAGTGAAAGTGAAGTCATTCAGTCGTGTCCAACTCCTAGCGACCCCATGGACTGCAGCCTACCAGGCTCCTCCATCCATGGGATTTGCCAGGCAAGAGTACTGGAGTGGGGTGCCATTGCCTTCTCTGATATAAGATACTAGAATAATCAAATTCATAGAGACAGAAAGTAGAACAGTGGTTACCAAAGGCTGGGGTGGGAGAATGACAGAGAATGAAGAATCATTGTTTATGGCTAAGGAATTTCAGTTTGTGATAATAAAAATTCTGGAGATGGAGAGTGGTGATGGTTGTGTAACAGTATGAATATACTTAATGCCACTCAACTTCAACCATTTAAAAATGGTTAAGATGGCAAATTTTACATTATGAATAAAAATAAACTATTTTCATGTATTTTACAATTTAAAAATAATTAATTTATTTGGCTTCACTGGGTCTTAGCTGCTGCACTCAGGCGTCATTGCTCCATGGCATGTGAGATCTTACTTACCCAGCCAGAGATCAAATCCCCTGCATTTGAAGGTAGATTCTTAACCACTGGACTGCCAAAGAAGTCCCCTATTTTAAAATTTAAAAAAGTAAAAAAAAATTTCTTACACGTCTTAGCCTCTATCCCTTAATTCACACTAAACCCTACTTATCACTCCATCAATGCATAAATGAATCAAGTCCTAACTCAACAGCTCCTTTTCTCCTGAACTCTCACCTGAAAACCTCACCCCCAAATCCTGAACACCTCACTGAAACTCTCCTGAAGACCTCAACCCCAAATCCCTAGGGATCACTTCTTCTCAATATCTGTGCTCCTTCAGTTCAGTTCAGTTGCTCTGTTGTGTCCAACTCTTTTCGACCCCATGGACTGCAACACGCCAGGCCTTCCTGTCCATCACCAACTCCCAGAGCCTACTCAAACTCATGTCCATTGAGTCCATGATGCCATCCAACCATCTCATCCTCTGTCGTCCCCTTCTCCTCCTGCCTTCAATCTTTACCAGCATCAGGGTCTTTTCAAATGAGTCAGTTCTTCGCATCAAGTGGCCAAAGGATTGGAGTTTCAGCTTCAACATCAGTCCTTACAATGAATAATCAGGATTGATTTTCTTTAGGATGGGCTGGTTGGATCTCTTTGCATTCCAAGGGACTCTCAAGAGTCTTCTCCACTACCACAGTTCAAAAGCATCAATTCTTGGGTGCTCAGCTTTCTTTATAGTCCAACTCTCACATCCATACATGACTACTAGAAAAACCATAGTCTTGACTAAACGGACTTTTGTTGGCAAGGTAATGTCTCTGCTTTTTAATATGCTATCTAGGTTGTTCATAGCTTTCCTTCCAAGGAGTAAGCGTCTTTTAATTTCATGGCTGCAGTCACCATCTGCAGTGATTTTGGAGCCCAAAAATATAAAGTCAGTCACTGTTTCCACTGTTTCCCCATCTATTTGCCATGAAGTGATGGGATCAGATGCCATGGTCTTCGTTTTCTGAATGTTGAGCTTTAAGCCAACTTTTTCACTCTCTTCTTTCACTTTCATCAAGAGGCTCTTTAGTTTTTCTTCAATTTCTGCCATAAGGGTGGTTTCATCTACATATCTGAGGTTATTGATATTTTTCCTGGCAATCTTGATTTCAGCTTGTGCTTCTTCCAGCAGCATTTAATTGTAAACTCCCCTTTGACCTTGCTCATTCAACCTTGTTTTTTGCATTTTCACAAATATTCATTCTATTCGGTAAACACGGAATATTTACCATTTGAAGACTAGATGCTAAGGAAACAAAATGAATGGGACAAACCACTGCCTTAGATGGCAAGTCTGGTGAGTAAGATTGATGTATTACAATATGGGGGCTTCCCTGGTGGCACAAATGGTAAAGAATCTCTCTGCAATGCCAAAGACCGAGGTTCAATCCTGAGTTGGGACAATCCCCTGAAGAAGGGAATGTCAACCCACTCCAGTTACTCTTGACTAGAGAATTGGTTCCATGGACAAAGTGGCCTGGCAGGCTACAGTCCATGGGTCGCAAAGAGTTGGACTCACTGAGCGACTAACATACACACACACACACACACACACACACACACACACGCATGCATTACAACATGACTATGACCAGAGCCAAGGATGGCGGCAAGGAGGAAGTGTCCAGCTTCACCTAGGAATATCATGCAAGGCTATGTGGGGAGAGGATGTTGATTTTGCCCTTTAAAAACATACAATAGCTTACTTTTCTCCTTTTAAAATAGCACCCATACATTTTAGGACACCTAGAAAACATGGAGCAATGGCACCCCACTCCAGTACTCTTGCCTGGAAAATCCCATGGATGGAGGAGTCTGGAAGGCTGCAGTCCATGGGGTCGCTGAGGGTCGGACACGACTGAGTGACTTCACTTTCACTTTTTCATGCATTGGAGAAGGAAGTGGCAACCCACTCCAGTGTTCTTGCCTGGTGAATCCCAGGGATGGGGCAGCCTCGTAGGCTGCCATCTATGGGGTCACACAGAGTCGGACACGACTGAAGCGACTTAGCAGCAGCAGCATATATGATTTTATATTCATATATAGAGAGAGAGTGTGGGGGCGGGCAACATGCATTTTCCACTTGATTAGTTCTTAAAGGTTTTCCAGGTAAAGAGGAGAGGAAGCAGGAACAGCAATGACCATGAAGTTCTATGACCATAGAACTTTAACACTATGTTGGACCCTAAAAAGCTCTGGTCTGAGCCATTTTACAAAGTGGCAGCTATAGTCCAGAGATGATACAAGGACTTTATTAAGACAAAGTCACTGACGAGAACTAATGACTCGCATCCAGCCAGGTAGGTGTCTTCCCTCTGCAGCACAGTTACTCAAGAGGCTGGAGAGCTAAGAATCAGCCATTTTCTGCAACAATGTCTAACTGTTAAAATTTGTCAGTTACTCCACAAAGAAAGAGGAGACAGCCACCTCCCACAAACCAACCACATCACATATTTTTCCTCTTGGTCCCTAGAGAACATCTGGCACTGGTATAGGCTACTTTAGGTAGGACTAGGCTACAAGAAAGGCTGTATCACAGGTCAGAGGAGTGGATCGTGGATAAGAACACGGTTTTAGAACCAGACCCCCTGTGCTCGAATGCACTGTTTAGTCACTCATTTGTGTCCATCTCTTTGCGACCCCATGAACTGTAGCCCACAAGGCTCCTCTGTCCATGGGATGTCCCAGGCAAGAATTCTGGAGTAGGTTTCCATTTCCTTCTCCAGGGGATCTTCCTGACCTAGGGATTGAACCCGTTACTCCTGCATTGCAGGCAGACTCTGTACCACTGAGCCATCAGGGAAGCCCCTGATCAAATGTATGGCTACCAATTAATAGTTGTATGGCCTTAAGTAAATTACTTAACTGCTCCGAGCTCCACTTCTCTCATCTGTAAAATGGGAGTAGTAACCATCTACTTTATATGTTTTTTAAAAAATATATTAAATAACATAGTTAAAGATGTAGATGTACCTGGTACATAGTCAGTAAATGTTAGTAATATCATTAAACTGCCAAGCCAAAGACTATCTTGTGATTTCAGGCACAATGCTAAATGTTTGAATGACTCCACATGGAAATAGATAAAGGCTAAACCTTTGCTTCTCCCAGATTTGGGGCTTGTCACCTGGGACATTACCAGAAAATCAGACACCTTCCTTCATAGCATATGTTAGCTCTGTAGTTTGTTTTGTATTGCTTTATACTTTTCTCTTGGAGAAGGAAATGGAAACCCACTCCAGTGTTCTTGCCTGGAGAATCCCAGGGACAGGGGAGCCTGGTGGGCTGCTGTCTATGCGGTCGCCCAGAGTCTGACATGACTGAAGCGACTTAACAGCAGCAGCATACTTTCCTCTTAGGCACTCTGATTCTGCTCTGAAATTTTTAGAAAAACTCCTGGGTTTGGATACTCTTTTTGGAGAGCTACTAAAGACATAACTGTTAGAGATGAATTTTAAAAAACCAAACCCACAAAAACCTTTGAGGGACAATATAAGGCAATAAGGGCTTCCCTGATAGTTCAGATGGTAAAGAATTTGAGTGTAATGCAGGAAACCCAGGTTCCATCCCTGGGCCAGGAAGATTCCTCAGAGAAGGGAATGGCTACTCACTCCAGTATTGTTGCCTGGAGAATTCCATAGACAAAGAAGCCTGGTGGGTTACAGCCCATGGGGTTGCAAATAGTTGGACTCAACTAGCGACTAACACACATATAAGGCAAATAAAGGTGTCCCTGACCTAAGAAACGTCAGGGACCAAGAAATTGAAGGGTGAGGAAAGCTAAACTTCATCAAAATCCCTCCCTATTGTGAAATCTCTGCATACAGTAAACTTCTCTTTTCTCATTTTGCAACGGCTTGTCCCTACTGGAAAACCGCATACCCTGTTCCCTACATCGTTCCTTATCCTGGACCCTTTATCCCCGTGTCCCTCAGTATCCAAAGCTCTCAAAGCCCGTTTCACGGCGGGCCAAAGAAAATCTGCTTTTAGAAAACTCACTAGCTTCTTGTCCTTCTCTGGATCAAGCAAAGTCTGGGACTCCACCTAGGGTAGATTGTTACTGTTAGCAATCAACCTCTAGCGGCCTTCTTTTATCAAAGTAACACGCTGGTCGTCTTGTGGCTTTACTTTATGACTGTGCAGACTTTGTGTATACTGAAGTGATCTGAGAGAATCTGAAGGAAGAGCTAGTAGTGACTGCCAAAGCAACCGTGGACATCGGGGACCCAATGGAGGCTCCGGAATGAAGATTCCGGTAGGATTACATCAAGACCTGCCAGTGTTAAGGGCCAAAGAGACACAGCGCCCCCTAAAGAGAGTGCGAATTAAAGTTACTAAATCCGGCCGACGATATCACGTGCCCTCCGCCAGGCCAATTGAAAATTAATAATCGCTTCCTCTGTTCCCCATGGAAACAACCCCGCCCCTCTGACCTTCCCGCTCCATTCAGCCGTGAGGTTTTGTCGTTTTATTGAATGTTTAAACTGACAATCAAATACCTGCGCCTTCTGGCTGGACACCTTGCTTCCGCTAAGCAAACTAGTACACTGATTGGCCAATAAAATAATAGATGACATTTGGGCGTCCAATAACCTTCATTCTAGGCGGGATCTAATGAGGGCGTAGGGCCAATCAGAGGCGGCGTTGCCTCTGTGGCTCCACGTCGGCACCAGCTGCGGGGCAAGATGGAGGCGCTGATTTTGGTAGGAGCTGGAGGGGCAGCCGAGATGCTGCAATGTCCAGGGGGGCCGGGAGTCGGGGTTCAGTCTGAGTGGGAGGGGGTAGAAAGGGGAGTTCCGGGTAATCCTCGGGGTCCGAACGTTTTGCAGGTCCCTGGAATAAGCCTGTGGCCTAGTGCCGGAGCTAAAGCCTCGGTTTAGAGTAGGAAGCTGTGCCGGGGATAGGGCAGAGTTGGTGGAAAGTTGAAGGGAGCACATGGAGTCCTTAGGACACATAGGATCATAAGCGTACTGCATTGGGGTCCTTCAGATTCTCTCTGATTATGCGCATTGTGGATGATACTGTGATTTGAGTTCCCCCAAATCTCCAAACTCGCCTCAAATTGTAAGAATAGAGTGCAGGTGTTTGTCATCACAAACAACTTGTCACAGTGCAACTCTCCGTTGATAATTCCCTGTCGTAGACCTTAAAACTATTTCTTCTTCGATTTCCTACTATGTAGATTTTGTCGTCATAAGGAATCAGTATTCCATTAGAGTTCTGGAATACCTGATAAGAGTTAGTGTTGGATTGTGGAATGTTTTTTCAGACTTCTTATTCTGTTCTCTTTTTTCTGGTTCATTTAAATTTTGGGAATTCTTACTACTGTAGGATCTGGGATGCCAACTCTTCTCTGGTTATGTAAGAACTTTGGTGACTAAAGAGGCGTGTTACATCCCCTGTCCATATAATCCTTTTTGCTTGTTCAAAAAAATAAAATACTATTACCTCTTCTTTAGAATTGAGCATTTCTCTCAAAAGTGCCCCACCCGTTTCAAACGTGGGGTTGTTAACATATATATGTATGTGTAATGTATAGGAATTTAACTCCCAGCTTCTTCCTTAATTGAATAAACTCTATGTTCATTTTTTGCCTTTTTTACCCCCCTTCAGCTCTTCACATGTACACTTCCAAATCCTCATCGGGTTAAAGAGAGTAACAGGTTTCAATATCCCTCTTTCAAAATGGCAAATATAGGGATTCAGTTCAGTCGCTCAGTCGTGTCTGACTCTTTGCAACCCCATGAATCGCAGCACGCCAGGCCTCCCTGTCCATCACCAACTCCCAGAGTTTACCCAAACTCATGTCCATCGAGTCGGTGATGCCATCCAGCCATCTCATCCTCTGTCATCCCCTTCTCCTGCCCTCAATCCCTCCCAGCATCAGGGTCTTTTCCAGTGAGTCAACTCTTCGCGTGAGGTGGCCAAAGGATTGGAGTTTCAGCTTCAGCATCAGTCCTTCCAGTGAACACCCAGGACTGATCTCCTTTAGGATGGACTGGTTGGATCTCCTTGCAGTCCAAGGGACTCTCAAGAGTCTTCTCCAACACCACAGTTTAAAAGTATCAATTCTTCAGTGCTCAGCTTTCTTCACAGTCCAGTTCTCACATCCATAAGTGACCACTGGAAAAACCATTCTTAACTAGATGGACCTTTGTTAGCAAAGTAATGTCTCTGCTTTTGAATATGCTATCTAGGTTGGTCATAACTTTCCTTCCAAGGAGTAAGCGTCTTTTAATTTCATGGCTGCAGTCACCATCTGCAGTGATTTTGGAGCCCCCCAAAATAAAGTCTGACATGTTTCCACTGTTTCCCATCTATTTGCCATGAAGTGATGGGACCAGATGCCATGATCTTAGTTTTCTGAATGTTGAGCTTTAAGCCAACTTTTTCACTCTCCTGTTTCACTTTCATCAAGAGGCTTTTAGTTCCTCTTCACTTTCTGGCCACCTCATACGAAGAGTTGACTCATTGGAAAAGACTCTGATGCTTGGAGGGATTGGAGGCAGGAGGAGAAGGGGACGACAGAGGATGAGATGGCTGGATTTGGTCACCAGAGTTCTTAGAATATCATATTAGTAATTTCTTTCCTCTTTGTCTGTGCTTCCCAACATTTTTAAATGTGTGTGCTCTTTACTATTTTCAATATATTTTGGGCCCCCAATTTAGAACTTATGTATCTTTCTTACCATTCCAGCCCTTCTCAACTGGAGTTCCAGGGGAGAATTAAGCCCTGATACCCTAAGACATCATTGTATGTAATGAATCAACTTCTCTATATACACAGTGTCACTAGTTTTAAATACTATCTTTGGGAGGAGTAAAAAAATAGTATTAAATAATTTTCAGTATTCAGTGTTTCAGATGTGGAACCCTGGTTGAGAATCAGGTGGTATTCCCTAAATTTTTCTCTTCTCACTACCCTCACATTCTGATCCACAAAATACAGCTCCATCTGATTCAGAATCACCCTTTCTCACTGTTCTTTTTATCTCATCCCCTTCTCTGTCTGCTCAGTGGCAACTTCTAATTCTTGGGTCACCATCTTCATTGTGAAAAGTATAAGGAATTCCCTGGACTTTTACCTGAGCTTCCTATTGAGCTAAAGTGTTGATTGTATCTGGGTGAAAGTGAAAGTATTAGTCACTCAGTTGTGTCTGACTTTTTGTGACCCCATGGACTGTATCCTGCCAAGCTCCTCTGTCCATGGAATTCTCCAGGCAAGAATACTGGAGTGGGTTGCCATGCCCTTCTCTAGGGGATCTTCCTGACCCAAGGATTGAACCTAGGTCTCTTGCATTGCAGGCAGATTCTTTACCGTTTGAGCTACCAGTATTTAACAAACTGCTTCTTAGAGAAGGCAGACCTCTTCTAAAGTTCTTTTAGGCTACTTCCTCTCACATGTCTGTTTCCTGGTTTGACTGGCCCTCTGGGAAAATCTGATCAAAGTGTATTCAGTCCTCACCTTTACAAGACACATAGCCATAGGATACTAAGGAGAAGGGTAAGTAAAGTGGGGGGAGGTGTCAAAAAGAACCATCATTTGAAATTTGATCTGATTATGGAAATTTCTAAATACCAATTGTTGTTGTTGTCTAGTCGCTAAGTTGTGTCCAACTCTGTGACCCCTTGGACTGCAGCACACCAGGCTTCACTGTCCTTCACTATCTCCTGGAGTTTGCTCAAACTCAGGTCCATTGGCTTAAAACTCAACATTCAAAAAACGAAGGTTGTGGCATCTAGTCCCGTCACTTCATGGCAAATAGATAGGAAACAATGGAAACAGTGACAGACTTTATTTTCTTGGGCTCCAAAATCACTGCAGATGGTGACCGCAGCCATGAAATTAAAAGAAGCTTACCCCTTGGAAGAAAAGCTATGAGAACCCTAGACAGTGTATTAAAAAGCAGAGACATTACTTTGCCGACAAAGGTCTATATAGTCAAAGCTATGGTTTCTCCAGGAGTCACATACAGATGTGAGAGCTGGACAGTAAAAAAGGCTGAGTGCCAAAGAATTGATGCCTTCGAACTGTGGTGCTGGAGAAGACTCTTGAGAGTCCCTTGGAGAGCAAGGAGATTAAACCAGACAATTCTAAAAGATATCAACCCTGAATATTCACTGAAAGGACTGATGCTGAAGCTGAAGCTCTAGTACTTTGGCCACCTGATATGAAGAGCCAACTCATTGGAAAGACCCTGATGCTGGGAAAGATTGAAGGCAGGAGGCAAAGGGGACGACAGTAGATGAGATGGTTGGATGGCATTACCGACTCAATAGACAAGAGCTTGAGCAAACTCTGGAAGATAGTGAAGGACACACACGTCTAGCATGCTACAGTCCGTGGGACTGCAAGGAGTTGGAGACGACTGAGGGACTGAACAGCAACGACAACAGGTCCATTGATTCAGTGATGCTAATACGTTCCCTTCATTTATGTACTTTACAATGGGTCACGTTTCTTTCTTGAATTAAGTGGTCCGTTCCTACTTTTCAAGCACATTTGTCTAATCTTTCTCAGGTTCTTTTCTACGGAAAGAGACCCTTTCATCTTCCATTCCTAGTGCTTGATATTAATGCTCCTGGCCTGGACACACCTTCCTCTTTCCTGCTCTTTTCTGTTGGTTCTCTGTTGTGAATGGAGAGGTATCTCTGCAGGTCACCATTCTCCATTAATAACCTCTGGAATCTTAAAGATAATGACGTATCCCCTTCCTCCTTCCCTCTTTTACCCTTTTTTCCATCAAAACTGAATTACTCTAGCAGTCCAGATCTTTAAATCTTCCTCATAGGTTTCATTTTTCTTAGTCCTCTCTGGATTCACTTTCTTAGAGCTTTTCCAGTGCTTTATGGACTAGACTTCTTAGTTCTATTCTTTCTCTCCCCTTTGTAAATTTCTATCCTAAAACAATGACCAGATCCTGAATTCTAAGCCTCATTCAGTAATCAGGGAATCCAGAGTGCACACAGGAGTATGCGTATATATTGGAGGAAGAAACTATGCAGAATACATCAATGACTTTTAAAGGCTGATATTGCTCTATGGCCTTCGCTTCCTGAATCATCTTAATGGGGCTTTTGTTAAATTCTTTTGGCACTAACAGTAGAGGTACTTGGCCTAAATGCCCCCTTCCCCTGCTCTGGGCAAAGGTATCAATTACATTAAGCCCCCAAAGCACTCCCATATCATTCCTGGCAGTCCCCTGTGCCCCTCTCCCAGCTGCGTCCTTGCCGGTGCCTGGCTGGTCCATTTCGTTAGGAGAAGCAATCTCCTCATTCCTGCACTGTGGAGATATATTTCTCAGCTAGGGCGTGAGCAGTGCCAGCACTGCCCCCGGTGAGGTCCCTGGCAGCCATAAAAATTTTTATTGTGATTATGTTGGTGTCGGGGTGTCCATCTGGGTTATTGCACACCTAGTTTAATTGATTGAAGTTTAATTTATTGACACTTCAAATTAAATGATCAGAATAAACTGTGCTGTTACTCTGGCCGGCTTGTTTTAATGGTTGATTGCTGGAAGCAGACCTCGGCTTGAACTAAAACCCCCAAAGAGCAATTGACGCTGCTTCTAACTCTCCCCATGTCTTGCCCTCCAAGAAGACCTTGTTATAGATTTCCGACGTATTTATATATATTTTTTCCCTCTCCTTCACGGTGGTGGGAAAGAGTTGGTCCCTGGCAAGGTATAAATTATATCAGAGGTCTAGGGGAGCTGTCACATGGTCAAAGGAGGAGGAGGGGGCCTCCATGTGAAGAAAGCCAGACCCCTGAGAAGCCAGGTCTTCCTTGGGAGGATGAATGCAATTATCCAGATATTTGAGGGAACCTAGTGGCAGATTTAGGGTCTCTTTTTCAGCTAGATACTTGCTACTGTTTTCTTGCTTTACTCCGTCAACGTGACTTGGTTAGAGTCAGGATACTGACAAGAAAACTGAGAAGCAAATAAAGGATGGAACAGGGATAAAGAATCAGTGCCTACCTACCCACTTATGATAGAGTAATTAGGAAGATGGAAGGCAGCGTGCCCATGGACAGCTTTGATGAAGATGGATTGGGAGGTTGAGTCCATGCACATGTTGAGATACCCGTACTGGCCAGAGCCTCATATCTCCCTCTGCTGATTCTACACAGTTTATGCTTTCTCTCAGATCAGATTATTAGAGGAGTTCTGTTCTTAGACTCCCAAGCCTGTCACCTTTTCTGATGTTTGACCACCCCCATCTCTTCAGGAAGTCTTTGCTGTTGTGTAATCTAAGTCTTACATGCTGCAGATGAAACCTTGGTCTCCTTACTTGGCTTTTAAAATTTCCCACTATTAAAGTAGGTATGCCCATCCACAGCCATTTGGCCTGGATAATTCTGTCTACCAATTTTCTCTAGCTTCTTTTATTTGTGTAGATTTTAGAGGGAGGCTGAAACTAGGGGAGAAGATAGCAGTTCTGTCTCAGGGTTGATTTGGGGGAGCAAGTAGCTTGAAAGATGAACACAGAGGCTGTCAGTTCAGTCTTTCAGAGACTAGCTTTTTGTTTTCAGGAGCACACGGGTGGGGGGAATAAATCACGATACAAATCATGACTAAGGACTCATCAGAAATAGATCTAGCCCCATTTGAGTTTTCCCTTTGCTGTGTGATATTTAAATGAGGGCTCTTGGATTATCCAACGGGGCAAGCAGGAAGTTCTAATGTTGCTCTCAGGGTTCAGATATTTCACACCTGAGAAGTACTCTATTTCTGCTTGTCAGTTCATCTCTTCATAGCAGTACTCCTCGCTTTGACTCTCATTTTTGTAATTCTTCCATTTCCAGAATAGCTGAAGAATTGGGGACTGTGTAACCTCTGTGCAAAAAATTCTCTGGCAGATGGGCTTTCAGAATTTTAAGAAAGGACCTGAAACTGCATTCCTGAAGAGTTTGGGATCTGATTATCTTTGTCCTGCCTGTCTCAGAGCTGCTGGATTTACTCACTGAAAGCTGGAGGGGTGTGGTGCTGACCTTAGCTCCCCCTGCTGGCTGTGTTAGTTTTCTCAATCATTTATTTATGAAGGCCACACACATGTTCATTGAAGTCATTATTCGGTGCCTGGCAGAGGCGAGGGGGTGGTTTACAAAAGTATCACTCATTTATCCTTTTTTTCTCCCCTCTCCACACCATCTTTCTGTCTGCAGAGAGAATCTCATGTAATTCTAAATCTAGGTCTATGAACTCCTTGAACTCATAAAAATTTGTGAATGTGTGTTTTCCTGGTCACAAGGTCCATGGATTTCATCAGGTTATCGAAACATTTTTTCTTGTAGTGGCAGACTTCCGGTGACCATGGTTTTCTGTTTTGTTTCTGTGTCAGATCCGAAGAGTCTTTCCGGGTGGCTCTTCCTACCATCAGTTCTTCCTTCCTGACACTTGGGTTCACTTTCCTCTTAATAACCAACATTTGGTCTCATGTCGGCTGGGGAATGTTCTGTGGTACCTGTGGCTCCTCTTCTTTCCTGAGCTGTGTTGTCTGAATCTAAGTAAACCCTTGGGTAGGATGTGAAAATGGTTTTTCTCTGGCTAAAACCTTTAGCTAGTTCTTCTCATCTGAAGTCCCTAGGCTTGTGGCTGGCAAACTGGAGCCTTCAAACCTACAGGAGCTTTTCATTTTAGAAATTGGCACAGAATCAGGGAGCAAAATACCTGCTCAGCCATGTGGAGCTGGAGTGGTATCTAGAAATTTCTCCTAGTTTTTTTATAGCCTTGGTTTTACTTTATAAAATAGATTTAAGGAAAGAGCATCTTGTTTCTAGTTGATTGAGACCTATTTTCAAGCCAGGGCACTACTTTCTGGCATGGCCATAAAGATTTCTTTATAAGTAGAGAATGAAGAACTTTCTAGAAATCTCAACCAGATTTTTTACTTACGTCCTTTCAGCTTTGTGGATCTCATCCTCTAACTCCGCAAAGTCTTCTTGGCTCCCTCCCTTCTGCTTTCTCCCCCCGCCCCCACCAAAGATCAAATAAAATAGTCATAATCCCCAAATATCCTGTGCCTGCTCCAAACACTACCCTGGTCCTCTTCTGGTGGCATATCACAATCTTATCCCAGAGTATCCTTTTACTGTACATTGTGAACAGACTTAATTCCATGCTTTTTCAGGGCCCATTTCTTATAGTTTGACTTAAAAGACACACGGATAAGAGCTTTTCTCCAGTGCTGCCTTTTGAATATTTTTGCTAATAATTATAGTTCTGAGGAGGCTGCAGGTCACCTGAAGACCCACAGGGGGCAGCACTAGGAGTGACTCTTCCCCTTTTAGTCCTCTGTGTGCTGGGGTAGGGGGTACCAGGAGATGTTGTTTTTCACCAAGCTTCAGAAGCCTCTGATTGAGATCAAAGACTTGTTTGTAGCAGTCTCGTTGCTTGTTCAGTGTTGTTTCAGCTCTCCTGAGGAGTACAGTCTAGTTTTCTTGATAATAAAAAGGGACATGAAAATCTGAGCCACCCAACCTCCCACAGACCAATCTGCCTGTATATCATTTCCAGTCACTGTTAGCATTTGAGGTGAAGTTCTGTTATACACTCAGGCTGTGGCTCTCTGAAAGTCAGTGCATCACAGAACTTTGTCTCGAAAGCTTTCTAGCAGCTACCCATTTGGGAGTGGGAGGGAAGAACAGGCCTTTAAAAATCCTTTGAATGTGTCCCTAAGCATGTAGGGTCTTTCTCAATAATCAGCATTTAATGTGTTAACAAGGTCAGGCCTAGTCCATTGTCCAGGAATGCTGCTTCTCAGTAGCTGGGAGTTGTTTATAAACTTGCCCTTTGCAAAAAACTTAAAATGAAATTACGTTATCAGTAATGGCTTCTGGGCCCTTTAAACAGCCTGGTTTTATGATACGAGAGGAACTTCAGGCCCTCCCCTGCCTACCCCCTCCCCACCCACACACACACAGTCCTGAGAGGTAAAGGCCCCAGGCTGAAGTGGAACCAGCTGTAGTCAGGAGGTGGCAGGAGAAGTAAAGGAGAAGCTGCCGGGCTGGCTGTAGCCGAGTGGAGAACTAAAGCAGCGTGGAAGCTCTGGCCAAGTTCTCGGCTTTATTTAGAGTGGTCATTCCTTTGGAAGTTTGAAATGACCAGCCTTTTCTCTAGTGCCTTCTTAGCCCTTTCAGACTTACAGTCACATCTGGTCTTCTCCTTCCCCTGCCTTTGCCCTGTCTTTTATCCTTCCCAGGAAGATTCATGTTTCTATTTTGGGGGTTTCCTTGATGGCGCCTTCTAGGAAGCCAGTGAAAAGAGCCAGGAGCAGGACCCAGGCATCTGTCCCCTCTTTGCCAGTTGTTTTAGGCACTCTCTTTCCCTGTTGGCCACAGAGGATTGTCTGGCTCTCCGACTTGGCTGGTGGCCGTAACCGTTTTCCTCTGCTTTGGGATCCCGTTCTTTCTAGAGATGCCAGACCCTGCGGCTGCAAGCACGAGTTACCTGTGCCAGATCAATGCCCGTTTAAGCCATTGGGAAGCTCTCTAAGGTTGCAGATAGCCTGAACAGAGCCAAGGATTTCCAGGGAAGAGGCTGTGGGGAAAATGATTTCTTCTGAATTCCCTTCCGGATGGACTTCTTTTCCTTCATTAAGGAAAGAATCCCTGAGTGTCTCCCTGTTGGTGAATCAAGGATCCAGGTTTCTACAGAATTGAGCCTGCTTATGGGAAGATCATTCTGTGGGGAATTAGGAGTTGGGAAAGCTGCTGTATTTGTGACCTTTTAGATGAGACTCTAGAGGACTTCCTTCTTCTAGACAGAGTCCCTCAGTTTGAGAGAGTATTCCAGAAAGTAATGTGTATAGCATGGGCATTTCTAAGGAGTGTTCGTCAGAGGAGGATGAGTTGGTAGTAATGTCACCCAAAAGGACCACACCAGAAAATCTACCTGTATGAGGAAGCCTAATTATAAGAGAAATCCCCTAGATGCTTATTGCATCAATAAATTTTTACCTTACTCTCAAACTTCATTTATTCTCATAATCATTCAATAAATATTGAGAATTTAGTATGTGTATTATTCTGGACACTTGTAATAAATCAGTGAATGAAACAAAATTTTCTGTCCTCAAGAATCCAAGTGGGGAAAGCTTACATTCTTCATCATTCTGTTCTCAAAATACTGGGTTCCCTTTCCTCTCCTTCTTAACTCCTTGAGCTCAGGTTGGTTCTTCGCTTGGAACCATAAACCTCCTGGCGCCTCATAGGATAGTTTACCTTGGTAGAAGCTACAGATCCTTGGCAGCGATTCTTTCCTCCTCACCTTTGGGTCTTTGTTAAATGTATGCTTGGAGAATAGAGAATATGTTTGGCCCTGTGAGAGCTGTGGGTTTCCTAAGTAGGATCAGGAAATGGAGGTAGCAAAGCATCAGCCTTGTCTCATAGCACAGGGGAAGAATATGTATGGTAAGTAACATTGATAGTCAAGGACTCTGAGCCTGCAAACACTTTCATACATGTACCGCTATCTCCCTTCCCTTCTTCTCCTTTCGTGTTAGTTGGTTCCCTGGAAGTTGCAGAAGTGGAGGAGCTTTTACAAAGTGACATGCTTTGAGTTTGAGTGTAACCATTAAGGCTGAGATTCTTGATTTCTTTTTTTTTTTTTTTTTTTGTGGCCGTGCCGTGTGGCATGCAGAATCTTAGTTTCCCAACCCGGGACAAACCCATGCCCTCTACAGTGGAAGCATGGAGTCTTAACCACTGGGCCACCAGGGAAGTCCCTCATTTCTTTATGAGAGCCAGTTTCCTCAAAGGTTGATTCTTGGTGGTGAAGGACCACTCCTCTCCTGCTCCTTATCTGCAGGTTTCACAGTGTTTCTTAGATGGAGCCTCTTCTTACTGCTTCTTAACAACCCCAAATTCAGATTGGTTTTTGTTTTGGCAAGTTAAGTGGTGGTGGTCAGGGTATAGTAGAGGAGTTGGGATCCTTGGAGAAGTCTTAGAAGATGGATGTCTCCCTGGGCTGCATTCAGAACTGTTGTGTCTGTGTGTGAGTGTGTACGTGTGCGCATGCCTGCTCCTTCCCCTCTGCTCAGTGAGTGGGTGGTTTAGGGAGGGCTTGCTTTATGCCTCTGCATCGCCACTGCAGCAACTTCCAAGTACACTAGGGCATTCAACCCTGTTTTCCTATAGCCCCGTGCAGTGCTTATTAATTAATCTGGTCACATTCCATACCCACCTGTGCATAGGAGACCAGGGAGGAGGGAGAGTAATTTGGAAAATAACTATAGCATAATATTTGGAAATAACAGCATGACCTACTTTGATTAAGCCCTCTGTGAGTCTGGCTCATAGAAATTGTTTCTCTGGCACTGCTCTGGGTCCTTTGTGGAAAAGTCCCCTCCCTCAATTCAGTTCATTTGTTGCTCAGTCATTCTCAGTGGGAAATGTCAAAGTCTAACCAGGTTGAGATAGGGGACATACAGAGGCATCTCTGTAACCCATTGCAGCCCCAGTAGGATTAAGAGAAGGTATCTGGTTTGTGAGTGGTGGCAAGAGCCTTCAGGACTGAAGCTATGTTCATATCTCTTCAGGAACCCTCCCTGTATACCGTCAAAGCCATCCTGATTCTGGACAATGATGGAGATCGACTTTTTGCCAAGGTGAGATTCCCTTTCAGATTAGTTGAGAAGCAAGACAGAGTTTTGGATCCTGGGACTGGCCCCATTCACTCCTATTCATCCACAAATAATTTTGAGAATTCTTCTATCTGACTACTCCAGATAAAACCTAAACTGCTCCTGTCTGTTAGTTGCCCTGCTTCCCTACCTGCCCATCCTTAGACTTTGTCATCAACATCAGAAGAGAGAAAAGCTTTGGAGCTTGGTTTCTGAACAAAGAAGTGTATGGATGTAAGAAGCAGCCTGCTTCTTACAAAGGCCCATCACCCCGTCCCTTTCCCTTCTACCCCATCATCCTGCCTGAGTTTTTCCAGGGAATTCTCATGCAGTTCCACGGTTCCAGCCCTACATCCACAGTCACTACCAAGCTTGCTACTTCCTGACTTTCCCGGTCCGATGTTTCTAACTTTGAATCCATTGAAAGAGAAGAGGAAGGACACCCCTCTCCTCTCCCTCCATATTCTCCCCCTCCTAGAGAAATTTTTTCTGTCCCTGGTGTATTAACTCCGGGCAAGCATCGCATAAATCAATCAGCAGGTAGAGATTAGTTTAGAATTCACCAGCTGTTCCTCCCTGTAATTGGATGTAACTATGCAGGACACCTTTTGAAACAGTTATCCAGTTACTAAATGCCAGACCTGTCATAGGTCTTCAGCTGACTGCGACGGATTAGCCCCTAAAGAGCAGAGCGATTTAGCAGCCTGCGTCTCCGCCCCCGTGCCAGGGAGAGCTTGGGAGTGGGCTCCATGGTGTGCTAGCTTGCCTCCCACTTCTTTGAGTTTGCTGGAAAGGAAGCTAAAATACCAGAGAGCCGAGAGCCCAGGCAGAGCTTGTCCTTCTACAGAGGAGGGTATTGCAGCCCTTCCCAATTCCTCAGCCTTGCTCAGTGAGTGAGGGCTGGTGCCTTCTGTGTTCTCTAGCAGTGCTCCCTGACCTGGAGTGGCGCCTGGGATGGCCTCAGGGCTGCTGCCCTGGCGTACAGATGGGGCAGAGCCTCCTCACAGGGCTTCTAGGCCTTTTGCCCTTTCAACCTGGGAACCATGAGGTAGGGTGGCTTAGAGCAGGGTCCTTAAAAAATTTGTTTTCTATCCGATTACTCACTGCCCATTCCCTACCTCTGTGGTTCTCCCTTCTTTCTGTCAGTATTTCTCTTCACCCCATCCCTTGAAGGGGAGCAATCCAAGACCCAGGGCAAAACAGTCACTAATCATCCTGGGCTTCCAGCTCTTAACAGCCCAACCCGTCTCCTTCCCTCTGACCAGTACTATGACGACACCTACCCCAGTGTCAAGGAGCAAAAGGCCTTTGAGAAGAACATTTTCAACAAGACCCATCGGACTGACAGTAGGTCGTTTTCCTTCCCCTACTCCCCGTGGTGGGTGGCCGGGGGGAGCCACAGCGGGAAGCGGGCAGCAATGGGACTGTGGAGGAAGGATGAAATGACTCTGCCTCCTTTTTCTCTTTTTTTCCTCCTCCCCTCATATAATAAACTCTTCAGAAATGTAATGGGGAGGTGAGTGTACCTCACGCGGGAATACCGTGCTAGAAGGTTGGCTGTTAGCTACCTGTCTAGTCCCTGGATTTATGAGCCTCACTTGACAAATTTAACTGCAGCTCTGCTTATTGTACCGCATCCATTAGGGCAGGTAAATGGAAGTCTGTAAAGGTGACCGCTCTGCATTTTCACCTCCGAAGGATCGACTAGTATCCTGTCTCATATACAAGGAGGGAAATAAGGGTAGTAGGGGCGGGGAGCAGTTAGAGAAGGAGATGCTTAGACTCCCCCATTTATACTTGCCTTCTTCTGCTATCACCTGAAAATAAAAAGCAGGTCAACTTTGGTCTTTGTGGGGGTCATTAAGACCCACCTTCTCTCAGCCCCACATAGCTGAATACTAATTCATGGTAACTGCCTCTACCCTACTTGCAAGTCTCAGACCACCTACTGTTTCCACCTTTGTTCCCCCCACCCATCCCCACAGGTGAAATTGCCCTCTTGGAAGGCCTGACAGTGGTATACAAAAGCAGTATCGATCTCTATTTCTATGTGATCGGCAGCTCCTATGAAAATGAGGTGAGAATCCCCACACTCTGCCATCTCTGCTCTCACCTCCTGAACCGCTGGCAGGCCCTTGTGACTGGTTCTGGGCCCAAGGACTGCTGTGTGCCTTTGGCTTCTGACTGGCTAATGAAGTTGTCCGAGATCCATGTCAGCCTCACAAACATGGCCGAGCAACTAAATCAACCTGGAACGCAAGCTTTCCCAGCTTTCTCTCTGTGTCCGCCTAGGACACACCGTCTATGTTTTGATAACACACTAACATACATTATCAATGGCCTTCCCTGCCTAGTGTTTTTAAGATGGATTTCTGAGTTGTGATCAGGGTTCGCCTGTGAATGAGCCACACCTGACTGAGTTTGGGCCAATTAGGCAATATTCCGGGTCATATTGAAGCCATATATTCTGAGTGGCTCTTTGAAGACTGGGTATAGCCCTAACCTCTTCCCATATGTAAGAAAAACTATTTACCTCAGGTCACAACTTTTAAGGAGAGTAGATAAGTAAAAATAAGCCCCCACATAATTTGAGGCAAAAGTCACAGTTTGAGAAAACCAGTTCTTACTGAATTCTTATCACTGTAAGTGCTTTGTAGAATGCATTGTTATTTAAACCTTGTAGCACCTCTGTGAGTTTTGGGCACTAGTGCCCTCGTTTTATAGATGATTAAACTAAACCTTGAGGAACTGTATGAAATTACTTACATTTGACCACTGTTGGACTACAGATGTGGCTGTTTCATGTGGTTCAACCTGATAACTTTCCCAGGGTCACACATCTAGAAATGCTTCAGCGAGGATTCACGTCCAGATCTGTCTGACTCCAAAGTCCGTGCTGTCTGCACAACTGACTTAAGCTATTGCTTGGTTAATGATTTTTCTAAGACATAGGGTAACACATATACAGTTGGGAAATACACGCAGAAGACTGACAGGAAAGTTGTTTGAACAGTCTGGTCAAAGAGAGACCTCAAATTACAAGATCATGAAGCAGAATTTATTTTTGTCTTCTTCCTGTTTTACTCTCACTTCCACCATATGCTGCTGGTCTTTTGTGAAAGCCTGTGTCTTTTGATCCTTAATGAGTTAGAGGGTTTTGTTTTCAGGTAGCAGCTTTCGGGGCCTTGAACTTTATCCTTCTGCTTCTTCTGTCTCCAAATAGCTGATGCTCATGACTGTTCTGAACTGCCTCTTCGACTCATTGAGCCAGATGCTGAGGTGAGCAGGCCATTCTTGACATCTGTTTGGGAGAGAAAGTTGCTCTTCTTCGGGCCCAGGGATTTGTGGGGGCTCAACAGAGGCTGCAAGGAGTTGATTTACCTTGAGAAATTGGGCTTATTATTTCAGAGTAATTTACACTGATGGGGAGGACTGGATGGGGGAGTGTGTTACTCCTGTGGAATAATTCTCCTGAGAGAAAGGATTGGGAGGGAGCAGAATCTTTGCCCCTGTGTCTGCTGTCACATCCTGCTGTGGCTCTGTCGGAGCTCCAAGCACCTCACAGTGTTCTCCTGGGCTTCATTCTTTACATTCAAGATAGAGAAAGGGAAGTGTCCCGGATACGACATCAGCACCTCGGGAATGGAGGCGCCACTCCTAATTTTTCATGTGCGGCCCTTAGTTGTTTCTTCTATAGAACAGGAAGAATGTGCCTTTTACCCTCTCCTCCCCATCTACCTCCCCGCCATCCTCTACTCCCCACGTAGATGGGCCGTAGAAGAGATATAAGATACTTTTCCTGAAAACATCCAGGGCTCCCCAGTGAGCCCAGTACAGACATCCATCCAGACGGAGCAGAACAGCAGGCGCTCTCAGCCCCACAAAATCAGCAGGGTGAATGGCTCAGATTTCCTCAGGAAGGGGATGATTTATTTCTCAGCCAGGTGAATGAATAGGCTTCATTTCAGTGATCTAGTGAAAGAGTCAAACTGACGGATGTGACTGGCCATGTGCACCAACCACCGGATCTGAGGCTGGTGGATGCTGGGCCCTGGCGGTTCCCAGCCCCCTAGTTGGGCTTCTTTTCAAGGCCTGAGCAGAGCTGGGGAAGGAGGCCAGGGGAGGGGAGGGAGCAAGGAGAGTCTTAGAAGGCTTGTCAGAGCTTGAGTGCGAATAGAGTTTGCACTCAGCCCCTCCTCACCTCCTGCCACCTCCAGATTGAGTGTTAGCTCTGTGGATTTCCTTTTTTCCACACACTAATGTCAGTGTTCATGAGCAATGTTGTAAGCAGCATCATAGCAGATAGGAAAGAAAGCATAGCTCTGGAAATCAGCCCTCGAATAGGCAGAAATTGACTGTATGTATATTTTGAATCTCTTTCTTGGCATTCCTGATCCTTACTCAGCAAACAAGTGTAGGAAGGGTGTTAGGATGGGTTAGCCAGAAAGTTCTTATTCACTTCTTTGTGTGCTTAGTGGAGACATACATTGGTCTAGCTGAGGCTCCTGCAACTCAGACCATGTCCTAGGATCCCTTTCACACCCAGGCTGGGTTTTCTCTTCTCTTGGGGACTCAGGAAAAATGTAGAAAAGCGAGCTCTGCTGGAGAACATGGAGGGGCTCTTCTTGGCTGTGGATGAAATCGTAGATGGAGGGTGAGTTCTCTGCCCTCCCCGGGCCTCCCTGGATCTGGGGTGACGGGTGGGGCCACTGCCCCTGTCCTGAGGCAAGGGGGCTGAGTGACCAGAGTTCCCCCACAGTAAGTTGGTCCTTCAGGACAGAGTGAACAGTGGTCTTTTCTATGTCTCTTCAGGGTGATCCTAGAGAGCGATCCCCAGCAAGTGGTACACCGGGTGGCATTAAGGGTAAGTAGGACTGTGCTTGTTCCCCACAGCCCCCATCCACTCATCCTCCAGGACCAAACCTCCTCAATGATCTAAAGGGTTGGGGCTGGTAGAATACATGTAACTGTCTCCTTCCCTTTCAAATTGTCCTTATCTCAAGGATGGGAAGCAGAAGGAAGGTGTTTCTGTCCCTTACCTGGTACCTAGCATCTCATATAGTCTGCACAGAGTGGACATTTAATACATACTTTTAAAATCAAAGATGAAATAAAGGGAACTTGAATATTGATGGTTCTAAAATGATAAAGGACTTTGAGGTTGGCTGCTTCTTCCTGGGGGAATGAATCCAATCATCTGAGGCAGAGGCTTGTCTTCCTTGTCTTTTAAAGTCTCAGGAAACTGAGGACAGCACCTCTCCATCAGGAAGTACTTATTTGCAGGAACCTCTGTCCTCTTTGGTGCCAGTGGTACCAGAAAGAGGCTTCTGAGTTAACCATAGAAAGCCTCAAGTCATCGAGGTGCAGAGAGAGCCCACCAGCAAATTGTAGGGCTACAGGGAGGCCTGAGCAAAGCCAGTCTCCCCACTCACAGAATGTCCCGGCTCTGACCTCCAGAGTGAAGGCTGACAGTGCTGGGTAATGGGAAATCTTCTCCCTTAACTGTCGTGGGCTCCATTTGCATAGTTTAATCTTCTCCTTTAACATATGTCTCTGTGTGGCAAGAGAGAAGGTCCCCCCACCCCCCCAACCGACTCCCTCCTTTCCCTTCTCAGGCTGCTGTTGCAGCAGTTTATTTCTCAAATTAACATGCTGTCGTTACCCATCAGGCCTTGCGGGATCCATTAAACTACCCCGGGCTCCCCCTCATCCTCTCCCTAGCGATATTGATATTCAGGGAAGGTCTTCTCTGACTAGGGAATCAGGTCTCCCACCCCCAAGTTGAGAATCAGATAACCTGCTGATTACCTGGAATGGAATAAATCTTAAGAAGTCCTCCTGCCTTAAAAGAGAAGATGGATGAAATGACCCTTTTTTTTTTTTTTTTTTTTTGCTCACAGTCCCTCTGGCCAAGTAAAATTGTGGCTAGCCAAGTAAAATTGTAGCTGCACTAACTAGTCCCTAGGAGGGACTGAGAAGGTTAGGGCATGTGCCCGTCACTTCAGTTTAAAGGACTGCCTCTTCCTTCCTCACTCCCCAACCTCAGTCAGGTCTCACTCCAGCTTTTTTCCACGCTGAACGCTTGTCTCTCTGTGCTGTAGGGAGAAGATGTACCCCTTACGGAGCAGACCGTGTCTCAGGTATGACTTTCTTCTTTCCTCCTCTCCAGAGGGACCGGGTCACTAAAGAGGCCAGCGTAGCATTCCACCCCAGCCCACCAGGCCTGAACTCAGCAGACTAGAGACTGAAGACACATCTTCTTTGGCTCCCACTTAATCCCGAGAACTGGGGCTCATGGCTCATACAGCCCAGTGCTTCCTACCCATCCCAACTCCCATCCCACTTTTCCTATGAGCAGTGGCTGTCAGCCTTGCTCTGCACCCTTCAAACCCTCCCTGCCTGATGCCTCATTCAGTGATTTATTCCCCAGCAGAGGCTTGCCTTAAGCAGATGGTCTGTGTGCATGCACACACACACTCTTTCTTTCTCTTATTATTCAAATGAGGGCTAAGCTGGCAATGCATACTCTAGAATATGCATGCAGGTTTTGCAGATCCATCTTGCTACTTTGCAGATAGATTGTCTACCTGATGGGGGCGGAGGGGGAGGGGCAGGGAGGGATTCTGTTTTCTACCCACTTGGAATTCTCACCAAGAAGTCCATCTGGATGTGGCAACCCCCCTCCTTTTAACATGTATCCAGTAACCCCCAGTTTTTTCTTTCCTCCCAGGTATACCTCTTCTCTCTTCATCCCCCCAGTGGACTTGAATTTTTTTGGAATTTCCCAAACTGACAGTCCTCTAGGGCCTTAGAGAGCTTCTTCCCATCCCTCTACCCTTGGGGATTTTCTATTTGCCAATCTTCTAAGGACAGGGAAGGCAAGTGAGGGGAAGGAGAGCCCCATCCCCACCCCCACCCTGCCCCTCAGCAAGCCCCTCAATGCCGCCCTTGTCCCTGCAGGTGCTACAGTCAGCCAAAGAACAGATCAAGTGGTCCCTCCTTCGGTGAAGACCCCACTGTTCCTGGCTCCTCACCCCCTCAAAAAATCCACATCGGCTGTGACTTGTCATGCAGTCCCCCAAATGATGCTCTCAGGGTCATCTCGGGGATCACAGGGATCCTTAAATCTCCATCCCGTCTGTTGTTGCCTCCTCATTCCCACCCCAAACCCATATGCACTTCCCGTTCCTTCTCCCTGCTTTTGGCAGTTCTGGGAGTCCATCAGGCTCTCAGTGGATTTGGACATGGGCAGGGGCAGCACCCTCTTCCCTTCTCCCCTGGATTAGGCTCCCCTGTATTTTCTCCTCCATTTCTGTGCCCTTTGCTGCAGCTACGCTTCAAAGCAGGAGAAAGAATGTGCTGAGTGTTTTCCTCCCTTTGCCTCTATCCGAACACATATGTCCAGCAAGGGGAGGGAAAGGGAATTCTTTTCTATAGAATGAGTGAGGGTGGGGAGAGGCATATCAGGTCTCTGCCGCAGCCCGGCTGGGCTTGGTATTTTCTCCCATTTCTTCTTACTGCCCAGGTCTCCAGCCTTGGGAAAAAAGACTGGGAACAACTCATAGGCAGGGGACAGCGTGGAAGAAGCAGTGATTTAAATTTTATTGGAGAGGGCCTATAAAATTCTTTATTTCAAACACAGCTGAGTTTTTTTTTACCCCGATCCTGGCTTGTAACTTCAAGACTGCTGTGGTCTGTGAGTGTCCGTTGTGGGAGGGTCTGTCTTTTGGGCCAGTACCTTAACTCTCCACCTTCACTACCCGTGGGATCTCCGCCTGGCTTGTTCTCTCTGTGCCCTGGAGCAAAGCCAGTCCCTGAACTAAAACTCCATTCTAGTCTTGGGAAGGAGAGTTTCTGCTCAGAACAGGGACAGGGTGGAATTTATGACTTGGGCCTCTGGGCTCTCTCAGCCCCTTCTCTCCCCCACATGCATTTCACTCCTCTGCCTTGGGTCTGCAGTCTCTGTCTTCTGCTTAACCCTGTCCTCTCTCTGCCTCAGCCTTACATCCAGGCAGTAGGCCTGGGCGCCTCCCCTCCCTCGGTCACTGAGAGAGGCGCCTTTTTTCAGAAAACCTTGGGGATTTGGATTCCCCCAGGAAGACAGAGGAAGGAACAGCCACTGTTTCGTCTCATCTCTCCCCCGACCCAGAACTTTCCACAAAAAACGTCTCAAGAAATCTTCCTGAGACTTTGAGTTCTGCCCCACCGACTAACTGCCAATTCTCCAAGAGTGTGGGCGGATAACCGGGCATCCATCCGTGAGGGGGCATTTCTGTGTAAGAGATACGTGGAGTCAGGATGGTAGCCACCTTCATATACTGCTCTGTGCAAAGAGGAATAAAACATTTCTTTTTCCAAACTGCCTTTGTGTGATGTTTGTGTTCCCCTTCCTCTCTTTTTGGCAGCTGCTCCTGTTCCTCTAAACGCCACCCCCCCTTGCTCCCCATCTTATAATATTTCTTCCTTCCTACCTCAGAGACTCCCCAGCATTCTGCGCCCCCATCCCTAATTTACGGGGCTGTTTGCCTCCTTGGCATCTCTCGGTCCACTCTCCTGGAAATTGGCGCCAGGGGTGGGGTGGGGATGGTATTTTCTCAGTGGGAGTCCCAGGGAATGGAGTGCTCCCCCCGCCACCTCCAAAGCCAGCTGCCTGCTCCCGCCTCAGCCATTAGTAACCCGGAGACGCGCACCTGCGTGGGGGCTCGCCTGCAGCCCCGGCTCCCTTCCTGCACCTCCCTCTCCCGCTCCGAAATGGCGCTGAGCGGGTTATTTATCGGAGCCAGCACTGCTCCAGAAGGTCAGGACGGTGGTGTAAATAACCTCTCCTCGCCATTTCCCCATCCCTCCAGAGCCTGCTCCCCACCCCCTCCTCCACCTTTATTCGCACAAATGAATGTGGCTGGGCTGGCGCAGAGCCTGGCCCTGCATCTTAATGGGGCGGTGAGCTCACAAGATGGATTTAGCTGGGGGTTTTATGGTTGCCTCGGCGACAGGAGAATGCTTTGGTTTTCTTTCCCCCTTCCTCTGCAGGATTTGAAGGGGGGGTGGAGTGTGGGGAGCCCTTCTCTGCACTGCAATTTTAAGGGTCTCTGCAGTCACCTCTACTGCTCATGAGATGGGCCTGTAACTTCAGGATTAGGCAACAGAGACAGGAAAGGTTGAGGGAAGGAAGGTAACCAGAGGGAGAAGCCTCTCCAGCATCAATGATGCCTGAAACATAGAGGTGTCGTCTTGCCTGCTCTTTGAGAATCTAGCAATTCAGCTCAGCCACTGTGGGACCCCAGGGCCCGGGGTCCCCCTCAGCAAAGAGGGAAGAAAAAAATGCTTGGGTATAGCACTCTGCAATCCTGCACTGAGAGTTGGGGTACAGGGGGCTGGATTAAGGCTAGGGATTTTTGTCTTGCCCATCTAAGCTGGGGGAAAAGCAGTGTTCAGGCATTAAAGTTACCACCCTAATCCTCCGGGCTTCCCTTGTGGCTCAGCTGGTAAAGAGTCCACCTGCAATGTGGGAGACCTGGGTTTGATCCCTGGGTTGGTAAGGTCCCCTGGAGAAGGGAAGGGCTATCCACTCTAGTATTCTGGCCTGGAGAATTGTCTCTGGGGTTGCAAAGAGCCTGGAGAATTGTCCGTGGGGTCCCAAAGAGTTGGACACAACTGAGCGACTTTCACCCTAAACCTCCTACTCATCACCCAACATGGACCCTGCTGGAGTTGGGGGCTGCCAGACACGACTGAATATGCACGAGATCAGCAATGGTGTGGAGAGTACTGTTCTATCCAGTTCTCAAACTTGGAATTCTCTGAGCTTGTTTTCCCAGCCTGGCCTGCTGTGAACTTTTCCTGCCTTCTGTTTTGCACTAGGAATGGAACTCTGGTGCCCTGGCCTACACAGTCCTCTGGCCAACAATGCTTTTTCAGGACAATGAGCAAGCCCTCCCCCAACACTGACTGAAGCAGAGACTGAGGAGTAGGGTCTGATTCTCTCCTTCCCTTGGTCTTTCTCTGTCTGATTCTGGGCCTCTGTCTCTGTTTGTGAGCCTTTCCCTCTTCCCCAGGGGATCCTGGGAACCCCTCCTCCCTCCTGTCTCCCCCTCCTCCCCTTTGGCTGGGAAAGTGACTAGAGCCTGAATAGTGCCAGACACCTGCCTGCCAGATGTGGCGATTCCCTATTCTTCTCTCCCTCCTCCCCAAATGTCTATCCTTTCCCCACCCCACTGAGCTCAGGCAGAGGGAGCCCCCCTACAGGGTGATTTAGTGCTGCAGCCCCTCTTCCTCAGTGCCCCCTCCAGTTCCTAGCTCTCCCCCTGGTGCCCATGCTCCCACTTTTTTCCAACTGGTACAGCCTCCTCCTGCTCCCAACCCCGGGGTGCTGGCTTCAGCTTCAGCTGGTAAGCTTCAGCTCCTGGACTGGAGAATGAATGGGTGGGGCAGAGGTGACTGGCCTCTTTTTCACCCATGGGAGAGTACATCAGCTTGGCTGAGGACAGTGGCAGCCAGAGCTGATGTCATTCTCACTGGTGAGGTGGGGAGGGGAGGAGGGGGTGAGCGGGGAGAGAACTAGCACTCCAAGACTTACTGCAGAGGTCTGTGAGACCTCCCCAGGTAGGCAGGAGAGCTCAGAATTGTGGCTGCCTGGTAGATATCACATCACGTCTCCGGCTGGGTCTCCAGATCTTGTCTGGATCTGTGTCTCAATATGACTCAGTAAATGCCCTTCAGCTCCTCCCCTTCAGACTTATCCAAAACACACTTAAAGGGAACCCTTAGTCCTTACCCTTCTCTCTTCAGTGTTTGCCCTTCAGTATCTTTTTTCTATTAATCTCTCTTCCCTCCCATTTCACCCTCTTCAATTTGTTGAATTTCCCTCCCGGTCACCTGGCCTCTCCCAACTCCATCCATCCCATATCACAACACAATATGATCCCAGACCTCCTACCAAAGCAGAGACTCATACAAAGTCACTCATTTCTCCTTTCCATCCCTCTTTGCAATCTGACAGTCCCCCTGGGCCAGACAGAGAGCTCTGAGGTGGGGGTTGGGTAAAGGATGGCTGAGTTGAAGAACAGCAGAGGCAGGACAGGCAGATGAAGGGTCCAAGGAAGTAGGAGAGGTGGAAGGAATGGGACAGAAAGATGGAAAGAGAAAAAGACTGCGACACAAAGAGAGTTGAGGGTTAGCAGCAAGCCAGCATAGCAAAGTGCATAAGAGAAACCCACACAAAGAGAGCAAAGCTGGGAGCAGGGGGAATGGAAAGATGGAGACAGGAAAGTCATAGCAAGAGAAGGCAGCTGGGGAGGGGCCAGGCAAGGAGCAGCCTGGCCCTCCTGGGCCCCCTCACACTGCTGGGCCATAAATCTTGTGTATGCGTGCATGTGTGTCTGTCTGTCCGTCTGTGTGCCTGAGTGCAGCGCACAGGCGTAGAGGGGTGTCTGGTGAGGGTAGAGATGATCCCCACAATATTATTCTCCTATTTCTTTCAGCTGCCTCCTTCCTTGAGGCACCCCATACCTATACACCCCTCAACCAGTATTCCTGATGCTCCAGGAGCCATCCCCAAGGTATTTCTAGGATTCCAAGGAATCCAGGCTTTTTCACTTGGAATGCAGGCCTGCTGGAATGTGCAGTTAGGATCTGTAGCATCAAGAGGCCCCATCACCTCACTGCCCACCCCCATGCCTGCTCACCAGCTGCTCCTGTCCATCTTCTCCTCCCACTCTCCTTGTATCTCTCCCTCCTCCACACTGACCCCTCCCCCAGCCCCTGACCCCCAGCCGCCTGGGGCCTGGGTTGGAGGGGAGACAAAGACAGGATTTATTACCGGGATAGAGAAGCAGCCAGAGACCAGGGCTGAGGGCAATGGCTGACCTCCCTGGATGGGAGGGAGTGCTTGGCCAGATGCTGGAAGGTGGAAAGCCTGGGTTCTAGTGGCTCCTGCTCACAACTCTCGCCCCCTCACCCTTTCCCCTACTCAAACCTTGCTTTCTCCTTTGTTCTTGAAGATTGAGGAAAGAGAGGATGGCCTCAGGTGATTTTAGGACCTTGAAGAACAACCTGGGAGAAGAGAAGACGGGAGATGGATGTCTTATGGATACTGGGGAGGATCTGGAAACCAGGCAGCAATCAGGTTCCTATTATTTCCTGGACTAGAAAGGAGTTCAGGTTTAGTAATGCAACAGATGAAATGAGATGGAGACGTATCCCCCAATCTAGAGGGACTTCTCCAGAACAGGCCCTGATTGCCAGCAAAGAGGGAATAAAGGTGACTGTAGATCTTGAAAGATGGAAGATACCATCTCACCTGAAATCAAAGGAAGAAATAATATTCCCCAAGAGTAACTAGCTCCTGATGGCTCAGATAGTAAAGAATCTGCCTGCAAAGCAGGAGACCTGGGTTCAGTCTCTGGGTCTGGAAGATCCCCTGGAGAAGGGAATGGCAACCCACTCCAGTATTCTTGCCAGGAGAATTCTATGGACGAGCCTGGTGGGCTATAGTCTAAAGAGTCAGAGTCGGACACGACTGAGCAATTAACACTTGCTAGCTCCAGTCCCTTTGAGAAGACCTGCCTCCCTGAGATCCCCCACTGCCTACTGAGAGGATGGGGAGCAGCTGGACCCTGCCTTTACAGTAAATAGACTATTGGCCCGAAATTGTCTCTACTCAGCAGGCAGGGTGTGTGCTCAAGGAGAGGGAATGGTGTGATCCAGGAGTTTCCGAGAAACTAGACCATATATCTTTCAGTGGACAGCTCCTGCAGCTTCCCTAGCCGCCCTTGGAGCCCCACTAGCCCTCCAGAATCTCAGCATGTCAGAGGCCTCCAAAAACCCAACTCTGAAGCTGCACCACTTCCAACTCCTGGTTCCCCCTCCCTGACATCCTGCTTTCTGCCTTCACCCCACTGTTTCAGGAGAAGGATGCTCGGATGAATTACCTCCAAGTGAAAAAGGGATGGAGGGAAGAGAAACCAAGGCAACTGGGAGCTTCTTGTCTGTCTACCAGTCTCTCAACACAGCCCCACCAAACCATTCCTACCCAGGGGCTGATGAAGGAGACCATCTCGTGGTTTCTTTTTAAATTCTGCAAGCTGAAACCATCCTCTTAATTCTCAATGGAAAGCCCAAATTTGGAAATTTCAGTGGGAAAGGCTCATGGGTTGGGAGCAGAGACTGGGAAAGGACAAAAGAATGGCGGGGCAGGGGTGGGTGGGTGGGAGGATTTGCACAGGGTAAGGAAAAAAATAGGAAAAGGGAGAAGTGAGCATCTCCAGCATCTCGTTTCTCCTGGCTCCCCCTTCCCCCAATTGAGAAGGCAGATTTACAGCCCTGGTTTGGGGAAGGGGGGTAAGCATAAGGAAGACAGATCTGCAGTTCTGCCCTCTGAGTGTCTGGGTACTTAGCTTTAACTCCCCCATTAGCATCAATCCCCATCTTGCTGCCCATCCGTCTTCTGACATCAGCTCCTTCCCCTCTCTGTAGCCCAGGCTTTCTGACCCTAAGTGGCTCTTAAAGGGCCAGTCTAGACCTTTCTCTCCCTCCCTTCTCCCACTCCAGGCAGCACAGTCTGGGGGGTGTGTGTGTGTGTTTATGTGCAGCCATCCTTGCTGAGGCCAGAGTGGATGGGAGGCCCACTGTGTACATGTGGAGGGAGGGGGCAGCTCTTCCCTAGCTCCCTCTGCTCTCTTTAGGTTCCTCTATATCAGGGACCCCCATCTTTGTTCACTACCTCCCCAAGCCCAGAGAAAGCCCTCCAGTTGAGCTGAGAGTCACAGACATGGCTCCTAAAGCTGAGGGCTGGAGAAGTCATGTAGATCCACAGGGAAGATCCTCTCTCCCTCTCTCATTTCCTGGAGGCCCAGGGCAAGGGGTATCCTGAATTACTGGCTGTTTTTAATTCTCAGCCAGCAGCGGGGGTGGATAGGCTGAGACTCCTAGGAGATGCCCTGAGCCCCACATTCCTGGCCTCCTTTCCCAGGGACCCAGGCTGTGGTGGTGGTGGTGGGGTGGCATTTCAAATCTTCCTCTCTCTGTGAGGGAAATGACAAGCCAGAGAAATCTGCCTCCACATTTACTGGCTCCTCTTTTTTATTCCTCAGCAACTGAGTTTAGGGGGTAACAGGGGAAACTGGCTTCTCCCCATTTCTCTCCATCTTCTACAGAAAATGCTGTAACTGCACTCCAGGGGCTATAAGAATGCCAGGATGATTGGAAAGTTCCTCCCCCATCAGCCTTCAATCCTTTCTGCTGCAAAGCTCTGCAGTCCTCTGAGGGGCTTTCCAGGATAGTCAAAGCCCCTTCCTGATATCTGAAACCCACTCCCCACCTCACTCAGTGTTCCCTTCTCTGGCTCAGGATGAGAGAGAACTGGTAGGTGGGGGGGACTTGGGAAAGTGGCCACTCTAAAAATAGGAGCCCCCAGC
Source organism: Bos mutus (assembly GCF_027580195.1). NCBI lineage: Eukaryota > Metazoa > Chordata > Mammalia > Artiodactyla > Bovidae > Bos > Bos mutus. The sequence goes on from NC_091621.1 coordinate 46,706,151, forward strand.
TGCACCCCCCACCAACGGCCCCTTATTTATCACCTTCCAAACCTCACTCTCAAAGAAGCATAAATATTCCTAATTCCTGAAGGCCAGCCCTGAACTCATAAATTTAACTGGGGAGGTGGGCAAGGGGAGGAGTGAGGTGTGGGGAAGGGGAGCCTACTGCAGCCTTGAGGAAACCGAACATCTCCTGGGGGCGGTGTCTGACTTATCCCCAGGCTGACGCCTGTGGGTCTTCGTTGAGAGGAGGAGTTGCGGCTCTCAATATTTCCTCTAGGAATTAGCCTTTTCTCACTCCCCGCCCCGAAATAAAAACCAAACTTAGTTCTGTCTTCTCGATTAGTTCTCCATCCCTCTTTCCTTGCTATTACCTTCTAGTTCCTTCCTGCGCCCCTCTTGCCTCTCTGCTGCGCTTTTCTCTACGCCTTTGCTCCTCCAAGTCTCTCCCTTTTCAGAACCATTGTCTGAAGAGGAAATTTTCATCTCTTGTTCTGTCTGGATAGTGAGGTTTGAAGAGAAAAGTCCCCCTCTGTGCCCCCATCTCCCCGCTTCTGCCCATTAGCTCCCTCAAACGCGCCCTTTTCAGTCTTCTCACACCCTCCCTTTCTCTCCTTCGGCCTTCCTTTCTCCTCAGTCTTCCTTTTCCTCTGTCACTCACTTCGTCTCCTCAGTTTCCCCTTCAGCTCAGGATTCTCTCTCCCTCTCCAATCTCCTTTTCTCTCCCTACTGTACCCCATCCTACCCAGCGGATTCCTCAGGTCCTATTTACCCCTTCAGACCCCCTCATCTGCTTCAGTTACTACCACCACCACACCCCATTTTCCTCTCCCAATGGATGAAAGAGGAGGAGAAAGCTTGAGGAATAGGTATAGGGAATGCGGTTCCAGGAGGGGAGGGAGAGCAAGGAGAGAAAAAGCAGGGGAGAGGGAGACGGAAGCGGTACAGAGGGGAGGGGCGTCCTCACTCCCCAAGCAGCGCCCCCTCTCCCCGCCGCCACTGAGCCATAAATCAGAGCTAAGGCGGTTTGGCCAATGGTAGAGTGACTCGTAAATCGGCCTGTCAAGATCAGCCAATGAGAGGCGGCGTTAAATCAAGTCCTGTCAGCGCTTGGCCAATGAAAGGCCCTGGGCTGACCATAAATCTGCCTGTAAGAGACAGAGAAAGAGAGAGAGTGTGCGTACGAGCGAGAGCTGCAGGGGCGGGGGATAGGGGAGGGGGCGGGGGAGAGCGGGCGGGGTGCAGGCGCGAGAGAAAGAGCTGCGGAGAAAAAAGGGCGATAACGGAGGTACAAGCGCTGAAGACAGCGTAGAGGAGAGACGGACAGATGGAGAGAGACAAAGAGAAGCCTTGAGAGATAGCGTCAGAAAGTCAGCGATAGAGCTGGGGCTCCGGCGGGAGACTGACAGAGATAAAGAAAAAAGAGAGACCGACACTGACACCCTCAGGAGGGCCCCCGTGAAACAGTTCCCCAAGACAAATGCATACATTTGCCCGAGATACGCGTGAGCTCCGCACCACGAGGGACCTCGTGCGTGGACACGCGCGCCGTGCACACACGCAAGAGAGAGAACGAGCCTGAGGCATAATCTTCCTTCTCTTTTCCGCTCACTCAGCGCCTATGGAGATTAGGGGGTGGGGTATATGTGTGGGGCTGTTGAGGGTGAGAGAGGAGGGGGTTACTTTCTCGCTATGATGTGTCCCGTTTGGTCTCAGACTCTAGGGTTTCCCGTGTCCTCTTGAGTCATTTTTTCCAGTGACTGAGGATTGGGAAGTCCCTCATGAGGTCTAACTTCAATCCTTATTGCTGCTCATTTCTACTTGCCAAAGCTTTTGAATCGCCTTCAAAGAATATGAAAAGTGGAGCCTTTTACAACCCCTGCAGAGAACTCTCAACTTTGAGAATCTTAGAAGGTCTGAGCAGGAAGGATTTTTAGGGGTCATCTGATCACTTGATTCTAGTTATAGAAAAGTTTCGGTCTTACTGTGGTTAGACATGTAGACTGGTACTAAAGTCAGACTTTCAGTTCTCAAATCATGATCATATCACTTACTAACCCTTAGACTTTAGACAAATGGCTTGCCCTATTTGTGCATTATTTATTTATTTTTTAAGCAAAAGATTATAATAGTTATGCTCAGATGCTCAGTCGTGTCCAACTCTTTGTGACTCCCGTGGACTGTAGCCCACCAGGCTCCTCTGTACATGGGGTTTTCCAGGCAAGAATACTGAAGTGGGGTGCCATTTCCTCCTCCAGGGGATCTTCCTGACCCGGGGATCGAACTCGAGTCTCTTACATCTCCTGCATTGGCAGGTGGATTCTTTACCACTGGCACCACCTGGGAAGCTCATTATAATAGATACCTTATGGTAAATTTTGTGAAGATTACGCAAAATAATATATTTACAGGATTTAGGACAGTATAAGGTGCATGGTAAGAGTGCATCCCCACTTGCATCTTTGTACGGATGATAAAACCTGAGGTCCAAGATGACTCAGGTTCCTGCTCCAATTCACAGAACAAATTATCAGAGAGCCTTGACTTGAGCCCTGGTATCTATACTCCCAGACCAATGATCTTTATTGGTCTTGCTGTTCACCCCTACCTGTCTGGACCCCCAGCTCAGTCACCTGAACTTGATTCAGTACAGGCTGCTGTGATTTTTGTGGAAGGAGGACACTCAAAAATACATGTTGCTTATTAGGAAGCAGGACTCTTGGGCCCTGGAGGTGTGTTGAACGTGAGGGTATCAATTTGTCTACTCTGACTATGGTTCTTTCTGCTCTCATCTTCTCTCTGGACATTGTTCTCTCAAACCATGGACTTATGGGCAGGGAAGGGATACATGCAGCCAGAGCAGTGTCACCATCAACATGACTCACATTCTATCCACAGTGCCCACTCTTTTCCCCCCACCCCAGCTAGGTAGACAGTACATATCTCATGAATAATAAGTGTCTAATTATTCACTTTTCTTCCTAAACTTTGGGCAAAAAGGAGGGGTGGGGATTCCTGGATCTCTGCCCTTACTGGCCAGGAGGGTGGTAGTATCTCTGGACTCCCTGTCTTGTGATACCTTCTGTCTTCACAGGGAAGCCAGAAGGGAAACACAGAGAACCAGCGTCACCTGGTGGCCACAGGTGCTTTGAGTTCATGCATGTGCACACGGATGACAGGATATCCGTCACACTGGAGGAAGGGAGTGGTGTGACCTCCCCTTAGCCTGGCCCCTGGGCCTTCTTAACTAGAGTCTTTTTGTAACTTTTGTAACCCAGGATGACAAGAGCAAGTCTGAGGGAAGAGGAGGGGCCAGGACCCAGGTGAATTAACTCCAAGCAGTGTGACCCTGCTAGGGCAGCTAGAATGCCTACCTGCCACTGCCTTGGTTAAGCTCAGTTCCATTTCCACAGAGAGAGGAGTTCTCCCCCATGTCCATTCTCTTTGGACTGAGCAAGGGTCAGGGGGCTGGACTCAACTGGAGTGGCTATCAAAGTTGGATTTCAAAACTTTTTTGTGTTGAAAAAAAAAAAACTGTTGTGATGGGTCATCCTGGCAGCAGTAGCTAGAGTGGGGGCCGTTTCTGGGAAGTTAAACAAATCAGTTCAGTTGCTCAGTCATGTCCGACTCTTTGCGCCTCCATGAACGGCAGCACACCAGGCCTCCCTGTCCATTACCAACTCCCGGAGTCTACCCAAACCCATGTCCATTGAGTCGGTGATGCCATCCAACCATCTCATTTTCTGTTGTCCCCTTCTCCTCCTGCCTTCAATCTTTCCCAACATCAGGGTCTTTTCAAATTTGAGTCAGCTCTTCGCATCAGGTGGCCAAAATATTGGAGTTTCAGTTAAACAAAAAGGCAGGCTAATAGGGACTTTACTGGTGGTCCAGTGGTTAAGAATTCACCTTGTAATAATTCAGGGGACACAAGGTCGATCCTTGTTCAGGGAGCTAAGATCCTACATGCTGCAGAGCTCACCACAGCTAGAGAGTCCGAGCACCGCAAGGAGAGATCCTTCATGCTGCAACTAAGATCCGTGGCAACCAAATAAAAAAATATTAAGAAAAAAAAAAAGAAGAATTGGTTGTCTGGCATCTGCTAAGGGTGTGCATGCATGCTCAGTCTCTTCAGTCGTGTCCGACTCTTTGCAATCCTATGGACTGTAGCCTGCCAGGCTCCTCTGTCCATGGGATTCTCCAGGCAAGAATACTGGAGTGGGTTGCCATGCCCTCCTCCAGGGGATCTTCCTGACCCAGGGATTGAACCGGTGTCTCTTATGTCTCCTGCATTTGCAAGTGGGTTCTTTACTGCTAGCGCCACCTGGGAAGCTAATGGTAATTGATTTTTTTTTTTTAAAAAGAGGCAGGCTGATCCTCTTAAACCAACTCACATGATTTATACCTGGAAACCCCTCAGCTGAAGGCTGTCCCAAGTTTCTGCTTCCTGCCCCTGCTCTGACTTATGTCCCGCCAAAGCCTAGAAAATCCCATGGACGGAGGAGGCTGGTAGGCTGCAGTCCATGGGGTTGCGAAGAGTCGGACACGACTGAGCAACTTCACTTTCACTTTTCACTTTCATGCATTGGAGAAGGAAATGGCAACCCACTCCAGTGTTCTTGCCTGGAGAATCCCAGGGATGGGGAAGCCTGGTGGGCTGCCGTCTATGGGGACGCACAGAGTCGGACACGACTGAGGCGACTTAGCAGCAGCAGCAGCAAACCCTCAACTATTAGGTTCCAGCTGCAAACCAACCCTGGCCTATTTTCTTCTTCCCCACAGATCACACCTGAACATGAAGAGGATAGAATTCATTTATTAATAATTAATAATGCATCTTGAGCAGCCTAGGGCTGAAATGTTGAGTGAAGCGTGGAGAGGCCGGGTTTGGGAAGTTTGAGGGGTGGTTGTCCATGAAAATTCCCACAGATCTCACTTTCACCTATTCCTATAACAGCTGGCCACCTTAGTTCTGGACGAGACAATCCCAGATTCTGGTGACTGGGGACACAGTTTTAATGGAACCTATGGAAACTCTGGGGCCCTCGTCTCAGGAGGGAGCCGTAGGCTTGGCGGAACTGGCGGTTCATGGCTGCGTACAGCACAGGGTTGATGCAGCCATTAAGCCAGGTGAGGTTGGCAGCGAGCATGTGGACAACTCGGGGAGCCTGGACCTTGGCATCCAGGATGTTGAGTAGCAAGAAAGGGATGTAGCTCAGGGTGAAGCAGAGGAACACAGCAAAACACATCCGGGTTACCTTCCCAAACTCTGATGGAGAGTCCTGAGCTCTCTGGGCTCCTTTAGTTGTCCTGGCCTTGGCAGCCACTCCTGGAGGGTTTTTCTCTGCCATCTGCTTAGCTGCCTTACTGTTGCTCTGGTCCCTGACTTCTGATGAGTCTCCTTCCAGGGTCTGGGTGGTGGCAGCACTGACTGGCTCAGATGAAATCCCCTCTCTGGGTCCTCCTGATGCCAGCCCACTGTCTAGCTCCTGGAAACGACCAGGCACGGCCTGGTGTGCCCCAGCCACATGGTTGGAACGGATGCTTGCCTGGCGCAGCTTGTACTGATTCAGTGCCTGTGCTGCTCGCTTCACCTGCTGGTGGATGAGGCAATAGAAGACACCGACACTGCTGAGCCCAACCACAAAATAGATGCCCATGAGGATGGTGGTGTAGGGCTGGCCTCGGATGCGATCAAAGCTGCAAGTGCAGACTACGGGCACCAAGATATAGATTGGCCAGAGGGGAGCGAAGCTGGCCACAGCCACCACCCAGGTGCTCACCAGTGCCAGCACTATGCCCTTGGCACTGAAAACTTGGGGAAAGAGCTTAGGGTGGGCAATGAGGAGATAGCGCCCCAGGGCGATGAGGCAGAGGGTGAGGATGGAGACAGAGTTGGATACAAAAAGGAGGAACCCAAAGATCTGGCAGAAGGTGGCACCGGTGCGCCAGTGCAGGTGGAGGTAGGTGTCCACCGAGAAGGGCTGGAGAAGGGTGCAATAGAGCAGATCAGCCACTGTGAGGTTGGCGATGAGCAGGTTGAAGCGGGTTCGGAGCTTGGGCTGGATGGCCAAGGCCAGCAGGGTGAGCACGTTGCCCACCGTGCCCGTCACGGCCACCACAATTCCCCAGCTAACTGCCACGTAACGATAGCCCAGCACAGACTCATGGTAGCAGGAGAAGTTGACGTCAGAAGCGTTCCACATGATGGAAGCTGAGAGGGGTGGGGAGAAGAGGCAGTCACAACGTGACCTTGAACTCAGATCTCTCGAATAACTCTGGGCTTCCAGGCACCTGAACTGTTTGTGCCAGGAGCTCCAGAGCCATTCCCAAGCCTTTTCATCCCAAGATCCCCAACCTCCTCTTTCCCATTCTCAAAGATTTTCCCAAATGTTTATCTATTTTATCTATGAAGTTTCTGTCTACTCCCATCTCCAAGCCTTTTCAATATCCATCCAGATACTCTCCCCTGTCCTTTAAGACCACCCAGGAGTCCCCTCTCCTCTGTATTCATAACAGTCCTATCTGTCTATAGTCCCTTCTGCCACACACACATAACAGGCCTCAGTTTTTTTTATTGTTTGTTTGTTTTTACCACCTGGGAGATGAGACAGAGAATATAAAAGTATATCCACCGCAAAAGTACTCACCTGAGTCTCCTAGCCTTCAAATCTCTCTTCAGCGGAAGACGTTCAACTCACTCAAAGCACAGTCCTTTCTGGTGGGCAGTCAGGCTTCAAACAGGAGGTGCTCTGCTCCTATTATACTGGCCTGAAAGAACAAGAAACTCCCCAGTTACCCAACCTCAGCCACTTCCTCCCTTGCCTCCGGTCCTACTCATTTGGCTTTAACTAGTGAAATATGGGCTTCTTTGCTGAAATTTCCTTACTACTTACCACACTGGACACCACAAATGATGTAGCCAGTCCTGGTTAGGACAGTGGTTGTGGGAATTGAGAACAATGATCAGGATCCATAGGTTATTGAGAGGCAGATAGGATTTATTTAATGACTCATAGGAAAAAGGGTTAGAAGGAGGGAAGACTAGAAGGATGCCCACTTTTCCAGGTGGAAGTGGTTCTCTTAATCAATGAGATAGGGAATGTGGGAAGCATAGCAGGCTTAGGAAGGGGGTAAATAATGAATTCAGTTTTATACCAGATTTGAGGTACCTGTGGGATATGCTAATATCCTAGCTCCTCTAACCCAGATTTCTTCCAGCCCCCACCCCCCTCTCTCCACATGTGATCCAGCCCTACTTTTCTCCACCCACTTTCCTGTCTGGCCACTTCTGCCCCTCAGATTTCTAGATCTCTAGGCTCCATGGGGTCGCTAAGAGTCGGATGCGACTGAGCGACTTCCCTTTCACTTTTCACTTTGATGCATTGGAGAAGGAAATGGCAACCCACTTCAGTGTTCTTGCCTGGAGAATCCCAGGGATGGGGGAGCCTGGTGGGCTGCCGTCTATGGGGTCGCACAGAGTCGGACACGACTGAGGCGACTTAGCAGCAGCAGCAGGCTCTTTTTTGAGCTAGATCAACCTGAAAACAAAACAAATACACACACACACACACACACACACACACAAAACCCCTCAAACTCCTTGTTGGATTCTATTTCTGAACCTATAGCAAACTCCCACCCCCTACTTGGTAACTAACTCAGGAGGCCCGCTTTCCCTCATCTTCCCCTTTAACAGTCCTCATCCCACTTTCCCTCCCCCTTTCTTCCGCAAGACTGGGAAGTGGGTAGAGAGGTGGAAGTGAGCAAAGAAGATGCAACTCAGGATGAGCCCACGTAGAGGCTGGATTCCGGTCTGGCCTTTTTTGTTGACCTTCTTGCTGCCCTGCAGGGCTAGAGGGAGATGGGTCACAGAAGCACTGGCTGCTCTTGGGAGTGTGTGGTTGAGCCGAATTCTGAAGATGGAGAGACCCCCTCCCCCCAGCATCATGTGAGAGGCAGTTAGTGAAGTGCGCCTTCCTGTCCTACAGACCGCTTAGGGAACCAGATGAGAAGGCATTCTAGTATCATTGTAAACAGCACGGTCCCAGCTCTTTAGTCGTTGATCCATGAAATCAAACGAACTTTTAAGAGACCCAAACTTGCTCATTTTGCAGATGGGGAAGTTGAGAACTAACCGCAAGGTCACTATTTTATGGAGCCGAGTAGAGCCTAGAGCTCAGATTCCCAGGTCCCTCCTCCCATCTCCCCGTGCTTTGAGTGTCCCTGGCGTGGGTTTCCCACTAGAGACACAAAAGTCTGGATCCTTTCTTTGTCTGAGACCAGGTCTGACACCTGTCTCCCTAGGACCTCGAGACGCTGACACTGCACTGGAGCGTCTTAGCCCCGCGGTTTTCTTTTCCATGTCGTTGTCGCCGCCTGGTGGAGTTGCGACGAATTCTCAACAGCCGTGGCTGCAATCCGAGACCTGGACTCGAAATGATTCCCCAGGGCCAAGTTGACACTTGAGCTGGGCCGGAGTGGGGCTGAGCGGGATGGGTATTGCTCGCTTTGCGCGAGCCTCGAATCTTGCCTCCTCCCAGCTCGGTTTTCCCGTCCCCCTCCTCCTCCTGGCTCTCTTTCCTGTGTGCCGTTCCCCGCCCCCCACCCCCCATCTTACACACACACACCCCTTCTGATGGAATTGCTCCCCAAAACAGCGGGCAAAGATTGAGAGTCTGAGTCTGGGGGACGGAGGGCAACGAATCCAGATTTTATTGTCAGGGACTGGGAAAAGGGGAAGACGTGGGTGGGGGGCCGGGGTTGCTACATCGTCAAGCAGAAAGAGTTGATGTGGAGGGAAAGGCCAGTGGGGCCCGTCCCTCTCCTGGGTCGGTGCTGGGAGGGCTGACGATACGGAAAGCACAGGGGGTGGAGGGAGGGAAGGTCACGACCCCGCCCGAATTGTGCAGTGGAGGTGTCTGGGGGGAGGGGACAGCCGAGGTCTAGGAGCTGGGATGGAGGAGGCTACAGACTGCAAATCCTGCGGAAAGGGGCGGGGCGGGGGCGAGGCTTCTATTGCTTTTTGCTCACAGTTTTGCGGAAGGCGAGGCGGGGGTGGGCTTGGACTGGACACCCCTTGCCCCCCTTGGTACCCCTTGGGCGATGGGTGCTGGTGAAAAGAATGGAATCCGGACTGGGAAGGAAGAAGGTGAAGGAATGGGTCTATAGGGGCATCTACTTGGTCCCACCCAAATGCCAGAGATGCCCCTAAGTGCTGCCCGTGGGCCCGGCTAGACCTGGGCTGGGGCATGATGCGGGGCGGGCACAGTGAGGTTGCAGGCGGTAAAACCAAAGTGCTTATGAGGGACCCAGGATCCCGCCTGCTCCCCTCCCCCTGCGGAGGACAGGGGTGTTCACGGAAGCGCTTCAGTTTGGGGTAGGGGGCGCCGGAGTCCCAGAGTCCGCTTATTGCCAAGAAAATCCATTTCTGCCCCCTGGACCCCGACCATGGCTTGTGAACCCCGTTTTGTGCTAGGTTGGGGGGGAAGGGCTGGATGGACATGGCTTTTGGGAGGGGGGGTGTCTCCAAGGGGGCTCGGGGGTGAGACGGCCCCCCCTTTTCTAGGGGAGAGGGAAGGGCAGGGGGCGGGGTTCCCTGAGATCTGGGGTGTTCCCCCCCTTCTGAAGCCCCCCTCCCCCGCTACCCCTCCCCTTCCCTGGAACCCCGTACCTCGGGGTGGGGGGGAGGGAGAAAGATCATTCAAGGAGTGCCGGGAGGAGGGGCGGGCTGGGCGCCCGGAGGCCTGGGTCCCGGCTGGAGGTGGGGGGGGGTGTTGAATGGGAGGGGGTTCAGGGTTCAGGTTTCAGGTCAGTAGGGGGAGAAGAGAATGGGTCCGTGCGCAGTTCGGATGGGCCCGGGAGCAGGGTGGAGCAGGGGATGGGTGATCGGCGGTCCCTGGAGAAGAGGTGCGGCTGGAGCCGGGCGCAGAGACAGCGGGGAGCCTGCTGCCGCTGCCATTACTGCAGCCACCGCCAGGGGGCTGGGGAGCAGGCCGCCGGCCAGGGACTTCGGCAGTTCCTTGGAGAAAGTCAGCGTGCCCTGCAGGGGGAAGAGGGCGGGGAGGGGAGAGGGAATAGTCATTCTGTGGCCTGGCCAACTCCACCTCTCCCAGGGCGGCCGGCATTCCGTCTCCTCCCCCCCCCGCTCGGGTCCCCCCTGCTTTGGCCAAATTTTCCATCGTCCAGGCCTCACCGCTAGTTCTCCAGCGCCCCTAGGCTTCTTGTGACGGCTCAGTAGTGGGTTGGGCTTCCCGGCCACGCCGTCTCGGTGCCGCCGGCTGGAAATGTGCTGTAAGGACCAGTGGGTAGGGGACCGTGAGCCACGGGGAAACAGGGAGCTCACACCTCAGCACCTGGGCCTGCCCCTTCTGTGGCACTAAAGGGGGACCCTGAGGAAATGTCTTCCCCCAAGCTCCCCCTTAGCAGGTGTACTCCCGAGAATTCTCGGGAAGGGCCTCAGACCCACCTGTTTCAGTTGGACCTCCGAGTTGACCTTGACATTGCAGATCTCACAGTGGAAGGTTCGGTCCTGGGCAGGGGCCTCTGGTTCCCCAGGAGTGGGAGGCCCCAGCCGAGGATAAGCTTTGATGGGGCCCAGTCCACTTCGGGCCTCCAGAATTGTCTTGTGCTTAGTACCTGGAGCCCACAGAGGGCAGGGGGTTAGGGATGGAGAAAAATTCTCCAGGCCTACTAGGCCTCAAATACCCACATTTCCAATTACAATATTGAGGGGCTGCATCAAGTGTGGGGGTTTGCCAAGCCCCTTGCAGCCCTTTCAAAGGTGGGTCAGGGGAGGGTCATAATTACAAGAAATAAGGTAGGGAGGGGGTGGAGAGGAAACTGAGGAGGCAAGGGGCTAAGGAATGAGGGAGATGCTTAGGGAGGGAGACAGGCTGGTCTTAGAGGGTCAGGCATGGGGGAAACCGCAGAGCTGGGAGGTAGGGGGCAGTAGCGGGGTGAGGACAGGGCCTTGCAGGGGCGGGAGGGGAGTCCGTACCTTTGTTATGTGCCTCGAGCTGGGACAGGGAGTTCACTGCCACCTTGCACAGAGCACAGTAGAGCAGTCGCTTGGCCTTTTCCTCCTCTTCCTTGCTACCCCCAGGCAGGGAAGCTGGGGCTGGAGTCCCCCCTTCACCCTTGGTCGCACCCTGACCAGTCTCCGGAACGCTGGGAGGGGATGGGGAGCCAGGCTGTTTCTTTGGGGATCCTGGAGCTGGACCCACTCCATTCTCCATGGAAACTGTCATTGGGGGAGAAACATAGGGATCATCCCAGATAGCTTTTGGAGAAGATTCTTTATGTGGAGGAGACCTACCCCCATTTCCTGGAGGGCAGGGGCCCAGGAGTCCCCACCCTGTGACAACATGCATGCACTCATGTCCTGGACCAGAGCCACATGTGGTTCAGAGCCACGTGTGGTCCAGCTGCCGCAGGCTGGGTGTGAGACTCCGGCGCCTGGCTCGCTCTTTGTAAGCTGGGAGGCTGACGGGTCCAGACCCACCAGCCTCCTGTTCAGCCAGGGTGAAGCTGGCAGCCAGTCTAGCCAGGGGGAGAGGGGCATGGAGCAAAGAATCTCCCCTCCAAGGCCTGCCAGCCAGCCTGGGCTTTCCGCCCGGCCAGCCCCCTCTCAGAGGCCTGCCCAGTCCCTGGGGAGGCATGCCAAAGAACTCTAGGAAGGGGCCGAAGCGAGGTGAGGAGAGCCTGGGAGAGACACACACAGACATGGCGAAAGGGAAGCAGAAACAGCAGAACCGGAGAGGGAAGAAACAGGGATGTGGGCTGCTCTATAATTCATGGCTCGATTAAAGATGCACAGGCCCCAGTCCTCAGCGCTGGGTTCTGGCCTCTGCACAGGGGAAACTCAAGCGCTCCCATTCTTGCTCCAGTGGCTGATCCAGTTTCCGGGTCAGGGAGAGGCCGGGGGTGGGGATGGGGGGCTGGTGGGAGGGGACCCCCCTAAGCCATGCAGATGTCCATTTGTTGGTCCATCCTGGGATCTTTCTTGTTTTTTTTTTCCCCTCTCTTCCTCATTTCTGCCATCCTTTATGTCCGTCCCAATCCAGACAGCACACTCATATCTCAATCTGGACAGGCCTCCTGGCTTTCAAAAGCAGGACAGGTTTCCTTATCTCTTTAGAGAGGTACCCCAGGAACTCAGTGAGGTAGTATACATTAAGCATTGAGAATGGTGCTAGACAGGCAGTGTTAGCTACATCACCACCATCGTCAGCCCCTTTGACAGAGACATTACCAAATGAACACAAGATGTTCAGGCTAAGAAGCAGCTAGAACACAAGTAGAACTCAGCTCACCTGCTTGCCCTATCCGTGCATCCCTGAGGACGGTGTGTGTGTGTGTGTGTGTGTGGTGAGAGTGGGGACCTGTTTCCCGGTTCTCATTCTTAGGGTGGGGCAGGAAGGACAGGCAAGGACAAGAACATGGGTTTGCTGAGTCTCCCCGAAGTTGACCCTGACTGACATCTGATGTGGTAATCCTGGGGATGGGGGTGGCTCAGATCTTCCTGTCTTGATATTCCTTCTTTCTGGTTTCTTGGCTGGGAATATGGTTGAGGATGGCCATCAGCCATGAGGGAGAAAGAATCTCACAGATCTTCAAGTCTCAGGCCCTCATGTCCCCAGAAAGAAAATTCTGGCCTAGAGAGGTCAAAAGATCTACCCAAGATCACCCAGGGAGTTGCCTGGGTTTCCTGGGCTCAGTCCTCCCCGGTGGAGCGGGGAGCCTCCGTGGGCAGGCCCTCAGATATCTTGATTCTTTCCCCTGTTCCTCTGCCCCATGAAGGGGCCTTTCCCTGCATCTGATGGTTCTCGTTTTCTTGAGGAAGTCTGCCAGGTGGCCTCACCCTAGCCCCTCTCTGAGTCACTGGGCAGTGGGGAGGACAGAGAGTGGGGACTCTGATGAGGAGCTGGGGCGGGAGTCGGGGTGACAGGATGGAAATTTTGCATCACTGTGTTTGGCTGCAGGACTCACCTTGGGTGGGGGTGGGGTGGGGGCTGAGGAAGAGAGATGAAAGCAAAGGAGAGTTCTGGGAGTGGGGACAGAATGGAGGAGACAAGATCCGTTGAAGGGTGTCGGGGTGTTGGACTTACCTGGACGGGGGGCTACACCATCTCCATTTGGGGGGGTGCTGCCTGGGGGGGAGCTGGGTCTCCTGGTTCCCGGACGCTGGGCTCCCTGCCTCGGGTCTTGGCAGCCTCGATGCCTTTGACTCTTCGGGCATGGCGATTACCCTTGTAGTGTGCCTCAGCCTGGCTCTTTAGAGATGGAGGAAGAGAAGGCAATCTGAGATCACCTTTCATCTGAATGTTCTTCCCACGGATCTATCAGATCCTGGGGTGGTCTCAGCGGGCTACAGTAAAAGCTCTCCCCACACCAGGGATATGTAAAGCCCCACACTGAGGAGCCCTGATTATTCCTGGGCTCAGTTGTGGGGAACCTCAGTCCCCATCTAGCCCGGGCTCTACCCCACCACCTCACCCAGCTCCTGGCTGCTGACTCCGGCTTCCCACCTTGTCCAGGGCTGAGGGAAAGGGAACTCACGTCTATGCGTGCTAAGTAGCTTTAGTCGTGTCCGACTCTTTGTGACCCCGTAGACTGTAGCCAGCCAGGGTCCTTTGTCCGTGGGATTCTCCAGGCAAGAATACTGGAGTGTTTGTCATGCCCTTTTCCAGGCGATCTTCCCAACCCAGGGAAGAGACATAACCCGAGTCTCTTATGTCTCCTGCATTGGCAGGTGGGTTCTTTACCACTAGCACCACCTGGGAAGCCCACTCGCTCCAACAGGGGAAATGGGAGGGGCCAAGCAATCCAGCCAGTCTGCATCTCCTCTCTGCGCCTGTGTCCCCTGGCCCCAGCATCCAGCTTTGCTGCTTCCACGCTCAAGCTGAGAGTCCCAGGAGCACTGAAGTCTGGGCTCTACCCTGAATACTCCCCCATGGTCTCATTTTCCCTGAGGCCTCTGTGGACACCCTGGAGGACCCTGGCCCCAAGCCCAGCTCTGGAGACAGAGACAGCAACAGAGACAGCTGTCAAAACAGAGCTGCTTGGTTGGGGGTGGGGGTGGGGGGAGTGAGAGGGCAGAGAGAGGGGAGGGCTGCCCACCATTGGGCCCTGGCCCCTCCAGTCTCACAGTGAGTGGAGCCAGGGTTGAGAGAGGGGGTTCTTGGGGTCAAGGTCAAGGTGAAGTCTAAATCTGAGTTGGTCCTGGCTCCACCCCAACCCTGCGTGCCTCCTCTGCTAAGAATACACAATCCTGGAACCACAAAAACATCCAGACAGGGTAAAGCAGAAATAAAAGGTGTGGATAGGCAGGAAAAGACTGACAGCCCAGGGTGGGGCAGTGGTGTGCAGAGTCTGGCAGCATGGTGTGTGTGTGTGTGTGGGTGGGTGTGTGTGTGTGTACTGGGGAGAGAAATAGAACATGCTTTCTTTTCCCCTACTCAGCAGAATGAGGCTGTGCTGTTTTTCTCCAAAAGCTCTCAGAACCTGCACCCCACAGAGTCCCCTACAGACCCATAGAAAAGGGAGCCCCAGAGGGGGATAATCTGGGAGGCCAGATACATCAGTTCTGACACCTAGGTTTGGATGGCTTCTCCCATGGGAAAGACTTTCCCACAGGAGAGCAGTAGGGGCCAGGCCTTGGGTGTGATTTGGAGAGAGGAGGAAATCAGGAGGTTAGAGGGAAGTGGGGGGTGCTGGGAGGAGTTCAGCAGAGGCCAAGGAGGGCACTGGGCTTCCCTGGTGGCTCAGTGGTAAAGAACCTGCCTGCCAGCACAGGAGCCTCAGGTTTGATCCCTGGGTGGGGAAGATCCCCTGGAGGAGGAAATGGCAACCCACTCCAGTATTCTTGCCTGGAAAATTCCAGGCAAGAGGAGCCTAGTAGGCTTTAGTCCTTGGGGTTGCAGAGTCGGACACGACTGAACAACAAGGAAGGAACACGGACTCTGCAGGGGGGCCGGTGACACAAATTAGCCCCACACCCGAGACCAGCGGGCCAGAGGCCACGCTCCCACCCGGACACAGACGGCCACCTGCGTTCTAAGAAGTTCTGAGGCAGGAATGCCTCAGTCCCTGAGTTACAGGGAGAGGGAAAAGTATCTGGAAACATTAGGAGTTGAATTGAGTCCCCCAAGAAAGATCTCTGGTCCCTCCGGAGGGCTTCCATTATTCCCGCCCCTCCTGCAGTATCCTTTGAGACCCCCTTAATCCCCACCCCTCACCCAGAGCTCCCAGCCCTGACCCTCCCACAAGATGCCACACAGCCCCTGTTCCACCTGCCCCACCCACTGGATGCATGAGTGGCTGGGTATCTTACCTGAGAGTTGAAGCGGATCTGACAGACATTGCAGGAGATGATGGGCCGCTTGGTCTTGAGCAAGGGTCCCCCAAAAGTGTGGGAGAGTACAGCCTTCTGCACAGGGTCCATCTGTGGAGGCAGGCTGGGGTAAGCCAGGGACCCAGCACAAGCAGTGGCAGCAGCTGGGCTGAAACAAAGTGCCCAGAGCTTCCTCCCCACTCCTCAGTGGGCCAGAAGGCCCCGAGCTTCGGTTCCCTGATTCTCTCCCAGCCCAATCTTCATAGCACTGGAAGGGCCCTGAAAAAGCCACTGGCTCAATGCTCCCATTTGACAGAAAGTAGAAGTGGCTTGCCCAAGGTCACAGCATGCTTCAGTAGCAGAGTTGGGATTTGAACCTGGACTCCTGCATCCATCTGTTATACCATGAAGATCGAATCCTGTCACCATGACCTTTTTCCTGAGCTAATCCACCAGAGGCCCACTTAGGAAGTCCCCAAAGCATCCCAGATCCTAGGGCCTTCAGCTAAAGCCTTTTCCGGCCTTTCAACCAAGCCAAGCCAAGGAGACAGATGTTCCTAGCTTCCCATCTCTGAGCCCCAGGTTGCCCTAACATGCTCACTCCCTGGACCTCTTAAGAGTAGCAGTTTCTAGAGGGAGTAAAAGAACTCAGGCGAGAGTAGGTGGATCCAGTGAATAACGGGGAATAAGGGGAAGCTAAGAAGCCGGGCTGGCCTGAGGAAGCCCAGGCATCTTCTGAACTCCCTCTCTCTGGTCACAGGGCTTCTAGGGCAGGGCTGTGGGGCTGGGCGGGATTAGGAACGGCCTCTGCCCCAACCCTGGATCAGCAGATGTCTTTGCAGTGTCCTGCCAAGAGTTCACATGAGGAGGGAAGAGGATGGGAGTTTCTCTCTGAGGCTTTCTGCTATCAGGGGATGAAGCCAGGGGCCCAGAGGCATGATAACTGCCTCCCTGCTCTTCCTCCTCCCTTCTGGCCCCTCAGTGGCTGGGGAGAGGCGAGCCTGGAATGCAGCTGAGGTTGTGCAGGACTGGGTGATCTCTCATAAGCTTAGAACCAAATGAGAGCTGAAACCTTATCTCCTAGGATTAAGTGGAAAAAAATGTTGCTGGAGACTGGGGGTGTCCATAGCTCCTTAGGCGAGGCCCTCCCTGTGCCCAGGTCTTCATGATTCCCAAGGAGGCAGTGGTGAGAGACAGGAACACGGAGCAGGGTGAAGAAGGCGGTCTGGAGAGCCCACACATCCTGGCTCCTCTTTGCTCCCCTCAGTTGTCTCACTGGCTGCTTGGGGTTAATGTCAAGAAAGGGGCTTCAGCATCCCTGTGAAATAGGCCACCCCACTTGGCAGTAGCAGAGGCAGGAGCCAGGTTCAGATAACCAGGCTGACAGACAAATGTCCATTGCCTGGCTTGCCCATGGCTGGAAGCAGTCCCTCTCAGTGGCTTACTCTTCACCTCCTGGAAGCCTGGGTCCTTTTTGGGGAAAAGCCAAACAGGGGAAGACTGGGTGTGTCTGTGTGTGTCTAGGCAGGCTATGATCAATCTGTGCAGGGGTGGAGTGTGAAGGCGTGTCACGTGCTGTGTGTACATCATTTATGGATCAACATTTCTGTGTCGGGGGATCTGCTGAAGCCATGAATGGTCAGGTTGTGCAATCTTCAGCTGTGTGTTTATCGGTGTGAATGTACGATGTGTTTGGCAGAAAGATAGACAGACCAAGTTGGAGACAGGCTTTAATCACAAAGAGGAGACACATGACTGCACTCGACTCTCAGCCCCTAGCCGACAGTCCTCCCTAATCAGGGACCCCCAACCCTGCCCCAGGGATCCCCTCAGCTCCTGGACGTCCTCACATGCTGGGTGGGGAATGGAATTCAGCCCAAACAGAAACCCAATCTGGGCCAGGAAACCTAAGTCAAAGAAAACTGTAGTGAGAGAGAAGTGGGAAGGAGAGGGGGACACAGAGGCTCTGGGTTCTGTCTGTGCCCCACCCAGCACCTCAGCCTGCTCCCCAGGGTGGCTGAGGACCAGTGCCCTGAGGATGACCTGGGAGTTGACCGTCCCAACATCCATCCCCTGCCAACAGTCCCTCCCCCGCTTAGGTCCTTCCTGCAGGGCAAGAGCCTTTTCCTTTGCACACCCCACTCCTCAGGTTTAAGTCCATGAACGCCAGCTAGGGGTGGGGGTAAGCAGAGAAGAGGGCAGCAACCCAGCCAGGTAGGTCCTTCCCACCCCGTCCTCCAGGAAGTGAGGAGACACCGGGCTGAAGGTGAAGGCTCCTAGGCCCAATCCCTGCGCAGGTGGAATGTGAACCACTGAAGTGCTGCTCCGGGCCAAGGTCAAGAGGCCCTGGTGACCTAGATGAGGGCTCTCTGGGGAGGGTGGAGGCCAGCGTCTCCCAGACCCCATCCCACTCCAGAGCCCCTTCCCTAGGATTTTGGCCTAGACGCTGTCTGGAAAAGTCCACAGAACAGTCCCCTCCCACCTGCCCTCCAACAGCAGACATGAAAGGGAATCGCTCCTCTAAGCTGGGGCAAAATGAATCAGGAAGGGCAAGGGGGAGGGAAGGGGGAAACCAGATCAGGAACACGAGGGGGGGGCTCTGATTATATTTCCTTCCATTGCCCTTTATCTGATGGCACCGCTGCCCCTGTTTGGCCACCCCACTTCCCCATCCCCCCCAAATAAAGGCGAAAAAGGGAAGGGGGTGGAATTTCGGGGATGGAGAGACCTGAGGGGCAGGAAGAATGAAATAGGAAAGAGAGGGGCTAGAAGATGTCCAAAGAGCAGGTGGAAGCTGGCGGAGGGATGCTAAGAAGAGGACTAAGGCTGAGATGGGGTCAGGGCTGCATTAGGGATCTGAGCAGCGGCGTGGCAATCAGGGGGTAGGTGTAGGACCTGATGGGAAGTCTTAAGATTTGGGGGACTTCGAGGATCTGAGAAACAGAGGCCAGGGTATCCAGTATGGTGGCAGCAGGCTGCGGGGCGCCAGATGGGATCCGGAGATTGGTTAGGGCCGCGCCGGTCGTGGGGGATGGGCCGGATAACCCGAGGACCAGGCGGAGAGGTAGGGAGTCGGGCAGGGGCTTGCGGGCGGGGATTGGGGCGGGGGTTGGGGGGCGCCGCTGCGGCAGCGGCGGGAGCCAGGGAGAGAGGAGGGGCCGGGTGGCTTACCCTGCGGGACCCCGGGGGACGCGGCTCCATGGCCCGGGTTGGTGGACCCGGGCGGGGAGGCCGAGCCGGGCCGGGCCGGGCAGGCCGGGGACGCGGCGCTCGTTGCCCGGGTGGCTCGGGGCTGTGCGGCCGGGCCGGCCGGGAGAAGGGGAGGCGGCGCCGGCCCTGCCCGGAGCCCGCCCCAGAGGCGGGGCCGTGGGAGGGCCGAACACGGGGGCGGGGATAGGGATCTCGGGAGGGATAAAGGGGCGCTAGGGCGAAAAGAGGACGGGGTGTCCATGTCCAGACACTCGTTCCAGGAAGACCTGGTCCTGGTGAGCGGCATGGGCCAGACGCCCCACTGGGCTTCCTCCACTGGGGACTTTGCTGGGGCTTATATCCCTACCAATCCCATGGCCGACCCTGTTTCTCTAGCTTGGACCTTTCTCTTTTCTGTCACCCCTTCCACCCTCGCTCTTCTAACAGCTTCTCTTTCGAGTCCCCAGACGACCCTTCTGCTCCCTCTGCACACCGCCCCGGTGCCCCTTTTACATGTCACTTCCCCTGCTAAGGATGGGAGACGGAGCCCAGGTACCCAGGTGCCAGGCACTGCTCTCCTAGTGACTCCTCTGGATGGTGGAGCTGGGGTCGCCCAGGGCAGAAGCGACCTCAGGCTGGGGACATCATCCCTAACCTCTTCCCACCTGCTCCGCTCGCCCGCCACCTGCTGGAGAACCAGCGTCCCGAAGAGCTTATGCTTCGTGCACTTGCTGCCCTCTGGCGGTCCAGTGGGGACAGCACTGCGGGACGAGGGCCAGGAGGGCAGAGCAGCCCACTCCCCCAAACATTTCCTCATCCTTTTCTGGATAAATCCTAGGAGATTCCGGCTCTCTCATCTCTGGATCTCTTCCCCTCCGTTCCACCTAAGGCCGAGAGATGAGCGAAGCAGGGGCTAGGATGCGGAGAGAGAGAGGCTGTCTTTGGGAGACAGTGAGGGATATTCAAGGGCAGAGGGAGGAGTAATGCAGGGAGGGGTCTAAAGAGTAAGAACTACCAGAGTAGGAGAGATCTGGAAGTATTAGAGCAGCGAAGGAGAGACTCTGCCATGAATAATAATATCACCACCTCCATCTAATGTTGATTGAGCCCTTGGAATGTGCCAGCCTGTGGACTGAGCTCTTTGCATGGATTATCTAATTTAATCTTCACAACCACTATTGGAAGTAAGTACTATTATTATCTTCATTTTATAGATGAGGGAACTGAGGTTTAGAGAGGCTAAATAATTTGCCCAAGGTCATAAGCTAGTAAGTGGCTGAACTGGGATTTGAATTTAAACCTGGGCAGCCTGACTCCAAAGCCCTGTACTTAACTGCTGCACACCACTGCCAAGGCCTGTCTGCAGCTTTTCTGCAGTCCTTGTTCCCCTGCAGAATTTGACACTATTGATGCAGCCTGCCACACACTCTCACTTGGCTTCTCCAACTCAACAAAAACCCAATTCTGTCCCCACCCCCTCCTGTGGCTCCTCCATTTCCTTTGCTGGAGCCTCCTCCTGTTATGACTGCCTAGTTCTGCATATTCCCCAAGGCTTGGGCCTTGGCCAAACTACCTTTCTCTCTCTGATCATCTATAAAATAAAAACAATAGAAATAACATAGCAGCTTACCTTGAAAACTTACTTTATGCTAGGCATTATGATTATGTAATACAATTCTCACAATAACTTTTGAGTTGGTACTATTGCTGTCTTATTTTACAGCTGGTAAAATTGAGATTCAGAGTGGTTAAGTAATTGGCCTAAGTCACACAGCCAGTACTTTCAGAACATCAGTTCGAAGCCTGCCAGTCTGATGCCAGAGTTGGTGTTGCTCAAAATCTGGTCACATTCTCTCCAAGCTTATCCATGGTCCTGGCTTTACATGGCTCGTCTCCACCAGAGGCCGTGGAACCATGAACCCAGGGAGTCAGAAACCTGGGATTATCCAAGTGAATAGACGAAGTAGCTTTGTGACCTTGGGCAAGTCACTTAAACTCTCTGGGTCTGTGTTTCCTCGCCTATAAAATGGGGACAAAGGGGACTTCCCTGGCTGTCCAAAGGTGAAGACTCTATGCACCCAGTGCAGGGGACATGGGTTTGATCCCTGGTTGGGGAACTAAGATCCTACATGCTGCATGATGTGGCAAAAAATAAAAAATAAATGGGGACAATGATGGGAGACCTGAGGTTAAGTGTCAATCAGGTATGCAAATTGGGGGGAAAGTATTCTCAGCACCTTTTGCTCCAGTCACATCCAATCAATTGCAGTTTCTCAAATGCTCTTTTGTAGTCCTTGTTTCAGTCTGGAATATTCTCTGAGGTCCCTTTCTAAATTCTACTAATAATTCTTCAAAGCCCAAATCATAGCGTCACCTGCTCCAGCTTCAATCCCTTTTTCCTCCACTGTTTTTTTTTTTTTTCCCTGCTCAGCTCCAGTTGGTCCCTCACTACATCCAGCCAGTCTTTTCTGATACTCTTTTGGGCTGCCCTACAAGCTGCATGCCTCCAGCACAGCTCTTCTCACACTATAGGGTAAATGCTAACTTGTTATCTTTCCTACTACACTGTGAGCTCTCCAAGCAGACTGAGTCCTGTGTCCCTGACACCCGGTGTAGTGCCTGGCACATAGTAGGTGCTCAAAATTTTTTTTCATTCAGTTGAATTTTTGTGACTGTCTCTTTTGCCATATTTCTAACCCTTCCTCTGTTTTGCACTGTAGATCATTTCATGCACATCTATACTTCTTCCCTGAATATAAGCATCTTTAGGACTGGAGCATGTTATATTTACCCTCACATCTCCATCATATCTAGGACAGCACCCTGCTTATAGTCAGTATTCAGTTTTCTTGTCTGTAAAACATGGATAAAATGGCAGCTAACCCATAGGGTTGCTATAAAGATTGAGATATGAAAAATGCTTTGTAAACTTCAAAGTGCAATGCAAATGTTGGTTTGGATTCTCTGAGAAGAGGTTGGAAGGAACAGCAGGTATAAAGAGAACTCTTTTGGAGTTAGATGCTCTGGGTTCAAATCATACCTTAGGCACGTACTGTGTCAACTTAGATACATTCCTTCAGGGCCTTAGTTTCTGTCTTCCTATATATCAAACTGGAATAATAGTGTCTACTTTGTTGGGTAGTGATGAAGATTAAATGAGATCACATATAAAGAAACATCTACTGGTTAGGACTCGCTTTTTCACTGCTGAGGGCCCAGGTTCAATTCCTGGTTAGGGAACTAAGATTCCATAAGTCACCCAGTGTGGCCAAAACAACAATGACGGCCATGACAGAACCATTTACTGCAGTGCCTGATGCATAGTTGATGCTCAATATGCTTATAACTGGATATGGTTTGATGGTGGGTTATCTGAGTTGAGTAAAGCTGAACTTTCCCCAAACCTTTAGCTCCAGCCAACTCTCCAGGCCCCAAGTTCCAACTGTCTGTTGGACATTTTTGGCTCAGTGTCCCACCGGTCCACCAACTCACCATGTCTTCAAGTGAGTTCAGCAGCCTCACCCCAGGCCAGCCTCCTCCTCCGATCCCCTGCCCCTGGCAAGGTAACTTCTTTGTCTCAGTCACCGAGGCCTGAAACCGGCAGTCATCCTTGACTCATCCTCTCTCTTCTCCCCAGATTCCCAAACCCTGGTTGGTCACCGTAGCCTGTCAACATTTCCTTGGAAACACCTCACCTCTCCCCCTTCCTCTGCTCACTCTGCTGCTGTCATGGGCCCAGTCTGGCTCTCCAGGCTCCCCTGCAGGCTCTGGACAGCACCTTGTTTATAGTCAGTATTCCCGTTTTCTTATCTGTAAAACTGTAAAATGGCAGCTACCCCATAGGGTTGCTATAAAGACTGAGATATGCAAAATGCTTTGCAAACCTCAAAGTGCAATGCAAATGTTGGTATTGCAGGGCCAGCCTCCTGACTGGCCACCGTCCTCCAGCCTTTGCTCTCTTCCCTCCTGCCCCACTCACCTGCCTCAAACACTGCTTCTCCAGCTCACTCTCTTGCTCAAGAATGGATAATGTCTCCCTATTTCATATTGTATTAAATCTAGACAACTTAGCTGGCCCTTCAAGCCCTACCGCACTAACCCTCCCCTCCCCAACAGTGGGCTCCAGAGAGATGGAGCTTACAAACAGGCTGCCTATACCCTTGTGGAGTCTCTCTTTCCATCTCCTTGTCACTGCCCCCAATCTAGGTCTCATGACTTCTCTCGAAGCTGGACTGAATGAGATGATTCACATCAAACACCCAGCACCGTGTCTGGCCCGTAGCCGAACTTCAGCGATTATTAGCTATTATGGATATTGTTGTCAATAGTATACCAGAAAGTCAACGATGCTTGTAACTGACTAGAAGTGAGGGATGGGGCCCTGAGATAAGGAATTAGACAGAATAGGAGAAGAAGGCAGGGATGGATCCGAGGGAGAGAAGGAGTCAGGTGGTGAGAGGGTGGCAAAGGCAGACAGGCAGGTCGCTACTTACAGCGCTGTAATTGCTGAAGAGGCCCAGGGTGGGTGCCGGCTCCAGTGGGAAGGGCAGGATCTGCTTGAGGTCCAGTGGGGGCTGCATGATCGGGGGCTGCCGTAGCAGAGGGAGGGGCCCTGCCCGGCTCAAGCTGCCTAAAGGGCAGAGAAAACATTATGTCGGGCAGGAAGATTGACACTTGGGAGCCCCACCCAAGACTGGCAGTCCCAATCCCCAGCTGGGGCCCCCAAACTCAGAAGTGCCACCGACCCCCATTACACACACTTCCTCCTGCTGACTGACTCCGGAGCAATGGAGCAAGGTGCCCTGTGGGCCTGGGGGAGGGTGCAGATCTGTGGTTCTTCCCTTCGGGGTGATTTTCACTTCCCCCTTCTCCAGCCTCCCTCAGCCAAGACCTTCAGGCATTTTACAAACCCAGGAAGATCACAGGCCTTATCTGCAGGCTGCCTGACAGACCAGCAGGACTGGGAGTCCCAGACCCCTGGCCACTCCCTTCTTCCGGTTTTGCTGTCCCCCAGGGAATCCCAAAGGCTTACCCCAGGGAGAACAGTCAGGTGAGTGATTCATCCCACTGCTTAGAGGGGACTATTGAGACCTGGATTTGAAGGAGGGCTGCTGAATCTTTCAGGCTCCCCATAGAGTTATGATTTTGTCCCAACTGTAATTCTTAACGAACTGTCGACGTCTGGGGTCAGCGAGTGGCATTTGCTCTGGGAGGCGGGCTGCCTGGGACCATTCTCAGAGCCCTTTCTCCCAACTGGTCTGTCTTCCCCAGGCACCTCTGTTGGTCGCTGCCGGAATGTTCGCTCCGGCTCTGCAGGAGGAACTGTGACTGGCCTCTGGGAGGGGAATGCCTGGGTCTGACCCCAAGGGGAAATGAAAGTCCAGGCCAGCCACGCCACTACCCTCCCTGAAACCTTCTCCTCCCCCAGAGCCATGGGAGGAGCCCGGCCAGGCTCCACGGAGTGGTCCCCAAGGCCCTAAGGACCCCTCTGGGCTTCCGCTGGCCCAGCTCCCTTCTGCGATCTCACTGTCCACCGGTCAGGGAACTCTGGCTGCCCTTCACGGCTCCAGCAACCCCCTGCCAGCACCAGGGGTTCCCAGGAACAAAGGCAAACCCAGGAGGCTGCAAGCTTAGCCCCGTCCTCCCTTGACCTCACTGGGGCAGAGGGTCCCCCCTCACCCAGATCCTTTCCTGCTCCCTTCAGAGACGGCCCCCTTTCATACCTTCAGTGTCTGGTGCCCTCTGCCCCCAGGCAGTGGCCTGGCCCTGGCCCCCCAGGGGCCTGGGCCTGACAGCGTCCCCTTCCCTTGGTTCTGCCCCCTGCCCCCTCCCTTGCCAGCCCCCCCCCCCAGTCCAGTCAGTAGAACCAGCCAATCAGAGTCCTGGAAAAGTGGGGCAGAGGGGAGGGCGGGGGAGCAGGGATTAGGGGAATCAGAGGCAAGAGGGAGGGGGTGGGGAGGGCTCAGGCACAGCTGGGGGCAGGGAGCTGGTCCAGGAAGGTTGGAGGGGTCTGCCTTTTTCACCCACTGCTATGACTGCGTGGCCAAGGGGCCTGAGGCTGAGAGGTGTCAAGGCTGCTGGGAGCTTGGGCGGCAGACATCTAAGGGCTGAAGGAGAAGGGTGGGATGCTTAGCCTTGGCCCTTGGGCAGCTGGGGGTCTGTAAGTCATATCCATTCCCTCCTCACCTTGAGGTTGAGAGGGGATAGTGGGGCAGGAGAGAGACAGACAGACAAGCAGACAAAAGTGAGTGAGAGAGAAGGGGAAAGACTGACAGAAGCAGGAATAGGTGACTGAGAAAAGGGACATAAACGCTGAGAGAGAAGAGGATAGGGGACAATGGAGAGGTGAAGAGAGTAAAATGAGGGAGAAACAGAACACCGCAGAGAAGCTGGACACAGAGCTAGGGACAAGGGCAGAAAGACCAGAAAACAGAGAACGAGAGAGGAGAAAGAGGGATGGACAGACTGATGGGGTAGGGTGACCATCTCCCCTTCCCCTCTGTTCCCCCTGTGGCTTCTCCCTTCTGTGCCCACCCCCTCCTGCCTGGCACACAAGGCCAGGGCAGCCTTAACGAGCCCCGGGCGGCATCAGGAATGGTGAGAGAAACCTGAGCACTCCCAGAGTCCCCGGCACCCAGCACCCACCCCGAGCAGCTGGTTCGGGGCTGGCACTTGCCCCGGCCCCAGGGAGGGCAGCAGCTCAGCTCCCTGACCCTTTCCCTGGCTCAGGACTCTCCAGGTCCTCGCCCCTCAAACACCCATCTCAGAGGAGAGAGGTGAGTTCTGCAAAAGGCGACAGAAAAACAAATATATCCAGGCATTCTGAGTATTCGCACATTTCATCTCTGAGGGAACCATTCTATGCGGTAGCTAATACTAGGTTTTAACCATTTGACATATGAAGAAACCTAGGCTCGGAAGAGTTACAAAGACTTGGTTGATATTACACAGCCTGTAAGTATCAGGGCTGAGATTTCAATGAAGATCCGTCACCCTCTGTAGCAAATTCTTCCTTTGCTAATAACCCCGAAGTGCTCCAGTCTAACTCTGAATTCAGCAAAGATATGAGCAAGGCTTCCATCTTGTCCAAGGACAGGAAACGGAGAACAAGTTCCATGCACCTCCTGGGGCTGGAGGAAAAGGGGTAGCCACCACTTGGTTCCCTCTGGCCAGCAACTCATCTTTTCCACTGACATGAGCCCAAGGGTGGGGGGAGGGAAGGGGAAGTGGGAGGAAGGAGCTAAGGATGCAGTGAAGTGAGGAACCCAAATGGGCAGCTAGAGATTCGTGTGTCTCTTTCCCAGAGTCCTGGGTCCACTCCACTGAGATCTGGGGTGGAAGGGCGGCAGACGGCAGCTTTTATGGACCCAGTGAGCAGAAACAGGGCCCTTGGTCTGGTAGCCCAAGCCTCAGTCCTTTCCTCTCCTTCTTGGAGAGGAATAATTAATAACTTTATTAATAACTTGCCACTTTCTGAGGGTCCACTGTATGCCAGGCACTGTACATACACGCCTCCTTGTGGATGGCTCCGCTGCTCACTAGCTGGGTGACTAGCTTGTTTCCTGAACTCTCTCTGTCTCACTTCTCCTTTATCAAAAGAGACCAATGGTATCTTGCGTAGTGGAGTTGTTGAAAAGATAGAACAAATCCATGTACAGTGCTGGCCTGCCACAAAGAAAGCTCAAGAAATGTTTGCTAAATAAACAAATCCTCATCTTTTAGATGACGGCCATCAGATCAGAGAGGGGGAGTTACTTGACCAAGGTCACACAGCTAGTAAGGCATTTGAATCTAGCTGGCTGGCTCCAGACAGGGCTTTCAGGCACCACACTTTACTAGGGATGGAAGAGGGAAAGGCAAGAATATAAAGAGGGCTTCGCAAGAGGAAATGAAGCAGGAAATCTGGGGCTCCTGATGGCTGGTTAGGTGAGGGCTTCAGGGGGGTTTGGAGGAAGAGGAGGTAGACAGCAAATTGGAGTGTGTATGTGTGCGCTAGTGCACAGGCCTGTGGGCGTGCACACCCTGTCAGGCAGGGCAGGGAGGAGCTGGGGCCTGGCTGGGACAGGCCACTCCAGAGGGAAACTCATTAGAGTAATTACCTCCAGCAGATAGAGCCCCACCCAACTCTGCTGGGAGAAGCCGAATGCTTTATTAAAGACTGTTCCCAACCACTTTAGGGGGGTGAGGTCTCAGTCCCTTGGATGCATGTCCATCTTTCCACTTCTGCGCCCTACCTGGCCCTAGGCACTTTGATCTTGTTCAGGTTTCCCCTCCAGCACCAAGCCACAACCAAGCCAGGTCAGACTCCTTCCATCCCACTCAGGGCTGGTCCTTTCCTTCCTCTCTTCCCCAGAAACTCTGACCAGGTGGGAATCCCAGCCCTGGACTCTCTTAGGTGGGCCTGGGGCCTGAAGCTCCTGTGGCAAAGAATGGGAGTGTCTGCCGTGAGCTGGCTCTGGGAGTGGCGGCGTCTGCTAGGAACAGGATCCAGGAAGGGTGCTAGGGTAGGGCTGCAGGTTAGTGTTGGTCTGGAGATTAGACCGGGATGAGATTCAAATCAGAGAGAGGATTTGGGGTGAGGGTGGCAAATGTGTTAGGGCCCATGGCTGTGAAAAACAAGGGGTCAGCACTGTGTTAAAGTGGGAATTATGCTCCGGGGCCAAAGGAGAAATGAGATTGGCATCTGGACTTGAATCTCATCTCTAATCCATTTTTTTCTCTTTAGGCCTTTTGGTCTCTTCTAAACCCCAGACATTTTTAAAACTGGGGGTTTTGGGGGGAGAGCCTGGAACCCCTGGATCTTGCTTTCTTGACCAGCTCTCAGGTATCTATCTCCTGCTTCAGTTTTCCCCGTCTTGGCAGGAGGCAGGCTGAGTGCTGGGAAGGCTTTGAAGTCAGAGATGAAAGCAACAAGGGGATGATTATGAACAACTACTCAAAACATCATCCCTAATAACCCTGGGGTGGATGTGGGTGGGGGCAGGGCCTAAAGGGAGGAGGTGGCCAGGAAAGGAAGAAGGAAGACCCCTGGAAAATTTTCCCCAGCCTGACTGGAGAGGCCTCCTTCAATGCCCCCAACCCCCACAACACCACACTAAGGGCCCAGTTGCAGAGGAGCGTAAGAAAAGCTCAGAATAGGGAACCTGAGCCCAGAATCACCACCTTAAACCTGGGCCCACAGTCTAGTTCTTGAGCAAGCAGGCTGGGCCTCGCCTGCTGGGCAGGACACCCACACGCAGCTTCAGTGGACCTCAGCATTTAGAACCTGAAAACCTTAGAATGGGCCTGAGGTCCAGCTGGCAGCTTCCTCTCTCTTTCTTTCCTTGTCTAAGAGAGCTAGGTGTGTGGCCCACCAGGCTTCACACCGCTCTATGGGCTTGGCACAAGGAGGGAGTTAATTACAGTGTCTGTCCTCAGGGAGATGTGGTGGGGGTCCAATTGGTGGCCCCGGGCATTCCTCCTGTGGTGGGGTCTTGGTCTGGTGCTAGCAGAGGTCCTCTCCAGGGCCTATTGACTAGGAGAAGCACAGCTCCAACTGGCCTGTCCCAGACAAGCGTGACGCTGCCTCTGGGGTTCGTGCCCAGGGTGGGGCCAGGGTGTGGGGGATTGCACAGGTTGGAGGAATGTGGAGTCTGTGCTCTGGGGACCTGAGTCCAAGTATGTTGGTGGGGGTCACACAAGGGTAGGGATTGTCTAGATGGGAGGGGAGTCTCTTCCCTGCTAGAGATCCTCTTGGGAAGGAAGGCAAGCAACCAGTCATTCGTGCCTCCGTTCGCTCATTCATTTAATGGATTTGATGGAGTGCCAGGTGGAGGGAGGCAGATGTGGAGTGGTGAGAGTGAGGAGATACAGGAGAGGGAGAGAAAGAGATGGAAGGAGGAGGGGAGGAGGGGAGAGAGACCCCTAGTGGGAGTCAATAGGGGTCAAGCCAAAGAAGAAAAGCAAAAGAGCCAAGGAGGCACCAGCAGAGGGCTGAGGCGGGAGCCAGGCAAGCCCTGGAGCGCCAGCATGGAGCCAGGTGTCCCGGTGGGGGCGGGGAGCCCACAGGTGCCTGACCTGGTGGGCAGTCTCCCATCACAAACAGGGCCCAGGAACCGGCCTAGCCAGGGCAGAGATCAGAGGTTAGAGGACAAAGCACAGCAGTCCACCGGTAGACTATCGTGGAGGCAGGGGCCTGGAGCCGGGATCTTGAGAGTCCTCTCCTCCCCCACTCGGGGCTCCCTTCCCATGTAGGTCATGAGGCTGGGGTGGCTGTGGTTGAAGGGATGGCGGAGCCCCGCGGGAGTCTCCTCCCCCATCCTGATGCTCTCCGTCGCCCCTTCCTCTGAAGGTGCCCCTCGGCCCAAGGCAGGGGTGGAGGTAGGGTGGGGGAGGAAGGAAGAAGAAGGAAGCCGGGAAGGAAGGGCCCGGGCCGCCAGAGCTGGGAGAGAGAGGGGCAGGTCCCGGCGTGTTGGGGCAGGATCCTGCGGAGGCAGGATCCAAGCCGCAGGGGTCCTGGGATGGACAGTTTCCACCCGTGCTTCTCCCCAGACCCCTTATCTTCAGCCCTCAGGTTCCCACCTCCCACCACACACACCTCGAAGCTACACCCACCATCTTCTACCCCCGCCCGCCCCCCACTTCCTCCTTTCCCTCTTATCCTGGGCCCAGAAGGGGGTCGGAGTGTTTGAGCTAAGGGTGGGGGTGCGGAGGGGGGGCGGGTCAAAACCTTTCGCTCAACTCCACCAGGCCAAGGCCAGCCCCCTCCCCCAGCCGCTCGTAGACAGTCATATAATATTCATGAGGCTCATGAATACGCAATATGCTCATTGTGGGGCTGGGGTCTCACTCGGCTCTGCCTCCCCCTTTACCATTCCCGGGATTACCGGGAGAAGAAGCGGTAGTTTGGGGAAGGAGGGGGCCCCAGATGTGGAGCCAGATGAAGGGGGAGGGGGAACCGGTCGCTGACGGGCGGCCGCAGTCACCGCGGTGCGGGAGGTTGGGGGGTGACCTACTGAGAGGAACCCAAGAGCCTGGAGCCGCAGAGCCCACTCACCGAGGATCATGCTGGGGACCCAGGCGCCCGGGGGTTCCGCGTCGCTCTGTCCCGGGGGCCGTTCTGGCCGGGCTGGGGGTACGGGGGGTGGAGTCGGGGGAGGAGCAGAGGCCGGCCGAGGCGGAGCGGGGGCGGAGCCCGCAGCAGGTGAAGACGGGAGGAGGGGGGACCCGGGTACCCAGGGCTCCAGGAAGGGGCGTCCCGGCGGCTCCTCGCCCTCTCCCGCGTTCTCTTCTACTTGCCGCCCCTGAGTCTCCTGGATTTACGGTGACACTGCAGCCAGGGCTTGGGGAACAAGACATCTAGAGGACGGTGTGTGCTGACACAGGAAGCTAGAAACTAAGATGCCTGGGATCCCGGGAAGGGCTGAGTCTGAGGGCGGGAAGTCTGGCCACGGGTTGATATGCGGTGGGGGTGGGGTGCCTAAATACTGTGGGGAGGGATGGGGCCAGGGTGGATGGGACACCTGAGTCCTCTCCAGAGTGATGGACTGGGCAGAAGTGGAGGGTGGGGGCAGAGAATGTTTGTTTCTCTGGCTCTGCAGCAGGACGCCTGGGGGCTGGGTCTCAGAAGTGGAATATGGGGTTGAAGACGGATCCTGGTTGATCTCTGGCTGGGATCTGAATGCCTAGGTCCTAGAGAAGGTCTGAGGGAAGAGACTGCAATCAATGAACCCAAAGAGGTGGAAATAGATGCTTGCACCTGAAATCATTAGGGCAACCAGAGTTGACAGGAGATCCAGAACTGAGGCTCAACCTTGTAGATATGGCCTGGATTGGTGTGGGGATGGGACCGTCTATCCAGGGCATTCCCCACTAAGGTGAGCCTGGGCTAGAGAGGCCTGGTGGGGGGTCTTTGATAAGGTGGAGGAGAGGATGGAGGATAGAACAGACTGTATGTGCTGGGGAGAATGGGGTGGCAGGGCAGAGGACAGGACACTGGATGTATTCTAAGCACCAACAGGATGTATTCTAAGGCAGGCAACTGGGACCGCAGCACGAGCCTGGAGTCTGGGAGTCTTCGAGGTGTCTGGAGACGATGCAGCTGCTGCAGCCTGGACCTGTCTGTACCTGCCCCAGGAGGGAGGGCAGGAGGATTTCCCAGAATGCCAAGCAGCCAGCTTCAGGCCAGCCCCAGCCAGAGGGAAAGTAGGTGTGACTAGGAGCTAGAACACTTGGGATTTAGGGAGAGTGGAGGCAGGGAGGCAGAAGTCAGGAGGAAGGTGGGGGGACTGGCGTCTTGGAATAGTCTAGAAAAGAGGAAGGGGACTGGAGCGTGGCATTCCTGGGTTCTGCAGGAAATTTAGGACTATATGGCTAATTAAGGTACAGGAAGTTTAAGTTCCTGTTTCTGGGCCTCAGCAGTTTCTTGTCCTCACCCCACTGATCTGGTTTGAAAAATATATCTGTTTCTGTACCTGCCGAGATGCTCCAGCTTAAAGGCAAGTTAATTCTCAGGGTCCTAATGCCTTGGTCTTGTTCTGATCCAGAGGCCCAGAGATCTAGGCAGACTGTGGCTTTGTGCCTAAATCTGACCTTGGGGGAGAAGGTAGGGTCTCCTTGCCCATCAGAGTTTGTCCTTGTGGTCCAGATCCGACCTACCACCATGCTGTTCCAGCCTCGTATCACCAAGCTTGCTCTTCCCAGTTCTTGTTATCCACCCCCCCACACACACACATATACTCCCTCCTTGCCTCTTGTTATTCTTTCTCCTCCTGGGCGGACTCCCGAGAACAAACCAGAGTCAGCATCAGACATAGTTGATTAGTGATAAAGACCCCTTTGCCCTCAGCTTTGTCCCCCTCCCACTCTATCCCCCAGGACCCTGAGTTAGAGGGGTCTCAGAAGAGGGGTTGCTTAGCTCGCCAAGGGGAGGCAGCTGGCTGGAGGGCGGGGTGACCTTGCAGGCAGCTGGAGGGGGCAGCGTGAGGGGTGAATTCATTATTGATGAGCCCTGCACCCCGGGCTACTAATGAGCCCAGGCCGGCTGCTCTAATTGATGTCAAGAAACTTGAGACCCCCAGATCAGCTTCCCGCCTGCCAGCTGCCTCTCCTAAGCCCCCTCCCCCTTACGCACCCCCAGCTGCTGTTCCCGTCCCAGGCCTCCTTTCCATCTCCACTGACACAGACAGGGCTAGGACTCGGGCCTTCCCCCTGCTCTCGTCTCTCTGCATCACTCAAGTCTCAAGATGAGAGGCAGACATGCTTTGGAGGGGCTGGGAGATTTGGAAGGGGAAACAGACTGGAGCCTGAGAATTACAGTTCAGCAACAGAGACTGGTGCTGGGTTACATCTGCAGCACTTCCGAACCCAAGGAATTCCAACATTGTATTGTGCCTCCTTGAGAGAGACCTTGTCACTCTCAGAGACTCAAAGGTACAGGCACTAACTACACAGACACACCCATGATACCAGCCCAATACAGCCCACTTCCCCTCCTCATTTCCTCCTCATCATAGTGTAAGAAATCTCAGATTTGGCCCCTGGAGTATGGCTGTTGCCATTCCCACCCATCTCCCAAGAAGGCAAGTATGGGATTTCATTCTTGAAGTCTCAGTGCCTTGCTATGCCACAGCTGTCATCCTTGGAAATACTGGGTAGCTCTTTGCCTCATCAGGTCTTGCCCTCCCTAATAGTCCTTCATTTATGGGTTCTGGGAAGAAGTTTCTGAGTTACAGAATTATTAAGAAGTTGGAAGACTGGAGTGCAGAGCAGCTTTGAACTCCAAGGAGAGATATTTTGAGATCATGCTGGAACTGAGAGGCAGGAGCCTAAGTTAATAACAATTGTCTTGATGGGGGAAGAGGGTGAGGAGGACCTCATACATAGCCTCCCTTCCCCAAATTCCCATAAATTTGTGAGTGTGCTGCCCTCTGGTGGCTGACCTCAGTCTAGCAGGACATAGACACCTTTGTCTCTTAACAGTCCCATTTGAATTTCAGCACCCTTCCCCATGCTCTTGCTGGACATTAGTTTAAGATAGGCCTCGAGGAGACAGAGGATGCTGAGGGGTTCCCTCACTTTAATTTATCTTCAAAGACCTGAACCGTCTGTCATGTCGGTTAAGAATATGGGCTTTCACAGTCAGGCAAGGCTGAATTAGACTCTGTGACCTTGGGCAAGTTACATAACTTCTCTGGACCTCAATTTCCCCTTGTGTAAATGGGGTTAATTGTGCCTGCCTTGCACATTTGATAGAAATTAAATGAGATAATGTATGTAAACTATTTAACATTCCCTCTACCCATCGGAA
Organism: Bos mutus; assembly: GCF_027580195.1. Taxonomy (NCBI): domain Eukaryota; kingdom Metazoa; phylum Chordata; class Mammalia; order Artiodactyla; family Bovidae; genus Bos; species Bos mutus. The sequence continues at coordinate 46,738,949 of NC_091621.1, forward strand.
TACAATGGGTAATGAAAACAAAACACAAACCCAACTGGCTTTCTTCTGATTTAGTTCTGTGGCCTTTTTTCTCAACCCTTTTCCTTATTCTAATTTCTGGAAGCCCAAGTGAATCTTCTGGGCCATCTTCCTCCACCTTCAGCTCTGACCTCTCCTTTTGTATTCTTCCCTAACTCTCAAATCCAAAGAGAAGGAATTCCTTTCCCTGTTCTCTTAGAGGTGTTGGGATCAGATCTGGTGGGGCTGGAGGATGGGCAGGAGTCAAGCCCACCCCTTCCACGTAAGAAAAGGTAACCCCAAAACTAGTTCCACAGTTCCTGGGGGTCATACTCCTGGCTCCCAGTGAAAAGAAACTCCAAGAAACATTTCCTATCCACCAAGAGGTCTGGTTCCAGGAAAGATCTGGAAAGAGTAGGGAGAGGACAGATTCCAGCTCTGATCAGTGGGGCCACCGGGCCGGGTTTATTGCACTTGCAACAGAGTTTAAATAAGTCCCGGGTGTCCGGAGCCGAGGTGAGGGGAGGGTTGGGTAGGGAGAGGAGGGGCAGCGTCAGTGCAGCTGGTGGGCAGAACCCAAACCCGCAGGCCCGGGACAGCAGGCTCCCTTTTCTGTGGAGGACTGAGAGGGCCTATGTCGAGCCAGGGTTAAGGTTCCAGATCTGTTACCATCATGGCCCCTTCAGGGTCCTGGGCAATTCCTGACTTCTCCTGAGTCAGAGGTGGATTTGGTCTCCAGGCCCAGGTCTGGAGCAGGCTCAAATGTCCTGGATCTGCCTAGTTAGGTTACCAATGTCTGAGTCTGGGTCCCAGATGAACTTCAGGCCCCAGAGGCCCCAGGTTCGATCTGGCCCTGTGAAAGTTCTGGTTCCCCTTGGAGCTGCTTCTGGGCCAGCATGGATCCTGGTGTGGGATCTGTCCTGAGCTGGGCCTGGGGTGCCGTCCATGGTTAGTGTTCTTTGTTGGCCCACCGGGGTGGGGGCTGTCCAGAGCTGCCATGTCTCGCTCCCCAGGTTCCAGGCTCTTAGCTGGGGGCTTCCTGTGGATCTCTGGCAAGGCCGGCGACAGATCTCTGCGGGATTGGAGCTGGACAGGAAGTCCTGGTGCCACATCTGAGCTGGAGAACTGGGATTGGATCCCCTAGTTCTGGTTCCAAGGTGTTTTCAGGAAATTCTCCAAAATGCAAAGGTGGCAGGGAGGCTGGGGCCTCTGTCCCTGGATCTGAGTTCCCTCATCCATGAGGAGGGCATGTGTAAACGAGGGTCCTTCACAGTGCATGGGGGGAGGGGATCTCCAGCTCCTCACCTCCCGGCTCTGGCCCTTCAAGTATGTCTCTGGGCTGGGGAGAGGAGCTTCTCCCTGGCCCTCAGCACCTTCAGGAAGCGCCCAGCCCCCTCCCTGTCAGTAGACTGAGGGTGGGGGGACTGGGCCTTCAAGACTGGGAGGAATCAGGCATCGGAGGTGGCTGGAGGCTTGAGCTGAGCTTTTTCCATGGCGGTGCCGTACGGGAGGGAGCGTTTGAAGAATCCGAGCTAATGAGAAGAAAGGAGGGAGAATTGAGTTAGTTCTCTGCAGATCTTATCCCAGGAGGGGACGAAGATGACTTCAGCGCTTCCAATCTCCCCATCTGGCAAAAGTGGCCCAAATTCAGGCTATGAAGACTACCTCTCCAAGAGGTCTAATGGGCCAGGAGGGCTTAGGCTGGGCTGCTTTGGTGTTGTAAAAATGCCCCCAGTTAAGCCAGGGATGGCAAACAGATTTGAAGTCTCGCTGCCTAGAAGTGGCTGCCTCTTGAGAAGGATTCGGAGGCTATTGCTAGAGTATGATCAGTTAGTGACAGCTACCATGGGTTTCTGGTTGGAGGTGACACACACATATGCCGCACACTGGCCACTTGTGAATCACCTTGATTTTCAAAGTATTGGTAAATGTATCAGCTTGAGTCAAGAGAACTCTTTCTAAGCTAGGGGCTGTAGAATGAAAGAAGGGATGGTATAGGCAGTGTCCAGAGGGGATGCATGTGGCTGGAGAACTGGTCTGGAGGCAGATACTAGGGAGTGTGCTGGGTCAAGGGCAGAACCTGGTGAGAGAAGCCCAAGTTGAGTAGGATGTGGCTGACCTTGTAGAGGATATAGATGAGCAGACCGAGGAGCAGGAGGCCAATGAGGATGGCTAAGATAATGATCCAGAGAGGGACTCCGTGGCTGCCTTCTGCCTTGATCCACTGCACAGCTGTGGCCACCTGGGGAGCAAGCCGGGAGAGGCCACTGAAAAGCCATTGGTTCTTCCCACCCTAAACTTGGCTCCCACTTGCCACTGGACTTAGACCCTCTCTCCTCTCCCATTTTAGGCTAACAGAATTCTGAACTTCAAATTTCTAAAATGTACGTTATTGTTTCTTTCGGGCCTTCACACCTGCTCATTTCCTCTCCCCAGAAAAGACTCCTTTCCTGACCGGTTAGCCTGGTAGATCCCATGGATTCTTCAGGTCTTGCTTAAACATCACTTCTTCCAGACAGCCTTTCCCAATTCTGCAAGTCCGTGTCCAAGTGTGTCTATGATGTGGTCCCATAAACATGCTGACCCTTGTCACAGTCTTCTCACTGCCCTGTCCATCTTGCTTATCATTGTATTACCAGGACTTAGCAGAGTGCCTGGCACATAGTAGGCGCTCAGTCAATGTTTCTCACCATAATCGGGCCAGCCCCCGTCATGTAGTCCTCGTGCCAGGCCCAGAACTCTGTCTTCCATGGCCCAGCCTGCCAGTCTTAGACTTACCTGCAGCGCCTTCTGGGGAAGCTGCCGAGGCAGGATTTTATAGGGCATCTTCAGGGCTTCATACACGGCCTCACACTGCAGGCTAAATGGCTGGTGCTCCCGCTGTGGGTGGGGGAAAGGTGTTCAGGGTGGCCCCTCTTGGCATCTGGAGGACATAGGGCTCCCCAGATTCTGGCTCTGGTTATAATCTTTCACTATTTTGAACTCATTCTCTGAATCTCTCTCTACATTCCTTATAAGAGAAAATAAATATGTATCTAAATAGTTATAACTGAATAGTGGATAATTAGATAACGGCATGTTCAATAGAAAAAAAATTTCTTGAGTCATTAATAATGGGCTCAGCACCTAGGACAATGTTTAGCCCATAGTGTGCACTCAACAAATGACTACTATTTCCTGTGTATACATCTGCTCGCCTCTCCACGATGGATTCATCCTCCGTCTCTGTCTCTCTTTTTCTGTCCTTATTTGCCGGCTGGTCTCCCTCCAGCCCTCCCCTCCTCTGAATGGGCCAGAAAAGGGAAGCTGTCGCTCCCAGTGAGGCCACTAGGTGTCGCCAAGTACACACAGCCCTGTCCAAACAACGGTGAGGGAGGGGAGCGGGGCTGTCTGGGTCCCAGTCACCAAAGGGGGTGGCTAGGGCAGTGGGGAAAGTGGGGGTCAGTCCAGCAGACCTGAAGGTCAGGGGTCAGGGGTCAGGACTGAGGTGAGGCTCACTCACCTGTAGGAAGGTCTTGGCCCAGACGCGGAAATGCAGTTGCAGACTTCGGCTCTCTTGCCGGTGCAGTGGCCCCAGCTCACAGCGCAGCTTGAAACACTCTGCCTCTGGGCATTTCTGGGAAGAAATAGGAGGCTTGAACTGTGAGTTCTGCCCTTCTGGTGGCTCTGAGGACCCACAGAGGTACTCAACACTTGGGCCCAGACCTCATTCCCAGGACAACTTACCAGAATCTGAGGCCCTGAGGAGGCAGGGCTCCGACCTGGAACATCCCGTCTTTGCAGCCGGTGGTGCTGGGAACCCTCAGGATCCAACTGGAAGAGGAAAGAGACCGTTAGCTGCCTCTCCCACCTCATTACAGCATCTGAGTTAGCCTGCATCTGGGGTCTGCAGCAGCTTTGACCTGGTCTTCCATCCATGCAACTGACCACCTCCTATGGCAAGGCAGCAAACTCATTGTTGAAATATGGAAACGAGTAAGATTTGGTCCCTGGAGTTTAGGAGGAGGTGATGTGTCAATAAATAATTAGGGCACTGTCTCTGCCTTGAGGCCTTTGCACTGGCTGTTCCCTCTGCTTGGAATACTCTTTCTTGAGCCTTCACAAGCAGTTTCATCCTTATCTTTCATACTCAATCCACCTGTTCCCTCCTCAAGGTTTTCCCTGATGATTCAGCTCAAACAGGCTCCCAGCTCCACCCCACCTCAGCATGTGAGCACTGTACTTTCATCACCTTTCAATATCTGTTCCTCTTTTTAATTTTTATTGTTCATTGTGTGCACACGTTCAGTTGCTCAGTCATGTCTGACTTTTTGTGACCCCATGGACTGTGGCCCACCAGGCTCCTCTAACTATGGGATTTCCCAGGCAAGAAAACTGGAGGGGGTTGCCATTTCCTACTCCAGGGGATCTTCCCGATCCACGGATAGAACTCTCATCTCTTGCATCTCCTGCATTGACAGGAAGATTCTTTACCACTGTACCACCCGGGAAGCCTTATTGTTTATTACCTTCCTCTAACTCCACGAGAGTAGGGACCTTGTGAATTTTCGTTACTGTGATATTTCCTGAGCCGGTAACATGGTTCTGTACAGTCATTCATTTAATTTAAATGTTGTCTATGAATAAAATGAACTTTGGGGAGTGGGTCTGAAGAAGGCTTTCCAGAGGGGGTGGTGCTGAGCTGGGCCCTAGGAGTATGCTAGGACATGGAGTCAGGGAGGGATACTTTAGGCAGAAAGACAGAAGTGCAGTGCTTAAAACAATCTTTTCCCCTCTCAGGGCCTCAAGGTGTCTGTGGGACTTCTGACTGCCTTCCAGTGGCCTAAGTCCTAGCTCCAGGCACATCCTCATTAGCTCTTCCAGGTCCCTGCGACCTTCCCCAACTACCATTGACCTGGTGCCCCCCACCTCCCGGCCAGTCCCTAGGCCCCTCACCTCCAGGCCCTCTGGGTTGGGGGGGTGACTGGTGGTGCAGTTGCTGAGTCCTGTGACCCTGGTCACGTAGAGGAGCTGCTGGCCATCCAGAGCATGGGGACAGCTGAGCTCCAACACGCCCTGGCTAATAGAGCTGGGGCCCAGGTTGATGAGCTGAGGAGAGGAAGGCACAGTCATCATGGGAAGGGAGGGAACAATTCTGCCCTGTTGAGACCCGGGTCCCAGTGGCCCACTCTTCCCTGCTCTGAGTCTCAGGAGTGAGGCAGGAAATCGATGGGCAGAGAAGAAATCCTTTCCAGCCAACTCTCCTGGAGGTGGCTCCATCCTCCCCTTCTAAGTCACTCAGCTGGCTGGTCTCTCACTGATCCCGTCCAGGCCTTTAGCTCTCCCTTGCCCCTCTTCCCCTCGGCCCCTCAGGCTGGCCCCAGCCATCTGTCACTCATACTGGCTCCTCCTTCCCTGTCATTCATTCTAGCCCCGCCCTCCATTTCCAGCAGCCCGCTCACCTCATAGACATGGTGGACAGCAGGGCCCACGTCACCCTCCTCCTGCGGCTGGTCTTGAGGATGCCAGTCGCTCATCGGAAATAGCACTGCCTCGGGCTTGGAGACACTGCAGAGCAGGGTGGTTTAGAGGACAGTGGAAGGGACCCCATTTCATATGCCTCCTTTGCTAGAAGTCCGTCTCCCCTCCCAGAGACGCCCCGTTTTGCCCGGGCACTGACCCGTTAAGAGAGACCTGGGCCTGAGCCTCCACCGAGAGCCGGAAGGAAACCACGTCGCTTTGCGAGTTGTTGAGATTCTTGCTGTGGGACGGAGGAGAGACTCTGATGGTGCTAGAGCCCAGCCAGAAGGCCACCTGCGCCAGACGCCGCCCCTGCCCCGCCCCCTCCCTACCTGAGGATCTGGAAGTCAAACTGGATGGTTTTCTTCGTGTCCCTGAGGTGAGGGACTGTGAACCGAAGGCCACCCCAGAGCTGCGGGACAGGGAGGATGGACAAGCGGGCTGTTAGACCGGGCGTCTGCCACACACCGACTGCAGCCCTCCTTCCCTTCCCCCAGCTCAGCTTGGCGTGAGATGGTCCCAGACTTACACTGGCCCCAGCCTTCATGGGGTTGCCCAGGTCACACACCAGCAGACGACTCTGGTTCACAGCAAAGTAGTCGCAGCTCAGGCTGGAGAAGTTCTGGAGGTGGGGTGGGTGCAGGTAAGACTTCGGTGTCCCTCTGGCAGGGTCTCCTCCCAAGCCCCTCCTGCAGGTCCTCACTCACCCCTGGGTGTCTGACGAGTCCCGAGTACTCAGCCTCCGGAGGGGCTGTGACCCGAAGCTCTGCCTCGTAGGCGCCACCCTCACCCACATTCTGGGCATGGAAGGTGAGGTTCAGAGAATTCTTGTCGCCCAGGTATACGTGGTTCTGCTCCCTGGAGGGGACACACGGGGGTCAGGGACACTGGAGAATTAATCCCTGAGCCAGACAATGGGCCATAACGATAATAATATAATAATAATAGACACCGCTCACTGACTTCTAGCTTTATGGCAGGCACTAGGCTAGATGCTTTATGTAGATTATTTCATTTAATCCTTCCAAAAAGCTAGAGAAATAGATGCTATTATTCCCATTATACAGAGAAGTTGCGTCATTTCCCAAGGTCACACAGCCAGCTGATATGTTCCTCTTCTTTTCCCAGGTGGTTCCAAGCTCCATGTGTCCTGCTAGGCAACTTCAGCATCTGGAACCCCCCAGCCTGACATCAGCCTTCACTCACCCAAACACTTCCAGCTGTAGGTCTGGCACACAGATATTGTCTTCTCCACAGTCCAGCAAGATCTGAGCCTGGGGAGTGGGGCAGCCTTGAGAGGCGGAGTTGTGACTGCCTCCCAAGCTGTCGGCTCCCCGCTCCAGGGCCCGTCCCCAGGGGCCCAGGTCCCTCTCCTCCTGGCCTGTCTCCCCACCCTGCCTCACCTTGTCCTCTATGCGGCTCTTGCTCTGGTAGTGTAGGACTGGCCGGAGGCCGTGGCTGTCCACTGGGGCTTGAGGGTCCAGGGAGAAATTGAGGGCGATGTGAATCGGGGAGAGTTTATCTCGAAACTCTGACTCGTTCTGGGGCGGCGGTGGGGGGGGAGGGTTCACAGAGTCAGGGGACACAGGGGACTTGGCAGCCCTGCTCCTCATCCTCTCACATCTCCCTTTGTCCACGCAAGACCCTCAAGAATTTAGGTGTCCAAACAACCGTGCTCATTGCTTCTGAGGCAGCCTGGTTCCCAGCTCCTAGGACAGAAAGGCACCCTTCCCCAGCCCCCCAAAGCCCCACGACCTTCACTGGAATCTCCCAGGCCTCTTCCCTTTGGGAGGGGTCCCCAGTTCTATGTGGCCACCCTCCCCAAGCCAGTCCATGCCCCGCCCTCCTGCCCCTACCCTGAGGTAGATCTTCATCTCTCTGCAGTCCTCCCGAGCCCCGTTCTGGATGAGCAGGGTCTGGGTCAGGGTGGCCTGTCGGGAGGCCAGGAACAGCGCCCGCCGCACCCCGCCCTTCTGCTTCTGCCAGTCCAACTGGAGCTCCACCGTGAAGCCTGTGGCCGTGCATGTACATTAAAGAGCATCTTCCCCTCCCTCCTAATTTATCCAGAGAGAAAAGAGGTCCCCAAGTCCCCAGCCCCTCCACCCCTGCCCCAGTGCCTGCAAGGTTCAGGCAGTCTCCCTCACCGATGGAGTCAGGAACGTGTTTTCCAGAAGCATTGAGGCAGAAGCTAAGGTTGATGCTAGAGGACCAAAAGGAAAGCTGGTGTGTTCACCTGAGAGAGGCATCGCATTCTCTGCCTGCCTCCCAGACAGACCCGGACTGCGACAGTCCCATGTGTCCCCTTCCAAAGGCCTGCTCTCCCTCCCCACTTCCAGGCACAGATGAAGGACCCCCAGACCCAATCCTGCAATCTCCCGCCCCCAGCCCCCTACTCACCAAGTCACAGGGTTTCCCTCCAAGCTGCAGCTGTGCTCCTCTGGGTTGAACATGGCAGGAAAGATGGTGAGGGAGGCACTGGCAGACACGATGGGGCGACCCCTGCCAAGAGTGAACGTGGGGGTCAGAGAACTAAGGCTCCTCAGGAACCTGGGCACAGGAAGCCGATGTCCAAGCCCCAGGATCCCAGTTTGTACACTTCCCCAAACTCAGCCCTGTTGAGAAGTCCCCCAGTTCCCATGTCTCCCAGGCTGCCCCCTGCCCGAGTTCATACCTGTATACCACAGCCTTGTCTACACCAAAGGACCCCACAATCAGATCTGCAAGAAATCAAAAGAAACTACCCCTTACAGCAGGCCCCCAAACAGAATTCTTCCCAACCCCTTCTAGCTGCATTGTTCAAGGAGGCTGAAGTGAGGGGGCATTGCCATCTGGTGGCATCATCCTAGAACTGCACCCAGGAGCTTAGGCAAATATGTTAGAGAGGCTACGGGGTTTGTGACCAGGGAATTCTCAGGTTAAAGGGGCCTCGGGCACCACTCACCAGGGTATCCATTGCCATCTAGGTCTCGGCCTCCTCGAAGGGCAGAGCCAAAGAAGTCCGGTGTGTGGCCAGCTGCCCACAGGGGCAGCAGAACCTGGGAAGGCTTAGACGCCAGACCCCCTGGGCCCCCAGGGAATATAAACACCACTCCCTGCCGGTTCTCCCCACCAAAGGCAGCCCCAATGGCTACATCTGTAAAACACACAACACATACCAGTCAGCAGGCCAGGAGTCCAGGAGTTCAAATCTCTACCACCAGACCCCAGGACCCAGGATCCTATTTTTCCCATCTGTCATTCCCAGTATGCTAAACTCTTCAAGCCCCAAGGTCTAGACATTGGGATTAAAATCCTCCAGGAGACGCTGGGAGGTCTTGGTTATCTTATCTGACCGTCACCTCTCCCCAGATCCCTTCTGACTCAGGCCCCTGGCTCCTCCTCAGCCACTCGAGCCCATACAGTGCTTACCATTGTAGCCATCCTGGTCTAGGTCCCCCAGGGGGGTCAGGGAGCTGCCGAACCGGCCAAACTCATCCTGGCCAGTGAGGGTCAGGGTGGGCGTGGGCTCCATGCCAGCCAGGCGCTGCAGGTAGATATAGACCCTGCCCACCTCCTGCGGCCGCCCGTCGGCTGTCCGCTCCATGAGCAGGGGTGCCCCTACCAGCAAGTCGTCCAGCCTGAGGATGGGGGAAACACTGGCATCCTGAGACCCTGCCCTTCCCCGTCCCCTCCTCAGTCCCAGTGCCAGAAAAGCCCAAGCACCCTGGATTCCCGGCTCTTTCCCACCCAAAGGAGAGACCTGAGATCTTCTGGCCTTTGGCACTCAGCTCTCTCCTCGCCCCTGGGCCGAGGGTATGCAGGCAGGAGGAGAATCCAGGGAGGAACTCTCCTTGCATTTTTCTGGCCCACCCCCACTCCTCGCCCCTGGGGAGGGCACCACTGTGCCTTCTTCACTACTCACCCATCCCCGTTGATGTCTGTGGCGGCCACTGCGTAGCCAAAGTAGGAGGCCATCTGGCAGGGGAACAGAGCGGCAGCAGGTCAGTACAGGGGAGTCAATCAACAAGGGCTATGGGGGGAAGTCATGGACTCCAGGGAGCCTGAGAAGTTGGGCTGAGCTTATGACTCAGGGCCAGGGCTTGGTTGGCAGAGGGCCAAGCTGGGTTGTAGAGGGGGTGTCCTCACCTGTTCCCCTGAAAAGTTGTAGAGGGACCGGATGTCTGAGCCATTAAGGATGGTGACCTGGGGATGAGGAGATACACCCATTGGTCCCAGACTCAGATGAAGGACAAATGAGTGCAGGATACCCAGGGGCAGTCATTCCTTGGAGACACAGACCACATGTCCGGTAATTCCCTTCTTTGCTTTGCCTTCACCATAGTCTTATCTCTATACTGGTAGCGCCATCTCAGGTGGACTTTATTATTTTCCTCCATGTCACCTATCAACCACTCCTGACATTCCATACTTATCTGTCTGTTGTGCATCTGATCTAGCTACTAGAATGTGAGATCAGTGAAGGCAGGAGCTGTTTTGTTCTTTGCCTTCTCCCCAGAGCTTAAAGTCATGCTTGGTGAGAGCAGACACTCACTAATTACTAGCTGAATGATTGAAACCTCATGCCCCAGCCCTCCCAAACCACATACACTCACGTCTCCCCCATGTCACCCCTTAGTGATGGGCTCTACGGGTCTCTTGACTCCTCATTCTCTTCCCCAGTCTTGCTGTTGTTCCTCTGCTGTGCGCCCTCCCCAAGGAATGCTGGAGAAAGCCCTGGTCTCCCCCTCCCTTGGACATTCCCTTCCCCCCAGTGCCCTTCCCCACGGCACCGAGACTGATCACCCTAGAGCTGGTCTAGGAGGGACACTGCTGGCTTGGAAAATCGTGGTGGTTCCCCGCAGCCACGGCCCAATCTCGGCTTACTGGCTGGTCCTCTGAGGCCCTGGAGAATCTGGACCCAACCTATCTGTTTTTGCCCAGCCTCTCTTTTTGTTTATTTGGCTGTTCTGGGTCTTAGTTGTGGCATGCAGGATCTTTAGTTGTGACCTAAGGGATCTAGATCCCTTACATTCAGGGACTGAACCCAGACCCCTTGCACTGAAAGCATGGATTCATAATGACTGGAGCACCAAGGAATCCCCCAATCTCTTTTTAGTCTCTCTACTGTCAGTCAGCCCATGCTGAACTGGCCTGAACTGTTTCCCTTTCCTTCCACACCTTTCTCATGCTCCTGTCTAGGATGCTGTCTTTCCTCATGTCCTCTGGTCTTTCATAGAACCTTTTCTGATTCATCCCCACCCTAGAAAGGAGGATCTTACTCCCCCTAAACTGCTGTATCATCTTAACCACTTTCCTGAAATTTATGTTAGTGCAGAAAGAATGCTGACTTTGGAATAAGACAGGTCTGGTTTTAAATCTCTAGCCACTTACTAACTGGGTGATCTTAAACAACTTACTTGGTCTCTTCGAGTCTCAGCTTTCTCATGTGTAAAATGTGACTGGTAATATCTCCCCCGATAAGCTTGTTGGGAAGAATAGAAATCATGAGTGGACAGTGCCCGATGCACTGAGGGGCTTATGCATAGGAGCTGCACGCTAGATTACCATCATATGTATGTCTTATCTTACATACTTGATTAGAAGCCGTACAAGATGGGGTGTGATGTCTTATTCATCTTCTTGTCTCATACCTTGCCCTAATAAATGTTGGTAATTGAATGGACTCCTATGGCATTCTTATCTATATCCTTTTTAAAGCACTCGCCATGGTCTAATAATAACAACTACAGTTGTACCCTGCCTAAGAGTTCACTAAGTACTTTCACGTGCCTTATCTCACTTCATCCTTACAAGAGCCTTGTGAGGTCAGAACTATTATTATCCCATTATTCAGAGAAGAGTGAGGCTCAGAGAGGTTAAGCAGACTCAGATTTTTACAGAATGAAGTGGGATAGGAATAAATCACAGATTCATCCAGAGTAAGTGCCAGAACTTGAACCCTGGTCTTACCCAAGAGCCTGTGTTCTGGTCCACCTTTTGAGCCCTCCCAAATCATCATGCATGGTTCTTTGTGATTAGGCAGGGGAGGGGGTGAGGGGAGGGAGGGTCAGGCTGGGCCTTACATAGCCGTAGGTGAGGTTCCCTTTGGGCACACCAGCAACAAAGTCTGGAAAGGGAAGAGAAGGTTGCAGGCTAAGGGTAGGGGAAGGGGAGTCAGACAAAAATGTCTCAGTCCTTGGGGCTCCAGATCTGGGGTCTCCATCTGCCCCCTCCCTTGGCCCAAGCCGGGACACACTCACCTTCTCTATCATCACCACTGAATTCACCCACAGCCACAGAGTATCCTGGGGGACAGGTGGATGGATATTAGGTTTCTTGCTTTGGGGACCACTCTGTCCTGGCCCATCCCTTCCCCACCCCTACTGAGCCTTCATAGTCAGCCATGACCCATGACACATGGGGCGGGGGGCTGGGGATGCCTGGGTGGGAGAAGGGAGGCGAGGGGTGAGTGAGGACAGGGGCCCCCCGAGGTTCTCCCCCTGCAGCTCCCATCCACTTGCTCACTCACCCAGGTAGCTGTCATCGTAGATGGAACTGGCCTGGCGAGTCTGCAGCTGCCCCCGAACTGGGTTGATCAGGTACCCGGGATAATAGGATTCTGCAATCTGCTCCTGGGTGGCGGACAGGATCTGGCCTGGAGAAGGGGATAAGGAGGGGATGGCTAGAGGAGGAGGTGGCAGGGAGTGGGGCACTGGGGGCTGACGGGGAGATATTCAGGAGTCTGGTTCCCCCGGGGGAAGCTTTTGGAGGGTGGTGGGAGAGGACGGGTAAGTCTCAGAGGACAGGAAGAGGAGTACTGGGACAGGGGCAGAGGAAGGAAGGATGGTGATCTTGGGCTGAGAGAGGGATGAGAGGCCGGGTGCGGGAGACGGACACAGGGACAATGGAGGAAGGACTTACCTTGCCAGAAATAGCTCCCTGGTCCACCCAGGACCACACGCCCCGTCTGTGCAGAGGAAGAAGGTGAGTCTGCATTTGGTCCTGATTCCCCTGCATCCACCACCCACAGCCAGGTTCCTCCCAGATCCCCTCTCACCTTGGTGAACTCAGCACTGAAGCCCCCTTGGCAGTAACCCTGTCCTGCTTCTTGGCTGAAATCTGCAAGAGGAGAAGGTGTGGGAAGGGTCAGGCAGCAAAGAGCAGAGAGTTTGGGGAAGGCAGGGGGAGAGGGACCTCCCTGGGCCAGACAGTGGGCTATCAAGGCTGTTGGGGTGCGGGACTGTGGGGACTCACGCCACCCCTGCACTACCTGAGCGGCAGGGTGCATACTCCAGAATCTGGGTGAAGTTGCCTGTGGAGAGGTAGCAGGTGCCCACGGGATCACTCTGCGGCTCCTTCTCGGTGCGCCAGCTGTAGAGGGGAGCACAGGCCTGGGAGGGCCCAGGAGGAGGCGGCGCCAGGTTTAGTCCACCAGGGCCTCTCTTCCCTCCCTCCTCACTGTGCTGTTATCCCCAACCACTACCCCTCCTGCCCATCACAGCACTCAGCCCGCTGGGCGCTCACCAGGATGGAGGAGCCATGGGCTCGCACTGTTGCTCCAAACCACTGCAGGGACTTGTACTCCACAGGCTCCTCTCCCTCTGAGCTGGACGTTGAGGACTCGAAGATCCGAGAGCCTTGGGGAAGTGAGAAAGTGGGGTCATGCCAGCTGTGGGCAGCCGAGCCTTAGAGCAGCCCCTGCCCTCAGCCTGGGGGTACCTCGGCATTTGCAAGCCCTGAGCCCATGACTCACGGGAGGGAAAGTGAGGAAGGGTCTTTACAATCTGCTTGTTGTGGCCTGACTCATCTTGTGCTGCACGTGTGCACATACACCCATGTGTGCACATATGCACACGTGCACACACACAGAACCTGGGGTTTCTAGAGTTGCAGTCCCCTGATGTGCTTGCCTCCTCACCCAGCTGGGACAAGGATGCTTGTGATAAGGTGGGGAAGAATGCCTATTTCCTGAGAGGGCAACCCTCTGGGTACACTTCTGTCTACACCTGGGCTTATGTCTTAGCATCTGTTCTATGACCTTGACCTTTCTTACAGCTCTGGATCTCTGCCCTATGTCTATGTGTGTGTACGTGTTCATACATCTGTCTGTCTGTCTATATCCTTCCAAGCCCTCTCTGCCTTTCTTAAGACAGCCTTTCTTATTCCTTTGCTTCTCATCTGTCTTTCAGATTAAAATAATAATAATAATCAGGGACGTCCCTGGTAGTCCAGTGGTGAAGAATCCACTTTACAATGCAGGGGACATGGGTTCCATCCCTGGTCAGGGAACTACGATCTCACCCACTTCAGAGCAACTAAGCCTGTGCACCACAACTAGAGTGTCTGTGTGCCTCGATGAAAGATCTACCCGAATGCCACAATGAAGACTGGATGCAGCCACATAAATAAATATATACTTAAAAAAAGATCAATTGGTTTTGTGCTCTTACACCACCCCTCCCCTACTGTCTCTGTCTTTTGATGCTCTCCTCTTTTGTCCCCTCACTCCAGTTGATCTATGGAGCCAGACTGCTCAAGTTCATGTCCATGCTCCACCTTTTACTAGCTGTGTGACCTTAGACAAGTTACTTAACCCATTTCCTATAAAATGGGGATAATAATCCCTCATGCCCTCATTCAAAGGATGAAGCGCGTTAATACGTGTAAAGTGCCAACAACAGTGCCCAGTGCATAGCAAGTGTTCTTCAAGTGTTAGCCGTTATTACTATTTCTCAGCCTGTCTCCCTTAGTCCATCTCTGCATCTACTTGGGACCTTAAGCTCCTTGAGGTCGGTGGCTTAATCATGTTTCAATCCCCTGCAGCACACAGCACAGAGCCTGGTATGCATTATCACTCAGTCAGTGCTTAGTTAAAAGAATTGGAATAGGTTCTGTGACTCTCCCTGTCTTTGTCTGTGTTACTGCCCTGGCCTCCCAGAGTGTGGGTGATTCAGGGAAAATGAGAGCCACATGTTTCTGAATCATGCCCGCCCTCCTTGGGCTGGGCTGGACTGGGAACGTGGTGTGAGTGCCACGGGGAGCCGCTGCACCGCTGCTGCGCTGAGCTGGAGTCCCAGAGCCCGGGAGCACGTGGCCCTGGAACTGGTTAGGCTCCGCCCGGCGCTCCCGATCCCGCCTGGGCCCCGCCCCCCAGCCTCAGTCCCGCCCTTTAGTCCCTTCCCGACCTGCGAAGCGGGTTACCTTTGCTGTCAAATTCAATGGGGGTGCACTGTGCCGGGCTGGTGCCCCAGGGGCAGAGGTAGACGGCACCGCCCTGCAGCACTCCCGGCTGGCTGGTGTTAGCCTTGGGCGCCCCCACCAGCACGCTGACCCTGCGGAGGGGAAAGGAGAGGCATTTCAGGGGGCTCCTAACTCTTCTACAGTCTCCCCAGGCGGGGAGGGGCTGGCTGGGGGTGGGATAGATGCCCCCCGAGTTGTATTTATATCTCAGAAGATGCCACGGATGCCAGAGGCACAGGCTGGAGTCAGGCGGTCCCCATGTGCCGCTGTCACTAACACAGCCCCTCCTCCCCCTCCCCCCACCCTCTCCTTTCCTATCTTCCCTTGTCATTAGAAGCAGGAGACAGAGTCAATTCTGGGAAGGGGTTGGGGCCAGATGGTCTGGACCCCAACTTCCCCATCTCCCCTATGGACCTGTGAAGACTGGAGGTGCAGCCCCTGGAACCCCAGAGTCCTTTTACCTACCCTCTGCTCCCAAGCCAAAGCCCTTCTCTGGGCAAGACCCAGGCGTCCGGCTGCCCAGCCCTGGGGTGTGTAGGAGGAAAATGTGAGGCTTGGAAATCAGGCAGTAGAAGTGGAGAGAGGCCCTGGAGGATGGTGAGAACAGATTGTTCCCCGGGGCCTGGGCCTGCCATCACCCTGGGCTCTGGTGGGACCTCCCCATCCTGGCTGGATCTTTGTCTCAGCCTCTTAACACCTTTCCCATACACCATCCCTCAAATCTGAATTCAGATCTTGCTCTGCTGGCTCTTAGTTCTGGACACGGTGCCTCATTCCCCCTGAGATGACGAGGAGAAGGTTGCCTTTGCTGGGGGTCCTCTGTAATGGGGTGGTGTCAGCGCAGGTCCTGGGTAATCTTCCTGCCTCTGGCTCTGCCTCTATCACTTCTGGGTCCTTTGCCTCCAAGGCCTCAGTGCAGCTGGCAGCCCTCTGGGCTTTCTCCTCCAGAGTCTCCCATGAGGACTGCATCTGGCAGCCGGGGCAACTGACCCAGTGTCCCCGCCAGCCTTGGCCTCTGCTCTCCTTCCGTATCTGCCTCTGGCACTGCTTCTCAATCTGCTCCTCTGCCCTGTGACTGCTTGTTCTCTTGGTTCTGGTTTTAGGTCTGCCCCCCTTTGTTTTTCTGTCTCACATCTTGGGCTTCTCTATCTCTGTTGCATCCTGGCCCCTTTCAGCTCTCAGCACCCCCAACACCCACCCTTTTCTTGATATTTGCTTCCCTTCATCAGCCTTTCTTACCAGGAGTCCCCAAGTCTGAGATTATGATAGAGATCACAAAATCAGGGGTGTGTGAGACACGGGGATGGGATGGGAGACAGGATGGGTGACAAAGGCAGACACACTGAGGAGGGGAGGGGCGATGGTGTCCAAGAGGAACAGGAATGGGAACACCAGAGGGAGCGGCTCCAAGGGACTGAAGTGAGGGTGGCTGGACCAGAGGATGGGGACGGAGGACGGAGAAGAAAGGGTCCAGAGGAACAGGAGGGGAGGCCCCGAGTGAGAGTTCCTGGAGTGATGGGGGGTGGGGTGCCAGCCTCGGTTACCCTGGGGACAGGAAATGTTTACTGCCTGTGGCTTCCTGTCTGTTTCCAACCTCTCACTTCGCCGTTTGTCTCCCACCCGCCTGCTGGGCCCCACCCCTCTCACTCAGGCGGTACAGCCAGCTGGGGGTGGGTGGGAGCTGGCTACTCAGAGGCACAGTGACCTGGTTGGCTGCCAGGCCTAGTAGGTGAGGTTGGTGTTGGGGAGAGATTGCCTTGCCCCAGGGCTGGGGGAGAGAGGGGTGCAACCCCCCATAGCAGAGGCAGCTCCAGAAAACAGCAGTGGTACAGGAGTTCTGGGTCGGGCACTAGCTCAGTGGAGACTTGGGAATACCCTTTCCTGCTTCCTCTGGGTGAAGAGGTTGCAATGGTTACCTCAAAGTCTTCCGGAGCTCTGATACTCTTCCAGGCCTTGGCCAAGGACCCTACTCCCACCCTCGAGTCTCCCACCACTTCCCTGGGTGGGGGAAGCAAAGCCTGAGGAAGAAGCCTGGAGTTTGTGGCCGGGCGGGAAGGTGTGAGAGGGGCCTTACACGGTTTATAAATCCCACAGGCTTGTGGGACAGGGGCCTAGGCTGTGGCTGAGTGAAGGCTCAAGAGGTCTGGCACGCAGGCGATGGACACAGATCCCAACCCAGACCTGCCTGTGGCTTACAACTGAGGATGCGTGGCCCTTCCTTCGCATCTCCTCCAAGTCCAGTCAATAGTGCCCTCCCCCACTGCCGAGTAAGGCACCCGGTGTCCGGCGTGGCACCTCACGTAGCTTATCCTTATTCTCCCACTCCTAGTTCTTGCTTCCTAAATCCTACAGCAGATGGATCCTACTAGGGGTCCAAGAAGGTAACAACGCAGGGTCCTTGGGCTATTTTCATTATTTCAGAAAGCCTAACGGAAATCATGCATTTACCTGATAAGGCAGCCCAGGCTAATTAAAACCCTAAGTGTATTTGCTTTGGGCTGTAATTATATCAACTCCTGTGGGGAACCTGGTTATCTCATATTGGTCAGAAGCTCTGATTGGCAGCTATGGATGTCTTCTTGTTCTAACTTCTAGTTGATAAAAAACAGGAAAAAGGAATTAATTATTCCTTCCTCAGTGCAGCTTGGCAGATAAATTCTTCCAAACTATAGAGACCAAGGGAAAAAGTAATTGACATAATTTATTCTGAAGCCTCAGAACCCTGGTATACTAGAGTTGGTTCTTGGAGACACAGGCTGCCCCAGCTGGAAGGCGCTGAGGAGGGCATCTCTGGGATTGAAGACTTTCTTGGAGAAGCCTCAGGGCTGCCACATGGAGTAAGCGGAAGCCAGTTTGGTCCTGACACTACTTCCCTTCTTCTTTCAGAGCAATCTCTTGTCTCTGTTTTCTGTAGAATGCCCTGGTAAGATGTCATTTGAATTAGAAAGAAAAAGAAAGGAAGGAAGGAAGAAAAGAAAAAAGAAAAGAAGGAAGGAAGATGGAAAAGAAGAAAGAAAACTTTAACAAAAAATACAGCTTATCCAGTCCCCTGTCCTCACTGTACAGAGGGGGAAACTAAGTCCCAGAGAAGTTAAGTCACATGTCCAGGATCACTCAGAATCTTTTCCAGTGGAAGAGCCAGAAGCCGGGAGTCCTGTTACCTTGTCTACCCTGTTGCCAATTTGTCCCCTCCTCTCCACTATCTCGCCAGTCAGGCTTCTGATTAACCAAGTTCCTGTTCAATACATGGTTACTGTTTGACTCTGATGGCCTAACAAGGCTGGGGGTGGAGAGTAGCAAACGGACACCGGACTCAGCTCCTGCAGGTCCTACAGCAGCCCTGGCCAGGCCAGAGGAAACACCTGGTTCTGGATCCCCCAGTGTACTCTCCAGGGAGATGCCTGGCTGGCTGAGGAGGAAGAGTTGCCTCTACTTGTGGCAGTACTACAAAGGGCTAAGGAGGTAGGCTAAGGCTGGTGCACCTTTTAAGCGCACCTCTTGGGCCAAGTTACTGATTTCCTCTTTCCAAGACTTGAATTCTCTACCTGTAAGATGATGGGTTGCCCTTGGATGGTCTCTAAACAAACTTCTAGTTCTAACCTTCTATGACTCCTGAAGCTTCAGTATACACACACACACATATATACACACAATGGGGACAATAAGCTTCATCTGTCTAAGGCAAGGATTTTTGTAACGATCCAACAGAAAAATTGGTATGAAAATGCAAAGAAATGTGCTTATAACTATAAGCAAATACTAAAAGCCAGGAAGAAATGGTGAAAAACTTAGACAAAGAACTAGGTGGTGGCCAGGGAGGAGGGAACCAGAAACAGAAATTAGGTACCTCATAAAAGTCAGGCCTCCCATGTATACTGATCACCCTCTGTGGACCAGGTCCCTTTATATATATTGTCTCAATTAGTCCTTAGAACAGCCTCATAAGGTAGGTGTCTGATTTTCAGGAGAAGATCAGGTTCCAAGATTTAAGTCTTAAGTAGCTCACCCTAGGTCACACAAAAAACAAGTAAGAGGTGGGGCCTGGACGCACACGCAGCTCGACCTGACTTAAAGCCTGGCCCTTTCCTACCATGGAACTTCTCTTCTGATGTTGTTTCAGTTTCCACCATGAGAGGTGAGGGAGAGCGATGGCCCCAGGTGAGGGGCTATGTTTGTCCCCTGCAGGGAGGAGGGCTTGGAGGCCCAGCTGTGGTGGGGAGGGAGGTCACTGGGGAGGTGGAATGTTCCAAGTCCTATTCTAAGAGTGCTTTGTACATACAGAGAAAACGAGAGGGGGAGGTGTGCAAACTGGACACCTGGGTTCTCTTGGGAGGAGAGATGAGCAGAAGGGGAGGGGGAGGGGTTGAGAATGCTGGGTCCTGCTCTAGAAAAGGGCTTTGGGGACTGCAGGATCAGGCCAGGGGCCAAACAGACACCTAGGGAACCTGGAATGTGTGACAGTCCAGATGTTTCAGAGGCGTGTTTTAAAAGAGAGATGACACTCTTGTTAGGTGGGGGTTGGGTAAGAGGAAGGTAAAGAGCCAGATAACTGACCCCAGCCCTGGTGCCCTGATGTGGGGAAGGATCCCATCCCCTCCCTCCCTCTTCTCTACTCCATTAGGGTTGTGGTAAGCAGTTTGAGGGGGCCTGGGGGAGGCCAGGCCTGGCAGAGACTCCAGGCCAGGGTGATGCAATGGGGTTTGGGCAAGAGGCCAGGGGGGGGGGGGGGGGGGTTGGGTGGGGACCTTGAATAGTCCAGAACCAACAGCTGGAGCCTAATCATCTTTCTTTTTTCCCCATCCTCAGGTCCTCCAGACAAAGGAGAAATTTGTCCCTGTACCCAAGTGGAATTACCTAGATTAACCCCTTTTCTCCAAAAGGAAAGGAATGAGTAGATACCAGCTAACTGTATGTGTAAAAACCGCTCACCTCTGACAGAGAGCCTATCAAACCTGGATACAGGGGTGGTTGTGGTGGTGAAGGGCAGTGGTGAGGGGCGATGGTGAGGAGCAGTGGCGGGCTCAGGGCCCAGAGATGTAGACAGAGGACTCCTCCAGAGGTCGAGGATCAGTCACCTGGCACCCGGGAGGGAGTCCCTGTCCCAGCCCCGGAGCAGCTTCCTTCCGCTCTTACTACCCCTCACTCTCCACATTTAAGCAAACACCCTTGTTTTTATGTTGCCTAGCTTGTCTCCCCAAGCCTGTGGGCTCCCCGTTTTCCTGGCACACAGGATCCAGGCTGCTTGTTACCCTGCTGAGTTGGGAACTGGGATCTTCCTTGGGGACTTCCCGGTCTCTGAGGTCCTGTGTTCTGACGCTCTAGGGCCCTCGGAGCCCGCGTCTCCCCAGCTTCCGAGCCCAGCCCCAGAAGTCCCGGTCTCAGTTCAGCTCCAGCCGACTAGCTACAGGAAATCAGCTTTTCTCTTCCTCCCAAGAGCTAGAGGAAGAGGGAAACCGCCCACCCCACTTCACGCGCGCACACACACCCCTCCCGACACATCCCAGTACCCGCCCTTGGCTGAGCCAGCCCCCAGCCCCAGCGCCCCCCAGAACCAAAGTCCCCGGGACTCTCCCAACTTCCCGGATCCCCGCGTCTGAACAGAGATGGGGTGGGGGGTGGCGGGCGGAGTAGGAGACCGAGGAGGAAGGGGAGGGAGCCGCCATCCCCCTCCCGGGTCTTTCCCAGTCTGAGCTGAGGGGGGAGGGGAGGGTGAGGCTGGCCCCCATTTAACCTCCGGGACCCCTTCAGCCTCCCACTTCCTTCTTACTACACACACACACCATACAGCTCATTCTGCTTCGTCTCGTCCTCTCTGAGTACAATGGCCCTCAGGGGTCCCGGGGTTCCCCAGTGCTCCCAAAAGCCTCCTGGCCTCCGCGCCCTCTCCCCATCCGCCTCCGGTCCCCGCAGTTCTCCAGTCTCAACCAGAGACCCTCTGCTCTCCTTTACCGCGCCCTCTTCTCTCTTGGCCGCAAGACCCCTGCCCAGACTTCTCCAGCTTGCAGCTTCGTGTCCTCTCTCCACCCCACACATGTCTCTCCGCTGATCGCTCTCAAACTCTTACCCCCCCACCACGCCGGCCACTGTCCCCTCCCTACTCCAGCGCGGGCCCCCAACTTTAGCGCGGGCCCCCAACTCCAGCCCCAGTTCCTCCAAACTCCGCCTCCCAAACTCAAGCCTCGGTCCCCTCCAGACTCCAGCCGCGCCCCCAGTCTCCAGGCGCGCACCCCCGCCCTCCGCCAGCCTGCCGCCAACCCTCCTCAACTCACCCGTCCGTCCCCGGCCGGTAAAACTCCACCGAGAAGCCGAAGAAGGAGCCCGGGGGCCCGGAGAGCACTGCCGGGGCCTCCGCGTCTAAATTGAAGCCCCCGACCCGGGGCGGCGGCGGCAGCAGCAGCAGCAGCAGCGGCGGCAACAACGGCAGCAGCCGGGGTCTGCGCCGGGCGCCCCGGCGCAGCTGCACGGCGTGGAGAGGGGACCCTGGCGTCCGGCTCCCCATAGCGCCCGCTCTTCCCTGTCCTGGGGCCACCGACCCGGAGCCGCTTCCTAAACCTCCCAGAGGCGAATGACTCAACGCGGGGAGGAGTTTGCCAAACTCCCGGCTGAGCCCTCCCCCCGCCTGCCGGGGGGGCGGGCGGGGGGGCATTCCTGGGTCCCTGGAACGCTGAGCCCGCGCCCCCCACCCCGAAGGGGCGTGGGGGGGCCGCACCTCTCCACTTCCCTCGCCCCAGCCCCAGCTGGAGGCCGGTTGTCTGGACTGGGTCAGACTGGGCGGGTTTGGGCTCTCCCCCTCCTTCTCTCTGCTTCCCCCTCCTTCCTCTCGCATCCTTTCCAGATGTACAACGTAAACGCTCGGAAAAGGAGTCGGAAAAAGGGAGTGGAGAATTTCCTAATGAGGAAAGGAATCACCTCTGGAGGGCGGAGGGAGTGTGAAATATGTGTGTGGGGTCTCCCCCACTAATTCAGGGAGGAGACTCCGGGGTCTAAAGAGAGAGGAGACACCTCTGGCAGCTGGCCAACTGGGATTCCCCCTTGCCTTCCGGGGCCACGGGGTGCCTGGGTCCCAGCCAGCTGGATTTGGGACTCAGGAGTTGAGGTACAGAGTGCTCCCAGTCAGCCTGATCTGATGGAGGACCTACACTGCTCTCCGCTCCCGGCGCCCCACCCCCAAGTTGCTAGAACTGAAAACCCAGGGGTCCAGGAGTTTGCGGTTATTCACCAGATTTCTGGTCCAAGCCTACCCCTTTTTGGTTGTAAATGTCCCTTCCTAGAATCTGGAGGTTGACCAAGAGCCTGGTGGTGGTGGAGAGGGGTTGCTTTGGCTCTTTTGTGTCTTCTTGATTAAACTGGCCTGATTGCTACAAACCTGGAGAATTGTAGGAAGGGATGGGGTCGGGGTCGGGGTGGCAGTGGGGGTAGTGTTTTGCAAAGGGGCCCAACATTTGGCTTCTATTACCCTTATGCCCTGGGAGCTGGAACCCAGGACCCCATTCTCCCAAGATTCCCTATGAATGTAGAGGAAGCGACTGTAGCAGGAGAAGGCAGTGACCCCCCTGCCCACCCCTTCCCCCAGTCCTGGCTCTGTGTGATGAGATCACCTTTCAGAATTCTAGGCTTTATCTCAGTCTGGGGGAGGGGGACCAAGGGGCCTAGATTCTCTCCTAACCTCCTCTCCTTTCCAGCCCTCTTCCTGTCTTTTTCCTGCAGGACTCCACCCCTTCCAGAATAATATGCACCCCTCCCTCTGAACTCTGACCCTTCTTTTCTCCAGTCCCTTGCCCCACTCTGGCTTGGGGAACTCAGAATACAAGTGCCGAGAATCAATACTTTTTCCTTTGCTAGGAGTCTCCTCCTCAAACTACTTCCTGTCCCAGAGCACCCAGCTGTTTTTTTAAAAGCCCCTCTCCAGAGTCAGCTGCAGCCCAAGGGAGAGGCCAGCTGGTCAGACCGTGGGGTGATGCTGGCTCTGGTCCCACTCTCACATCTGCAGGTCCTGACCCTCTCTTAGGCGAGGAACCCAAAGAATCTCTGGGTCAGGATCTTAAAGCACAGCACTACCGCGAAGGTAACCTCTAGGTGAAAATTACTCAAGCCGAGGGCTGAGACCCTTTCTGGGAGGAGACACGATGAAGCCCGACTCCTGTATAACCCAGCACAGCACGTGTGTGAACCCAACTCGTTCCTTTTTCAGCCCAGGCACAAGCTCTCTAGATTTTCCCAGGGTCTGGGAGCTTGGGATGGGGGTGGGGAGGGGTACAGGGAGGGAGGTGTGTGACTCAGCTCCTCCCAGGAGCCTTGGTGAGGGACAGGGGACATAGCGTCCTGCCCCAGTCCTCCTCCCCACTCCACACCCCCAGCTTGGCCAAGTCAAACAGGCCCCCTCCCTGTCCATTCCCTGCTCCTGTTTATGCCGGGAGCCCCTTAGTCATTCTCTGGCTGGCTTTTCTCCTCTCCCCAATATCCCTCCTCTCTTGGCTCTCTCTGCCCTTATAAGTCCTCTCCCAGTGGCCCCAACACCTCCTGCCTTTCCTTGCACCATGCCTGTCTCTGCCTGGCCCTCCCTTCCTCTGCCCCAGGTCAGGCCTGCACTTGGGGTCCCCTCCTAGTTGGAGCTGCTTCAGCGTAGCCCTCCAGGTCTGGTAGCTTGCTTAGAAAGTTCAGCCAAGAGGGGTTTCCTAGGGGTCATCAGCCCAACCCTCTCCTTCAGAAGAGGAAATGGGTGTAGAGAAATGAAGAGACTTGTCCAAGGTCATGTGGCTAGCCAGTGAGTTAGTTGTGAGTCTAGAACCTAAGTGTTTCGACTCTAAATCCAATGCTGTCTTCTCTTAGCCCACTGCCGGCTAAATGCTCTGGCTCATGTCAACTTTTTCTCTGTGTGTCTCTCAGCTTGTGTCTGACCAGACGGTGAGTCTCCAGGTGTCTCTGTTTCCTCTCTCAAATCTGACCTCCCTGGTACCCTCTGTCCCTTCATTGCTCCACAAGAATGATTTGCTGTGATGACTGATTATTATTAATCACGGTTTGCTTGACAGAGGGGCAGAGAGGGTGAAGGGCAAGGACAGGACGCTCACCAGACTCCCGCTGTCACCAGCCTGCCTGCCCTGAAGGCTGAAGCTTAGACCCCGGAGACTGCATTTCTACAGAGGGGTTTAGGAAAGAGGTGAAAGTTTTAGAGCCAGGAGCCATGCTAAATTTCAATAGGGTGGGAGAGGGGTGAGGACTATTAACAGTTTATTTAGCATATGCTATATGCCTGGCCTCGGGTTTGACCTTTAAACTGCCTGTATCCCATTTCATCTTCTGAACTACCCAGCACTGGAGGTATTAGGATCCTCGCTTTACTATTACAAAACTGAGGCTCAGAGAGTGAAGCGACTAAGACAAGAGCAACGGAAAGAAAGGGGCTGAGCCCAAATTTCACCCCAACTGACCCCAAAGTCCTTGCTTTCCCCACAGCACTGTCAGTGTAGTCCTCTAAACTGGGCTGGGACTTCCCTGGTGGTCCAGGGGTTAAGAATCTGCCTGCTAATGTAGGGGACACAGGTTCGATCCCTGATCTGGGACGATTCCACATGCTTCAGGGCAACTAAGCCCTGGAGCCACAACTACTGAGCCCTGGCACCTCAGTTACTGAAGGCTCTGAACACCTAGACCCTGCTCTGCAACAAGGGAGACGCCACAGTGAGAAGCCTGCAACTAGAGAGTAGCTCCCCCACTTGCTGCTACTAGAAAAAGCCTGCATGCAGCAATGAAGACCCAGCCAGCCAAAAATAAAGAAATAATTTTTAAAAAAGACTGGAAAATTAAACTGAGCTGATTTTCTATAGGGGGAAGATTTTGGAGCAGGGACCTTTAACATAGGACCATTGTTCCTAGGATAGGGTTGGGGAAGATTAGATAACACAATTCATTAATCCTCTGAAACTGGATGGAAGAGTGTGTGTGTGTGTATGTGTGTGTGTGATTTCTCTGGGGGCAAGACTTGGGTTGCTTCTTCTAGGTTCTCAAATTGCCTGGAAATTCTGAGTGCATGGAGGCAGGATATCCTGGTTTCAGGGAATAATCTTGAGCCTCGTGGAGCCTGTAAGAAGCCTGGTTGGGTGGCACGGATGGAATGAGATATTTCTGGTACTGAGCACAGATAGGCTGTCGGTGTGTGTTGAGGCAGGTATCAACCTTCTTAGCCCTTGCAGCCTGGAAAGACCTGGGACCACCAGAGACCCCAGGCTGGTGGCTTCTGGCCAGGGCAACTTCTCTCACTTACTCTGGGGATGTTACAAATCTAATAATGTTCTCAGTGTGATAGGATGCAAAAAAAGAGTGGGAAGAGTTCAAAGGACCAAAGGATCAGAGTTGCTTATTGGGTTTGTGTCTCTTGGGGCCCTCGCCTCCTGTCCCATGGTTGGGGGATGAGAGGGAGTTTGTTCTCTCAGAGAAGGAAGGAAGGACAGATATACAGCGTATGGACTTGTAGTGGGAGGAGGGTATTTTGGGAAACAGAGTAGGGTCCTGGTTATCCCATGAGTCTGGGTCTGGATGCTGCTAATGATGGAGTGCTGAGGGAATTCCCAGGTGGTCCAGTGGTTAGGACTCTGGGCTTCCACTTCGAGGGGCATGGGTTCAATCCCTGGTTGGGGAACTAAGATCCTGCATCAAGACCAAAAAAAAAATTGCACTGTATGTGTGTCCAAGAGAGAAATCGGAAAGTACAGGATCTGACTATATGAACCCTCAGGCTCTGTCACCACCCTGACTCAGGTCTCTGCTTAGGGGAACTGATGGCTCCATCATCTGTGAGTCACCGCCCACCATCCCCACTCCCTGTCTGATCCAGAGAGCAACACCTCCCCCATGTCCCGACCTAAAATAAACCCAGACTCCCCTCCTCTTACTACCCCCACTTTGCTCAGAGCAAAGGGTGGAAGGGTGGATGAAGGATGTTTGCTAGACATCCTGGGGACAAGACCAGTCCTGGGATGCTCGAGTTCTCTTGCCCTAGGGCTCTGAACCTAGGGCTTGAGATTGCGCTCAGGTATTTCCATTAGGGACCAAACTGGGGATTTTTCCAGGCTGGACTAGGTTTGGGAGGGACAGCGGGACAGGGATTAGGGGAAGGGCATTGATTGGAGAGGGGCAGGGCTAAGGGAACACTGGGGTAAAAAAAGTACAAGACCCAGGGGTCCAGAACAAGCAGATTAACAGGAAGGAATTTCCATCATTCGAGCTAGTGTCTTCTTTTCCAAACCTTCAGTTTTTCTATTCTACTTTTTGGCTTTTTTTTTTTTTAAAGGCAACAGCAAAATGTAGCAACTTCACATAGGAAGTTAAAAGGGAAATGAGATTCTCTGGGGTGTCCTAAAGAGTGGCCTCATTTTATTTGCTCACCCACCCCACCCCCATTATTTTCCATCCTTTTTCTCCCCTGTGTTGCCTACCTTTAAAGAAGAGAGGAGTGTCTGGAGCTTCTGGGCTCAAGGGCCTGGAAGCTGGAGGAGAGAGCCATCCGGGGTGGGAGCAGTGGGCGGGAGCGTCAGCTTCCTGGGATGGCCTTCCCAGATGTAAGCACATCTGGAGCCCATCAGGGAGGGACCTGGAACACCAGGATTCCCACTGCACACCCGACTGAGGCTGTGAGGCGCTGAGGATGAGCCAGCGTTCCCTCCCACCCCCACGATTTGCCTGTCATTTCTAGCCCTCTCTTGGGAAGGATGACCAATCTCAGACAGGAAGTTTGGGCATGGAAGGGCTGGGAGGAAGGCAAGAGGGCCAGAGATTGCACCCAGGATGCAGAAATACTATTTCACCTGCTTTGGTTCTTTTTGGCTCTATAAAAGTGACAGTGGGAATTCCCTGGTGGTCCAGTGGCTGGACTCTGTGCTTTCACTGCCAAGAGGCCAGGCTGGGGACCTAAGAACCCACAAGCCTTGTAGCAAGGCCAAAAAAAAAAAAAAAAGGATAATAGCAATGATGGCATCTCTGATCAATTTGGAATCAGTGTGTGTGTACAGCATAGGTATGCCATCTGTCCTTAAACACACAGTAAATTGACTGGTGTCAGGCTGGGGATGAGGGCCAGCATGTCCTCCTCCTTGCTTTTCATGAAAAGGCCCAAGTTCTTCCCATGAGTTCTCTGGACTTCTGGCATGTCTCACTCCTCCACCCGCAAACAAACACAAACACACTCCTTCCTTGGCTGCAAATTCCTCCCTGTCCATCGTCACCTTGTAATGAGCACATTTGTTTGCCAGGGATCGTGTACAGGGCTAAGAATAGGTCATCCCCTGGCCTTTCTCTTCAGGGACATGTAACATGTTGGGGTGCTGAATTAGGGGGTAAGTGGGGATATACAGAGATCCCTGCAAGGCATCCAGGCGTTCCCAGAAGCCAGCCCCAAGGGGACAATGAGAAGTCTCTGGGGCTGAGATCCAGGAGCTCAGTGATAGGAAGAGCTCCTCTGCACAGTCCCTCAGTCACAGCCACAGCTGGAGGGGGAACCAAGCCTTAGAAGATTAAAAAAAGAAAACACTGATTTTTTTTTTTAAACACCCTCTGGACTTCAAGGTTGTGGCTTATTGAGTTGAGATATCAATATAATAGGAGGTGGTGGTGGATACAATTTATTAGTCTGACATATAAAAAAATATCGGACTTCTCATGGACTTCCCTGGTGGTCCGGTGGTTGAAGCTCTGTGCTTCCGGTGCAGGGAATTCGAGGTCGATCCCTGATTGGGGAACTAAGAGCCCATGTTCCTGCTGTGTGGCGTAGCCAAACTATATATGTATATATAAATGTATTTATATATTTTTAATATGTATTTTGGGACTTCCCTGGTGGCTCAGATGGTAAAGAATCTGCCTGCAATGCAGGAGACCTGGGTTCCATCCTTGGGTCTGAAAGATCCCCTGAAGAAGGGAATGACTACCCACTCCAGTATTCTTGCCTGGAGAATCCCATGAACAGAGGAGCCTGGTGGGCTACAGTCCATGGGGTCACAAAGTGTTGGACATGAGTGAGCAACTAACAGTCATATTTGGGGAGGGGGCTTCCTAAATTACCTGCAGCAAAGGTCTAATGGACTACCCACTTTCAGCCTCTACCTCTTCTCACCTCTGGCTTCAACCTTAGATTGGACTTCAAAGCAGAAGCCAAAGGGAGGAGCTCCCTGACCTTTTGCCTTAGATCCCTTTCAATAGCTGTCCAGCTGCTCAGAGGCTGGGCCCTGGACTCCTCTCTGGTCTAGGTTTGACTAGATCTGGTCCCAGATGACAGAATTGTGGGGTCGGGGGTATGGCTAGGGACTTTAGGATCAAAGCTGGAGGAGGAACGTGTGGTAGATTGACAGGGGAAGAAGGAAAAGTTTGGGGTTTGGGTGAAGAGCCGAGTGGCTGGGGGAAGGGAAGGTGGAATGGTGCTCTAAGCTTTTACCTCCTGGAGACCAGCCCTCCCTCCAGGCCACACCCTCACACCCAGCCTGCGAGGCTGGCCACACCCCCACAGCTGGCTGGGAAGAGCTCTCCCCCCACCTCCATAAGACGATTGCTTACAGATGTTCTAGGAAAGGGGGGGTTGAGAGAAGGGAGGGCAGAATGGGGGTGCAGAGAAGGAAAACTGAAGGCAGGAGGGGGTAATTCATGGAAGGAGAGAGAGAGAGAGGCTGTGGTCAGGTGGGGAAGCCTGTGAAGATGAGGAGGAGTCAGGGGGAAACAGCTGGAGAGAAAGGCCCTCATCTCTGTGCACCTCACCCTCCTCACTGCAGGCAAATTCATCTTCTAAAACCAAGGCTCAGAGGATGTTCCTTCTCAACTTAAAACCTTGCCTGGCTTCAACCTTTCAATTAAGAAAAATCTGTCTACTCTAAAGTGACATGACTGAGCGACTAACACACACACACACATTTCTAGGTATATTATTTAATGGCTTCTCTGGTAACTCAGTTGGTAAAGGATCTGCCTGCAATGCAGGAGACCTGGGTTTGATCTCTGGGTTGGGAAGATCCTCTGGAGAAGGAAATGGCAACCTACTCCAGTATTCTTGCCTGGAGAATGCCTTGGACAGAGGAGCCTGGCAGGCTCCAAGGGGTCACAAAGAGTTCGACATGACTGAGCAACTAACACACAAAGTGTCTAGAACTGTGCAAAGCACACAGTAAGTGCAGTAATCCAGTTCAGTGTACATGTTTGGGTGCGGTGTGTGTGTTAGTCGCTCAGTCGTGTCTGTCTCTTTGTGACCCCATGGACTGTAGCCCACCAGGCTCCTCTGTTCATGGGATTCTCCAGGCAAGAATACTGGAATGGGGTGCCATTTCCTTCTCCAAGGGATTGGGCGCTAACTATGTACAAAGCTCAGTGGTTGTGCTGGGGGGAATGAAGAGGGAGAAGAGGTGGGGGATTGGGCTGGGATAGGACATAAATATGAAGAAGGCGATGGCAGCCCACTCCAGTACTCTTGCCTGGGAAATCCCATGGACGCAGGACCCTGGTGGGCTGCAGTCCACGGGGTTGCAAAGAGTCGGACACGACTGAGCGACTTCACTTTCACTTTTCACTTTCATGCACTGGAGAAGGAAATGGCAACCCACTCCAGTGTTCTTGCCTGGAGAATCCCAGGGACAGAGGAGCCTTGTGGGCTGCTGTCTAAGTGACTTAGCAGCAGCAGCAGCAGGACATAAATAAGAGCAAAGAGATAGGGAGAGGCTTCCCAAGAGAGGACAGGCAGAGGGTGAGCCAGGAGTGCTGAGTGGAGAGTGGAGGAAGTAGGGAAGAGGGTCCCTGAAAGAGGGTAGGAAGGAGGGAAGGGGAGAGGAAAGAAGGAAAGAAGTGAGAGGGGGGATGGAGGGAGAGGACCATGAGAGAGGGAGGCAGGGTGTAGAGCACGGGGTGGGGCGTGAGTGATGGGCAGAAAAGGGGAACACTTCCTGCTGGCCTCTGGTCGGCAGTTTGGATGGGCAGAGAACCCACAGGCTTGTCTGCTCCCCACTCCCTTCCCATTGAGGACTTTCTATATCCTTTGTCATTTTGGGGGTCCTTGAATTGACTCTTCCTTCTCTGGTTCCCATCCCTCCCACCCTCATCTCCTGGGCACAGATTTCTGCAGTCAGCTTCCTTCCCACTCATCACACTGCGTGGCCCTCTTCTCTGGGTTTCTGTTTTTGAAGTGGGTGGGCAGAGATGAAACAGAGTGGAGGTGCTTCCAGGACTGGTCTGCTCGGCAGTCAGTGGCCCGCCTCCTTCTCCAAACCTGTGCAGGGCCGAGAGCGTGTGTCAGGAGTCCCTCTGGCCCCTTGCCTGCTCCTGAGTCTCTGGGGTGGTATTTGGGGGTGGGGGGAGGGGAAAGGTCCGAGGTGGAAAGTCTGACGCTGAGTCCAGGCCCCCAGCCCCACTCATACTGGCTGAGCTCATCTCTCCAAGCAACCACAGCTGGACGTTTTCCATGTGATCACCTCAGGGAGGGGGGCTGGCTTCCAGAAACCCAGACATCACTGACTGAGTCTCACAGCAGGCTTGCGGACGGGCCACCCTCAGGTGCCTCTCACCCTGCCTCTGCTGGGCTCGGCAGGGAAGGCCCTGGGGGAGAAGCAAGGGCAGAGGAGAGAGAGGCCTGGAGAAGAGCCAAAGCTGGGATAGATTTTGGGCCCAAGTTGGCCCAGGTTTCTTTATCCATACATGTGAATGTTCACCATTTGCACTGGTTAGACAAGGAAGATGCAGTGTGATTGAATGCTTGTGTGAGGTGAAAACGTGTGTGTGTGTGTGTGTGTGTGTGAGGTCTGAACACCTGAACGTGCTGGGTCCGGGTTGGTGTGTTTCTATGCAGGGTCGGGGTGTCTGTCCTGGGTGGTCAATAGGCCAAAACTGGTGTGTGTGTGTGTGTGTGACAGTGTGTGTGATTGCCTTGCTCCCTCCACAGTGCAGTGGGAGGTTAGACAGCTACCTGCCTCGCTGTCATTCCATCCTTTCCCTAACCCATAGCCTTCTCTTTCAACCACAGATAACGGGAGGCTGAGAGAAAGCAAGCCAGAGAACACGGAGAGGAATGGGTCCCTTCTTCCCCAGTGGAAGAAACGGGCAAGGGGCTTCCGAGCTGGCCGAGGAGGGGGTGATCACTGGGCAATGGATGCAGAGGTGCTGGGAGAGCGGCCCCTGGCCACCTGCCCTGAAGGCTGCTGAGCTGGAAGGCAGGGTGTCTGGGGTGGGTCTCTGTACCCTTTTCCTTCTTCTCCCCAGCCCCAAGATGCTGGGACAGGCTGAAGGAGGTTGGTGGGGAGTGTGAGGTGGGGAGGCAGGGGTTGGGGTGGGCAGGAAGCCCTTGGCTGTTTGTTCTCTCTCTTTCCTGACTCCTTTGTGGCTGCAGACGGGCTTCCTTCCTCCCCACGGCACCTTGGCTCCCAGCTCATTTCCTCCCTTATGCCCTTAGCGCAAGCTCTCTCGACTTGGCACAGTGGAGCTTTTCCAAGCTGGGTTTGTGGGCCTGGGGACCCCTCAATGAGTGGGAATAGGGGCTGAGGAATGGAAATGAGATGCCCATCTGCCCCTCCCTCAGCTCATTCAATGCCAGTCAGGTCTGTAACCTGACTAGAGTGATCATGGGAGGGGCTCATTGGCCAGCGAATGGGAAGCGCTCAGACAAAGCAGGGACCCAGGTGTGTGGTTACCTGGGGGCTGACTCTCCTTCAGCCTGGGATGTGGAGAGAGCCGGGCTGGAAAGACACCCCACCCCCACCCCAGCCTGGCTTCCCTCTCTGCGTCCCTACTTGGCTGTCCTTGCTTCGGTCTGCCCCTGCCCCACCTCCCACCTCCATTCACTGCCCTACAAGTCAAGGAATGTAAGTTTCCTCTCTCACTCTCTCATTGATTAGTCATGGGCACCCCGATCCCCACGGGAACCGTTACTCACCCTTGGGCCCCCCCTTAACGGCAGTCGTCTCCCCAGAACTGGCTGAATTCCTGTAGGAGGAGCTCACAGGGTTGGACGTGGCGGGGAGGTAGCAATACGGGGGTAGGGTTGTGGGGGGTGGGCAGTGTCCTAGAGACAGCCCAAGCAGGAGCCCCTCCCTCCCCCTCACACTGATACTTAGGGAGGTGGTACTCCTGAATCCAGCCACTTTAATGGCCATGGAGGTTTAGGCAGAGGGGTGGGGTTGGGGTAGGGGACTGTGCTGTGACTGTGTGGAGAAGGGCCCAGAGCAACTGAGCATCTCGTCCCCTCACCGGTGCTGCCTTTGGGGCCAGGACCGGGGCCTGGGGCCCACTCTTTGGACTTGGCTGTGTGCCCAGGCCTGGCCTCTGTCTCACAGAATCAGACAGGGGCCTTTCCCAATAAGGAGCCTCAGACTCTGGGTCCACTCCCCTGCTGCCCCCTCTCCCTCTCCCCTCCAACAGCTCCTCTGCCCTAAAATGGCCACGTTTTCCCTCCTTCCCTTCCCGACACCCCGGTCTGGGCCTCAGGGGAGAGAAGGGGGCTGGTTAAGGGTAAGACTGCACAGGGGCCAGATGGGCAGGTTTGAAGAAGGGTAATGGGATCCCAGGGAGAGAGAGAGGAATTGGGCTGCATGATCCAGGTATGTATGGGGGTGGGGGTGGAGACACAGCTTCCTGGAGTTATTGTCTTTCCTACATGGATAATAATAGCATAAGGTATTATTATACATACTATATACATATATATATATATATATATATAAATATTATTGGGCTTCCCAGGTGGCTCAGCAGGTAAAGAATCTGCCTGCAACTCAGGAGATGCAGGAGATGTGGGTTCAAACCTTGGGTCAGGAAGATCCCCTGGAGAAGGGAATGGCAACCCACTCCAGTATCCTTGCTTGGAGAATCTCATGGACAGAGGAGACTGGCAGGTTACAGTCCATGGAGTTGCAAAGAGTCAGACGTGACTGAAGCGACTGAACACACACACACATACACATAAATATTATTAACATAGCACATACTATGTATTCTAAAAGCTTAATGTGTATTAAGTCGTTTAATTGGCACTGCCACTCTATGAGGGAGGTACCATTGACCTCTCTGGTAAGATGAGGAAACCCGGGTACAGACAGTTTAAGTAACTTGCTTAGGGTAAGTAGAAGAGCTGGAATTCAAACCCAAGCAATCAGGCTTCTCTTAGGAGAAACCAGCCCACTTTTGCTATCTATGGAATAGTTGAGACTCACTGGTGGAGGCATAAAGAATGCTCAAATGGTTTATGGGGTGGTGATGCTCACAGAAGTTGCTGGTCATGTGTGCCTGACTATGGGCCCTGGAGTGTTTGCATGGATTCAGATTATTCACTCCCAGAGAGCCACTGATTCATTAAAAATAAAAAACAAAACCAAACTGAACCCAAAATCTATTGTTGAGTGATAGGTTAGCACAGAAACTAAATAAATGTGACTAGGGGCAGGGAAGAAATGGAGGGCAGGGGATGAAAGAAGGAGTGAGAAATAGGAGTTAGGAAAGAGCTAGGGAATGAAGAAGCCATAGGATGTGTGTGGAAGGACTTCCTCGAGCCCTTCTCCAGCCTTTGCTTATGTTCGAGGCAGTTAAAAATAGTGACTTACTCTCCCCATTGAGAGGGAGAGAGAAAGAAAGGGATGAGAATTCTAGCCTTGAGGGCAGACAGGAACCCCCTGGGAGAAATCCAGGTCTTTGACTTGGAAGTACCAGCTTAAGCAAGACTGCCCTCTTTTCTGGCTCTCCATCTTGTCTTTCCTAAGCCAAAAGGATTGAACTAGATTATCCTTGAGGTTCCATCTCCAACCCATGCAGATTCCTCTATGGGAACTCAGTGGGGAAAACCAGTGTGGGGGCTGGAGTCCTTGTGTGGGGCCAGGACTAAACAAACACTGGTAACTAGGATGAGCTCAGGGCTCTAGGGGAAAGGCTCTGCAGGGGGTGATGAGAAAGCAGCCAGGCCAGGAAAGGCCAGACCCCAGAACAGTGAATGGAGGATGGACTCATTCATTCATTCAACTGTGTCCGTTTGAAAACCTAGAAAGCTGAGCTTCCCATGTGAGGAGGCTATACGAGAGTAGGAGTTATAGATGGCTAGGAAGGGCAAACTCTTGGGTTCCTCCTCTATTTTTGAGGTATTACAGGAAAAATTAGCTGTTACCAAGTACCAGGTACAGATCTAAGCATTTTACATGTATTACCTCATGTAACCTAAAAAAAAACCAACAACTCTGAGGCAGCGTATCTTTCAAATTGATGTTCCTATTTCATCTTAACAACCCTCTAAAGTTAACAAGGCCATTTGGTTGATGAGAAATCTGAAAAAGCTGAAAAGGGGGAAATTAGATTTCTAGTGGGATTTTCTAACGGGTAAAGGTGAGAGACCCTGGAGTTAGGGGACTCTGACTTCCCGGGAAGATTTTGGCTTGGGTTTCTAGATGGGTTTAGCAGGAGGGAGGGCGGGGTGTGCCTTCCAGCCCTCGACAATAGGGAGAGGAAGATATGCGCCAAGGTCATGTGACATGTTACTGATTAGGGAGAAAATGACACTGATATCTTGGAGAATGCTTCTTAGAAGTCTTTAGAGATAGAAACGACTATGGGGATTACCTTAAATCTGTAAAAGGAGCTTGAGAGGAGGCCAGAGGGAGAATTCTCAGTGAGCTATAATGGCTCTTTGTTTCCACCA
Organism: Bos mutus; assembly: GCF_027580195.1. Taxonomy (NCBI): domain Eukaryota; kingdom Metazoa; phylum Chordata; class Mammalia; order Artiodactyla; family Bovidae; genus Bos; species Bos mutus. The sequence continues at coordinate 46,773,303 of NC_091621.1, forward strand.
ACTACTGGTCCAACAGCAGGAGAGAAGGCCATGAGATATATAGAAGGACTTCACTATTGTTTGGGGCTGATAGGGGAATCTTGCCTCCTGTGGTGACTGTAAAGTCAACGCATTCCTCCATGACCAGTCTGCCAGAGGTGCAGGGACAGTGGTTGCAGCGGTAGAGAGCGGGGGATGGTGGAGAGGGAGATGGTAGTGGACGCGGGATGGTTGGCCTGCTTGACCTCTGACCAGCTAGAAAGCCTGCGATTTCTAAAGAGGAGGAGGAAATTTGCCAAAAGGGCACTTGAGGGGAGGGTCAGTATGTTTGGGCTCCAGTCGGGGGTGAAGTCAGAGACATAAATCACGCCTCCCAACTGCCCATTTCCTCTCTGAGCTAAGTTCCCAGCCAAAAGCCCAGCTCTCCTGCCAGAGGAGTGAGTGTGGTGATGGGGGAGGAGCCAAGGAGCTGGGAGCCAGTGGTTGGGAATGGGAATCAGTTGGGACCTCGAATCTGGTCTCCTCAGGGTCATGAAATGCGCTCAGGGTCAGGGCTGGTAGGACCTGGAGGCCAGAGATCTTAACTGAGTAATAATAATTAGAAATGCTTATGAGGGTTGTAGATCGTCATTCCACTCAGGACACACCCACTGCACACCCAGTCTGCCGAATTCTCCCCCACAAATAAAACCACTCTGACGTGCCTAGAGGCACACATACCTCTGTAGACGATGGTCCCCATCCAGCTCTTCCCCTTTCTAGCTGTTGCTCACTTTTGCCAGAAAACCCCAGATCTTCCTGTGAGCTGCACTAGAAGAAAGGAGCGGGGGTTGAAAGAGATAAGAGTATCTGGGATCTCCTTTAAGATCTGGAAGCATCCTCCCTTGTGCTCTGCCTTTCTGAGTCGTGTCTGTTGTCCCTCCGCACTGGGGACAGGTCTGGAGGGTGTTCCCTCTCACTTTAGGAGAGACTTGGGTGGCACTTGGGAATCACAGTGATGGAGCAGGAGGCCTGATGGGGTATGCATGTTGGGAGGGGGCAGGAAATTGAGAAGGCAACTCAGACAATGGTGGTTTCCGCTGGCTTGGGTCCAGGTTGCTGGGTCCTGTCTGACCCTAACAGCACCTCCTACCTTTTCCTTTGGTCAGCTTCCTACTCAGTGCTTATTTGCGGGGAGAGACAGGAGAGGCAGGTTTCCTTTGGAAGAAAAGTAGCCCTTCTGTCAGCCCTTTTCCGAGTAACTGTTCTGGACTAAGGACAGGGATCGGGATCTGGGGGAATAAGTAACCTTGTCCAGCCTGAAGCCATCCCAGCCCTGCCTGGTCTCCTCTCCCATGTAAAGCTTGTCACGGCCCCTCCGTGGGGTAGCTGTAAGCACTTTGACGTTTAAGGGGAATCACGATGCTCTTATTTTGGAATAAGTTTGCCCCATTCCGTTCTCTGAATTGTCTGTTTGCAGTCCCATTAGTCTGGAAACTTCAGTGGAACAAAGACTGTGTGTCTGTCAGTTGGTACAGGCCCCAGACCAGCATTAAGAAAATAATATACTATACTTGGTAGGCAAAGTGGCAATATGGTAATAGTGGCGCAGGGGGGATCTCGGGAATGCTGGAATATGTTTTTTTCCTAGAAAAGGGGTGGGGTTAGGGCCAGAGCTACCAGGCCACTTAAATGGGGGTAAACTGGCACGAGGCCTCCCTCCTCCCGTACCTGTGAGGCCCAGAAGAAGCCTCTTTCCAACACAACCTCTGTTTGTCACTTGAATCTCAGTGTTTCTGTATTGTCTCACTATTATCTCCAGTTTGTCTTTATCTTTGCTCCTTCCCATGTCTGGAATGCTCTGTGTCATTCATCAGGGCCCACCCAAGCCCTGAATACAGGTCCCCAGTTCATACTAATTCTCAGTAATGTCCCACTGTTCTGAATTCCTGCACTCACAGTCTGGACTATAGTCTTGCACTTAATTATACAAGGTATTTACAAAATCTTTGTGCAATTTAGAAACAAAATACATTTGGATGTACATGTGAAACCATTTATCTCAGATTGGGACTTGAATCCATGTGGCCAGGACTCGAACCTGGCCAAAGCCCACAGTCTTCCAACTGAGATCACAGACCTGGTTTCAGAACCTAATGAAACTCAGGTTCTTGATGTCTCATCACAGAAAGAATTCAGTGAGAGACAAAGGGATAGGTAAAAAGTGGACACTTCACAGACAGAATGTGGGCCATCGCAGAGGGCAACTGCTGCCTCGAAATGTGGCATGGTTAGCTTTTATGGGCTGGGTAATTTCATAGGCTAATGAATGGGAAGATTATTCCAATTATTTGGGGGAAGGGGTGGAGATTTCCTGGAGCTGGGCCACTGCCCACTTTTTGATCTTTGATGGTCATCCTTGGTGAACCTCTTTCACTGTTGTGAAACCTCTGGGTGTGTCATTTAGCTTGCTGATGTATTACAATGAGCATACACTGAGGAGCAAGGTTTATTTGCATGGTCAATCAAAGGTTATTGGAAGTTGACTTGTCTGCCACCTTGGACCCATTTGATTCTAATCAGTTTATGTTGTGTCCTTGGGTTATGTCATTCTTTGAAAAGTTGTGCCCTGCTCCCTTTCCTCCTGTTTCACATATGGTTCAGTTCAGTTCAGTTGCTCAATCGTGTCCGACTCTTCGTGACCCCATGAATTGCAGCACACCAGGTCTCCCTGTCCATCACCAACTCCCAGAGTCCACCCAAATCCATGTCCATTGAGTTGGTGATGCCATCCAACCATCTTATCCTCTGTTGTCCCCTTCTCCTCCTGCCCTCAATCTTTCCCAGCATCAGGGACTTTTCCAATGAGTCAGCTCTTCGCATGAGATGGCCAAAGTATTGGAGTTTCAGCCTCAACATCAGTCCTTCCAGTGAACACCCAGAACTGATCTCCTTTAGGATGGACTGGTTGGATCTCCTTGCAGTCCAAGGGACTCTCAAGAGTCTTCTCCAAAACCACAGTTCAAAAGCATCAATTCTTTGGCACTCAGCTTTCTTTATAGTCCAACTCTCACATCCATACATGACCACTGGAAAAACCATAGCCTTGACTAGACGGACCTTTGTTGACAAAGTAATGTCTCTGCTTTTTAACATGCTGTCTAGGTTGATCATAACTTTCCTTCCAAGGAGTAAGTATTTTTTAATTTCATGGCTGCAATCACCATCTGCAGTGATTTTGGAGCCCAGAAAAATAAAGTCAGCCACTGTTTCCACTATTTCCCCATCACATATGGTAGAAACAATTAAAAATATTTTATGAATGCATATTCCATATAGAATTTCTAATGCTAATGTTTGCTTTTTGTTGAATTGGTGATGCCATCCAACCATCTCATCCTCTGTCACTTCCTTCTCCACGTGCCTCTTGCTTTTTGTTAATGTACTTTAAATTTGCAAAGGCAAAGTGCATTCTATACTGGAAAGACCTGGGTTTGAATGCCTCCTCTCTCACTTAATAGATGTGTGACCTTAGGAAGTTAACTTTCCTGGGTCTCAGTATCTTCATCTGTAAATGGACAAAACAACTTCCTCATAGATTTATTGGAGAATTAAACTAATATACTATACGTAAAATTACCTCCCATAGTGCTTGACTGCACATATTAAAGCCTGATTCAGTTTGTCTGAGGAATCTGAAATGTATTCAAAGTCTGATGTGCTCTCTGAATGGAATGGAATGTATTTTACAGGTCAGTTCTCAACACAGATATTTCTTCCTCCAAGAAGCCTTCCTTAATCCCCAACCCAGTACCCCAGATTTCTGTGTCATAGCCCTTACCTTACTGTATGGTATACCATTGTTTAATTGCCTCTCCCACTGGACTTAATTCTGTGGGGATCTTGTTTACTTTTGTTTTCCCATTGCCTAACACTTTACCTAGATCAGTAAACATTATGTGAATAAACTAAATCTTAAAAAAAAAAAAGGAATGGTAAACAACACAGTGGTATTATAAAACCAGTGTCTGAACTCTATGACAAATAATTTAAATTAAAAAGAAAATCTATTTATTTATTTGGGTGCATTGGGTCTAAGTTGCTGCATTAGGGATCTTTAGTCGTGGCATGTGGGATCTAGTTCCCTGACCAGGGATCAAACCCAGGCCCTCTGCACTGGGAACGTGGAGCCTTAGCCACTGGAGCAGCAAGGGAGTCCCATAATTTTTTTTTTTTTTTGGACAAGATACTTTTCCAGGGACTTCCCTGGTTAAGACTCTGCACTTCCACTGTAGGGGGAACAGGTTTGATCCCTGGTCAGAGAACTAAGAGACCCCATGCCACATGAGGTACGGCAAAACAAAACACAATAAAACAAGATAGTCTTGTAGCAAGATAGTACTCCTTGTGATCCTACTTTTAATGTACATCCAGTTCTTGAAATGTATCTGAAGATGTGATCCAATTACTTGTTAACCTCAGTCACCTGACCTGTCCCCAGAGAACTATATTTTGTAGGTGTAGCAGCACTGTCTCCAAGAATCTAGACTCCTTTTCCTTTTAATAATATGACCCCTCCACTCTGCCACCCACACAATGAGTCTTAACAGGGTTCATGGTTGCTGGGTAGCGTCCCTTTAACAGTTAGGGGTTGCACACACAGCTAACTCTGCTCAGTGGAATGTGAGTAAACCAATGTGTGTTACTTGTCAGTCATGTTCTTAAAAAGGAAAGGTGATCATCTACTTCTTCCTCTGCTTGCTGGGATGTGGGGACAGACTAAGCAGCCACCTTGGATCAGTGATGCAAGCCTTCTTCGCCAGTCAAGGACTACCTACCCCATCTGCTTCTGGCCTGTTACTTCATCTGAACCCTTCTCTTTGCAGGTCTCTGTGACATAGCAGCATGGCCTACATTCTTTGAATGAAGATTGAGATCACAACGGAATCATGAAATCTCTTAGCCCACTCTGAAGAATGTTCTCAAGGAGTTTAAGGGTAAAGCAGAACCGAGTTTCAATGAAAACAGAATCTCCTGAAGTTGTTTATTTAACAGCATTTTGTGAAAAACTATGAAATTTGCCCCATCACGGCATATTCAAATTTCTTGCAGGTTTCTATATAGTCTACCTCATTTGTTTAGCATAATATATTATTTATGGTAATTTTGATATCCAAGGTGGTTTAGATAGCCAGACTCCAAGATGGCCCAAAGAGCCTCATCTCCTGGTATCCATGCCCTTCTATGTTCTCTTTCTACAATGAATCATGGCTGGCCTGTGTGATCAGCAGAATACTCTGGGACTGACATGTGTAACTTCTGAGGCTAAGTCATAAAAGACATGCCGTTTCCACCTTGGTCTCTCTCTTGGGTTATTTCCTGTGAGGAAGGCCAGCCACCATGTCAGGAGGACACTTAAGCAGGCCTATGGAGAGATCCATGTGGAAAGGAATTGAGGTCTTTCAACAAAAGCCAGCACCAACTTGCCAGAATTTGAGTTCACTCCCATGAAGTGAGTGAGTTATCTTGCAGTATGCAGTGGCCAACCCCATCCAACTTTCAAATAACTACAGCCCCAGCTGATGTGCTAACTACAGTGACATGAGAGACATCAAGCCAGAGCCACCCAGCTAAATGGCTTCTGAGTTCCTGACCCACAGAAACCATGTGAGAGAATGTTTCTTGTTGCTTTTAAGTCACTTTTGAGGTAATTTGTTATGTATCAATAGATAACTATTGTTGTCGTTCAGTTGCTCAGTCATGTCCAGCTCTTTGCAACCTCATGGACTGCGGCATGCCAGGCTTCCCTGTCCTTCACCATCTCCCAGAGTTTGCTCAAACTCATGTCCATTGAGTCAGTGATGCCATCCAACCATCTCATCCTCTTTTATCCCCTTCTTTTCCTGCTTTCAGTCTTTCCCAGCATCAGGGTCTTTTCTAATAAGTCAGCTCTTCACATCAGGTGGCCAAAGTTTTGGAGCTTCAGGTTCAGCATCAGCCCTTCCAATGAATATTCAGGATTGATTTCCTTTAGGATTAACTAGTTTGATCTCCTTGCAGTTTAAGGGATTCTCAAGAGTCTTCTCCAATACCACAGTTCAAAAACATCAATTCTTTGGCATTCAACCTTCTTTATGGTCCAACTCTCACATCCATACATGACTACAGGGAAAACTATAGCTTTCACCAGACAGACCTTTGTCAGCAAAGCAATGTCTCTGCTTTTTAATACGCTGCCTAGGCTTGTCATATCTCTTCTTCTAAGGAGCAAGCGTCTTTTAATTTTGTGGCTGCAGTCACCATCTGCAGTGATTTTGGAGCCCAAGAAAATAAAGTCTGTCACTGTTTCCATTGTTAATAAATAACTATTATAGGCTATCAATTCCTTGAAAGTGAAACTCTTTTTTTTGGTAAATTTGTTCTTAGGGATTCGTGTTTTATACCTATTTTCCTTCAAGTTATTTCATCTCCCTGTCCCCTCCCCCAAAGATTATAGCATATTCAAATATGTGATGGAGTATGAGCTGTGAAGGGCTTCTGAGGTGGCGCTAGTGGTAAAGAACCCACCTGCAAAGCAAGAGACATAATGGGACTTGGGTTCGATTCCTGGGTCAGGAAGATCCTTTGGAGGAGGGCCCAGCAACTCACTCCAGTATTCTTGCCTGGAGAATCTCATGGACAGAAGAGCCTGGTGGGCTATAGTCCAAGGGGTTGCAGAGTCGGACATGATTGATTGACTACCACTCACTCACTGACAAGGCGGAGGGGAAATCAAGAGAGTAGGTCTCAGGCCTCATGTAAATACTGCTATTTTCGTTTTGCAATCTCCCCAGACTCCCTGTTCTCCATTCTGCAAAGGAATATTTTCTTAAGTCTGGGTATACTGGAGGAGAGGGCAATGGCACCCCACTCCAGTACTCTTGACTGGAAAATCTCATGGACGGAGGAGCCTGGTGGTCTGCAGTCCATGGGGTCGCTAAGAGTCGGACACGACTGAGCGACTTCACTTTTACTTTCCACTTTCCTGCATTGGAGAAGGAAATGGCAACCTACTCCAGTGTTCTTGCCTGGAGAATCCCAGGGACTGGGGAGCCTGGTGGGCTGCCTTTTATGGGGTCACACAGAGTCAGACACGACTGAAGTGACTTAGCAGCAGCAGCTTAGCAGCAGCATACTGGAAAGTATATCTCCTTTGGTAAATGAGGAATTTCCAATATCCTATGGAAACTCACCTGGGCAAAGGGATTGAGACAGTGTTTGGAGGGGAAGTAAAAGTAAAGGGCTACCTCTCTTCACAGAATAAATCCAGGCACAGGTCCTTTTCTAGGGACCAGGTGAACCCTGCACCAGTAGCCAGAGAACCAGCAGTCAGCCCAGTGAATGGGCAGGAAGGGACCTGAGTGAGGATGGGCCGTTCTGGGGGCAGTGGGGCAGAGGTCAGACACAGATCTGCATTAGATCCAAACTCCGTAGACAGTAATACAATGGATGTCACCCAGATGAGCACCACTTTCTTTTTGACACACAAGTTTTGGACTCTCTTAGTTACAAAGTTGACAAGAGTCTCCAGCCTTCTCAGTATGCAGGAGATTGGGAGGTCTGGACCTCTGATCTTCACGTCTCTGTGGTGGTGGGAAATCCCTGTGGCCTAGTGGTGGGAGTACACAGCAGGTCGGGAGGGACACTGGGAACCCAGAACTTTCACTTCCCCCTCCTCTAGTACTTGCTTCCCTTAGCTTAGACATAACTGTGCCTGGTCACATGGGGGTCTCTGATGCTAGATTGGTCACCCTCAACAAGGGAAAGTCAATAACTTCTTGAAATTGAATAGCACATGTTTGAAGAGGAAGATAGTCTAGATATCATCTAGCCCAACATCCTCATTTTACAGACAAGAAACTGAAGCCCAGAAAAAAAGAAATGACTTGCTCAAGGAAATGCAGCTAATGAGGGATAGATTCCAGGTGGTCCTTGTCCCAAATTAGCTCCTTCTGTCACATTGCACTGCCTTTACTTGACTTCCATCTTACACTGTTTTATCCTTTTAACTTCTGACTTGAAGTTCTGGGTCATATTCAGAAAGGTCCATTTCCAGGCTTTCCTTTTCCAGTGGAAGAGTAAAGAGCCCCCTGCTACTGCTTTTAGGTAAAGTAGGGCATTACCCCCGCTCCCCGCCTCCCCTTCTCCTGTTGCTCGCAGTGAGGAACTAAGTGTATGGAGGAGGGCTTTCTTAAGTTCTGGGCTCCATTCAGTTTGTGCAGGGGAAGCTGATGGGCACAACGTTCTGAGACGCCCTTTGCCTTGGTAGGCTGACTGTACCCAACTGGATGTCATGGCCTAGTGCCCAATGGCAGGGAGGGTGCCCGCCCGTACATTAACTTGGTGCCTGGCATCCACAGGTGATAGACGGTTGGTTGGATACCTGTGCTGAATCCTGCCTGGTCTTCCAGTTCTTGTTTGTGTCACTTTGAGATTCATGTATGTGTGGGAGTTTAGAAGGGTCATCCCTCCCTGAATTTAAGATACTGGCATTTCCAGATGGGCAGGAATGACACCTCACTGTCAACATAGAATCTGTGGTAAACAGCACAGATCCTGGATTTCAAATGTCTCCATGATCCTCCTCTTCCCATCTTTCCCCCACTATAGAGTCCTTTGTATCACCTCTTCCTAGCCAGAAGATGACAGGTCACAGTCTCAGGCTAAAGTTTCTGTGAAAGGAAAGGAAGTGAAATATGTGGTTTAGGATGACTGGGGACTGGACAGCAGCAAAGGCATCCTGCTTATTCTGCCACAGGCTTCAGAAGACTCTGGAATGTACTTGCTGCTGCTGCTAAGTCACTTCAGTAGTGTCCAACTCTGTGCAACCCCATAGACGGCAGCCCACCAGGCTCCTCTGTCCCTGGGATTCTCCAGGCAAGAACACTGGAGTGGGTTGCCATTTCCTTCTCCAATGCATGGAAGTGAAAAGTGAAAGTCGCTCAGTCGTGTCCAACTCTTCTCGACCCCATGGACTGCAGCCTACCAGGCTCCTCGGTCCATGGGATTTTCCAGGCAAGAGTACTGGAGTGGAGTGCCATTGCCTTCTCCTGGAAGGTACTTGCTGCCCAGTAATTTCCACTGCAGTCTCAGGCAACCTTAGATTGTATCGCCACCTGCTGGACACCAAGGAGATCGACAACCCTGTGTCATCTCTTCAGACAGAGAGTTAACTAAAACGGCACAATTACGCCACCTTTATTCCAAGGTTGAATTCTTCCTTCTCAGAACCTGCTGAGGTTACAGTTTTCTCTCTTGGAAGTCTGCCTTTTCAGGACTGGAGTCTAGGGAGCCCTGGGAGTCTCCCTAGGACTGGTTCTCTAGGGAGGCTAATTTCCCCCATGTGCTGTCCTTTATCAAAAATTTTCTCAGAGGCTGAATACAGAGCCCTGCGCCCTCACTCAGTTGCATGAGGTGGAGGGAGGTTGAAATTTATGTCCCTCCTCATACAGGTTAACTATGTCCACGAACAGAAAGCAGCAGGCAGATGGGATTATGCTTGGCTCTAGATCACAGGGTCCCTGTTAGCCTCAGAGGCGGAAGGAAATCCTAGATTGCCCTTATTTGACTCTCCCCTGCCTGATCGAGGTATGGGGGGAAGTAGGAGAGTCCTCCACTGTGCTATTTGTACTTACTGGCTGTTCTCCTTCCCATGTCCTAGCAGAGACAATGCCACTAGAACCCACTAGCAATCACTCAGTCCATGCTGAAATCTTGGGTGAGTTAACTCCTGGAGTCCCCAGGCTGCATCTTCAGAGATGAAGGTCATTTGTAAGCAGCGTGTGTGTGCTCAGTCGCATCCGACTCTTCGCAACCCCATGGACTGTTAGCTCACCCGGCTCCTCTGTCCATGGGATTTTCCTGGCAAGAATACTGGAGTGGGTTGCCATTTCCTCCTCCAGGGGATCTTCCTGATTCAGGGATCAAACCTTGATCTCCTACATTGCAGGCACATTCTTTACCACTGAGCCACTGGGGAAGCCCTTTGTAAGTAGTGACAACTCTCAAATGAATTTTTAATTGGTAAAATGGGACATCAATAAATACGCTCAGAAGTGATCAGGACATATCTTAATATCAATCTGTGGAGGGTATAGGGCCAGGCAAACAAATCACAGCAGATCTAGAAATCTACTTTCTTTCCCCAGCTGGCACTGTGATTTACCCAGGTTAAGTAAGAGCAGCCATTTCTTTTTTATTTTTTGGATGCCTGACCTTGACTGAGGAGGATGTCCTTTAAGTGTCTTTGAAATTGCTATTTTAGAAGGAAGGAATCGAGGAGTTAAGAGGTGGATGGGGAAAATCTTGTGCTGCATGCCGTGTGCATCACGTCATCTGTGTCCTCAGTTTACTCATTATGGCTAAAATGTATCGAGTGCTGACTTAACACTCAAACACTTTAATGCATTTCCCATTTATACCTTTAAATGATCTTATGATTTGGGTACTGCACTTGATTATACTCTTGTTCTTAATTGCTACTAGGCTATACTCTTTGTGGTGAATGTGCAGATTTTCTTTTAAGGACCTGGGTCCTTAAAACTCAAATAGTGTAATTATCTTCCTTGTAAATTCCTAAAAAACCTTTATTCAAAGTAATATGCGGTTTCAGAAAATTTATTGTACCTAAGAATTATACGAGGTGTATTGTGAAAAGTAGATTCTTGAGTGCTGCTTCCAGATATCCTGATTCAGGAAATCTGGACCAAAGCCCAGCAATCTGCATTTTAAAATAGGCACCCAAGTAATTATGATGTAGGTGATATTTGGATTATGCTTTGAGAAATACTGCCTTTGACTATAAATGGCTTGAGGGTAGGGCTGTAACTATAACAAATCTTCATGTGTACATCCCATTTATTTTGGCTGCGTGTAGCGATGGCACCCCACTCCAGTACTCTTGCCTGGAAAATCCCATGGACGGAGGAGCCTGTTGGGCTGCCGTCTATGGGGTCGCACAGAGTCGGACACAACTGAAGTGACTTAGCAGCAGCAGCAGTGGATGTAATACTGGTGTTTGTATCATCTGTGGTGAAGAACTAAACCCTGTTTATTTACTCTTACCTGTGTGTGTGTGTGTGTGTGTGTGTGTGTGCACACAAGGAAGAGGCAGCCCTGGAGCCTCCCAGTCTGTCAAAAGCCCTTGGAAAAGAGGCTATATGTCAAGTGGCTTTTTCTTTTGCTAACCTGAAATATCTCTGGGCAAAGTTTGGAGAAGGCTGTACAATTTGACATATTGGCCCTGCTGTTTCTGCTGCCTTCACTGGAGAGGGCTGAGAAGAGGCTGTTATTTTTCTCTCTTTTGAAATGCACAATGCAGGGGGTGGGGTGAAGGGAGGAGAGTCTGGGGACTAAGCTAAAGTTGGTAAACAAGCTTTGAAGCAAACTAAGGAAGCATATTAGCAGGGGAGAAATGAAGGGCTGCACAGGGCTCCTGTAATGCCACAGCGTTCTCTGAAGACAGCATCAGTCGCTGCCGGGTGTCTCTTATTTTGAAGGAAATAACAACAACAAAAAACAGTATTGGCAAACTGACCCTTGGCTAACACTTGAAGATTTGTCTGGAAATTGTGCTCTGAAAAGCTATTTACATCAGAGAAGCAAGAGAATGAACGACAAGTCTTGCAGGGAAAGAAAAAAAAAAAGGCTAAAAAATACAGCAAGCACCTCAAATAGCCCAAAGGAGGTAGCAGGGACCTGGGGAAAGCTGTTTAATCTTTGGTCTAGCTACCATAGCCAGGAGGATGCTTTTTAATGCAGTCTTTATAACAAGCCTGCCTTTTGAGGTTGTGATGGGCCCTTCTAGCTCTAGAATCAGTGATGGCTCTTTGAAGAATTTCTTTCCCCCTTCAACTCCTGGTGACAGATTAACTAAAACTCCAAACTGGGAAATTAGGGAACTCCGAAGCTGCTCTGTGTTTTAAAAGGCTGTATTTGATTCAATATGGTGAAGGCAAAATCCCTTCCACTTTCTAGGTTCCTTTTTTCCCCGCTGCTTTCCTCCTCACATCTGGATAGCCTCAAAGAATGTTTTAAGGTTAACAGGGAAATTTTACACAGTGATCAAAAATAAAGAAATCCCTAGAGATGGTTGCATAATCTTCTTCCTCTTTACTTTAAAAATGTTTTTTCAATTGAATAACTAAAAAATCAAAAATTAGGGTTGGATTGAATCTTGGAGGTCAGAGAAGAGAGGAATGAAGCAGAGTTTAAAGGACGTTTCCAAAGTCAAAGGGCTGGTCTTAGATTCAAGATAAGTCTGTGTGGACTCCTAGTTCAACATTCTCTCTTAACTCCTTTCATAACTACTTTACTCAGGAGGTTTGTGCCTGCCCCCCAACTCCCCCAACCCCCTCACTCAACAGTAGCAACAAAAGTCTTGGCTTTTTTTTTTTTGGAGCGGGAGAGTTTGGCATATGGTATCTTTTCCTGTGAACTTTGAAAATAACTATGTCCTTTAAAAAAAAAAAAGGGCTTACCTCAATCTTATTTTATAAAAGCAAACATTCAAAAACCCCAACACACCCTAGAGCAAACCCTCAACGCTCCAGGTTCTGATTATTCGGTTTCCTTCTTCCTCCCTCTGCTCCTCTGCTGACCATGCATTTGGATGTTTATGTTGGTCAGTAGCTCTGCAAAAATCTGATACTATGTATGTTGTGGGGTCATTCGTCCTGTTTGTCAGCAGCTTCCTGATCCCTGGGTGGTACTATGGTGCTGTGTTCTCACACTCAGTATTCCCCTGGCCATCAAGGCTGTAGTTCTGTTGGTGTTAGTTTGGTAGTGTTCTGGGAGTCATTCCTAGAGGTCCCAGTTACAGCCTGCTTTTCTAGCTATTCAAAGGATTTGGTAAGCACTCCATAACTGTCTTACATTTCTGCTTAAAATACCGAGATGTTGAGAGCGTTTTTTTTTGGCTGCACCACGGTCTTAGATCTTAGTCCAACCAGGGATTGAACATGTGCCCCCTGCAGTGGAAGCTCAGGCTTAACCAGTGGACTGCCAGGGAATTCTGAGTGGTTTTTTCCCTAAACTGGCTGATATGGGCATTTAGAAGTTAATCACAACGCAACTCAAAACTAGTACTAACAGAGAACAGGAGCCTAGGTCAGAGAGCCTAGAGGTTACCCAAATAAATATTTGAGTTGGAACTTGAAGGTGGAATATGCTGAACAGAGAATCACTGGGAAGGCGAGGGAGCAAGTACATTTGAGGAAGCAAGATGTACCAAGGTGTGGTCATTAAGAGCACAGTGTGTTAGAGAGACGGGGTGTTCACTATGGCTAGACTATTAACAGAGTCAGGAGAGATGAGGCTGGAGCAATTGTAAAATGTGGTGGGAATAAGAAACACTGCCTTTGCAGGGGAGCAGACCTGACTGCAATTCTAGTTCCTCCACGTAGAAACTAAGTAATTTTGGTCAAATCTTATATAGTCTATACACAAATCTTGTATAGTCTCACTTTTCTTATCTACCAAGTAGGGACCTAAAATATGTTTCATAGGGGAACTGAATGTGATAATGCAAATGAAGTGTTTTATACAGTGCTTGGCACAGACCAAGTGCTCAAAAAGCCTTTGCTATTATTATTAGGTAAACTGGAAACAGATTACTGAATATCTTGAAGGCAGGTGGAAGATAGAGTGAAATGGGAAGAACCGAGTGGCTACAAGACTACGTAGGAGGTTGCTAACAGTCCAAGCAGGGATGATGCTCTGAAATAAGGCAGTGACAGCAGAGATACAAGGAACTGGTTGGTGTCAGAAGGCTTCTTTGGTAGCAAAGTTCCAGGATTTGGTGATTAACTGAATGAGGAATTCTGAAAAGACTAGGCAAACAGTAACATCATTAACCTAGATTACCTATGAGGAACAGCAAGTCCAGATAGTAGCTGAAGCTCAAGGCTTTAAGTGCCTCCAAGTCCAAGGCCTGTTCCAAGAAAGTGGCCTTAAGTAATTCTTTTGTGCATAACATTGATATGGCTCTTGCCACAAGCGTCACAAGCAACAACTTGCTTCTCCTTGAATGTTCAAGGCAGTAGGACTAAAATAGACCACTGGTCCTGCAAATTAGTAGGTTGAGTGGAGACAGAACAGAGTGGGCAGAGTGCAATGGATTGAGTAAGTGGGAACTTCAGACCAAGTATAGACTTTTTCAATAAATCTAGCACTGAAGGGAAGAAGCAAGCAAACATTAGAGAGGCAGTGGGGAGGTTTCTACATGTTGGTTTTGCTCAACATGATACTTTTCTAGTGTATGGTATTGGAAAGCTGGACTACATTTCCCACAATCCCTTGTAGCTAGGGTTCAGATACTATTTCAGATCTGCCAATCAGATGTATTATCCTATGTTTCTAAAGTCAGCAAGGATTAAGAGAGGGTGCAGGGCATCCATTTGGGGATGCTAACAGTGGCAGATACGGTAGTGTGCTTCTTGAACTGGCAGCTTCCTTAACTGTAGTAGACACAGAACCTTCCGGAGCAGTCTTTGGCTGTTATTTCTGGAAGTCCAGTTTAGAGTTTATTTCTTCAGTCTTCTCAACAATTCTGTGATCCATTTAATGCCCTATGATAAATCCTTTCCTGCTTAGACTGGCTCAAATGGATGTTTTCTGCAACTGAACCTAATATGGGGGAGAGGGTTTTTTTTTTTTTTTTTAAATGAATGTAATGGTAGCATTTTTTTAGCTTAAAGACAACTTACTTATTACTGAAAAATATAACATACAAAGAGAAAGAAATAGAATTGAGAGAAAAGAGGGAATAACTTATGGAAGATATTGGAAGACAGAAAAAGTTAGCTGGGAGAGCCATCCTTCGACAGCCCCAATAACTCTTGCCTCCTTGTATTCATGCTCCTTCGACTTCTCCTACAACGAAAAGGGCTCACCAGCGTAACCAAAAGCATGCTGTGGAAACGATGGAGTGTGACTTCTAAAGTTAGGTCATTAAAGAATTTATAGCTTCCTCCTTGCTCTTAACTTACTCACTCTGGGGGAAGGCAGCTGACATGTTGTGAGGGCACTCACACACACTATGGAGAGTCCCATATGTGGAGGAACTGAGGCCTTCTGCCAACAACCAATACAGACTTGCCAAATACGTGAGTGAGCCATGTTAGAAGTAAATCCTCCAGCCTCACTTCAAGTCTTCAGAAAACTGTAGCCCTGCCTGACATCTTGACTGCAACCACAAGAGAGATCCCAAGCCAGGATTACCCAGCTAAGCCACTTGTGAATTCCTCACCCTTAGAAACTGGGAGGGTAATAATGTTTGCTAGTGTTTAAATCCAGGGAAGATCCCCTGGAGGAGTGCATAGCAACCCACTCCAGTATTCTTGCCTGGAGAATCTCATGGATAGAGGAGCCTGGTGGGCTGCAGTCCTTAGGGTTGCACTGAGTCAGACACGACTGAAGCAACTTAGCACACATGTGTTCTAATCCATGGTGCTTTGGGGAAATTTGTTATGCATCAACAGCAGAGCTATCTTACAGGGATGAGGTTAGTTTTAGAGATGAAGTGTGCCTCTGAGATAAAAGGAGAAAATGGATGTCACAAGCATTCAAATCTAGGGGTGGGAAAAAGAGGAAGTCAAGTCTGATGACCAGTATTTTTTCTACAAAGAAAAGAGGCAAAGCCATCTGTTGAGAGTAAGGGTGGAAAGTAGGGACTATAAAGTTGAGAACAATAAAAAGAATATAATAGTTACCAGGTAAAGCTGAAAAAAGCCAAATAGGAATGAGTGCTTGAGTTAAAAAATCATACATCTGCAGCAGAGTCAGTTGGTATATTATGTGATTTCCTATCACTATGCTTGATAACCCAGAGGGATTAGAGTAAGAGATGGTAGGTTTCGCTTGATTTGACAACTGGTGAAGCGGAGACAGCAGAAAAACAACAGATTCAAGGGAACAGGGTGCTGACTTAGCCCAATGAAGTGACTAACCACGCAGTCCAAGCTGGTAGACATGGAAACAAGTTGAGGAGGAAACACGTGGCCTGAGAGAGTAAGAGGCTGAGTGCAGAATTAACATTTAGAGAAACATAACGGTTACAGAAGCCCAAGGCAGTAACTCCTTAGGAATCAGAAGTCCCAAGTTGTGGTCATGGCACACTATTAACAAGCTTGGTATTCTAGGCAAACAGAAAATTTTCAGGGCCTTTATCTCCCTACCCTTGGTTAAAAATACTCAAAATGTTAAAGAACAGTGGCTTGCTTGCAGTAAGCCTTTTGCAATGATTTTAGCAATTATTCTTAGATGTTTTAGAATTACATTGTTTAATACACATGTATAAAGCATAGTTAACACTGGGAAACCCAAAACCCAATTAAACTGACTAGTGTGTTTTTTCCTGATCCTATCCTTCTGACTTCTCCCCTGGAGAGAACAACTATCTTGGATTTTGTGTTTATCCTTCTTTTTCCTAAAAGAATATGTCCTGTTGCATACTGGTACAGAGCCTATTTCTTTACAGACCAGATGAAGCTGTGGATCAATGCTCTCTGAACTCCCCTCCAGCTCTGAGCATATGAGGTATGACAGGTGGATATCAAACGTACGCACCTAGTAGACTCGTATCAGTGTTTGTTTTCAAGGCCTTATAAAGCTACAACACCGACTCTTCTGTTGAAATTTCCAATTCGACAGAAGCTTATCTCAATGAAATGTCTAAAGATCAAGACTTTCCATGACTTTCAATTTGCACCTCTGCTATAAAGTTCTACTCTAGAGAAAACCAACACAAGGAGCTAAATAATTTAAGCCCCTAACCCTGTCCGATGAAATCCTGAAACGCCCGAGGAAACAGGACAGAAACAGATGAGCTGGGAAAGTATACTTTATTTCAGTGACAAGTATTTTAATAAAAATTAAGAGGCGTGGTTGGGTTCATATGTAGTAGTTTTTAATACAACATAGATTCATTTCTTCCATATATATGTGTATATGTAAGTAGACTAAAGTAAAACAACTGAATGTCTTTTCAATGTTCATCAAAAGTGCTCACACTATTTTAGTTTCACAAAAAACCGCCTTTAAATGAGGTAAACACGAATGCAAATCTGCTGACCATATGGCTTTTCTCAGGGTTACTGTCCAGCCTAGGATGCTGGTCTTTTATCTGTTACAACCTGAGATTTTATATTTGTTGTAGCAGTTACCAAGTTGTTCAGAGTTAAGTAAATTGGCAGTGGAATTGCTGTGTCAAGGGCAAAATAATACTCACCCCCCACCCCATACACAGGTCTGTGTTTTTCAGACTTCAGTATGGCTGGAATAAGTCAGCTGAGACTACTGGTACAAGGTAACGGGTTAATGTGTTTTCAGTGGCTTTTGAAGAAGCCACACCTATAAAGTAGGATGTGAGTATGTTCTGAACCTGAACAGTACCAGAAGACAGTGGTCAAAAGAATGAGCAGTCACTATAGTAATTTTCTCATGGAATTTAAGTCATTTTCCTTATTCTACCCATTGAACTGGCATAAGAAAACGTATTTTCTAAGAGGTATCTTCTCCCCAAGGACAGTCCTGCTTCAAATCACCTTGATTTCTATAACCTGCCTCTTTACAAATGGTAATAAGAAGTATAACATCATCCCTTTAGTCTTTGTCTACCTTGGAGTGTAATATGAATGGTGAAAAGTACAATAGAGGACTCTCGGAATGCCAGTACGGGTGTAAGAGACTAACACAAGCGGCTACTGTTCTGTCTCGCCAATGAAGGGGTACTGCAGTGCGCTATTTGAAACTGAACCCGAATACTCCCCTTGTTTACCTCAAGTACAGCTATCGGGAGACCTAAGCATCATTTACTACCTACATTTGTTTATTCCTGGTAAGAACATTTGCAAATCACAGTGGCACTTCTAGAATACCCACAGAGAAAGGCAACCTTCCCGAAAGCAAATGTTCTCCCTTCCTGGATAAGATCAAAATGCAGAACTCAAAGGCTAAGATAAGCTTCTGAAACATGTCTACATTTAACCTTTAACCATAACACTTGACCTTCACTGAAATTAGGGTAGAATATTCAACTGTTTACTTTCCACTGTTCATATTCCAAACAGAAGGTAGCCTCTGAAAAAGGTCTCAAAAATAAGCAAGCTTCACCTCCCAACTCTGACAGTAGTAGAATTCAAGGCACTTCTTTGCTCTGGTTTTTGGGAATGTCCAAAATCTCCAGCAAACTAAATCCAAACTAGTGTACCCTAGGCCCCCAAAAAATCCTAAGCAGACTGGCTGCTTTAATCATTAGTTTACTAAAGAGACAATGGGGTGGTCTATTCTGTGAGCTAACAAAATTAATATAGGCAGGCATTTACCTATAGTGAGTGTTATTCACACTTGGATAGGTCAGATGTATTGCTGGTTAAGTTCTAGAACTGGTGAGCAAAGAGGTGTCCTAAAATAACAACATAAGGTTTTTCATGAATGATAGATGCTAGCCTAATTTGCCTCTCTAGATATTTAAAAACCACAAAGTAACTCTTTTCTATTTAATCCCTTCTTTGAGTTATACTCAAGTAGCTAATTCTTTGCAATAAGACTCATACTTCTGTTTTTCCTAAACTTGGTAGGAGTTCTGGGTTTCAAGTGTAATATAGACAGTTTGGGTTGTTATCACCCAAATAAATGAAATCAAAAGGGTTTTGTATTTTCCAGTTAAAACTATTTTTAAATAAAGTTAAAGTGTTGTGAGCTGTTGACTGACAAACATTAAGTGACCAGAATTAGGGGCATAATGGGTGTTTTTTCCTCCTCCTTAATACACCACATCACCCTCTCCAGAAGAAATAGTTTATTCACTTATTTATACCAGTAGAAGCAGAATTATCTTGAATCTGTCTATAGAAGTTGGAACTAAATAAACAGTTTTGCTTCATTAGGAGAGAATCCTGTTTTGCATGAAACTTGTGGAAGCAGCATTCCATAAGAGCCCATTTCCCCTACAAACAATGCTCAAGAGATCACTTTTGTTATTACTGGTCAGTATGCTTCCTCTGAGTCCCTATCTATACCAGATCGCAAATCCCTTCCCGTGCCAGACAGTTTTAAACTCAAACCACACCAAATCTGCAACCAACCAACCAAATAAAGAACTAGTCTGGGAGATTATGAAGTCTCCTTTTGAGGGCCAAAAAGATGCTAGGATAGCCAGAGCCTTGGGTATTTCAGAAATCTAACTTTTTACACACACGTCCCAGGGCCTTCACACATTTCAGCTTTGAGCTTAATCAAATTTCACACACAGGTGGAAAGCCTATCTCTTCTCCACATGTACACTGGTTCCTCCTCTTCATTCTAATCTTCACTCCTACATAATCCACACCTACCTTGACAGCTAGTACAATTTCTAGCTGAAATGGGAAAGAGAAAAGAAACCTATCCTAAGTTAGAAAAGTTTAGGGAACAAGATGTCCTAAGGATTCTAAATAAGAATGGGGTATATTTCTATATATAAATGCTATCAACATCAAAGACTCAGTAAACAGAAAAGGTCCATTCCTATAAATGCTAGAAGGAATTTGGTTCATGTGAGTCAGAGAACACAAACACAGTTACTTTTTCCAATCCAAATTTCTTGCCTGCTTTAGCTGGATCCTTTAAGGTAACTTTAGATGATTCTGTTTCATTAATGCAGAATGGGATATGAATTCTGATCTTGGGGCTGCAGGCACTTAACCAAATTATCAAGCTGTCTACAATGATGGTTTACTTGAAACATTTCTTCTGAGCATGAGGGTTTTTTCTTGTATCAAATGAGTAAGGACTCACGGCAGGGAGGGAAAAAAAAAGGTACTTGTCAGTTTGCAAGTCACAGACAGTTTATCTTTCTATAATTAGATTAGGAGAAAAAAAATGAAGAACACACTGTAGCAGGAAGAAAAGTCTTCCAGGGTCTGGCATCTGTAAGGAAACAAGAAAAAAATAAGAGTTCTTAGTTCCTTTCAATGACAAAAGCACCAACCACATCTGACAACAGGCCACACAACTATAGCCCAATTACAGTCTCTTGGTCTGCTGGAAGAATCTGTTGTTGTTAAGGGCAGAACACCAGGTACCTTCTGACCCTTAGCTCTTTAGTATTACTAATCACACAGAAACTTGTTAATTGATTTAAAAACATTCTATACAGAGATCAATATACAGTCCTTGATAGTTACCATGGGTGAAGAGAAAATCAGAATTTACCATCCAGGCAACTGACTTCTCCAGACAATTCTGGACTAATTCCAATTAACTTACTTTTTTCTCTTTTCATATACCCTATCTACTCATTAATTTAATAATATTTTTTGAGCTATTACGATGCACATTGAAAGTAAAGTCACTCAGTTCTGCCCGACTCTTTGCAAACCCATGGACTATGTAGTCCATGGAATTCTCCAGGCCAGAATATTGGAGTGGGTAGCCGTGCCCTTCTCCAGGGGATCTTCCCGACCCAGGACCAGCTGAGCTATCAGGGAAGCTCACAATGCATAATAGGGGAACAAAAATGAACACGGTATACCTGCTTCTGAGGCACTTATCTGGTAAAATATTGTTGATGAAAACATAAATGGGATAAAGCATTTAAGTGCAAGGTGAACAAACCCTTTTCATGTATGTGCAATAAAAAAAATTTTCTGCTTACTCTTTCAGTTCCTTAAGGGAATAAGTCATGCCTTCCGTGTGTGTGTGTGCGTGTGTGTGTGTGTGTGTGTGTGCGTGTGTGCAGTGTGTGTGTGTCTATCTACCCAAAGAAGAGAATTCTGCAACAACAGGCGTTCAAAAAATGGTGCTTTATTTTTAACTAAGAGGATAAGAAGATCTGTGGCTATTTAAGGATTCTTACCTAAATTTTCCCCCTTATTCCTCTGTGGTAACACGTACAGAAAAATTATCAGTGTGTAATGAGTTTATCACTTTTCCAAAGCAGAAAAGTGTTTAGTCCTAAGTGACAAGAAGTTTCTCCTAGGCTTTCACCATAGAGTAGCCACTGGATAGGTAGCTATCCATACTGGATGAACACCAAACACTTTGAGCAGTGTGCCAGAGAAGGATTCAGAGTTCTTCATTTACCCAGGTCTGTGTGTGCTTTTCTGATGCACTCCACTGCAGTTGCGCCTCTTTCCCTTCTGGGACCAAATCCAATTTTCTGGCTTCCAGATATATTTAATAATTTGATGTCAGAACCTACCAAGAAAAATGGCCCGTCCCTAGAAGCAACTGATAAATATTATTGTTCTCAGCTAAGGGGTGTTTGCTTTTAGAATATCTTTTGTTTCTCAACAGAAGAAACATCAGTTTTGGTACAAAACAAACCCTAGCTCGCAGAAGATCCATCTGCTTCACTGTTCAGAAAAAGTGAATGGACTACAAGGCAACAAGCCAATTACTCATTCATTCAATAAATATTCACTGAAGGCCTACCATCTCATGACAGTGGGGATTATCATCCCATTCCCGGCCCAACAATATTCCTCTTTTGCCAGAAGCCATGTGGCTGGTCAACCTCAGCCAAGGCAGCCGTTTGAAGCATCAAACCTGGCTCTGCTGTGGGTACATAGGGTATCTCAAAGATGGGCTTCATCTATGAAAACTAAAAGATTTTGGTCTCTTTATATAGATTTTGTGAGGTTCTGCTAAATCAAATATTCAGATAAGATCTACAGTGCAATAAGATCTAGAGACTTTTGGAGACCCAAAACTTTAAAATGCTAGTTAAAAAGTATGAATTTTTTGATGAGTATTAAATTGTACTGCACAGGGAAAGAATTGCAAAGCAGTGAAGCACAGCTGTCTGATTAATCTCAGCCCATTAAAAAGGCATGATAGATGTAGAATGCAACTTTGATTAAAAAAAAAAAGAAAAAGGCAATGTGCACTAACGTTAGGGAGAGCAACTTGGCATGTAACAGAATTCTAATTTAACTAGTAAATGTTTATTCATTAGCATGTAAAGCCATAACAGAGGCTATATACTTAAAAAACGAAAGGCACACACAGAGCTTTAATTTGGTACCATAATCTAAAAGAAAATTGGACCCAAATTGCTTTATGTCCAGTTAAATCTTGCTACCATCTGAAAAAATTATGAAATAAAACTGAAACACTTACTTGATGAAATATTCAGTTACTGTGCATTTCCATCTATGGAGTAGAAATATTTCAAAATAAATACACCATGTCAATTGAAATTCACTCCACCCCCTAGTCTTACTAAACACAAATGATTTATTCCTGGGGTATATGGAATTATATAATAAAGTAGAATTTAAAATTAGTGACTGGATTTCAGCACGGATAAAGAAAATAGTCTTCCACCTATCAAGCCTTATGGCATATGATTAGGTAATCTCATATTGGGGGAAATGCAACTATCCAAAGGGAAATGTTTTAAAGGGGATCCTGTAGCCACCTAAAAATTAGCTCAAACAACAACAAAGACTGAAATCAAGGACATCTGAATTTGGGGGCAACATCAGGAAAAGGAAGTTTATATTAAATAAAAATGACAGTATGTTGGGTGTACCAATATATGGGAATTTCTTTACTAGGGTGGTATGACATGAATTTCAGACCTGTTTACTCAGCATTGTCTCCGAGGCCTTGGGAAGACATCTGAATACCATTCTTATGCTGGTTCTTATAACATTACTTTCATTTTGTCTCTACCCATTACCTTTCAGGCCCTTGCAATCCAATTTCTAATCCCAATTCCCTATTGATATTATGCTTTAAAAAATCAGGGATGATTTCCTCCTAGTTAAAACAGTCTTTTTATTGGTCCCAAATTTATCCATGGAATCCGATGTCAGTGGTCACCCTTGTTTTTTCTTTCTCGGTTTGAGTTTTATTTGCAAAAATGTAATTTTTTAAGCCATCAGTAATTCACAATTGAAGTAGGCATTTATTCATAGCTGAAACCAAAGGGTTGAGATGGGGGTAGAGAAATGGTATAAGAGAGGTGGGAGTGGGCAGGAAACAAAGAGAACTGAAAAGGCAGGAAAAGGAAACGTGGGGATAATTCTGGTCTGGTCTTGGGAGTTAAGAGACTCATTCAGGGTCCAGATCTGCCAACTACCAGCAAAGCAAACAATTTTTTGTACAATTAGTATGTATTTTATAATTAAAAAATTTTAACCAAAACGTTCCTTGTTTATAGTTTTGAAGAGCAGATAAGAATACTGATGAGAGCACACAGCATAGAGCTTTCTGTCAGGAAGCTCAACTAGTATGCACGCGTGCTCAGTTGCTAAGATGTGTCTGACTCTTTGTGACCCCAGGCTCCTCTGTTCATGGGATTTCCCAGGCAAGAATACTGGAGTGGGTTGCCCTTTCTTTCTCCATCACCCTGTCTTGAAAATATTCTTTAGGCTTCTGTGATCCTGTACTTGCCTGTTACTAACCAGGGTTAGGACCAGGGTGAGATGAGTGATGTGCTTAAGATGCAAAATCTGGGGAGGCACTCACTCTCAGGGTCATATGGGTGCAAGGCATTCGGTATTCAGACTGAACATGTCCTTGAATAATTAAGACCAACTGTATTTATTTAGTACAACACATAGCAAGAACATTTTGCCACTATTTCACTTACTGTTTTTCCATGGCAGAACATATGGAAGAGACTTGGGAACACGCATGCCTGAAGCCAGGTTACTCTTATGTTCCATAACTATGTTGCTTGCAGGGCTGCAAAAAGAGAGATGAATTTGAGTATGCTGGCATATTTGCATTCTTTAGGCAGGCAAACATAAGACAATCAAAATGTGTTTTTTGTAATTTGGGGAAAAACAACCACCTACATTCTGAAATGTAAACACATTTCCATCAAAACATTCTTGCAATTAGAATGATTACCACTTCTCTGGATAGCTCACTGTTCTGTACAGGCATTAAGATGGGTTTAACCATTTTCATTTTCTAGAAATTGAGATAAACAGCAATGCCATCTACTGTTCAATTGTATGACAGGCTCATCAACTCACTCAATATACATAAGAGATAAAAAATGCCAAGACAACCAAACTAAAGGCAACAAATCTCACAGAATTGAGATAAAATTAAAATTGTACCAATGGAATTCATCTTTAAGTTTTTCTATCTCAGTGTATACATAAACTACAAATAACTGTACACTTATAATAACTGACTTTAGGAGCTAAAAAATAAAAATTGGTTAAGTATTCTATTTGAGGATAAAATGAAGTCTACTATCTAATATTTTCATTTTCTAATCTGGAAATGCTCTCATTTGGGTTTGAAATATGATCTTTTTTTTTCTTGTTGGCCACACTATATGGCTTATGGGATCTTAGTTCCCCAGCCAGGGATGGAACCTGCACCCTTGGTAGTGAAAGTGTGGCATTCTAACTACTGGACTGCCAGGGAATTCGGAACATGATCCTCAAAGGTTTGAAGATCAAGTGGCAATGAAAAATCTTAGAGATTTAAATTAGATACAAAATCAGTGGGGAAGGAGATGAGTTTTTTCCATACATAATTGGTATTATGGATTCTCCAATCTCAAATCAGAAACTTTTAAGATTACTTTTTCCTTAGACACTAGTTATCCAGAGCAAAAATAACACATATAGTACAGCTACATAAGTTTTTCAAAGCATTAAAATAACATGAACTTAGCAAAAACTCTTAAGACATAAGAATGGCTGGCGCCACTGTCTCCTGTGCTAGACTACAAGCTAGTATTTTTGTGTTCCCACAGGAATTAATGCAAAGCATGTGACCTTTTTATGACTCAAGGAATAAATAGAAAAAAAACCACCAAAACTATATCTAGACAAATTACCACCAAGTAACATCATTGAGGAAAGAGGTCAATACATGCTCTGGAGCCTTCTGTTGGTAACAGAGCACTTTGATTCTGGGAGGAAGTGGTGGGAATGAGATCTTTTCATTTACCTATTGTTGCCACAGTAGTTGGCTGTGCCCCAGACAAATGGGGTGCTGGTCTGTTCCCACAAATCTGCCAAAGGAAACAAAACACAGTTTGTGGTGCTACTAGGTAAAACACCAATTCATGCTTGTCGAATTTGTGAGATGAGAAATAATAAACAAGTTTAGAGAAGCAAGTAAAAACTGGTCAAGTACCCTAAGTGACACAGTAGCAAGAATTTAACTGAAGGATAGAAACACAAGCGACATAAATAATAATAAACGTGCCTGCTGCTGCTGCTGCTAAGTCGCTTCAGTCGTATCCGACTCTGTGCGACCCCATAGATGGCAGCCCACCAGGCTCCCCCGTCCCTGGGATTCTCCAGGCAAGAACACTGGAGTGGGTTGCCATTTCCTTCTCCAATGCATGAAAGTGAAAAGGGAAAGTGAAGTCGCTCAGTTGTGTCCAACTTTTATCGACCCCATGGACTGCAGCCCACCAGGCTCCTCCGTCCATGGGATTTTCCAGGCAAGAGTACTGGAGTGGGGTGCCATTGCCTTCTCCGAATAAACATGACTAGTAACAACCAAACACAGATGGTATAACACAATTTATGAAAAAAACATATGTAAAGTAGTGTTCTTTTCCAATCAAGTGGGAAAGGCTGTTCCGTGTGTCTGCACAGAGATACAACTGTCTTTGTACTGGGGCTCAGTAAGAATAATAAGGCATTCTGAACAACATGGTATGTTCATAAAAAAGGAGACCCTTCCTTCTGTCTAGAGCAAACGACTCCAGAGTTTGGCACTGTGGAGAAAGAGACATGGAGGCCCCTCACCTTTGTCCCAGTCTTCATCGCAAGGAGGGCACCGCCACGTGCTCTCAGCCATAGTCTCTTGTCCAAGGCTCCTGGTTTGGTTGACTGCAAGACAACAGAGATTCTGACTTAAGAAGGGGACACTGCCAAGTTATTATATTTAAAGGAGTTAGTGGCTTAAAAGGTTGCAGGGCCTTTGTTTCTGAAAAATGGATAGGATGAAAGCTAAACAGGTCTTATCTCCTTTCCGACAGAAGACAAGAAAGAGAAGCAGAAACAAAGATGTTTGCTGTATTTACGGTAATAAAAGAATTTTTATTTTTAAACGAATTATTAGTAAAATCAATCAGGTTGGTCAGAAGAAAAAGAAGTCTGGCACCTGACAATCTTTTGCTGCTAAGATTAAAAATCTCAAAGGCAGAAAGGTATTGTTTTTCTGAAATGATGAAAGCCAAAAATCAAGATGACAATGTAGCATCATATAAATTTGACGGAGCTAACCTCCAGTACTGAAACATCTTAGCTAGTCAGTCTTACCTACATCCTGCTCAATACAGCTTTTGTCATCACAGCTTGAGATATGATGACTGATTTCAGCCCGAGGAACCTGATGGCGAGCATTGAAGGGACAAGTTGCCAGTTTGTTTGCGACATCAGGATGATTCTGGGAAAAAAATTAAAGTGGTTTGTCAATAAACTTGTGGTGGAACTGTGATAGGTACACTCAGCAGAACATTAAGAGAGAATTATTAATCACCTATACAGATCACAGAGACATTACCTCTTTGTTATGATTATAAAGACTGACAACACAGATATTGGGGTTAAAATGGTTTATAAGGAAGTAAACAGTGAATTTAAGATTGGGTATTTGAATCATATATTCTCCCTGTTTACTTCTCAGGGTCATGCGAGTCCGGTGGCACAGCCTGTAAGGCACAGCCTGTAAGGCACAGCTCTCTGGATGTCTTTGAAAGCTGATATTCAGGACGAACAGCAACACTAAAACACACTTTGTCTGCATTGCAGTAGCGCCCCTGCTGCTGCAGTACAAGAGTGCAGGAAAATAGCTGTGGGAAGGGAGCTGCAGAAGAGGCAAACCCAATGATTTTTCAGATTAACACAGGAACACTTCTTTAAAGTAACGATGCCTGAAATGAGGCTCTGAACAATTTGTCCTTTATTTCAGCTATTTCACTAAGGAAAAGTCCAGATGATAGAGAACTCTGTTGACCAAGTTCCTTATTTTAATACAAAACAAGAAAACAAAACAAAGTGTTTAATATAACCCAAATGCTATGTTAAATTTACCAGCAATTAAGAAATTAGGAGAAGCAAAAGATATATCACAAATGATACTCAAAAAAGTAAAAATAATGTAAAGTGGGGAGAAGGGTGCAAAAAAATAGAAGATGGAGAAAATTGTGAGGGCAGGTATCTCCATGATTTTTTAAAGGGATAGTGGGCATTCTAATGCAAAGGTTTTGTGGCTGAAGATTAAGAGCATTAGGACAGGGGAGTTATGATGATGGCTCCCTTTCCCAACCTTTCTCCTTGGGACATGTCTGAGAGCCTACAGGAGGAAGTTGTGGTGGTATCTGCTGGTCTGTAATGTCTAGGTTCAACCTTAAGGAATTCTTGCTCTAGACATTGAAAGGAGCTGAGAAATAATCAACAATGGCATTATAATCACGTCTCCAGGACTGCAAGAGAAACATCCCTTGAAGAATATTAATGCATATGTGAACTGTATGCAGGTTTGGATTAAATACCTAAGTTGTTTTCCAAGCATAAATCCTGGCAGAACTCTGGCCTCTGTATCTGACCTTTCTATTCTAACCACCCTTTCAAACTGTCTCAATTAATGTATCAGCATTAAATTAGCTTACATCAACTAAATCTACAAAAGGTGACCAGAGGGAAAAAACTCTTTGAGCTTTTATTTTCCCCCCTCCCCCTAAAGATGCTTACTGTTGAAACTTGGAGAAATAGTTATTTTTATGAATAATTTTTTCTTGGGTTAACCTCTAGTTGTTCAACTTCTCTAACAATTCTAAACAAACAAACAAACAAATCAGAAATAAGTGTATTACAGTACTCAATCCTTATCAGGACAATAAGTACATCAAATTTACAAGGCAAGAATGATTTCTTATCACTAGTAAAAATTAGTGTTTCCTCTGTTTCACAGAGGGTGAGAAGACTGGAGAGAAACTGTTTAAGGGTGCTGTGTCACTAGTTGGGGGAAAAACCCAAATGAGAAAAAACTTACATACCCAAGAAATAAAGAAATTCTTTTCTATAAATGTTGGCATTTAACCCAAAGCAATTCTGGCATTTAATTAAAACATATATGCTAAAATTATTTGATATTTATAAAATTTGGTTTTTTAAAAGAACTCAGGAGGCCATCACCGGGCAAATTGAGAAAATAATATCATACCTTTCTGCACTTGATAAGATGATAAGGAAACCTGCAGGCCCTGATCTGGTGGTTTTTATCATAGGGGCATTGTAACAGCTTTTCAGGGTCCAGAGTATCGACTGAAAGACAGAAAAACAGGCTAAGTATAAAGCTTAACAGGCCCTTGCAACATTTCAGCATCCTTGGCACATGGATTTTTCAACAGCATCTGTTAAGAACTGAACAAGACAGCCTAACAACAACTTGAAAGATTTTTTTTAAAGGGTGACTAAAAACATCTGAAAACGTAAGATAAAACTGTGTTATTGAATCTTCATTAAGTCCAGCAAAACCAGCATTCATGGGGTGGGGTCAAAGTTCACATTTGGTCGTACATAAATACTGTTGTTTTTATTGTTGGTAATCCTTATTATAACAAAAAATTAAACGATACGTCTTTTCCTTTTCTGAAAGTGCTAATTCAGGGTCATACTTTTCTCTAGCTAGTTCAACCAAAACTTCCCAGGCAGTATACTGAAGGTTGGAACGGACAATGTATTGATATACTGATGTGGGGGTCCACTGCACGTGTGCCCCCTAGTCCCCAACTAGTCTTAGGGCAAGCTGAGGGTAGTTAACCCCCTACACCAGCATCCCTATTTACTAGTTTGTCATGACATGAAAAAAGTTGGTAAGCACTGCTCTATATCAGTTATATGTTCTATGGAAGCTTAGGAAATACTCGTTCATAGATTTATTTTTTTGTCTGCCTGATTTAATGTACTTCTCGAAATAGCTCCTAGTCAGTGAATCTAGTTACCTCTCAAATGAGACCAATACCTTTACCAAATTGGTAAAGGTTCCAAAATTTCTTATTTTGGAACATAATGAGAAAAAACCCCCTACAGAATTCTTTAATCTGATGATCATGAAACTGGCCAGATAAAAAGTAGAAAGAATAATCTGCAAAAATAGAACCTCCTAAGTTTGAGACAACTGCACATATATGAGGCTACTGTGAGAAAGCCAACCCCTAACCTATATTGTGCAATTTAAAAGTACCCTTAGAAGACTATACTTTCAGGCTCCATTTCAATAGTTTAATAGACTCTAGAGAAGTTTCTCATAACATGTAAAACTAATCTTAGGTTCTGCAAAATGTCCAGGCTGAGCCCCAAATTTTAAGAATCTTGGTTAAAGGAGAGAAGTTAAACAGTTAAGTACATTTTGAATATATTATGAGGACAAGAGGCAATCTAATAAAATGCTGTTGCCACCACTGAAGGCAATAATAAAAGTGAAATTAGATAAACAATTCACATTTGATAAGAAGCTTATAAACCAAGAGACTGCTATGAACATCAGAAGCCAGGGGAACTGAAACAGTGTCCCTGGAAGAGTGGTAAACATGGGATAAATTGCTAACCATGATCGTGATGCAAATGAGTCAGAAAGGTGACTTGAAGGACAGAATGAACAGGAATGAAAAGTCTTAAAGGACAAGCAGGCTTATTATGCCAACCAGGCTCATCCTGAGCAGTGATCCTTTCACATTTCTGAAGCTTGAGGATACACAGGAAGAGCATACAGATGAAATTCTTGTTAGTTTTCCTCCATTTAATCCATTTTATCACAAGCAAATGATAGGCCGTGTCAGGAGCTGACAGACTGGACATACTTTATGATTCATACACATTTTACTGCCCATACAGTGGCATACATCAGAGTTAATAATGATAGCTTCCTACTAAAACGCTTTACTTTTTGGTCTCTGATAACTAAGGTCTGCTCTAAACGGGTCTTTTATTTAAATATTAAACATTTTTCAATTTTATGTTTAATTTAAAATTTTTAATGGTAATAATATAAATAACAAAAATTCATCACATTAACTATTTAAAAGTGTACAGTTTATTGGTGTTAATTATATTCACGTTGTTGTGAATCTAGACAACCTCTAGAAATTTTCACCTTGCAAAACAAACTCTATACCCATTAAATAACTCCCATTGCCTCCTCCCTGAAACCTCTGGCAGCCATTATTCTACTTTTTGTTTCTATGAGTTTGACTATTCTAGATATTTCATATAAGTGAAATCACATGGCATGTGGTCTTTTTGTGATTCAGTTCAGTTTAGTTGCTCAGTCGTGTCCAACTCTTTGCGACCCCATTAACTGCAACATGCCAGGCCTCCCTGTCCATCCATCACCAACTCCTGGAGTTCACTCAAACTCATGTCCATCGAGTCGGTGATGCCATCCAGCCATCTCATCCTCTGTCGTCCCCTTATCCTGCCCCCAATCCCTCCCAGCATCAGAGTCTTTTCCAATGAGTCAACTCTTCACATGAGGTGGCCAAAGTATTGGAGTTTCAGCTTTAGCATCAGTCCTTCCAAAGAACACCCAGGACTGATCTCCTTGCAGTCCAAGGGACTCTCAAGAGTCTTCTCCAACACCACAGTTCAAAAGCATCAATTCTTCGGCGCTCAGCTTTCTTCACAGTCCAACTCTCACATCCATGCATGACCACTGGAAAAACTATAGCCTTGACTAGACGGACCTTTGTTAGCAAAGTAATGTCTCTGCTTTTTAATATGCTATCTAGGTTGGTCATAACTTTCCTTCCAAGGAGTAAGCGTCTTTTAATTTCATGGCTGCAATCACCATCTGCAGTGATTTTGGAGCCCCCCCAAAAATAAAGTCTGACACTGTTTCCCCATCTATTTGCCATGAAGTGATGGGACCAGATGCCATGATCTTAGTTTTCTGAATGTTGAGATTTAAGCCAACTTTTTCACTCTCCTCTTTCACTTTCATCAAGAGGCTTTTGAGTTCCTCTTCACTTTCTGCCATAAGGGTGGTGTCATCTGCATATCTGAGGTTATTGATATTTCTCCCGGCAATCTTGATTCCAGCTTGTGCTTCTTCCAGCCCAGCGTTTCTCATGATGTACTCTGCATAGAAGTTAAATAAGCAGGGTGACAATATACAGCCTTGACGGACTCCTTTTCCTATTTGGAACCAGTCTGTTGTTCCATGTGCAGTTCTAACTTTTTGTGATTAATTAAATTACCACAATGTTCTCAGAGTGTAGCATGTGACAGGATTTCCTGTAACTATTTTATTTGCTTTTCTTTAAAAAACAAACAAACAAACTTAACAGCTCCTTCTGTATCAGTGAAATGTAAGAAACATTTCCCTGCTGTGTATGGATGTAGCTTAAAACTTAAGCTTACTCAGTTCCCTTACTGATACATTTACGTTGTTTCTAGTTTTTACTATTACATAAATGCTGTGGCTAGCAACCTAATATATACTTATCTGTGTACTGTATGAGTATTTTCCTTGGGCAGATACCTAGGAGTACTGCACAAAGTAGTATATGAAATTAAAGTTGTAACAAATAACATTGAACTCCTCAGCAAAAAAATTTTTTAGAATGTCCCTTAAATTGGTTTACCTGTTTTTTAACATTAAAACAATTTTTAATTTCTTTTTAATTGGAGATAATTGCTTTACAATATTGTGTTGGTTTCTGCCATACATCAACACGAATGAGCCATAGGTATACATATGTTCCCCTCCCTCTCACCTCCCACCCCATCCCACCTCTCTAGATTGTTAGAGATCAGCAAAAATCTTGAGTGACTTTTTGGGAATATAATTTAATTCGGAAAACAAAGTAGGCCTCATGGACAAGCTTCCTCCAAAAGCACAGACTCAGATATTCCTCACACTTGGATAGGGTCCAGAACCCATGGTGAGAAATGGAGGAAACTTCACGGAAATGAGGAACCAGACCTGACAAGAGTATCATCAGCTAAGAGGTATTGCCTGAAGACAGAAGCTGGAGAGCCTCAGGAATCTGGCAGATTAGAGAGTTTTAGATCAGTTGGGGGAAAAGGTCAAGTACATTCTAAACAGTATTTCTCACTTTAACTTGATTCCTGGTGTTAAATCACTTGAGGACTTTAGATTCTGATTCAGCACGTTTGAGATGAGGCCTGAGATTATGCATTTCTAACATACTGCCAGGTTCTTTTTTTTTTTAAATCTTAAAAACAGTGAAACTTTACCAAGACACAGATAAACAGAAAAAAATGCTATGCTTAAGAGTTGAGTCTTTACAAGCCAATATATTTTACTAAATTTACTTAACCACAAACTTAAAAATTTTAAAGAAACAGCAAAATTAACCATTTCCTTCTTTCTTTAACAAACATCTACTGATTAAAAAAGTCTGTGCTATGTAGCAGTAATTACAAGAACCAAGTGATATTTTTCTAAGAAAAAAATCACCACTGGAAAAAGTAAAGAATACGAGACATAAAGGGAGATGATGCTTTCTAATTTAACAGAGTAATAAGCTTCCAAGAATAAATATAAATCTCTTGTATCTATCTCACACAGAAATCTCAGATTTTAATTAACATATTTTTAGAAAAATTAAGGAAGTGAAGCAGGGAGCCCTAAGGAAGATCAAGGAGAATCAGACTTCTAGATCCATTATTCTCAAAGTATGGTCCTCATTAGCATTACCACCTGGGAGCGTGTTAGAAATGCAAATTCTTGAGTCCCAGACCTTCTGAATCAAAAATTTGGGGGGAGGGCTCCAGAAACCTGTGTCTTAACAAGTATCCCAGGTGATTCTTCGGCATGCTATAGTAGATATTTAATAAAGACTGTTTCCATGTAATTTCTACCTGTTGGTGATAAAGGTTCTATTGGACTCTTCCTTGAAGGCAGAATGGAACTAAAATATCTTTCAGTTAGAACTTAAGAGATTCTGAACAAGATAGCAAGGTAAGAAACAAAGGCAGCCTTGTTGACAAGTTTCATCCACTGAGATGTTCCTCAAACTTGGTCAGGGTCTAGAAACCATAGTGCCTAGAGGTATCAAGTAGGGCACTACATATAAACAACATACAAGGCTCTGGTTCTGACTCTGTCCCCAACAACGTAACCATGGGGTAAATTAGTTAACCTAGGCTCCGTTTTCTGTTGTAAAATTCTAGTGTTGAATGAAATGGTTTTTCAGGCCTCTCTTGTTCTACTCTTGTATGATCCTAGCTCTCCCAGCTCCCATTTGATTTTCTGGGCCATTGAGATTCCTGGATCACTAGAGAAATAAGAATCCTCCCTGCTACTGCTGCTAAGCTGCTTCAGTCGTGTCTGACTCTGTGCAACCCCATAGACAGCAGCCCACCAGGCTCCCCCATTCCTGGGATTCTCCAGGC
The DNA here is from genome assembly GCF_027580195.1 of Bos mutus. NCBI lineage: Eukaryota > Metazoa > Chordata > Mammalia > Artiodactyla > Bovidae > Bos > Bos mutus. Next base: position 46,806,638 of record NC_091621.1, read on the forward strand.
AAGAATACTGGAGTGGGTTGCCATTTCCTTCTCCAATGCATGAAAGTGAAAGGTGAAAGTGAAGTCGCTCAGTCGTGTCCGACTCCTAGCGACCTCATGGACTGCAGCCTTCCAGGCTCCTCCGTCCATGGGATTTTCCAGGCAAGAGTACTGGAGTGGGGTGCCATTGCCTTCTCCAACTAATTCACTAGTTTATTATGCAATAAAATAACAGAGGCTTTGAATAAGTTACACTGGCTAGTAACAACTAATCAGTTTTCTTCTGTGATTAATGCTCTTCTACATAGGCAGGATAATTAATTCATGGATGGTCTTTCTGGTCTATCTTCAACTATTCTTACACTACATAATCAATTAGGGACACCTTTTTACAGATATATAAAGAGAACACAGGTAGCTTTAATGTAAGTTGAGTTTGTTAAATCTATTTGTTATAACGAATCCTCCCTAGGATTTCTTTAATCCTAAAAACTCAATGCACATCAATATGAGGTATACCATATTATCCCCAAAAAACAGAAACCAGGGGTTACCATCCCTGTGTCACTAACAGGAGAAACTGAAGTTCTAAAGAATGAAAATTATTCACTTAATAAATAAAAATATAGTTTAACATAGGTGTCCCAACCGGAGCTTTCTCAAAGCTTGATGACTTCTCATACTTTTTAATTTCAAGGGTCCTATTTCAAATTTGGACATTTCTCTGCATTACTAAACAGTCTCACTTTTTCTTCCCAGCAGTTTAGCGAAAAAGTGAATCTTTCTCAACACATTAAAAGTCTTGTCAGAAAGTTACATGTAAGTAACTTAACTTATTTTCTAAAAGCAACAAGAAGTACTTACTGTAAGTTTCTTCCATGTTGGGAATTAAGGAGCCAAATCCAAAGTGCTGGGGGAAAGAAAAAACTGGATCAGGAAATCAGAAATAAAACATATCAAAAGAAGCCCTAAGAAGTGGAATCAAACTAGAGAACTGAAGTTACCCAAGTTTAATATAAAAAACCCTTATAGCATCTCCCTCTTCCTATTAGTTTTTCCCCTTTAATGCATTCTTCACTACTTTGAACCATTTTATCACTGCCTAACTCACACTCTTAGAATAGATTCTAGGGCTCACAGTTAAGAAAAACCAAACATGACTACTACTAAAACTGTATTCAGGTGAGAGGATGTCAGTCAATTCTAAGTGCCATTACAACACCTTATCACTTTACCATCCTTTAGGGTTTGATGCTATTTAACATTAGAAGGGGCAAGTCAAGCCCACAAGAATGTTATTTAAACTGCAGGATAAACAAAGGAATAGGGTACTATTTTAAAGTTCTCAAGTCCTTAAAAATACAGGATGATCGGGCTGCCAGTCTTGCTTCCCCCTGCCCCTGAGGACTTGGGAACGCTGGAAGCCTACGTCAGACTGTACAGTCAATCCATTCAGTATGCCCAGAGACACGCCAGTTTACTATTTCTATGATTTTTCTTAAACATGATTAGGAAGTATCACACTTTTCCCAGTGATGCTTTATTTCCTCCCCCGCCTCCACGCTAAACCAGACAGATCTGGTTATTTAAATTTCTCAAGGTAATACTCATTTCCTCTGTGCACTGAGGAAACATTTCTGAATGTCAGTACTCAAGAACTGTCCATTTTATAGCTGCAGAATCATAAAAGAATAAGTCTGTAACAGAAATATGGAAGATTAAAAGACAATTTTTAGTTTGAACCCTCTTCCACCTGACTCTCCCCTATTGAGCTCTGTGATTAAACAAACTTATCATTACAAAAAAGACTAAATTTATATAAAACCATCCCCATAGTAAACTTAAAACTGGCTAGATTTACAGTTATTGCCCCTAGAGCCAGCTCTCCTCATACAATTCCACACCCCTTCCCCCCATTCTATGACATAAGCAGTCTTGGAACCTATGATAGGAAATACAAGTGATCAGCTGGAACTTGTTTAGTAATTTGCTGCAGAGCCTATTTGTAAATGACAATCACTGGTGAAACTGCCATGAAAAAATAATTTTCATGTCTGAGTTAAGAAATTTTGACCTTCCTTTTGATATGTTATAGTTACTCTATACTTTTTCAACAAAAATAAAAAGAGAACTGGAAGAGCCAAACACTATGTTCCTTGATTTTAAGGCATTTAAAGGCACAATCACTGCCAGATGCAGCAACTTGCAGGAAGCCCCCCTATCCTCTGGGGGCAAAAAGACTAAATTACAGTAGATTAAGGGCACTGGAAACTACAGCCTCATCATTCAGCCTTGTCCATGTAAGTGTCCTATCACTATCAAACTGTTACCAACTTTTCACGTTTTTCCTAGTACTAGACGGCGGTGAAATGCGCACTCAGCAGTCAAGCCTGGGAGCTGGTTGTAGCCTGAAGCAACGGGTTACACGTAACCGAGCTGGGGTCTCAGTAAAACCAACATTTTTCCTCCTTTAAACAAAAGTCAAGAGTCTATTTAAAAATGGGGCTAAATAGAAGAAGGTGGGGAAGGTGCCTAACTTAAAAAACTAAGACTAAGGAGCTAGGGAGGCCCTCGACGGGACGAAGCAGTGGCAGACCCACCGGTTGCCTAAACACCTTTGCTGAGGACCCACAAGGCGGGCAGAAGACGGAATATACTAGAAGGTGAAAGTATCCTAGTCCACTAACGGTGAGATTTTTGGAGGTCCCCAAGCCAGGACCCGGGCTTCTTTCCTACCTCGGCGGAGACACGCTCTCCTCGCCCCACGGTCGCCTTCGCTCACACCCGTGCCCCAGCAACGCTCCCTTCCGGCCTCTGACGTTAGTGGGTGGGGCCCCCACTTCCTGTGACGCAGGGGGTGCGGGCCGCTCGGATGACTGCCTTCTTGGCACTCCCTTCTTGGTTTCCGCCCATCCTCCTCTCGGGAGGTGGTCCTCCGGCACCTGGAATGACAGTGGCTTTGCGTGCCTGGAACTCGCGCTGCCTTCCCGGCCTCTGTGGGGGCCATCTTAGAAACTAGAATGAGCGCTGAGACATAGCGCTCGAGGAGGGGATGGGACACCTTAGAGGTCAACTGATGCTGGTGAGAAGGAAGCCATGTTAGTGCAAGTTGTCCAGTTCAGTTCAGTAGCTCAGTCTTGTCTGACTCTTGGCGACCCCATGAATCGCAGCACGCCAGGCCTCCCTATCCATCACCAACTCCCGGAGTTCACTCAAACTCAATGTCCAACAAGTCGGTGATGCCATCCAGCCATCTCATCCTCTGTCGTCCCCTTCTCCTCTTGCCCCAAGTCGCTCCCAGCATCAGGGTCTTTTCCAATGAGTCAACTCTTCACATGAAGTAGCCAAAGTATTGGAGTTTCAGCTTTAGCATCAGTCCTTCCAAATGAACACCCAGGACTGATCTCCTTTAGAATGGATTGGTTGAATCTCCTTGCAGTTCAAGGGACTCTCAAGAGTCTTCTTCAACACCACAGTTCAAAAGCATCAATTCTTCAGTGCTCAGCTTTCTTCACAGTCCAACTCTCACATCCCTACATGACCACTGGAAAAACCATAGCCTTGACTAGACGGACCTTTGTTGGCAAAGTAATGTCTCTGCTTTTTAATATGCTAAGTTGGTCATAACTTTCCTTCCAAGGAGTAAGCGTCTTTTAATTTCATGGATGCAAGAGAAAGATAATTTAGGTTTTTGAGGGGAGGGAAGACGAAAATTGAAAAAGAGATAAACAGAAGAGGTCCCCTCCTCCCACCCCCCAGTTCCCCCAAAACCAACCACTAAGGACAGGAATCTAGTTTTTGTTTAGCATGCCATGTAGGTAGAGTTTCAAAATTCAAAAATCGATAATGGTTTATCGGAGAATGTTTGGTAGGATGTATGCCCTAGTCCGGAGAAGGTGATGGCACCCCACTCCAGTACTCTTGCCTGGAAAATCCCATGGACAGAGGAGCCTGGTACGCTGCAGTCCATGGGGTCTCGAAGAGTTGGATATGACTGAGCAACTTCACTTTCCCTTTTCACTTTCATGCATTGGAGAAGGAAATGGCAACCCACTCCAGTGTTCTTGCCTGGAGAATCCCAGGGACTTTGGAGCCTGATGGGCTGCCGTCTATGGGCTCGCCCAGAGTCGGACACGACTGAAATGATTTAGCAGCAGCAGCAGCAGCATGCCCTAGTCATCTCCATTAAAGGAGATTTTTGAGGAGAGAGCTGGAGATAGAAGGGGCCAGAAAGTTATAAATTGATAGTAGAAAATGAAACATATATTGTGAGCCTTTGTTCTGGAAACCCTGATACCAAGAAGAAAAAAAAAAAGTGTAATTGGTGGTTCTTGTGTTCAAGTTGTTAGGAAAACAGGCCCCAGAGTGGGTGAAAGATTAGAAGAAAAACACTGGGGCCCAAAGTGACCCGGGGAGAACTTTGTTTGAGAAAAAGGACTTGTGGCATTTGTAGACAAAAAAGGGAAGGAATTGATACTACAGGTAGATCTGGTAATAATATTTTTTAAAAAGCAAGAAGTAAAAGGCGTGATACGACAAATTTTTGTATTGTTCAGAGTAGGAGGCAGACTGGATGGTCAGTTTGGGTGTTGAAGTATTGGGGGTTTTAGGCCATTTCAGTGGTTTATGTAGTCTAAATGTTATTTAGGAGAACTTATTCTAACAGCATAAACTAAATGTGGCCTTAGTGAAAAGGGTCATGTGATGTTTTTACATGAATAATATGTAAACATTATCGGATTTTTATTTTTGGCCATGCTGCTTGCTTTGTGGTATCTTAGTTCCCTGACCAGGGATAGGTCCTGTGCCCCATGCATTTGAAGCTGAAAGTCTTAACCACTGGACCTGCAGGGAAGTCCTGTTTTTAAAATTTTTAAAGTTATCATTCCTTGAGCTGAAGAGAGTATGCTTCACAGCCTTTGGTTCATGTTAAGACCCTAAAAATAAAAGTATTTGTGGAAGCAGGACCCAAGACTTCTTAATTGTGTCAGCACTTCAGAACCATTTGAGGAGATTTAAAACATATCATGTCACGTCTCCTTCCCAGGCAAATTAATCAGAAAGGGTTAGTTTTAAAAGCTACCCAGATGATTCTAATGTGCAGTCAGGATTTAGAACCACTGAGATAGGCACTGTTTTGAATTTACAAAAGCTATTCTTTCACCTGGGTGGCCTGGATGATTTCTATGAAAGAGGGGGCAAGCTGTTAAAGTGCTTCTTGAAAGATGATTGCTGAGAATGAAAGCTTCATTACAAGTTCAGCACAAACAATTTTAGAAAAGCTGTTGTTTTGCAAATCAGTTTCAGATTGTTAGGGATATCTTAAATAATCTACGAAATCCTAAACCTCTGGATTTACCAAATCATTCATGCAGAATTAGCAGGGCCAGTGTGATTTAAAGTGAAATGTGATTTTTCAGGGTTTAAACTTCAGTAATCTGGTGAAATTGTTGACCCTGTTACTGTGACACATCTGTTATTTTCATTCAGATACCTGCAGGTTGAAATTTCTGGAGAAGGAAGAGCTAAGAGCTTGAGAGGACGAGGAGTGGGTACCAAACCAGAATCCAAAGTCAGACTTCACTGCATTCAGTAATACCTTGTCAAGGTGACAGGATCCTCAACTGATAAAGCTGTTCCATTTAGCACCAGTGAATGAGCCCACCAACTTTTAAACAAACTAAAGAACCAAACATGTCTTTCAGTGGTGGAGATATTAAAATAAAAATGCACCACATGTCTTTCTCTTCTTAAATGCTTTTTTTCATTCCTTTCCAACCCAGAAAGTTCCTGCTTTATCTGAGATCCCTGCTGAGTTTTCTTTCAGACTGATTTTCCAGCCAGGTTGAATATATTTGAAAAGGAAGAAAAAAAAAAGAGAGAGAGAGAGCCTAAGGCATTTACACAGGGTCATTCTGAGGGCTAGCTGGGATTAATACCCTAAACTGAATCTGATCCATGCTGGTTCTATCTCTGAATATGCTTGCATTTAACCCTAAATTATAAATTATATTTTTAGAGTTATTAGTTAAAAATAAAGACTCTGAACTAATGAGTAGACAGATCTGTATGCCAATGATTAAAAAAAAAACCAACTTTGTTCAAAGATGAGTTTTTCTCAGCTTTTAGGATTGGAGTCCCAGTTATTCCTTAAGATTCTTTAGAGATTTTCAGTGTTTCATAAAGCCTGATAAAACTTAAACTTTTGCCCATCAGAAAGCTAAAACATTAAATTTCTTTGTTTCGGGCTTAGGTTTTATCCACTAAGTCTTATTTCTCTCATCTAATAATGATTTCTGATTGGTTGTAAAGTGTATAACTTAGAATAGGAAAATTATTGAAGAAGTGCAGTTGTAAAATATTTCAAAAAGATCTTTGGGGGAACATAATAGATATTATTAGTGAGGGTAGATTTTGGGAAGTATTGCTGTTGAGAATGAAAAGTTGGGACTGGTTACAATTTTTCAGGCAAAGTAACAGGGCGAGGTGTTCTCACTAGGGAACCATTGAAAATATATTTATGTTTAAAAAAGTCATTAATGAGAGTTTGCAAAGAATAGCTAACACCCCTGTCTGCAAATACAGGATGATACAGGATAAATGAAAAACCAGTCGCGACTTTTTTTGGTCTTTAAATTCATTCTGTGTCCTAATACATAAATATTATATAATTATGTAATCCACATTGCTGTAATAGTTGCTGAGTAGTCTGTTTTCTGTTTTTTTTCTTTGACTTCTAAATAATTTCTTTCACTAGGAGTCAGCAACAGTGCTTCCCTGGTGGTTCAGATTGTAGAGTCTGCCTGCAGTGCAGGAGACCTAGGTTTGATCTCTGGGTCAAGAAGATCTCCTGGAGAAGGAAATGGCAATCCACTCCAGTATCCTTGCCTGGAAAATTCCATGGATGGAGGAGCTTGGCAGGCTTCAGTCCATGGGGTTGCAAAGAATGGGACACAACTGAGCAACTTCACTTTTTTTCTTTCAGCAACAGTAGCCCGTTATGCCTTTTCTGATGCTGGCATCTGAGATGTAAATTGTAAGTCAAAGTTTGCAAACTGTTGTTAGCATGCTTTTGGCGATGAATTTGTTACTGTGTAATGAATAGGTAGGCAAGAAAATGGAAACCTCTTAAAAGATTGTTGAAAAGATGGTAGAATGGCAAAATTATGCTGAAGAAATTTCACCTTCTAAAAATTGTGTAAAGGGCTAGTCTTGAGTGGAACAGTTCTATAATTCCAATTCTACTATTCTTCTGATGTTATTTTAAGGAATGTCCAATGCTTAAAACTGAGGGTCATTTTCTCTTTGAAGCCTTCTCCTAACCTCTGCCTGGAATTAAGTGCTAATGTTTTCTTATTCCCTGCTTTCCTCCCAGCACTTAAACTGTGTCATACCAGTTGTTCTCAGAGTGTGGTCTCTAGACCAGCATGATTAGCATCACTTAGGAACTTGAGAAAAACGCAAATTCTTGGGCTTTACTACAGACCTACTTACTGAATCAGAAGCTTAGGGGTGAGGTGCCCTACAATCTTTGTTTTAATAAGCCCTCCAAGAGGTTGAGAGGGAGGGGACATATGTATATTTATGGCTGATTATTGTTGATGTATGGCTCCCCAGGTGGCACAGTGGTGAAGAATCCACTTGTTAATGCAGGAGATACCCTGGGTCAGGAAGATCCCTGAAGAAGGAAGTGGCAACTCACTCCAGTATTCTTGCTTGAAAGATTCCATGGACAGAAGAGCCTGGCAGGGTCACAGAGCCATGGACTGGGGTCACAAGAGAGTCAAGACTCGACTGAACAGCAGCAGCATGGCAGAACCTAACACAAGGATAATTGTGAAGCAATTATCCTCCAATTAAAAGTAAATAAATAAAAAGGAAAGCCCTCCAATTGATTTTGATTTTGAAGATTGAGAACCGTTGCCATATATTAACTATAGTTCTCAACCTTGTTCCCTCATGGCCACTGTAATTCCTAACATAGTGTCCCAAACTTAGTAGATACTTGATTATTTGACTTGAGAGCACAGGTATACTTTGTCAGGGCCTGCAGCACCTGTAAGACATCATCCATCTGGTAAGAGACTACGTGGGAAGAAGAGACTAAAATGTTTGAGATTCTTTTCTTTCCCTCTTTTATAACACAGCTGCTTGGAAAGTCTGAACAAAAAGGCCCATAAAGAATGGGCCAACAAAAGAATAAAGATGTGGAACCAAGGAGATATGTTTTGGTACTTACCTAGGACATGAGTAATGGGCCTTAACAGTTTTTTCCCCATAGTTCATGCTGTGAATGTAAGAGTAGAAACCCTAAAACCAGATTTTAGGGAAGAAACTTTATAGCCAGAAAGTCTTCTTGCTGTTACATAAACATAATTTAAATTGACTTGATGGGACTTTTCTGTGAAGATGAGTGAACCTGATTACCAAGTTTTTTGAAAAGTTGATTTATTCAGTATAAATATTTGGCCCAGAGTATTGAATCTCTTTATTCCACCATGCGTATAAAGTATAGATTCTCCACATTCATCACCTTTGATTTTGTGTGGGCATATGACTAGTGCATAGTCAGATCATTCCTCTCCTAAAGCATATTATAGCTTAATAGTAATAAATCAGAATGAAAGGAGGTTAAATGGAGATGTAAGCCACCTGTTAGGGGAGCTTGAGAGAATAGTTAAGACTTTGGGGAATCTAGGCAAGCTTTGAGGCAATTATTTTTAAAACTTTGCTTTTTTTAAAGTATTTTTTCTTAATTTAGTTTGGTTTTTTTGGTTTGACCAAATGTTATGTTAGAAGCCAAACATGTGATGTATTTATCAACTTATATTGTACCTTCTTCCACGTGGCTCAAACTTCTAAATGTGAGATTTGAGTAGATCTGGCACCCATGTTTTGAATGACACAACTGCCTAATAAGTGATGTTTTATCTTTTAGATTAGTGTAGTCGACTTGATTTGTCTGGTTGTTATCTCAGGAGAATTATTGTTCCCTCTTTTAATTTCAAGAGTATACTATTTTGGAGGAAAAATTATGTGGCCCCCCAGTTGAGACCACCTGATGTGAAGAGCCGACTCAGAAAAGACCCTGATGCTGGGAAAGATTGAAGGCAGGAGGAGAAGGGGACGACAGAGGACAAGATGGGTGGATGGCGTCTCTGACTCAATGCACATGAGTTTGAGCAAGCTCTGGGACATGGTGAAGGACAGGGAAGCCTGGTGTGCTACAGTCCATGGGGTCGCAAAGAGTCGGACACGACTGAGCGACTAAACAACAACCATTTAAGACTGCATGGTCTTTTAGGGGAAGATTTCATATACCTAAAATATGGTAAAGGAAAACAGTTTTATCTTTTAAGTCCATTTTCCTGGGGAACAGTCTTTTGTTTTTATATGGTCTGGTGTTAATATACCAAAATATAATTTAAAAAATTCAAAACATGTAGGGTCTTAGTCAAGAGACGAGAGTAAATCTTGCTTATATTGTGTAAAGCTCAGAGAGAAAGTCAGTAGCCCCCCCAACCCCTTCACTTTGTACAAAATATACCGGAATGTGCTAAATGCTAAAAGTGTCTACTTGTCCTCCTATTCTAACTGAAGGAAAAAAAAGATCATTTGAAAAAGATCTAGAAAATACTTATGTAGGGATAAGACTCCTAAGGGCAGAAAATACTCATTTGACTAAAACTTCTTTTAATTGAAAGTCTAAATTTACCTGAACTAGTCAGTAAACTAGCAAAATCCCAAACTCATTGTTTTAAAAGGATTAGCTGGCTGCAATAAAAATTACATCTTAAGAGGAACTAATTCTGGCTTGTTTTAAATTGGGTGTTGGTTCAGTTTAAGCACCAAGTGAAGGGCTATAAACTGAAGGGCTCCAAAATCACTGCCGATAAAGTGACTGCAGCCATGAAATCAGAAAACATTTGCTTCTTGGCAGGAAAGCTGTGGCAAACCTAGACACTGTCTTGAAAAGCAGAGACATTACTCTGCTGACAAAGGTCTGTATGCTTGAGGCTATGGTCTTACTAGTGTTCACGTACCTGGACTGTAAAGAAGGTGGAGTACCGAAGAACTGATGCCTTCGAACTGTGGTGCTGGAGAAGACTCCTGAGAATCCTTTGGACAGCAAGGAGATTAAACCAGTCAATCTTAAAGGAAATCAACCCTTCATACTTGTTGGAAGTACTGATGCTGAAACTGAAACTCCAGTATTTCGGTCATCCAGTGAGAATAGCTGACTCATTGGAAAAGTCCCTGATGCTGGGAAAGATTGAGGGTAGAAGAAGAGGGCATCAGAGGATGAGATGGCTGGATGGCATCACCAAAGCAATGGACATAAACTTGGGCAAACTTTGGGAGATGGTGAGGGATATGCAAAGGAGGCCTGGCATGCTGCAGTCCATGGGATCATGGAGTGTCAGACACGACTGGGCAACTGAACAACAGCAAAGCACCAAGTATTTGAGTGTCTCCTAGATAAAACAGCCCTAGACTAGTGGTATAGCCAGTATGTGATTCTGCCTTTCTTCATGAAGGTATGGTTTGGTAGAGGTAGGAGACAGGGAAGGTTTAAATGAGGTGAGGATTAAGAATTAGACTTTAAAAAAACTAGAACAGGGATTTGAATAGTTGAAGGGCAAGGGGTGACATTTTAATTTGTTAATTTTTTACTTTTGGCTGTGCTGGGTCTTCATTGCTGAGCGTGGGCTTCCTCTATTGTGGTGAGTAGGGGCTATTCTTCATTGTGGTGCATGGGCTTCTCATTGCGATGGCTTCTCTTATTGTGGGGCATAGGCTCCAGGGTGTGCAGGCTCGGTAGTTATGGCGCATGTGCTTAGTTGTCCCGAGACATGTGGGATCTTCCTGGATGGGGGGATTGAACCTGCGTGCCCTGCATTCGCAGGTGGATTCTTAATCACTGGGCCACCAGGGAGGTCCAGGGAGTTACATTTTGAATTTAACAGAGTGCTGCTGCTGCTAAGTCACTTCAGTTGTGTCTGACTCTGTGCAGCCCCATAGATGGCAGCCCACCAGGCTCCCCGGTCCCTGGGATTCTCCAGACAAGAACACTGGAGTGGGTTGCCATTTCCTTCTCCAATGCATGAAAGGGAAAAGTGAAAGTGAAGTCGCTCAGTTGTGTCTGACTCTTAGCGACCCCGTGGACTGCAGTCTACCAGGCTCCTGTGTCCATGGCATTTTCCAGGCAAGAGCACTGGAATGGGGTGCCATTGTCTTCTCCATTAACAGAGTGAGAAAGAATAAAACAGATTTAACATGGGAGTACACTGACTTCTGCAGAGTTAGAAAGGTGGCTTTGGAGGCAAGTTCCAAACTCAGCTTGTCATGAAAACTATCCTTTAAGTATGGAAGATTTATATGGAGAAGTGATTGAAGAGGGTCGATATGATGGTCATATAGTAAATGACTTGGAGATAGGAGAAAAAGCTGGGGATAAAGAATCCAACTGCGCAATAGCATTATGGACCACATGGTGACTATAGTTGCCCTACTAAGAGAAGTAGGCAAATGAGCCGTCCAGCCCTTTGGTTGAAAAATGAGGATATGAAAACAAGGAAGAATAAAAAACCAAATGAAGCTTGTCATAGGAAAAATACTCTTTATTTAAATAAATAAAAACATGTTAGTTCAGTTCAGTTGCTCAGTCATGGCATCTTGAAAACATATTAAGATGCCAGCAATGCCAGCAAGAGTTGTTACCTAAAACTTGACTGTTAAGATTTCCCCAAAGATAAAAAAAAAACAATAAATCTTCCATCCGCTGGCTCTTTTAATTTACAACTTCTCCATCAGTTTTTCTGACCTAAGGGTAGAAGGAAAACACTGAGATAGTGTCAGTTTGATAACAAGTGTTTTTATGGAAGATCTAAGCTTGATGTGTGTTAATAGCATTTCAAATAGAGTTCTAGATAGCTCTTTCAACAAAGTCTTATTAAAGCCATTAGGTCTTTCATTAGGGGAGGAGGATTTTGAAGAGAAAACACTTTCTTTTTTTTTTTTCGTGGCTGTGCTGCGAGGCACGTGGGCATCCTAGTTCCTGACCAGGGATTAAACCCATGCTTACTGCAGTGGAAGCTCAGAGTCTTAACCACTAGACTGCCTGGGAAGTCCCTGGTTTGTTTATTCTTAAAGAAGAAAAGCTTGTCTAAGAATCTTTGAAGATTTAGAATATAATGTTAGTAATATTAATTAAAAATTTTATTGTTGTTTAGTTAATCAGTCATGTCTGACTCTTTTGAGATCACATGGGCTGTAGCCCACCGGACTCCCCTGTCCATGGGATTTCCCTGGCAAGAATACTGGAGTGAGTTGCCCTTTCCTCCTTCAGGGGATCTTCCTGACCCAGGGGGTGAACCCCTGTCTTCTTGTTTCTCTGTTGCAGGCAGATTCTTTGCCGCTGAGCCACCAGGGAAGCCCACTAGTTAAAACTGTGTTAATGTATGTTAAAACTATGATGTTAAAAAACTTACTCTATGTTTTTTCCAAGACTTATGGTTGTTAGGATGTTTATCATCCAGTCTCCTTTTTTATGTTTCTTGAGTCATTGTAGAATATGACCAAAAGAGGAAAGTTAGCTGGAAATTAGAACTAGAGAATTAGTCTAAATAACCAGTTCTAGGAGATTAAAGTTACTTTAACAAAAATAGTTGATGCTACTATCCATGAGGGTAGGAATTACTGGTTTTGTGTTAGTTTCTGTTTTACATAATTCCTTTCCACCTTTCCTTCCCCATGTGTATCTAGTGAGTAACTCCATCGATAGCTCCTCTAACTCTGGGCTGTGCCCTTTGAGTTTGTGTGGCTGGGGATCCTGATCTGGTTCATGTATAGTATGCTAGTTCCTTCCCCTTCATAGCTTTAGGAATTGATTTTTCATACCTCAAAAATCTTACACAGAATTGAGAACCTTGTGTAATCAAGTCCTTGATGGATTAAAGTCCTAAGTGGAGCTTTAGGAAAGTAATGCTCAAAATTCTCCAAGTCAGGCTTCAACAGTACGTGAACTGTGAACTTCCAGATGTTCAAGCTGGATTTAGAAAAGGCAGAGGAACCAGAGATCACATTACCAACATCCACTGGAAGCAGGGGAGTTACAGAAAAACATCTACTTTTGCTATATTGACTACACCAAAGCCTTCGACTGTGTGGATCACAACAAACTGTGGGAAATTTCTAAAGAGATGGGGATACCAGACCACCTGACCTGCCTCCTGAGAAACCTATATGCAGGTCAGGAAGCAACAGTTAGAACTGGACATGGAACAACAGACTGGTTCCAAATTGGGAAAGGAGTATTTCAAGGCTGTGTGTTGTCACCCTGCTTATTTAACTTCTATGCAGAGTACATCATTCTGCTGGGAGAAATATCAATAACCTCAGATATGCAGATGACACCACCCTTATGGCAGAAAATGAAGAAGAACTAAAGAGCCTCTTAATAAAAGTGAAAGAAGAGAGTGAAAAAGTTGGCTTAAAACTCAACATTCAGAAAATTAAGATTATGGCATCTGGTCCCATCATTTCATGGCAAATAGATGGAGAAACAGTGGAAACAGTGACAGACTTTATTTTTTGGGCTCCAAAATCACTGCAGATGGTGACTTCAGCCATGAAATTAAAAGACGATTGCTCCTTGGAAGAAAAGCTATGACCAACCTAGACAGCATATTGAAAAGCAGAGACATTACTTTGCCAACAAAGGTCTGTCTTAGTCAAAGCTAGGTTTTTCCAGTAGTCATGTATGGATGTGAGAGTTGGACTATAAAGAAAGCTGAGCACCAAAGAATTGATACTTTTGAACTGTGGTGCTGGTGAAGACTCTTGAGAGTCCCTTGGACTGCGAGGAGATCCAACCAGTCCATCCTAAAGGAAATCAGTCCTGAATATTTACTGGAAGGACTGATGCTGAAGCTGAAACTCCAATACTTTGGCCACCTGATGCGAAGAACAGACTTATTGGAAAAGACCCTGATGCTGGGAAAGATTGAAGGTGGGAGTAGAAGGGGATGTCAGAGGATGGGATGGTTGGATGGCAACACCGACTCAATGGACATGAGTTTGAGTAGGCTCCGGGAGTTGGTGATGGACAGGGAAGCCTGGCATGCTGCAGTCCATGGGGTTGCAAAGAGTTGGACACAACTGAGCAACTGAACTGAAATGGAGCCTTAGGAAAGGAATGGAAGTACTCAGAGCCCGTGACTACAGCTCTTTTAAAATTTGTAATTGAAGCTTAGGTATCTGCCATGATCTAGTGGCCATCTCATTCAAAGATATTCTATTAGAATAGAGCTATTCTATATTTCAATAGCTTCTATAAGATGATTTATCTTTTACAAACCAGCATTTTTGGAGTAAATGTCTTAAGGACAAATGAAGAAGAATGATGTGCGTTATCTAGAAAGAAGGAAAGCAGGAAGAAGTAACACAAGTACCAAGCAATTTTAAATTATTGCAGAGAAGGCTAACTGGCAGGAGATTTGAGTCTCCCTTCCATAGTTGTTGCTGGAAAATGCTAGAGACTACATTGCTAACTCCCTGACATAGGTCTGGTCATGTGACTTGTTTTTGCCAATGGGATGTGAATAGAAATAGTCTCTTCTGGGCTGAGGTGGTTAAGAGGCAGCTATACTTTCTCTGTTTTCTTTTTGTGGCAGCTTGGGAAGCCAGGTGTGAAAGGTGACAGTTAAAAGATGAAGAGCCTGTGTTCTTGAATCACCACTCCTACTGAATACTTGCACTGGATTGTACATAAGGAAATTTCTGTTGTGTTAAATCATGACATTAACACTATTTGGACTTTCTCTTAAAAGGGCTTGCATTTCTCTAACACACATCTTAATTTAATTTAATTTATTTAATAACACATCTTTATTTAATATTAGTCTATTGTACCTTATGGGGGCTTCCCAGGTGGCGCTAGTGGTAAAGAATTCACCTTCAATGCAGAAGACGCAGGAGATGTGGGTTTGATCCCTGGGTCAGGAAGATCCCTTGGAGGAGAGCATAGCAGCCCACTCCAGTATTCTTGCCTGGAGAATTCCATGGATAGAGGAGCTTGGCGGGCTGCAGTCCAAGAGTCGGACACGACTGAAGCGACTGAACAAGCACAAATTGTACCTTATGAGGTAGATATTATTCCTTTTATAGATGAGGAAGATGTGTTTGAGCAGCAACTTTCCTTAAGGCCAGAGCAGATAGATGAACCTAGGTCTGACTTGAAAAGCTAGTGAGTTCTCCAATATAACATGCTGCATCTTAGAGAAAAGATATCCTTCGAGTTAGGATAAATCCTAATCTTTTAGATTACAAGTTTCAGTTTTTACCAGTAATTTTTTTCTATGGAAAGTGACTTGGTATAGGTAAGAATCTGTTAATTCCTGTATGTGAATATAATTATTAGATTTAATTAGACTCCTTTTTACTGGGTTGCCTCTCTAGAGACAGATGAAATTCTCAAATTTACTCTTTTGATTGCTTTGGTGAAGGATTTTGTGGGAGGAGTATTAAGACTTAATTACTGCAAGGCTGCTGTACTTATTGGCTACAGAGGACTTAGAGTCCAAGCCTTTACTTTGTGCTCACTGTCTCACTTTGCTTACTTGTGTTCCAGACATCAGGGTCAGGAGTCTGATTGGCAACTTTAGAAATTTTTCATTTGGTTCTGAACTTGGAGAAATAATAACCTTTGGAAGATTAAAAGGCTGTCTGAAATATAGCAGACAGAAGTTACAGAAGCAGAGTAGAAACTTCTGTTTTTCATTCCTCATTTGCCTAAGGTTTCCATAGCTATGAAATATGGAGGGTTGGGGGAAGGATAATAGAACTCAACTCCACCTCCACTTAAAAAATAGAAAACTCCACTCCAAATAGAAAACTTAACATCATCTGTAGCAGTCCTATTGACACAGTTAGCCTCATGTTCTTTGAGCCTTTTGGTTGGAACCACATGACAAGCATTATATTTTCAGTTAGCCATCTTTTTAGCTATCTTTGGATTTTTCTAAAAGGAAGAAGTTCTTATTAAATGGCATTAAGGTTTTGCCTGAATTCCACCCTCCATTCCTTTCTGAAAATGCTGAAGATGTATCATGTTCCAACGTTAAGAACTTTCAGGTAAGTTTGTTCTTTAAAAAAAAAACAACAAAGTCTTTAATCTTTTATATTCTGAGTTTATTTTTCTCCCTGCATTGACTTAACGGTTATCAGGGAAACTTACCTTTCTGCATGATGCCAGGTGCCACTGTAACCTGCTGGCTGACACCCTGTGGTTTGGGTCATAAGGACATACTTTCAAGGCTTCTGACTCCATGACGCCTGAAGAGCAGGAAGCATGGGTTGGTAAAGAAAATACTGATATTTAAGATCAGGTAATCTTGACATAAGTCTATTTTCTGTTCTCAGAAAAAGAGTGGTGTAAGTGATATAAGTATCTCAAGTCTTACCTATGACAGTTTTGGATAACATAAGCCGTAGCCTAGCTAGTTAGATAACAGGATTACAGGACAAATTCACTTCTTATATGCCTTGAAAGGCCAAAAATTAATATTTGTACACATATTATATAACTTGTTTTAAATAATTTTTCTTTTTACCTTTCAATAGAGTATTAACTAAACTGGCAGGATTCTTAGAAAACTCACAGTATTGGGTAAAATGAAGTTTAACACCGTAAGCTAGAAAGTCCTGGAGAAAGCAGGGCTGGGGCAGCTGGTTCCTTTACCGTTCAACACTGCTCTCTTCCATCTCTCCACCAAATCTGTCTGAATGAAGCTCTTTTCCAGACATAGATACTACTTGTCAGATAGGTTAGCCTAACCACTTTTGGGGAGCAGGATTTGGAAGAAAGAACATTACCATGTTTAGGTTCAGGCTACTTTATATGAGAAACGCCAGTGTGAAATCTCTAAAGTCGTAGGTATTAACACATGAAGACTCCTAGAAGCGAACTAAGAATACACTGTCTCAAATCTGGTGCATTTTACTGCCAATAGGAGGCCTACTTTCCCTTATGGCTAGCTGTCTTTAGCAACTCAGACATGCACTTCAAGGACTCCCAAGTTTCCAGGCAACAGCTACAGCTGAGATTTCTGCAAAGCAGAAACAGCATAGTCTGATTAGGGGGGCTGGTGCGGAGAAAGATCAAGGCAGACTGGTATAGGCAGTAGGGATAGAAAAGTGCCTAGAATAGCCCATTTCATTTCTACTTTGCATCATGCCTAGGGCATAGGTAAAGAGCACAGAGCTAGACTGTTAAATGTCAGATTTTCCTGAGAGCATTTAGGTGATTAAGTCTAGGGATTTAAACTCAGGTTAAACTCAGGTACCTTTCAGGAACCCAAGGCAAGGTTTTTTTTTTTATTTTTTTTTAAAGCTTACAGTGCATATTAATGATTATATTAGAGCCATGAAAACTAATTGTGAGGTGCATTGGCTCCTGAGTGTAAAGGCTGCAGTATATATAGTCCAGTATTATATAGCTGTCTTTAGATTCTTCAAGAATATGGAAAAGGAGCTTTAATACTTGAATGTAGTTGTCAGATAACCCAAACCCTTATTTTTTTAATTAATTTATTTTTAATAGAAGGATAACTTCTTTACAGAATTTTGTTGTTTTCTGTCAAACCTCAACATGACTCAGCCATAGGTATATATATATCCCCTCCCTTTTGAACCTCCCTCCCATCTCCCTCCCCATCCCACCCCTCTAGGTTGATACAGAGGCCCTGCCAAACCGTTATTTTTAGCAGCCGAGAAAAGTTTGAAGTTTAACTGGACTGATAAGGCTGGTCTTAATGAACAAAGAGTGCTTCAGAATGGGCCTGGAGAATTGGTGGCCTGGGAAAGGAAAGGAAAGTGAAGTTGCTCAGTCGTGTCTGACTCTTTGCAACCCCATGGACTGTAGCCTACCACGCTCCTCTGTCGATGGGATTCTCCAGGCAAGAATACTGGAGTGGGCTGCCATTTATCGCTCACCTAATTATTGATAGCTGAATATCCCACAGAGAGAGACCAACACTACGATGGAGGCCATTTGGTTTAGCACATGTCAGACTCAGCAAACATTCCAATCTTGATGCTAGCTTGACACTTAAACGTAGTCTAAAGGCTCTGTAGACCTACCTCATTCTTAAAACAGTGTCTCTCAAAAATCCAAAGGACAGCGTGACTTGAAGAGGAAAACCCTTCTGTAAGGCAAAACAAGGCAGATAGCTGAAGTTTGACAAGAGGGAAAGCACAGGCCCCTTCAGTCAGGTGATATGAAGCAAATTTCTGTTCGAGCTACCCAATTCCTCTTCTCCCTCTGAGAAACTCCCACTGTGGTTTCTCAGAGGTTTCAAAGTTTTTGATGTCATAGTTAAATCTTGAGAAGTGATTCTCCATCCCAGTCGTGTGTGCATGAGAATCACTGAGTGGTTTTAAAGTGACAGAGCTTTTGACCCCACCCCAGAACTATTGGATTGGAATCTTCATGAATGGGATCTGGCTAACTGTGGCTTTAAAAGAGTTCCACGGGGAATTCTGATTTGTAGCCAGGGTTACTAGGCTGTGCTCTGGGGTAATTAAACTACCCTTCAAAGTGTGCCACCAGTTTCCAGCAGAAACTGCCACATAATGTTTCCAGTGAGTTGCATTAAAGATTACCTGTTGGCATGATTAGTCTCACCTTTAAACCTGGCCTTTTTCTTTAGTGGGCGCAAAATAGAATTCTGCAGACAGCAACATAAGCTCACTCCATGTTAAAAACATTTATATTTGGTCTTCCTAATCCAGCTACCAGGTTTTGAGCCAAATATGCACATATGCCATGTTGTACAATTACTTGTGCAGTTGTATGAGGGGCTGCTGCCATTGTACAGATTAGGAAACCAACTCAGTGGTGACAGATAGCCCAAAGTTACAAAACCAGTGTTTGAGTATCATTATTAATATTATTTGATGTAATACTTGTCAAGCACTTGAAGGACCTGATACATAGTAAATAACCAAGTCATCACTTTACATGCACTAACTTATTTAATGCACACAATACACCCAAGAAGTAGGAACTATTATCAATATCATCTCCATTTTGCACTCAGGGACCCTGGATCAGAGCTGCTAAGTGATAGAGTTGGAACGTGAACTCAAATTACCTGGCTCCAGAACCTGGGATCCTAGTCCTAAGGCTCGGTCCACTGTACTCAGTTACTTTGAGCTCAAATTTCTGTCTGATGCCACAGTGTAGACTTCTCCGATATGTCAAGTACAGTCATGTAAGTGTCTCCAGGGTCTAGCAGTCTTACAGTTCATCCGAGGTGGCAGTATAATACAAAATAGGCAATTAAAAGGTGAAAACTAATTTAGGTGTAAAATATGTGATGTAGGCCAAGTGCTGTAGGAGTTCAACAAGGGCTGGACTTTGGATTGTTTGTGTTAGCTCCAGAAGACTGACTAGGAATTCAGTTTAGCAAGAGGGAAAGCATAGATAAACAGGAAAGGCAGAAATGAAAAATGAGCATAGGACACTGAAATAGACTGAGAACTCGGTCTCCATTAAGTTAGGACATACTAGGGGACAGCGGAATACAAGATTAGCTTGGCATGGAGGGTCTTCAATAACATTTTTAGATGAGGATAAGAAATGCAAGTTCGAGGACTTCCCCGGTGGTACAGTAAACGAGACTCTGCCTGCCAGTACAGGGGACACCCGTTGGATCCCTGGTCTGGGAAGATTCCACATGCCGCAAAGCAGCTAAGCCCGTGCACCACAATTGAGCCTGTGCTCTAGATACCGAGTCACAACCACTGAGGCCCACACACCTAAAGCCTATATTTGGCAGCCAGAGGAACCACTGCCATGGGAAGTCTGTGCACTGCAGTAAAGAGTAGACTCCGCTCGCTGCAACTAGGGAAAGCCTGTGTGCAGCAGTGAAGACCCAGTGCAGCCAAAATGAATACATTAAAAAAAAAAGAAATGCAAGTGAGAAAGATCCAATAGGAACTATATTAACCTATAGGGAGGCTGGGGCTGTTATATGCTGTTCAGCTCCCTAGGTATTGGTGTCTTTCTGCCTGCCCTTTATTCTCCTCCATCAGGGTGAAAGACCAAAAGAAACCTCACGGATCTCTTTAGAGAAACTGAGTTTCTTTGGTAACAGCAAGTGATTCAGATACCTGGGGCCACTATCACCTTCCTCTAGGCCCATAGCCTTCTAGGGACTCAATTGCAGTAAATAAACTAGAAGGCAGGTTCTACATTCTGAAAATGCAAAGCCTACCTTAGAGATACTTGAAATTTTATTCCGTCTTCTTGTTTCTTTGAAAAGGTTTTGGAAAGGAGGTAGATATGAAGACAATTCTGTTTGATTTAGAATTTTCTGAGGACATTCTGCTTTCTGCTATGAAAGAAACTTGAAAGGGAGCTGATTTTCTTGATAAGGCCTAACTTGGAATGGCAAGAATATGTTAGTGCTAAAATTTATCTAGTCTTCTAAGATTTAAAGTCTGTCATTAATTTTCCCTCATTAATCTCAGTTAATTTCATTCTTACTCAGGGGACCTGTTTCCCAGTTTAGTCTTTTTTCATGACATTTATTGCATTATTATTTTTTTAATAAAATAGATTTTATTTTTTGGCAGCACTGGGTCTTTGTTGCCGCGTGCGGGCGTTTCTAGTTGTGGCAAGTGGGGGCTACTACTTACTCTAGTTGCGGTGCTCAGGCTTCTGTGTCTCAGTGACTTCTCTTGTTGCGGAGCACTGGTTCTAGGCCCTTGGGCTCAGTAGTCGTGGCGCATGGGCTTAGTCGCTTTGCATCACACTGAATCTGGATCAGGGATCGAATGGGTGTCTCGTGCACTGCAAGGTGGATTCTCAACTGTGGAACTGCCAGGGAAGCCCCTAATTTAGTCTTAATAATTCAGCAAATAAATCAGCATATTTATTGAATGGCTACTGTGTCTAAGAGGTGGTCTAGATCAGTGTTTCTTAACATGTGTCCAATGGACCATTTGCACCAGAACCTCCTAGGGTACTTGTCAACTCAGACTTCTAGACCCCACTGTAGACCTACCAATCCTGAATCTCAGGAGACAGGGATTGATCTTTCTTAAGTACTCTTAAGAATCATTGTACTTAAGTGGTGATTCTCAAACCTGAGAGAGCATTGAAGTTAACCTGGAGGGCTTGTTAAAACAGAGTGCTGGACCCTACCCCTGCTTTGGATTTAGTAGGTCTGGGGTGTGTGTGTTAGTTGCTCAGTCGTGTCTGACTCTCTGTGACCCCCATAGACTGTAGTCTGCCAGGTTCCCCTGTCCATGGAATTCTCCAGGCAAGAATACTGGACTGGGTTGCCATTGCCTTCTCCAAGGTCTGGGTTAGGACCTGAGAATTTGCATGTCTGATAAGTTTTTAGGTGATGCTAATGTGACCACCCTTTGAGAATCACTATGCTAGAGCATTATGAGGGATGTGAAGGAGTATCAGATGGAATTCCTGTCATTAAGGAACTTATGATGTAGTTGGGGAGATAAGACATACACTTAACAATAAAACAAGGAATACATGTTATATATAATGTTTGATATTGAATAGGGTAGTTTGGAGGAGTTGGGATTTAATCTGGGCCCTGACAGGTGGATAGTCCTAAGGTTCAGGAGAGAATAACAGGCATTCTTGCGTGTGTGTATGTGTGCTAAGTCACTTCAGTGGTGTCTGACTCTTTGCGACCCTGTAGACTGTAGCCCACCAGGTTCCTCTGTCCATGGGATTTCCCAGGCAAGAATACTAGAGTGGGTTGCCATTCCTTTCTCTGAGGGATCTTCCCAACCCAGGAATCGAAACTGCATTTCTTATGTCTCTTGCATTGGGATGCTGGGTCCTTACCACTAGTGCCGCTTGGGAAGCCCAGGCATTCTTGATGGGGATATAGAAGAGGGAAAGTATAAAGGTGGATGGGACTCGGGTAGTTGCTACTTGTTTGTCTGCTGTGGAGCTTTATATAGGACATTGTTGTTGTGTAGTTGCTAGGTGATATCCGACTCTTTTTCGACCCCATGGACTATAGCTCACTGGGCTCCTCTGTCTGTGGGATGTCCCAGGCAAGAATACTGGAGTGGGTTGCCATTTCCTTCTCTAGGGGATCTTCCCAACCCAGGAATTGAATCCGAGTCTCCTGCATTGGCAGGCAGATTCTTTACCATTGAGCCACCTGGGAAGCCCCTTATAGGACACTAGTGGAAGGCTAAGGCCCAAAAGGTTGGTGCCAGACTATGAAGAGCCTTGAAAGCCTGCCCCTCTCCCCCACCCCACTCATTTCACAGTCTTACCAAAAATACTGCAGAGCTAGAAAGAGGAAGTCTCCCCTGCTGAGTGTGCAAGAGGAAGTACAGAAGATTCTGAGGGCCTATGAGGCGTAATGACTACTTTCAGCCCCGAGCCAATTGTAGAGGTAACAGGAAGACCAGCGCACCAACCAGGCTGGGTGCCTCCGCCCAGAGGGTGTCACCACCCTAGCTGAAAGTGTTTGGGGAGGTCAGGCATTGCTGTCTGGATGCTCCTGTCTCTCAGTGGCCATCATGTCTTTGACTTCTGCATACCAGCATAAATTAGCAGAGAAGCTCACTATCCTGAATGATCGAGGTCAGGGGGTCCTCATCCGGATGTATAACATCAAGAAGGTAAGTGTGGGCAACTGGACTAGCACTAACTATTCCAGCAGCAGTAGGGCGGGGACCCCTGAGACCGGCAGGTCCAGCTGTTAGACTCCCTTCTCTTTTCTCTGGCCTTCAGTCCCTCAGATTATATAGGACAGCTGGTGCTGGGAGGCAGAAGGGGAGGCTTGTCTTCAGGGCTTCCGCCTTTTTGAGTATGATTCTCACCCCAAAGAGAACGTCTGCCTTCTGCTGGGGGTAATGGTGGGATGGGAAATAATTGTGTTCCGAGTCGCCTGGATAAAAGTCTGGGTCTAGAATTCTGGGTCTTATTGTTTAGCGCTGGCCCCACACTCTGAAGAAATCGAGTTGGGTGTCTGGCAAAAGTTTTTAAATGGAAATACTTTCCCTGAAAGGAAAAAAATAGATAAGACATTTGGGTTAAAAAAAAAAGAGTGACTACCTTTGAGTTACTTTGAGTCTGAGACAGGTCTCACTGTGGTCTTATATATGTGTGTTTAGGATAGGAACTGTGGAATTGGGAGAAGCTGGTGACAGGAGGTGGGCTAGTGCTGGGCCTAGTGAAGTTAAGAAATAAAGATGGGTGGGAGTGGGGTTTCTGGGACAGAAATTGGGGGATTTGGGGGACCTCGGTGCATTTCATAATCAAACAAATCACCGGGACACAGTTTCATCTCCATGCCTACTATAAATGCCCTTGGGATGAGATGCTTATATAATGGACATAATTATGACACTAATTCTCCCACGAAGTCTAACTCCTGAGCAGCTAGCTGCTTTTCTCACTCCTTCCGGCTTCGGCTGAGGGGTGGAGAGAGCTTCCTCTTTGTGTCAGGCCCAAGTAGACGTTAAGCTTTATCCAACAAGATGAGATGCCCAGGTTATTTAGCTCTTCTGATGGTTGGCTTAATGTCCTGGAACTTTTTCCTGACCTACTCTTATTCTTTTATAATTAGTACTCAGATCCCCTTTCCCTAAGAGAGATTGTGTAAGAATGCACAATGTGGGAAGAGGTATGTTTCCGAGGAACAGAAGAAAGGATTGATAACCATAATGTTATTTATCTGTGCAGACTTGTTCAGACCCCAAATCCAAGCCCCCTTTCTTACTGGAAAAGTCCATGGAATCATCTCTCAAGTACATCAACAAGAAATTTCCCAACATAGATGTCCGAAACAGCACGGTAAGACGTGTCCCTCTTCTGTCCTTTCTCCAAAATAACTGTGCTTGAATGGTTCAAGCTGTCTTTTGATGGCCTCTCTTTGAATTTGCCAGAGGATGGAGTGGCCTTTTTTTTTTTAGTTCTCCTAAGCTAAACCACAGGGCTTCAGGTTGTGGTAGTCTTGAGATTTCTGAGATAAGATGAGATTCTCCTAAGGGTAAGCTGGAGCAAAACACTGACCCTATTCACAAGAACACTTTGCTCTTACTGAGGACAGCTCTATTGATGCAGCAGTTGCATATATTTTATTGTTGCTCCCGTTTCCCACTCAGTGTTTTCTTGTTTATTGCCTTAGAGTTATGCATCTAGTGGCATATGCCTTACTTCTCCCTTATTACCTGTTACCCCTAGATTTCTTACCATCTTACTTACGACATCTTCTCATTCAGCTACTTTTGACTTAGATATGAATAGTAAACCATTTTGGCTGAAAGAGACCTTGAAATTTCCTCTCATTTAGACTCTATATCTAGTCAGGATTACATGCAACCATCCTGCCTAGATAGGGAATATTCTCTCCGAAACTTCAGAATTTGGAGATTTTCCAACTTCCCCTGTCTGCATATTTTAACCCTCTTTAAGGGTGTTTTAACCCCTATTCTCTTGTGTTGCTTTGATCACTTGTCTTCTTACTTTGTTTCTTTCAGCAACATTTAGGACCAGTGCATCGGGAAAAATCTGAGATAATTCGATACCTTACCAACTACTACCAGTCATTTGTGGATGTTATGGAATTTCGGGTGAGCTCTCTCTAGCCCAACTACCCAGTGTTTGGATGTTCATGTATGTTCCTTATTATTGTTTCTTTAAAATATCAGATGTATTGATATGGAAGGATGTCTAAGTTGTATTGTTAAGCGAAAGTGAGTTATAGAATACTGTATGATACAGTTTTATTTTTGTTTTAAAAGATACATAAATTTATATACACATGGTGTTATTATATATGTAGGAGAGATTTGGGATATTATACACTAAGCTGTTAAAAATACCTGACTTTGGAGCTGGATTATTATGATTGGCTTTAATTTATTACATTATATATTTTTGTATTCTTTGAGTTAAAATTTTAAGTATTTTTTCCCCCAAATTTTATTACAAATCTACTAAAAAATTTCAAGAACAGTACAATGAATATTGTCTATATTCCCCCTGGATCTCCTGATTTTTAATATTTTGCCATGTTTGCTTATCTTTTTTTTTTTCCCTTGAACCATTTGAGTTGCAGGCACCATGACATTTCTCTCCATAAATACTTTAGCATACATCTGCTAAGAACAAGAATATTTTCTTACATAACCTTAATGCAGCTATTGTACTCAGGAAATGTAAAATTGCTACAATGTTATAGTTAGAGCCCATAATCACATTCCTCTACTTTTCTCAAGGATCATACATTGAATTCATGATGTTATATCTCAGTTGTCATGTCTCTTTAGTCTTTAATCTAGAATAATTCCCAGTCTTATTTTGTCTTTTCTGCCACTGACTTTTCTGAAGGGTTCAGACTAATTATTTTTCAGAATTTCTCTCAATTTGAGCTTATCTAATTATTAATAATGTTTGATAGCATAATATATGGATGATATTTTATTTGAGTTCTAAACAATGAATATGCACTATTTTGTAGCCATAAACTGTAAAAAAATATTTAGTGCTTTGTTTTTGAAGGGCAACCTGATATGATGTTTTAAAAGTCTTAGAAAATATATTTTAAAAAAATATATATTTTTAAATGTAATAATTCTAGTTCTAGAAATTTATCTCAAGGAGACAATCAGAAGTGCTAAGGTATATGTATAAGAATGTACTCTCTTGCATTTCTATTGCATTATTTATGATAATGACAACTTGATGATTGATATGTTCAATAACTAGAGGCTTAATTAAAAGCCCAGAGTATGTGTCTATAAGTGAATATTATACAGCTGCTAAAGATGATACATATTTATATTACTTAGCATGGGAAAAATGCTCTTCACATGTTCTTTAGTGTAAAAGCAAATTACAATGTAGCTTAACAGAGGAGATATCCCTAAAATGTATATTTACATAGACAAAAATGCATATGAAGAAGGTTAGAACTTCTTTGTATAGTGAGATTATGAGTGGTTTTAAAAATGAGTTAAAGTTATGTTTGTATTTTCTGATTTTTCTACAATGAACACATTATTTATATATTCAAGAAATAATACAAATTTTAGTCATTTGAGCCATGTAAGTTTGTAATGGTATTACAGTATTTTTTCAGCTAGTACAAGAGTATGGAGCCCTGCCTTGGGTGTCCTAGGGAGCTAATCCAGGCTGGTCATCAGATCATGCAATGAAGATAGAAGGGGGCACACAGAAGATCATAAGTTCTGAAGAAGGGTCAGATCAGAGGTTATTCATTTGGAATTGAGAGTAATGGTTAGGAAGAAGGTAGGCACTGGTGGAGACAGTAGAAGAATGCTGGAAGCATATAAAAACATTTTTCACTAGGAGTCCAAAAGATACCTTCTGGTTGCTGCAGTGGTAAACTTCTGAGCCCAAGGAGTTTAGTACAGCTCATTCAGGGCTGGTAGGGAAATAGAGATACAGGTATTGTGTGTTGTGAAGTAGGTAGGCTCTGAATCAGACAGACCTGGTTTCAGCTCTCAGCTTTATCACTTATAAACTATATGACTTTGGTAAGAAACTTTTTGAATCCCAGTTTCTTTATCTGTAAAATGGGAAGTAAGATTTACTACATGGGGTATTTGTAAAAATTAAATTAGACAACACATTGAAAACACTTAACACAGTGTTTAGTGTATAATAGGGTAATAGGCCAACAGATGGTAAATCTATTCCTTTCTGATTCTATCTTTACAGTATAAAATCTGGGTAGTGACATTGGTTGTGTGAGTGGCTGGAAGCAAACCTCAGTTATATTATCCCTTGGGAATTTGGTTGCAGCAAGGAGTTGTAGACTGGCCCTCCCAGCAAAGGAGGCAGCATAGACCTGACAGAGGTCTTGAGGTCACGTAGTACAGACAGAATATCGTGGGCTCTGGATTCTAATTCTGGTCCTTACTAGCTTTGTGATCTGTGGTGAGTTTCTTAACTGCTCTCAGCCTCAGTTTCCCTGTATGTAAATTTAGATACAGCCTTTTGGGGAAGTTCTCATACATTTAATAAATTTGACAAATGTATACACCTGTGTAACAGCCAACATAAAATATGGATAATTTTCATCAACACAAAGCTTCCCTGCACCTTTTTATCCTTAGTCAATCCCAATTTATCCTGTCCCCAGGCAACCACTGATCTACATTCCAGATTAGATTTTTCTTTTTTAGAGGTTCATACATGTAATTAGGATCTATACACCATGTTTTCCTTTGTGTCTGGCTTCTTTCACTCAGCATAATATTTTTAAGATTTGTTTATGTTTTACATACCTCCAATTCATTTCCTATTTTTGCTGAGTACTATTTCATTGTATGGATACAATGTGTTTATCCATTTCCCTGTTGATGGACTTCTGGATTGTCTCCAGTTTTTGGCCAGTATGCATAAGTTGCCATAAACATTTGAGTACAAATAATTGTGGGGACATATTTTTCATTTCACTTGGATAAATAACCTAGAAGTTGAATTGCTAAATCACATGGTATGTTTATGTTTAATTTTATAAGAAACTGCCAAACTCTTCTCCAAAGTCATTGTTCCATTTTCTCTTCCCATCCACAATATATCGTGTTCCTGTTGCTCCACATTCTCATCAAACTTGCTTTCAGTTATTTATGTCATTCATGGCCATGTGCTGTGTGGCGTGTAGGCTCTTAGTTCCCTGACCAGGAATTGAACTCATGCTCCTTGCATTAGGAGCAAAGTCTTAACCACTGAACTTCCAGCGAAGTCCCTAGTCATTCTTTGTTTCTTTGGCTGTGCTGAGTGGCTTTCAGAATCTCAGTTCCTTGACCAGGATTGAAGCTGGGGCACTGCAATTAAAGTTCCAAGTCCTAACCACTGGACCTCCAGGGGACTCCTGAATTTTAGTCATTCTAATGGGTGTGTGAATCTACCTGCCAATGCAGGAGATGCAGGTTCAATTCCTGGGCCAGGAAGATCCCCTGGAGGAGGAAATGGCAATCCACTCCAGTATTTCTTGCCTGGAAAATTCCATGGACAGAGGAGCCTGGCAGGTTTGTAGTCCATGGGGTTGCAAAGAGTCAGACATGACTGAGCACTGCACTGCACTGGGTATGTAGTGGTATCTTCTTGTGATTTTAATTTGCATTTTCCTGATGATTAGTATTATTGGACATCTTTTCATGTTCTTATTGGTCATTTATATGTATATATTTAAACGTTTAATTTTGTGTTGGGGTATAGCAGACTAACAATGTTATGAGTTTCAGGTAATAGTGAAGGGACTGAGCCATACCATTTTTATATTTTTAATTGTAAACAGCCCATCCAAATCTTTTGGCAATGTGTTTTAAAAATAAAAATATATATACTCTTTGATCTAGTAGTTCAACTTGAGTAGAATTGACAGTATCTATGTGCAGTGACTAGGGCATCAGTTGGGAAAAGACGGAATGAACTGGCTGTATCATGGACTACTATGCAGCCATTAAAAAGAAGTGCATTAGGGCTCTACCAGAGACTTGAGGACTTTTAGTAGGTATGATTGAATAAAAAAAGTAAAATGGTAATAAGAGTGTGACATTATCTCAAGTTTTTAACACAAATGATTTTCAAAAAAACCCTCTCTCTTGTTTCTCCTTGCCTGCACAGGATTATATAAATAGGGTGAAAATTAACAAAGGACACACTAGGTTGTTAAACTTGTCTACCTGAAGGTTGGACAGGATGTAGAGTGGGTGCTGATGTGAGGGAGGAGAGAAGTATCCATAGTAAAACTGCTTATTATTTAGGCAAAATTAGGTATGAAAAGAAAAGAATCCCTCTCACACTGGAATGAGGGTTAAATGAAGTATATGCAAATAACCTAGTAAGTACTTAGCACATATTGTGGTAGGTGATCAGTAAGTAGAAACATGTAGAAAGTTTGGTAGTATTCCCATTTGTTAAAGAGAATAGGAGATAGAATCAAAGAACAGACTGATTTTGAGATTGATCAATTAAAAAAAAGGAGGGGGTCCTGATTTTTGGTATTTTAGAAACAAATGATCAGATAACCTGCATTTTGTAACCTTTTGTGCGTGCGCGCGCGCGCGCGCGCGTGTGTGTGGAGAAAGAGGGCACTGGGACAATAAGATGAGGGAAGGTGTGCACAGTGTAACAGGGACCTGTGCCTGTGGAGACATGGGCATCCGGTAGGGTAGCCTGCCAGGGGCCCACCAACAGCTTATGGAGGAGGAACTTCCCGAACTCAGGAAGCCTCCTGTATGTTATTCGGTGGCTCCTTAGGATCTCCAAGGAAGAGAGCCTTTCCCTCAGATTCCGATAGTACACGTCATCTTCTCTTCTTCACTGATTCTCATCTCCAATTCTACCCCCAGGATCATGTGTATGAACTTCTCAACACCATTGATGCCTGCCAGTGCCATTTTGATATCGTAAGATTCTTTGCAATTCTCTTCTATCCTAGAGCCATGGAAATGGTCTCTGTTGGAACAGTGTCGGGTGAGATGGGACTAGAGGAATGGCTGTTCTTCCAGGACTATAATATAATATATACTGTATAATGAATGAATGGCTGTTAATTCAGGACTATACTTCTGTAAAAATGGGGAAGTTAAAGTGCATTTACATGTTAAGCAGATCAGTATTGTGATTTTTTTAAAATATAAAATTCACGTAAAAATCCAACACCTAATTAGGTCGGCTCTAATTTCCTGGCCTTCTTATATTTTGAGTTCATTTTTAGCCCCTGAACTTGTTCCCATTTTCTTCTGAATTTGCAGTCTTGTCCACTTCTTCTTCTTCTTTTTTTCCTAATGTATATATATTTATTTATGTGACTATACCAGGTCTTAGTTGTGGCATGTGGGGTCTAGTTCTCTGACCAGGGATCGAACTCAGACCCCCTGCACTGGGAGCTCAGAGTCTTAGCCACTGGGCTGCAAGGGAAGTCCCCAATTTCTTCTTCTAAATAGACCTTTCCAGAGTCTGGTTAGCACTGTCTGGAATGATTGGGGAAATCGAGTTTAACAGGCCTTGCCGTTTTGGGGTTTCTATGTATTTTCCTTGTAGAATCTCAACTTTGACTTCACTCGGAGTTACCTGGACTTGATAGTGACTTACACCTCAGTTATTTTACTTCTGTCACGGATTGATGATCGACGGGTACTCATTGGCATGTTCAACTGTGCCCATGAGATGCTGCATGGACACAGGTGAGTTAAGGAGATGTATACAAGATGATGAATCTCATACATGCTGCTATGACGTAGAAGAGGATACAAAGGAAGTAGATGGCATGCTTTTTCATGTGAGAATCTATAATCTACATGATGACACAGGCAAAATAAAACAAGTTAGAATACTTATAAGGGCATACACTAAGACGTGCACTTTTATATACAGTTAACTCTTGAATATCTGCTAGTGGGCTATCCAGTCTGCATTATCTCTAGTGAGTTTTTAATCCTGGGCTGGCTGCTGCCACTCTCCTTTTCAGGTTATTGCAGAAAGCAAAGAAAACATTTTTTAATATTAGTAGGAATAATATTAGTAAAGTTAAAGCCTTTAGAGGTAAGTAATGTATGATAATACATTTGAAGCCAAATATAAATGGATTTTGGATTATGTACAGTTCTTTGCCTTTCTGTTAGTGCAAATAAAAGCATTTAAAGGCTGAAAAAAGTGAAGACCAGAGAGATCAGAGTGGGCTGTTGAACATTGTGCTATGTATGATGTATATTCCTACGTGCCTGCATGAGTACCTAGGCACGTGACTTACATTTGCTTCGAATGTGTGTGTGCGTATATATATACTTTTGGTCTGTATACAGATTTGGGTCCAGCAATAACTAATCAACACAAATTTGGAGAGTATCTATCGTGTGTTCAACCCTATTTCAGTTTCTTGTAAGGAAGAAACTTTCATGCACCAGCCCCAAATCATGTGATTCTGTCTTAGTATTCCAGGGCCTAGAGTGGGTTATCTTTATATGTAATTTACAGTTTAGTATCTTTGTAGGTGGGGGAGAGTACCAGCTTATGTACACACCTTTAACCTATATGCAAACATGAGAGTTTACATCATGCTTAGTGGAGGGCTGTAAGCATTTTCCCTGTGCTTTCTTCAAGTGACTCCAGTTTTGCCCGTCTGGGTCAGATGGTCTTGGAGTATGACCACCCTCTGAAGAAGCTGACAGAGGAGTTTGGGCCTCACACAAAGGCAAGTTTCTTGAGAGACTGGAGGATTTCTCAGGCAGAAGTAAGTTGTCCTCATCATTGACTTTAAGGATTCGTTTGTTTCCCCTCACAGGCTGTGAGTGAAGCCCTCCTCTCTTTGCATTGCCTCTTTGTCCGAAGGAACCAAGGAGCTGAGCAGTGGCGCAGTGTCCAGCTTCTGAGTCTTATTGGCACAGCCTCAGCCATGATTAACCCTGCTAATTCAGATACCGTGAGTTCTCTTTTCCTCTTGTCAGTGGAAGCATGCTCTTTCCAAGGTCATTTCTGTAGAGACTTCTTCCTTTCAGGAAATATCAGCCCTAAGAGTGCTTTAGCCCTCTGCTAGGATATGCTTCTGTGTTGATCATCTTATGTGACTAAAAAAATCATGGTTAGGTTGAAGCTTTTCTTTGGATCAGGATTAGGATGTGCCTGCCCATAGAAGGAAGTTAATAAATATTCACAGAATGAATTAATGGATGAAACTGAGTCATTAGGCACCTATTTAGCCCAGTAGGCACTTTAACATAGATGTCAATTAATTAACAAATGTTTTTATTCAGTTACTATCGGCCCAACGTCCTTGCTGCAAAAAATTTCTCGTCTAGTAGGAAGATAGGCCATGTGGTCATAAAAATAGAACTGATGGCACAAGATGTATGAGAAGCACCAGACAAGTGATTTATATTTTACATGGTGAAAGAATCCAAGGGAGGGGGAAATCATAAGATTTTGAGTATTACTCTCCTGAACTGTTGAAGAGAAGTTATGTCAAACCATTTGTCCTGACTTCTAGCTTAAGTTCCTTTCCCCCTCTCAAATATATTTTCCCCTCAATCCACTTCTAGTTTTCCCAGGTATTGGCTTATCAAAGTATCCTGATCCAGTCTGGTAAGATAAGAGTTGTGTTTGATACTCAAATTCTCGCTTGATTGCCTTTGTCTTGACCGCCTTAGTCTTTAGACCAAGTTAAATAGCTGTTAAAGCATCTCTGCCTCCCTTCTCATAGATGGCCTGTGAGTACCTGTCCGTGGAAGTGATGGAGCGTTGGATTGTCAGTAAGTTTTTTGTGGATTGAGGTGGGACTAGACCCAGCAGCATGTCACATGGAGATCAAGCCCTAAAAGTCCTCCTTTGCACTGTTTTACACACCTGCAGTTGGGTTTCTTCTTTGTCATGGGTGCCTCAACTCCAATGCTGACTGCCAGAAGCTGTGGAAGCTGTGTCTGCAGGGCTCCCTGTACATCACCCTCATCCGGGAGGATGCGCTCCAGGTGCACAAAGTCACCGAGGACCTCTTTAGCAGTTTGAAAGGGTGAGACCTGAGAGCCAAGCTAATCTTTGGGGATTTTTAGCCCCTCCTAACATCCTTTTCTAGTCTCCATGAGTGTCCCGAGTATAGGTATTAAGACATAGTTCTAATTATCAAAGAAATATTTATTGAATACATACTATTTACTAAGTACTTCACTCGATAGAGTAACTAATAAGTTAGCATAGAGGTTAAGATCATGGACCCTGAAACAAGATTACCTGACTTTGAATTCCAGCTCTGCCCTGACTGACTATGTGATCTTGGGCAAGTTACTTAGCTTCTCTATGCCAGGGCTGTTTATCTATAAATGATAGTACTTCCCTATGACCTACCTCCTAGGGTTGTTAGGAGGAATGAAAGAGTAACTACTTATAAAGCATGTAGAAAAGTGTTTGGTATGTTGTAATGCAGTCTATGTGCTTTTAAACAAAGACAGAATCTCTGCTCTCACAGAGCTTGCAAATTAGTGAAAAATAGATAAACTGTTGTGATATCGTAAGGGATTAGGATGTATAAACACAAACTGCTTTAGACTGGCTTTGGAGGATCCAGCAAAACCTGGGGACAGACCTGAAGAGTTAAACAAGTGAATTGTGTATGTGTGTGTGTGTGTAGGAGTTGTGGGGGCATGGATGGAGAGGCAGGGAAGTTGCTTAAGGCAGAGAAAGATACTTTAGGCAGAGAAACTGTCAAGGTTTCAAGGCAAGAGGGAGCATAGCATTTTCTAAGAAATTCATGCAGCTCTGGTTACAGAAATGAAGAAGTTGTCAAGACAAACTTGGAGAGGTAAGCTGGGGCCTCGGATGCCCTGGCATCTATTCTATTTGAGCCTATTCTAAAAGGGATAGGGAGTCATTGAATGATTTTTAAACAGGGCAGTGACACAACCATATTTACATTTTAGAAAAAGTCACTCTGGCTGCAGGGAAGAAAAGAAGTCAGATGGAAAAAACTAGAGGCAGAGGTTAATGAAGTGAATTAGGAGAAACTGAGGATGAAGTCGAAGTTTCTGGAATGGATACTTGGCATTCCTTAAGATAGAGAATACATGATAAAAGCTATTTTGTGGGAAAAGGTTGTGAATTCAGTTTTGAGCAGCTTGAATTTGAAGTATTTGTAGAACACTGAAGATAAATGTATGTTAGACCTTTTACCTTTTGGTTGTGGAATTTAGGAGAGATATTTGGATTCAGATTAAGTTTGGCAAAATGGTGATCAAAGCCTCGGGCATAGGTGAGATTACTCACAGAGAATGTGTGAAGTGAGAAAACACTGGGATAGAACCTCTGAGACATTGAAATGTAAGGGCCAGCAGAGGCAGAGAAATCAATGAGAGGAATAACCGAGGCAAGGGAAGAAGACATGTCAAGAAGAAAGGACTGATTACCTATGTTTGAGAGGTCAAATGAGAACTGGAAAATGTTTATTTAATTTATTTGTAAAGATGGTTTTAGTCCCCTTCTTGTTCAGTTCAGTTCAGTCCAGTCACTCAGTCATGTCTGACTCTTTGCAACCTCATGGACTGCAGCACGCCAGGCCTCCCTGTACATCACCAACTCCCGGAGCCTACTCAAACTCATGTCCATCGCATTGGTGATGTCATCCAACATCTCATCCTCTGTCATCCCCTTCTACTCCCACCTTCAATCTTTCCCAGCATCAGGGTGTTTTCCAGTGAGTTGGCTCTTCTCATCAGGTGGCCAAAATATTGGAGTTTCAGCTTCAGCATCAGTCCTTCCAATGAATATTCAGGGCTGATTTCCTTTAGGGTGGACTGGTTGGATCTCCTTGCAGTCCAAGGGACTCTCAAGAGTATCCTCCAACACCACAGTTCAAAAGCATCAATTCTTGGGTGCTCAGCTTTCTTTATAGTCCAACTCTCACATCCATACATGGCTACTAGAAAAACCATAGCTTTGACAAGGTGGACTTTTGCTGGCAAAGTAATATC
Organism: Bos mutus; assembly: GCF_027580195.1. Classification (NCBI taxonomy): domain Eukaryota; kingdom Metazoa; phylum Chordata; class Mammalia; order Artiodactyla; family Bovidae; genus Bos; species Bos mutus. The sequence goes on from NC_091621.1 coordinate 46,841,111, forward strand.
TCTGCTTTTTAATATGCTGTCTAGGTTGGTCATAACTTTCCTTCCAAGGAGCAAGTGTCTTTTAATTTCATGGCTGCAGTCACCATCTGCAGTGATTTTGGAGCCCCCCAAAATAAAGTCTGTCATTGTTTCCACCGTTTCTCCATCTATTTCCCATGAAGTGATGGGACCAGATGCCATGATCTTAGTTTTTGAATGTTGAGTTTTAAGCCAACTTTTTCACTCTTTTTTTTCACTTTCAAGAGGCTCCAGTTCTTCGCTTTCTGCCATAAAGGTCGTGTCATCTGCATATCTGAGGTTATTGATATTTCTCCCGGCAATCTGGATTCCAGCTTGTGCTTCATCCAGCCCAGCATTTCTTATGATGTACTCTGCATATAAGTTAAATAAGCAGGGTGACAACATACAGCCTTGACATAGTCCTTTCCCGATTTGGAACCAATCTGTTGTTCCATGTCCAGTTCTCTGTTGCTTCCTGACCTGCATATGGATAACTTCAATTGAGTATTGAGATCAAAACCTGGATTGCAGTGAGTTTAGGACCAAATAGGAGATGAGCAATTTAGTAAGTAACTCTTTTAAGAAGTTTGACCTTGAAGGGAAGAATAGAGACAGGGTTATAATGAGAAGAAGGTAAGGGATTAAGGAAGGGGTCAAATACCTTTATTATCTTTGTAGTTGCAAAACTAACACCAGAAATGTAAAAAATACCAAGAGGGAGTTGACTACAATCTCATGTCCCCAAATATTTTGGTGCATGTCCTCTAGATGCTTGTGAATATATATGAACATATAGAGGGGTGTGTTTATTTTTAGCCTTATATAAGCAATTGATAAAAAGCAATGGATCCATATTCTACATTATATTGTGAAGTTTTAAAAAAAAACTTACTGTATTTTGTATATCTTTGCATATCAGTCTATAGACATTTATTCTTTTTAAGAGTCAAATAGTATTTCCTTATGTGGTTGTAACATAATTTATTAATCCAATCCACTATTGATGGACATTTGAACTATACCTCTCCCCCACTTTTAAAAAAGCCTTTGCAGATACTGTTGTAATGCGTATCTTTAGACATGTATCTTTGTGAACATTTCTATAGGGTAAATTCTTAGAAGTGGATTTTCTGGGTTAAAGGATGTGCATATTTCAAATTTTAATACCTCTTGCCAAATTGTCCTCCAAATAGATGTATTATCAACAGTCTGTGAGAATACTTATTCCTCATACTTTCAACAACTGAGTATTATCATTAAAACTCATTTCAAGGTTTGAGAGAGTAAATCTAAGACTAATAATTAGGAGTTACAGGAGGTAAATTGATACTGACATGCAGAAAAACTCTCTAATGATTCCTGCTTCTAGGGATTGGAAGGGATGTTTGAAGGGTATTTAGTTTCCCATCATTCAGAACAACAGTAACATGTAAGACTTATTGTTTAGGGAATTCTTTGACATAAATGATCTAATTTGATCTGCACATTACTTATACTCAGGCATATATATTAATATTGTCTTTCTTTTTTTCTGGCCATGGCACACAGCATACGGGATCTTAGTTCCCTGACCAGGTATTGAACCTGCATCTAGACTCTGCAGTAGAAGGGCGGAGTCTTAACCCCTAGACTGCCACGGAAGTCCCAATATCTTCTTTTACAAATGAGAAAATGGAGGCTCAGTCTCAAGGTCACTCGGTTAGTAGCAGATGGAATTAGGAAATCATTCCAGATTTTTTTGACTCTTAATCCTCTTGCTTTCCATCGTACCAGGTAGAGGATGAAATGACTACCCACCAGGAATGCTGTGGAGTTGAATCCTGATTTGATTACTATGATTTCCTACTCTACATTTCTTTGATTCTGTGCTAAGCTCAGTAATGAGGTGGTCTGGAGAAGAGAAATGAAAGATTATAATAAATTCGACTAACATGGTGGCAACAGATGCAGGACAAGAGAAAACAGATCTAAGGGACATAGAGAACACAGAGCCTACAGTGGTGTGGGACGTTTGAGCATGGGCCACTAGGAGAGAAAAAGAGATATGGTTAAGAGAGTCAGATATTGCAGATAAACAAAGAACAATGAAAAGGCCATTGAATGTGGTGATCCAGAAGTTGATGGTGACCTTAAAGAGAGCAATTTGTTTATTGTCTGAGGTCATATGGGCTTCAAGGGTCAGTGAAAGGTGAGGTGAAAAAGAATAAAGGTGTCTCTGGAGGAGATTGGTGGTATAAGGGGAATGGGCAGAGTTCAGTAGATGGTCAGGGTCAGTCGAGGGTCCTAATTCTTAGGGAGACGTGTTGGGAGAAGAGAATAAACCGGTGGGGAGAGTGGAGGATTACAGTGATCAAAGGACAGTTGAAGAAGTTAAATTCTAAGAGGAGGTGGGAAGGGGACCCAGCTGGAATAACTACTTTTACTTGAGAGCAGGGCCTGTGTCATATTGATGCACTGCTTCTTTGTATTGCCTTCAAACCTGGAAAAGTCCTTTAGCCTGAAGGTGTCAAGGCAGGAGCACAGGACAAGAAATCTATTCTCTACCTCCTCATTTAAACCCTATGTGACCTTGGGCAAGCCATTTTTCTTTCCTAGGTATTATTTTCTTCATCTGAAAAATAATGATGAGAACTAGATAATCTTTAAGTGGCATGACTATGCCAAAGCCTTTGACTGTGTGGATCACAATAAACTGTGGAAAATTCTGAAGGAGATGGGAATACCAGACCACCTGACCTCCCTCTTGAGAAACCTATATGCTGGTCAGGAAGCAACAGTTAGAACTGGACATGGAACAACAGACTGGTTCCAACTAGGAAAATGAGTACGTCAAGGCTGTATATTGTCACCCTGCTTATTTAACTTATGTGCAGAGTACATCATGAGAAATGCTGGGCTGGATGAAGCACAAGCTGGAATCAAGATTGCCGGGAGAAATATCAATAACCTCAGATATGCAGATGACATGACCTTTATGGCAGAAAGTGAAGAAGAACTAAAGAGCCTTTTGATGAAAGTGAAAGAGGAGAGTAAAAAGTTGGCTTAAAACTCAACATTCAGAAAACGAAGATCATGGCATCTGGTCCCATCACTTGATGCCAAATAGATGGAGAAACAATGGAAACAGTGACAGACTTTATTTTTTTGGGCTCCAAAACCACTGCAGATGGTGACTGCAACCATGAAATTAAAAGACACTTATTCCTTGGAAGGAAAGTTATGACCAACCTAGACAGCATATTTAAACATTACTTTGCCAACAAAGGTCCGTCTAGTCAAGACTATGGTTTTTCCAGTAGTCATGTATGGATGTGAGAGTTGGACTATAAAGAAAGCTGAGCGCCAAAGAATTGATGCTTTTGAAGTGTGGTGTTGGAGAAGACTCTTGAGAGTCCCTTGGACTGTAAGGAGATCCAACTAGTCCATACTAAAGGACATCAGTCCTGGGTGTTCATTGGAAGGACTGATGTTGAAGCTGAAACTCCAATATTTTGGCCACCTGATGTGAAGAGCTGACTCACTTGAAAAGACCCTGATGCTGGGAAAGATTGAGGGCAGGAGGAGAAGGGGACAACAGAGGATGAGATGATTGGATGGCATCACCGACTTAATGGACATGGGTTTGGGTGGACTCCGGCAGTTGGTGATGGACAGGGAGGCCTGGTGCGCTGCAGTTCACGGGGTTGCAAAGACTCGGACGTGACTGAGCAACTGTACTGACTGAACTGAAGTGACATGAGTCTCTTATTAGTAGGCTGGGGTTAAAAGTAGTGTTTAGAAAGATCCTGATGGTGAGCGCTGTCCATGCTTCCTGCAGACTGTAGTTTGGAATCTCCGAGGACTGGGAAGGTGGGATGAGGACTCTAACTGGAGGTGTGGCCAACCCTTCTGTGCTTGTGTCAATTCTCAGGTATGGCAAGCGAGTGGCCGACATAAAGGAAAGCAAGGAACATGCAATTGCAAACAGGTAAAGGCAAAGAATGAGCTCTTCCAGAAGGGATGGAATAGGCATCTCTCCTGACCTTTGCTGTTACCCAAGCTACCCCTATTTCTGTACAGATTTATTGTCTCAACCCAAGAACTCGCTGTTGCCCCACAGGGTCTTGTGTTTCCTTCCTTTCTAACTGTGGCCTTGAACCTTCCTCCTGGCTGACACCCCTTCCTAAAGGTAGATCTCGTCTGCTCTGCGTTTGGAGGATTTTTGAGGGTAGGAGAGGCAATATTCTCTAGTTTCTGCTTTCTTTCCTCAGTGGCCAGTTTCACTCTCAACGGCGCCAGTTTCTGCGAATAGCTGTGAAGGAGCTGGAGACTGTGTTAACCGATGAACCGGGACTACTGGGTCCCAAGGCAAGAGAAAGAGAGGAAGGGAAGCATGATTTGGCATCCCTGAGTTTCTGCATTTCTAAGTTTTTTGTTCTGTTTGAGTGTGTGGTTCCCTTGAATCTTCTTGGAGTACCCTAAAACTTGTTGTATCTCTCTTTTGGGCACTATCATACAGTATCATATGTTATAGTTATTTGCATACTTGCCTTATCCTCTATTTGAGTGTGAGCTAATTAAAGACAGAGCTTGCTTTTTTTTTTAAACCACATAAATACCTAGTAAATATTTTACAAATTTAATTTGATAAAGTGGTATTGACCTAGTAAATATTTCTAAAATTTAATTTGATAAGGTGGTATTGTGAACTCATGTCAACGTATATATAGGTCTGATTCTCGTAGGATGCTTTTTTTGTGGGTCTCTGTGTTTAATGTTGGACACTGTTGTTGGTATGGCTACACAGTTGTATCTATAAGCACATTTTCATGATGGTTTTCTCTGTGCTTTGAAATCCATTTCTAAAGTTGAAAATCCTCATAGTCTCTGTCCCCTCCGTAGGCCCTTTTTGCTTTCATGGCCCTGTCCTTCATTCGTGATGAAGTCACTTGGCTGGTTCGCCACACAGAAAATGTCACCAAGACGAAGACGCCTGAGGACTACGTTGACTCGTTAGTTCTTGGCATAGTTAAGAATCTTGACTTTAGACGGACTGGGAAAAGGGACAGGGAGTGGTGCATCAGATGACCTTGGGAGGTCTCAGTTTCTGCCCTGTTGCCACTGTCTTTGTCTCAGCTCATATTTTCAGTCTCACACTGCCCTCTGTTCTCATCCTCGACTTTGCAGGAGCATTGCAGAACTGCTTTTCCTGTTGGAGGAGGTTAGGGCTCTGGTCCGAAGACATGTCAAGGTGATTCAGCAGTACCACCTTCAGTACCTGGCCAGATTTGATGCCCTTGTGCTCAGTGACATCATTCAAGTATGTTTAATTGATGATACTTTGGAAATTTGGGGGTGATCCCTGGTCATTTTTCTCTGGGGGTCACCTTGACTGAATCTCATGCTCTGTAGATTGTGTGTCAAAAGCCCAATTTTCTCCTTTACGTTTGTTAAAATTTAAAAAAAGGACTAATAATCTTAGTAATTTTCCTCCCAAGTGATGCTAACAGGAGAGAAAATAAAGGGCAGTTGGATGTTAGCATTGAATTCAGGGAGTTTCTGCTGTGTTTTGCTTGGCTCTTTTTTGTTTGTGACACTTGGCAGTTCCTTCTACCTTCATATACTGGCCAAGCCCTGTGGTCCTCGTTTCTCTCCTGGTGAAACTTATGGCCCCTTGACTCCACCTTCTCTTTTAGAACCTGTCCGTGTGTCCTGAGGAGGAGTCCATCATAATGTCCTCATTCGTCAGTACCCTCTCCTCTCTGAATCTCAAACAAGGTAACTGGAGGGAAGAGGGGGAGAAAGAGTGAAGGTGAACATTTTTTTCTCTAGAAATATGGGTCTCTTGAGCCAGGGAGTAGCCGAGATGACTTTGAAGAGGACCTACCATTTCGTGCAATTGGATAGAGGTGCTGTTTTATTATTTCCTTTTAAACTTCTGTTTTTCTTGCAGTTGATAATGGAGAAAAATTTGAATTTTCTGGATTAAGACTAGACTGGTTCCGTCTACAGGTAGGTTTGTTTCTGAGAATGGTCCCTCATTCTTAAGGTTTTTCCTTACTTACAATCCCCCCCTCTCTTTTTTAGAATTTTATTTATTTTTTGGCTGTGTTGGATCTTCATTGCTGAATGGGTTTTTCTCTAGTTGTGGTGCGTGGGCTTCTCATTGCAGTGGCTTCTCTTGTTGCAGAGCATGGGTCCTTGGGCACGTGGGCTTCAGTAGTTGTGGGTCCCAGGCTCTAGAGCACAGGCTCAATAATTGTGGAGCATGGGCTTAGTTGTTCCACGTGCAGCATGTGGGATCTTCCCAGACCAGGGATCAAACCTGTGTCTCCTGTATTGGCAGATGGATTCGTTACCACTGAGTCACTGAACCACCAGGAAACTCCTCTTCCTCCTCTTTTTAACTCCAAAGTTCTGCTGTATGGAATAAAAACTGCTGATTGGATGGGACAAATCTCAGTCAAACTGTAGTCCCAAGACTGGGGAGTCTTTTTCATTTGTCTTGTTTTTCTCCCCGCTTTCCCCACCTCCAACCATAGGCATATACCAGTGTGGCTAAGGCTCCCCTGCACTTGCATGAGAACCCAGACTTAGCCAAGGTGATGAACCTCATTGTCTTTCACTCCCGAATGCTGGACTCAGTAGAGAATATGCTGGTGGAAACTTCTGATTTATCTACTTTCTGGTATGTCCTGAGCTCTTTATCAATTAACCTAATCTCTTGCCTGGCCTCTGTGGAGCACTCTAATTCCCCCAGACACTGGGAAGACTTGTTTTCTTTGAGATCTCTTTAGAGGCAGATGCTATAACTCCACGGTTTCTTCATTCCAGTTCTTATCAAATGGTAGGAATTTGAAGCTGATTCCCTTTTGTGCTGGCTTTCTTTAGGGAAGCCAGTTGGACTTCACACAGTCTTGACTTCTCTGGGATAATTCATCAATTGTCTGTTCTTCACTGTTATCTTTGGAAACTTCTTTAGCATCTTTTTTTTTGGACCTTGTAATTTAAAAGAGACATGGAAAATGTGGAAGTTTAGTGGAGATGACTGAAAATAATTGGGAGGGCTGGGGAACAGGGCCTTTAGAGAGTGCACATGATTGTCTTACTTAGGTATCATTTGGCCTTTACTCAGTGACCACTGTTGTGCATAACTCTACCCTTTGAGGAATCAAACATACAATACAATATGTTGGCTCTGCTGTCTGCATTCTGCATGGTTAGGAAGGTATAATACCCACATGTGAAAAGGACATAATAATGGCAAATATGCATGCCATTGAGAGGATACAGGATTGAGGAAAGATCAGTCTCATGGAATTACTGAGAAAGTTTTCTGGAGCCTGAGTGTCAAATTTTGGGAGGGATGTGGATTAGTAGTATTGAGAGGCTTCTAAATCAGGGCTCAAATCATGCAGGGGTTCTGGGGAAAGAATAGCAATTTTGTACAAGAAAAGGGAAGGAGACATTACTAGCCTGCCCTGGGATCCAGTTAAAAAAAAGACTGAAAGGGTTGAGTTTCTTGGTTTTCTCTCTGCTTTAAGAGTAGGGAATTTAAAGAGGGAGGGATGAATATCAATAAATATTTGTTCAGGGAGGGGAGTTTGGGGGTGAATGGATACATGTATATGTATGGCTGAGTCTCTTTGCTGTCCACCTGAAAGTATCACAACATTGTTAATTGGCTATACTCCAATACAAAGTAAAAAGTTTTAAAAAAACTTTTGTCGAAAGAATCAATATTCTCTCCACCTCAGAGGAAGCAGCTCCTAAACCCTGGTCCTGAGTCTCCTTGTCTGTTCCATAGCTTTCATCTCCGTACCTTCGAGAAGATGTTTGCTGTGACCCTGGAGGAACCCGCCATGTTCCGTTACGCCATTGCTTTCCCCCTCATCTGTGCTCACTTTGTCCACTGCACGCATGAGATGTGCCCGGAGGAGGTGCGTGTCCTGAGCTCCAAACCCTGTCATCCCTCTAACCATGTCTCATTATTATTCCCTCAAAACGCAGTTTCAGGGGTTGATTTTGGCCCCAGGAAGGGTACCCATAGATACCTGGGTATCTTTTGGCCCCGTAGATATCTGGTGCAAGTCCCTGAATGTCTCAGCTTTATGTGCAGGGTGTCCTCTCTCTGGGTCTCATTTTCTTCTTCTGTAGAAGTGGGTGGCTCAGGCTGGGGTCAGAACAGTATTATGTGGAAGACACGGCTGTCTTGGTGATGACACTTTCTTGCTTGGGTCCTCTTTCCCGCAGTACCCTCACCTGAAGAACCATGGCCTTCATCACTGCAACTCCTTCCTGGAAGAGCTGGCCAAGCAGACTAGCAACTGCGTCCTGGAGATCTGTGCTGAACAGCGAAACCTGAGTGAGCAGGTGGGTTCAGCCCTCTCTCTGTTTCAGTCTCCCCTCTGCTACTCCACCATGCCTTCTTGCTATCTACCTCTGTCTTCTTCTCAAATACCAAGTTCTCTAAGCCTTTCAGGTAGGGCTAGGGCTTTTGTATGCATGAGTTTATGGCAGGCTTCTTTTCTTAGTGTCATCCCTTTAATCTTTACTCCCTTGGGACTTGATAGAAGTGTCTAAAAATACCCTTATTTGAACAGTTGCACTTCAACAAAATCTGGTCTTTCATCTGAAGAGTTTCAAGAGATGAGTTAACTTTCTAATTTGCTTCTCCTCCTCTCTCTGCCCTGCATACACATACTTAGAACAACGGCCCCCAGATCACCTGTCTTGTCTCACTGTTCTGTCCATCTGCACCCTAATCTGTAGCTATCTGAACATTTTCAGGCACCTCCTCTGTGTTTATCTTCGGGGTTGCTTTTATGTCTTTGTTGTTTTCCCCTCCCCTCCCTTGACTGACTCATAGCACCTGGTCATGATTAGCTCAACCTAAATTTATAGAACATTTGAAAATGAGGGACTCGTTCTGCTGTTGCCCTGGAGTCCTTCAGGTTTCCTAGACTACCCAGGCTTCCTGGGTTTGAGTCAGGCTTTGTAGCAACTTTGGTAGGAGGGGAGTCAGGTTGTGTGTGTGAGCATGTGCGTGTGTGTGTGTGTGTATACATATGCCCAGTTATATTATTACCAAACCTTCCCATTTTCTCATATGTAAAATGTGGATAAAAATAATTTATTAGTAGAAGTAGCATAAAGATGAAATGAAATAGAGTATGTTAAGTATTTGGTATGTAATTCTCAATAGATGTTAGCTGCTCTATTATTTGGTATTTTTTGGGCACTAAGGCCTGTGCTGGGGTTTTGGGATGGAAAGGTACACAGTTCTGGCCCTTGGGGAATGTTCCAGTCTAAGGAAAAAAGAAGTACAAATACATGTTTGAAAGACATTTAAATAATTAATGCAAAGAAGATATGTAAACAATTATGGGTATATTCATCACTCAACTTGAATACCTACTATACACACAAAAGCACACAGTTAAAGATATTTGCTCAGTGCTGGGTCAGGGGTGACTGAAACATAATGTGAGTATTATTTTCACACACAACAAAACTTTTGCAAATGGATATTGGCCCCTCCAAAGTTGTCATTTTGAATAAATAATTAATGATGTTGCATTACTAATGGAGCTACATTTTTTGGAATTACTTTCAGAATCTACCCACAGACCCTGTTGTATAATTTCAAGGTTGACACATCTTTGCCCATCATGGTAGACCTGATTTTTTTTGGAAATAGTAGGAACTTGAACTTTAAAAAAAAACCAATTGTGACTATAAAGTAAGAAAACCAGCTTAATCATGGCTATTATCCTATTGTAAGAGTAATTCCAAATGAGGAGTTTCCAGTCTTGCTCGGCACATACTCAGTGTCATTGGACTAAATGGAGAGAATTCCAGAGTGATTACCTTGAAGGAGAGATCTGAATATATAATTCTATCTTATATTTTCTGTATGGCTAATGGGGGTATCTTGTTAAAGAGAAGAGATGCAGGATTGATGTTTAAGTAACAAGAAATGTAGTATCTTTTTTTTTTTTTTTTTAAAAGAAGATGTAGGGGCTTCCCTGGTAGCTCAGTGGCAAAGAATCCGCCTGCCAATGCAGGAGACATGGGTTCAATCCCTGGTCTGGCAAGATCCCACATGCCTCAGAGCTGCTAAGCTCATGCACCACAGCTATTGAGCCTGTGCTCTAGAGCCCAGGAGCCACAGTTACTGAGCCCATGCCCTACAACTACTGAAGCCTGAGTGCTCCAGAGCCTGTGCTCTGCAACAAGAAAAGCCACCACAATGAGAATCCTGAGCACCACAGCTAGAGAGTAGCCCTCACTCCCCGCAACTAGAGAAAAGCCCGTGCAGCAATGAAGATCCAGCACAGCCAAAAATAAATACATACAATTATAGAAAAAAAGAAGTGGAAAGAGTGCTGGCCACGTTGTGACCTCTGAGTCTTTGGGGGGTTGTGGTAGTGGGGGTGTCTGTCCATGTTCCATATCCATGTGACAGGCTATGAAGGAATATAGCAAGTGAGATGGTAGTTCCACACTAGCAAAAAACAGACCATCTTCCTAGGTTGGAAGACCCCTGAAAGCACAATTGAGTGGAGCTCTTAGATTCTTTCTACTAGAAATTTTCCACTAGGAAAGACTTTCTCTCAGGAAGTGGATGGGGGAATTGATGATCTGGTCCCTGAAGGAAGTTGCCATCTTGAAACTCTGAAGCTAAACATGGGTAGATATTTAATGAAAGCTAACAGAGGTGAGCATGTGCTAGGTAGGCCCCCAGTAGAGAAAGAGATGCATGGACGGAAAGAGAGAGAAAGGCAGAGCAAGCAAAGAACAGGCAATAGTGGAAGGACCTGCTTGTAACTGTCAGGTGGACTACTCGGCAGTTTGAGGAAGGAATCTCATTTTTCCATTCACGTGTGTTTGCTTCTAAAGCTTCTCCCAAAGCACTGTGCCACCACCATCAGCAAGGCCAAGAACAAGAAAACCATGAAGCAGAGGCAGGCTCCCAGAAAAGGAGAGCCTGAGAGGGACAAGCCAGGAGCGGAGAGCCACCGGAAAAACCGCAGCGTTGTCACCAAGTGAGGCCCTGCGCCCTGAAGGGCCAGCCAGCACTATCTCAAGGAAGGGAGGGCAGGGAAGAGAGAAAGTGATGCCAGCAAAGGGGAGCGGAAGTGGTGGTGGGGAATGGCAGATATGGAAAAGCAATTCAATGTGAATTTTCTCCTTTGCGTTTGAAGTCAGCATTAACGTGTACTGTTCTAGGATGAGTTTTTTGAGAAGATGAAAGGGATCCAGGAGTGATGGGCCTGACAGATCCTCCCCAGCTACTAGCAGGCAGGGCCAGACCTGTAATGAGGTTCATTTTGCTTTCTTAATTTTACCCAGCATGGACAAGCTACACCTGAACTTGACGGAGTTGGCACTGACAATGAATCATGTACAGAGCTTCTCTGTGTTTGAACACACCATCTTCCCTTCTGAGTATCTCAGCAGCCACCTGGAGGCCAGATTCAACAGGTATCACTCTTTCCTTGTCTTCTCTTTGCTTAGTATGGTAGTGCTCAAAGTTGGGTTGCATTAGCTCCATCTTGGTCATTCTGAAGCAGCTAATCTGGCATAGGTCCTAGGCATCTCTATTTAAAACAAATAAATGAAGAGAACCCCAAACCTTTATAGGTTATTTTGATAGACAACCAGAAATGGTTTAGTAGAGTGAATGGGGCCTCTGCAGTCAGCAGAGCTGTGTTGATGCTCTTCACTAAGACGCCAGAGCAGGTTATCTATCTCTTGAGCCTCAATTTCCTACCCTATAAAGTAAAGATAATGATATTTACCTTGTTATGAGAATTACCTGTAATTGAGAATCGGTAGAGCGTTAAAGATAATCTTGAGTGACATATATAGGCCTCAACGAAATAAGTTCCCTTTCCCTAACTTTGCCTCTCATTCTGTTGCCCCCGAAATTTGCAGGAACATTCCTTGTATTGAAATTGGGCACTATAGTCAGCAAATTAGGGAATGAGGGGAAGACGTTTTTATGAGTAATCTGCTAGTCTTCTGTGTTTCTTTTTACAATATGTATACTAGTATATTCACCCATTCATTCAGCAAGTATTTATTGAACATCTACTGTCTGTTGGCAGCGTTCCCTAAGCTGTTGATACAGCAGTATACAAAAGGAATAAAGATTCCTGGCCACATGAAGTTTCCTTCTAATGGGAGAGACAAAATGAGAACATCGGATATAGAGTATTAGATTAGAAAATGATAAGCGCTAGAAAGGCAGGAGAAGGAGATAGGAAGGGTATAGCCGTGGCGGCGGTAGAATTTTACGTAGGGTGGCCAGGGAAGGCCTGCTTGAGAAAGTGACATTTGAACGAACTCCCTGAAGGAATTGAGAAAGCTAAGTGGGTGACTGTCTGCGCAAAGAACATTCTAGGCAGAGGAAGCAGCAAGTGTGAAGGGTCTGAGGTGGGAGCGTGCCTGGTATATTCAGTGAGCATGGAGGAGGCCAGTATGAGCGAGCAGGGGGGAAACTGGCAGGACGCGAGGTCAGAGAGGCTGGAGGAGGGGCAGACAGACGGCTCAGCTGCCTCTATGCCACCCTCAGGACTTTGGCTTTGATTCTGAGTGAGACAGGGAGGCTCGGCAGGCTTTGAGCAGGGGCAAGGATAGAAGTAGGGAGAATAGTCAGGAGTCCGTACCTGGATTGTAGGAGATGCAGGCTTGTTTTTTCAATTAGGTTTTTGCCTTGGTGACAGTAAAATTTGTTTTCATACCTTACACTTTAGCTACATGGAAGTAAGTGCCTCAGGCACATATAAAATGTCAAGATGACAATTTGATAATCACCCACGTGCGAACCTTCAGAAACTGGCAGTGGTTTCTAGGCCCTGGAGCAGCATAGGTGCGATATTTTAGTTTTTTTTTTTGATATTTTAGTTTTTCCTGAACATCTCTAATTCTTTCTTCATTGACACTCTTGCTCCTAAAGCCCCGAAGTTGGCCTAAAGGTTTGGCCTCAATGAGAACTCTAAAATAGATTAGGCTTGCATCTGTCCTTTCCATAGTATTTTCCCTCAAATGGTTTTCCTTCTCCTTTTCATCCGGGAAGCAGGTGCTCCTCTTCCCCTCCTCTGCCCCATAAACATTTTTCCAAAAATGCAAAACAAACAAAACTCCCAAACACCTGTGGCTTTAGGGAGGACCTGATGGACTCATTCATATTAATGTGCTGATGACTGACAAAAGCAAGTGTTGACAAGGTCTGATGTTCCTTTTTCTCCTACTGTTTACATTTTTTATTATCGTTGTTTTTATAGTTGTTTATTTAATTTTTGGTCTCCATTGCCACGCGTGGGCTTTCTCTAGTTGGAGCAGGCGGGGGCTACTCTTTGTTCCGGTGTGAAGGCTTCTCTAGTTGCGGGGCACGGGCTCCAGGCATGCGGTCTTCAGTCGTTACGGCTAAAGAGTGAGAGCTCATTAGTTGTGGGACACGGGCTCTGTCGCTCTGCGGCATGTGGGATCTTCCCGGACCAGGGATTGAACTGGTGTTCCTTGCATTGCAAGGCAGGTTCTTAAACACGGGATCACCCTGTTTACATTTTAACAGGGAAGAAAGTCTGAAGGACGAGGACTGAGTCCAACTATGAATTCTCAGGTTCCCGGGGAAGGTATTTTGGAAGGGTCTGGGAGTCCAAGAGGGAGGCGGTGTTGCTGATGTGCCCCTGAAATAATACAGTGCTGACAGTTCTTCCTTCTCTAAGGTTGGCTGGAGCTGTGTGCCAGCCAGGCGCACTCTCTCCACCTGGCATCCCATGGCCACTCAGCATTGCACTGCACATCTAAGGATTTCTGGGTGTGGTTTTCCATTTCTGACAGTGACTGGAACTAATTCTTTCCAAAGAGAAAAGACAAACACTGGCCCTGAGAATACAGGAGGTTATGAGACAGCTCATACAGTTAGATGGATGGCATTTGGGACCCTAGATCTTTTACCACCTGATCTAAATTTCCCTAGAGGAGCCAGAAGAACATGGTGACTGAGAATCAAATGTTAGTGGAGTCAAGTCCTGGCTCCGTCACTTGAACTTCTCTGTGTCTCGGTTTCTTCACCGTAAAATGGGGATGATAAGTGTACCTACCTTTTTGGGTTGCTATGAGGTTTGCATGAGATAATGTGTGTAGTGAAATCGTAGTGCAGCACCTAGAACACAGTATACGTGTGATAACTATGTTTGACATTATGGCTGTGATTATGGTTTTTGTCACCCAGAGCCATTGTGTGGCTGGCTGGCTACAATGCTACAACCCAGGAGATTGCCAGGCCTTCTGAGCTGTTGGCAGGAGTCAAAGCCTACATCAGTTTCATACAGTCACTGGCCCAGTTTTTGGGTGCAGATGTGTCCAGAGTCATCCGCAACGCCCTCCTGCAGCAGACTCAGCCACTGGACTCGAGTGGGGAGCAGACTATCACCACTCTCTACACAAACTGGTCAGTGTTGCTTATCCTTGCTCTCTGCCTTACTCTTTTTGTTAGCACTTTTTCCTTTAAGGGCAGGACCTCGGGACCAGGCATTTCAGCTCCTAGGGTCACAGACCCCCAAACAGAGGCTTGTTTCTGCCCGAGGACTAGAGCTATAAGCTGGGGCAAACTCAGATGTCCTCTCTCCACCATGAGGGTTCTTTCCAAGCTTCCATGTGACACCCACTGACCCCCCTTTTCCTCTTCATCTGCAGTTCCTGACCTTTCTTTTCTGGATTCTTAACTGTTTTCATTTCAAATGATCTTTCTTCCTCTTTCTGAAGTTCTCTTATTTCTCTTTTCATCCAGCTTCTCCGTCTGAAGACCATTCTGTCTCATACCTTCTCTCCAGAGCACTGTCTTCTCATCTTCCAATGTGACCATATTACGTTTAGTAGAGTGTTTTTCATAGGGAAAGGGGCCTCCTCCCCCAAACTGGAGGGGGCAGGCATCAGCAAACCTCCTTTGAGGTTTTAAGGATGTAAAGGAGCTGGAGTCCTACCTCCCTAAGCCACTGGGTGGCGCTCTTAATCCAATATCAGCTTAGTATGAGTCAGGCTGCAAAGAACCCCCTGAGAAGGCGGGTAAGCCTGAGATGGGGTTTGCAATACATACATCAAGCTGGGCCTGGCAGGTAAGGGAAATGGGTCTTGTGGGCTGGGTGGGAACTTTGAGTAGTAAGGGCATGCCATTCTAAAGGGGCAGCCACCACTTAGTACCATCTGATTGCTGCCTCACTAAATTATTATTTTTAATATAAAATCTCCGTTTAAAAAATTTGACAGCGAATTCAAATTAAAAGGAAAAAAACCGCACGTTGAGTGCTGGTTTTGACCTACCCGGGTTAGCTTGTGACTTCTGTAAGACCTAGCCCTAGAGCTAGTGCCTGGGTGAGTGACAGGGGTTACCCAGCCCTCTGCTGTCATTGGCTGGAAGCCTTCTTAGCTTGCCCAGAGGTCAGGAGGGGATATTTGGAGACTGGATGACAAGTGTTCACTGGGCTTCTCTCTGCCCAGTAGGTTTGACTTGAGACTTACTTCCAGGCTCCTAGGCTCTTAGTTTCTCAATGAGGAGGTTGAGGCTAAGTATATTTAGGAGGAGCCCAATTAGTAGGAATTTTTGTCTTGTCAGCTTAGGCTTGTCTTACCCGACAGAGAAGGGCCAAGAGTGCGGGTGTGCAGTAGCTGGAAAAGGTGCTGGGGCATGTCCACCATTACCTTTGACAGCACAGCCCGTGTCCAGCAGGTGAGAGGCAAAGCGGAGTCACGTCACTGCTGGTTGTTTCTGAGCCAGCAGCCTGGGATGTTTATTAGAGCGCTGTGCTGTCTCCTCCTCCCCACCCCAGTCTCTCTTCCTGAGCCCAGTGGTGGTGGTAGGAGGGAGGGAGTGAACACTCATCTTCTGTGCTCTCTTGGCCAACCCTGCAGGTACCTAGAAAGTCTGCTTAGACAGGCAAGCAGCGGGACCATCATCCTCTCGCCAGCCATGCAGGCCTTCATCAGCCTCCCCAGAGAGGGGGAGCAGAACTTCAGCGCAGAGGAGTTCTCTGACGTCTCTGGTGAGCTCAGAGTCTGGTCTCCTGTCAAGGAGCCGAGCTTTCTCCTCGGTACAATATCCCAACTGATGGACCCCATCTTTGTTCTCCTGCCTTCCCAGAGCCTCATTCTATACTCTTCTAGATCTCTGCTAGACTCTACCTTAGGGACGATAGGAGAGATTTCAAGTGAGACCCAGAATTGGGAAGTGGCTTGGGGGTTGATGGTGGAGAGAGAGGATGAAGGGAGTTAAGAGCTAGGCAGGGGCACTCAAAGGGTAGTAAATGGTTATTTTCCGTTTCCACAAAGAGTAGAGAGTAGGACATATGATGAAGGATAAAGGATAAATGTAAGGACATTCTGATGTTTGGAATTATTAAACAGTGATCTCATGTTGTGGCATCTTCTTCCTGAGGGATACATTTTAGGTAACTGATATTTAATAATGACGATGACATAACTGATGACGTTTAGTGTGGGCTAGGTTCTGAATGTTCACATTTATTAACTCCTTCACTCCTCACAAGAGCCTTGAGGTTGTTATTACCCCCATTTTACAAATGAGGACACTGAGACACCAGAAGTGACGGAGCTTAAGTTTGCACTTTCATAAATGGTAGAACTGGAATTTCATCTCAAGGCAGTCAAATTCCAGAACCCAGGTGCTTAATCACTTTGTCGTGCTGCTTCCCAGTGCACAGAAGTGCTTTAGTGTCTCAAGGCAGGCAGATGAGTGTGTCATGAATGAATTGGGAAGTTATTCTCTTTTTAAAGAGGGCTTGAAGCCGTGCAGATCCTTTTTAATAGATTTGTTTGACTGACTGATTCATGAACTATCCAGCTGCTTCCTCCTTCCTCTCATGGACCCCGCATGGGATCTGAGACAGGTAGATGCTTCGGTGATGCTGCCCTCTCCATTCTTCCCCTTCCTTGGAGGGGGTGTTATGGAGGGCAGAGCATGCAGCTCTATTCTCCAGCTCTGCCTTCTTCCTGCCCTCACACTGACTCCATCAGTGAGCTGACCCTACTCCCTACCTGCTGGAGGCTTCAGATGTCCCCTTCTCATCAACTCCTCCCACAAGCTGTAGGCAGCATCTAAAATCAGCTTTAGGTCTTGCTGACAACTGACGAGCAGCAGGAGGCAATGTTGATTTCCCCTTCTGCCACCCCCACCCCAATTTCCCAGGGTTACCATGGTGATGGGGCAATGCTGCTGCAAAAATAGCTAGATGGATAGAGAAGGAGGCCCTAGGGTTACTAGCCTAGAGAGGACTAGAGTAAGGTGGATCCAAACTGGTGGATCAGCGTGTCTTTTCTCCAGAAAGGGTAGTTCAGCCCCTCTGCCTCTCTGTCAGCATTTAGCATTATTTAAGGTGACCAGTTAGGAAATCCTTTCCTAGTTCTCAGCTCAGTTGTTCCTATTATAAATAGGTGACTCTAAAAATGTCTAGTATTTTATTCCACATGAGACTCCATGTCCGCTGCTGTGGCCAGCTCCACTGCTTTTGTCAGTGGTAGAGGTGGAGATGAACTGGTCCTGCCTTGAAACCCTTGAGTATGGGGGCCTCAACTTCCCTTTCCCTCTGAACTCTTATTAACTAGGTTAAACTCACCTTTCCTCTCCTCGTCTCTTGTTACTTCTGGTCTTTATGGTTTTCTCTGCTGGGATAGTCCATAGCAAGAGATCAAAGCTGGAGCTCTTTCCTGTCTGAGTTTGTCCCTCAGGTTTGCAACATGGGATTTCCCCAGCCAGGCTTTATTTAATCCACAAAGTGTCAGAAGCAGGCTGGTTAGGGAGGGATAAGGTAATGGAGCAGACTGGAGGAAGGAAGGGTTTAGAGGGAAAACAGTTGGGATAATGGGGATGTGTGTTGATTATGCTCTCCTAGCAACTCTGTGTGGAGAAGGCAATGGCACCCCACTCCAGTACTCTTGCCTGGAAAATCCCATGGACGGAGGACCCTGGTGGGCTGCAGTCCATGGGGTCACTAGGAGTCGGACACGACTGAGCGACTTCACTTTCACTTTTCACTTTCATGCATTGGAGAAGGAAATGGCAACCCACTCCAGTGTTCTTGCCTGGAGAATCCCAGGGACGGGGGAGCCTGGTGGGCTGCCGTCTATGGGGTCGCACAGAGTTGGATACGACTGAAGTGATTTAGCAACAGCAGCAGCAGTAGCAACTCTGTGAGGTATTCAGGGTGGATTTTAATTTCTTCATTCTGCAGAGAAGGGAGCTGAGGCCCAGAGATGGTCTTACATCTTATAAAGCTAGTGCAGCCAGTACAGCAAGAGGAAAGCCCAGGTACCAGGTAAAGGGACTTGGCAAAGTCCAGATTCCTGTAAGAATGAAAAGTAAATAGGTATCACTTGTGGTACATCTTGGTGTGAGTGCCAGTGGGTAGAAGGTTAACTGTCCTACAGGCAGGCCAGACCTGTCACATGAATGCAGGATTTCAGGCCACATGTGCTCCCTACTTCCCTTCCTTGCCATTTCCTTTCCTTGCTGAAAAACATTAGACATGTTCAGACTATCCTATAGCTATTGTGCAAATGCACCAGTGCCCTCTGGGTCCTACCTGGGGCCTCTGCAACTCTATTCCAGAGATGCGGGCCTTGGCTGAACTCTTGGGCCCGTACGGCATGAAGTTCCTGAGTGAAAACCTGATGTGGCATGTGACTTCGCAAATTGTGGAGCTGAAGGTACTGTGGATGCAAGGCCCCGGGAAGAAGGTCCAGCCTCGGGGGAAGCGGGGTAGCCTAGGAGACTGGGGAGAGATGTACCATGGGTCTCGTCTTTTCTTGCTTAATGTCTCTGTTCTGACTGCAGAAGCTGGTGGTAGAAAACATGGATGTACTTGTTCAGATCAGATCCAACTTCAACAAGGCGGACTTGATGGCTTCTCTGCTGCCCCAGCTGACAGGTGAGCACATCCCCTAAAGGGAGAAGGAACTGTGGAAAAGCATTGTGGACCACAAGGGGTTGTTGGAGCTATGAGGCCTTGGCTGGGTCTGAAGAAGCAAAACCGTTGCCATTTTCCCACATTCTCTTCTCTCATGCTCTTCTTTCTCCTCAGGGGCTGATAATGTGCTGAAGCGCATGACCATCATTGGAGTTATCCTCAGTTTCAGGGCCATGGCCCAAGAGGGACTTCGAGAGGTGAGTGGGGGTGGGGGGGCTGCCACAGGATAAACAGAATAAAGCGCTGGGTGGGGCTTGTGTGAGAAGTTGTGGAGAGGGTTGTTGGCAAGCATTGTGGAGAAAGGAGCTTAATCCGGTAGAAGTCCTGGAAGATCTCTGAGGACAGATGAACTGGAGAAATCTGGACGTGTGACAAGGGAAGTAACACAGAAAGTTGGCTAAGTTCTAAGCTGAGGCCCTGTTTTGCTTTTTTTGTTTCCACCTATGTTTGAAGTGCTGGCCTCTGTCCTTGGACTCATTTGTCTTCTTTCCTCCAGGTTTTCTCCTCCCACTGCCCGTTTCTCATGGGTCCCATCGAATGCCTGAAGGAGTTTGTCACGCCAGACACAGATATCAAGGTATCGGGGAATGCAAAGTGGAATCCAACCAGGAGATTTCTGTTGTTGACAAAGGATAGAGCTAGGATCTTGGAAGGGAGGAGAGGGCTCTGAAGAATACCACAGGAAGAAGAGCCAGGTTTTCAATAGAAAAATATCTGGGGAGGTTTTGTGGAGGGAGGAATTTTGGTCAGAGAAGAGGGTTCAGAGTAGGGGAGCCCTGGGGAGATCCTGTGGGGGCTGGGGAACGTTACTGGAGGGAGAGCAGTAAGGGCAAGGATCACAGTATCTCTAGGTTTTCTCCTAAGATGTGCAAATTAGATTCTGAACGATGTGCAGACAAGTCCCCTCTTTAGTCAGGAGCCTGGGAACTTTCTGTAAAAGTTGGTTCTTCCATTCCCACCCACCCTGCCTGCCCTCAGATTGTCCTTTCCTTTTCTGGCCTGGTCTTCCTCCCAGCTCTGAGACGGTCTGGTTTGTGTGCGCGTCATTTCCTGTAGGCATGGGGAAAGGGGGAGGGGCCTCTGTCAGCGCCCAACCTAAACATCCGTTTCCCCTCGCCCTCCTCAGGCTAGCTTGCCTTTTGAATCACCTGGAGCAAACAAGTATGTTTCGCAGGAAATACAGCTGCACAGCGCACAGGGCAGGGCACTTCTCTTATAACTGACTCCATTAATGGAGGGAGGTCTATGAGAGGAAGAAATTGGTTAACAGGAAGATGTTGTTCAGTTGCTCAGTCGTGTCTGACTCTTTGCGACCCCACGGGAAGTAGATGCTAAGAGAAAAAACAATTTCCCTTACCTTGAGGTCAGAAGAATCGTGAAAATTTCCCCTCTCTCTGCCTGAAATCAGATGAGGGCCAAGTGGTCACGGGCCATGAGGGGTGATTTTTCACTGGATGGCTGCTCCTTCAGGCCCTGGCTTGGATTTCACTGTGGGCCCCGGGTTTCTGGCAGCTGTTGATGTTGGGGCGGAATGCTCTGGTCTGTCAGGAGTGTGTCTAGCTGGTATCTTCCTGGCAGCTTTGAGCTTTAGGCTCTGCCTGCCTATGAGGATAAACAGGTGTGTGGAGATGGGGCTGGCCTTGTCCATCAGAGATTCTGTTACTACCTCCGAGGGGCAAGAAGATGAGGAGAAGAGAAGAAGGTTAAAAGGTGAAGACGTTTCCTTCAACCATCACCTTCTTTTTCCAGAAAACCACAGATTATGGACCAAATCCCCCACCTCCTAGGTCACGGTTGCCACTTGCAGGGTTATGTAGTTAGTAGGGAATTTAAACAGGGCAGAGCAGAATGCTGAGGTTTACCTTCTGTGTCTAGCATGGTAGGTGGTGTGTGTTTACTGTTATATCTGTGGGGTTCTTTGCATAAGATACTGTACTTATGCAAAGTACTTATGTATGTACTTAGTTATCTGCTATTGAAACAGTTATCCTTGTCCTCTCAGAACATTTTGAAGTCTTTTTCTCTTAACTGCAAAAGTCCAAGTACTTTTGTGGGTGTGGGTGTTTGGAGCTACATCTTGGGAACCTGATTCTAAGTACAATGAGGAATTCAGGAGTCAATCAATAAACATTAACTGAATGCCTTCTATGTGCTTAGCATTGTGTTCAAACCTAGAGAGGATGAAAGCAATGCAGAGTTCCTGGCTTTGAGGGAAAGGAAGCAGAGTGAAAGGGACAAGGTTTATTAGTCTCTCAGTGATGCTGGGAGTCATTAGAGCAATAAAGTGAAAGTTGCTTAGTCGTGTCTGACTCTTTGTGACCCCATGGACTATACAGTTCATGGAATTCTCCAGGCCAGAATAATGGAGTGGGTAGCCTTTTCGTTCTCCAAGGGATCTTCCCAACCCAGGGATCAAACCCAAGTCTTCCGCATTGCAGTCGAATTCTTCACCAGCCAAACCACCAGGGAAGCCCAATTAGGGGTAGATGCCTTATATGTAAAAAGTGAAAGTGGAAGTCAGTCAAGTCAGACTCTTTGCAACCTAATGGACTGTAGCCTGCCAGGCTCCTCTGTCCATGGAATTCTCCAGGCAAGAATACTGGAGTGGGTATAGCCTATCCCTTCTCCAGGGGATCTTCCTGACCCAGGAATTGAACCCAGGTCTCCTGCATTGCAGGCAGATTCTTTACCAGCTGAGCTACTAGAGAAGTCCTTTTACATATGTGATCTAATTTAATCTTCACAGCAACTCTGTAAGGTGAGTATTTTTATTCCAGTTTTACAGATGAGAAAATGGAGGCTCCAAGAGGTTAAGTAACTTTTAGCCAAGGTCACGCAATCAGTAAGTGATGGTACTAGGATTTGAACCCAGATCCTCTCACTACAGGACTTTCTCTCCCCTCTCTATGCCATGAGGTTAAAAACATATTGTAATCTCGTTGGTGAGATACACCATAATGTCTTGCCTCCAATCTGAGAAGATAACTGATGATACCAGGTGCTGCCTGTGACCAGTGGCGAGTAAGTGGTGCCAAGTTAAGGAGGGAAAGATGAGCATGAGCTGCAGTCAACAGGGAGGGCTCTACAGAGAATGTGAGATTCAAGGTAGGCCTCAAGGGTGGGTGTCAGTTGGATATAAGCAGAGGAGAAGTAAATGGGAAAAACTTGTCTTTTTCCCTTCCTATGTAGGGAAAAACCCACTTCTCCCCTACTGTGTGATTCTCTGCTGAGAGTCTCCTTTACTCTCACACAGAACACATCACTTCTGACACTTCCGGTCACCAAGTGTTTGGAGGATGTCCCCACACCAATTCCCTGACACCAGCTGGATGTCCTGCAGCTTAACTCAGTTCTGACACTATCAACCTGGAGTTGGTGTCAGATCACACACGTTTAGGGCTCACTTCCACAAGTCTGCACCTACCCCTACCCCATCTTCAGAAGCCAGTTGCAAACCTGTACTTCTGACAAACTGGCTATATGTCAGAGGTTCCAATATCTATCTCCTTGCTGCTGCTGCTGCTGCTAAATTGCTTCTCGTGTCCGACTCTGTGTGACTCCATAGACGGCAGCCCACCAGGCTTCCCTGTCCCTGGGATTCTCCAGGCAAGAACACTGGAGTAGGTTGCCATTTCCTTCTCCAATGCATGAAAGTGAAAAGTGAAAGTGAAGTTGCTCAGTTGTGTCCAACCCTCAGCGACCCCATGGACTGCAGCCTTCCAGGCTCCTCTGTCCATAGGATTTTCCAGGCAAGAGTACTGGAGTGGGGTGCCATTGCCTTCTCCATCTACCTCCTTAGGTTCCATTAATTTGCTAGAGTTGTTCACAGAACTCAGGGAAACACACTGACCAGTTTATTAAAGGATGTGATAAAGGATATAGAAGAACAGCCATATGGATTTCCCAGTGGCTCAGAGGTAAAGAATCTGCCTGCAATACAGGAGACCTGGGTTTTATTCCTGGGTTGGGAAGATCCCCTGGAGAAGGGAATGACCACCCACTCCAGTATTTTTGCCTGGAGAATTCCATGGACTGAGGAGATATGGTGGGCTACAGTGCATAGTGTCCCAAAGAGTCAGACACGACTGAGTGCCTAATACTCACTTCTACTTTCAGACCAGCCATATGGAAAGATACACAGGGCGAGACCTGTGACGGTCCTGATGACATAAGCTTCTGACTTTCTGCATTTGGGCTGAACACCCTCCTGGTCCGTGGATGTGTTCCCTATCTGGAGGCTCTCTAAACCCTATACTGTTGGGATTTTATGGAGGCTTCCTCACATAGGCATGATTAACTCCATTTCTAGGCCCTCTCCTCTCTCTGTAGAAGTGGGTGTGTGTGTCGGGGGCGCAGGGTGGAGCTGAAAATTTCCAGCTTCTAATCAAGGCTTGGTCTCTAGGTGACCAGCCTCTATCTAGGAGCTGGCCAGGAGCCCAACCAGAGTTGCTGCATAGGAACAAAAAATGCTGTTTTTATTACTTAGGGAATTATAAGGGTTTTAGGAGCCTGTGTCAGGAACCAGGGGCAGGGACCAATATATTTCCTATGGTCTCTCAAGAAGAAAGGACACTCCAGAAGAGGGACGCACAGGAACCGGAGTATGAAAAGAAGAAAGTAAGTTGTAGTTTAGAGATGGTGAATATATCACTCTGGCTGCATTGCCTGTAGGAAGTGTTTGAGGAAATAAAGTTGGAAAAGTAAATTTGTGCTGTGGAGAATCTGAAGGCCAGGCCAAAGCCTTGGGCTTTTTTTTTTTCCCCCTGCAGGTTAGGGAGACTTATGAAAGGAATACCTAGAAAAGATGATAGTACACCAAAAGTTTAAAATCTGTGATCCAGGGATCTTGGCCACCTGTAGCTTCTGCCAAGTACTTCTCTCCAGGGAGTACTCTCCAGAATGTTGTTTTCTTCTCCACCAGGTGACCCTGAGCATCTTTGAGCTGGCATCTGCTGCGGGGGTGGACTGTGACATTGATCCAGCCCTGGTGGCTGCCATTGCCAATCTGAAAACTGGTACCATTGGGGAACGGGGCGACGGAGGGCTTGGGCCGTATTTTGGGGTGGGAAAATGTCAGTGTCAAAGAAGTCTTTATTTGGGATTGTGAATTCAGAGGGTAGAAACTGGGAGCTAAGGAAGGACTTAAAGCACAGTCCCTAATCCCCAGAAAATACTTCCACAGGCAATTTCGATTTCTAGTCAGGTTCCAACCAGTTGATCTGTCAATCAGCTAAAAAGTATTAAGTGAGTCTGGTGCTCAGCAAGTGCTCCAAGGAACTTACAGTCTTGTTGGGGAAATAAGATTAATGCAGATGAAACAGTGAGGGAAACAGACATGATTTCATGCCTAGTTATATAGTATATAGTGTCCCAGTTCCCCAGAATGATCTTACTCTCCCTCCCCTCTGATCACCTTGACACCATTCACTTCTTCCCCTGGTCTCACACTTGTCTCTTATATTTCCATTACACATTTCCTCTGATTAGCACGTTCATACTTGCACACACTCTGAATAGGATGGAACCAGGGGGTTGGTATGAAGCCTTTTCGAATTGCCAGACTGGCTTTCCCTCTTCTCTCTCGGCTTTGATGAAAGTCTTTGCTCTCCCTCCCGCCTCTCCACTCCATCAGGCAGCTGACAGAGTGCCCTCAGCCTGCGTGTCAGCTGAGCCCTTTGCCAAAAGCTGTGCTCAGTCGCCAGTGGAAGCCTCCAGGACTCAGGCCTCTCACTAGCAGCAGTAATGACTTGCCTATAATGCTCTACAAAGTCTTTTCACAGATATTTTCTCATGGGACCCTCCTAGGAATTCTGTGAAGTAGGACCCCATGGAAGAAAGCTCCTGTTTAATGACCTTACTCTCTTTTCCTTTTCCCAGATTTGTCATCCCCTGAGGAAGAATATAAGGTGGCCTGCCTGCTCTTGATCTTTCTGGCCGTTTCCCTCCCGCTGCTTGCCATGGATGCTGCCTCCTTCTACAGCATTGAGAAGGATGGTAAGTAAGGAGTAGGTTTAGGTTAGTGTCCTGGGGGCGGTAGATGAGACCGAGACATCTATCTGGAAAATACAGACTTCGGACTCAGATGCAAAGTTCTGTTTCAGAAAGCTCTTGAGAATAGACAATCTGTAAAATTAAATTCAGGTGAAATTTCATGATTGTCTATCTTTCTCCTAATCCTCGAATGGCTCCTACTCCTTTGGTGTCACATAGGGCTGGCCCAGACTGAAAAAATGGCAAGTTACCAGCTGGGGTCACCTGGCATGGTTCAATTTCCTTTCCTTTCTCTCCCCCTCTGTCAATAATAATCTAGGTTACAGCAACAATATTCACTGCTTGACCAAAGCCATCATCCAGGTATCTGCTGCCCTCTTCACAGTCTACAACAAGAACATTGAAACTCACCTCAAGGAATTTCTCGTGGTGAGTGGGTCTAGGTTATAAGGAATGGACGGACGATTGTGAAGTCTGGGGGTAAGTGGTTTGACTTAAATCCATAGACAGTTATTATTGAGCAGGCCTCAGAGTCTAACCTCCCATCTTGCTCATTAAGTAGTGAGAGACGGCTTTGTGAAAGGCAGGGGTTTCTTCTAAGCTCCCTAACAGCTGGTATTTCAACCTCTACCCGATACTTGGAAGGAGTGCTGGACTAGGAGTTAGCAAATCTGAGTTTAGTTTTGGATCTGCCACTGAGAAGTTGCGTGGTCTCTGAAAAGCCAAACTTTTGAGGCCACAGTTTTCCCATTTATTAAATAGAGATATTAAACCAAATCCATGATTTGGTCCTTGGTGTCCATTACAATATCCTGAGGAGTTTGTTAAAATACAGACTTGAGACACTGAGTTTTATCATCTATGAGGCCACTTTCAACTCTAATACTGATAAAAAGTCAAACTTTTTTCAAATTCTCAGACTTCATTGTGAATCAGAATCACGTGGAGAATTTCTGATTCAGTAGATTAATGGTGGGGCTGGAAAATCTTGCATTTCTAGCAAGTTCCTGGGTAATGTTGGTGCTGCCCATCCTGGGATCTTATTTTGAGAGCCCCCTGGTCGAGGTTTCTAGGGACTGGAACTTACAGTCAGGAAGCTGATTTTACTATAGGTTATGTTCAATTTGTTTGAAAGAAGTTGTTAAAAAAATTTTTAGCCGAAGTTTGACTCCCTGCAACTCTCACTATTGATCTAAGCTTTGCCTCTGGAAAAACACAGAATAAGTAATCTCTTTCCATTGTTCAGAGAGGTCCCAGAGCTTTCCATTCTAAATCCTCCGTGGAGGAATCTCTTTCATACTCTTTGATATGTAGTCCAGTGCCCGCTGACTGCTTGAGCATTCTCAGCAATAGGGAGCTTATTCTTTTTTTTAAAAAGTTAATTTATTTTTAATTGGAGGATAATTACTTTACAATATTGTGTTGGCTTCTGCCATACATCAACATGATTTAGCCATAGACGTACATATGTCCCCTCCCTCTTGAACCTCCTTCTCACCTTCCCACTCCATCCTACTCCTCTAGGTTTTAACAGAGCACCAGTTTGAAGGGAGCTTATTCTTTTGCAAAGCATGGTTCTGATTTAAAAACTAGAGCCTCATCTGTCTCCTTTTAGGAGGAAACAGTAGATCATATTCTCTAGGGAGTCACACCCTGGTCCCAAGAAGTACATGTCAGGGACTTGGAAGCTTAGTGAGAGGGTCTCTCTTTAAACTGGGACAGCAGACCAGACAGAATGGGCTCCGAGCATCTGAGATATAAAGAGGATTCACACCAGATCTCTAAGATGGGGTGAGAAGGGAGTCACCCCCACCCCCAGAAGAAGGTAGAGCCTCTTCTACCCTCTCGTTTGCTAAATACAGGTAATCTGGGTCTGGGATGCAATTATTCACATTTCTTTCTTTCTCTTTGATCTACTGGGGACCTGAAGGTGAATGGAGAGGACAGCCATTCGGGAGTTGACAGAAGGAGAATACCAAAAGCACTGTCTGAGTCAGCGGCCCAGCTCTGTCTCTAGTCGGGTGGGGAGTCAGCTGTAAACAGTCTGATGACAGTGGTGTCTGGAGGCCGCCTCAGAAAAGAGATTAATCTCCTGGCATACAGTATTACCTGCCTCTGTTGCAGTTTCTTTCTTCGCCTCTTTCTACCTCTCCTCCAGCATCCCTGGCAACCGGCTGTTGCCTGCACTGGCTAGTTTGGAGGCAGAGTGTGTCTCTGAAGCCTGGGGGAGTCACCGCTTTTCCACCCCAAGCCTCCCAGCACTTCTTAACTCACCTCCTTGATCTTCTCATGACTTCCTGTAGCCTGAGGCTGTCCTACTCTGACCTTCATAAAAATCTGCTTCCTTACAAATTTTTCCCTTACAGGTGGCTTCTGTCAGCCTCCTGCAGCTGGGCCAAGAGACTGACAAGCTTAAAACCAGAAACCGGGAGTCCATTTCTCTGCTCATGCGCTTGGTATGTATCTGCTCTAAGTTGGTCGTAGAGATAGGGCCAGAGGGAGGATCCTCTGTAGGGTCCTTGGCTCCCTACAGTGGTTATCACCCAAAAACATTAACCAAGAATTTAATTCTGCCTGAAGGGGTCCAATCCTCACATTCTGGTTAACATTCTAGATTTGTCCTGTCATCCCAAGGTAGAGTCTTTGAGGATTTCTCTGCAGGACAGTGTCTTCCTGGCCCCTAGCTGACTGGGCCCCTTTCCCTGCAGTGCTCTTGAGTGTGATAAGATGGAACAGCTCACCCCTACCATGGGGATGAGCTCATGGATGGGGATGTCCCTCATCTATAACTACCTGTCCAATGCATCTTTGATTTTACTTGGCCACTTTCTACTGCTGTATTTCTTGTCCTTAAGAGAACCATGAAGAAGGTTCAACTGGGGGGGTTCCACTGGGGAGGAAGAGGGGAGCCCAGAAGAGGGAAGGGATTTTTAGCTGAAAAGCTGTAAGGCAGGGAACCTGGTGGGACACGAATCAGGCAGCTCCTGCTATCTCTTCTGTTTCCCAAGCTCTGGCCTTTCCCCTTCTTTGGTAGAAAGTTCTGGGAACTCTGATTCAGTTAACTTTTAAAAAATCTTTTACTCTTGATCCTGTTTCCCTCTTCAACGTGCTTACTCACTCTTGTTCTACAGTTTGATTCCCCAGGTTAGCTCTGCACTTAAAGGTGGGCAGGAGGGGCTCCTGCTCTGGACCCTGGATTTAGGTGACCCTTCCTCTGGCCTGTGGGAGAGGACAGGCCCACCTGGAGCCTGTGCCCCTCCTCAGAGCCCCCGCTAAAGACTTCTTGGGCCTCAGAATTCTTTCCTGAGCAGCTCCAGCCCACATGTAGAGCTTGTACTGCATGCGAGTCCATCCTACTGAGGCAGACTGTGCTCTAGAGCCCATAGAATGTGTGGCTGGAGTTTAGATGTGCAGACAGGAAGATTATGTGTGTCTACAAACCCCACAAACTGGGGTGGGAGGAGAAGGGGTGCCAGGCTGGAGGCTGATTCCCTCCCTTCTCCCTTCTCTGGTACAGAACTCTGAGGGGTCTAACAATTCTTAATTCAAACCTGTCTTCCGTGAAATTGTAAAGGTACACTCAGCCGTCCATATCCACAGGTTCTCAGCTATGGATTCAACCAACCTTGGATTGAAACTATTTTAAAAAAACATTCCAGAAAGGTCCATAAAGCAAAACTTCAAATTGCCCACAACAGCAACTATTTACATAGCCTTTACATGGTATTTATAACTGTTTACATAACGTTTATGTTGTATTAGGTGTTATAAGTAATGTAGAGATGATTTAAAGAATATGGGAGGGTATCATAGGTATATGCAGGTACTATGCTTTTTTATAAAAATTACTTGGGCATCTACAGATTCTGGTGTCTCCCTTGAATTGGTTCCACAGGTGGTCTGGGAACCAATTCCCTGCCAGTGCCCCATGATATTGAGGGATGAATACACGTTGCAAGAAAGAATATAATATTTTATCATGTGGTGTATGGGCTTCCATTTGCACGCTCGGCCAGGCCCACGAGTATTAGGGGTGGGCGTGCCTGGGACCCACTCTGGGTCTCCTTCTTTGAATACACAGGCCCTGAGTGCTGTGTCTCAGTTTCTCTAGCTCGAAAAGGCCTAGGTTGGGCTGATGAAGGGTCATGATGAGGCAGAGAAGAGAATGTGGACATGAGGCTGTGGGGGTGTGGTGAGGAGGTGAGAGGGCAGGGGAGGCTGAGGAGGGCCGAAGGAGGGCGACAGAGCACAGTCTCAGAGCAGCATGACCTCTGCGTGCGTGTGTGTGTGTGTGGGGCGCGCTAAGTCGCTTCAATCGTGTCTGACTCTTTGCCACCCCGTGGACTATAGCCTGCCAGGCTCCTCTGTCTATGGAATTCTCCAGGCAAGAATACTGGAGTGGGTTGCCATGCCTTCCTCCAGAGTATCCTCCCTACCCAGGGATCGAACCCAAGTCTCCTGTGGCTCCTGCGTGGCAGGCAGATTCTTTACTGCTGAGCCACCTGGGAAACCCAACATACCTGGGGCAAGTTAATTAACCTTTCTGAGACTCTGATTCTTTAGCCTTAAAAGCATGCAGTTATCCTTATGATGCGCTTCCCTGATAGCTCAGGGATTCTTGGTTAAGAATACGCCTGCAATGCAGGAGACCCTGGTTCGATTCCTGGGTCAGGAAGATCTGCTGGAGAAGGAATAGGCTACCCACTCCAGCATTCTTGGGCTTCCCTTGTGATTCAGCTGGTAAAAAAGTCTGCCTGCAACGTGGGAGACCTGGGTTCGATCCCTGGGTTGGGAAGATCCCCTGGAGAAGGGAAAGGCTATCCACTCCAGTATTCTGGCCTGGAGAATTCCGTGGACTGTATAGTCCATGGGGTCGCCAAGAGTTGGACAGGACTGAGTGACTTTCACTTTCACATCATTATGCTAGAGGGGTGAGGGTTCATGAGACAGTTTATATAATAGTGCCTGGTACATAATAGATGCTAAACAAATGCTCCCTCTCTCTGCTGCTCAGTTTAGTTCCTGGATGATTTAGGCATGCCTGTTCCATGTCCTTGGACAGTTCCCACCTCTGTGGGGTTGGAGGGGATTCTGTACAGCTGCTCAGCCCTGCCTCCTCCCTCTGCTTTGCGTTTCCCCCCACCCCCCCAAGTGTGGCAAGGTGTCTGCCCCTTGTGGCGTCACTGGCCTGCAGAGTGGCTGGAACAGCCCTAGGACCCGGCACTTTTTTTTATAGGAGGGAAGAGACAGAGGGACTAGCTGCTGCAAAGCAATTTAAATGCAAATGTTTCCACAGAGAAATTGGAAATGACTGAAGGGAAGGAGCTGTATTCTGCGTAAAGAGGCTACTCATGTAGCCCCAAATCCTGTTCAGGCACTTCTCTCCCTGGGGTCTGTCTTGGCTGTCAAGCCTGGGCAGTGCCCACCCCCACTATTGGCAGACTTCCTGGTGTGGGTTTCACGGGGCAAGGAATGACTCTCATAGACTCATGGAATCCTAAGTGTCAGAAACAGATCAGACGCTGGTGGTCAGTCCAGTCCTCACCATTCCTAGGCGAGGACACCGAGGAGAGGGAGGCAAAGATAACATCCACGGTCTCCCCGAAATACATGGGCAGATTTGGGACTAGAACCCGTTTCTTGGCTTTCACTCCCGAGCTGTTTCCACTGCCATGAATTTCCTCCAGTTGGGAGCCCTGTGATTTTCTGTGCTTAACAGAGCAGAGAATAGAAGTCTTGGACCAGCGGATCCTTCTTGAAGCCATCACTCATTTCCCCGTACCCGAGGGTCATATCCTGGAAAAGAGATCTTATCTCTTTACTGGCTTAAGGTTTTGAAAATCTTGCTTACCAAGAAATCCTTTCTGCCATCCAACCTGAGATCAGAGCTGCAGTTTTACGGGCGGATTTTCTCTCCTTCAGCCTGTGATGTCTGCTCTTCTGAGGCTGTCGTGTGTACTGAGTGTGCATGGTTTGAGTATTACAGTACCTTACAAATTTTAAAAATTGAAAAGGGCTTCAGAGAGAGAAAAACATTAGAATAGAGATGGTAGATCTCTTTCCTGAGTGAATTTTCAGGACTTGAAACCCCAGACATATTTGGGGTGGCCCATCTGTGTGAAATACCAGAGGATATGGGATACTTCTCTCCAGAGTGTTTTTTAGTCCCACAACCTCTTGGATGAGGAGAGTGTGGAAGGAAAGACACCCCGTTCCTTCTTCAGGGAAGGAAACCCTCTGGCCCAAGGCTAGGCTGTACGGCTCTACGGTAATATCCCCCTGCCCCCTGCCCTCCGTCTTACCCA
Source organism: Bos mutus (assembly GCF_027580195.1). NCBI lineage: Eukaryota > Metazoa > Chordata > Mammalia > Artiodactyla > Bovidae > Bos > Bos mutus. Next base: position 46,872,378 of record NC_091621.1, read on the forward strand.
GGCATCTTGATCTGTCTTTCTGCTTGGCTGTGGGGGCTGCAGGGATTTCCACAGCACACAGGCCTTCTAATTAAACTAATTAATCATGCCTGCTCCTTTATACAGCATCCATACTGCTCCCCAAGCACTGTACTAAGGGAGGGAGGAGCCTAAACCATGTGGGTTCCGGGCCCCTCTTGCTTGGCCTGCAGTGGTAATTGTTTTTTTCTCCGCAGAGCTTTGTCATTAGCACATTTATGCATTCTTACCTGCATCTGTGCTGCCCACTCACATCTCATTTAGCATCCAGAATGAGAGAGAAGAGAGTTTTTCTGCCCTAGAGAAGTGATTCTTTCCTGCCTTCTGCTTCTGAGCCCTGCATATAACCCCGAGGAGGGGCTCAGGGGTCGTTATAATGGAGCTGAAGGGAACAGTGCTTTCTGAGAGTGAATCGAGTGGCAGTGCCTTGGTACCCCGTTTACTTGTAACTCTGAGGGCCTCAGAGGGCCCAGGGAACCCAATGAGGAGGAACGGCGTGTCACAGTGGATGCCCTACCTGGGGTCCTCATCTCTCTTGGCCCTTGCTTTTCCAGGTGGTGGAGGAGTCCTCTTTCCTGACCCTGGACATGCTGGAGTCCTGTTTCCCATACGTGCTGCTTCGAAATGCCTATCGGGAGGTCTCCCGGGCCTTCCACCTGAACCGAGTGTCGGCCAGTACCCACTGAAAGGTCTTTGGACCTACCTAAACCCATGCTGCACTGGAAGCTGTGGCTATTTTCTCAGAGGGTGGGAATGAGGTGGGGTCACCAGGGAGAGGATCAGCCAGACTGGTGAAGAGGGAGATGGAGAAACAGCCCAGGGCTGAGAAATCATAGAGAACTGGGGCCAACTGGGGCAGGGGGTGGAGGGCTTTTTTCATGGAAAGAGTTATGGTGTTGGGGCCAGGTGTATGAATTTTTACAATGAAAAAAAAAAAAAAAAGTGACCCTCAAGTATGTTTTCTATCTCCTGGGGACTAGAGCTTGAGTTCTGACTGGCATGGGTCTCTCCGACCTTCATCACTATTCTAGGATAATGTTGGCGGGCAGAGATGATCAATCATCATATTAAACCATAATGAGCTTATAACCCTCCCACTGGAGCTGCTATTGTCTCCTGCACATTCATTAGGACGATTATTTCTCTTCCTTTTCCAAATGTGTTCAGCAAGCATTCAGCCTGCTCCTACTGCACTGCCAAGTAGTAGCAGAGGAACCCTTTTTTCCTTTGTGGGGGCTCTTTTAGGAGTTGTGGGTCTGTTTGTCTGCCTCCAGCTCTCCAGCCTGCAGGGGCAATGAGGAAGTGCTGTTGGGATCCCGATTTTCACTGCCCCAACTCTCCCCCCTCAACCTCACCTGCCCTACTGTAAGTTCTCACATCTCTAACTCGAACCCCTCCTTCTTTCCCTTGACATCGCCACAAACCAGAGCAGAGGGTCAGTCCGGAGTAATTCTAGGACAACCAATTGGACCAGTGTCACGCGAGTTTCCGTCACATACCATTTGGGGGTATTCTCCCTCCTAACTGGAGGGACTAACTTAACCCAAATCCCCTTGTCATCCTGGGTACAGCTGTTGCTCCAGGCAGGGATTTCTCTTCTGGATCTTAAATTTCACAGACCTCATTAGGTTACAGGGCCCTGAGAGTGGGTATACTTGAGGGAGTACAAGCTGTTTCAACCTAGCCCTTTCCTGCACTAATTAGAATTTCAAGTGTCACAAAGCCCCAGGCATTTAAGATAGCATTAAGCGAGGTTTAGTTAACTCCCTGGCAGGAAACAGTGGCCCCCCCCACCCATCACTTCTGTGCCAGGGAGGACTGGAGCAACAGATCATATATATCACAGGTCTGGAGTGGTTGGAATGGGCAAATATAAGTAACCAATTGATTAATTAGGGTCATGTCTATACTTCCAGGATAAAAGGGAAGCAATTTTTGGTTTTCAGCAAATCCATCCGGAGTTCATTAAAGCTCTTTGTTAGCTGTTTTTAGATGTGTGTGTGTTTGATCATTATTTCTTGAGACCCAGGCTTAGTCAATACTTATTAAACTTGGCACCCATAATTAATACACAAGTTTTTCTTAGCAACGATTATCTACTCTTTAGGATAGAAGCATCGGAGGGTCCTGCTCCATGCATCAGCTAATTGTCCTTCCTCACTATGGAAAGAATGTTAGGTTCTAAGGAGTGATGGGGGTCAGACCTCCTGAGACTGAGGGAAGTGTTGATGAAGAAGAGAAAGCTCAGAAGTATCTGAGCAGCTCCCCTTGCACTCACTCATATCTCTGCTGGGATCCTCTGTTTGAGGAGCCAAGAGATCCTTTTTCCATATGCATGAGGAATGCTTAAGAGGAACGTCCCAGAGGACAGCAAGACAAGTTGCTGCAGGGGAATAGAGAGTAGACATATAATACCTTTTTTTTAAATTACAGTTTTTATTGAGAAATAATATTGGGTGATCCTGTGTGCCTTTACGTTTTCCTCAAAGGTAGCATCTTGCAAAACTATCCTATGCCACTGTAAAAACTCCTATGCCAGGAGTTTTTTTTCATGTTTATATATATATACATATATTTTTATCACAAGTTGCCAACAGCACTTTATCAACCCCAATCTCCAAATCTCCTTGTCCCTATTGCCAGGATATTGGCATTGGCATAATTCATTGATCTTATTTAGATTTCTCCAGTTTTATTTATACTCATTTCACTGTGTGTATTTAGTTCTGTACAGCTTTATCATGTGTAGGTTCAGGCATCTGCCACCATGGTCAGGATATAGGATGGTTTTATCACTACAGGGCCTTCCTCATATTGTTCCGTTATGTCCCTCCCACAATCCCCTTTCCCTTCCCTAGCCCTTGGCAACGCAAATCTGTTCTCCTTTTATAAAATTTTGTCATGTGAGATAATGTCTTTTTATAAACATATCATCACACACACACACACACACACACACACTTCTCTATCACATATACTTTTTCAAAGTGCTCTCACAACCTTAAGACAATTCTGCAGGATAGCCAGGGAAGGCTTTCCTATTTCAGGCCAGAAAGCAGATTCAGAGATGTTAAATGACTTAAGGTCAACATGCATATCAGTACATTCGGAACTGGGACTCAAAGATGACATTCAGTCCTGGACCTTTGCTACCTGCCCCGACTGCCTCTTTATCTGGGAAGAGTTAGTTGTTAGAATCCAGAGACCCTAGATGGAGAAAAATAGAAGAGGGTGAGGACATGTGGCCTTGACCGCCTTTACAAAAGGTGACTGTCTAGAGGTGAAGGATGGCTGAGTTAACAGGACCCATCAGCATTTAATGGCACCCCACTCCAGTACTCTTGCCTGGAAAATCTCATGGGCGGAGGAGCCTGGTGGGCTGCAGTTCATGGAGTCGCTAAGAGTCGGACACAGCTGAGCGACTTCACTTTCACTTTTCACTTTCATGCATTGGAGAAGGAAGTGGCAACCCACTCCAGTACTCTTGCCTGGAGAATCCCAGGGATGGGGGAGCCTGGTGGGCTGCTGTCTCTGGGGTTACACAGAGTCGGACACGACTGAAGTGACTTAGCAGCAGCAGCATTTAAGGCAATTTCCTTCCTCAGCCAGGAGGGTCTCTGACCTCTTACAATCTGGGACACAGTCCATGATGAATCGCTTTCTATGCTCAGATCCCCAGCTCACTTTAGGCCTAAAAGGAACCGCGGAATGAATATCAAGAAGAAATTCTGACCCCTATTGTTTTGTCTTGCAGGCAGAGAGTAGGTTCTAGCCTCAGCATTTTCATTAGTGCAGTGTTTTCATTAAAAACTCCATTAACTTGTTTGCGGCAATGAGACAGAATTAGCCCTCCCACCAGACCTGGGGTAAGATGCCTGCAGGGGAGCCCCTGTTCCTCTGGGCAGTAGAGACAGTGTTTCCCTCACCACGCTGTTCTGTCGGCTGAGTGGGTGAGGGTAGCCTTCATGTGCAGGGGGTAGGGGTGGGGGGACATCCCTGGGCCTGGCCAAGGGGGCCTCACCCTTTGGCACTTGGCCTGGGAGGAAAAGAACACCCGTGGTTTAAGCATGGACACCCAGAGGGGAAGGAGGTCCCCGCTAGGGACAAGAGTTCTGGAACTTTAGATCCTCTTGCCTAGATCAATTCTCTTCCAACAAAGTTCGACTTTGAGAAGAAGCTGGCACATGGTTGAAGTCACTCACGTGGTTGGGGGAAGAGTGTTCTTCCAGTCCTCCGCCCCACAGGGCCTCCTGCTCCTCCTAAGTACCTGTCATCAAAGGAGACGAAGATGAGTCTCCCCTCAGCCCCCACACCTCAGTTGTCAAGTCCTCTCCCTCCCACCTGCATAGGAAAAAGGAGCAGCAGGCCAGGGTGCAGGTTGAGGAAGTCAGAAGTTAACTTGAGCTGAGTTTGCAGCTCTGGAGAGATTGAGGAGCAGGCTTTTCTCTTGTCACTTTGGAGGGAGAGGATTGTGAGGCCGCCCCTTTAAATAGCATTCCTGTAGGAGGCAGATCACATCCAGCCTTCACCCGCTGCCAAAGCATCGGGGTTTTTTTTTTTTTGGTCTCTATCAAACTCAGAGATTGTTGGAAGGGGTTGTGGGGTTAGGGGAGTGAGGAGGAAGGGTCTCCAAGAGGCAGGGGCAGTTTGGAAGCTGAAGAGAGAGGGATGAGGTTGGGAGAAGCCTGGGAAAGCTGGGGGTGGGGAACAAGGGGAAAGACAAGGAGAGAAGAATGGTGGTCTTTTGAGACAATGAATGGAGCAGACATATCCTGTTCTTACCTCTCTAGGGGTAGAGTAAGGCAGAAATGAGATTGGATTAAAACAAGACGGATGAGGTTGAGATGAAAAGCCAGGACTGGTGATTAAAGAAAGCAACACAGAATGGAAAAGGGTTAGGAGACTTGGCCCTGGCTTTGTTACTCTCTGTGTGTAGGTGATCAGTCTCTTAATTTCCGTGGGACCACATAATTTTTCTAGGCTTAGTTTTCCCACTTAAAGAAAATTATTTATTTTATTTTTGCGCTGGGTCTTCGTTGCTATGCGTGGACCCTTCTCTAGTTGCCGCAAGCCAGGGCTACCCTCTGGGTGTGGTGCACGGGCCTCTCATTGTGGTGGCTTCTCTCGTTGTGGAGCACAGACTCCAGGCGCATGGGCTTCCTCAGTCATGGCACACGGACTTAGTTGTCAGGAGGCATGTGGAATCTTCCCGCACCAGGGATCAGACCTATATCCCCTTCATTGCCAGGTGGATTCTTAACCACTTGACCACCAGGGAAGTTCCTTCCCATTTGTTAAATAAATGGGATTAGACTAGATGAATAGTGTGTGTGTGTGTGTGTGTGTGTGTGTGTCTGTGAATTTTCCTTTTCTTAAAATAGGTTAGAAGTTGGGGGCCTGGGAAGGCAGAGGTGAAATATGTCACCGTGTTGACAAGAAACAGTGAGGGAAAAAAAGAAGAAACATTGAGAGATCCCTCTCTTAATGGAAGCCTCTTTCCCACCTCTTCTGGTTGAAACATCTGCCCAATTTGGGAAGTTCCTTAGCTTTAACCCTAATTTCCTAATTAGAGCTCTTTAGCTCTAATTTTATTTCACAATTCTTTTTCAGCCCATTCTTTCTCAGTTGATAAGAAAGAAGGTGATTGCCCTCCAATTTTGAGGGCCGAATTGTGAAGGAATCTGGTTCACATCTCAGAGGCACGCATGTTTTGGTTAGGACAGTTTCTCTGGCCAGGACAGAAAATGGTGTGTGCTAAAGTTATATGGACAGGGCAGCTGAAGTCCAGTTCTCTCTGATTTTGTCTCCATCTCTGGCTTGCTGTCACCTTCAGCCCCTGTACTTCCAGGAAGCTGATTCTGCTGATACTTCTCTGTCCTGTCAGATCTGAAGGCCTGACCTAACTTAACTGCCTAAAAGGCAATCCTTCTATGTTGAGAATCTTCACCCTGTCACGTCACTTCTGTGCTTTTCTCTTCCATTGCTTGGGAAGGAGGGAGCTGCCACTTGATATTTAGAATGGAGTCCATACTTTCTCCTCATCACTCATCCTTCCAGCCTCCAGAGTTCTTGAAATTAAAGCTCACATTCTCTAATTAGTTAGTGGATCATGGATTAGTTAGTGAATACACATCCACTTTCTGTTCACAAAAGATTTCTGCCAATGCCAAAGTAGGTGGCCATTAAGGAGGAGGCTTTAAAGGAATCCTAATTTCCTGCCAGAGTCCTAGGTAGGGCTCACTTTGATGGAAGAGACTTTGCCCTGCTACTAGTCTTTAGTTCAGATTCCAGAGCATTTATTCTACAGATGTTTTAAGCAGCTAAACTGTTTTGCGTTGGGCCTTTAGCCATTGGATTTCTTTCAGAGAAGACAGAGTAAGAGGAAAGGCTGCCTACTGCAGGGGTTGAGATAAGACAGGAATGATCTCCTGGCCCTTATGGAGTTACCTATAACCAAGTCAAGACAGGGTGCTGCCTGCTCTGGTGGATTCTCTCTGGGAAGCGTTAGGCTTAGGAGAAACTACCCCCTGCTCGAGGCACCAGAGAGAAGGCCACAGGCTGGAGGAGTGTCAGGAAGACCAGCTCAGGGAACCGGGGAGAGGAGTGGGTGACCATGGCCACTGAGAGCAGACGCTGTACTCTTCCGTTCAAAGGCAGGAGCACACGTGTGAGGGTCCCGTCTGGGGCTGGATTCTGGGGGTAGGTGGCTTCACTCAGCGAGTGTCAGGACTCCTCTCCAACCTCTCCCTCACGCCTGGGACGCACCGGCGGCTAGGCACGCGGGGATACATGAAACGACAGGCACATCCACAGAAACTCAAAACACACTCCCAGGGAGCCCACACCACTGCCGCCCGCCGCCTGCGCTGCGCTCTGTCAACACGCACTCATATCCACCCGCGCGAGGCTCACGCAGCCTCCCGCACCCGGCGCCTGGGTGCGTGCGCTCGCCCTTGGGCGCTGCCGTCTCCGTGTGCCCCTGGCTGCCAGGCGTTCCTCCGGGAGGGGGAGGAGAGGCTGCGAGGAGTGAGAGACGAGCCGGCAGGCCGAGGAGAAGGGAGGGGGAGAGAGGGAGGGGAAGCCGGCCCGGGGAGGAGGAGAGAAGCGAGGAGGCGGCTCCGGCAGCGCGCGGCGGCGGCGCGGAGAGCTCGGACTGGGAGCCCAGAGCTCGGCTGGGCAGCGGTAGAGGAGGAGCCGCAGGAACTGCAGCTCTGCCAGCTTGGGCCGAGCTTTAGAGACCCCGGCCTGGCTGGTCCCTGCCAGCCGCAGGTGGGAAGGGGCTGGGCTGGGGGGCGCGGGTCTGCCAGCTGGGGGCTGAGCTGAACCGCGGTGCTGTCTCCTCCCTCGGTTCCGTAGACGGAGGCTGAGCATGGAGCTGTCCCCCCGCAGCCCTCCCGAGATGCTAGAGTCGGACTGCCCTTCACCCCTGGAGCTGAAGTCAGCCCCCAGCAAGAAGATGTGGATTAAGCTCCGGTCTCTGTGAGTCTCCGGGCCAGGGGGGATTGGGGGAAGGGATCTCAGGGAGCCTGAAAGGGGTGCGGGAGGTAGCTGAAGCCGGGCCGGTGGATTCACTGGGGCACACATGTTGGCAGGTGCGAGAACATAAGCTGCCCGGACACGCGTGGCCAGGCCACATGTGCAAGGCATGTGCACCGCAAGCCGGCCGCTTGGAGCGGGTTTAGGAGTTGCAGAGCTAACGAGGTGCCTGCTGACCCCCTGGGTGACACATGCGGCGCAGAGAGGCGGCACAATATTTGCGGTGTTGGCAGGGCTGCGGACGGGCAGCTTTCAGGAGGTGCCAGGCTGACTCACACGTATCTTATGTGCAGGGTTGGGTAGATGTGAGGCACATCACATGTGTGTACATGAGTGTCCCAGGGTCACAGAGAGGTCTGTAGAGTGACTGCACACAGATGCAGGTCCAGTGCATGGGGATACTTGTGCCAACCTGTGGGTCATACGTATCTCGGCTGGGATTGGTGGTTTCTGCCTCCTGCATCCTACAGAGGGTGGGGGTAGCGGAGGGGGTTGCCCCGTTCCTGAGCTGTTCATCTCTCTTGGGGCCTGGAAACATACTCTGCATACATATTAATGATGGGGACCCACCTAGGATCTAGAGAAGGGGGGAACCCTGTCCTGGGGGAGAGGGCGTGGAGCCCCAACCTGGGAGCTGGAGTGGTGGTGAGGGGAGATTGGTTGACTGGGGCAAGGTAACTGTCAAAGCCTTTTTGTCACTGTAGGGTCTCCCAAGGATCTCCAAGCACACCAAGGCATCTTTTCTTATTTTTGCAGGAAGAGGGGATGTGGAGAGGAATAAATGGGAAAGGGAAAGATTCAGGTGTCCCATACTCCAGTTCTAGGGAAGGAGAGGAAGTTTTCTTCCTGCTTATCCGAGAAGAAGAGGATTGGTTCAAAGACAAGCCATGTACCATGTTTATCTGTCAGCTGCCACCCGATAATCTCTGCAGTCTGTTGATCCTTAACCAGAAAACAAGAGAAAGTGCTGCTCTCCCTGCTATGACTCCCCATGGCCCTAGGAGAGAGACTGCAGATGTTTGGTGAGGAAATACAGGGAACACAGCCTCAACACGCAGTTGCTCCCCAATATTCTCAATTGTGAGCACTGAAGCTTTTCATTTCTAGGTTCCGGCAGAGGGAGAGATGGGGATTGAATATGGATAGATGCTTATGATTGTGTTGTTTTAAAAATACTTCACCTGTGGCGATAAGATGATGCCTTTATGTTGGGCTGGTGGGTCTGATTTACATACCAGCTGCTTAGAAAGGCCTTAGGGAGAATGGAGGCACGTTGGGCAACAAGGCTTGAAATCCAAATGTGCTTCTCGGTCCCCTCCTTTGCTGCCTCTGGCCAGTGCAACTTGCGGGCTCCATGAATCCTTGGAATGAGGTTCTGGGATGAAGAAATGGAAAATCGGGTTGAATCAGTTTTTGTTGGGAGGAGCACCCGGGTGATTCTTGATAGAAAACCCTGCTCTGTTGATGGTAACTAAGCTGGCAAGAAAGGTAGGTAGGGAAGTGGTTGAAAGACAAAGAAGGGACCTCAGGGTCTAGAAACAGGACAACCCAAGCATCCCAGGATGCTTTCCCGCAGCACGAGTGGCTCATCATATCTTCCCCTTGCCTCTGTTCCAGATAAGGGACCCTGCAAAAGAGGTGGGTCTACCCATTCACTCTCTCCCACACCTTTCTAACCACAGAGCTTTTCTGGAAGCAGATTGCAGTTGCTTCCTTTAGGGTGAGAAGTGGCCTATGGCAAGAAAACAGGACCCTCAGAAGAAGGCACTGAAACTCAGGGGAGGAAGGGAGTGGAGGCAGCTGCCCCTACAGAGCCTGTTAGCTGAGACATCCTTGCAGGAGATCACGGTGGACAAGGATCACTAATCTTATTGATGAGATTGTTCTGGTTTTCACTCACTTCAGCAATCTGGTCCTTAAGAGCTCCAGCTACATGTCATAACTTATCCAGAGAAGTACCATCTCCTCAATATTAATTACCAAGGATAGATTCCCAGTCTCAAAGCAGAGGAAGATCTTGATACCAAGGTAGATCTGAAGTTGATAGCTTACTGGATTTGGCCCTGGATTTGAATCCTGGGGAGGCTTTGCCAGTCAGATGAAGAGAAAGCAAAGGATTGAGGATTTTTCTGGGTAGGAGAGGGAGACAGCTCTCAGGGTGAAGTGGTTTCTGAAGAGGTGAGCAAAGAGGGCATTTCCACCTTAAATAGAAATAAAACTCCCACCCCCACCCCAATCACCACCTGTACCCAAAAAGGCCCAGGTGGGAAGGAGCTATTTAGTCTGGAAACAGGGAGATGGGCATGATTATCTCAGGACTAGATACTGAATGGGCTTCCCTGGTGTCTCAGACAGTAAAGAATTTGCCTGCAATGCAGGAGACTCCAGGTTCGATTCCTGGATTGGGAAGATCCCCTGGAGAAGGGAATGACAACTCACTCCAGTATTCTTGCCTGGAGAATCCCATGGATAGAGGAGCCTGGCAGACTGCTGTCCATGGGGTCACACAGAGTCAAATGAAGACAGATGGAATATTCTGCTGCTCAACATGTCCTATCTCCTCCATCCTAACTACCCTTTTAATTTCTAATCTGGGACATTGAGGGTCTCTTCAGGGAAACTGGGCCTGGTGTTTTTTCTTCTGGCTAAAAAAGCCCATATGAATATAATTGTTCAGGGCAATTTCTTCTTGGGAAGGGTATCCAGGAATTCTATTTTCCATACTAGCACTCTGCCAAAGATAAATTCAGAATCTGGAACATATTAGCTGTCGGATTTCACCTCTACCTAGGGGAAATTTTCCTAAGTAAGCAGACTCATAAGCTGAGGCATGGGAGACACTGAGCCAGGCACTTCAGGGATAATGGATGAACCAGGACAAATTTTGGCATCTCTAACATTAAGATGAAGGACTGGGCTAGTCTGCCCACTCTTCTCTGAGACCAGAGAGCCTTGAGGAATGTGGGGGACGGACAGTAGAAATGGAAAGGTTTTTCGGTGTCTTTTGCAAAACAAGAAAAACTATGAGTGGAGATTGGTTTGCCATCCTTAGCTCATTCATTCCTTCAACAACTCTTAATCGAGTGCCTCCTGTGGGGCAGATGATGTGCTGGGTGCTGGGGATATGGTGGTGGGCAAAATGGACCCAGTCCCTGATCCTATGGAGCCTGTCATATGGTTTAACTCCATCAAAGAGAGTGGAGAGTAGGGGAGGCCCCCTGCTCCTTGTTTTCTGACACCCACCCAAGTGGTAAAATCCAACCATTCTGGTTTCTGCTTCATCGCTTACTTTGGAGGGGGGTTATACACAGTACAAGCACATATATGAATTCTCTCTCTCTCTCCCAGGATAGTACAAGCCTCACTCTTCTCTTTGCTCCAGTTTCTTCTGAAATTTTACAGACAAGACTTCCCTCTTCCTTGGCATAGCATAAAACAATCCCTTTCTCTTTTCCTTTCTCCACGTGGTGCACGCTCAGGCGTCCATGGTTTAGACTCAATGTCCTAAGCTATGGTTCAAGGTCATTTCAGGGGAGCTGGAGCAAGGACACAGTTGGGGATTATTTTTGCCCATCTTTGTTGCATTGAATCTAGTGTGCTACCCAGAACATAACAGGCCCTCAATAATTGCTCTTAAACAAAAGAATGAACAAATGAATGAATATACCTGTATATGTCACAGAGCCCAGTTCCGTCTCTGATTCTCTGGTGCGTGTGTTCCTGTGTGCAGTGGGGGAGGGGAGTAGGCATGGGAATTGGAGAAAAGGAGAGGTTGTTTTTGTTATTGTTTTTAGAGGGTGATGCTCAAAAGTGCTGGGGTTTGAGAACCTCTGAACAGAGCCTGGAACTGAAGGAGTTACAGAAACAATCTGGAAATGTGAACAAGATGTATCAGAATGAAACTGTGAATGCCTGACATGTATACGCATGTATCTGGTGTATCTAGGTAAAGGCTGATGTGTGTGACAAGGACAGTTGGTGACGTCAGAGCTCCATAATGATGTTTCTTTGTTTGTATGTTTAGAAACAGTATGTCTGATAATAAATATGCACTTACCTGAATACCTGAAATTGTCCTATGTATGAATGAGATGATGTATTTGTGTATGTGAGTGTGTCTAGGTAATGGGATGATATATATGTGTGATCTGTGTATGTGTTTGTGACAACTCAGATTTTTGGACAATCCTGGGGAGAGCAAATGCACAGGAGAAAGAAGCCGAAGGAAAGGACTGAATGCCTCATTGATGTCTTCTACCTTTAGTTCTCATTTTGTGTCTGCCCCACGGAATAAGCTTCTGTGGTTCTTTTTGTGCTGCTGTCCTTTCTCTGCACATGGCTGTGGAGCTGCCATGAAGACTGCGGGATAAACTGTGGCTTCTTGGGCCTCTGGAGAAGAAGGAGCATCATTTCTCTGAGGCCTTGGTGGGAATGGTTTTTAGTTCCTTCCTCCCTGGATTGCCCCTTCCTCCTTTACTTCCAACCCTGGCAAAGGGAATCCCTCCTCCCTGGGTTTTATATCCCCTCTCCCAGTAGAGGTTTCTATTTTCCCCGTCAACTTTGTCTTGAATGAGGCATCTCTTGATGGTTGAGTGTGGAAAACTCCTGCAGTAAGCTGAGGGGGATGTGCAGAGAGAGGGGGAATTCAAATTCCGACCAGTGGAAGACCTTCACAGGCCTCTGGTCACAATAGGTGGCTTCAGGGGAGAGACCAGGAGGCAGGGTCATGGCAGTGGAGGAGCCCAGGGAATGCTGGGAGACTTGACTTCCTGTTCCCCCTCTGCCAAAGGCTAGCTGCATGGTCTTGAAGTCACACAGTCTCTCTGTGTCCCTATTCTTTATTTGGTATCATCCATATGAAAGTGGTTTTTAAATGATAAACTCTGATGCTCTTTCAGCCTGGGAGAGTTTGCTGGGTGAAGAGGCAGCAGAGTAGTAATAAATGGGCAGTCACTGGCTTGGATGATGAGAAAAATCAAGATTCAAGAGGCAGGAATATGAATGATATAGTAGGTTTGAGTCCTGCTGTCTGGGGCCTGATTTGGAAGAGTCTCGGTGATGAGTGGTTGGAGGAGGTGAGGCAGGTGACTGAGCTTAGAGAATAGGAGGCTGGGTGGGCTAGGAGGAGGGCTGTCCCACAAAAGGTGTGGTCCTCTAAGGTCAAAAGAAAAGATGACAGACTTACTCTCTATCATCTTTTTTTCAATTGGGCAAACTAGAAGTGGACGGAACAATTGCCCTTGTAAGATGTAGTGGGTGCAGGGCGCCTAGGGACTGCTGTTGGTGAGTTCCAAAAGCACTGGGGAAATTCCCCTCTGGCATTTATCCTAAGTCTCTAGGCCTGGGGTGATATGATCAGCTATGACACATTCTATTTTAAAGAATCTGTGTAGTCCTTTAGAACCCAAATACCACTCTGGTTGCCCTGGAGGCTGGTTAAAAAGACGGTGGAGATCCCGCATTTGAGGTTGCACTTAGCACTTTTGCCAGGAGGAGGGTGCCATAGATTGGGGATGAAGCTGGGAATGGAAGGCCAGGTGAGAGACCCAGGGGGAGGGAAGCGTGGATGTCTCTAGACCCCTTCCACTTGCCCCCTGTGCAGGGAGCTCCTGAATGCAAGCCAGGGGTTGTTTCACATCTTCCCCTCTTTTTTTCAAACACCCCCATCAGACTGGGATGGAGGAGCTAGGAAACTTGAGAGAGATCTTTCCTCTTATTTGTGTCTTTAAAGGGATCATCAAGGACTTGTTTTCAGCTTTTCTGCTCCCTCTGTTTTCCTCTTTAATTTTTCCTGCATCTTTTCCTCTGCCCTTTCCCTCCTTTGTTTCCATCTCTCTCTGGCTTCTCTTTCTCTGCTGGGCACTATGGTGCTCTCTCGTGTCCCTCTTCCTCTCTCTCCCTATTCCCTTTGGCTTACCCCCTCATTCTGGCCTTCAGTGCTCCTAGTCCCCACTCACCCTGGCCAGGAGTCTGGAAACATCCCTGCCCACCCCGGGGGTGGGGCTTCTCCAGGCCCAGGTATCCTTGTGATGGTTCAGGGCAAGGTTGCTGCAGGCACATTTGAGGCCACCTTAGGAGTCCAGCCTCAACTCCTGTATTCTACAAGGCCTTTCTTTTGTCTTCTCAGTGACCTCATCCTCCCAGCTCCTCTAGGGAGAAAGCCAGGTAATTGCCTTTGGGTCTCAGGGGACTGATTTTCACAGGTACAGAAGTTGAGTAGCTATTTTCCAGCTGTCCCCAGGACAGCAGCACAGAAAGGGGGACAGAACCAGGGCAGCAGGTGGGCTGCAGGCGAGACCACTGGGAGACTGGAAGTTGTTAGATAATGAGATTATCCCCTAAGAGAGGAAGACTTAATGGTCCAAGAGAACTGGGAGAGAATCCTGGGAACAGTGAGTGAGGCCAAGAGGAGACTTCAGGGGGAAGAAGGGCTACTCAGAAGGGAAAAGTAGAAAAGTGAGTTGTGACCCGCCCACTGCAGGGAGGTCCCTAGTGCCAGAGCCCTCACCCCTCTGTCCCCCATGTCCCCAGTCCTACAGTGGCTCCTCTCCCCGCAGCATCTTCTACTATATCTTCTCCCTGTCTGGGAAGAAAAGAGCAGGTTAGGATATAACTTCAGCATCCCAGACCTGGCAGAAGTCCACCGAGGGAGCTGGGATGGGGTTTTGGTGGCTAAGCAGGTGTGGTGGGGAAAAGGACACATTCAGGGAGAGGCCTGGGCGCTCAGGGCTGGGAGGAAAGCTGGAAAGCAGGTGCTCAGGTGGTACCATGTTGGATTCAGCCAAGTCCCCAGGTCAGTTGAGTCCACAGCTGCAAGGAGAAGTCAGACTTGCAAATAATCACAGTGGCTGCAGTGGGATGATTAGGCGGCCAGCTGGTGTTGGCACCGTTTAGACTGAGAAGGGAGCTTGCCTTCCAGGGGGGCTTAATGATGCTCTGGCAGGCAGGACCTGGGGGCCAGAGAAGCTTCTTTCCTTCCTATTCCTTGGCTTCTCTGCTTCCCTGTTTATCAGCTCTTGCACATCTAACTTGGCACCATCCTCCTAGTTCTCGCCTCTGTGCCCACCTTGTTTGGAAACTTCTTGGGTTGAGCGTGCACGCATGCTGACAGTGTTGCCAGGCTCCCTAAACCCCAGCCTCTTGTCTACAAGCAGTAGCTTTAGCAACCCCAGTCTGAGAGAACTATAATAAATCAAATTGCACCAGACTCATCCCAAACACTTCTTTGTCCTGACTGTTCTCTTCCTTTCTACTCTTTGAAATGCCAAGAAAATATGCTGTTCTTTTCACTGAAGCAAGATGGACTGAAGATAGACATGCAGGAGAACTTCCCGGAAAGTTCATGGAGGTTAGAATGTAACCTCCCTATGATAAAGAAGAAAGCCACACTCTTCCTTTAAAGCATCAGTTTTGGGCTAAGTTGGGTGAAGCAGTGAGCCAGTCAAAAAAGATAAACTCCTACTCAGGCACCCTATTTTCCTAGTGTCTCCAACCCAGGCACTGAATCTGAGAACCATAATGTGTTACAGAGAGGGAAACTGATGCCCAGAAATAGTTGGTAAAGTGGGGGCAGGGCTGGGACCAGACTCAAATCCTGCTGATCCAGAATCTAGAGCTACTCCCATAGCAGTGGCAGTCAGTCCCTTGCCAAGCTTCCAACTCACTCTCCCATCTCAGGCCACCTTCAACATCTGTTAGGTTCCCCAGAAGCAGGGCATCTGCTGGGAACATCTGTTGGGATGTGGTTCGGAGGGCTGGTGGGGTGGTCTGTGTGGAGGTGGCTAATGAGCAGAATTAAATCGTGCAGGGAGGGAGAGGAGGTGTGGACAAGTGAACCAGAGCCAGAGTTCTGAGCTGGGTTCAAAGTTCAGAGTTCTGAGTCTTCCCCTCACCTTCCTGCCCACCCTCCTCTTTCCTCCGTCTTTCAGGGGCTGAAGCCGGAGGGAGAGGTGACTCATCTGTGTGCTGGGCAGGGAGCTGGGATGTCTGGGTTCTTGTTATTCTGGGCTAAGGCTCTAGCTACTTAGATTACCCACTTCCTCACTGATCTGAGCTGCGCTGGGCTGTTGCTAGGAACACCTGTTAGAAACGGTTCTAGGCAGGAGGCAGAGGGGGAGTTGCCTGCACACACACACACGCGCGCACACACACACACACGTGTGTGTGTGTGTGTGTGTGTGTGAGTTGACTCCCTTCCCTGTTCCTCAGTGTTTCCCAGACATTCTTCTGCAACACTTTTCAAATCTCCTTTCCTAACCCTTTCTCCTGCCCCTCCCCCATCTCGCTCCACTTGCTGGGTTTCTTTCCTTCCCCCACTACCCACCCGCCTTCCCAGGTGCTGCCCATCCGCTCTCCACCCTCCTTCCGTCCAGCTCCTCTGTCCAGTGCCTAGAGAGCTCGCACCACTGCTGCCGTGTCCACCTGAGGATTGCTGCCTCCAAGGATGGCACTCTAGCTCTGTCACTAGGGGGTTATTTTTATCTCTGGAGCCACCTCCGCCACTGTGCCCAGCCAGCTGCCCGAACCAGGGCTGCCTGTATAGCAATGTGAAACCAGGGGAGTGAGGGGAGTGGCAGTGCTTGGGAAAGGTGGGGGTCTGGCTCTTCCCGGTTTCTGGAGCTCTGTGCTCTGCAAGTCCCCAGTTTCTGCTTCCCTGGTCTCTGTGGAATAAGGAGCCAGGGAGGAGCCCCTGACATCTGGAATGGTGGTGGTGGGGATACAGGCTTTTCTATTTCAGGGGCCCTGGGTACAAGGGTGGGCACAGGGGGCTTTGTTCATGGAGCACTTGTAATGAACCTTTGCTGAATTAACAAAAACAAAAACTAAATGGTAATCTTTCACATATACACATCACTTTATAGTTCCCCAAATGCTCTTGTATGATCTCCTGTGAGAAGTGCATGAAGCTTGAACTTACCCATTTTACAGACAAGGAAAATGGAGCCCAGGGTGTCTTGTTCAAGGTCATACATAGTGCTAAAAGGCAGGCAAAATCTCCTGATCTTAATTAATATCCTCTTTCTATTGGATTTAGATGATTTCCTTGATTTTTTTTTTCAGTTTCTGAGATTTTTAAGCCTTTAGATCAGCCAGTTAATCCATTCCTCAACAGCCCTCCAGCCACTACCCCTTACACCCCTCTTTTCTGACCAGGGGTAGAGTCACCTATGCTTTGCTCATTCCTTATCCCAACTCCTATTCTTCAGGGCAGGTGAGGAAGGGTGGGGATGGACCAAGGAGGGAGGCATGATAGTTGAACTGCTTGCTATTTTAAAACTACATTTAATGGCTAGAGGAAAATTCACTCTGGGGTCATCACATCTATGCTCTTGCTCTCAGTCTCTTTAACTCAGACAGAAGTAGAGTGTAGCATGTGTGTAGATGAGTGGGTGAGTGGGTATGTGTGAAATTTTTCTCCCCAGGAAGGGATGGTGGTTGATCAATGTCCTTTCTAATTAGGAAGAGTTAATAACAGGCTGGTGAGATGAGCGTGGTGGGATGCACGCTGGGATGATGCAGCATGTAAGTACTTGGGGTGATGTGGTAAGCCGTTATTTCTCCAACTAGTTTTGGTTCTACTGGGCAAGGGAGCAGAGGGATGGACAAGATATCCTCTCTGGAGCTTTTCTAGTCTAAGAAATCTCTACCTTCCAGTAGGAGGGTTGGGGTTAGTGCCGACTTGGCTTGGGGGCTGGGCCTGGAGTCAGGTGAGGAGGGGGCACTGCCCTGAGTTGGTGTTTGCTGGTGTACCATCTGCCCCCACTCCCACCCCGTCTCTATCTCTCCAAAAGCGCTTTTCTACAGAGCAGGCGGAATGACTTGTCCCGCATCCCCGAGGGGCGTGCCAGGTCTCTGACTCCAGGGCTAGTCCTTTCTCTCTAAAAACACTTGCTTCATGGCTACCAAGAGTCCACACAACCTTGTAGACATTTAACCTTCGTCCCTCTTTGCTGCTGAAGCCAACTTCCACTCGTCCCAGTAATTTCCCAAACTTCATTTGGTTATAATCCTTCAAGGCTATAGCACAGTGACAAAGTAGTTTAGTTTCTCCCTGCTTTTGGTGGGTAGGGGTGCGGTGGGCGATGAAGCAAGACTTCCCATCATAAAATCCTGGCTCTTAGCCCGTTTCTTTTCTCTTTCTTCTGTCATACTCATCCCCTCTAGTCGCTTTTCCTCATCCCTACATCAACCCTAGACCTCGATGAAGTAGATCGTAGTTACGCGGAACCCTCTTCACCCGCTGCGCTAGGCTTCACCCGGGCTCTCCTTAGCCCCGCCCATCCCCTCCGCTGACCAATCGCAGCCCCCATGCGCTTGTGTTGGTGACGTCACCCCTTAGCCAATCGGGAGGCGGGCTGGGGCTGTTTGCGCACATCCATTCCGCACCGCAGAGCCCGGGTTCTTCCCTTCCTAACCTGAGCGGGACCAAAGCCTGGAAGAGAGAGAGGGGGCCTTGGTCCCGCAGGCTCTTCGTGGGCTGTCCCGTCACTTCGCCCTCTGGGCTGGAAAGACCTCTCCAGTCAGTTTACGGTTATTTCCCAGTCCCCGTTTGACAGATGAGAAAACTGGGGCTGGGAGTATTCAACTCGCCTAGCCTCTCGGTTTCGATGAGCAACTCCTGACTTTCAGTCACTGCTTGGGTGGGGGCTTTCCTCCTTGTTGAGCGGGTCTCTGGGTAAGGATACCCGGATCCCTAGCTTCAGCAAGCCCCTTTTCTGCAGTTTCTAGTTCTCTTCCTGTCTTGCTTCCGTCCTTGCAGGTGGGTTAAAGCTCATTTTGAAGAGTGGCCCCGGAAAAAAGACCCTGAGAGGGAGCCAAATCTGCCTTCGCCTAGCTGGGACGCTCTGGAGGGCTCCTTCCACTCCACTGCAGACTTCCTCTTCAGGACAAAGTCAGGATGGCTCCCTGTCCCTGTCCCCTTAAGCCTCCTGCTAACCCTTTCCTTCCCCCGAAAGAGGAGCCCCACCTCCTCAGAGCAAGGGGCTGGCTTATGCTATTTCTGTCCTTTCTGGGATTCTTCTGAGAACAGATTCTTGTTTTTAGTCTGATTCAGATGTGAAACTTTTCCCGCGGCCTCTCACCCAGTTGTGGGCTGGGTCTCTGCCTCATCACTCCTTCCAGCTAGGCTCCTCCTGTTCCCCTCCCCTAAATTCTCTCTGTTCAGTCAGTCGGTCACTTTTGCTGAGACCTAGAGAAGGAAGTCCGGGGCCTAAAAGGGAGCCACTCCCCTCAGGGGCCCAGGGGCCTGGGGGGCAGCATTTTGATACTCTGAAGTAGAGAACTTTGATTCCCATGGCCAGCCCTGTTCCTGTGCAGAGGAGTCACCTCCAGGGTCCTATCCTCAGGTAGGCTCCAGGGAGGAAGGGAGAGGGGAGGAAGAGGACCAGAGGACAGGCTGCTGTGGGTCTACTACTTGTAGTTTGGTGGAAGAGCAGGATCAAGACTTGACAGTCCCATATGGGGGTGTGTGTGTGTGACTAAGCAGTGGCAGGTGACTTAGCAGTATTTTCCCTCTTTCGCTCCCTCTTGAACCCCAGCATTCTTAAGACCTCACATTCCTCCAATATCTCCTCATCTGGTCTTAAAAATCCAAAAGGGAGATAGGATTCTTCTTTCAATTCCTGGTCCCTTAGCTTGAGGCTACTCTGTCCTAAGCTCTCTACTTACGGTGATCTTTCAGGGAGTGTGTGTGCTGGAAGTAGCGGGAAGGGGCTTTGGAAATCACCAGATCATCTGATGGGGGCTGGAGAGCTGCACTTGTCTGGGGCATTGGGATCATTACTGCCCAGAAGCTACCTTTTCCAGCTGGCTACTTAGAGCTGGGAGAGACTGAGGCCTTCAGGGGTCAGGACCTGAGACTTTCCCATGGTGTGGGGAAGGTCAAGGAGAAAGAAGTGGAGATGGTGAACCAGCGCTAGGAGTGGAGTGGGAGGACTCTTGGGAGGAAGCTTCCAGTTTTCCTTAGGTCTGGATGAGGACTGGACAGGGGTGAGCATCCTACCCATCCAAGCAGACGAATGGCGAGGTCCCCTTAAGCGAGGTGGGTCTGGGGAGATCCTAATTCTAAAGGGCGTCGGAATCCGAGAGGCCCCCCACCAGGCCAGGAAGTGTCGTGGGGAAAGTTATGTAACTCCAAGAGGGGGAAGTTTAGCACCTGAATCCTTCCAGCTGCCCGAGTCCAGGCTCCCTCCTTAGACACCCCGCTTGTCAAATTTATTCTTTAATCTTTCTTTCCGTCCCTCCCCTCTCCTTCTGGTATCTGGATCATGTTGGGTTCAGATTTCAACAGGAGCTGTAAAAGAACTTCTGGACAAGATCGAGAGGTGGAGGCGGGAGGAACTTGGGGGCAGGGGTGTGTTGAAAGCCAGCTACAACCACGCTCTTCTCCCTAGGCTGAGATCTCAATTGTGAGCACTGGCAGATAGCCCCCCACCTGATTAATCTGCCCCCTTTCCCTTTTATTTTGTTCAGTGAACATTTGAGCACATGCTGTGTGCTCTGAGCACAGCTGCCAGGACAGACAAGAAGTCATCGTGAGTGCGATCGAGACACCCCCAGTTTCCTGTGAGTCTGATGGTGTCCACAGACAACATCACCCCATGAAGGACAGATGACTGACACTGAAGGAGCTATGATGCAGTGGGGTCCAGCCTCACTTTTGGTGTTTGGGGCACAGTTAGGCTCCAGTAGAATGAGTTTTAGGCTGGCCAACCTGATTGAGATGGACAAGCTGTGTGACAAGTCATATAACCACCCCCATAAGGTGATTGTGGTATGTAATTATAAAGGAAAGATCATGGTCATTATCATCCTCTCATTTCTTCTGCTAGGGGGCTTCCTAATTACCAGCCTCCATTCAAATTAGGCTCACCGTTCTTCACCTGGACTTGGGATCAAGAAGACAGGTGCTTGCTGGATTCGAAGGGAGTGAGGTGTGAGCTGGGTAGGGCAGGCATGATGCTGGTCAGTTAATTTTAATACAAATCATGTTTATAGAGCCTCATTGTATATGCCAGGCCTTTTGCATGCATTATTTCATTTAATTCTCTTATTAACAGCTCTTCCCAGGTGGCTTCCCTGATGGCTCTGTGGTAAAGAATCTACCTGCCAATGCAGGAGATGCGAGTTCCATCCTTGGATTGGGAAGTTCCCCTGGAGAAGGAAATAGTAACCCACTCCAGGATTCTTGCCTGGAAAACCCCATGGACAGAGGATCTTGGCAGGCTGAGGTCCATGGGGTTACAAAAGAATCAGACATGACTGAGTGACTGAACAGCAGCTCTTCACGGGTGGTTTAGTGCTGCCCACGTGACCAACGCAGGTAGTTTATTATAATCCTCATTATTTTACAGATGAAGGAATTGAAGGTTGAAAATAAAGATTCTCAAACTTTAGGGTGAGTTAGAATTATCTGGGATGTTTGTTAAAAACACAGGTCCTTGGACCCAAACCTTAGAAAATCTGGTTAAGTAGGTGTGTGGGGAGACCCAGAAAAGTTTTTTCACCAGTATCCCAGGTGATTCTAATGTCAGTGGTCCATAGGCCACACTTTGGTAGACACTGATGAAGAAGTAGTGACTTGCCCAGGGCTCATATCCAGGAAGTGAAAAGTTTGAATGTGGGATTTCTACCTCCCAGAG
This sequence comes from Bos mutus, assembly GCF_027580195.1. Lineage (NCBI taxonomy): Eukaryota > Metazoa > Chordata > Mammalia > Artiodactyla > Bovidae > Bos > Bos mutus. Next base: position 46,893,572 of record NC_091621.1, read on the forward strand.
CTGTGCTGGGATCCTGCGTTTCCGTACTGGAAATAAGGTTGCACAGCCTTCCCACCCCCCCCACCCCCCCACCCTCTAGGCCCATTGTGAGGATAAAAGGAGATAACGTAGGAGAAAGCACTTTTTAAAATGTAGAGCTGGCAGCATTGTTAAGAGATTGTGCGAATACATGCAAATGAGCACCCGTGGGCTTGGCTGTTCATTTCGGGAGCTTGTGCTAGGATGTGTGTTTCCCAGGGTGGCTCAAGAAAGAAGGCAGAACTTTGGAGGTGGGCATTGACCCCTAGTGGGCAGAGTTTTCCGTTGTAAAAAGGGCTGATTGAAGTGGAAGATTAGGGCTGGGATTGGAGCAGGGGCCTTTCCTTCTTCCTGGGTTGTGTCCCCAGACTCGAGGGTCCCTGGCCATGGGGACTGAGCGGGAGAGGGCAGCCCCAACTTGTGGCTGGGCCCTAGAGACAGCGGTACCTCTTGGCTGTGTGATCCCCGGTCGGCTCTCAGTCGCTACTTTCCAGCTCATTGGCTGGAAAGCCTTTATGTTGTCAGCCTCTACGCCTCCTCCCTAGTGAAGCCTGAGCTGGGGCTGGGCTGTACGGAACCAGGGCTCTTCCTCGTGGAGCTGCCTGCTCTTTTCACATGGAGGAGGCGCAGCTGGGAGGCTGGGAGTGCAGTTTGAGGATAGCCCACTGAGGAGGCTGCAGCCTCACCCTCCAGCTTCTTTCCCTGCCATTTTCCCTCTTTCCCTTCTGCCTCATCTGCAATTCAGACCTGTCTTTGGCCAGGACTGCTGGTCCCTGGGGTGAGAGTTGGCCGGTGATGCTTCCTGGGGCTGGCTATTTTGGGCGCCCCTATTCCAAAGCTGCTGAGACCCCAGGATTCTAGAGCTGCTTCTGTTCAGGAATGCCATTGTTCTCCCTCCCCCAGCATCCCTGGGAATCGATGCTAATTTCAGCCTCTGGTCCCTGACTCATACTCTTCTCCCTGACTCATAGGGTGACCTTGGGTTTCTGAAGCCCCTCACAGTGGGGAATTGTGCTGGCCACTGTTTCACCTCACCTTGCTTTTAGGTGGGGTGGGGCAGAGCTGCGAGAAGGAGCCAGAGGGGAATGTTTCATCGCTTTCTTTAAAATCACCACCTAAAATCAGAGAGCTTTGTGTACCTATGACTGCCTGGGCTGGTCTCAGGCAGTCATAAAGCAGACTTTTAAGAAACCACCCAGTTAATCCCCCAGAATTTGTGAGTGCAAAATATGAGGGATGGTCCCTTCAGGCAAAGCATCCAGTGAGACCCCTGACCCCACCCTCACCACTTTGGCTCTGGGGGAAGCTGCCTCACGGCAGAAATAGGGGAGGGGTACAGTCACCCTTTGCCAGAGGCTGTCTCTGGAGTGACACCAGGGAGGCAGGGGTTAATCTTGCGCTTTGTCCCGGTTGATGGATTCTGGAATCATAATCCATTAGCTCTGCCTGAATGGCGTGAGGCCCGGCGAAAGCATTCAGATTGGTCTTTGTTCTGTGTCTTCGCCATCCCTGCCAGGGACAGAGGGGCTGTGGACATGTACCCCCTCCCTGCCCAAACCAAGAGACATAATGAAAGAATGCTGGGGGCCCTTTTGATGGCTGTTGTTCCCAAAGTCCTCTATCAGAGGGAAATAGGCAGTTTCATCTCTTGGTTATTCAGACTTTGAAACAGATCATCCTCAAAACATCACCCCAGGGGCTTGTACCTGCCTAATTCTGCTGGGCCCCAGGCAATCTAAACGAGAGTTTTCAGGAAACACTGACTAAAGGGGAGGTGTTGAGAGGTCAGAGGTGGGCGGGGACTGTGGAAGAGCCTGGGGTTTAACTTTGGGGGGGTAGATAAACTTAGTGCAGGCGGTGGCAATGGCCTGTGATGAAAAACACTAGCTGCTGTTATTCTGTTAGAAAGATTAATGCGCTATAGAAGGCTGTGGCTGTTTCTGGAACACGCATCCTATTAGGTATCCTGTTCTCTTGACAAGGTAGCGGCGCCTAAGCAGGTTCTCTGTACCCGCACCCTCACAGGCTGCGCTACATGGTGAAGCAGTTGGAGAACGGGGAGGTAAACATTGAGGAGCTGAAGAAAAACCTGGAGTACACAGCTTCTCTGCTGGAGGCCGTCTATATAGATGAGACTCGGTGAGAGTGGTGACGCGGAGCGGCGGGGAGAAAACCCACACACAGAAGAGAAAGATGCCAGCCAGACACAGTGATCCAGGGACGGGGAGTCAGACAGAAAGCTGGGGATAGACACGCGTGACAGGGCCAGAGGAGGGAGGCGGGGAGTGAGGACAGATAGATCTATAGGTAGAATTATCAGCAGAGATAAAGAGGCAGAGGAACAGACTTGCAGAGAGAGACAAACACAGATTATCAGGAAGAGAAGACCTTTCCAGAGCTGGCAGGGACCTTAAAGCTCATCGCATCCTCACCTTCTTCCCAGGGCAGAGGCCTTCCAGACCTGGTCTGCCCAGGTCACACGTGGCTAGTGGGGCTTCAAATGTAGCAAGTGTGAGTTGAGATGTACATGTATATGTAGAAAAACATGCTGGATTTCAAAGACTTGGAAAAAAGAATGTAAAATGTCTTATTAATATATTTTATATTGGTTGCATGTTGAAATGATAGTACTTTGAGCATATTAGGTTAAAGGAAAGTTATCATTTAAGGAGATTTTACCTTTTGAATATGGCTGCTAGAAAACTTGAGCTTCCCAGGTGGCGCTAGTGGTGAAGAACCCGCCTGTCAATGCAGAAGACATAGCAGACCTGGGTTCAACCCCTGGCTTGGGAAGATCTCTTGGAGGAGGGCATGGCAACCCACTCCAGTATTCTTGCCTGGAGAATCCCATGGACAGAGGAGCCTGGCGGGCTACAGTCCATGGGGTTGCAAAGAGTCAGACGTGACTAAAGCAACTTAGCACGCACACAAGCACTAGAAAACTTAGTTATATATGGCTTGCATTTTATTTCTGCTGGACGGTGTTGCTGGTCTGGAGCATCCTCGACAGGTGATATCCATGCCACTGGCTGCTTGAATGCTTCCAGAACTGGGGTGTTCACTCTCACATAGTGACCTGTTTCATCATTGGCAACATCAGATACAGAAACAGAAGTAAAAAGGCTTAGCAAAAGAAAGTCAAGGGAGGGTCAGCGAAGGGAGAGGCTGGTGTGAGAGTTTCCAGGGTGTGGGGTGTGGCTGGGCCCAGGGTCTCCAGGCTGTGGAAGCGCCTGCAGCCTTTCCTCTGTGACTCCCGCTCTGGGGCCTCAGGCAAATCCTGGACACGGAGGATGAGCTGCAGGAGCTGCGGTCTGATGCGGTGCCTTCAGAGGTGCGGGACTGGCTGGCCTCCACCTTCACCCAGCAGACCAGGGCCAAAGGCCGCCGAGCGGAAGAGAAGCCCAAGTTCCGGAGCATCGTGCACGCGGTGCAGGCTGGCATCTTTGTGGAGCGGTGAGGCTCCCCACGTCCTGCCTCCCTCGGCCCCTGGCGGTGGCCCTCTTTCCCAGAGGTGTCTTCCAGGACTCCACTGTATCACCAGCCCATGTGCCCCTGGCCCAACCGCCCAGCCCCGCCTGATCAGACCCCATGATCAGACCTCATTCAGGGGCTCCTTTCCTTCTTCTCCCTCAGGATGTTCCGGAGAACGTACACCTCTGTGGGCCCCACCTACTCCACTGCCGTCCTCAACTGTCTCAAGGTGATCCCGGGGAGAAGGTTAGGGGTGGGGGATGGAATAGTCCTCAGGACTTTCAGACTCCTCTGGGGTGATTTTTACTTCCTTTTTTAATTGTCATTTCCTTGGTTCTCAAAACAACTTTGACCCACTTAAGAGGCAAAGTCCTGACTTCTTGTCTCTCCCATACTGAATGATATCCAGGAAGAAAGAGGCCTGTTTACTACTTATTTTCCTGCTTCCCATGTGTCTGTAATCATTGGGAAGTCCTCCTTGAAGTCTAACTGCAGCCCTTGCTGCTGCTGGGATGTCCGTCTTGGGAGTCTCCCTGCTTAGTTCCTTGTTTCTCCATAGAACGTGGACCTTTGGTGCTTTGATGTCTTTTCCTTGAACCGGGCAGCAGATGACCACGCCCTGAGGACCATCGTTTTTGAGCTGCTGACTCGGCACAACCTCATCAGCCGCTTTAAGGTCGGGCAGCCTCCTCCCTCTGCCTCTGGGCAGGGTTCCCCACTCCCACCACCCTGCTCCCACAGGCACATTCTATGGGCTCTCTGGCTCGGTCTCATTGTCGGGGAAGTCACCCTGTGCCCACCGCAGTCTGGCCTTTCCTCCGCTTGCTGCAGTCCCAGCCTCTGGCTTCATGTACTGCTTTCCAGGGGAAGGTTCTAGCCTGTGGCTGTCCAGCCCAGGGTTCTTTCCTCTTCTCCTTTGCTCTGTCCCCTAACTTGTCCTCTCCAGCCTGGCTGCAATTCAGCCCCCTGTTTCAGCCCTTCTGCCCGTGGACACTGGAGGCCTGGGGTCCAGAGGCTGTCAGCTGGTGCTCTGCAGGACTAATGTCTCTCCATTTGTTTTTTTTTTTTTTGGTGGTGGTGGGGGGGGCCTCTCCTCCCCTCCCCCTCCGGCTCTGTCCAAGGAATTTTATGGAAAGGATCAGCTCTTGGCAAGGCTAGGTAGGGCTGGAGAATTGCTCTTCAGCTTGGCTGGCCAGGAAGAATATGGGATTAAAATCTTCTTCAGATCCTGTGCCAGGAGAAAGCGTCTTTGGGGAACAGGGGCTGGAAAAAAATCACTTCCTTGTGGAGAAACCACAGTTGGAGGATGAGGGGGATATTAGGTCTGCACTTGGGTGGAGTGACAGTAGACGTTAGATCGGAGAAGAAAGCGTGTGTTCTGAGGGGGATGCATGGTGTGTGCTCAGTTGCTCAGTCGCTCAGTTGTGTCTGACTTTGCCACCCCATGGACTGTAGCCCACCATGCTCCTCCATCCATGGAAATTTTCAGGTAAGAATACTGGTGACATGGGTTGCCATGTCCCATGGAGGGGCTTGAGGGGTGGTCAAAGGAGTCCAGTAGGAAGGCCCTCCCAGAGGGCTCTGGAAAGTCCTCTGCCACCCTCTGCCTCCACCTCACTATAACAGAGTATTGGTGTGTGAGAGCCTTTCCTTGACCCTTGACTCCTCCTTTTACAACAACTCTCAAGAGAGTTCCCAGAAGTTTGGTAAGATGCTCTGAGATTCTCTTCAGGCCTCCCTAAGGCCTGTTCTTCTGCCATTTCATTTTCTTCTTTGCAATCCTGCCCTCTCCAGGACAGAGAATAGCAGGGTCTTCTTTTTCCTAAGATTTTTCTCAGCTCACATTTCTCCAAACTGGCTCTCAGACTTCCTCCAGACACCAAGGAAGGATGGTTCTGGGGGACCCCAAGAGTCACTACCTCAGGTTGGGTTTTGCCCACCCCCAAATTGCCTTGCCTTAAGGCAGTTAGAGAGAGGGGTCTTCATGCTCTAGAGTCCTTGCCCAGTAGAGACCCCAGTTGGAGCAGCTCTTTTAAGCTCCACATTCCCTTTCTGGGCACCCGGCCCCTCTCCTGCCCCTCCCCTTCCCTTCCCTTCCTCCAGGGACTCCATGGCAACGCAAAAGCAAGGGCAGTTGTCATGGAAACAGTCCTTTAAAATTCCCTGAATTTGGGGCACAGCCCTCCAGGGGTGGGGGCGGGGGATGTTAGGGTCTGACTGACTAGGGCACCTCCTCTGTGTCTCGCCACCGCTGCTCATCTCTACAGAGGGTTCCCCAAGCCCTGAACCCTGCTCTCCTCGCAGCCTCAGAGATCCAGGGGCAGGTACAGACACCAGCCTTGCCCTCTGGGGGCCTTGGGCCTTTGAAGGAGGTGAACATGCCCCAGGGCATATGCAGAGACCTGGAGAGCATTGAGCCCGATAGAGCTCTGGCTCCTGGTGCTTGTGTGTGTGTGTGTGTGTGTGTGTGTGTGTGTGTGTTTAGTGGACAGAGGGTGGGGGAAGGCTTCTCAGAGGTAGGGGTGATCTACCTTGGCTAGAGGGTCCTCTCCAGGTCTTCTTATTCTTTCCCCTGCTTCTGAGCCCCTCTCCATGGTATTGGTTTGGGGATGGGGTGGGGTGATTGGAAGGAAATTTTCTTTCCTCTTCTTAAAAATCTCCAGGGAAATAATAATAATTATAGCTACTCTTGGGAGAGCACTTGCTAAGTACCTTGTACTGTACTTATCTCATTAAATTCAAGGTAGGTGGTAGTATCTTCACCCTTCCATTAAGCATCAGAGGCACAGGGAGGCGTGTGGCTTGCCCAAGGTCACGCAGCCAGCGGGTGTGGAGCCAGGATGCGAGCCCGGTTCACTGCAGGGCCAGTGCTCCCCTAGCCCTGCCGTCTCTTCATGAAAGGGCCTCACTGACCTCTGTCCTCGGTGGCCTGCCATTTGCACATCCTCCACAAATCTCAGTTGCCCCTCTCCCACTGCAGATTCCCACTGTGTTTTTGATGACTTTCCTGGATGCCTTGGAGACAGGCTACGGAAAGTACAAGAACCCTTACCACAACCAGATCCACGCAGCTGACGTCACCCAGACGGTCCACTGCTTCTTGCTCCGCACAGGGATGGTGGTAGGTGCCCTGGAGGTCACTCTTCTGGGATTCAGGGTCTTATGGCTGCAGACTCGGCGAGTCCAGCCTACAGTTGATACACTCATTTCGTTTTTCTCTCTTCGGGTCCTCTTCTTTGGCATCCCAAAGTCTTTACAGAGTTGGATTGGACTTATTCACTCTAGAGAATTCCTGGGTGGACCGTAACTTCCTGGGCAGCGCTGGGGCTGTGTGGCCAGATGCAGAGGGAATATTGTTAGTAGGGATGGAAGAGGGTCTTTGGCAGTTCTGGGAGCTGAGAAACCTGACTGCATTTAGCCCAAGAGCTGGACGTGAAGAATGGAAGGGCTGGGATGAGCGGTCCAGCCTGTGTGTGGAGGTCTTTGGGTAGTCGACAGGGCGTCAGCCCCCTCTGATTGTCTGTCTTTCTCCCAGCACTGCCTGTCGGAGATTGAGGTCCTGGCCATCATCTTTGCTGCAGCCATCCACGACTACGAGCACACTGGCACTACCAACAGCTTCCACATCCAGACCAAGTGAGGGGTGGGGATGCGGCAGGCGAGGGCAGGGGGCGGTGGCGGGACAGGGGGCTGGATGTGGTGACCTTGTGCTTTGCAGATCGGAATGCGCCATCCTGTACAACGACCGCTCAGTGCTGGAGAATCACCACATCAGCTCGGTTTTCCGAATGATGCAGGACGACGAGATGAACATCTTCATCAACCTCACCAAGGATGAGTTTGTGTGAGCAGAAGCCAGGCGTGGGCATCCCTGGAGACCCCACACCCCAGCCCTCTCTTCCTGCTTCCTAGGCTTCCTGTCTAGCAGTGCTGATCACTCCTCGGGTTCTGTCCCTTCAGAGAGCTGCGGGCTCTGGTCATTGAGATGGTGTTGGCCACAGACATGTCCTGCCATTTCCAGCAAGTGAAGTCCATGAAGACAGCCTTGCAGCAGCTGGAGAGGTGACATCTGGTGGGGCGTGGCTGGGGAGAGGCCAGAGTGAGGGCTATGTGAATTGGAGGGCATCCACAGGGCAATGGGTGTGCCAAGTCCTTACCAGGATGTAGAAACTCTCCTGGCTCCAGGTATCTGAGGGTATCTAGTGTGTGTGATGGATGCGCACCTGGCTTTGGGTGTGTGGACAACTCAGGCACCTGGACTACTGCAGAGCGTTTGAGGTGGGGGTCTGAGACTGGTGTCCTCAGGGAAGCTTCAGGACAGGTATACTCTGGAATGTCATGGAAAATCATTCAGCCCTCTGGACTCGTTTCCCTATGTGTGAGAAGTGAAAATGATATGCCCCCCTCCACAATAGCTCACTGCCAGCCCCCACTCTAACAGGGCTACTGGGAGAGTTGTGTGAGGTTAAAAAAAAAAACAACACAGAACAAATGTCCTAATTACATCTAATGTTGCTTAAAAGTGGATGGGGAAAAAAAAAAGTGGGTGGGAGTATATAAATGTAAGAGAGAACAGACTGTGTTTGTGTGTATCCTGAAGGTGTGTGTTAATGTACGGTGTCTGTGTGTGGGAGAGTGGGCAGGGTCGGAGCGTGTCATTGTTGGCGAATCATAATAATAATTATTATAATAATAATTATAGGTAATGTCTACCGAGCACTTATTAGGTGCCAGACACTATTCTAAATACCTATATGTTGTATGTCATTTAGTTCTCAGAACAACTCTCTGTGGCAGATCCTGTTTTGATTTCTGCTTAGGACTGGGGAAAATGAAATATGGAAATTTTAAGTAACTTGCTGTACATCACACAGTCAGTGTGTGAAACATACAGTGGGGATTTGATTCCGGGCCCTTTGATTCTGAGAGCTTGGGCTGTTTCCTATACATATGTAAGTGTGTGTGTGCACGCGTGTGTGTATGTGTATCTTGTCTCAGAGGGTATTTGACGTTAGATCTGAGAGACAGAGTGTGATGGGAAGTTAGGAATGGTCCAGGCTTCCTTTTCCTAAACGATCAGTCTCCCTTCCCTTGCCACCTGCCCCGACAGGATTGACAAGTCCAAGGCCCTCTCTCTGCTGCTTCATGCTGCTGACATCAGCCACCCCACCAAGCAGTGGTCGGTTCACAGCCGCTGGACCAAGGCCCTCATGGAGGAATTCTTCCGCCAGGTAGGGGGCATCTTTGTCTGCCTTGCCCACGGGGCCTTCTCTCCTCCATGTTTTCCAAGTTCCCTGTTCCTCCTCCAGCTCCTTGTTTAGCTGTCTGCAGCTGCCAACCTGATCCCAGACCCATGGGATAGAATGTCATCTCCGAAAAGCTTAACAGTCATTGCTGGCAGTGGCATTTGCATGCTGCTCATTTCCAGGTCAAAGGCACAGAGCTCCCTCTTCTCCCCCGGCAGCCCCTCTACCCGCAGCTGCACCCCAACCGGGTAGACTGAAATAAGTCCCCACCCTGTCTGCTCCCCAGGGTGACAAGGAGGCCGAGCTGGGCCTGCCGTTTTCTCCGCTCTGTGACCGCACTTCCACCCTCGTGGCGCAGTCCCAGATTGGTGAGTGTCCCTTCCTGCAGGGAGGAGAGGGTTGGGAAAGGTCAAGGATGCTGGCTGGGCTGGGTCGGGACGGCTCCCAGTCCCCATTCCCGTCAAGGTGAGCCGCTATGCTGGAGCGTGGAGGTCTGGGGTGGAGTTCTCTGGGGTCACACAGATATCATCACAAAGGTTGCCCCCACTGGGAACTCTTGAGCCCCAGGTGACTGTTCCGTGCAGCTGGGGGCACCGGCGTGCCGGCCGAGTCCTCTGTGCAGCTCCCCAGGTCAGCTTCTCCCTGCATTATCTGTACTGCAGGTTTCATCGACTTCATTGTGGAGCCCACGTTCTCTGTGCTCACCGATGTGGCTGAGAAGAGTGTCCAGCCCACCGGGGACGACGACTCGAAGTCTAAAAACCAGCCCAGGTGAGTGAGGGTGGCTGGGGTGGCCAGAGGGCCCACAGAGAGAACCGACTGGTGGGGGAGGTGAGAAACAGCGACTCCTCTGTTGTGGGTCACACGTGGGGGCGAAAGGATGGGCGCAGAGGGTGTGGCCTGCACCCGCGCCCCCTCCACCATATTTTAATTTCTCCTATTAGCTGTCTTTATTGCCTTTCTGGCTAATGCTGTTTTCATTTTCCTTCTAGCGGAAGGGAAGGTATGGAGAGGGGTGGGGACTGAGGGGTACTCAGCAGAGGGAAAAGAGAAGGATGAGGCTTCCATCTCCTCTACTCTTGAGGGCTGGGAAGACCATCCTGGGGTGGGCGGGGTCTCACCTCCACAATGTGGGTGGGTCCTGCTTATAGCTTCCAGTGGCGCCAGCCTTCTCTGGATGTAGAAGTGGGAGACCCCAACCCTGACGTGGTCAGCTTCCGCTCCACCTGGACCAAATACATTCAGGAGAACAAGCAGAAATGGAAGGAACGGGCGGCGAGCGGTGGGTCCACTGGGAGGATAAGGCCTTGTTGGGAGGGCGGCTGATGGAGCAACTGTGCTGTGCTTAGTCGCTTAGTCCATCGACCCCATGGACTGTAGCCCAGCAGGCTCCTCTGTCCATGAGGATTCTCCAGGCAGGAGTACTGGAGTGGGTTGCTATGCCCTCCTTCAGGGGATCTTCCCAACCCAGGGATCGAACCCAGGTCTCCCGCGTTGCAGGTGGATTCTTTACCACCTGAGCCACCCACCAGGGAAGCCTGAGCAGCAGTGGGTCCATTTTCCCGGCGCCTTGAGCAGCCCTTTGTCCGACGCCTTCCCCAAGTTGGGAAAAGGAATCAGGCACAGGCTGACCCACCTGGAATGTTCTAGAATGGGGGCTGGAGAGTAGATAGGGACAGAAGTATTCCACCGCCCAAGGGGCCCTGTGCACATGGGCGGTCTGTTGGTACTGCCCTGAGGCTGTGGTAACCTGGTGGCCCTGGCTGAGGCATCTCTTCCTTAACGTGGGGCTGAGGGCTGTGCGTTTTAGCAAGGCTGGGGAGCCTCTCCCCAGGTGGGCACAGGCTGAATGTAGCTCAGCTTGAAGGAAGGGGGGGTGTGTGAGAATCGCTTCCTTCTTTCCACATATTCCTTGGGTTTGGGGAAAACATACTGCTCGGTCTGGTCCCAGCTTCCTTCCCGCTCTCCTGCAGGCATCACCAACCAGATGTCCATTGACGAACTGTCCCCTTGTGAGGAAGAGGCCCCAGCCTCCCCTGCCGAAGACGAGCACAACCAGAACGGGAATCTGGACTAGCGGGGCCTGGCCCAGGTGAGCCTATGGCAGTGGGCGGGCAGGAGGGCGAGGCGGGCGTCCCACAGGCCTCTCGGAAGGGGCATCTCTGGGCTTCAGCAGAGGCGAGGTTCTCCCTCTCTCCTTCCAGGCGGTAACCTGGAGGAAGTCAACAGAGAGGCCCGAGCTGGGACCTAAGTGGGGTGCAGGGGGTGTCCTGCTTCTTGGTCCAGGCCCTCCAGGAAGAGAGGGGGCAGCTCCCCAGTTCGGGGTGGGGCTGAGCAGCTCTGAGTGAGGGTCAGGAGAGGCACAGCCAGGCCCCAGGCTCTGGAGCTCAGCGGGGCTTGACTTCATTCCAGCACCCCCCGTGCCCTCGTGCAGGGTGCTGAGTGGGGGCAGGCCTGAAGAAGGTAAGGCAGGCTGGAGATGAAGGCAGAGATCAGAGCACTGAGGTCTTCTGTTCCCTTAGGTCCTCACTGAGTCCAGAGTGTTCGATGTCATCAGCACCATCCATCGGGACTGGCTCCCCCATCTGCTCCGAGGGAGCATGGACGTCAAGGAACAGAAAACCCACCCGAAGGACGAATGCTAGAGATTGTGGGGTTGGGGGAAGGGCCCCTCCCCACCTGACACCCATTGGGGTGCACTTTACTCTCCCGGTGGCAAGACTGGGGAACTTCGGGCTCCCAATGGTCACTGTGTCCATCCCCCTGCCTCTGGACTCTCCCCATGGCCAGATGACTGGTTGGAGGGGAGCTTCCTGGAGGTTTCCCAGGGCTTGGGGGGAGGGTCAGAGATGCCAGCCCCCTGGGCCCTCCCCCATCCTTTTTGCCTCCAAGTTTCTAAGCAATACATTTTGGGGGTTTCCTCAGCCCCCACCCCAGATCTTAGCTGGCAGGTCTGGGTCCCCCTTTTCCTCCCCTGGGAGGGGCTGGAACAGGATAGGAAGCTGGGGGTTTTCAGAGCTCTGCACAGGGCGGGGTGTGGGCTCCTTCAGGGCATGGCACCTTTCTAGGGCCTGGGAATGGGGGCATCCTCTGTACCCCAGACCTGCACTGCTTCACCCCCACCCCCGCCCAGACTCTGCAGTCTCCCCTCTCCCCCATTCTGGAATGGCGAATGGGGGAGGAGGAGCCAGAGCCACCAGGGGCTGAGGGGGGGCGGTCCTCAAGGACTTGGGATGGGTCTCAGCCCTGGGGCTTGTCACCTGTCCTGAACCTGTCGCCTCCTTCCCCTCCCCTGGGGCCGGGAGGCTCCCATCCGACCAATGTCTGTAAAGTGCTTTGAGGTCTCCCCAGCAGAGCACCTTCAGGATGCATCCTAGAGCACAGGCAGGAGAGCTGGGTTGGGTCAAGGGCACATGGGGAGGGTGACAGAGAGGGTCCCTCCCCTCCCAGCCCTGGCCCAGGAGGCCCCTTCCTCGGACAAGTGGGGAGTGGCGGGTGGAAGGCAGCTGGCAGCCCAACCAGGCCCCCACCCCTTCCTCTCCTCAGGCTCCTCTGGCCCCGCTCTGTCCCAGAAAGGCCCAAGTCCAGTGACTGCCCTCCTCCTTCCTTGTAAATACCAGACATGCATTTGTACAGTGGGCCCTGTGCGTGTGAAGTATCCACGGTCTTTCAGACCTGCCACCTGCCACTCGTCCCTCCT